>NC_133450.1:108672694-110088218 GCF_048565385.1 Saimiri boliviensis | reverse complement strand
TCTTAGTCTAGATGTACAGCGTGCCGAGCTGACGTACATCTAGTCTAGATGTACAGCGTACATCTAGTCTAGATGTACAGCGTTGCCGAGCTGACGTACATCTAGTCTAGATGTACAGCGTACATCTAGTCTAGATGTACAGCGTGCCGAGCTGACGTACATCTAGTCTAGATGTACAGCGTACATCTAGTCTAGATGTACAGCGTGCCGAGCTGACGTACATCTAGTCTAGATGTACAGCGTACATCTAGTCTAGATGTACAGCTGCCGGACGTACATCTAGTCTAGATGTACAGCGTACATCTAGTCTAGATGTACAGCGTGCCGAGCTGACGTACATCTAGTCTAGATGTACAGCGTACATCTAGTCTAGATGTACAGCGTGCCGAGCTGACGTACATCTAGTCTAGATGTACAGCGTACATCTAGTCTAGATGTACAGCGTGCCGAGCTGACGTACATCTAGTCTAGATGTACAGCGTACATCTAGTCTAGATGTACAGCGTGCCGAGCTGACGTACATCTAGTCTAGATGTACAGCGTACATCTAGTCTAGATGTACAGCGTGCCGAGCTGACGTACATCTAGTCTAGATGTACAGCGTACATCTAGTCTAGATGTACAGCGTGCCGAGCTGACGTACATCTAGTCTAGATGTACAGCGTACATCTAGTCTAGATGTACAGCGTGCGTACATCTAGTCTAGATGTACAGCGTACATCTAGTCTAGATGTACAGCGTGCCGAGCTGACGTACATCTAGTCTAGATGTACAGCGTACATCTAGTCTAGATGTACAGCGTGCCGAGCTGACGTACATCTAGTCTAGATGTACAGCGTACATCTAGTCTAGATGTACAGCGTGCCGAGCTGACGTACATCTAGTCTAGATGTACAGCGTACATCTAGTCTAGATGTAGCGTACATCTAGTCTAGATGTACAGCGTGCCGAGCTGATGTACATCTAGTCTAGATGTACAGCGTACATCTAGTCTAGATGTACAGCGTGCCGAGCTGATGTACATCTAGTCTAGATGTACAGCGTACATCTAGTCTAGATGTACAGCGTGCCGAGCTGATGTACATCTAGTCTAGATGTACAGCGTACATCTAGTCTAGATGTACAGCGTGCCGAGCTGATGTACATCTAGTCTAGATGTACAGCGTACATCTAGTCTAGATGTACAGCATGCCGAGCTGATGTACATCTAGTCTAGATGTACAGCGTACATCTAGTCTAGATGTACAGCGTGCCGAGCTGATGTACATCTAGTCTAGATGTACAGCGTACATCTAGTCTAGATGTACAGCGTGCCGAGCTGATGTACATCTAGTCTAGATGTACAGCGTACATCTAGTCTAGATGTACAGCGTGCCGAGCTGATGTACATCTAGTCTAGATGTACAGCGTACATCTAGTCTAGATGTACAGCGTACATCTAGTCTAGATGTACAGCGTGCCGAGCTGATGTACATCTAGTCTAGATGTACAGCGTACATCTAGTCTAGATGTACAGCGTGCCGAGCTGATGTACATCTAGTCTAGATGTACAGCGTACATCTAGTCTAGATGTACAGCGTGCCGAGCTGATGTACATCTAGTCTAGATGTACAGCGTACATCTAGTCTAGATGTACAGCGTGCCGAGCTGATGTACATCTAGTCTAGATGTACAGCGTACATCTAGTCTAGATGTACAGCGTGCCGAGCTGATGTACATCTAGTCTAGATGTACAGCGTACATCTAGTCTAGATGTACAGCGTGCCGAGCTGATGTACATCTAGTCTAGATGTACAGCGTACATCTAGTCTAGATGTACAGCGTGCCGAGCTGATGTACATCTAGTCTAGATGTACAGCGTACATCTAGTCTAGATGTACAGCGTGCCGAGCTGATGTACATCTAGTCTAGATGTACAGCGTACATCTAGTCTAGATGTACAGCGTGCCGAGCTGATGTACATCTAGTCTAGATGTACAGCGTACATCTAGTCTAGATGTACAGCGTGCCGAGCTGATGTACATCTAGTCTAGATGTACAGCGTACATCTAGTCTAGATGTACAGCGTACATCTAGTCTAGATGTACAGCGTGCCGAGCTGATGTACATCTAGTCTAGATGTACAGCGTACATCTAGTCTAGATGTACAGCGTACATCTAGTCTAGATGTACAGCGTGCCGAGCTGATGTACATCTAGTCTAGATGTACAGCGTACATCTAGTCTAGATGTACAGCGTGCCGAGCTGATGTACATCTAGTCTAGATGTACAGCGTACATCTAGTCTAGATGTACAGCGTGCCGAGCTGATGTACATCTAGTCTAGATGTACAGCGTACATCTAGTCTAGATGTACAGCGTGCCGAGCTGATGTACATCTAGTCTAGATGTACAGCGTACATCTAGTCTAGATGTACAGCGTGCCGAGCTGATGTACATCTAGTCTAGATGTACAGCGTACATCTAGTCTAGATGTACAGCGTGCCGAGCTGATGTACATCTAGTCTAGATGTACAGCGTACATCTTGTCTCGATGTACAGCGTGCCGAGCTGATGTACATCTAGTCTAGATGTACAGCGTACATCTAGTCTAGATGTACAGCGTGCCGAGCTGATGTACATCTAGTCTAGATGTACAGCGTACATCTAGTCTAGATGTACAGCGTGCCGAGCTGATGTACATCTAGTCTAGATGTACAGCGTACATCTAGTCTAGATGTACAGCGTGCCGAGCTGATGTACATCTAGTCTAGATGTACAGCGTACATCTAGTCTAGATGTACAGCGTGCCGAGCTGATGTACATCTAGTCTAGATGTACAGCGTGCCGAGCTGATGTACATCTAGTCTAGATGTACAGCGTACATCTAGTCTAGATGTACAGCGTACATCTAGTCTAGATGTACAGCGTACATCTAGTCTAGATGTACAGCGTACATCTAGTCTAGATGTACAGCGTGCCGAGCTGATGTACATCTAGTCTAGATGTACAGCGTACATCTAGTCTAGATGTACAGCGTGCCGAGCTGATGTACATCTAGTCTAGATGTACAGCGTACATCTAGTCTAGATGTACAGCGTGCCGAGCTGATGTACATCTAGTCTAGATGTACAGCGTACATCTAGTCTAGATGTACAGCGTGCCGAGCTGATGTACATCTAGTCTAGATGTACAGCGTACATCTAGTCTAGATGTACAGCGTGCCGAGCTGATGTACATCTAGTCTAGATGTACAGCGTACATCTAGTCTAGATGTACAGCGTGCCGAGCTGATGTACATCTAGTCTAGATGTACAGCGTACATCTAGTCTAGATGTACAGCGTACATCTAGTCTAGATGTACAGCGTGCCGAGCTGATGTACATCTAGTCTAGATGTACAGCGTACATCTAGTCTAGATGTACAGCGTGCCGAGCTGATGTACATCTAGTCTAGATGTACAGCGTACATCTAGTCTAGATGTACAGCGTGCCGAGCTGATGTACATCTAGTCTAGATGTACAGCGTACATCTAGTCTAGATGTACAGCGTGCCGAGCTGATGTACATCTAGTCTAGATGTACAGCGTACATCTAGTCTAGATGTACAGCGTGCCGAGCTGATGTACATCTAGTCTAGATGTACAGCGTACATCTAGTCTAGATGTACAGCGTGCCGAGCTGATGTACATCTAGTCTAGATGTACAGCGTACATCTAGTCTAGATGTACAGCGTACATCTAGTCTAGATGTACAGCGTGCCGAGCTGATGTACATCTAGTCTAGATGTACAGCGTGCCGAGCTGATGTACATCTAGTCTAGATGTACAGCGTACATCTAGTCTAGATGTACAGCGTACATCTAGTCTAGATGTACAGTGTGCCGAGCTGATGTACATCTAGTCTAGATGTACAGCGTACATCTAGTCTAGATGTACAGCGTGCCGAGCTGATGTACATCTAGTCTAGATGTACAGCGTGCCGAGCTGATGTACATCTAGTCTAGATGTACAGCGTACATCTAGTCTAGATGTACAGCATGCCGAGCTGATGTACATCTAGTCTAGATGTACAGCGTACATCTAGTCTAGATGTACAGCGTACATCTAGTCTAGATGTACAGCGTACATCTAGTCTAGATGTACAGCGTGCCGAGCTGATGTACATCTAGTCTAGATGTACAGCGTACATCTAGTCTAGATGTACAGCGTGCCGAGCTGATGTACATCTAGTCTAGATGTACAGCGTACATCTAGTCTAGATGTACAGCGTGCCGAGCTGATGTACATCTAGTCTAGATGTACAGCGTGCCGAGCTGATGTACATCTAGTCTAGATGTACAGCGTACATCTAGTCTAGATGTACAGCGTGCCGAGCTGATGTACATCTAGTCTAGATGTACAGCGTACATCTAGTCTAGATGTACAGCGTGCCGAGCTGATGTAGATCTAGTCTAGATGTACAGCGTACATCTAGCCTAGATGTACAGCGTGCCGAGCTGATGTACATCTAGTCTAGATGTACAGCGTACATCTAGTCTAGATGTAGAGCGTACATCTAGTCTAGATGTACAGCGTACATCTAGTCTAGATGTACAGCGTGCCGAGCTGATGTACATCTAGTCTAGATGTACAGCGTACATCTAGTCTAGATGTACAGCGTACATCTGGTCTAGATGTACAGCGTGCCGAGCTGATGTACATCTGGTCTAGATGTACAGCGTACATCTGGTCTAGATGTACAGCGTGCCGAGCTGATGTACATCTGGTCTAGATGTACAGCGTACATCTGGTCTAGATGTACAGCGTGCCGAGCTGATGTACATCTGGTCTAGATGTACAGCGTACATCTGGTCTAGATGTACAGCGTGCCGAGCTGATGTACATCTGGTCTAGATGTACAGCGTACATCTGGTCTAGATGTACAGCGTGCCGAGCTGATGTACATCTGGTCTAGATGTACAGCGTACATCTGTTCTAGATGTACAGCGTGCCGAGCTGATGTACATCTGGTCTAGATGTACAGCGTACATCTGGTCTAGATGTACAGCGTGCCGAGCTGATGTACATCTGGTCTAGATGTACAGCGTACATCTGGTCTAGATGTACAGCGTGCCGAGCTGATGTACATCTGGTCTAGATGTACAGCGTACATCTGGTCTAGATGTACAGCGTGCCGAGCTGATGTACATCTGGTCTAGATGTACAGCGTACATCTGGTCTAGATGTACAGCGGGCCGAGCTGATGTACATCTGGTCTAGATGTACAGCGTACATCTGGTCTAGATGTACAGCGGGCCGAGCTGATGTACATCTGGTCTAGATGTACAGCGTACATCTGGTCTAGATGTACAGCGGGCCGAGCTGATGTACATCTGGTCTAGATGTACAGCGTACATCTGGTCTAGATGTACAGCGTGCCGAGCTGATGTACATCTGGTCTAGATGTACAGCGTACATCTGGTCTAGATGTACAGCGTGCCGAGCTGATGTACATCTGGTCTAGATGTACAGCGTACATCTGGTCTAGATGTACAGCGTGCCGAGCTGATGTACATCTGGTCTAGATGTACAGCGTACATCTGGTCTAGATGTACAGCGTGCCGAGCTGATGTACATCTGGTCTAGATGTACAGCGTACATCTGGTCTAGATGTACAGCGTGCCGAGCTGATGTACATCTGGTCTAGATGTACAGCGTACATCTGGTCTAGATGTACAGCGTGCCGAGCTGATGTACATCTGGTCTAGATGTACAGCGTACATCTGGTCTAGATGTACAGCGTGCCGAGCTGATGTACATCTGGTCTAGATGTACAGCGTACATCTGGTCTAGATGTACAGCGTGCCGAGCTGATGTACATCTGGTCTAGATGTACAGCGTACATCTGGTCTAGATGTACAGCGTGCCGAGCTGATGTACATCTGGTCTAGATGTACAGCGTACATCTGGTCTAGATGTACAGCGTGCCGAGCTGATGTACATCTGGTCTAGATGTACAGCGTACATCTGGTCTAGATGTACAGCGTGCCGAGCTGATGTACATCTGGTCTAGATGTACAGCGTACATCTGGTCTAGATGTACAGCGTGCCGAGCTGATGTACATCTGGTCTAGATGTACAGCGTACATCTGGTCTAGATGTACAGCGTGCCGAGCTGATGTACATCTGGTCTAGATGTACAGCGTACATCTGGTCTAGATGTACAGCGTGCCGAGCTGATGTACATCTGGTCTAGATGTACAGCGTACATCTGGTCTAGATGTACAGCGTGCCGAGCTGATGTACATCTGGTCTAGATGTACAGCGTACATCTGGTCTAGATGTACAGCGTGCCGAGCTGATGTACATCTGGTCTAGATGTACAGCGTACATCTGGTCTAGATGTACAGCGTGCCGAGCTGATGTACATCTGGTCTAGATGTACAGCGTACATCTGGTCTAGATGTACAGCGTACATCTGGTCTAGATGTACAGCGTGCCGAGCTGATGTACATCTGGTCTAGATGTACAGCGTACATCTGGTCTAGATGTACAGCGTGCCGAGCTGATGTACATCTAGTCTAGATGTACAGCGTACATCTGGTCTAGATGTACAGCGTGCCGAGCTGATGTACATCTAGTCTAGATGTACAGCGTACATCTGGTCTAGATGTACAGCGTGCCGAGCTGATGTACATCTGGTCTAGATGTACAGCGTACATCTGGTCTAGATGTACAGCGTACATCTAGTCTAGATGTACAGCGTGCCGAGCTGATGTACATCTAGTCTAGATGTACAGCGTACATCTAGTCTAGATGTACAGCGTGCCGAGCTGATGTACATCTAGTCTAGATGTACAGCGTACATCTAGTCTAGATGTACAGCGTACATCTAGTCTAGATGTACAGCGTGCCGAGCTGATGTACATCTAGTCTAGATGTACAGCGTACATCTAGTCTAGATGTACAGCGTACATCTAGTCTAGATGTACAGCGTACATCTAGTCTAGATGTACAGCGTGCCGAGCTGATGTACATCTAGTCTAGATGTACAGCGTACATCTAGTCTAGATGTACAGCGTGCCGAGCTGATGTACATCTAGTCTAGATGTACAGCGTACATCTAGTCTAGATGTACAGCGTGCCGAGTTGATGTACATCTAGTCTAGATGTACAGCGTACATCTAGTCTAGATGTACAGCGTGCCGAGCTGATGTACATCTAGTCTAGATGTACAGCGTGCCGAGCTGATGTACATCTAGTCTAGATGTACAGCGTACATCTAGTCTAGATGTACAGCGTGCCGAGCTGATGTACATCTAGTCTAGATGTACAGCGTACATCTAGTCTAGATGTACAGCGTGCCGAGCTGATGTACATCTAGTCTAGATGTACAGCGTACATCTAGACTAGATGTACAGCGTGCTGAGCTGATGTACATCTAGTCTAGATGTACAGCGTACATCTAGTCTAGATGTACAGCGTGCCGAGCTGATGTACATCTAGTCTAGATGTACAGCGTACATCTAGTCTAGATGTACAGCGTACATCTAGTCTAGATGTACAGCGTGCCGAGCTGATGTACATCTAGTCTAGATGTACAGCGTACATCTAGTCTAGATGTACAGCGTACATCTAGTCTAGATGTACAGCGTGCCGAGCTGATGTACATCTAGTCTAGATGTACAGCGTACATCTAGTCTAGATGTACAGCGTGCCGAGCTGATGTACATCTAGTCTAGATGTACAGCGTACATCTAGTCTAGATGTACAGCGTGCCGAGCTGATGTACATCTAGTCTAGATGTACAGCGTACATCTAGTCTAGATGTACAGCGTGCCGAGCTGATGTACATCTAGTCTAGATGTACAGCGTACATCTAGTCTAGATGTACAGCGTGCCAAGCTGATGTACATCTAGTCTAGATGTACAGCGTGCCGAGCTGATGTACATCTAGTCTAGATGTACAGCGTGCCGAGCTGATGTACATCTAGTCTAGATGTACAGCGTACATCTAGTCTAGATGTACAGCGTGCCGAGCTGATGTACATCTAGTCTAGATGTACAGCGTACATCTAGTCTAGATGTACAGCGTGCCGAGCTGATGTACATCTAGTCTAGATGTACAGCGTACATCTAGTCTAGATGTACAGCGTACATCTAGTCTAGATGTACAGCGTGCCGAGCTGATGTACATCTAGTCTAGATGTACAGCGTACATCTAGACTAGATGTACAGCGTGCCGAGCTGATGTACATCTAGTCTAGATGTACAGCGTGCCGAGCTGATGTACATCTAGTCTAGATGTACAGCGTACATCTAGTCTAGATGTACAGCGTGCCGAGCTGATGTACATCTAGTCCAGATGTACAGCGTACATCTAGTCTAGATGTACAGCGTACATCTAGACTAGATGTACAGCGTGCCGAGCTGATGTACATCTAGTCTAGATGTACAGCGTACATCTAGTCTAGATGTACAGCGTACATCTAGTCTAGATGTACAGCGTACATCTAGTCTAGATGTACAGCGTGCCGAGCTGATGTACATCTAGTCTAGATGTACAGCGTACATCTAGTCTAGATGTACAGCGTGCCGAGCTGATGTACATCTAGTCTAGATGTACAGCGTACATCTAGTCTAGATGTACAGCGTACATCTAGTCTAGATGTACAGCGTGCCGAGCTGATGTTCATCTAGTCTAGATGTACAGCGTACATCTAGTCTAGATGTACAGCGTGCCGAGCTGATGTACATCTAGTCTAGATGTACAGCGTACATCTAGTCTAGATGTACAGCGTGCCGAGCTGATGTACATCTAGTCTAGATGTACAGCGTACATCTAGTCTAGATGTACAGCGTGCCGAGCTGATGTACATCTAGTCTAGATGTACAGCGTACATCTAGTCTAGATGTACAGCGTGCCGAGCTGATGTACATCTAGTCTAGATGTACAGCGTACATCTAGTCTAGATGTACAGCGTACATCTAGTCTAGATGTACAGCGTGCCGAGCTGATGTACATCTCGTCTAGATGTACAGCGTACATCTAGTCTAGATGTACAGCGTACATCTAGTCTAGATGTACAGCGTGCCGAGCTGATGTACATCTAGTCTAGATGTACAGCGTACATCTAGTCTAGATGTACAGCGTGCCGAGCTGATGTACATCTAGTCTAGATGTACAGCGTACATCTAGTCTAGATGTACAGCGTGCCGAGCTGATGTACATCTAGTCTAGATGTACAGCGTACATCTAGACTAGATGTACAGCGTGCCGAGCTGATGTACATCTAGTCTAGATGTACAGCGTACATCTAGTCTAGATGTACAGCGTGCCGAGCTGATGTACATCTAGTCTAGATGTACAGCGTACATCTAGTCTAGATGTACAGCGTGCCGAGCTGATGTACATCTAGTCTAGATGTACAGCGTACATCTAGTCTAGATGTACAGCGTGCCGAGCTGATGTACATCTAATCTAGATGTACAGCGTACATCTAGTCTAAATGTACAGCGTACATCTAGTCTAGATGTACAGCGTGCCGAGCTGATGTACATCTAGTCTAGATGTACAGCGTACATCTAGTCTAGATGTACAGCGTACATCTAGTCTAGATGTACAGCGTGCCGAGCTGATGTACATCTAGTCTAGATGTACAGCGTACATCTCGTCTAGATGTACAGCGTGCTGAGCTGATGTACATCTAGTCTAGATGTACAGCGTGCTGAGCTGATGTACATCTAGTCTAGATGTACAGCGTACATCTAGTCTAGATGTACAGCGTACATCTAGTCTAGATGTACAGCGTACATCTAGTCTAGATGTACAGCGTACATCTAGTCTAGATGTACAGCGTGCCGAGCTGATGTACATCTAGTCTAGCTGTACAGCGTACATCTAGTCTAGATGTACAGCGTGCCGAGCTGATGTACATCTAGTCTAGCTGTACAGCGTACATCTAGTCTAGATGTACAGCGTACATCTAGTCTAGATGTACAGCGTGCCGAGCTGATGTACATCTAGTCTAGATGTACAGCGTACATCTAGTCTAGATGTACAGCGTACATCTAGTCTAGATGTACAGCGTGCCGAGCTGATGTACATCTAGTCTAGATGTACAGCGTACATCTAGTCTAGATGTACAGCGTACATCTCGTCTAGATGTACAGCGTGCCGAGCTGATGAACATCTAGTCTAGATGTACAGCGTACATCTAGTCTAGATGTACAGCGTACATCTAGTCTAGATGTACAGCGTACATCTAGTCTAGATGTACAGCGTACATCTAGTCTAGATGTACAGCGTACATCTAGTCTAGATGTACAGCGTACATCTAGTCTAGATGTACAGCGTGCCGAGCTGATGTACATCTAGTCTAGATGTACAGCGTACATCTAGTCTAGATGTACAGCGTACATCTAGTCTAGATGTACAGCGTGCCGAGCTGATGTACATCTAGTCTAGATGTACAGCGTACATCTAGACTTTGGGAGGCTAAGGCAGGGGGACTGCTTGAAGCCAGGTGTTTGAGACCAGCGTGCATAACATAGAGGGACCCAGTCTCTACAAAAAACACAAAAAAATTAGCCAGGCATGTTGGCATGGTCTTGTAGCCAGCTACTCACGAGGCTGAAGGGGGAGGATCGTTTGAATCCAGGGAAGGTGGAGGCTGCAGTGAGCCATTATGTCACTTCTGCACTCCAGCCTGTGTGCAGTAATACAGTCAGAACTCAGCACAGCCTGCACCTCCACAGAGCGAGACCCTCTCTCAAAAAAAAAAAAAAAAAAAAAAAAAGCTGTGGCTCATGCCTGTAATCCCATCACTTTGGGAGGCTGCGGTGGGCAGATCATGAGGTCAGGAGATCGACACCATCCTCCCCAACATGGTGAAACTCCATCTCTACTAATAATACAAAAAAAAAAAAAATGGTGGGCATGGTGGTACACACCTGTAGTCCTAGCTACTTGGGAGGCTGAGGCAGGAGAACTACTTGAACCCAGGAGGCAGAGATTGCAGTGAGCCAAGACTGAACCACTGCACTATAGTCTGGGATTACAGGTGTGTGCCACCAGGCCTGGCTAATTTTTGTATTTTAGTAGAGATGGGGTTTCACCATGTTAACCAGGCTGGTCTCCAACTCCTGATCTCAGGTGATCCTCCCACTTTAGCCTCCCAAAGTGCTGGGATTGCAGGTGTGAGCCACTGTGCCCAGTCTGATTTTTTTCAAGTATTTAAAAATATAAAACCAATAAACATTCTTGGGCAGCTCATGAGCTGTATAAAAACAGATGGTGAGCTGGGCGCAGTGGCTCAAGCCTGTAATCCCAGCACTTTGGGAGGCCGAGGCGGGTGGATCACGAGGTTGAGAGATCGAGACCATCCTGGTCAACATGGTGAAACCCTGTCTCTACTAAAAATACAAAAAATTAGCTGGGCATGGTGGCACATGCCTGTAATCTCAGCTACTGAGGAGGCTGAGGCAGGAGAATTGCCTGAACCCAGGAGGCGGAGGTTGCGGTGAGCCGAGACAGCGCCATTGCACTCCAGCCTGGGTAACAAGAGCGAAACTCCGTCTCAAAAAAAAAAAAAAAAAAAAAAAAAAAAAAACAGATGGTGGGATCTCTATGTCTCCTGTGTAGATACTATATGCCATGGTTTCCAGAGCCCTGGCTAGATGTTTGTTTGTTTGAGACAGGGTCTCCCTCTGTTGGCCAGGCTGATGCAATGGTGTGATCTCAGCTCACTGCAACCTCCACCTCCAACGTTCAAGCAATTCATGTGCCTCAGCCTCCCTAGTAGCTGGGATTACAGGCACTACCACACCCAGATAATTTTTTTGTATTTTTAGTAGAGATGTGGTTTCAGTACGTTGGGCAGGTGCTCTCAAGCTCCTGGCCTCAGGTGATCATCCTACCTTGGCTTCCCAAAGTACTGGGATCACAGGTATAGGTGATTCTGGCTAAGTACATTTAAATACTAAGTACATTTAAGTACTAAGCCCTGGCTAGGTACCATTAAGGTATAATGGCATATGGAGGCTGAGGTGGGAGGATCACTGGATGCCAGGAGATCAAGGCTAGTCTGAGTAACATACCAACCAGAGAGATCTTATCTTTACAAAAAAAAAAAAATTTATATTAACTGGGCATGTTGGTTATAGTGTGCACCTATAGTACTAACTACTTGGGAGGCTGAGGCAGGAGGATCCCTTGAGCCCAGCAGTTCAAGGTTTCAGTGAACTGTGATCACGCCACTGAATTCCAGCTCTGAGACAGAGCAAGACACTCTTTCTAAAAATAGTAAAAAATGTTTTATTTTCTTGAGACAGAGTCTGGCTACATCACCCAGGCTGGAGTGCAGTGGTACAATCTCAGTTCACTGCAACCTCTGCCTCTTGGGTTCAAACAGTTCTCCAGTCTCGGCCCCCTGAGGAGCTGGGATTATAGGCGTGTGCCACTGGGTTTGGCTCATTTTTGTATTTTTAGTAGACACCAGGTTTCACCACGTCAGCCAGGCTGGCCTCCAACTCCTGACCTCAAATGATACACCCATCTTGGCCTCTCAAAGTGCTGAGATTACAGGTGTGAGCCACTGCGCCTGACCTTGTGAAAATGTTAGTGGCATTTTGATTATAATTGAATACTTTTTAAAAAATCAAATGCGCATACATATGATTGTTTTTGGCAGGACTAGGGGCCAGGACTTTTTTCTAATTCCTTCACCTTGTATTCTAGGGCCTTGCAAACATTAGGTGCTTAGCAAATGCAATAGAAGGCACTCAGACAGTGATTGATGTGTAGTGCATACTTGTCTTCATTAGGAAGAAAGAGACAGACAGGAAGAACAAGGGAAAATTCAGGGCAATTGATCAGGTCGACACCATCATTGCTAAAATCAGAGGAGACCAGGCTGTGTGTGGTTGCTCATGCCTGTAATTTCAGCACTTTAGGAGTCTGAGGCAGGTGGATCACTTGATGTCAGGATTTCAAGACCAGCCTGGACAACATGGCAAATCCTCATCTCTACTGAAAATACAAAACTTAGCCAGGCATGGTGTGGCAGGCCCCTGTAATCCCAGCTACTAAGGAGGCTGAGGCAGGAGAATCAGTTGAACCCCGGAGGTGTAAGTTGCAGTTAGATGAGATTACACCACTGCACTCCAGCCTGAGGGACATTGCAAGACTCCACCAAAAAAAAAAAAAAAAAAATCAGAGAAGACCAAGATACCTGCAGATAATGCACTGTGTCACTTTCCCTGTGCATTTTTCCTGCCTCTTGGTAGACAGCTCCGAACATCACCATGAGATCCTGGTGAAGGAGGTGTGGATACTGGGGTTGCTACAGTTTATTGAACCATTTTTTCTCCCAGAGATGCTAATCTTCTGTCAGATTCCTTTGAGTGTTTTTCCGATCCCTGCTGCGGGCAGTTTACCCTCAGGGCACTTCTCCATGGAGCCACCAGCTGGCTCCATTGCTGCTTAAGTGAAACTGACTCAAGATTAGAAAGTAGTGTTCCATTGTCTTTGAGCTGGGTGGGGTGGGTCAAACCTGTAATCCCAGTACTTAGGGAGGCTGAGATGGGTAGTTCACTTGAGGCCAGTAGTTCGAGACCAGCCTGGCAACATGGTGAAACCCTATATGGTGAAACCCTAATTTTTATACTAAAAATATAAAAAATAGCCAGGCATAATGATTCACGCCTATAATCCCAGCTACTCGGGAGGCTGAGACAGCATTGGTTGGGAAGCAGAGGTTGCAGTGAGCCAAGATCGGGACACTGCCCTTTAGCCTGGGTAACAAAGCGAGACTCCAGTTTTTTTTTAAAAAAACAGTATTCTTAAGGACTGAGAGGGGAAACTGAGGCATGCAGACTGGAGTTGGGGTGGGGCTTGGGCTTGGCAAGAGAATGGGTTCAAGTAACATGTGAAGGACTCTCAGAAAGTCACAGCAACTTCAAAATCATTTATTCTACCTCCCACTTCCACATTTTCCAGATATAGAAACCAAAGCTGAGAGCGGGAGATAACTATCCCAAAAGTACCACGTCGGTGGGGAGCCGGGTTGCCAGAGAAAACACAGGACATCCAGTGAAGTGTGAGTTTTGGACTCTTCGTGTATGTCTCAAATAATGCACGAGACTTAAACTAAAACCTTATTTACTCTTTGTCTTCGAAGGTAACTGTGCATCTGTATGATGCTTTGCTAAGTCTGACAACCCTCATGAGGGTAAAATGAAGATTAGGGAAATAATTAAATGTAATAAGCAAACATGCAAAATAAAGACAACTCTGTTCCCATTGTACAGACCAGAGAATTGCACATTAGGGAGGTGGCTTGCCCCAAGGCCACACTCACAAGCGTCAGAGTCAGGATTTGAACCTGGTCCTGATTCCAGAGGTCCCAATTTCACTGTTGTGGCCAGGAACATCTCATAGTCTGCCATGTGCGTGCATGTTCTGTCTTGAATATAACCCTCTCCCCATCGTGTAAGTGGACCATTCCCCTCCCTGACATTGAAGAACCCCATATTCAGCAGGTGCCTCCTGACCCAGCAGACCCCCATGAGCCCAGATCCCTGAGACCTGGTGGCTGCCATTATGACATTCCCCGACTGCATCTTAGGACCCAAGTCTGACCCCCTGCAGGATCTGCAGCTGTGTTACAGGAAAGGGGACCCGATCCAGACCCCAAGGGAGGGTTCTTGAATCTCGTGCAAGAAACAACTCGGGGTGAGTACATAAAGTGAAAACACATTTTTTTTTTTTTTTGGTTGGTTGGTGGTTTTTTTTGTTTGTTTGTTTTTCAGATGGAGTCTCACTCTGTTGCCCAGGCTAGATAGAGGGCAGTGGTGTGATCTTGGCTCACTACAACCTACTCCTCTGGGGTTCAAGTGATTTTTCTGCTTCAGTCTCTTAAGTAGCTGGGATCACAGGTGCTTGCCACCACACCTGGCTAATTTTTATATTTTTAGTAGAGATGGAGTTTCACCATGTTGGCCAGGCTGCTCTCAAACTCTTGACCTCAGGTGATCCGCCTCCCTCAGCCTCCCAAAGTGCTGGGGTTACAGGTGTGAGCCACAGAGCAAGTTTATGCTTTCCTAGACAAGCAAGTTTTTTAGGAAAGTAAAGATAGAATGGTTACTCCATAGAGCAGCCCAGAGGGCACTGGTGCCCATCTTTAGGGTTATTTCTTCATGACATGCTGAATGGGGGGGTAGATTATTCATGACTCCCCTTTTTTAGATCATACAGGGCAACTTTCTGATATTGCCATGACATTTATAAACTGTCAAGGCACTGGTGGCAATGTGGCAGCGAGGACGACCAGAGGTCACTCTCCTGGCCATCTTGGTTTTGATGGGTTTTGGATTGGCTTCTTTACTGCAGCCTGTTTTATCGACAATGTCTCTGTGACCTGTATCTTGTGCTGACCTCCTATGTCATCCTGTGACTTAGAATGCCTTCCCCGCCTGGGAACGCAGCCCAGTAGGTCTCAGCCTCCTTTTACCCATCTCCTATTCAAGATGCAGTTGCTGTGGTTCACACACCTCTGGCAGCTGGGCTCCTTGGGATCTCCTGACATTCTGTGCCCTCTGTGCCCTCCTCCCTCACTGCCATCGCTGTCTTCCTGAGCCTCCTCCTTCTGAATTTCTTCATCACCAAGAAGAGGAATCGCTGTTAGGTTTGGCTTTTGGGAAAGGGATGGACCAGGCAGGCAGTAGGGAGGGAGACACAGGCCCTGGCATGGGCGATGGGGAGGGGAGAGCTGAGTGGGAGCCGGTGGGTCTGTCTTTGTTCTTGTCTCTGTGAGTTGCCCATTGTGCAGATCTGCCCCGCTCCTTCCCCATCGCAATGGATGGGGACTCCTCTCTCTAGTGTTCAGGCCCTGGGCCCTGGGTCAGATCAATGCCTTTTTCTCCTGCACTCCGTTAGTCAGAAGATGTGCTTGGCATCACCTTGAAAATGCATCCAGAAGCAAGGCCCTGGCTCACTCCCTACTTCTGTCCCAGCCTCTCTGCCCTTCCAGCCACAGGAGACCTGTGTGAGCTGAATCCATTGCACCCTCCTCTGCTCAGACCCACAGCGGCCCCATTTTTCTCGATCTGAGCCAAAGGCCCCAGAGTGGCCCACCAGGCTCACCCTGGGCTGCCTCATTGCCTCCAGCCTCACCTTCCACCAGTCTCCCTCCGTTTTCCACCTACCATTCTTCCCCATCCTCACACCTGCCTGATGTTCACACATCCCTCCAGGCATCTGCTTTAGCTGTTCCCTCCACCTGGACCACCCTCCTTCCAGAAGACCATTGTCCCCTCCAGCACCCCCTGCAGTCAGGGCTGCCTCCCTCACCACCATCCAGCAAGGACATGGCCCGCCCATCCCTCTCCTCCCAGCAGCTCCCTTCCTTGGCCTGTCCTGGGTTTGTTTTTGCTTTTCCCCAGCACTTCGCACTTCCTAAAGGGCCCTGCAGGAGGCTCCTGGCAGGGGCCGATGGCCTCGCTCTCCTTAGACTGGAAGCTCCACAGCAGCACGGGCCACTCCCTGTGGCAGACTCAGTATCTAGTTAGTGCTCCTCATGCAGAAGGTGCTGGATCAGTGTTTGAGAACTACAGAAGATAGGAGGGTGGAGAGAAGGGAGGGAGAGATGAAGGGAAGAAAGGAGGGAGGGGAGAAAGGAGAGGAGGGGAGGAGTGAAGAGGAGGGAGGCAAGGACACATAGGAAAGGGGAGGACAGATGGAGGGAAGGAAAGAGTTGAAGGAGGAAGAGAAGGAATGAGGGAGAGAAGGAAGAGAGGGGGGAGGGAGGAAAGGAAAAAAGGGAAGAAAGAAAGGGCGGGAGAGCAGAAGAAAGGAGTAGGGAAGAAAGGAAAGAAAGGCGGGAGAGAGGGAGGGAGGCAAGGGGCATGAAGGGAAGGAGTTTATTTCCTCTCTATGCCCAGCTGTCCCAATGTCCATCTGTCACTTGGACTGTTTCTCCAGCCTCCTGCGTGGCCTCCTTCAGGCATGGTGGCTCACACCTGTAATCCCAGCACTTTGGGAGGTGGAGGCAGGCGGATCACCTGAGATCAGGAGTTCAAAAGCAGCCTGGCCAACATGGCAAAATGCTATTTCTATTAAAAACTACAAAGATTATCTAAGCATGGTGGCAGGCACCTATCATCTCAGCTACTCCAGAATCTCAGGCAGGAGAACCGCTTGAACACAGGAGGCGGAGGTTGCAGTGAGCTGAGATTGCATCACTACACTCCAGCCTGGTAAGAGCAAGACTCCATCTCAAAAAATAAAAATTCTTCTCCAGGCAGCTGCCTTCTGATGATGCCCCCCTCACCCAGTGAAGCACAGGAGACCCCAAATTCCTGCCTGACCCGAAAGTGCCAAGTGACCCTTCCCACACACTCCTCTGGCCGCACTGTGTCCTCTGAGTCATGCTGTTCCCTGTCTCAAAGCCTCCCCTCCCTCTTCCCAGCCCCATCCTCTGCCTTCCTGGTGTCCACCTCCTGGTCATTTTATGTGTAGCTCAGGCTGTAATCCCAGCACTTTAGGAGGCCTAGGGCAGAGGATCACTTGAGCTCAAGAGCTTGAGGCCAGCCAGAGCAACATAGTGAGATCTCCCCCCTCCCCAAACCCCACCAAAAATGTGAAAGGAAGAAAAAAAGATGTAGCTCAGGCATTACTCACCTCCAGGTAGCCTTTCTGATAGTGCCATCCACAGGTGGGCTCAGGGGCAGCCTCTGTTCTCTGGGCATCAGAAGCTGCCTCCCTGGGGAAACGCTCCTGGGTCAGCTCCTGCAGGAGTCCAGACACAGGATAACGGTGGATGGATCAGGACTGAGGGTCAGAGATGCGGAGAGGCAGGCAGCTTTGGGACACACTTGGTGAGATCAGTGGGATTTTCTGCAGGGTGACTGTCAGGGTGCAGCGGATAATTCTAGACCAGCCGTGTCTTCATCTCTCTCTCCCCTCCAATCCCAGGAGAGCAAATGAGGCAGAAGGACTTGAGGGCCCGGCTCAGCAGCTCCATCCTCAGGAACTTGAGGACTATCAAGTTCCATGGCTGGTGAGGTCTGCTGTTCTGAGAGTTCCAGGCTTTTACCGATGTGGGGAGGAGGGTTCAGGTGCAGGTGGGCTGCAGAGGTAGAATCCAGGGTCTGAGTGGCCATATTGGCCAAGCTGGTCTTGAACTCCGAATGTTAAATGATTTGTCCGTCTCAGCCTAGCAAAGTGCTGGGATTACAGGTGTGTGTCACCATGAACTGGCTAATTTGGGCATTTTCAGTAGAGAGGTGGTTTTGCTATGTCGTCCTTGCTGGTCTTGAACTCCTGGAGTCACATGATGCACCTGCATCAGCTTCCCCTTGTGCTGGGATTACAGGCATGAACCACCATGGCCATGCTTTCTTTTTTGAGACAGGATCTTATGCTGGCACCCAAGCTGGACTGAAGGTGTGTGCCACTATGAACTGGCTAATTTTTGTATTTCCAGTAGAGAGGTGGTTTTGCTTTGTCATCCTTGCTGGTCTTGAACTCCTGGAGTCACGCAATGCACCTGCCTCAGCTTCCCCTTGTGCTGGGATTACAGGCATCAACTGATGTGCCCAGCTAGTTTTTTTTTCTTTTTGAGGAATTACCGAACTATGTGAAACACAGGATGCACCGATTTTGTTCCCTGTACAGTATTTAAAGATTGTGGTTTCTCTCTCACCTTGCCAACACTTGTTAATTAACATTTGTTGGATTATATCCTTTCTAGTGTGTGTGCGGGAGTATGTCATAGTTTCAGTTTAGATGGCCATAGTCATGATAGTGATCATCTTTTTATGTGCTTGTTTTCCATTAACATGTATTTTTGGCAAAGCGTGTGTATGTCATTGTGTATGACATTGAGTATGTCATACAGTTAAGATGGCCCTAATGATAATGATATTACCCATCTCTTATGTGCCTGTTTTACATTTCAGTGTTTTATTGGCGGAGTGTGGGTTCAGCTGTTTCTCCATTTAGTAATTTGGTTGTTTTTGTTGTTGATTTATACAAATAACACATCGTGGCTAACAGACTGTTAGACATGTAATGCACAAATATTTTCTTCCTTTCTGTGGGTTGTGTTCCACCTATCTTTTTTTTTTTTTTTTTTCATGAGATGGACAGAGTCTAGCTCTGTTTCCCTGGCTGGAGTGCAGTAGTGTGATCTCGGCTCATGGCAACCTCTACCTCCTGGTTTCAGATGATTCTCCTGCCTCAGCCTGCCAAGTAGCTGACATTACACACTCCCAGTACCATGCCCAGCCAATTTTCTGTATTTATTTATTGATTTTTGAGATGGTGTATTACTGTTGCTGTGTCACCCAGGCAGGAGTGCATTAGTGCAATATCGGCTCACTGCAACTTCCACCTCCAGGGTTCATGCGATTCTTCTCCCTGAGCCTTCTGACCAGCTGGGATTACAGACCTGTGCCACCACGCCCGGCAAATTTTTTGTATTTTTTATAGAGATGTTGTTTCTCCACAATGGTCAGGCTGGTCTCAAACTCTCAACCTCAGTTGATTTGCTTGCCTCAACTCCCCATAGTGCTGGGATTACAGGCGTGAGCCACTGCACCTGCCACTCCTAGGTATTTTGGTTTTCTTTCTTTTTTATTTTGAGATAGGTCTTGCTCTGTCTGCCGGGCTGGAGTGCAGTGGCCTGACAACTACTCACTGGAACCTCTGCCTCCTGGGTTCAAGCAATTCTTGTGCCTCAGCCTCCCAAGTAACTGAGATTACAGGTACCGGGGTTTCACCATGTTGGGCAAGCTGGTATCGAACTCCTGACCTCAAGCGATCTTTCTGCTTCGGCCTCCCAAAATGCTGGGATTACAGGCATGAGCTGCCATGCCCGGCCTTTCTTTTTTGAGACGGGGTCTTGTGCTGTCTCCCAGGCTGGAGTGCAGTGGTGTAATCTCGGCTTACTGCAACCTCCACATTCTGGGCTCAAGCAATCCTCCTGTGTCAGCCTCTCCAGTAGCTGTGACTACAGGTGTGTGCCACCATGCCTGGCTAATTTTTGTATTTTTAGTTGAGATGGGGTTTTGCTAAGTCGTCCTGGGTTATCGTCAACTGCTGGACTCAACGTGATTTACCTGTCTCGGCCTCCCAATGTGCTGTGGTTGCAGGCATCAGCTATTGTGCCCAGACTATTTTTCACTTGTGAGTAAATACGAAACTATGTTAAAAATAGGCTGCACCATTTTATATTCACATGTGGTATTTAAGTATGGTGATTTCTCTCTGACCTTGCTAACACTTGTTATTTTCTATTTATTTGGATTATAGCCTTTTGAGTGTGTGTTAAAGGAGTTTATCATTGTGGTTTCCATGTAGATTGCCATAATGAGAGTTATATTGATCATCCTGTTATGTGCTTGTTTTCCATTTGCATGTCATATTGTTGAAGTGTGTGTTCAGCTGTTTTTAGATTTTGTAATTTGGTTGCTTTTGTTGTTGAGTCAGACAAATTATACACTGTGGTTAACAGACTGTTGTTAGATATATAATGCACTGTGTGCTGTCTTTTCACTTTCTTTTTTTAATTTGAGATGGAGTCTTGCACTTTTACCCAGGCTAAAGTGCAGTGGTGCGATCTCGGCTCACTGCAACCTCCCACTCTTGGGTTCACATGACTCTTGTGTCTCACCTTTCGAGTAGCTGAGATTACAGGCTCCTGTTAACATGCCCAGCTAAGTTTTTGTATTTTTTTTTTCTTTTGGAGATGGAGTCTCGCTCTGACACCCAGGCCTGGAGTGTAGTAGCACAATCGGCTTACTGCAACTTCCACCTCCCAAGTTCAAGTGATTCCTCAGGTGAGCACCACCACGCCCAGTTAATTTTTGTATTTTCAGTAGAGACGAGGTTTCTCTATGTTGGTAAGGCTGGTCTCAAACTCCCAACCTGAGGTACATGCTCGTCTCAGTCTGCCAAAGTGCTGGATTATAGGCGTGAGCCACTACACTCCTCCAGTCCCAGGCATTATGGTTTTCTTTTCTTTTCTTTCTTTTTCTTTCTTTCTTTTTTTTTTTTTTTTTTTTTTTTGGTGCGATCTTGCCTCTCTGTTGGCCAGGCTGGAGTGCAGTGGCCTGATATCAGCTCACTGGAACCTCAGTCTCTTGGGTTCAAGCAATTCTCCTGCCTCAGCCTCCAAAGTAGCTGGGATTACAGGTGCATACCACCACACCCGGATAATTTTCATATTTTTAGTAGAGACCGGGTTTTGCCATGCTGGCCAAGGTGGTTTTTAACTGCTGACTTCAAGAGATCCTTCTGCCTCCACCCCTCAAAGTGCTGGGATTACAGGTGTGAGTCACCATGTTTGGCCTTTCCATTTTGAGATGAGGTCTTGTGCTGTCTCCTAGGCTGCAGTGCAGTGATGCAATCTCAGCTTACTGCAGCCTCCACATTCTGGGCTCACGCAATCCTCCTGTCTCAGCCTCCCATGTAGCTGGGACTACAGGTGTGTGCCACCATGCCTGGCTAATTTTTGTATTTCTAGTAGAGGTTGGGTTTTGCTGTGTCATCCTGGCTAGCTTTTAACTCCCGGGCTCACGTAATCCACCTGTCTCTGTCTCCCAGTGTGCTGTGATTATAGGCATTAGCTATCATGCCCGGCGTATTTTTAACTTTTTGAGGAATCAGCAAACTGTGTTAAAAATAGGCTGCAGTAGAGAAATGCAAATCAACACTACATTGAGATACCATCTCACGCCAGTTAGAATGGCCATCGTTAAAAAATCTAGAGACGACAGATGCTGGAGAGGATGTGGAGAAATAGGAACACTTTTACACTGTTGGTGGGAGTGCAAATTAGTTCTTGTGGAAGACAGTGTGCCAATTCCTCAAGGACCTAGAAATAGAAATTCCATTTGACCTAGCAATCCCATTACTGAGTATATATCCAAAGGATTATAAATGGTTCTATTACAAGGACACGTGCACACGAATGTTCATTGCAGCATGGTTTACAATAGCAAAGACTTGGAACCAACCCAAATGCCCAACGATGATAGACTGGACAGGGAAAATGTGGCACATATACATAGAAAACGACGAGTTCGTGTCCTTTGTACGGACACGGATGAACCTGGAAAGCATCAATCTCGGCAAACTGACAGAGGAACAGAAAATCAAACACTGCATGTTCTCACTCATAGGCGGGTGTTAAACAGTGAGAACACATGGACAAAGGGAGGTGAGCATCACACACTGGGGTCTGTGGAGGGCATGTAGTGGGAGTTGGGGAGGGATATCATGGGGACAAATGCCAGATATAGGCGATAGGGAGAAAGGCAGAAAACCACATTGCCAAGTATGTACCTATGCGACAATCTTGAATATTCTTCAAATGTACCCCAAAACCTAAATCGCAGTAACATACATGTTTAAACAAAAAAGGCTGCACTATTTTATATTCCCCATACGGTATTTAAGGATGGTCATTTCTCTCAGACCTTGCTAACACTTGTTATTTTACATTTCTTTAGATTATAGCCTTTCTAGTGTGTGTCAAAGGTATATGCCATTGTGGTTTCGGTGTAGATGGTCGTAATGGTAATGATACTGATCATCTTGTTATGTGCCTGATGTCTGTTTGCATGTCTTATTAGTGCAGTGTGTGTTTAACTGTGTCTCTATTTTCCTTTGCAGATGAAGTCTTGCACTGTTGTCCAGGTTCGAGTGTAGTGGGGCGATCTCAGTTTACTGTAACCTTCATTACCTGGGTTCAAAAAAGTCCCCTGCCTCAGCCCCCTAAAGTAGTTGAGATTAGTCTCCTACTACCATGCCTAGCTTTTTTTTTGTATTTTTCCTTTTTGAGACAGAGTGTAGCTCTGTTGCCAAAGGTGGAGAGCATTAGCACAATCTGTGCTCATTGCAACCTATACTTAACGTGGTTAGGCTCAGGGTTAGGGTTAGGGGTTAGGGATTAGGGGTGGGTTGGGGTTAGGGGCATGTGGTGCATCGTCCCAGCGCCGGCTTGCGTGGTGTGGCATCCAGGCCCTGGCGTGCATCACGCGGCATCCTGCCGGTCTGCGGGGTTGCAGTCTTCTCAGTATATGTCTGTTGGGAACCGTGAGTGTGGAGCTGCATGCTCCATGGCACAGGCCTAGCGGGCATAGCCTCGCTACAACTCTGGGCCACGTCTACAGTGAGTAAATTCCTTCCTGTTCGCAGCCCTTCAATGCTTAGGGTCAGAGACTGGTAAGATCTCGGTATGGAAAACTGGACACCGAAAGCTCCTCTGAATCCTTCGCACCTAGGTTCTCCCCGCCCGAGGCCCGGTGGCTGCAGTGCAAGTTTTAATAATCAACACTGACATATCAGTGCAAACATAGAAACTAACGTATCGTTAGAGTTTAGGGTGAGGATTAGGGATAAGGGTTACGGTTAAAAGTTAGAATTTAGGGGTTAGAAGAATTTTAGGCAAATTTGAAGGAAGGAATGATGCTTGAATCGTGCCTGAAGCACCAGAGTGAGAAACAGGGTTTGGGTCTTCCAGCTCTCAGCGGTGGCTGCTGAGTGAGGTTTCTCATTGGCTCCAGTTGGGCGACCGCCGGTTGTGGGGATAGTTCCCTCAGCGTCAATAGTCATACAGCCAGCTGGCAGCTGGGTATTTTGTCATTGACTGGTTGTTTGGTTAACGTTTTTAAGTCAGTTCGCATGCCTCGAAGTTCGGTTTCGTTTGCTTAGGGAAGACCTCAGGCTAACAGCTTTCCCCTTTTTTGCTTTAACATGTCAAAACCATGATTCATATTCATTTTACTTTCCTGGCATTAATAGAAGAAAGTTTACATTTTTGTTGTCATTCAGAAAGTTGGTTTAATTGGCAGCCTATTTGTGATGTTGCATAAAATAATGTGTGTTAATTATTAGCATCTTAGATTAGGTGAAATATGTTAACTCTATTAAGCTTTGTTATTAAACCATAACAGGAGTTCAGTTGCTTTTTTTTTTTTTTTTTTTTTTTTTTTCCCTCCTAGGCTTTAACCATTTAAAATACACTCAAGCGTCTCCTAACAACGTGGATACTTTCTAAGAAATGTGTCCTTAGTGATTTCATCTTTGTGCACACACCATCAAGTGTCCTTGTAAAACCTGGATGGTGTAAGTGATATGGTATAGCTTCTTGCTTTCAGGCTACATACCATACCTGTATAGCTCATCTCTGTACTGAATGCTGTAGTCAAATGTCACACCATGGTGATTGTGGATTGTGATCCCTAAATATCTGAGTCAGGTCTCAGTCAAGTAGAAAGCTTATTTTGCCAAGGTTATGGACATACCCATGACAGAGCCTCAGGAGATCCTGACAACATGGGCCCAAGGTGGTCAGGGTAGAGCTTGCTTTTATATATTTTAGAGAGACATGAGACACCAATCAATATGTGCAAGATGTAAAGTCATTCGGTTTAGTGAGGTGGAACAACTGGAGGTAGGAAGGCGGGGTGGGGGGTGGTTCTAGGTAAGAAGTAGATAAAACAAAAGTTACATTCTTTTGAATTTTTTGATCAGCCTTCCACTGAATACAATTTAGTCTGGTTCAGTGAATTTGCATTTTTACACATACAGTAGGGCAGAGGAATGGTGTGATCTTGGCCCAGCACACCCACCTCCTCCCTGGTTTAAGCGATTGTCTTGCCGCATCCTCCCCAGTAGCTGGGATTACAGGCATGCACCACCAAGCCTGGGTAATTTTTGTATTTTTAGTAGAGATGGGGTTTCTCCGTGTTTGTCAGGCGGGTCTCGATCTCCCTACCTCAGATTATCCACCTACTTTGGCCCCTCAAAGTGTTGGGATTATAGTCATGAGCCACCGTGCCTGGTCAGGAAGCTTATTTTGATTCTGATATTGTCAACTGTATTTCAGGTATAACTTATTTTCCTTGGAGCGTTAAATACTGCATTGGTATTGTATTACGGAAATAAAACACAGATCCCTTTTTATCACCTTCATTGCTAGTGATATTGACAACTAAATTTAGATGCATTCCAGAGTCTGGGTTTCCAGTCATTCTTAGCAATCCTCTAAAGGTAAATTACTTTTTCTCACGAGACACAGTGACATCTAAAGTCGCATTGATTGTCCTGCCACTTTTGTTTCTCTAGTTTCATCGATTACTTCAAAGCATCTTTGGGGGGATAACTTTGAGTAACCCTTTTAACTTTTCAGTATTAGAAAGCATCATCATGAAACATTGAATAATTGTGCTCACAAATTCCCTTTACAGTCTTTCTTTGAATATTTTTTTCCAGTGGCAAATATTTGCTTTTGTTGTATTGTAGCTAAAAGGAATGCTGGGAAACAAAACAAAGACAGGCATTCATTATAATAAGTGATTCAGTCACTATCAATTGCTATTTTAATTTTTTTTAAGTTATACTTTTGAAAACGTCCTGCTGTAAATTGAAATAGTGTCCAAAATCTGAAGTCTTTCCTTGGTTCTAAGGTGACCAGATTTCCTAGAAAGTGAACCACACCACAAGAAAAAATATATGATAAATATGTTTACATGGATGTGTTATTTTAACATAAATCTTGTAAAATAGGCATTTCTTTGAAATTACATATGTTTGCATAAATTACTTTGCAGCATCATGAATGCCCTTGTTTTGAAAAGTAGGAGTAGTGTCAATTACTGCTTCTTATTAGTACAAATAAGTAAGGAGATATTTTTAAAAATTACAATTTTTAAATAAAGGTTTTATTTTAAATTAGTTTTAGAATCACACCGAAATTGGGAGGAAAATGCAGATTTCCTGTGTAGACCCGAACTAGTTTCCCCTCGTATAAACATATCAACATGTATGAGATGTGTTGTTAACAGTATATATATATATATATATATATATATATATATATATATATATATACATATATATATTTTTGAGATGGAGTCTTTCTTGCTCTGTAACCCAGGTTGGAGTGCAATGACACGATACTGGCTCATTGCACCCTCCACCTCCCATGTTTAAGCGATTCTCCTGCTTCAGCCTCCCAAGCAGCTGGGATTACAGGTGCCCACCAGCACACGTGGCTAATTTTTTGTATTTTTAGTAGAGACGGGTTTCGCCATGTTGGCCAGGCTGGTCTGGAACTCTGACCTCAGAATATTTACCCGTCTAAGCCTTCGAAAGATGTGGGGTGACAGGCATGAGCCACCATGTCCTGCCTGCTATCAGTATATTTGCTTCGGTTAGGTATCTGTTCAGATATTTACCCAGTTTTAAAATCACGTATGTGTTTTGTCATTATCTTCTCGCATCTCTCTTTTCTTTTTGTTCTCTGCATACAGTTTTGCACAGTAGAATACTTAGTTTTATGAAGTCCATTATCAATATTTTCATGAATTGGCATTTGATGTTTTGTGTTACAAGTCAACACCAAACTCAACGTCATATAGATTTTCTTTTAGATTTTTTATAGTTTTGCATTTAAAATTACAGTCTCTGGACTATTTTGAGTAGGTTTTTGTTTTTCTTAATTTGTGTATATATTCATTTGATTCTACATGGCTTCCAAAGTCTTCCATCACCGTCTTTGGGAAGGAATGGCTACAGTGGGCTTCATTTTGGTTTGAATTTCTAAAATTATTACATTGAGTAAACTCAATATTGAATTTTATAGGTATTTCAGGACAGCCAGGCGGGGGTGCACGTCTGCTGAGAAACTGAGCAAGAGTATCTGTGCTGAGCTCTGGTGCCACCAGAGGGCGCACGAACCCACCCCTGACCAACTTCCCTCTGAGGTGCCCGAAGACTTCCTCGGGGCAGCACGACGGTGGTGTCAACTAAGTCTTGTTCATTGGTGAGTAAAAAGCTTCCTTTCCACGGCCTTGAGTGCAGAGAAGAGAGTCTTTAGAGTACTCAGCAAAGGAAGAAATTCATCTAGAAAAATGAAATCCCCAAATCCCATCATTACGACTACATCCTGATATCATTGTCAATATCCAGACACAGTGGCTGCTAAGATATGTTCTCACAGTGGCCTCTAATATAATAATCACACCGTGCCCTAACATTACTATGATATCCATACCGTACCCTAACACCAACATAATATCCACACCAATATAATATTCTAACGCTAATCTGACATCCACACTGTTGCTTCCAATGCTAATGTAATACTATCCGTATGGTTCCCTGATGTTAATGTAATATCTGCACTGTTCTACAACACCAATATAATATGTACACTATGCCCTAACACTAATATCCACACTGTGCAGTAAAACTAATGTGTCCACACAGCAGCCTCTAATACTAGTAAGTATAATAATATCTACTAAGTGGAGTTGGTTGACATTGAGGCTTTTATAAGGGTTCACAGCTTTGGATGAAGAGTAGCCTCTGTAGTGGATTTTGGTGACGTCTCTGCTTTTCTGGCATAGTATTGATATGGTTGTTTTAAAAAGTAATTTACTTTTTAATAATGTCATACTTCTAGGAAACTTCCAGTAGCAGTGCAAAATATAACCTGTTTCTTTTCTTAGAGTCCCCACCAGTTATTGCTGTGCCAGATTTACAACATCCCACAAAATACTCCGGTATATTTTATCCAAAGTGTGGAAACTCTCCTAGGTTACCACCGCATAACCCCTAGATCAAGAAATCAGCATGGTTCCTACATGGTAATTCAGTTCACAAACTCATTTACCTTTTACCTCTTGCCCCGCTTGGGAGTAAAATATGTTTTTTCATTCTGATCCAGTTTTCCTGACACTGTTTCCAAGACTTTCCTGCATATTTATGATCTTGACACATTTAAAGAGCATACAAGTTTTTGTTTGAACACCTGTTTTCAGGTCTTTGGGGCATATAGCTAGCAATGGAATCACTGAGTCATACGGTAAATCTACTTGCAACCATTTGAAGAAACTTCAAATTAGTTCCCAGGGCTCATCCCTCACTTCTATCACATTCACAGAGAAGGCTTCCCTGATTATCTTATCCGCCACCAACACCGCACCCCTGCTCATGCTAGTGTGCATTACACCCACATCTGATTTTGCTTTCCTTTCCTTTCCTTTCATTTTCTTTCTTCTTTCCTTTCGTTTCCTTTCTCCTTTCCTTTCCTTTCCTTTTTCTGGTGTTTTATTTTATAAGAACACCTTATTTTATAAGGACACTAATCTCATCAGGCCAGGGCCCAACCCTATGACTTCATTTAACTTGACTGACTTCCTTAGAGACCCCATCTCTAAATACAGACACACTGTGGGGTTAGGACTTGGACATATGAATTTGTGGGAGATACCCACATTCTATCTGTAGCACATGAAAACTTTTCAGAAATGTTAAATCTTGGGATTTACCATGAAACTACTGTGTCAGAAACCCTAGGATTTGGTCTCAAATATCTCTTTCAATCAGGCTTTTCGGTGTGTCTGAGTTTGAGACCCAATAAGAGTCAATACAGGAAGTGGATGGAGGGGAGATGAAAGAAGTAGATTGTCAGCAGAACGTGGAGAACTTTGAGGCTCAAGAATGCAAAGGCTGCTCTTAGTCAGTGGGACGCCTAGAAGGAGAGGAGCTAAATCATTTCTTTTGCCATCTGTTTGTGGAAGGAAGGGGAGGAAAGAAAGGAGGAGAGAAGGAAAAAAGGACGGAATTAAGAGAAAGGGAAGAAAGAGAGGGAGGGAATAAGAAAGGGACAGAAGAAGGCCTTTTGGAAAACAGTTTCCCATTTCCGGTGTTTACATTCTAAATACAGTAATGGAGAAATGGATAAATATGATATATATTATGAAAATCTATAGCTCATTCCAGGGTCAAGCCAGCAAAGGAGAAAGGGGAATCAGGGTAACTTGTAGATCTGTGCAACCTCCCACTGACAAAAATGTGGACGCTCAGATAGGAAGCTGATGTGAGGCACACATTCAGTTTTATTTATTTGTGCTGATGTTAACAGGAGGACATGTAAGTGACTGTGTTTACTAAGATAGAGATATAGCTAAGAGAGCAGTCAGTTCTGAAACTACCTTCAGAAGGTGATTACTGAATCTTGTGGATTCTCTGCAAGTTTGAGGAAGGGCACACAGTGAGAGAGGATAAATAAGGTCACAGAGAAAGCGACTGTTTCAAGGAAAGCAAAGACCCAGAATGAGGGTGAAGATGAGGGCAGGGTAAATCGCAACGACATTTAACTTATTTTGCCAGTTAGCACCTCAAAAGGCATCCCGGTCTGAGCTCTGCAGAAGGGACGTGTTTGCAACTCATTGTGAGTCCTCTGGGTGAATCACTGACTGTGTCTATGAACAGGACCAACTGGCCAAAACTGTGAATTGTGATGACCACCACTGTTGTTAGGCTGAACCCTTGTTAAACAGGATGGTGGTTTTCAGTACCAGCTAAAAGAATTTTAAAATGTTGACCATTTATATTATTTAAGTAATGTGCTACCATTTATAGTCATTTATATGACATTAATATACCATTTATATCACATATGCCATTAAGTAAAATAAAGTCAACATTTATATTACTGAAGCAATGTGCTACAGAAACCCTAAAGGGGTTTCTGTAACATTAAATTGATGGCTCTCTAGTGCAGTCCAGAATCACCTGTAGGGCATGTTGGGCCACAGATTGCTGGTTTCCACTCAGAGTCTCTTATTCAGTAGGTCTGGGTGGGGTCTGAGAATCTGCATTTATAATAAGTTCTCAGACACAACTGATGCTGCTGGTTCGGGAACCACAATATGAGAACTATGGTTAAGCCTCACGCCACAGCATTCCTATAGCAAGAGCCACCTGTGCTAATTCAGGGTAACTTGTTGGCTGCAAACTGTAACCATACGCAACTTCTTTAGCAATATAAACCTCTAGATAAAAGAAACACTCGACAGTCATAGTAGAAACATATATGGTCAATGAAATATCTTTTTTCCAAATGGGAACATGTGTCTTACAGCCTCAAAAGAATATTTTCACCTAGACTGCACTAAAGTAACAAGATCAATCTGAAACTAAAACTTAAAACGGCCTTTATGAACAGAAACACTTTGACACCTCAGGTAAAGGGCTACATATTTCCCTCTCTATTTTCGTATCTTAGCTTTAAGATGAAATGACATTGTCATTTTACTTATAATAGGAGAACCTACGAATAGGAGAACTTAAATAACATTGTCATTTGACTTAAAACAGGACAACCTAGAAACTTGATTCCCGCTTATTAGTGCAAACCAAAGGGGTTACTTCCAAATATTTTCAGTTTAGTTTTTGTTCATGTGTAATATAAATGATTTAAAAGCCAGGTTTCGGGGAAAGCTGCCATAAATGTGTTTAATAGTTGCTGCCTCAGCATCCATTTTCAGACCTGACCTAAGTTGTCTGAAGCCCAGTCTCACTGTATCCCCTCCGATCTGGGTAACCCTCCCCCTCCCTGAGTGGTCGTGATGCGGCCCATCCCGCTGAGTCAGAACCCACCCATCACACAGCTGCTGGTCATGATAAAACCTAATGGTCGACACCAGAGCCCTGTAAATAAGCCCAGCTCCACGTGTTCTCTTAAATCAGCAAAGCCACACCCTCACGGGAAAGCCCGAGAAGAAAGCTTCAGGCCCTCCCTCTGCTCTCTGGTTCCTCACGGCCTTCAGACTGCCCCTCGTCCTCCAGACGCTCCCCGACCTTCTCCAGGATGTGTAAGTTAGAGATTTCTTCTGTTCCTGTGTTTTGGTGTTGCCTCCTCCTTGTGCCTTACCTGACTGACACCCCAGAGCCTTCCTTTCCTCCTGGCCAGGGCTCTCCTGGAGATGGGCTGGCTTCTGGCCTCCTTTAAAGAGAGACCTCAACCAAATTAGAGAGAAACCTAAATAAATAAATCACAACAGAAAGCTTGGTTTTTTACTTAAAATCCATATTTATAACATAAAATGTGTTTATGCTAGATTTAGAACACACTAGGCCTGTTCTAGCTCTAAATTGCACTGCTATCTTGTAGTATGCAGTTATTCTTCATTTTATTTTCCACTTGAAGTCATTGTATTTCCTCAGTTTATAAACACCTTGAATTCTTGAGCTGAAAAGACAGGGTAACTTGATAGGGCATCTCCCTTAGGAACCATAACCCCCAATGCAGAACAAATTAAATGTGCAAAACTGTGAGCACCATGTCCTATGTTATTAAAGATAGAATATAATGCTGAAAGGCAAGAAAGTCTTTATGAAGAAGTTTAAAGGAGTAGAAGAATGGACAGATGAACTGGAAATGGAAAGATCAGTTCTCCTTTCCTTTAGGAGTAAGCCCCTTTGGAAACTAGCTGGTAAATGTCAGTCCCTTTAGATGGCAAGGTTAGTGAATACTAAGAAAACACTAGGGTACAAGTGTTCATCACGCAAAGCACACCTGTAATATTTCATCTGGTCTCTCAGTGACCCTAGAAGAAACAAGAGATGTTTTCAGATGAGGAGATTGGGCTTCAGGGTGAAATTAGGAGACTGGTAAGACTCACAGAGAGAGTCAGGGGTGGAACGGAGTTCAGATCCACATTCTTCCAACTGCAAGCACAGGGCATTTTCCACTAATCAGTGCACTAACCCAAGAAATCTAATTTTTCCAAACATTTAAAATGATGCTATGGCCATCTGAGTAAAACCACTTTTGGCCTCTACTTCTGATTCCTCATTACCAGCCTACCATTGTTTATCTGATATGGGCAGCAGAATTAAGATGTAATGAAGTCTAACAGAACCCCTCATTACCTGTGTAGATACAGTAGTAACAGAGATGGTGATATCATTTGAATGTTTGGGCCCTTCAAGTCTCATGTTGAAATGTGATCCCCAGTGTTGGAGGTAGGGCCTGCTGGGAGGGAGGTGTTGGCTCATCGGGCAGATCCTTCCTGAATGGCTTGGTTCCCTCCTCACAGTAATGGCTGAATTCCTGCTCTCTTCACTCACTGAGATCTGGTTGTTAAAGTGTGATACTGCCCCCGTCTCTCTCTTGCTTCCTCTCTCACTATGTTAGATGCCAGCTCCCCTTTGCCTTCTGCCATGGTTGTAAGCTCCCTGAGGTCTCACAAGAAGCAGATGCTGGTGCCATGCTTCTTGGACAGTCTGCACAACCATGAGTCTAATCACCCTTATTTCCCTATAAATTACCCAGCCTCAGGTATCCCTTTATTACAGCAATGCAAATTGGACTAATACAGATGAAGAGATAAAGTATTAATTTAGAAGATGTTTATATACATATATATATAAATATATATATATACATATACATATGCATATATATGTATATATGTATATATGTTTAACATTCTCACTGAGACTGGGAGGTGTTAGAGACACATAATTGAAAACGAAATCTCCCCCCAACCAAGAAAACTTCTCCACGAAGGTAGAAGAGAAAGAAATACTATTATTACACTTTAATTTCCGGGGTACATGTGCAGAACGTGCATTTTGTTACATAGGTATCCACACGTCTTGGTGCTTTGCTGCATCTGATCCTCCCATCAACTACACTAGGTATTTCTCGTGTTATCCCTTCCCAATCCCCCCACCCCTGCCTGTTCCTCCCCACCCCTCCCCCACCACCCACAAGCCCCAGTGTGTGATGTTCCCCTCCCTGTGTCCATGTGGTCTCATTGTTCACCATCCACTTATATTTTAGAAAAAAATATTATGTTTTAAGTTCTGCAATACATGTGGAGATCATGTAGGCTTGTTCAATAGGTATACACATGCCATGGTGGTTGTTACTTCATCCATTGCCCCGTCATCTACATTAGGTATTTCTCCTAATGCTATCCCTCCCCAATTCGCCCACACCCTGCTATTCCTCCCCTAGCCCCTCAGCCCCTGGGCCCCAGTGTGTGATGTTCCCCTACTTGTGTCTGTGTGTTCTCATTATTCAGCACCCACTTATGAGTGAGAACATGCAATGTTGGGTTTTCTGTTCTTGTGTCAGTTTGCTGAGAATGATGGTTTTCAGCTTCATCCATGTTCCAGCAAAGGACATGAAGTTATTTTTTATGGCTGCACAGTATTCCATGGTGTATGTGTGACATATTTTCCTTGTCCAGTCTATCTATGATGGGCATTTGGGTTAGTTCAGAGTCCTTGCTATGGTAAACAGTGCCACAATAAACATATGTGTACACGTGTCTTTATAATTGAAAGTGTTATAATCCCTTGGGTACATATCTAATAATGGGATTCCTGGGTCCAACAATATTTCTATTTCTAGATCCTGAAGGAATCACCACACTGTCTTCCACAATGGTTGAACAATTTACACTCTCAACAGCAGTGTAAAAGCATTCCTGTTTCTCCACATTGTCTCCAACATCTGTTGTCTCCAGATTTTTTAATGATTGCCATTCTAATTGGCATGAGATGGTACCTCAAAGTGGTTTTGATATGCATTTCTCTAGTTATCAGTGATGATGAGCTTTTTTTTTCATGTTTGTTGGCTGCATGAATGTCTTCTTTTGAAAAGTGTCTCTTCATCTCTGTCACAAAATTTTTTGCCCATTCTTTTGGTTGCCAGTTCACTCTAATGCTAATTTCTTTTGCTGTGCAGAAGTTCTTAAGTTTAGATCTCATTTGTCTGTTTTGGCTTCTGTTGCCATTGCTTTTGCTGTTTTAGTCATGAAGTCCTTGCCTATGCTTATGTCCAGAATGGTACTGCCTAGGTTTTTTACGGTGTTAGGTCTTATCTTTAAATCTTGAATCCATCCGGAGTTGATTTTTATATAAGGTGCAAGGAAGGGATCCAGTTTCAGCTTTCTGCATGTGGCTAGCCAGTTTTCCAACACCATTTGTTACCTAGGGTATCCTTTCCCCATGGCTTGTTTTTGTCAGGTTTGTCAAAGATCAGACAGTTGTAGCTGTGTGGTGTTACTTTCGAGGCCTCTGTTCTGTCCCGTATGGTCTACATTGGTACCAGTACCATGGTGTTTTTATTACTGTGGTCTTGTAGTACAGTTTGAAGTCAGGTAGTATGATGTCTCCATAATTGTGTGCTTAGGATTGTCTTGGCTATGTAGGTTCTCTTTTGGTTCCGTATAAAGCTTAAGGTGTTTGTTTTCCAATTCTGTGAAGAAAGTCATTGGTAGCTTATGGGGATAGCATTGAATATGTAAATTATTTTGGGCAGTATGGTCATTTTCACAATATCGATTCCTCCTGACCATGCGTATGAAATGTTTTTATATCTGTTTCTGTCCTCTCTTATTTTCTTAAGCAGTGGTTTGTCCTTCTTTTGGAAGAGGTCCTTCACATGTTTTGTTAGTTGTATTTCTAGGTATTTTATTCTCTTTGTAGCAACTGTGAATGGGAGGTCACTCATGATTTGGCTCTCTGTGTGTCTGTTGCTGATGTACAGGAATGCTCATAATTTTTGCACATTGTTTTTGTATCCTGAGACTTTGCTGAAGTTGCTTATCAACTTAAGGAGATTTGGGCTGAGACAATGGGGTCTTTTAAATATACAATCATGTCATCTGCAAATAGAGACAATTTGACTTCCTCTTTTTCTAATTGAATAACCTTTATTTCTTTTAGCATGAAACCAAAGTGAGATGCACTTCTCAGGAAATCAGCTCAGCAGTTGCAAAGACAGAAAAAAAAAAACAAAAACCAACTCTCACCTTTTTATATAAAAAGCAGATACAACCTTTAACATACAAATTCTCAAGGTAAGCAATAACTTGTCCTCAAGGGGACTTTACAGTCCCATTTGTCACACACCTTTCATTTTAAACGTTCTTAGCAATTGGGGTAACCGTCTCTGTTAGACAATTGGCTTTTCCAAAGAAAAAAATAAACTTCTTATGTCTTTATAAAAGGAGGTTGTCTTGCAACTTGGAGTAAGATACCTGCGGAACATACCCTCCCAGCCTCCTACTGAACCTGAGAAATGGAGGTGTTATCTTCCTTGATAATTTTCAAAGTGTTGATTCCCAGGCTTTCAGAACAGCATCTTTGGGTCTTAAAATTAATGAGACTAAGTTATCTTTTAAGACTATTTACATACATTTCAATATGACAAAGATGTACAAGCTTTCTAAAATAAACGCCCTAAGCAAAAGGTGCTTCTTTTCTTATTTTTAACATGGAGAATATATGAGTCAGTTAGTAATTATAGGCTTCTAACAAAATACTACAGATTGGGTAAGTTAAACAACAGATATTTATTTCCTCACTGTTCTTGAGGCCGAAAGTCTAAGACGAAGGTGCCAGTGGGGTTGGCTTTTGGTGAGACTGCTCTTCCTATCTTGGAGACAGTTACCTTTTCACTCCCTCCCATGTGGCCTTTTCCCCATGCACAGGGAGAGAGATCTCTTGTGTCTCTTTCTCCTCTTAGAAGAACACCAGTCTTATCACACTGAAGCCCAATCCTTGTCATCTCATCTAACCTTAATTAACTCTTTAAAGGCCCTCTCTTCCAATAAAGTCACACTGGAGGGTAGGACTTCCACATGCAAATTTAGTGTGGGGCACAATTCAGTCCTTTACATAGAGTCGAGCTTCTTATTTTTAGTTGGCCTTTGTCCTTATGGGAATAACAAGCCAGGCTGAGTCCTTCTCATCATGGGGCATGTATTGGAAGAAGAGATGATGAAAAGCAAGTACATTTATCACTTGCAAGTAATAATCAAGGAAAGAAACAGTGATGAGTGAAGGCCCTTGGCTCAAGGATGAGAAGATACCTGTGAGCTCCTGGTTAGCCAGGTAGTAAATCAAGCATTCCTGATGATTTGGAAAGAATGGAGCTAGAAAAACCAATTCAGGAAAGCAAAATCATCTAGATAGTCAGTGATATAACTAAGTCGTATGTACTATTTAGGCCATCGATCAATAATTTATCAACATTCCACTTACATATTAGCTCATTTGTTTATGCACTTAACATTTAATCACCCCTAGATTCATTGTACACATCAGTATGGCTGAAAACTACCCAGATAATTTTTTCCTTCCTGCAATCACTTACTACCACTGTAGATTTTATGAAACTATTAATCAGGTTTGAACTTAGATTTCAATTTCAAGCTGTTGTCATGTTGATTTTACACAAAGAATTATGAGGTGACATGTCAGAATTCTCTTCCTACCAGTACAGTTCACAAAACCCATGAAACATTTATATGGCTTGAAGCATCATATGTGCTCAGTTTATGGTGAGAAAACAGTTATCTGCATTTCTTCCCAGTTTTAAAAAAAACAACCATCAACTAATTGAAAAAGCATAACTCACTCAAAATAACTGAAAGATGGTCTAAATAAATTTACAAGATTATGTAGTCTGATAACATCCACAGATAGATAGTAAACTTACATCGAAGGAGTTTGGGATGAGTCTTCACTCATGAAGTACTGAGTTTCAGAACTCAGTACTTCCCTATTCTCAATGTATGGCCATTCTGTTGGTAGGGTGGATTTTCATCACTGGAAGCAGATGTTACACTGCTCCTCCCGTCAGGCAATCTGGCTTAGAGGAAGGCAAGTGAAGGCCAGATGAGACTGAGCCTGCACCCAGCTCCCCATGCCCATCCAACCCTCTGATTCTCTACCCTGCGCATCTTGAAGTCAAGTTAGGTATGTTTTAATGACTGTGTCATAGTTTAAAGAGATGAAAGCGATGATGATTCATTGTGCATTTGTTAAACCAAGTTTCAGACATGATTAACGTGGGCCCTGGACACCAAGCATGGGTGAATTATTTTAGTCTCAGGAAGACAGGTTTTGTAATGTATTTTGTATTAGGCAGAATGAGAAAGTAGAGAGATTGGAGAGTCCTAGATAAGCTCATAGAGAATGGGTAGGACCCCACTGGCACCTTCTCACCCTTCTCCTGACCAGCAGACTGCTGGTTAATCACGGCTTTGTTCTCGCCTAGCTTCCTACGTGGTTCATCAGTGGCAGTGAGGCACAATGCATTATCTGCTGAAACACAAAGAAAATGCTGATGCATTTCACATTTATTTCCTCAAGTCAATTGAACTTTCCCCTAAAATACGGTCACATTATTAATTACTTTAAATCTTGTCTTTGCCACATATTATGTGTAACATTGAGTAAGCAATTTAACTTTTCTACGTCTCATTCCCTCATCTGTAAAATGAGGTTGACAATAGTGTCCCCTGAGGGTGGTTGGTGAGAATATTAAATAAATCAATATATGTAAACCTCTTAGAACCATGCCTAGTGCATAACAAATACTTCATAGAAAGATTCTTTGTTATTTTATTTTATTTTCCACAAGTTATTGGGGTGTGCAGGTGGTATTTGGTTACATGAGTAAATTCTTTAGTAATGTGTGAGATCCTAGTGCACCCATCGCCTGAGCAGTATACACGGCATTGTATTTGTTGCTTTTGTCCCTTGTGCCTCCCCCCCTCCACCAAGTCATCGAAGTCCACTGTGTCATTCTTAAGCCTTTGTGTTCTCATAGCTTAGTTCCCGCATATCAGTGAGAACATACAATATTTGGTTTTCCATTCTCGAGTGGCTTCACTTAGAATAAGTCACCAATCTCATCTAGGTTATGGCAAATGCTGCTAATTTATTCCTTTTTTGGCTGAGTGGTATTCCATCATGTATATGTATGCCAGTTTCTTTATCCACTCATATATTGATGGGTATTTGGGTTGGTCCCATGATTTTGCAGTTGTGAATTGTGTTGCTATAAACATGCATGTGCAAGTATCTTTTCTCAAATAATGACTTTTTTTCTGAGTAGATATCCAGTAGTGGTATTGCTTGATCAAATGGTAATTCTACTTTTAGTTCTTTAAGGAACTCCGCCCTGTTTTCCGTAGTGGCCATACTAGTTTATATTTCTTCTAGCAGTGTAGAAGTGTTCCCTAATTGCCACAACCATGCCAACATCTACTGTTGTTGTTGTTGTTTTTACATTCTTTGATTATGACCATTCTTGCAGGAGTAAGGTGGTATTGCATTGTTGTTTTGATTTACATTTCCCACATCATTAGTGATGTTGAGCATTTATTAAATTATTTGCTAGCCATTTGTATGTCTTCTTTGGAGAATTGTCTATTCATGTCTTAGCCCACTTTTGGATGGGGTTGATTGATTTTTTCTTACTGATTTGTTTGAGTTTGTTGTAGATTCTGGATATGAGTCCTTTGTCAGAAGTATATATTGTGAACATTTTCTCTCACTCTGTGAGTTAACTGTTTATTCTGCTGACTGTTATTTTTGCCATGCAAAAGCTCTTTAGTTATCTCTCAGCTATTTATCTTTGTTTATATTGCAATTGCTTTTGGGTTTTTAGTCATAAAATCTTTGCCTAAGCCAATGCCTAAAAGGGTTCTTCCAGTGTTATCTTCTGGAATTTTTATAGTTTCAGGTTTTAGGTTTAAGTCTTTAATCTGTCCTGAGTTGATTTTTGTATAAGGTGAGAGATGAGGATTCAGCTTTATTCTCCTACATGTGGCTGGCCAGTTATCTCAGCACCATTTGTTGAAAAGGGTGTCCTTTCTCCACTTGATGTTTTTGCTTGCTTTACTGAAGATCAGTTGGCTGTAAGTATTTGGTTTTATTTCTGGATTTTCTATTCTGTTCCCATTAATCTATGTGCCTGTTTTTATACCAGTACCATGCTGTTTTGGTGACCATGGCCTTATAGTTTGAAATCAGGAAGTGTGATGCTCCAGATTTGTTCCTTTTACTTAGTCGTGCTTTGGCTATGTTGGCTCTTGTTTGTTTCCATATGAATTTTAGAACTGCTTTTCTTGAACTCCCGACCTCAGGTGATCCACCCGCCTTGGCCTCCAAAATGCTCGGATTACAGGCATGAGCCACCACGCCCGGCCTTAGAACTATTTTTCTAACTCTGTGAAGAATGATGGTAAAATTTTGATGGGAATTGCATCGTGTTTATACATTGCATGTATTTGTACATTGCAGTATGCTCATTTTTACAATATTGATTCTACCCATCCAGGGCCATGTGATGTGTTTTCATTTCTTTGTGTCATCTATGTTTTCTTTCATCCGTGTTATGTAGTTTTCCTACTAGAGGTCTGTCCACCCTTTTGTTAGATATATTCCTAAGTATTTTTTTTTTCTTTTTTTTTTCTTTTTTGGCGGCAATGGTGAAAGGGTTTGAGTTCTTGATTTGGTTCTCCATTTTGTCACTGTTGGTGTATAGAAGAGCTGATTTGTGTACATTAATCTCGTATTGGGAAATCTGCTAAATTATTTTATCAGTTCTGTGAGCTTTCTTGGGGAGTCCTTTGGGTTTTCAAGGTAGATGATCATATTGTTAGCAAACAGAGACAGTTTGACTTCCTCTTTATCTGTTTGGATGCCCTTTATTTCTTTCACTTGTCTGATTGCCCTGGCTAGGATTTCCAGTACTATGTGGAAGAGGAATGGTGAGAGTGGCCATCCGTGTCTTGTTTCCATTCTCAGGAGGAATGCTTTCAACTTTTCCCCATTCAGTATTCTGTTGGCTGTGGGTATGGCATAGATGGCCTTTATTACATTAAGGTATGTCCCTTGTGTACCGATTTTGCTGAAGGTTTTAATCAGAAAATGATGCTGGATTTTGTTAAATGCTTTTTCTGCATCTATTGAGATGATCATGTAATATTTGTCTTTAATTCTGTTAATGTGGTACAGCACATTTATTGACATGCTTATGTTACCCCATCCCTGCATCCCTGGTATGAGTCACTTGATCATGGTAGATTATCTGTTTGATATGTTGTTTGATTTGCTTAGCAAGTATTTTATTAAGAATTTTAGCATGTATCTTTATCAAGGACATTGCTCTGTAGTTTTCTTTTTAGTTGTCTCCTTTCCTGGCTTTGGTAATAGGGTGATGCTGGCTTCATAGAACGGATTAAGGAGGGTTCCTTCTTTCTCTGTCTTGTGGAATAGTGTCAAAAGGATTGCTGCCAATTCTTCTTTGAATATCTGGTAGGATTCTGTGGTGATTCCATCTGCTTCTGAACTTTTTATTGTTGGTAATTTTTAATTTACCATTTCAGTCTTGCTACTTGTTATTAGTTTGTTTGGGGCATCTAATTCTTTCTGATTGAAGCTAAGAGGGCTGTATTTTTCCAGGAATTCATCCATCTCTTCTAGCTTTTCTAGTTTATTTCTGTCAAGGTGTTCGTAATAGCCTTGAGTGATCTTTAGTATTTCAGTGGTGTGAGTTGTGATATCTTCCATTGTGCTTCTCAGTGAGGTTATTGGGATGTTTCTCTCTTCTCTTGGGTAATTCTGCTAATGGTCTACCAGCTTTATTTATCTTTTCAAAGAACCAGCTTTTTGTTTCATTTATCTTTTGTATTTTTGTTCGTTTGTTTCTATTACATTTAGTCTGGTGTTGGCTATTTCCTTTCTTCTGGGTTTGGGTTTGGGTTTGGTTTATGTTTTTCCTCTCATTCCTTGAGGCACGACCTTAGATTGTCTGTTTGTGCTCTTTCAGACTTTTTGACGTAGGTGTTAAGGGCTATGCAGTTTTCTCTTAGCACCTCCTTAGTTGTAGCTCAGAGGTTTTGATAGGTTGTGTAATTTAAATATGTCATTGAGTTTGACAAATTTTTACATTTCTATCTCAATTTGCTTTGGGACCCAGTGCTCTTTCAGGAGCAGGTTATTTAATTTCCATGTATTTGTGTGGTGTTGAAGGTTCCTCTTTGAGTTTATTTCCAGTTTGATTCCACTGTTGGTATGATAGAGTGCTTGATATAATTTCAGTTGTCTGAAACTTCCTGAGGGTCGTTTTATGGCCTATCATATGGTCTATACTGGAGAAAGTTCCATGTATTGTTGAACAGAATGTGTATTCTGTGGTTGTTGGATGAAGCGTTCTGTATATATCTGTTAAGTCTATTTATTCCAAGGTATAGTTTAAATCCATTGTATCTTTCTTGACTTTCTGTCTTGATGACCTGTCTAGTGCTGTCAGTGGAGTATTGAAGTCCCCCGCTCTTATGGTGTTGCTGTCTACCTTATTTCTTAGGACCGTTCGTAATTGTTTTATAAATTTGGGAACTCCAGTGTTAGCCGCATATATGTTTAGGATCGTGGTATTTTCCTGTTGGACAAGGCCTTTTACCATTATGTACTATCTCTCTTTGTCTGTTTTAACTGCTGTTGCTTTAAAATTTGTTTTGTCTGATCTAAGAACAATTATCCCTGCTCAGTTTGGTGTCCTTTTGTATGAAATGCCTTTTTCCAGCCTTTTACTTTAAGTTTCTGTGAGTCCTCATGTGTCAGGCAAGACTCCTGAAGGCAGCAGATGGTTGGTTGGTGAGTTCTTACCCATTTTGCAGTTCCGCATCTTTTAAGTGGAGCATTTGGGCCATTTACATTCGATGTTAGTATTGAAATGTGAGGTATCATTGCAGTCATCATGCTCTTTGTTGCCTGCATAGTCTGTGTTGTTTTGTTTTCGCTTTTTACCTTGTAATTTTGTTTTATTGGTTTTGTGTGATTTATGCGTTAAAGAGATTCTGTTTGCGTGTGATTCCAGGATTTTGTTTCAAGATTTAGAGCTCCTTTTATAGCGGTTCTTGTAGTGGTGGTTTGGTAATGGTCAATTCTGTCAGTGTGTGTTTGTCTGAAAATGACTGTATCTTTCCTTCTTAAATAATGCTTAGTTTCACTGGATGCAAAATTCTTGGCCGCTAACTGTTTTGTTTGAGGAGGCTGAAGATAGGACACCAATCCCTTCTAGCTTGTAGGGTTTATGCAGGTAAATCTGCTTTTAATCGGGTGACTTTGGTTTTACAGGTTACCTGGTGCTTCTGTCTCACAGCTCTTAAGAGTCTTTCTTTCCTCTTAACTTTGGATAATTTGATGGCAATATGCCTAGGCAAAGACCTTTCTGTGATGAATTTCCCATGTCTTCTTCATGCTTCTTGTATTTACATGCCTAGGTCTCTATCTGGGCCAGGGAAGTTTTCCTCAGTTATTTCCCTAAATATGCTTTCCAAACTTTTAGAATTTTCTTCTTTCTCAGGAATACCAATTATTCTTAGGTTTAGTCATTTAACATAATCCCATAATTTGTGGAGGCTTTGTTCATAATTTCTTATTCTTTTTTCTTTGTCTTTGTTGGGTTGGGTTAATTCAAAGTCCTTATCTTTGAGCTCTGAATTTCTCTCTTCCACTTGTTCAATTCTATGGCTGAGACTTTCCAGAGCATTTTACATTTCTAAAAGTATGAACAAATTTTCCTGAATTTTGGATTTTTTTTTTCTTGAAGCTGTCTGTTTCCTTTAATATTTCTCCATTCACTTCTAGTATCATTTTTTGGATTTTTTTCCCACCCCCACAGGGCTTTGCCTTTCTCTGGACCCTCCCTGAGTAGCTTAACTAACCTCCTGAATTCTTTTTCAGGGGAATCAGGGATGTCTTCTTGGGTTGAATCCATTGCTGGTGAACTAGTGTGATTTTTGTGGGGTGTTGACACGCCTTGTTTTGCCATATTACCAGGGTTGGTTTTCTGGTTCTTTCTCATTGGGCTAGGCTGTGTTAGAGGCAAAGTCTAGGGCTGAAGGCTGTTCTGATATTTTTTGTCCCATGGGGTGTTCCCGTGGTGTAGTGTTCTCCCTGTTCTCCTGTGGATGTGGCTTCCTGTGAGCTGACTGCAGTGATTGTTGTCTCTTCTGGATCCAGCCACCCAGTGAGTCTATCTGGTTCTGGGCTGGTACTGGGGATCGTTTGCACAGAGTCCTGTGATGTGAACCATCTATGGATCTCTCAGTTGTGGATACCAGTGCCTGTTCTGGAGGAGGTGGTGTAGGGTGCAGCAAACCCATGAGGGTTCTTAACTTTGTTGATTGAGAGGTCTATGTTTGTGCTGATTGGCCTCCTGCCAGGAGGTGGCACATCCCAGAAAGCATCAGCTGTGGTATTGTGGAGAGAAATCATTGGTGGGTTTCTCTCCCAAGATTATATGCCCTTTGTCTTTCCCTACCAGGGTAGGTAGGGAAGGACCGTCATGTAGGGCAGGGCCAGGTGTGTGTGAGTTCAGACTCTCCTTGGGCAGGTCTTGCTGTGGTTGCTGTGGTGGGTGGGGATGAGACTCCCAGGTCACTGGCATTGTGTACCTAGGATTATGGCTGCCTCTGCTGGATCTTGCAGGTTGTCAGGGAAGTGGGGGAAAGCTGGCAGTCACAGGCCTCACCCAGCTCCCAGGAAACCTGAAGGGCCAGTCTCACTCCCACGATGCCCCCTGCAGCATCCCTGAGTCTGTTTCCAGGTGAATGACGAATCAGGCTCGGAAACTTGCCGGAGGGTTTCCTTCTTTCAGCTTCAGCTTCTCCATTGGGGACGTTTTCCACTTCCACAGCTGGGTCTCTCATAGTATTTGGGGTGTCTCTGGGGTCCTGAGGAAAGAGTCTGTTTCCTTCAGAGGGTCTGTCAGTCATCTCAGTATTGCTGGTTTGTTCTTGGAGTCAATCTGGAGCAAAAATTCACAGTGGAAGCCTCCACATGCTGCTCTGACTGGAGCTGCCACCTACTCCTGCCTCTCGTCTGCCTTGATCCATAAGTAGATTCCTAATTATGGAATTTGTGATTATTTTAAGTTATTTAAGGCAATTGTGTTCAGATCTTATTTTGCCACTAAAACTGCCTTGGAAATACGTTCTCTGCCACTCATGCTAACAGTGGTTATAGTGACACAATGGCATAACAGTTTCTCCAGAAATAATTCAGAATTCTCGGACAGTTTTTATTTGTGTCATTCTTTGGTTTATTTGGACAGATTCCGTTTTCCCGTGAATTACATTTGACCTTGTACAGAAATGTAACCAAATAATTGGAAAGTAATTTTCTATTCATTATACTAGTTATTTAATCTCTTAAATGATTATATAAAATAAATTTCTTCAGAGCATAAGAAATAGTGCATATAAAAATGCCTTTAAGAACTTGAAAAAAAATGTTTTCCAGAGGAGTTTTGGTTGTCTGCTTTAGCTTGGTTTGTTTTTACTAAGCTCATCGGTAATTTCTGTCCAACACCCAGCATGACGGAGTCTAGTTGAGTTGGACAGGGTTTGTGTACTGAGTCTGAAGGTTAAAATCAAAAATACATGTTGACTTCCATCTCAGAGGAGGTTATATGAACCACAAAGTTGTATGTTTTTCATGGCGTATAATATGCTTGTCCCAAGTGTGGGTATTCTTTCTACCAAAAGCACTACATTAAAAAGGATCATTTCTATATCCCATGCCAAACATGCCTCCCTGTGAATTTTAGATGACTCATTTCCCACAAGGGAGGTGGCTATGGAGGCCAGCTTTGTTGTTTTTAGTTTCATGGGATTTTCTTCCAGGAACTGGAATGTAAAGAGTATGGCCATGATGCAAACTTAAATGACGATAAGTCCCAGGCTTGCTTTGAGGAGTTACCACTGATATGCATATGCACACACCCACGTGCAACAAAAACTTCAGAGGCCGAATGACAGCACCAGCAGCTTTATGTATGACCCTGATTGGAGGCACTGCACAGGTGTGAGAACTGGGGATATTGTTTGGATGTTTTGTCTTTTCTGACTCTCATGATGACACGTGATTCACCCAGTGTTGGAGGTGGGGTCTGGCGGGAGGTGTTTGTGTTATGGGAGCAGATCTCTCGTGAATGACTTGATGCCCTCCCCAGGGAAATGAGTGATTTATTGCTCTATTAGTTTAGCTGGTTAAGAGTCTGGGACCTCCCTCTTCTCTTGCAATGTGAAACACCAGCTTCCCCTTTGCCTTCCACCACGAGTAAAAGCTCCCAGAGGTCTGACCACTAGTTGAGCAGGTGGTGGTGCCATGCTTGTATTGCCCGCAGAACTGTGAGCCAAAGAAACCTCTTTTCTGAATAAGTTACCCAGTCTCAGATATTCCTTTACAGCAATACAAAATGGACTAACACAACTGGGAAGTCCCATCCTTGGGAAGAGCTGTCCCTAATCTTTTTGACAACAGAGACTGGTTTCCGTCTTGGGCAGCTTTACCCCAAAACCAGTTGGGATGGTTTTTGGATGAAACTGATCCACTTCAGATCATCAGGCAATAGTTAGATTCTCATATGGAGTGCACAAGCTAGATCCCTCACATGTGCAGTTGACGACAGAGTTTACGCTCCTGTCAGAATCTAATGCTGGCTGATGTAACAGGAGGCAGGTCTCAGGTGGTAATGCTCACTTGCCTGCCACTGACCTCCTGCTGTACAGCCCAGTTCCTAGCAGGCCGCAGACCAGTCTCAGTCCACGGCCTGGGGAGTTAGGAACCCCTGCTCAGGAAGGTCAGAGCCAAAGACAATTGTAGTGCCAGCAAAGAATTCTACCAGGTGCATCAGGAGATGGCTTAACACCTTTGGAATCCAGGGTCCTCTGGTAGAAGGACATTCTACCGAACCTGCAGGCCAACGTTTCTGTGCATGTAAGGGGCTTATTTTAGGTAGCCCAGGGGTTGTGGTCCTCCACTTATGAACCCCAAATATGTCTGGGGTAACATATGGAAGGAGAGGGAAGATTGTTGGGCATGGAGAATTGCCTCTGAGATGCTACAGAAGAGGCAAGAGAGTCACCCCTGTGTAACACATAAAAATTACGATAAAGAATTGAATTTTGATCTTTTTCATGGACTGGTAATCTACACGACACATACTAAGAATGTAAAATATTTGAGTAAATTAATTAGTAAATACTGTATTCACATAATGTAAGAGATGAGGAGACTACTAACATTAATGATAATTTCAGGCGTTAAAAAGCAAGTATGTACGTATTTTATTCTGAGGGTCTAAAAATACATTATGTCCAGCTAATAATGTAAAAAATTTTCCAGTTCTACCTAATTTTGATGGAGGACAATAATGACTTTTTTTTTTCCAAAATTGAGGCATTAAATGTGTTCCAGAAATACGGACTTTGTCTTAATATTTTACCAATGATATAATCGTTTGGGCTACCTAATGAAAGACTATGATGCCTTTTTTTTTTTTTTAGATGTTTACATAATAGAAGGGAGTCTAGCTTTTAGACAGGGCAAAATTGTCCATGAATATTTTGTAAGACTCCTAGAATGAGTGGAAGATTTTAACCTCTAAGGTCCTTTTGTAATTCTAAAATTCTATGATATTGAAGTGGGATTTAAAAGTTGAGTGAAAAGCTGTTCATGTACAGGGAGAGTTCGATGCTCTCCAGAGGCACATCCAGGCGCAGCACATATGATTTGGGTGGATTAAAGTTCTGTTGAATCAACCTGAGGGAAGCAACACTAGTAAGGGTTGAAGTTTTCTCAAAAGAATTCAATCGATATTGATTTAGTTCAAGCACCGTAAAATTTAAGTTGTAAAAACTGAGTCAATTTCTATTAATTTGATGTCATAACTTTTACTGAGCATTCTAAATTTTCTATCTTTTTAAAAGAAAACCTGGGCTCTTTCCATGTCAGAAAATAGTTTAAGCAAAAAGATTGAGCTCTGAGTGTTTATATGAAAATATTCATGCACTTGTTGTCTAGCCGGCACTCAGGAAATGTTAGCTGTATTGTACTGAGGCACAAACATGTATTTGACAAGAGTTTGCTTTCCTTCAGTCACTGCAGGAGTATTTGTTTTGTTTATTTCTCTACCCTGGAAACCTGGTACTCAACAAGTATTAAACGGAAAATCGGCAATTGTGCTGTGGTAAAATAATAATAATAGAGTAAAATACTATTCTAATCATATTCTACTTTCCCCACCAAATTTCCCATAATAATCATACATTTCAGTAATAGCTCACTTTACTTTAGCAAATATGTTCATATTCATGACAGCATCTGGTCGCACCTATATAGGTAGATAAGTATTCTCATTCTCATCTTATGAATGGCGGAAAAACAGAGGTTCAGGGAGACTAAATAATCCCATTAGTGACTAGGATACACATCCCTACTTCAAGATTCCCTGCTGAGGACATTTCTAATAAACATGAGGGTTTATGCCAGCTTCAGAGTACAGATCAAGAAAAGAGAAAGGCTGAACAATTTCTTCTCCATTTGATGACATTTTGCTTGCTTTTGCTTTGACTTTGTGTCTTCTATAAACCTGCAGTGTAATCTCTATTTCTTCAGTACCTACTTGCAATCATTGTTACATTTTTATGTTATTTGTGAATAAAAATGGTAAGAACTATTTCTTTCACTCCAGTAAGACTATCCAACTTTCTAAATGTAAGATATTTCCAAAGACACTTGTTCATGATGGATCTAGGGCAGGGGGAGGAGAGTCAAGAAAGCGATTGTTCCTATAGTAGTAAAATGTTCCAATGAATGGAAAGACATCGTTGTCTACGTGGTTTTTGAAATTTCCTTTAAGAAGCTTGCTTCAGTGGTTAGCTGTGCAGTGAAAAATTCTTCCCCACGTATAAACAAATTTTCTCTCAGTCTGTGTGAAGCCTATTACATCACATATTTCTGGTCTGTATGGAAACGAAGGACATCTGCTTCTTTGCTTCTTGAGTAGTACTTAGAACATTAAAAAATTGCATTCTCCTCACTCGTCTTTCCTCCGACCTCTTCCGAAGAATTGCACTACAACTTGAAGAGAGTAGTCATTACCTAGGCCACTGAAATTAAAGACATTAGGAAGATTAACCTCTTCTCTTGCTTTTGTAGTAATTGTTTTAAGTACTTTGTTTTTTTTAGGAAGAATTTTTTTAGGTCTAAAATAGCAAGTATATGACCATTTATTAACCTCTTATTCAACCAGGTGATTTGGAACAAAGAGAACAATGGACACCATTCTTCCTCCAGAATAGTTTATGATCTAATTTGGCAGGGCACAATAAACAAGTGTGGTACAGTGAGAGAGTCATTTCATGGTAATACATATTTGTGTGAGAACGTGGCAGGTCCGGGACTGTTTCTTGATCTTATCTAAGTGAGACCTCTCTCAATTCTGCAAGAATAGTATTGTCATCTAGGGAACACTGTGAGGAAAAGGTGTATCTAGGGAGGGATTTTAACGGAGGCATATGATTTAGGAATTAGAGGATTTTTCCATGAACATCAAAAGGTGTCACCAAAGGCAAAGACGTATGAATGAGCAAGCTGTATTCAGAGTGTAGGGAAGTGGGCCACATAAGCTGGAGTCGAAGGTCCAATTTGAGAACAAGATGAACTCAGCTAGCTTATGTTAGATTATAGGGGGCCTTTGAGATTCCTTTGCCCCTGTGGTACTGTCCTATTGCTAAATGCACAATAATTTTCAGATTTTAATGTTCCCTGTAACTCACTTTTTTGTACCTGATTTTTCAGATATTTATCGATCAATAACATGTCTGAATTATGTGCCAAATCAGTGTTTGGTTTCTATCTTTTCTATACAAATTGTGTTTTACCTTTGAAAACAAGTCTTTTTTGCTCTGCATTGATCCCTATTTTATTTATTTATTAATTTTATTGTACTTTAAGTTCTGGGATACACGTACAGATCTTGCAGGATTGTTGTAAAGGTGCACACGTGCCATGGTGGTTTGCTGCCCCCATCCCCCCATCACCCACATCTGGCATTTCTCCCAATGTTATGCCTACCCAGCCTCCCCACTCCCTGCTGTCCCTCCCCTAACTCTGCACCCCCCAACAGAACCCAGTGTGTGATGTTCCCCTCCTGTGCCCATGTGTGCTTATTGTTCATCACTCACCTGTGAGTGAGAACATGGGGTGTTTGGTTTTCTGTTCTTGTGTCAGTTTGCTGAGAATGATGGTTTCCAGATTCATCCATGAACATATGTGTGCATGGGTATTTATAATAGAATGATTTATAATCCTTTGGGCATATACTCAATAATGGGATTGCTGGGTCAAAATGAATTTCGATTTCTAGATCCTTAAGGAATCGCCATACTGTTTTCTACAGTGGTTGAACGAATTTACACTCCCACCAACAGTGTAAAAGTGTTCCTATTTCTCCACATCCTCTCCAGGATCTGTTGTCTCCAGATTTTTTAATGATCACCATTCTAACTGGCCTGAAATGGTATCTCAGTGTAGTTTTGATTTGCATTTCTCTAATGACCAGAGATGATAAGCATTTTTTCAGGTATTTATTAGTCTCATCTATGTCTTCTTTTGAAAGGTGTCTGTTTATATCCTTTGTCCACTTTTGAATAGGTTCGTTTTTTCTTGTAAACCTGTTTTAGTTCTTTGTAGATTCTGGATAGCAGTCCTTTGTCAGATGGGTAGGTTGCAAAATTCCTTTCCCATTCTGTTGGTTGCCAGTTCACCCTAGTGATTGTTTCTTTTGCTATGCAGAAACGCTTCAGTTTAATTAGATCCCATTTGTCTATTTTGGCTTTTGTTGCCAGTACTTCTGATGTCTTAGTCATGAAGTCCTTGCCTGTGCCTATGTCCTGAGTGGCTTTGCTTAGGCTTTCTTCTAGGGTTTTTATGATGTTAGGTCTTATGTTTAAATCTTTAATCTAACTGGAGTTAATTTTTGTATTAGGTGTAAGGAAGGGGTCCAGTTTCATTTTTCTGCACATGGCTAGCCAGTTTTCCCAACACCATTCATTAAACATGGAATCCTTTCCCCATTGCTTGTTTTTGTCAAGTTTGTCAAAGATTAGATGGTTGTAGATGTGTGGCATTACTTCTGAGGTCTTGGTTCTGTTCCATTGCTCTATATCTCATTTTTGGTACCAGTACCATGCTGTTTTGATTACTGTAGCTTTGAGAATGGTTTGAAGTCAGGTAGCGTGATGCTTCCAGCTTTGTTTATTTTGCTTATGATTGTCGTTTTATGGGCTCTTTTTTTTGGTTATATATGAAGTTTAAAGTGTTTTTTTTTTTTTTTTTTTTTCCTAGTTCTGTGAAGAGGGTCAGTGGTAGATTGATGGGGATAGCACTGAATCTATAAATTACTTTGGAAAGCAGGGCCATTTTAACCATACCGATTTTTCCTGACCATAAGCATGGAATGTTTTTCCATCTGTTTGTGTCCTCCCTTATTTCCTTGAGTAGTGGTTTGTAATCCTCCTTGAAGAGGTCCTTCACAGCCTTTGCTAGTTGTATTCCTAGGCATTTTATTTTCTTTGTGGCAATCGTAAATGGGAATTTACTCATTATTTGGCTCTCTGTCTTTTACTGGTGTATAGGAATGCTTGTGATTTTTGCACATCGATTTTGTATTGTGAGACTTTGCTGAAGTTGCTTAGCAGCTTAAGGAGATTTTGGGCCGAGACAATGGGATCTTCTAAATATACAATCATGTCATCTGCAAATAGAGACAATTTAACTTCTTTTTTTCCTAATCGAATACCCTTTATGACGTTTTCTTGCCTGATTGCTCTAGATAGAACTTCCAATACTATGTTGAATAGAAAGGGTGAGATAGAGCACCTTTGTCTAGTGCCAGTTTTCAAAGGGAATGCTTCCAGTTTTTGCTCATTAAGTTAGATGTTGGCTGTGGGTTTGTCATAAATAGCTTTTTTTAATTTTGAAATGTGTTCCATTGATACCTAGTTTATTGAGAGTTTTTTTTTTTAATTTTTTTTATTTTTTTTATTTTTATTTATTTATTTATTTTTTTTAGCATCAAGGGCTGTAGAAGTTTGTTGAAGGCCTTCTCTGCATCCTTTGAGATGATGTTTTTTTTTTTCTTTGTTTATGTGATGGATTACATTTATAGATTTATGTATGCTGAACCAGGCTTGCATCCCCGTGGTGAAGCCTACTTGATTGTGATGGATAAGCGTCTTGATGTGCTGTTGGATTCAGTTTGCCAGTATTTTATTGAAGATTTTTGCATCAATGTTCATCATGGCTATTGGCCTGAATTTTTTTCTTTTAGTTGTATATCTGCCAGGTTTTGTCTGAGGATGATGATGGTCTCGTAAAATATGTTAGGGAGTATTCCTTCTTTTTGTATTGTTTCGAAGCGTTTTAGAAGGAGTGATATGAACTCCTCTTTGTACATCTGGTAGAATTCTGCTGTAAATCCATCTGGGCCTGGAATATCTTGGTTGGTAGGCTATTAATTACTGCCTCAACGTCAGTCCTTATTGTTGGTCTATTAAGGGATTAACTCCTTCTTGATTTAGTCTTGGGAAGGTGTAAGTGTCCAGGAGTTTATCCATTTCTTCCAGATTTACTGGTTTATATGCATAGAGTTGTTTGTAGTAATCTCTGATGGTAGTTTGTATTTCTTTGGAATTGTTGGTGATACCCTTTTTATCATTTTGTATTGCATCCATTTGAGTCTTCTCTCTTTTCTATGTCATTAGTATGGCTATCTTGTCTATTTTGTTGACCTTTTCAAAAAACCAGCTGCTTGATTTACCGATTTCTTGAAGAGTTTTTCTTTGCCTCTATCTCCACTTCTGCTCTCATCTTAGTTACTTCCTGTCTTCTGCTAGGTTTTGAACTTTTTTTGATCTTGCTTCTCTAGCTCTTTCCATTTTGATGATAGGGTGACGATTTTACATCTTTCCTCACTTCCAATGTGGGCATTTATTGCTATAATTTTTCTCGTAGTCACTGCTTTAAATGTGTCTCAGAAATTTTGGTATGTCGTGTCTTTGTTCTCATTGGTTTCGAAGAACATCTTTATTTCTGCCTTCATTTCATTGTTTATCCTGTTGCTGTTCTGGAGCAAATTGTCCCGGTTCCACGTACTCGTGTCGTTTTGAGTGACTTTCTTAATCCTGAGTTCTAATTTGATTTCACAGTGTTCTGAGAGATTGTTAGGATTTTCGTTCTTTTGCATTTGCTGAGGAGCGACTTACTTCCAATTATGTGGTCAGTTTTAGACTAGGTATCATGCAGTGCTGAGAGGAATATATATTCTGTGGATTTGGGGTGGAGATTTCTGTAGATGTCTGTTAGGTCCACTTGGTCCAGATCTGCGTTCAAGTCCCGGATATCCTTGTTGATTTTCTGTCTTGTTGATCTGTCAAATAGTGACAGTGGAATGTTAGTCTCCCACTATTATTGTTTGGGAGTCTAAGTCTCTCTGTGGGTCTTTGAAAACACCGCATGTTCTCACGCATAGGCGGGTGTTGAACAGTGAGAACACATGGACACAGGGAGGGGAGCACTACGCACTGGGGTCTGTCGGGGAGAAACAGGGGAGGGACAGCAGGGGGTGGGTAGTTGGGGAGAGATAGCATGGGGAGAAATGCCAGATACAGGTGAAGGGGAAGAAGGCAGCAAATCACACTGCCATGTTGTAGCTATGCAACAATCTTGCATGTTCTTCACATGTACCCCAAAACCTAAAATGCAATTTAAAAAAAGGGAGTATTCCTTCTTTTTGTATTGTTTCAAAGAGTTTTAGAAGGAGTGATCTGCTTTACGTATCTGGGTGCTTCTGTATTGGGTGCATACATATTTAGGATACTTAGCTCTTCTTGCATTGATCCTTTTACCGTTATGTAAAAGACCTTGTCTCTTTTGATCTTTGTTGGTTGAAAGTCCATTTTATCAGACCAGGATTGCAACCCCTGCTTCTTTTTGCTCTCCATTTGCTTGGTAAATCTTCTTCCATCCCTTTATTTTGAGTCCATGTGTGTATTTGCACATGAGATGGGTCTCCTGAATACAGAACAACAAAGGATCTTGACTTTTTATCCTGTTTGTCTGTGTCTTTCAATGGGTGCATTTAGACCATTTATATGTAACATTAATATTGATACGTGCCAATTTTATCCTGCCATTTTGTCACTGGTTGGTGGTTTTGCCCGTTAGTCGATGCAGTTTATTCGTTATGTCCTTGGTCTTTACCTTTTGATACGTTTTTGTAGTGGCTGGTAGTGGTTGTTCCTTTCCGTGTTTAGTGCGTCTTTCAGGAACTCTTGTAAGGCAGGTCTGGTGGTGATAAAATCTCTCAGCAGTCGCTTGTCTGTAAAGGATTTTATTTCTCCTTCACTTATGAAGCTTAGTTTGACTGGATATGAAATTCTGTGTTGAAAGTTCTTTTCTTTAAGGGTGTTGAATATTGACCCCCACTCTCTTCCGGCCTGTAGGGTTTCTGCTGAGAGATCCACTGTAAGTCTAATGGGCTTCCGTTTGTTGATGACCCAACCTTTCTCTTTCTAGCTGCCCTTAACATTTTTTCCTTCATTTCAACCCCGGTCAGTCTGATGATTATGTGCCTTGGGGTTGCACTTTTTGAGAAATATCTTTGTGGTGTTCTCTGTATTTCCAGAATTTGAATGTCAGCTTGCCTTGCGAGGTTAGGGAAGTTCTCTTGGGTAATATTCTGAAGTGTGTTTTCCAGCTCGGATTCATTCTCCCTGTCACATTCAGGTACGTCGATCGTGCATAGATTTGGTTTCTTCACATAATCCCATAGGTCTTGTAGTCTTTATTCATTTTTGTTCACTCTTTTTTTTCCTCTAATGTGGCCTTCTCATTTTATTTCATAGAGTTGATCTTCAATTTCTGATATTCCTCCTTCCACTTAATTGATTAAACTACTAAAATTGGCGTGTGCTTTGTGAAGTTCTCCTGCTGTGTTTTTCAGCTCCATTAAGTCGTTTATGTTCTTCTCTAAGCTGGTTATTCTAGTCAGAATTTTGTCTAACCACATTTCAAGCTCAGCGCCTGGATTGTTGAGTAAATTTATCAATCGGAACTTTCATAAACCTATGGTTTTGAACTAATTTTATTACCTGAACTGGAAATTGACACACAAAATTGACAGTGCATGGAAAAGATGATAAGCAGTTTTCTAGAATTAAAATAGAACGTGATCTTTACTTACTCAAAGAATGCTCAACTCAAGGGGACAGAGATCACTCACTTTGACTGCATGAGCTACGGGAGGTAGAGACAACTTTTTGAAAATACAGAGCTAAAACTGTCCGTGCTTTGAATGCTAGACAAGATTTTCAGAATACACAGCTAAAACGGTCCCCGCTTTAGCTCTGTATTTTGAAAAAGTTGTGTGCTCTTCAAAGAGAAAGCTACATTTGCTGTGACTTTGGCTTTGAGGGGAAATGGGATGATGAGTGAGAGGGTGGTCACTGAAACCAGCTCATTTCACACTGACCACTGAGGCCACATCTCTCAGGTGAGAAGCAAAGTGAGAATTTGAACCAGGCACATTCTCCTTAGAGACAATGAGCCAAAGACAGGTCCGATGGAATCTAATGTCTTTTCATGATGACATCAATCACATCAAGCTCTCGTTAAGCCATTGAAGTGTCACATTGGGTCTGGGGGAGGCGGTGCACACTGTGGAATTACACGTCCGAAGATTTGGATTTGATTTCCAGCACTCTGCCAGTCAGTCTGCCAGGAACTTTCAAGCGACAAGCCTTAGACGAGGACATTTCTGTCTCTGATTCCAAATTATTTCACAGGGATTTATGTGGGCCTTAAGGCCCACTGGGGAAACATCCCTCTGCCAGCTCAGTGCCTGCTTTCTTGGTTTGACTTGTCAATCTGGACTGAATACACCTTTGGTTTTGGATTGACTCTATTACCTCTCCTAGAAATTAACACACAAAACTGACAGCTGATTGACAAGATGAGAAGCAGTTTTCCAGAATTCAAATTGAACTTAATCCTTTCTTAATAAAAGAATGCTCAATTCAAGGGGACAGAGATCACTAGTTTTGACTTCATGAGCTATGGCAGGTAGAGACAACTTTTTGAAAATACACAGCTAAAACTGTCCGTACTTTGAATGCTAGACAAGGTTTTCAGAATACTGCTGTGTATTTTTAAAAGTGGCGTGCTCTTCAAAGAGAAAGCTACTTTTTCTGTGACTTTGGGTTCGAGGGGAAATAAGAGTCCTCTTCAGTCAGCAGGGACGACACCTGAGTCCTTTGCAGTTCCCTTGTCTGCCTCTGAGGGTGAAATGAGAGTGGTCACTGTCATCATGAGCCGTGTCTGAAAGAATTATTCACATTTCCTACGAGAATAGACGGCTGAAATAGAGAAAGGCGTGTGTTTTTTTGGAGCATGGACTGGTTCAAAGCCCACCTCAAAACACTAAGTATTTTGCTGAACACGAGAAGTGGTGTGTGCGGCCTGTGTTTGGGTGTTTTTTGTGTCACTGTGTGTGTGTGTGTGTGTGTGTGTGTGTGTGTGTGTCTGTCTGTCTGAGGGTCTGTGTGTCTGTGTTTCTGTCTCCATTCCTGAGCAGCAAATCTTTTTTCCTCTTTTAGCATGTTACTCAGAATTGTGGATGAAGCCCAGCACTCCTGAAAACACTATACATGTATGGTTGAAGGAAATTTTCTTGATGATGAGTGAGAGGGTGGTGACTGAAACCAGCTCATTTCCCATTGACCACTGAGGCCACATCTCTCAGGTGAGAAGCAAAGTGAGAATTTGAACCTGGCACATTCTCCTTAGAGACAATGAGCCAAAGACAGGTCCGATGGAATCTAATGTCTCTTCATGTTGACATCCATCACTTCAAGCTCTCCTTAAGCCATTGAAGTGTCACATTGGGCCTGGGGGAGGCGGTGCACCCTGTGGAATTACACGTCCGAAGATTTGGATTTGATTTCAAGCCCTCTGCCAGTCAGTCTGCCAGGCCCTTTCAAGTGACAAGCCTTAGGCGAGTCCCTTTCTGTCTCTTTCCCGATTCCTTCACAGGGATTTATGTGGGCCTTAAGGCCTACTGGGAAAAGATACCTCTTCTGACTCAGTGCCTGCTTTCTTGATTTGACTTGTCAATCTGGAGTTGAATACACCTTTGATTTTGGATTGATTCTATTACCTCTCCTGGAAGTTAACACACAAAACTGACAGTTGATTGACAGGATGAGAAGCAGTTTTCCAGAATTCAAATAGAACTTAATCCTTTCTTACGAAAACAATGCTGAACTCAAGGGGACACAGATCACTCGTTTTGACTTCAAGAGCTATGGCATGTAGAGACAACTTTTTGAAAATACACAGCTAAAACTGTCCGTGCTTTGAATGCTAGACAAGTTGTTCAGAATACACAGTTAAAACGGTCCCCGAATTAAGTGATTTAGTATTTGTATTTTTGAAAATATCACAGCTTTGGGGTTTATTTGTATTATATTCAAAAAAACAACTAAGAGTCGTATTTGTATTTTTGAAAAAACCACAGCTTGGGGGTGTATTTGTATTATTTTCAAAAATACAACAGAGAGTTGTATTTGTATTTTTGAAAATAACACAGTTTGGGGGTGTATTTGTATTATTTTCCAAGGTACAGCTAAGGGTTGGATTTGTATTTGTAAAAATAACAGAGCTTGGGGGTGTATTTGTATTATTTTCAAAGATACAACTAAGGGTTGGATTTGTATTTTTGAAAATAACACAGCTTGTGGGTGTACTTGTATTGTTGCCCAAGATAGAGCTAAGGGTTGTTTTTGTCTTTTTGAAAATAACACAGCTTGGGGGTGTATTTGTATTTTTTTCCAAGTTGCAGCTAACTGTTTTATTTGTATTTTTGAAAATAACAGAGCTTGGGGGTTATTTGTATTATTTTCCAAGATAGAGCTAAGGGTGGTATTTGCATTTTTGACAACAACACAGCTTGTGGGTGTTTTTGTATTATATTCCAAGATACAGCTAAGGGTTGTATTTGTATTTTTGAAAATAACACAATTTGGGGGTGTATTTGTATTATTTTCCAAGATACAGCTAAGGGTTTTATTTGTATTTTTGAAAATAACACAGCTTGTGGGTGTATTTGTATTATTTTCCAACATACAGCTAAAGGTTGTATTTGTATTTTTGACAATAACACAGCTTGGGAGTGTATTTGTATTATTTTCCAATATACAGCTAAGGGTTGTATTTGTACTTTTGAGAATAACACAGCAAGCGGGAGTATTTGCATTATTTTCCAAGATACAGCTAAGGGTTGTATTTGTATTTTTGACAATAACACAGCTTGGGGGTGTATTTGTACTATTCTCCAAGATTCAGCTAAGGGTTGTATTTGTCTTTTTGAAAATAACACAGCTTGGGGGTGTATTTGTATTATTTTCCAAGATACAGCTAACGGTTGTATTTGTATTTTTGACAATAACACAGCTTGTGGGTGTATTTGTGTTATTTTCAAAGATAGAGCTAAGGGTTGTATTTGTATTTTTGAAAATAACACAACTTGGGTGTGTATTTGTCCTATTTTCCAAGATACAGCAAAGGTTTGTATTTGTATTTTTGAAAATAACACAGCTTGTGGTTGTATTTGTATTATTTTCCGAGATAAAGCTAAGGGTTGTATTTGTATTCTTGAAAATAACACAGCTTGGGGGTGTATTTGTATTATTTTCCAAGATACAGCTAACGGTTGTATTTGTATTTTTGAAAATAACACAGCTTGGGGGAGTATTTGTATTATTTTCCGAGATACAGCTCTGGGTTGTATTTGTATTTTTGAAAATAATACAGCTTGTGGGTGTATTTGAATTTTTTTCAGAGATACATTTAAGGGTTTTATTTGTATTTTTGAAAATAACCGAGCTTTTGTGTGTATTTGTATTATTTTCTGAAATACAACTAAGGGCTGTATATGTGTTTTTGAAAATAACACAGCTTGGGGGTGTATTTGTATTATTTTCCGATATACAGGTAAGGGCTGTATTTATATTTTTGAAAATAACACAACTTGGGGGTGTATTTGTATTATTTTCCGAGATACAGCTAAGTGTTGTATTTGTATTTTTGAAAATAACACAGCTTGGGGGTGTATTTGTATTATTTTCCGAGATACAACTCAGGGTTGTATTTGTATTTTGCAAAATAACACAGCTTGTGGGTGTATTTGTATTTTTTTCCGAGCTACAGCTAAGGGTTGTATTTGTATTTTTGTAAATAAACGAGCTTGGGGGTGTATTTGTATTATTTTCTGAGATACAGCTAAGGGCTGTATTTGTATTTTTGAAAATAACACAGCTTTGGGGAGTATTTGTATTATTTTCCGATATACAGCTGTGGGTTGTATTTGTATTTTTGAAAATAACAGAGCTTGGGGGTTTATTTTTATTATTTTCCGATATACAGCTAAGTTTTGTATTTGTATTTTTTAAAATAACACAGCTTGGGGGTGTTTTTGTATTATTTTCCAAGATACAGGTATGGGTTGTATTTGTATTTTTGAAAATAACACAGCTTGGGCGTGTATTTGTATTATTTTCCGAGATACAGCTATCGGTTATATTTGTATTTTTGAAAATAACACAGTTTGGGGGTGTATTTGTTTTATTTTCCGAGATACAGCTAAGGGTTATATGTGTATTTTTGAAAGCAACACGGCTTGGGGGTGTATTTGTATTATTTTCCGAGATACAGCTCAGGGTTGTATTTGTATTTTGGAAAATAACACAGCTTGGGGGTGTATTTGTATTATTTTTCGATATACAGCAAAGAGTTGTATTTGTATTTTTGAAAATAACACAGCTTGGGGGTGTATTTGTATTATTTTCCGAGATAGAGCTATAGGCTGTATTTGTATTTTTGAAAATAACACAGCTTGGGGGTGTATTTCTATTATTATCCGAGATACAGCTCAGAGTTTTATATGTATTTTGGAAAATAACACAGCTTGGGGTGTATTTGTATTATTTTCCGAGATAAAGCTAAGAGTTGTATTTGTATTTTTGAAAATAACACAACTTGGGTGTGTATTTGTATTATTTTCCGAGTTAAAGCTCAGGGTTGTATATGTATTTTTGAAAATAACACAGCTGGGGTGTATATTTGTATTATTTTCCGAGATACAGCTAAGGATTGTATTAGTATTTTTGAAAATAACAGACCTTGGGGGTGTATCTGTATTATTTTCCAAGATACAGCTAAGGGTTGGTTTTGTATTTTTGAAAATAACACATCTTGGGGGTGTATTTGTATTATTTTCCGAGATACAGGTCAGGGTTGTATTTGTATTTTTGAAAATAACACAGCTTGGGGTTGTATTTGTATTATTTTTCGACATACAGCTATGGGTTGTATTTGTATTTTTTTAAATAACCGAGCTTGGTGGTGTATTTGTATTATTTTCCGAGATACAGCTAAGGGCTGTATTTGTATTTTTGAAAATAACACAACTTGGGGGTGTGTTTGTATTATTTTCCGAGATACAGCTAACTGTTGTAATTCTATTTTTGAAAATAACACAGCTTGTGTGTGTATTTGTATTATTTTCCGAGACACAGCTAAGGGTTGTATTTGTATTTTTGAAAATGACACAGCTTTTGGGTGTATTTGTATTAATTTCCGAGATACAGTTAAGGGTTGTATTTGTATTTTTGAAAATAACACAGCTTTGGGGTGTATTTGTATTATTTTCAAAGACACAGCTAAGGGTTGTATTTGAATTTTTGAAAATAACATATCTTGTGGGTGTACTTGTATTATTTTCCGAGATACAGCTATCGGTTGTTTTTTTATTTTTGAAAATAACACAGCTGTGGTGTGTATTTGTATTATTTTCCGAGATACAGCTGTGGGTTGTATTTGTATTTTTGAAAATAACACAGCTTGGGGGTGTATTTCTATTATTATCCGAGATACAGCTCAGGGTTGTATTTGTATTTTTTAAAATAACATAGCTTGGGGGTGTATTTGTATTATTTTCCGAAACACAGCTAAGGATTGTATTTGTATTTTTGAAAATAACACAGCTTGGTTGTGTATTTGTATTATTTTCCGAGATACAGCTATTGGTTGTATTTGTATTTTTAAAAATAACCCAGCTTGGGGGTGTATTTCTATTATTATCCGAGATACAGCTCAGGGTTGTATTTGTATTTTTGAAAATAACACAGCTTGGGGGTGTATTTGTATTATTTTCCAAGATACAGCTATGTGTTTTATTTGCATTTTTGAAAATAACAGAGCTTGGGGTTGTATTTATATTATTTTCCAAGATAGAGCTAGGGTTGTATTTGTATTTTTGAAAATAACACAGCTTGGGCGTGTACCTGTATTATTTTTCCAGATACAGCTAAGCTTTGTATTTGTATTTTGGAAAATAACACAGCTTGGGGGTGTATTTGTATTATTTTCCGAGACACAGCTATGTGTTGTATTTGTATTATTGAAAATAATAAAGCTTGGCTGTGTATTTGTATAATTTCCCGAGATAAAGCTAAGGGTTGTATTTGTATTTTTGAAAATAACACTGCTTGGGGGAGTTTTTGAATTATTTTCTGAGATACAGCTCAGGGTTGTATTTGTATTTTTGAAAATAACACAGCTTGGGGTTGTATTTGTATTATTTTCTGAGTTACAACTCAGGGTTGTATTTGTATTTTTGAAAATAACACAGATTTGGGGTGTATTTGTATTATTTTCAAAGACACAGCTAAGGGTTGTATTTGCATTTTTGAAAATAACATATCCTGTGGGTGTACTTGTATTATTTTCCGAGATACAGGTAAGGGTTGTATTTGTATTTTTGAAAATAAACGAGCTTGGGTGTGTATTTGTATTATTTTCAAAGATACAGCTAAGGGCTGTATTTGTATTTTTGAAAATAACACAGCTTCGTGGTGTATTTGTATTATTTTCCGAGGAACAGCTGTTGGTTGTATTTGTATTTTTGAAAATATCAGAGCTTGGGTGTGTATCTGTATTATTTTCCAAGATACAGCTAAGGGTTGTAAATGTATTTTTGAAAATAACACATCTTGAAGGTGTATTTGTGTATTTTCCAGGATACAGCCAAGGGTTGTATTTGTATTTTTGAAAATAACACAGCTTGGGGGTGTTTTTGTATTATTTTCCGAGATACAGCTAAGGTTTGTATTTCTATATTTGAAAATAACACATATTGGGGGTGTATTTGTATTATTTTCGGAGATACACCTAAGGGTTGTATTTGTATTATTGAAATTAACAGAGCTTGGGGGTGTATTTGTATTATTTTCCGATATATAGCTAAGGGTTGTATTTGTATTTTTGAAAATAACACAGCTCGGAGGTGCATTTGTATTATTTTCCGAGATACAGCTACAGGTTTTATTTGTATTTTGGAAAATAACACAGCTCGGGGGTGTATTTGTATTATTTTCCAAGTTACAGCCAAGGGTTGTATTTGCATTTTTGAAAATAACATATCTTGTGGGTGTACTTGTATTATTTTCCAAGATACAGCTATCGGTTATATTTGTATTTTTGAAAATAACTCAGCTTGGGGGTGTATTTGTTTTATTTTCCGAGATACAGCTAAGGGTTATATTTGAATTTTTGAATTACACAGCCTGGGGGTGTATTCGTATTATTCTCCGAGATAGAGCTAATGGTTGTATTTGTATTTTTGAAAATAACACAGCTTGGGGGTTTATACGTATTATTTTCCTAGATACAGCTCAGGGTTGTATTTGTATTTTTGAAAATAGCAGAACTTGGGAGTGTGTTTGTATTATTATCCGAGATACAGCTAAGGGTTGTATTTGTATTTTGAAAATAACACAGCTTGGGGGTGTATTTGTATTATTTTCCAAGATACAGTTAAGGGTTGTATTTGTATTTTTGAAAATAACACATCTTGGGGGTGTATTTGTATTATTTTCCGAGATACAGCTAAGGGTTGTATTTGTATTTTTGAAAATAACACAGCTTGGGGGTGTTTTTGTATTATTTTCCGAGATACAGCTAAGGTTTGTATTTCTATTTTTGAAAATAATACATATTGGGGGTGTATTTGTATTATTTTCCGAGATACAGCTAAGGGTTGTATTTGTATTATTGAAAATAACACCTCTTGGGGGTGTATTTGTATTATTTTCTGAGATACAGCTAAGGGTTGTATTTGTATTTTTGAAAATAACACAGCTTGGGGGTGAATTTGTATTATTTTCCGAGATACAGCTAAGGGTTGTATTTGTATTTTTAAAAATAACACAGCTTGGGGGTATTTTGTGTTATTTTCTGAGATACAGCTCAGGGTTGTATTTGTATTTTTGAAAATAACGCAGCTTGGGGATGTATTTGCATTATTTTCCGAGGTACAGCTCAGGATTGTATTTGTATTTTTGAAAATAGCACAGATTGGGGGTGTATTTGTATTATTTTCCGAGATATAGCTAAGGATTGTATTTGTATTTTTGAAAATAACACAGCTTGGGGGTGTATTTGTATTATTTTCCGATATACAGCTGAGGATTGTATTTGTATTTTTGAAAATAACACAGATTGTGTGTGTATTTGTATTACTTTCCGCGATACAGCTCAGGGTTGTTTTGGTATTTTAGAAAATAACACAGCTTGAGGGTGTATTTGTATTATTTTCTGAAATAAAGCTAAGGGTTGTATTTGTATTTTTGAAAATAACACAGCTTGGGGGTGTATTTGTATTATTTTCCGCGATACAGCTAAGGGTTCTTTTTGTATTTTTGAAAATAACACATCTTGGGGGTGTATTTGTATTATTTTCCGAGATACAGCTAAGGGTTGTATTTGTATTTTAGAAAATAACACAGCTTGGGGGTGTTTTCGTATTATTTTCCGAGATACAGCTAAGGATTGTATTTGTATTTTTGAAAATAACACAGCTTGGGGGTGTATTTGTATTATTGTCCGAGATACAGCTATGGGTTGTATTTGGATTTTGAAAATAACACAGCTTGGGGGTGTATTTCTATTATTATCCGAGATAAAGCTACGGGTTGTATCTGTATTTTTGAAAATAACAACCTTGGTGGTGTATTTGTATTATTTTCCAAGATACAGCTATGGGTTTTATTTGTATTTTTGAAAATAACACAGCTTTGGGGGGTATTTGTATTATTTTCCGAGATAATCCTATGAGTTTTATTTGTATTTTTGAAAATAACACAGCTTGGTGGTGTATTTGTATTATTTTCCGAGATACAGCTCAGGGTTGTATTTGTATTATTGAAAATAACAGAGCTTCGGGGTGTATTTGTATTATTTTCCAAGATACAGCTAAGGGTTGTATTTGTATTTTTGAAAATAACACAGCTTGGGGTTGTTTTTGTATTATTTTCCGAGATACACCTCAGGGTTGTATTTGTATTTTTGAAAATAACACAGCTTGGGGGTGTATTTGTATTATTTTCGGAGTACAGCTCAGGGTTGTATAAATATTTTTGAAAATAACACAGCTTTGGGGTATATTTGCATTATTTTCCGAGATACATCTAAGGATTGTATTTGTATTTTTGAAAATAACACAGTTTGGGGGTGTATTTGTATTATTTTCCGAGATACAACTAAGGATTGTATTTGTATTTTTGAAAATAACACAGCTTGGGGGTGTATTTGTATTATTTTCCGAGATACATTTATTGGTTTTATTTGTATTTTTGAAAATAACACAGCTTGGGGGTGTATTTCTATTATTATCCGAGATACAGCTCAGGGTTGTATTTGTATTTTTGAAAATAACAGAGCTTCGGGGTGTGTTTGTATTATTTTCCAAGATACAGCTATGGGTTTTATTTGTGTTTTTGAAAATAACACAGCTTGGGGGTGTATTTGTATTATTTTCCGGGATACAGCTGAGGGTTGTATTGGTATTTTAGAAAATAACACAGCTTGAAGGTGTATTTGTATTATTTTCTGAAATAAAGCTAAGGGTTGTATTTGTATTTTTGAAAATAACACAGCTTGGGGGTGTATTTGTATTATTTTCCGCGATACAGCTGAGGGTTGTATTGGTATTTTGGAAAATAACACAGCTTGAGGGTGTATTTGTATTATTTTCTGAAATAAAGCTAAGGGTTGTATTTGTATTTTTGAAAATAACACAGCTTGGGGGTGTATTTGTATTATTTTCCGCGATACAGCTAAGGGTTGTAATTGTATTTTTGAAAATAACACATCTTGGGGGTGTATTTGTATTATTTTCCGAGATACAGCTAAGGGTTGTATTTGTATTTTAGAAAATAACACAGCTTGGGGGTGTTTTCGTATTATTTTCCGAGATACAGCTAAGGATTGTATTTGTATTTTTGAAAATAACACAGCTTGGGGGTGTATTTGTATTATTGTCCGAGATACAGCTATGGGTTGTATTTGGATTTTGAAAATAACACAGCTTGGGGGTGTATTTCTATTATTATCCGAGATAAAGCTACGGGTTGTATCTGTATTTTTGAAAATAACAACCTTGGTGGTGTATTTGTATTGTTTTCCAAGATACAGCTATGGGTTTTATTTGTATTTTTGAAAATAACACAGCTTTGGGGGGTATTTGTATTATTTTCCGAGATAATCCTATGGGTTTTATTTGTATTTTTGAAAATAACACAGCTTGGTGGTGTATTTGTATTATTTTCCGAGATACAGCTCAGGGTTGTATTTGTATTATTGAAAATAACAGAGCTTCGGGGTGTATTTGTATTATTTTCCAAGATACAGCTAAGGGTTATATTTGTATTTTTGAAAATAACACAGCTTGGGGTTGTTTTTGTATTATTTTCCGAGATACACCTCAGGGTTGTATTTGTATTTTTGAAAATAACACAGCTTGGGGGTGTATTTGTATTATTTTCGGAGTACAGCTCAGGGTTGTATAAATATTTTTGAAAATAACACAGATTTGGGGTATATTTGCATTATTTTCCGAGATACATCTAAGGATTGTATTTGTATTTTTGAAAATAACACAGTTTGGGGGTGTATTTGTATTATTTTCCGAGATACAGCTAAGGATTGTATTTGTATTTTTGAAAATAACACAGCTTGGGGGTGTATTTGTATTATTTTCCGAGATACATTTATTGGTTTTATTTGTATTTTTGAAAATAACACAGCTTGGGGGTGTATTTCTATTATTATCCGAGATACAGCTCAGGGTTGTATTTGTGTTTTTGAAAATAACAGAGCTTCGGGGTGTGTTTGTATTATTTTCCAAGATACAGCTATGGGTTTTATTTGTATTTTTGAAAATAACACAGCTTGGGGGTGTATTTGTATTATTTTCTGGGATACAGCTGAGGGTTGTATTGGTATTTTAGAAAATAACACAGCTTGAAGGTGTATTTGTATTATTTTCTGAAATAAAGCTAAGGGTTGAATTTGTATTTTTGAAAATAACACAGCTTGGGGGTGTATTTGTATTATTTTCCGCGATACAGCTCAGGGTTGTATTGGTATTTTGGAAAATAACACAGCTTGAGGGTGTATTTGTATTATTTTCTGAAATAAAGCTAAGGGTTGTATTTGTATTTTTGAAAATAACACAGCTTGGGGGTGTATTTGTATTATTTTCGGAGTACAGCTCAGGGTTGTATAAATATTTTTGAAAATAACACAGATTTGGGGTATATTTGCATTATTTTCCGAGATACATCTAAGGATTGTATTTGTATTTTTGAAAATAACACAATTTGGGGGTGTATTTGTATTATTTTCCGAGATACAGCTAAGGATTGTATTTGTATTTTTGAAAATAACACAGCTTGGGGGTGTATTTGTATTATTTTCCGAGATACATTTATTGGTTTTATTTGTATTTTTGAAAATAACACAGCTTGGGGGTGTATTTCTATTATTATCCGAGATACAGCTCAGGGTTGTATTTGTGTTTTTGAAAATAACAGAGCTTCGGGGTGTGTTTGTATTATTTTCCAAGATACAGCTATGGGTTTTATTTGTATTTTTGAAAATAACACAGCTTGGGGGTGTATTTGTATTATTTTCTGGGATACAGCTGAGGGTTGTATTGGTATTTTAGAAAATAACACAGCTTGAAGGTGTATTTGTATTATTTTCTGAAATAAAGCTAAGGGTTGTATTTGTATTTTTGAAAATAACACAGCTTGGGGGTGTATTTGTATTATTTTCCGCGATACAGCTCAGGGTTGTATTGGTATTTTGGAAAATAACACAGCTTGAGGGTGTATTTGTATTATTTTCTGAAATAAAGCTAAGGGTTGTATTTGTATTTTTGAAAATAACACAGCTTGGGGTGGTATTTGTATTATTTTCCGAGATACAGCTAAGGGTTGTATTTTTTTTTTGAAAATAAACGAGCTTGGGGGTGTATTTCTATTATTTTCTGAGATACAGCTGTGGGTTGTATTTGTATTTTTGAAAATAACAGAGTTTGGGGCTGTATTTGTATTATTTTCCGAGATACAGCTAAGGTTTTTATTTTTATTTTTGAAAATTACACATTTTGGGGGTGTATTTATATTATTTTCCGAAATTCAGCTAACGGTTGTATTTGGATTTTTGAAAATAACACAGCTTAGGGGTGTATTTGTATTATTTTCCGAGATACAGCAATGGGTTGTATTTGTATTTTTGAAAATAACACAGCTTGGGGGTGTATTTCTATTATTATCCGACAAAGAGCTCAGGGTTGTATTTGTATTTTTAAAAATAACACAGATTGGCGTTATATTTGTATTATTTTCCAAGATATAGCTATGGGTTTTATATGTGTTTTTGAAAATAACACAGCGTGGAGGTGTATTTGTATTATTTTCCACGATACAGCTCAGGGTTGTATTTGTATTTTTGAAAATAACACAGCTTGGGGGTGTATTTGTATTATTTTCCAAGACACAGTTATGGGTTGTATTTGTATTTTTGAAAATAACACAGTTTGGGGGTGTATTTGTATTATTTTCCAAGATAGAGCTCAGGGTTGTATTTGTATTTTGCAAAATAACACAGCTTGGTGGTGTATTTGTATTATTTTTCGAGATACAGCTAATGCTTTTATTTGTATTTTTGAAAATTACACATTTTGGCGGTGTATTTGTATTATTTTCCGAGATACAGCTAATGGTTGTATTTGTATTTTTGAAAATAACACAGCTTGGGTGTGTATTTGTATTATTTTCCGAGATACAGCAATGGGTTGTATTTGTATTTTTGAAAATAAAACAGCTTGGGGGTGTATTTCCATTATTATCCGAGATACAGCTAAGGGTTGTATTTGTATATTTGAAAATAACACAGCTTGGCGGTGTAGTTGTATTATTTTCCAAGATACAGCTATGGGTTTTATTTGTGTTTTTGAAAATAACACAGCGTGGGGGTGTATTTGTATTATTTTCCGCGATACAGCTCAGGGGTGTATTTGTATTTTGGAAAATAACACAGCTTGGGGGTGTATTTGTATTATTTTCCGAGATACAGCTAAGGGTTTTACTTGTATTTTTGAAAATAACACAGCTTGTGTGTGTATTTGTATTATTTTCAGAGATAGAGCTCAGGGTTGGATTTGTATTTTGCAAAATAACACAGCTTGGGGGTGTATTTGTATTATTTTCCGAGATACAGCTAAGGGTTTTATTTGTATTTTTGAAAATAAACGAGCTTGGGGGTTTATTTCTATTATTTTCTGAGATACAGCTGTGGGTTGTATTTGTATTTTTGAAAATAACAGAGTTTGGGTGTGTATTTGTATTATTTTCCGTGATACAGCTAAGAGTTTTATTTTTATTTTTGAAAATTACACATTTTGGTGGTGTATTTGTATTATTTTCCGAGATACAGCTAAGAGTTGTATTTGTATTTTGAAAATAGCAGAGCTTCGGGGTGTATGTGTATTATTATCCGAGATACAGCTAAGTGTTGTATTTATATTTTTGAAAATAACAGAGCTTTGGGGTGTATTTGTATTGTTTTCCGAGGTACAGATAAGGGTTGTATTTGTATTTTTGAAAATTACACAACTTGGGGGTGTATTTGTTTTATTTTCTGAGATACAGCTAACGTTTATATTTGTATTTTTGAAAATAACACAGCTTGGAGGTGTATTTGTATAATTTTCCATGACACAGCTAAGGGTTGTATTTGTATTTTTAAAAATAACACAGCTTGGGGGTGTATTTGTATTATTTTCCGAGATACAGCTAAGGGTTGTATTTTATTTTTGAAAACAACACAGGTTGTGCGTGTATTTGTATTATTTTCGGAGGTACAGCTAAGGGTTGTATTTGTATTATTGAAAATAATAGAGCTTGGGGGTGTATTTGTATTATATTCCGTGATACAGCTAAGGGTTTTATTTTTATTTTTGAAAATTACACATTTTGGGGGTGTATTTGTATTATTTTCTGAGATACAGCTAAGAGTTGTATTTGTATTTTTGAAAATAACACAGCTTGGGGGTGTATTTGTATTATTTTCCGAGATACAGCAATGGGCTGTATTTGTATTTTTGAAAATAACACAGCTTGGGGGTGTATTTATATTATTTCCGAGATACAGCTAAGGTTTGTATTTGTATTTTTCAAAATAACACAGCTTGGGGGTGTAATTGTATTATTTTCCGAGATACAGCTAAGGATTTTATTTCTATTTTTGAAAATAACACAGCTTGGGTGTTTATTTGTATCATTTTCCGAGATACAGCTAAGGGTTGTATTTGTATTATTGAAAATAACAGAGCTTGGGGGTGTATTTGTATATTTTTCCGAGATACAGCTAAGGGTTGTATTTGTATTTTTGAAAATAACACAGCTTGGGGGTGTTTTTGTATTATTTTCCGAGATACAGCTCAGGGATGTATATGTATTTTTGAAAATAACAGACCTTGGGGATGTATTTGTATTATTTTCTGAGTTACAGCTCATGGTTGTATTTGTATTTTTGAAAATAACACAGCTTAGGGGTTTATTTGTATTATTTTCCCAGATACAGGTAAGGGTTGTATTTGTATTTTTGAAAATGACACAGCTTGAGGGTGTATTTGTATTATTTTCCGAGATACAGCTCATGGTTGTATTTGTATTTTTGAAAATAAAACAGCTTGGGGGTGTATTTGTATTATTTTCCGAGATACAGCTAAGGGTTGTATTTGTATTTTGGGAAAAAACACAGCTTGTGGGTGTATTTGTATTATTTTCCAAGATACAGCTCAGGGTTGTATTTGTATTTTTGAAAATAACACAGCTTGGGGGTGTATTTGTATTATTTTCCGAGATACAGCTAAGGGTTGTAATTGTATTTTTTAAAATAATCGAGCTTGGGGGTGTATTTGTATTATTTTCCGAGATACAGCTAAGGGCTGTATTAGTATTTTTGAAAATAACACAGCTTAGCGGTGTATATGTATTATTTTTCGAGATAGAGCTAAGGATTTTATTTGTATTTTTGAAAATAACAGTGCTTGGGGGTGTATTTGTATTATTGCCTGAGATACAGCTAAGGGTTGTATAAGTATTTTTGAAAATTACACAACTTGAAGGTGTATTTGTATTATTTTCCGAGATACAGCTAACGTTTGTATTTGTATTTTTGAAAATAACACAGCTTGCTGGTGTATTTGTATTATTTTCCGAGATACAGCATTGAGTTGTATTTGTATTTTTGAAAATAACACAGCTTCGGGGTGTATTTCTATTATTATCCGAGATACAGCTCAGGGTTGTATTTGTATTTTTGAAAATAACACAGATTGGCGGTATATTTGTATTATTTTCCAAGATACAGCTATGGGTTTTATTTGTGTTTTTGAAAATAACACAGCGTGGGGGTGTATTTGTATTATTTTCCACGATACAGCTCAGGGTTGTATTTGTATTTTTGAAAATAACACAGCTTGGGGGTGTATTTGCATTATTTTCCAAGATACAATTATGGGTTGTATTTGTATTTTTGAAAATAACACAGCTTGGGGGTGTATTTGTATTATTTTCCAAGATAGAGCTCAGGGTTGTATTTGTATTTTGCAAAATAACACAGCTTGTGGGTGAATTTGTATTATTTTCCGAGATACAGCTAAGGGTTTTATTTGTATTTTAGAAAATTACACATTTTGGGGGTGTATTTGTATTATTTTCCGAGATACAGCTAATGGTTGTATTTGTATTTTTGAAAATAACACAGCTTGGTGGTGTATTTGTATTATTTTCCGAGATACAGCAATGGGTTGTATTTGCATTTTTGAAAATAACACAGCTTGGGGGTGTATTTCTATTATTATCCGAGATACAGCTAAGGGTTGTATTTGTATTTTTGAAAATAACACAGCTTGGCGGTGTAGTTGTATTATTTTCAAAGATAGAGCTATGGGTTTTATTTGTGTTTTTGAAAATAACATAGCGTGGGGGTGTATTTGTATTATTTTCCGCGGTACAGCTCAGGGTTATATTTGTATTTTGGAAAATAACACAGCTTGGGGGTGTATTTGTATTATTTTCCGAGATACAGCTACGGGTTGTATTTGTATTTTGAAAAAGTTGTGTGCTCCTCAAAGAGAAAGCTACTTTTGCTGTGTCTTTGGGTTCGAGGGGAAATGGGAGTCCTCTTCAGTCAGCAGGGACGACACCTGAGTCCTTTGCAGTCCTCTTGTCTGCCTCTGAGTGTGAAATGAAAGTGGTCCCTGTCATCATGAGCCATGTCTGAAAGAATTATTCACATTCCCTACGAGAATAGACGGGTGAAATAGCAAAATGTGTGTCTTCCTTTGGAGCATGGACGGGTTCAAAGCCCACCTCATACCACTAAGTATTTTGCTGAACACGAGCAGTTGTGTGTGTGGCCTGTGTTTGGGTGATATTTGTGTCATGTGTGTGTGTGTGTGTGTGTGTGTGTGTGTGTGTGTGTCTGTATTTCTGTCTCCATTCCTGAGCAGCAAATCTTTTTTCCTCTTTTAGCATGTTACTCACAACTGTGGATGAAGCCCAGCACTCCTGAAAACACAATCCATGTATGGTTGAAGGAAATTTTCTTGGTGATGAGGGAGAGGTTGGTGACTGAAACCAGCTCATTTCCCATTGACCACTGAGGTCACATCTCTCAGGTGAGAAGCAAAGTGAGAATTTGAACCAGGCATATTCTCCTTAGAGACAATGGGCCAAAGACAGGTCCGATGGAATCGAATGTCTTTTCATGTTGACATCCATCTGGTCAAGGCCTCGTTAAGCCATTGAAGTGTCACATTGGGCCTGGGGGAGGCGGTGCACCCTGTGAAATTACACGTCCGAAGATTTGGATTTGATTTCCAGCCCTCTGCCAGTCAGTCTGCCAGGCACTTTCATGTGACAAGCCTTAGGCGAGTCCCATTCTGTCGCTGATTCCCGATTCCTTCACAGGGATTTATGTGGGCCTTAACGCCCACTGGGAAAAGATCCCTCTGCCAGCTCAGTGCCTGCTTTCTTGGTTTGACTTGTCAATCTGGACTTGAATACACCTTTGGTTTTGGATTGACTCTATTACCTCTCCTAGAAATTAACACACAAAACTGACAGCTGATTGACAAGATGAGAAGCAGTTTTCCAAAATTCAAATTGAACTTAATCCTTTCTTACTAAAAGAATGCTCAAATCAAGGGGACACAGCTCACTCGTTTTGACTTCATGAGCTATGGCAGGTAGAGACAACTTTTTGAAAATACACAGCTAAAACTGTCCGTGCTTTGAATGCTAGACATGTTTTTCAGAATACACAGCTAAAACGGTCCCCGCTTTAAGTGCTAAAGCACTTTTGAAAAAGTTGTGTGCTCTTCAAAGAGAAAGCTACTTTTGCTGTGTCTTTGGGTTCGAGGGGAAATGGGAGTCCTCTTCTGTCAGCAGGGACGACACCTGAGTCCTTTGCAGTCCTCTTGTCTGCCTCTGAGGGTGAAATGAGAGTGGTCCCTGTCATCATGAGCCATGTCTGAAAGAATTATTCACATTCCCTACGAGAATAGACGGGTGAAATAGCAAAAGTTGTGTCTTCCTTTGGAGCATGGACGGGTTCAAAGCCCACCTCATACCACTAAGTATTTTGCTGAACACGAGCAGTTGTGTGTGCGGCCTGTGTTTGGGTGATTTTTGTGTCATGTGTGTGTGTGTGTCTGTGTGTGTGTGTGTGTGTGTGTGTGTGTCTGTGTGTGTGTGTCTGTATTTCTGTCTCCATTCGTGAGCAGCAAATCTTTTTTCCTCTTTTAGCATGTTACTCACAACTGTGGATGAAGCCCAGCACTCCTGAAAACACAATCCATGTATGGTTGAAGGAAATTTTCTTGGTGATGAGTGAGAGGTTGGTGACTGAAACCAGCTCATTTCCCATTGACCACTGAGGTCACATCTCTCAGGTGAGAAGCAAAGTGAGAATTTGAACCAGGCACATTCTCCTTAGAGACAATGGGCCAAAGACAGGTCCGATGGAATAGAATGTCTTTTCATGTTGACATCCATCCCGTCAAGCCCTCGTTAAGCCATTGAAGTGTCACATCGGGCCTGGGGGAGGCGGTGCACCCTGTGATATTACACGTCCGAAGATTTGGATTTGATTTCCAGCCCTCTGCCAGTCAGTCTGCCAAGCACTTTCATGTGACAAGCCTTAGGCGAGTCCCTTTCTGTCTCTGATTCCCGATTCCTTCACAGGGATTTATGTGGGCCTTAACGCCCACTGGGAAAAGATCACTCTGCCAGCTCAGTGCCTGCTTTCTTGGTTTGACTTGTCAATCTGGACTTGAATACACCTTTGGTTTTGGATTGACTCTATTACCTCTCCTAGAAATTAACACACAAAACTGACAGCTGATTGACAAGATGAGAAGCAGTTTTCCAAAATTCAAATTGAACTTAATCCTTTCTTACTAAAAGAATGCTCAAATCAAGGGGACACAGCTCACTCGTTTTGATTTCATGAGATATGGCAGGTAGAGACAACTTTTTGATGATAGACAGCTAAAACTGTCCGTGCTTTGAATGCTAGACATGTTTTTCAGAATACACAGCTAAAGTGCTAAAGCACTTAAAGCGGGGACCGTTTTAGCTGTGTATTTTGAAAAAGTTGTGTGCTCTTCAAAGAGAAAGCTACTTTTGCTGAGTCTTTGGGTTCGAGGGGAAATGGGAGTCCTCTTCAGTCAGCAGGGACGACACCTGAGTCCTTTGCAGTCCTCTTGTCTGCCTCTGAGGGTGAAATGAAAGTGGTCCCTGTCATCATGAGCCATGTCTGAAACTATTATTCACATTCCCTACGAGAATAGACGGGTGAAATAGCAAAAGGTGTGTCTTCCTTTGGAGCTTGGACGGGTTCAAAGCCCACCTCATACCACTAAGTATTTTGCTGAACACGAGCAGTTGTGTGTGCGGCCTGTGTTTGGGTGGTTTTTGTGTCGTGTGTGTGTGTGTGTGTGTGTGTGTGTGTGTGTGTCTGTATTTCTGTCTCCATTCCTGAGCCGCTAATCTTTTCTCCTCTTTTAGCATGTTACTCACAACTGTGGATGAAGCCCAGCACTCCTGAAAACACAATCCATGTATGGTTGAAGGAAATTTTCTTGGTGATGAGTGAGAGTTTGGTGACTGAAATCAGCTCATTTCCCATTGACCACTGAGGTCACATCTCTCAGGTGAGAAGCAAAGTGAGAATTTGAACCAGGCACATTCTCCTTAGAGACAATGGGCCAAAGACAGGTCCGATGGAATCGAATGTCTTTTCATGTTTACATCCATCCCGTCAAGCCCTCGTTAAGCCATTGAAGTGTCACATTGGGCCTGGGGGAGGCGGTGCACCCTGTGAAATTACACGTCCGAAGATTTGGATTTGATTTCCAGCCCTCTGCCAGTCAGTCTGCCAGGCACTTTCATGTGACAAGCCTTAGGCGAGTCCCTTTCTGTCTCTGATTCCCGATTCCTTCACAGGGATTTATGTGGGCCTTAACGCCCACTGGGAAAAGATCCCTCTGCCAGCTCAGTGCCTGCTTTCTTGGTTTGACTTGTCAATCTGGACTTGAATACACCTTTGGTTTTGGATTGACTCTATTACCTCTCCTAGAAATTAACACACAAAACTGACAGCTGATTGACAAGATGAGAAGCAGTTTTCCAAAATTCAAATTGAACTTAATCCTTTCTTACTAAAAGAATGCTCAAATCAAGGGGACACAGCTCACTCGTTTTGACTTCATGAGCTATGGCAGGTAGAGACAACTTTTTGAAAATACACAGCTAAAACTGTCCGTGCTTTGAATGCTAGACATGTTTTTCAGAATACACAGCTAAAACGGTCCCCGCTTTACGTGCTAAAGCACTTAAAGCGGGGACCGTTTTAGCTGTGTATTTTGAAAAAGTTGTGTGCTCTTCAAAGAGAAAGCTACTTTTGCTGTGTCTTTGGGTTCGAGGGGAAATGGGAGTCCTCTTCAGTCAGCAGGGACGACACCTGAGTCCTTTGCAGTCCTCTTGTCTGCCTCTGAGGGTGAAATGAGAGTGGTCCCTGTCATCATGAGCCATGTCTGAAAGAATTATTCACATTCCCTACGAGAATAGACGGGTGAAATAGCAAAAGGTGTGTCTTCCTTTGGAGCATGGACGGGTTCAAAGCCCACCTCATACCACTAAGTATTTTGCTGAACACGAGCAGTTGTGTGTGCGGCCTGTGTTTGGGTGATTTTTGTGTCGTGTGTGTGTGTGTGTGTGTGTGTGTGTGTCTGTGTGTGTGTGTCTGTATTTCTGTCTCCATTCCTGAGCAGCAAATCTTTTTTCCTCTTTAAGCATGTTACTCACAACTGTGGATGAAGCCCAGCACTCCTGAAAACACAATCCATGTATGGTTGAAGGAAATTTTCTTGGTGATGAGTGAGAGGTTGGTGACTGAAACCAGCTCATTTCCCATTGACCACTGAGGTCACATCTCTCAGGTGAGAAGCAAAGTGAGAATTTGAACCAGGCACATTCTCCTTAGAGACAATGGGCCAAAGACAGGTCCGATGGAATCGAATGTCTTTTTTGTTGACATCCATCCCGTCAAGCCCTCGTTAAGCCATTGAAGTGTCACATTGGGCCTGGGGGAGTCGGTGCACCCTGTGAAATTACACGTCCGAAGATTTGGATTTGATTTCCAGCCCTCTGCCAGTCTGTCTGCCAGGCACTTTCATGTGACAAGCCTTAGGCGAGTCCCTTTCTGTCTCTGATTCCCGATTCCTTCACAGGGATTTATGTGGGCCTTAACGCCCACTGGGAAAAGATCCCTCTGCCAGCTCAGTGCCTGCTTTCTTGGTATGACTTGTCAATCTGGACTTGAATACACCTTTGGTTTTGGATTGACTCTATTACCTCTCCTAGAAATTAACACACAAAACTGACAGCTGATTGACAAGATGAGAAGCAGTTTTCCAAAATTCAAATTGAACTTAATCCTTTCTTACTAAAAGAATGCTCAAATCAAGGGGACACAGCTCACTCGTTTTGATTTCATGAGATATGGCAGGTAGAGACAACTTTTTGATAATAGACAGCTACAACTGTCCGTGCTTTGAATGCTAGACATGTTTTTCAGAATACACAGCTAAAGTGCTAAAGCACTTAAAGCGGGGACCGTTTTAGCTGTGTATTTTGAAAAAGTTGTGTGCTCTTCAAAGAGAAAGCTACTTTTGCTGTGTCTTTGGGTTCGAGGGGAAATGGGAGTCCTCTTCAGTCAGCAGGGACGACACCTGAGTCCTTTGCAGTCTTCCTGTCTGCCTCTGAGGGTGAAATGAGAGTGGTCCCTGTCATCATGAGCCATGTCTGAAAGAATTATTCACATTCCCTACGAGAATAGACGGGTGAAATAGCAAAAGGTGTGTCTTCCTTTGGAGCATGGACGGGTTCAAAGCCCACCCCATACCACTAAGTATTTTGCTGAACACGAGCAGTTGTGTGTGCGGCCTGTGTTTGGGTGATTTTTGTGTCATGTGTGTGTGTGTGTGTGTGTGTGTGTGTGTGTGTGTGTGTGTGTGTCTGTATTTCTGTCTCCATTCCTGAGCCGGTAATCTTTTCTCCTCTTTTAGCATGTTACTCACAACTGTGGATGAAGCCCAGCACTCCTGAAAACACAATCCATGTATGGTTGAAGGAAATTTTCTTGGTGATGAGTGAGAGTTTGGTGACTGAAATCAGCTCATTTCCCATTGACCACTGAGGTCACATCTCTCAGGTGAGAAGCAAAGTGAGAATTTGAACCAGGCACATTCTCCTTAGAGACAATGGGCCAAAGACAGGTCCGATGGAATCGAATGTCTTTTCATGTTTACATCCATCCCGTCAAGCCCTCGTTAAGCCATTGAAGTGTCACATTGGGCCTGGGGGAGGCGGTGCACCCTGTGAAATTACACGTCCGAAGATTTGGATTTGATTTCCAGCCCTCTGCCAGTCAGTCTGCCAGGCACTTTCATGTGACAAGCCTTAGGCGAGTCCCTTTCTGTCTCTGATTCCCGATTCCTTCACAGGGATTTATGTGGGCCTTAACGCCCACTGGGAAAAGATCCCTCTGCCAGCTCAGTGCCTGCTTTCTTGGTTTGACTTGTCAATCTGGACTTGAATACACCTTTGGTTTTGGATTGACTCTATTACCTCTCCTAGAAATTAACACACAAAACTGACAGCTGATTGACAAGATGAGAAGCAGTTTTCCAAAATTCAAATTGAACTTAATCCTTTCTTACTAAAAGAATGCTCAAATCAAGGGGACACAGCTCACTCGTTTTGACTTCATGAGCTATGGCAGGTAGAGACAACTTTTTGAAAATACACAGCTAAAACTGTCCGTGCTTTGAATGCTAGACATGTTTTTCAGAATACACAGCTAAAACGGTCCCCGCTTTACGTGCTAAAGCACTTAAAGCGGGGACCGTTTTAGCTGTGTATTTTGAAAAAGTTGTGTGCTCTTCAAAGAGAAAGCTGCTTTTGCTGTGCCTTTGGGTTTGAGGGGAAATGGGAGTCCTCTTCAGTCAGCAGGGAGGACACCTGAGTCCTTTGCAGTCCTCTTGTCTGCCTCTGAGGGTGAAATGATAGTGGTCCCTGTCATCATGAGCTATGTCTGAAGGAATTATTCACATTCCCTACGAGAATAGACGGGTGAAATAGCGAAAGGTGTGTCTTCCTTTGGAGCATGGACGGGTTCAAAGCCCACCTCATACCACTAAGTATTTTGCTGAACACGAGCAGTTGTGTGTGCGGCCTGTGTTTGGGTGTTTTTTGTGTCACGTGTTCGTGTGTGTGTGTGTGTGGGTGTGTGTGGGTGTGTCTGTGTGTGTGTGTCTGTGTTTCTGTCTCCATTCCTGATCAGCAAATCTTTTTTCCTCTTTTTGCATGTTACTGAGAACTGTGGATGAAGCCCAGCACTCCTGAAAACACAATCTATGTATGGTTGAAGTAATTTTTCTTGGTGATGAGTGAGAGGTTGGTGACTGAAACCAGCTCATTTCACATTGACCACAGAGGCCACATCTCTCAGGTGAGAAGCAAAGTGAGAATTTGAACCAGGCACATTCTCCTTAGAGACAATGGGCCAAAGACAGGTCAGATGGAATCGAATGTCTTTTCATGTTGACATCCATCCCGTCAAGCTCTCGCTAAATCATTGAAGTGTCACATTGTGCCTGGGGGAGGCATTGCACCCTGTGAAATTACACGTCCGAATATTTGGATTTGATTTCCAGCCTTCTGCCAGTCAGTCTGCCAGGCACTTTCATGTGACAAGCCTTAGGCGAGTCCCTTTCTGTCTCTGATTCCCGATTCCTTCACAGGGATTTATGTGGGCCTTAACGCCCACTGGGAAAAGATCCCTCTGCCAGCTCAGTGCCTGCTTTCTTGGTTTGACTTGTCAATCTGGACTTGAATACACCTTTGGTTTTGGATTGACTCTATTACCTCTCCTAGAAATTAACGCACAAAACTGACAGCTGATTGAGAAGATGAGAAGCCATTTTCCAGAATTCAAATTGAACTTAATCCTTTCTTACTAAAAGAATGCTCAACTCAAGGGGACACAGATCACTCGTTTTAACATCATTAGCTATGGCAGGTAGAGAGAACTTTTTGAAAATACACAGCTAAAACTGTCCGTGCTTTGAATGCTAGACAAGTTTTTCAGAATACTTAGCTAAAACGGTCTTTATATATATATATATATATATATATATATATATATATATATATATACTGAATCTTGCTCTGTCACCTAGGCTAGCGTGCAGTGGCATGATAGCTCACTGCAACCTCTGCCTCATTGGTTCAAGGGATTCTCCTGCCTCAGCCACCCAGGTATCTGTGATTACAGGCACCTGCCACCACACCCAGCTAATTTTTGTATTTTTCATAGAGATGGGGTTTCTTTTTTTCTTTTTCTTTGAGACGGAGTTTCTCTCTTGTTACCCAGGCTTGAGTGCAGTGTCATGATCTCAGCTCACCACAACCTCTGCCTCCTGGGTTCAGGCAGTTGTCCTTCCTCTGCCTCCCGTGTAGCTGGGATTACAGGCATGCGCCACCATGCTTAGCTAATTTTTTGTATTTTTCGTAGAGACGGGGTTTCACCATGTTGTCCAGGATGGCCTCGATCTCTTGACTTTGTGATCCGCCCACCTCGGCCTCCCAAAGTGCTGGGAGTACAGGCTTGAGCCACCGTGCCCGGCCCAGAGATGGTGTTTCACCATATTGGCCTGTCTGGTCTTGAACTGACCTAGTGATCTGCCCACCTTGGCCTCTGATAGTGCTCGGATTGCAGGCATGAGCCACCACGCCTTGTACCTAATTCCTATTCACTGGTCGTGGATGGGAGCTATGGAATCTCTTCCTACAAAACATCCTGGCCGCATCAGAATGTGAGAGTTAAGTTTTCTAAGAGATGGTTCCTCTGTTTGTGCTCCACACCCAAATAATCGATCTTACTTCACTGTCAGACAACTTCCAGTTATTACAGTGGCTGTAGTCTAGCTGGAAAAACGCTAAGTAGACCCCCGGGACTCTCTTGACTCAGCCACTAACAACTTAGTGTGGCTCTGGGAAACAAAGAAGCTGGAGCAACCACGCCTGCAATCCCAGCACTTTGGGAGGTTGACGTGGGAGGATTGCTTGAGCCCAGGAGTTTGACAGCAGCCTGGGCAACATAGCAAGACCCCATCTCTACAAAAAAAAAATCAAAAAAATTATTGCGGTGTGGTGGTGTCACCCTGTAGTCCCAGCTATTCAGGAGGCTAAAGTGGGAGGATCACTTGAGTCCCAGAGGTCAAGACTGCAGTGAGCCAAGATCATGCCACTGCCCTCAAGCTTGGGCTTCAAAGTGAGACACTGTCTCAGGAGGGAAAAAACAAAACAAAACAAAACAAAAAAACTGGAGCTTTTGTTTTCTCATTTGTTAAAGGTGGATGATATTATCTCCTTCATGGAATTACTGTGAGGATGGAAGTACAATTTTTTTCCCCTTTCCTTTTAGAAATACAATGAGATAGGCATAGTGGCCAGGTGAGGTGGCTCATGCCTGTAATCCCAGCACTTTGGGAGCCTGAAGCAGGTGGATCACCTGAGGTCAGGAGTTCAAGACCATCCTGGCCACCATGGTGAAACCCTGACTCCACTAAAATTACAAAAATTAGCCTAGCGTGGTGGCACGTGCCTACAATCGCAGCTACTCAGGAAGCTGAGGCAGGAGAATGGCTTGAACCTGGGAGGTGGAGGGTGTAGTGAGCAGAGATCATCCCATGGCACTCCAGTCTGGACGACAGAGTGAGACTCCATCTCAAAAAAATAAAATGCCAGATGTGGTGGCTCATGCCTGTAAACCCAGCACTTTGGGAGGCAGAGGAAGGTGGATCACCTGAGGTCAGGAGTTCAAGACCAGCCTGACCAACATGCAGAAACCCCATCTCTAATAAACATATAAAATTCGCCAAGCATGGTGGCACATGCCTGTAATCCCAACTATTTGGGAGGCTGAGGCAGGAGAATCGCTTGAACCTGGGAAGTGGAGGTTGCAGTGAGCCAAGATTGCACTCCTGCATGGACGAGAAGAAGGAAACTGTGTCTCAAAAACAATAATTAGATAGGCATAGTGCACAAGATAATGTCAGGTGACACGTGCACTACCACTTAGTACCACTGTGAGTCCGGACAGATGACATAGGTCTCCGTGCCTCAGTTTTTCCACCTGTCAAATAGGAACCATATGAGGATGTACTCGTAAGATGATGCTCAAGGCTAAATAATGTAATCCATGAACGTGCTTAGACCAGCACCTCCTGCATTTTAAATACTCTTCCCTTTTGGCTGCTGTTGCTACTATTTTACAACTGGGTTGATTTCTAGCCTGCAAAAAAAAGGATCACAAGTTTGTGAACAAGACCATTATTCCTTACCAAATGATTCATAACCCCAATTTTTCTTTTGCTTTTTTGTTTGTTTGTTTGTTTGTGTTTTTGGAAACAGAGTCTCACTCCCACTCCCAGGCTCAAGTGATTCTCCTGCTCAGTCTCATGAGTAACTGGGATTAAAGGTACCCACAACTAGGCCCAGCTAATTTTTGTATTTTTAGTACAGATGGGGTTTCACCATGTTGGCCAGGCTGATCTCAGACTCCTGACCTCACGTAATCCATCCACCTCGGCCTCCCAAAGTGCTGGGATTATAGGCGTGTGCCACCCCACCAGCCTATAACCCCAGTTTCTTTTTACCAACTTAGATTATGGAACTTGGCATGATGCCCAGATTCCCATAATGCAAATTGTCCTCCCCAATTATAACTACCAGTTTTTTTCCTCTAAGAAAAACAAAACAAAAATTGAAATGCTGGTCATTTTTGTGGACAAAAAGATAAGTATGGCCAGGGGTAGTGGCTCAGGCCTGTAATTCCAGCACTTTGAGAGGCTGAGGCGGGAACATCACTGGAAGCCAGAAGTTCGAGACCAGCCTGACCAACACGGTGAATCCCCCTCTCTACTAAAACTACAAAAATGAGCCACGTGGGCTGGTGTGCGCCTGCAGTCCCAGCTACTCAGGAGGCTGAGGCAGGAGAATCACTTAACCCAGGAGGTAGAGGTTGCAGTGAAAAGAGATCATGCCACTGCAGTCCAGCTTGGGCAACAAGATCAGAACTCCATCTCAAAAAACAAACAAAAACAAGTAATGCGACTGCTATTTTCTGGTTATAATCACAGAGTTCATGTAGAAAAGCTAAGCAATATGAAAAAATACAGAGTTAAAGTTTTTAAAAATTACCCCAAATTGGATCAGCAAACTTTTTTTTTTTTTTTTTCCCTCTTGAGACAGACTAGGTCTTGCTGCTGCCCAAGCTGGTGTACAGTGACACAATCACAGATGACTGCAGCCTCGACCTCCTGGACTGGCTCTGTGCTCCTGCCTCCCAAGGAGCTGGGACTACAGGTGCATATTCCTATACCCAGCTAATTTTTTTTTTAATTGGTTTTGTAGAGGTGAAGTCTCACTATGTTGCTCAGGCTGGTCTCGAGCTCTGGCCTCAAGTAATCCTCCCGCTTCAGCCTTCCAAAGTGCTGGAATTACAAGCATGAACTTATTTGGAGACTGGGTCATTACAGAGGTCATCAAGTTAAAATGGGTCATGAATGTGGGGCCCTGATGCTATATAACTGTTGTCCTTACTAAAAGAAAAATTTGTTGCCTGTGAAAGAAAAAGAAAGAATAAAATATTTTTTCCTTGAGACAGGTCTTGTTCTGTCACCCAGGCTGGAGTGAAGTGGTGTGATCTCAGCTCACTGCAGCCTCATCCTCCCTGACTCAAGCAATCCTCCAACCTCAGCCTCCTGAGTAGCTTGGGAACACAGGTACATGCAACCATACCTGGCTTTTTTTTTTTTTTCCCGAGTTGGATTCTTGCTCTTTCCTCCAGTCTGGAGTGCAGTGGTGCAATCTCAGCTCACTGCAACCTCCACCTCTGGGTTCAAGCAGTTCTCCTGCCTCAGCCTCCTGAGTAGCTAGGATGGCAGGCGTGCACCACCACAGCCAGCTAATTTTTATATTTTTAGTAGAGATGGGGTTTCACCATGTTGGCTATGCTGGTCTCAAACTCCTGACCTCTTGATCTGCCAACCTCAGCCTCCCAAAGTGCTAGGATTACAGGTGTGAGCCACCACTCCCGGCTGTATTGTTTTTAGTACAGGTGGGGTTTCATCCTGTTGGCCTGGCTGGTATTGAACTCCTGACCTGAAGTTATCCTCTCACTCATGCTCCCAAAGTACAGGGATTACAGACATGAGCCACGGCATCTGGCCTGAGACAATAAATTTGTCTTATTCTAAGCCACTTAGTTGGTGGCACTTTGTTACAGCATCCCCAGCAAAGTTATATCCAACGAATAATCCATTTCATTGTTGTTGTTGTTGTTGTTGTTGTTGTGGTTGTGGTTGTTGTTGTTTTTGAGACGGAGTTTCGCTCTTGTTACCCAGGCTGGAGTGCAATGGCACGATCTCGGCTCACCGCAACCTCTGCCTCCTGGGTTCAGGCAATTATCCTGCCTCAGCCTCCTCAGTAGCTGGGATTACAGGCACGCACCACCATGCCCAGCTAATTTTTTGTATTTTTAGTAGAGAGGGGATTTCACCATGTTGACCAGGATGGTCTCGATCTCTTGACCTCGTGATCCACCCGCCTCAGCCTCCCAAAGTGCTGAGATTACAGGCTTGAGACACCACGCCCGGCCGTTGTTGTTGTTTTTAAGGAAAAAAAAAAGGAAAGAAAGAAAGAAAAAAGAATAATTAAAAAGAATGAAGGAGAGGAAGAAAGAGGAAGAGGGAGAGAGAACAGGAGTGTTGCTTTATTGCCCAGGCTAGAATGCAGTCTAAAAACGGGTATTGAAAACGTCTTTTATGCCAGTAGTTTTGCTTAATAATGGAGACAGGAAAAAAATTAGGAAAGAAAATAACAAACAAGCAGCCAACCAATAATTCATTTAAACCTGTAAGTAGGTATGATGTGGTACTGATAAGAGTGTATATTTTTGTGTATTTAAAATGGAGAGTTCTATAAATGTTTATTAAGTTTACTTGTTCCGGATGTGAGTTCAAGTCCTGGATATCCTTGTTAATTTTCTGTCTCGTTGATCTGTCTAATATTGATGTTGAAGTCTCCCCCTATTATTGTGTGGGAGTCTGTCTCTTTATAAGTCTTACGTAATCTGGGTGTTCCTGTATTGGGTGCGTATATATTTAGGATCGTTAGCTCTTCTCGTTGTATTGATCCTTTGACCATTATGTAATGTCCTTCTTTGCCTCTTTTGATCTTTGTTGCTTTAAAGTTTATTTTATCAGAGGCGAGATTTGCAACTCCTGCTTTTTATTAATTAACTTATTTTTGCTCTCAAGTTGGTTGGTAAATCTTTCTCCATCCATTTATGTTGAGTCTTTGTGTATCCCTGCATGTGAGATGGGTCTGGATGCAGCATACCGATGGATTTTGCATTTCATTGTTAAAGGACACAGAAGCTCATGCTCTCTGTCATTCCCGAATGTGTAATTAGGTTTTGGCCAGGAGCAGAGGCTCATACCTGTAATCCCAGGACTTTGGAAGGCTGAGATGGGAGGATCACTTGAAGCTCAGAGTTTGAGGCCAGCCTGGCCAACATGGTGAGACCCCATCTCCACACACACACACACACAAATATTAGTTGGGCATGGTAGCATTCACCTGTAATCCCAGCTACTCAGGAGGCTAAGGTGGGAGGACTGCTTGATCCTGGGAGTAAGAGGCTGCAGTGGGCTATGATTATACCACTGCACTGTAGGCTGAACAACACAGGAAGTCCCTATCTATCTCTTAAAAAAGAAAAAAAAAAAAGGCTGGAGTTTGAGTTTGTGTTTTTGTTGTTGTTACTGTTGTTGTTGTTGTCGTCTTTTTTTTAGTCGGAGTTTCACTCTTGTTACCCAGGCTGTAGTGCAATGGCACGATCTCGGCTCACCGCAACGTCCGCCTCCTGGGTTCAGGCAATTGTCCTGCCTCAGCCTCCTGAGTAGCTGGGATTACAGACATGTGCCACCATGCCCAGCTATTTTTTTATATTTTTTAGTAGAGACGGGGTTTCACCATGTTGACCAGGATGGTCTCAATCTCTTGACCTCGTGATCCACCCGCCTTGGCTTCCCAAAGTGCTGGGGTTACAGGCGTGAGCCACCGGGCCCAGCCTCGTTACTGTTGTTTTTTGAGATGGAGTGTCATGCTCTGCCCGGGCTGGAGTGCGGTGGTTCAATCTCAGCTCATTGCAACTCCACCTCCTGTGTTCAAGTGATTCTCCCACCTCAGCCTCCCAAGTAGCTGGGATTACAGGTGTGCACCCCCACACCTGGCTCATTTTTATATTTTCAGTAGAGATGGGATTTCACCATGTTGGCCAGGCTGGTCTCAAACTCCTGACCTCAGGAGATCCACCGGCCTCGGCCTCCCAAAGTGATGGGATTACAGGTGTGGGTCACTGTGTTCAGTCGATTTAGTGTTTTGGCTGGGTTGGGTCTGGCAGGTGTATGGTTAATAAACCAGGTCTAAATATTTCCAGGAAACTGGTGGGTCAGGCATGCACTGACAGCAATGTTGTGGATGGTGATACTGGCTGTGAACATGGAAGAAAACAAGGTCTGGTCTCCTTTTTTCACCCAGACGGTGTCGATGAGCTGACCTAGGAGATAACAGGACAGGTACATGAGACCCCGTGTACATCCTGGGAAAGGCGGTGGCAACTGCTTGGGACCCCAGCCCACCTGGCCAGTGGCTCTTCCATGTTCCTTACAGCTTTTGAGAGGTTCGCTATTCAAAGGAGGATGAATCAAGGAAAGTACAGGGCTGGGGCCCAATTTTGTTAAACATGACAAGGAATATGCCTTGGTTCAAGAAAACCCATGGCTCAGCACGGTGGTTTACACCTGTAATCTCAGCACTTTAGAAGGTGGAGGTGAGAAGATCACCAGAGGTCAGGAGTTCGAGGCCATCACGGCCAACATAGAAACCCCATCTCTACTAAAAATACAGAAATTAGCCAGGTGTGGTGGCACATGCCTGTAGTCCCAGCTACTCAAGAGGCTGAGGCCTGAGAATCCCGGGAGGTGGAGGTTGCAGTGAGCCGAGACCACACCATTGTACTCCAGCCTGGGTGACAGAGTGAGACTCCATCTAAGAAATAAAATGAGAAAATCCGATCCTTCTGCCACGCATGGGGGTGCATGCCTGTAATCCCAGCACTTTGGGAGGCTGAGGTGGGCACATCACTTGAGGTCAGGAGTTCAAGATCAGCCTGGCTAACATGGCAAAACCTTGGCTCTGCTAAAAATACAAAAATGAACCAGGTATGGTTGCATGTGCCTGTAATCCCAGCTAATTGGGAGACCGAGGCAGGAGAATCACTTGAACCCTGAAGGTGGAGCTAGCAGTGAGCTTAGATCATGCCACTGCACTTAAGCCTGGGGCCAGAGAAGACTCCATCTCAAAAGAAAAAAGAAAAGGCAATGCAACCCCTACTAGTCTTCTCTATAAGCAGGCTCAGAGTGATGGCCGTGGAGTTTTTGGTCAGCCAGGGGATTGAACACAATGGAATGTCTTCTTTTTTTTTTTTTTTTTTTGAGACGGAGTTTTCGCTCTTGTTTACCCAGGCTGGAGTGCAATGGCGCCATCTCAGCTCACCGCAACCTCTGCCTCCTGGGTTCAGGCAATTCTCCTGCCTCAGCCTCCTGAGTAGCTGGGATTACAGGCACGTGCCACCATGCCCAGCTAATTTTTTGTATTTTTTAGTAGAGACGGGGTTTCACCATGCTGACCAGAATGGTCTCGATCTCTTGACCTCGTGATCCACCCGCCTCAGCCTCCCAAAGTGCTGGGATTACAGGCTTGAGCCACTGCGCCCGGCTTGGAATGTCTTCTAATACAGGTAACTACTATAAGCAATAAAACAGGTTGGGTTTGGCAGCTCTCATCTGTAATCCCAGCACTTTGGGAGGCTGAGGCTGGAGGATCGTTTGAGTCCAGCTGTTTGAGATCAGCCCAGGCAGGAGGGTGAAAGCCCATCTCTACAAAAAATAAGTTAGTCTTACATGGTGGTGCACCTGTGGTCCCAGCTACTGGGAGACTGAAGCAGGAGGACTGCTTGAGCCTGAGAGGTGGAGGCTGCAGTGAGCCACAATTGCACCTGGATGCAGTGAGCCTGGATGACAGACTGAGACCCTGTCTTCAAAAAAGAAAAAAAAAAAAAATTCGTTTGTAAGGATAATACAGACTGAGTACAGTGGCTCACCGCTGTAATACCCAGACTTCCAGACTTTGGGAGGCTAAGGCAGGGGGACTGCTTGAAGCCAGGTGTTTGAGACCAGTGTGCATAACATAGAGGGACCCAGTCTCTACAAAAAACACAAAAAAATTAGCCAGGCATGTTGGCATGTTCTTGTAGCCAGCTACTCACGAGGCTGAAGGGGGAGGATCGTTTGAATCCAGGGAAGGTGGAGGCTGCAGTGAGCCATTATGTCACTTCTGCACTCCAGCCTGGGTGCAGTAGTACAGTCAGAACTCAGCACAGCCTGCACCTCCACAGAGCGAGACCCTCTATCAAAAAAAAAAAAAAAAAAAAAAAAAAGCTGGGGCTCATGCTGTAATCCCATCACTTTGGGAGGCTGCGGTGGGCAGATCATGAGGTCAGGAGATCGAGACCATCCTCCCCAACATGGTGAAACTCCATCTCTACTAATAATACAAAAAAAAAAAATGGTGGGCATGGTGGTACACACCTGTAGTCCTAGCTACTTGGGAGGCTGAGGCAGGAGAACTACTTGAACCCAGGAGGCAGAGATTGCAGTGAGCCAAGACTGAACCACTGCACTATAGTCTGGGATTACAGGTGTGTGCCACCAGGCCTGGCTAATTTTTGTATTTTAGTAGAGAGGGGGTTTCACCATGTTAACCAGGCTGGTCTCCAACTCCTGATCTCAGGTGATCCTCCCACTTTAGCCTCCCAAAGTGCTGGGATTGCAGGTGTGAGCCACTGTGCCCAGTCTGATTTTTTTCAAGTATTTAAAAATATAAAACCAATAAACATTCTTGGGCAGCTCATGAGCTGTATAAAAACAGATGGTGAGCTGGGCGCAGTGGCTCAAGCCTGTAATCCCAGCACTTTGGGAGGCCGAGGTGGGTGGATCACGAGGTTGAGAGATCGAGACCATCCTGGTCAACATGGTGAAACCCTGTCTCTACTAAAAATACAAAAAATTAGCTGGGCATGGTGGCACATGCCTGTAATCTCAGCTACTGAGGAGGCTGAGGCAGGAGAATTGCCTGAACCCAGGAGGCGGAGGTTGCGGTGAGCCGAGACAGCGCCATTGCACTCCAGCCTGGGTAACAAGAGCGAAACTCCGTCTCAAAAAAAAAACAAAAAACAAAAAACAGATGGTGGGATCTCTATGTCTCCTGTGTAGATACTATATGCCATGGTTTCCAGAGCCCTGGCTAGATGTTTCTTTGTTTGAGACAGGGTCTCCCTCTGTTGGCCAGGCTGATGCAATGGTGTGATCTCAGCTCACTGCAACCTCCACCTCCAACGTTCAAGCAATTCATGTGCCTCAGCCTCCCTAGTAGCTGGGATTACAGGCACTACCACACCCAGATAATTTTTTTTGTATTTTTAGTAGAGATGTGGTTTCAGTACGTTGGGCAGGTGCTCTCAAGCTCCTGGCCTCAGGTGATCATCCTACCTTGGCTTCCCAAAGTACTGGGATCACAGGTATAGGTGATTCTGGCTAAGTACATTTAAATACTAAGTACATTTAAGTACTAAGCCCTGGCTAGGTACCATTAAGGTATAATGGCATATGGAGGCTGAGGTGGGAGGATCACTGGATGCCAGGAGATCAAGGCTAGTCTGAGTAACATACCAACCAGAGAGATCTTATCTTTACAAAAAAAATATATATATATTAACTGGGCATGTTGGTTATAGTGTGCACCTATAGTACTAACTACTTGGGAGGCTGAGGCAGGAGGATCCCTTGAGCCCAGCAGTTCAAGGTTTCAGTGAACTGTGATCACGCCACTGAATTCCAGCTCTGAGACAGAGCAAGACACTCTTTCTAAAAATAGTAAAAAATGTTTTATTTTCTTGAGACAGAGTCTGGCTACATCACCCAGGCTGGAGTGCAGTGGTACAATCTCAGTTCACTGCAACCTCTGCCTCTTGGGTTCAAACAGTTCTCCAGTCTCGGCCCCCTGAGGAGCTGGGATTATAGGCGTGTGCCACTGGGTTTGGCTCATTTTTGTATTTTTAGTAGACACCAGGTTTCACCACGTCAGCCAGGCTGGCCTCCAACTCCTGACCTCAAATGATACACCCATCTTGGCCTCTCAAAGTGCTGAGATTACAGGTGTGAGCCACTGCGCCTGACCTTGTGAAAATGTTAGTGGCATTTTGATTATAATTGAATACTTTTTAAAAAATCAAATGCGCATACATATGATTGTTTTTGGCAGGACTAGGGGCCAGGACTTTTTTCTAATTCCTTCACCTTGTATTCTAGGGCCTTGCAAACATTAGGTGCTTAGCAAATGCAATAGAAGGCACTCAGACAGTGATTGATGTGTAGTGCATACTTGTCTTCATTAGGAAGAAAGAGACAGACAGGAAGAACAAGGGAAAATTCAGGGCAATTGATCAGGTCGACACCATCATTGCTAAAATCAGAGGAGACCAGGCTGTGTGTGGTTGCTCATGCCTGTAATTTCAGCACTTTAGGAGTCTGAGGCAGGTGGATCACTTGATGTCAGGATTTCAAGACCAGCCTGGACAACATGGCAAAACCTCATCTCTACTGAAAATACAAAACTTAGCCAGGCATGGTGTGGCAGGCCCCTGTAATCCCAGCTACTAAGGAGGCTGAGGCAGGAGAATCAGTTGAACCCCGGAGGTGTAAGTTGCAGTTAGATGAGATTACACCACTGCACTCCAGCCTGAGGGACATTGCAAGACTCCACCAAAAAAAAAAAAAAAAAAAAAAAAAAAAAATCAGAGAAGACCAAGATACCTGCAGATAATGCACTGTGTCACTTTCCCTGTGCATTTTTCCTGCCTCTTGGTAGACAGCTCCGAACATCACCATGAGATCCTGGTGAAGGAGGTGTGGATACTGGGATTGCTACAGTTTATTGAATCATTTTTTCTCCCAGAGATGCTAATCTTCTGTCAGATTCCTTTGAGTGTTTTTCCGATCCCTGCTGCGGGCAGTTTACCCTCAGGGCACTTCTCCATGGAGCCACCAGCTGGCTCCATTGCTGCATAAGTGAAACTGACTCAAGATTAGAAAGTAGTGTTCCATTGTCTTTGAGCTGGGTGGGGTGGGTCAAACCTGTAATCCCAGTACTTAGGGAGGCTGAGATGGGTAGTTCACTTGAGGCCAGTAGTTCGAGACCAGCCTGGCAACATGGTGAAACCCTATATGGTGAAACCCTAATTTTTATACTAAAAATATAAAAAATAGCCAGGCATAATGATTCACGCCTATAATCCCAGCTACTCGGGAGGCTGAGACAGCATTGGTTGGGAAGCAGAGGTTGCAGTGAGCCAAGATCGGGACACTGCCCTTTAGCCTGGGTAACAAAGCGAGACTCCAGTTTTTTTTAAAAAAAAACAGTATTCCTAAGGACTGAGAGGGGAAACTGAGGCATGCAGACTGGAGTTGGGGTGGGGCTTGGGCTTGGCAAGAGAATGGGTTCAAGTAACATGTGAAGGACTCTCAGAAAGTCACAGCAACTTCAAAATCATTTATTCTACCTCCCACTTCCACATTTTCCAGATATAGAAACCAAAGCTGAGAGCGGGAGATAACTATCCCAAAAGCACCACGTCGGTGGGGAGCCGGGTTGCCAGAGAAAACACAGGACATCCAGTGAAGTGTGAGTTTTGGACTCTTCGTGTATGTCTCAAATAATGCACGAGACTTAAACTAAAACCTTATTTACTCTTTGTCTTCGAAGGTAACTGTGCATCTGTATGATGCTTTGCTAAGTCTGACAACCCTCATGAGGGTAAAATGAAGATTAGGGAAATAATTAAATGTAATAAGCAAACATGCAAAATAAAGACAACTCTGTTCCCATTGTACAGACAAGAGAATTGCACATTAGGGAGGTGGCTTGCCCCAAGGCCACACTCACAAGCGTCAGTCAGGATTTGAACCTGGTCCTGATTCCAGAGGTCCCAATTTCACTGTTGTGGCCAGGAACATCTCATAGTCTGCCATGTGCGTGCATGTTCTGTCTTGAATATAACCCTCTCCCCATCGTGTAAGTGGACCATTCCCCTCCCTGACATTGAAGAACCCCATATTCAGCAGGTGCCTCCTGACCCAGCAGACCCCCATGAGCCCAGATCCCTGAGACCTGGTGGCTGCCATTATGACATTCCCCGACTGCATCTTAGGACCCAAGTCTGACCCCCTGCAGGATCTGCAGCTGTGTTACAGGAAAGGGGACCCGATCCAGACCCCAAGGGAGGGTTCTTGAATCTCGTGCAAGAAACAACTCGGGGTGAGTACATAAAGTGAAAACACATTTTTTTTTTTTGTTGTTTGGTTGGTGGTTTTTTTTGTTTGTTTTTCAGATGGAGTCTCACTCTGTTGCCCAGGCTAGATAGAGGGCAGTGGTGTGATCTTGGCTCACTACAACCTACTCCTCTGGGGTTCAAGTGATTTTTCTGCTTCAGTCTCTTAAGTAGCTGGGATCACAGGTGCTTGCCACCACACCTGGCTAATTTTTATATTTTTAGTAGAGATGGAGTTTCACCATGTTGGCCAGGCTGCTCTCAAACTCTTGACCTCAGGTGATCCGCCTCCCTCAGCCTCCCAAAGTGCTGGGGTTACAGGTGTGAGCCACAGAGCAAGTTTATGCTTTCCTAGACAAGCAAGTTTTTTAGGAAAGTAAAGATAGAATGGTTACTCCATAGAGCAGCCCAGAGGGCCCTGGTGCCCATCTTTAGGGTTATTTCTTCATGACATGCTGAATGGGGGGGTAGATTATTCATGACTCCCCTTTTTTAGATCATACAGGGCAACTTTCTGATGTTGCCATGGCATTTATAAACTGTCAAGGCACTGGTGGCAATGTGGCAGCGAGGACGACCAGAGGTCACTCTCCTGGCCATCTTGGTTTTGATGGGTTTTGGATTGGCTTCTTTACTGCAGCCTGTTTTATCGACAATGTCTCTGTGACCTGTATCTTGTGCTGACCTCCTATGTCATCCTGTGACTTAGAATGCCTTCCCCGCCTGGGAACGCAGCCCAGTAGGTCTCAGCCTCCTTTTACCCATCTCCTATTCAAGATGCAGTTGCTGTGGTTCACACACCTCTGGCAGCTGGGCTCCTTGGGATCTCCTGACATTCTGTGCCCTCTGTGCCCTCCTCCCTCACTGCCATCGCTGTCTTCCTGAGCCTCCTCCTTCTGAATTTCTTCATCACCAAGAAGAGGAATCGCTGTTAGGTTTGGCTTTTGGGAAAGGGATGGACCAGGCAGGCAGTAGGGAGGGAGACACAGGCCCTGGCATGGGCGATGGGGAGGGGAGAGCTGAGTGGGAGCCGGTGGGTCTGTCTTTGTTCTTGTCTCTGTGAGTTGCCCATTGTGCAGATCTGCCCCGCTCCTTCCCCATCGCAATGGATGGGGACTCCTCTCTCTAGTGTTCAGGCCCTGGGCCCTGGGTCAGATCAATGCCTTTTTCTCCTGCACTCCGTTAGTCAGAAGATGTGCTTGGCATCACCTTGAAAATGCATCCAGAAGCAAGGCCCTGGCTCACTCCCTACTTCTGTCCCAGCCTCTCTGCCCTTCCAGCCACAGGAGACCTGTGTGAGCTGAATCCATTGCACCCTCCTCTGCTCAGACCCACAGCGGCCCCATTTTTCTCGATCTGAGCCAAAGGCCCCAGAGTGGCCCACCAGGCTCACCCTGGGCTGCCTCATTGCCTCCAGCCTCACCTTCCACCAGTCTCCCTCCGTTTTCCACCTACCATTCTTCCCCATCCTCACACCTGCCTGATGTTCACACATCCCTCCAGGCATCTGCTTTAGCTGTTCCCTCCACCTGGACCACCCTCCTTCCAGAAGACCATTGTCCCCTCCAGCACCCCCTGCAGTCAGGGCTGCCTCCCTCACCACCATCCAGCAAGGACATGGCCCGCCCATCCCTCTCCTCCCAGCAGCTCCCTTCCTTGGCCTGTCCTGGGTTTGTTTTTGCTTTTCCCCAGCACTTCGCACTTCCTAAAGGGCCCTGCAGGAGGCTCCTGGCAGGGGCCGATGGCCTCGCTCTCCTTAGACTGGAAGCTCCACAGCAGCACGGGCCACTCCCTGTGGCAGACTCAGTATCTAGTTAGTGCTCCTCATGCAGAAGGTGCTGGATCAGTGTTTGAGAACTACAGAAGATAGGAGGGTGGAGAGAAGGGAGGGAGAGATGAAGGGAAGAAAGGAGGGAGGGGAGAAAGGAGAGGAGGGGAGGAGTGAAGAGGAGGGAGGCAAGGACACATAGGAAAGGGGAGGACAGATGGAGGGAAGGAAAGAGTTGAAGGAGGAAGAGAAGGAATGAGGGAGAGAAGGAAGAGAGGGGGGAGGGAGGAAAGGAAAAAAGGGAAGAAAGAAAGGGCGGGAGAGCAGAAGAAAGGAGTAGGGAAGAAAGGAAAGAAAGGCGGGAGAGAGGGAGGGAGGCAAGGGGCATGAAGGGAAGGAGTTTATTTCCTCTCTATGCCCAGCTGTCCCAATGTCCATCTGTCACTTGGACTGTTTCTCCAGCCTCCTGCGTGGCCTCCTTCAGGCATGGTGGCTCACACCTGTAATCCCAGCACTTTGGGAGGTGGAGGCAGGCGGATCACCTGAGATCAGGAGTTCAAAAGCAGCCTGGCCAACATGGCAAAATGCTATTTCTATTAAAAACTACAAAGATTATCTAAGCATGGTGGCAGGCACCTATCATCTCAGCTACTCCAGAATCTCAGGCAGGAGAACCGCTTGAACACAGGAGGCGGAGGTTGCAGTGAGCTGAGATTGCATCACTACACTCCAGCCTGGTAAGAGCAAGACTCCATCTCAAAAAATAAAAATTCTTCTCCAGGCAGCTGCCTTCTGATGATGCCCCCCTCACCCAGTGAAGCACAGGAGACCCCAAATTCCTGCCTGACCCGAAAGTGCCAAGTGACCCTTCCCACACACTCCTCTGGCCGCACTGTGTCCTCTGAGTCATGCTGTTCCCTGTCTCAAAGCCTCCCCTCCCTCTTCCCAGCCCCATCCTCTGCCTTCCTGGTGTCCACCTCCTGGTCATTTTATGTGTAGCTCAGGCTGTAATCCCAGCACTTTAGGAGGCCTAGGGCAGAGGATCACTTGAGCTCAAGAGCTTGAGGCCAGCCAGAGCAACATAGTGAGATCTCCCCCCTCCCCAAACCCCACCAAAAATGTGAAAGGAAGAAAAAAAGATGTAGCTCAGGCATTACTCACCTCCAGGTAGCCTTTCTGATAGTGCCATCCACAGGTGGGCTCAGGGGCAGCCTCTGTTCTCTGGGCATCAGAAGCTGCCTCCCTGGGGAAACGCTCCTGGGTCAGCTCCTGCAGGAGTCCAGACACAGGATAACGGTGGATGGATCAGGACTGAGGGTCAGAGATGCGGAGAGGCAGGCAGCTTTGGGACACACTTGGTGAGATCAGTGGGATTTTCTGCAGGGTGACTGTCAGGGTGCAGCGGATAATTCTAGACCAGCCGTGTCTTCATCTCTCTCTCCCCTCCAATCCCAGGAGAGCAAATGAGGCAGAAGGACTTGAGGGCCCGGCTCAGCAGCTCCATCCTCAGGAACTTGAGGACTATCAAGTTCCATGGCTGGTGAGGTCTGCTGTTCTGAGAGTTCCAGGCTTTTACCGATGTGGGGAGGAGGGTTCAGGTGCAGGTGGGCTGCAGAGGTAGAATCCAGGGTCTGAGTGGCCATATTGGCCAAGCTGGTCTTGAACTCCGAATGTTAAATGATTTGTCCGTCTCAGCCTAGCAAAGTGCTGGGATTACAGGTGTGTGTCACCATGAACTGGCTAATTTGGGCATTTTCAGTAGAGAGGTGGTTTTGCTATGTCGTCCTTGCTGGTCTTGAACTCCTGGAGTCACATGATGCACCTGCATCAGCTTCCCCTTGTGCTGGGATTACAGGCATGAACCACCATGGCCATGCTTTCTTTTTTGAGACAGGATCTTATGCTGGCACCCAAGCTGGACTGAAGGTGTGTGCCACTATGAACTGGCTAATTTTTGTATTTCCAGTAGAGAGGTGGTTTTGCTTTGTCATCCTTGCTGGTCTTGAACTCCTGGAGTCACGCAATGCACCTGCCTCAGCTTCCCCTTGTGCTGGGATTACAGGCATCAACTGATGTGCCCAGCTAGTTTTTTTTTCTTTTTGAGGAATTACCGAACTATGTGAAACACAGGATGCACCGATTTTGTTCCCTGTACAGTATTTAAAGATTGTGGTTTCTCTCTCACCTTGCCAACACTTGTTAATTAACATTTGTTGGATTATATCCTTTCTAGTGTGTGTGCGGGAGTATGTCATAGTTTCAGTTTAGATGGCCATAGTCATGATAGTGATCATCTTTTTATGTGCTTGTTTTCCATTAACATGTATTTTTGGCAAAGCGTGTGTATGTCATTGTGTATGACATTGAGTATGTCATACAGTTAAGATGGCCCTAATGATAATGATATTACCCATCTCTTATGTGCCTGTTTTACATTTCAGTGTTTTATTGGCGGAGTGTGGGTTCAGCTGTTTCTCCATTTAGTAATTTGGTTGTTTTTGTTGTTGATTTATACAAATAACACATCGTGGCTAACAGACTGTTAGACATGTAATGCACAAATATTTTCTTCCTTTCTGTGGGTTGTGTTCCACCTATCTTTTTTTTTTTTTTTTTTCATGAGATGGACAGAGTCTAGCTCTGTTTCCCTGGCTGGAGTGCAGTAGTGTGATCTCGGCTCATGGCAACCTCTACCTCCTGGTTTCAGATGATTCTCCTGCCTCAGCCTGCCAAGTAGCTGACATTACACACTCCCAGTACCATGCCCAGCCAATTTTCTGTATTTATTTATTGATTTTTGAGATGGTGTATTACTGTTGCTGTGTCACCCAGGCAGGAGTGCATTAGTGCAATATCGGCTCACTGCAACTTCCACCTCCAGGGTTCATGCGATTCTTCTCCCTGAGCCTTCTGACCAGCTGGGATTACAGACCTGTGCCACCACGCCCGGCAAATTTTTTGTATTTTTTATAGAGATGTTGTTTCTCCACAATGGTCAGGCTGGTCTCAAACTCTCAACCTCAGTTGATTTGCTTGCCTCAACTCCCCATAGTGCTGGGATTACAGGCGTGAGCCACTGCACCTGCCACTCCTAGGTATTTTGGTTTTCTTTCTTTTTTATTTTGAGATAGGTCTTGCTCTGTCTGCCGGGCTGGAGTGCAGTGGCCTGACAACTACTCACTGGAACCTCTGCCTCCTGGGTTCAAGCAATTCTTGTGCCTCAGCCTCCCAAGTAACTGAGATTACAGGTACCGGGGTTTCACCATGTTGGGCAAGCTGGTATCGAACTCCTGACCTCAAGCGATCTTTCTGCTTCGGCCTCCCAAAATGCTGGGATTACAGGCATGAGCTGCCATGCCCGGCCTTTCTTTTTTGAGACGGGGTCTTGTGCTGTCTCCCAGGCTGGAGTGCAGTGGTGTAATCTCGGCTTACTGCAACCTCCACATTCTGGGCTCAAGCAATCCTCCTGTGTCAGCCTCTCCAGTAGCTGTGACTACAGGTGTGTGCCACCATGCCTGGCTAATTTTTGTATTTTTAGTTGAGATGGGGTTTTGCTAAGTCGTCCTGGGTTATCGTCAACTGCTGGACTCAACGTGATTTACCTGTCTCGGCCTCCCAATGTGCTGTGGTTGCAGGCATCAGCTATTGTGCCCAGACTATTTTTCACTTGTGAGTAAATACGAAACTATGTTAAAAATAGGCTGCACCATTTTATATTCACATGTGGTATTTAAGTATGGTGATTTCTCTCTGACCTTGCTAACACTTGTTATTTTCTATTTATTTGGATTATAGCCTTTTGAGTGTGTGTTAAAGGAGTTTATCATTGTGGTTTCCATGTAGATTGCCATAATGAGAGTTATATTGATCATCCTGTTATGTGCTTGTTTTCCATTTGCATGTCATATTGTTGAAGTGTGTGTTCAGCTGTTTTTAGATTTTGTAATTTGGTTGCTTTTGTTGTTGAGTCAGACAAATTATACACTGTGGTTAACAGACTGTTGTTAGATATATAATGCACTGTGTGCTGTCTTTTCACTTTCTTTTTTTAATTTGAGATGGAGTCTTGCACTTTTACCCAGGCTAAAGTGCAGTGGTGCGATCTCGGCTCACTGCAACCTCCCACTCTTGGGTTCACATGACTCTTGTGTCTCACCTTTCGAGTAGCTGAGATTACAGGCTCCTGTTAACATGCCCAGCTAAGTTTTTGTATTTTTTTTTTCTTTTGGAGATGGAGTCTCGCTCTGACACCCAGGCCTGGAGTGTAGTAGCACAATCGGCTTACTGCAACTTCCACCTCCCAAGTTCAAGTGATTCCTCAGGTGAGCACCACCACGCCCAGTTAATTTTTGTATTTTCAGTAGAGACGAGGTTTCTCTATGTTGGTAAGGCTGGTCTCAAACTCCCAACCTGAGGTACATGCTCGTCTCAGTCTGCCAAAGTGCTGGATTATAGGCGTGAGCCACTACACTCCTCCAGTCCCAGGCATTATGGTTTTCTTTTCTTTTCTTTCTTTTTCTTTCTTTCTTTTTTTTTTTTTTTTTTTTTTTTTGGTGCGATCTTGCCTCTCTGTTGGCCAGGCTGGAGTGCAGTGGCCTGATATCAGCTCACTGGAACCTCAGTCTCTTGGGTTCAAGCAATTCTCCTGCCTCAGCCTCCAAAGTAGCTGGGATTACAGGTGCATACCACCACACCCGGATAATTTTCATATTTTTAGTAGAGACCGGGTTTTGCCATGCTGGCCAAGGTGGTTTTTAACTGCTGACTTCAAGAGATCCTTCTGCCTCCACCCCTCAAAGTGCTGGGATTACAGGTGTGAGTCACCATGTTTGGCCTTTCCATTTTGAGATGAGGTCTTGTGCTGTCTCCTAGGCTGCAGTGCAGTGATGCAATCTCAGCTTACTGCAGCCTCCACATTCTGGGCTCACGCAATCCTCCTGTCTCAGCCTCCCATGTAGCTGGGACTACAGGTGTGTGCCACCATGCCTGGCTAATTTTTGTATTTCTAGTAGAGGTTGGGTTTTGCTGTGTCATCCTGGCTAGCTTTTAACTCCCGGGCTCACGTAATCCACCTGTCTCTGTCTCCCAGTGTGCTGTGATTATAGGCATTAGCTATCATGCCCGGCGTATTTTTAACTTTTTGAGGAATCAGCAAACTGTGTTAAAAATAGGCTGCAGTAGAGAAATGCAAATCAACACTACATTGAGATACCATCTCACGCCAGTTAGAATGGCCATCGTTAAAAAATCTAGAGACGACAGATGCTGGAGAGGATGTGGAGAAATAGGAACACTTTTACACTGTTGGTGGGAGTGCAAATTAGTTCTTGTGGAAGACAGTGTGCCAATTCCTCAAGGACCTAGAAATAGAAATTCCATTTGACCTAGCAATCCCATTACTGAGTATATATCCAAAGGATTATAAATGGTTCTATTACAAGGACACGTGCACACGAATGTTCATTGCAGCATGGTTTACAATAGCAAAGACTTGGAACCAACCCAAATGCCCAACGATGATAGACTGGACAGGGAAAATGTGGCACATATACATAGAAAACGACGAGTTCGTGTCCTTTGTACGGACACGGATGAACCTGGAAAGCATCAATCTCGGCAAACTGACAGAGGAACAGAAAATCAAACACTGCATGTTCTCACTCATAGGCGGGTGTTAAACAGTGAGAACACATGGACAAAGGGAGGTGAGCATCACACACTGGGGTCTGTGGAGGGCATGTAGTGGGAGTTGGGGAGGGATATCATGGGGACAAATGCCAGATATAGGCGATAGGGAGAAAGGCAGAAAACCACATTGCCAAGTATGTACCTATGCGACAATCTTGAATATTCTTCAAATGTACCCCAAAACCTAAATCGCAGTAACATACATGTTTAAACAAAAAAGGCTGCACTATTTTATATTCCCCATACGGTATTTAAGGATGGTCATTTCTCTCAGACCTTGCTAACACTTGTTATTTTACATTTCTTTAGATTATAGCCTTTCTAGTGTGTGTCAAAGGTATATGCCATTGTGGTTTCGGTGTAGATGGTCGTAATGGTAATGATACTGATCATCTTGTTATGTGCCTGATGTCTGTTTGCATGTCTTATTAGTGCAGTGTGTGTTTAACTGTGTCTCTATTTTCCTTTGCAGATGAAGTCTTGCACTGTTGTCCAGGTTCGAGTGTAGTGGGGCGATCTCAGTTTACTGTAACCTTCATTACCTGGGTTCAAAAAAGTCCCCTGCCTCAGCCCCCTAAAGTAGTTGAGATTAGTCTCCTACTACCATGCCTAGCTTTTTTTTTGTATTTTTCCTTTTTGAGACAGAGTGTAGCTCTGTTGCCAAAGGTGGAGAGCATTAGCACAATCTGTGCTCATTGCAACCTATACTTAACGTGGTTAGGCTCAGGGTTAGGGTTAGGGGTTAGGGATTAGGGGTGGGTTGGGGTTAGGGGCATGTGGTGCATCGTCCCAGCGCCGGCTTGCGTGGTGTGGCATCCAGGCCCTGGCGTGCATCACGCGGCATCCTGCCGGTCTGCGGGGTTGCAGTCTTCTCAGTATATGTCTGTTGGGAACCGTGAGTGTGGAGCTGCATGCTCCATGGCACAGGCCTAGCGGGCATAGCCTCGCTACAACTCTGGGCCACGTCTACAGTGAGTAAATTCCTTCCTGTTCGCAGCCCTTCAATGCTTAGGGTCAGAGACTGGTAAGATCTCGGTATGGAAAACTGGACACCGAAAGCTCCTCTGAATCCTTCGCACCTAGGTTCTCCCCGCCCGAGGCCCGGTGGCTGCAGTGCAAGTTTTAATAATCAACACTGACATATCAGTGCAAACATAGAAACTAACGTATCGTTAGAGTTTAGGGTGAGGATTAGGGATAAGGGTTACGGTTAAAAGTTAGAATTTAGGGGTTAGAAGAATTTTAGGCAAATTTGAAGGAAGGAATGATGCTTGAATCGTGCCTGAAGCACCAGAGTGAGAAACAGGGTTTGGGTCTTCCAGCTCTCAGCGGTGGCTGCTGAGTGAGGTTTCTCATTGGCTCCAGTTGGGCGACCGCCGGTTGTGGGGATAGTTCCCTCAGCGTCAATAGTCATACAGCCAGCTGGCAGCTGGGTATTTTGTCATTGACTGGTTGTTTGGTTAACGTTTTTAAGTCAGTTCGCATGCCTCGAAGTTCGGTTTCGTTTGCTTAGGGAAGACCTCAGGCTAACAGCTTTCCCCTTTTTTGCTTTAACATGTCAAAACCATGATTCATATTCATTTTACTTTCCTGGCATTAATAGAAGAAAGTTTACATTTTTGTTGTCATTCAGAAAGTTGGTTTAATTGGCAGCCTATTTGTGATGTTGCATAAAATAATGTGTGTTAATTATTAGCATCTTAGATTAGGTGAAATATGTTAACTCTATTAAGCTTTGTTATTAAACCATAACAGGAGTTCAGTTGCTTTTTTTTTTTTTTTTTTTTTTTTTTTCCCTCCTAGGCTTTAACCATTTAAAATACACTCAAGCGTCTCCTAACAACGTGGATACTTTCTAAGAAATGTGTCCTTAGTGATTTCATCTTTGTGCACACACCATCAAGTGTCCTTGTAAAACCTGGATGGTGTAAGTGATATGGTATAGCTTCTTGCTTTCAGGCTACATACCATACCTGTATAGCTCATCTCTGTACTGAATGCTGTAGTCAAATGTCACACCATGGTGATTGTGGATTGTGATCCCTAAATATCTGAGTCAGGTCTCAGTCAAGTAGAAAGCTTATTTTGCCAAGGTTATGGACATACCCATGACAGAGCCTCAGGAGATCCTGACAACATGGGCCCAAGGTGGTCAGGGTAGAGCTTGCTTTTATATATTTTAGAGAGACATGAGACACCAATCAATATGTGCAAGATGTAAAGTCATTCGGTTTAGTGAGGTGGAACAACTGGAGGTAGGAAGGCGGGGTGGGGGGTGGTTCTAGGTAAGAAGTAGATAAAACAAAAGTTACATTCTTTTGAATTTTTTGATCAGCCTTCCACTGAATACAATTTAGTCTGGTTCAGTGAATTTGCATTTTTACACATACAGTAGGGCAGAGGAATGGTGTGATCTTGGCCCAGCACACCCACCTCCTCCCTGGTTTAAGCGATTGTCTTGCCGCATCCTCCCCAGTAGCTGGGATTACAGGCATGCACCACCAAGCCTGGGTAATTTTTGTATTTTTAGTAGAGATGGGGTTTCTCCGTGTTTGTCAGGCGGGTCTCGATCTCCCTACCTCAGATTATCCACCTACTTTGGCCCCTCAAAGTGTTGGGATTATAGTCATGAGCCACCGTGCCTGGTCAGGAAGCTTATTTTGATTCTGATATTGTCAACTGTATTTCAGGTATAACTTATTTTCCTTGGAGCGTTAAATACTGCATTGGTATTGTATTACGGAAATAAAACACAGATCCCTTTTTATCACCTTCATTGCTAGTGATATTGACAACTAAATTTAGATGCATTCCAGAGTCTGGGTTTCCAGTCATTCTTAGCAATCCTCTAAAGGTAAATTACTTTTTCTCACGAGACACAGTGACATCTAAAGTCGCATTGATTGTCCTGCCACTTTTGTTTCTCTAGTTTCATCGATTACTTCAAAGCATCTTTGGGGGGATAACTTTGAGTAACCCTTTTAACTTTTCAGTATTAGAAAGCATCATCATGAAACATTGAATAATTGTGCTCACAAATTCCCTTTACAGTCTTTCTTTGAATATTTTTTTCCAGTGGCAAATATTTGCTTTTGTTGTATTGTAGCTAAAAGGAATGCTGGGAAACAAAACAAAGACAGGCATTCATTATAATAAGTGATTCAGTCACTATCAATTGCTATTTTAATTTTTTTTAAGTTATACTTTTGAAAACGTCCTGCTGTAAATTGAAATAGTGTCCAAAATCTGAAGTCTTTCCTTGGTTCTAAGGTGACCAGATTTCCTAGAAAGTGAACCACACCACAAGAAAAAATATATGATAAATATGTTTACATGGATGTGTTATTTTAACATAAATCTTGTAAAATAGGCATTTCTTTGAAATTACATATGTTTGCATAAATTACTTTGCAGCATCATGAATGCCCTTGTTTTGAAAAGTAGGAGTAGTGTCAATTACTGCTTCTTATTAGTACAAATAAGTAAGGAGATATTTTTAAAAATTACAATTTTTAAATAAAGGTTTTATTTTAAATTAGTTTTAGAATCACACCGAAATTGGGAGGAAAATGCAGATTTCCTGTGTAGACCCGAACTAGTTTCCCCTCGTATAAACATATCAACATGTATGAGATGTGTTGTTAACAGTATATATATATATATATATATATATATATATATATATATATATATACATATATATATATATACATATATATATTTTTGAGATGGAGTCTTTCTTGCTCTGTAACCCAGGTTGGAGTGCAATGACACGATACTGGCTCATTGCACCCTCCACCTCCCATGTTTAAGCGATTCTCCTGCTTCAGCCTCCCAAGCAGCTGGGATTACAGGTGCCCACCAGCACACGTGGCTAATTTTTTGTATTTTTAGTAGAGACGGGTTTCGCCATGTTGGCCAGGCTGGTCTGGAACTCTGACCTCAGAATATTTACCCGTCTAAGCCTTCGAAAGATGTGGGGTGACAGGCATGAGCCACCATGTCCTGCCTGCTATCAGTATATTTGCTTCGGTTAGGTATCTGTTCAGATATTTACCCAGTTTTAAAATCACGTATGTGTTTTGTCATTATCTTCTCGCATCTCTCTTTTCTTTTTGTTCTCTGCATACAGTTTTGCACAGTAGAATACTTAGTTTTATGAAGTCCATTATCAATATTTTCATGAATTGGCATTTGATGTTTTGTGTTACAAGTCAACACCAAACTCAACGTCATATAGATTTTCTTTTAGATTTTTTATAGTTTTGCATTTAAAATTACAGTCTCTGGACTATTTTGAGTAGGTTTTTGTTTTTCTTAATTTGTGTATATATTCATTTGATTCTACATGGCTTCCAAAGTCTTCCATCACCGTCTTTGGGAAGGAATGGCTACAGTGGGCTTCATTTTGGTTTGAATTTCTAAAATTATTACATTGAGTAAACTCAATATTGAATTTTATAGGTATTTCAGGACAGCCAGGCGGGGGTGCACGTCTGCTGAGAAACTGAGCAAGAGTATCTGTGCTGAGCTCTGGTGCCACCAGAGGGCGCACGAACCCACCCCTGACCAACTTCCCTCTGAGGTGCCCGAAGACTTCCTCGGGGCAGCACGACGGTGGTGTCAACTAAGTCTTGTTCATTGGTGAGTAAAAAGCTTCCTTTCCACGGCCTTGAGTGCAGAGAAGAGAGTCTTTAGAGTACTCAGCAAAGGAAGAAATTCATCTAGAAAAATGAAATCCCCAAATCCCATCATTACGACTACATCCTGATATCATTGTCAATATCCAGACACAGTGGCTGCTAAGATATGTTCTCACAGTGGCCTCTAATATAATAATCACACCGTGCCCTAACATTACTATGATATCCATACCGTACCCTAACACCAACATAATATCCACACCAATATAATATTCTAACGCTAATCTGACATCCACACTGTTGCTTCCAATGCTAATGTAATACTATCCGTATGGTTCCCTGATGTTAATGTAATATCTGCACTGTTCTACAACACCAATATAATATGTACACTATGCCCTAACACTAATATCCACACTGTGCAGTAAAACTAATGTGTCCACACAGCAGCCTCTAATACTAGTAAGTATAATAATATCTACTAAGTGGAGTTGGTTGACATTGAGGCTTTTATAAGGGTTCACAGCTTTGGATGAAGAGTAGCCTCTGTAGTGGATTTTGGTGACGTCTCTGCTTTTCTGGCATAGTATTGATATGGTTGTTTTAAAAAGTAATTTACTTTTTAATAATGTCATACTTCTAGGAAACTTCCAGTAGCAGTGCAAAATATAACCTGTTTCTTTTCTTAGAGTCCCCACCAGTTATTGCTGTGCCAGATTTACAACATCCCACAAAATACTCCGGTATATTTTATCCAAAGTGTGGAAACTCTCCTAGGTTACCACCGCATAACCCCTAGATCAAGAAATCAGCATGGTTCCTACATGGTAATTCAGTTCACAAACTCATTTACCTTTTACCTCTTGCCCCGCTTGGGAGTAAAATATGTTTTTTCATTCTGATCCAGTTTTCCTGACACTGTTTCCAAGACTTTCCTGCATATTTATGATCTTGACACATTTAAAGAGCATACAAGTTTTTGTTTGAACACCTGTTTTCAGGTCTTTGGGGCATATAGCTAGCAATGGAATCACTGAGTCATACGGTAAATCTACTTGCAACCATTTGAAGAAACTTCAAATTAGTTCCCAGGGCTCATCCCTCACTTCTATCACATTCACAGAGAAGGCTTCCCTGATTATCTTATCCGCCACCAACACCGCACCCCTGCTCATGCTAGTGTGCATTACACCCACATCTGATTTTGCTTTCCTTTCCTTTCCTTTCATTTTCTTTCTTCTTTCCTTTCGTTTCCTTTCTCCTTTCCTTTCCTTTCCTTTTTCTGGTGTTTTATTTTATAAGAACACCTTATTTTATAAGGACACTAATCTCATCAGGCCAGGGCCCAACCCTATGACTTCATTTAACTTGACTGACTTCCTTAGAGACCCCATCTCTAAATACAGACACACTGTGGGGTTAGGACTTGGACATATGAATTTGTGGGAGATACCCACATTCTATCTGTAGCACATGAAAACTTTTCAGAAATGTTAAATCTTGGGATTTACCATGAAACTACTGTGTCAGAAACCCTAGGATTTGGTCTCAAATATCTCTTTCAATCAGGCTTTTCGGTGTGTCTGAGTTTGAGACCCAATAAGAGTCAATACAGGAAGTGGATGGAGGGGAGATGAAAGAAGTAGATTGTCAGCAGAACGTGGAGAACTTTGAGGCTCAAGAATGCAAAGGCTGCTCTTAGTCAGTGGGACGCCTAGAAGGAGAGGAGCTAAATCATTTCTTTTGCCATCTGTTTGTGGAAGGAAGGGGAGGAAAGAAAGGAGGAGAGAAGGAAAAAAGGACGGAATTAAGAGAAAGGGAAGAAAGAGAGGGAGGGAATAAGAAAGGGACAGAAGAAGGCCTTTTGGAAAACAGTTTCCCATTTCCGGTGTTTACATTCTAAATACAGTAATGGAGAAATGGATAAATATGATATATATTATGAAAATCTATAGCTCATTCCAGGGTCAAGCCAGCAAAGGAGAAAGGGGAATCAGGGTAACTTGTAGATCTGTGCAACCTCCCACTGACAAAAATGTGGACGCTCAGATAGGAAGCTGATGTGAGGCACACATTCAGTTTTATTTATTTGTGCTGATGTTAACAGGAGGACATGTAAGTGACTGTGTTTACTAAGATAGAGATATAGCTAAGAGAGCAGTCAGTTCTGAAACTACCTTCAGAAGGTGATTACTGAATCTTGTGGATTCTCTGCAAGTTTGAGGAAGGGCACACAGTGAGAGAGGATAAATAAGGTCACAGAGAAAGCGACTGTTTCAAGGAAAGCAAAGACCCAGAATGAGGGTGAAGATGAGGGCAGGGTAAATCGCAACGACATTTAACTTATTTTGCCAGTTAGCACCTCAAAAGGCATCCCGGTCTGAGCTCTGCAGAAGGGACGTGTTTGCAACTCATTGTGAGTCCTCTGGGTGAATCACTGACTGTGTCTATGAACAGGACCAACTGGCCAAAACTGTGAATTGTGATGACCACCACTGTTGTTAGGCTGAACCCTTGTTAAACAGGATGGTGGTTTTCAGTACCAGCTAAAAGAATTTTAAAATGTTGACCATTTATATTATTTAAGTAATGTGCTACCATTTATAGTCATTTATATGACATTAATATACCATTTATATCACATATGCCATTAAGTAAAATAAAGTCAACATTTATATTACTGAAGCAATGTGCTACAGAAACCCTAAAGGGGTTTCTGTAACATTAAATTGATGGCTCTCTAGTGCAGTCCAGAATCACCTGTAGGGCATGTTGGGCCACAGATTGCTGGTTTCCACTCAGAGTCTCTTATTCAGTAGGTCTGGGTGGGGTCTGAGAATCTGCATTTATAATAAGTTCTCAGACACAACTGATGCTGCTGGTTCGGGAACCACAATATGAGAACTATGGTTAAGCCTCACGCCACAGCATTCCTATAGCAAGAGCCACCTGTGCTAATTCAGGGTAACTTGTTGGCTGCAAACTGTAACCATACGCAACTTCTTTAGCAATATAAACCTCTAGATAAAAGAAACACTCGACAGTCATAGTAGAAACATATATGGTCAATGAAATATCTTTTTTCCAAATGGGAACATGTGTCTTACAGCCTCAAAAGAATATTTTCACCTAGACTGCACTAAAGTAACAAGATCAATCTGAAACTAAAACTTAAAACGGCCTTTATGAACAGAAACACTTTGACACCTCAGGTAAAGGGCTACATATTTCCCTCTCTATTTTCATATCTTAGCTTTAAGATGAAATGACATTGTCATTTTACTTATAATAGGAGAACCTACGAATAGGAGAACTTAAATAACATTGTCATTTGACTTAAAACAGGACAACCTAGAAACTTGATTCCCGCTTATTAGTGCAAACCAAAGGGGTTACTTCCAAATATTTTCAGTTTAGTTTTTGTTCATGTGTAATATAAATGATTTAAAAGCCAGGTTTCGGGGAAAGCTGCCATAAATGTGTTTAATAGTTGCTGCCTCAGCATCCATTTTCAGACCTGACCTAAGTTGTCTGAAGCCCAGTCTCACTGTATCCCCTCCGATCTGGGTAACCCTCCCCCTCCCTGAGTGGTCGTGATGCGGCCCATCCCGCTGAGTCAGAACCCACCCATCACACAGCTGCTGGTCATGATAAAACCTAATGGTCGACACCAGAGCCCTGTAAATAAGCCCAGCTCCACGTGTTCTCTTAAATCAGCAAAGCCACACCCTCACGGGAAAGCCCGAGAAGAAAGCTTCAGGCCCTCCCTCTGCTCTCTGGTTCCTCACGGCCTTCAGACTGCCCCTCGTCCTCCAGACGCTCCCCGACCTTCTCCAGGATGTGTAAGTTAGAGATTTCTTCTGTTCCTGTGTTTTGGTGTTGCCTCCTCCTTGTGCCTTACCTGACTGACACCCCAGAGCCTTCCTTTCCTCCTGGCCAGGGCTCTCCTGGAGATGGGCTGGCTTCTGGCCTCCTTTAAAGAGAGACCTCAACCAAATTAGAGAGAAACCTAAATAAATAAATCACAACAGAAAGCTTGGTTTTTTACTTAAAATCCATATTTATAACATAAAATGTGTTTATGCTAGATTTAGAACACACTAGGCCTGTTCTAGCTCTAAATTGCACTGCTATCTTGTAGTATGCAGTTATTCTTCATTTTATTTTCCACTTGAAGTCATTGTATTTCCTCAGTTTATAAACACCTTGAATTCTTGAGCTGAAAAGACAGGGTAACTTGATAGGGCATCTCCCTTAGGAACCATAACCCCCAATGCAGAACAAATTAAATGTGCAAAACTGTGAGCACCATGTCCTATGTTATTAAAGATAGAATATAATGCTGAAAGGCAAGAAAGTCTTTATGAAGAAGTTTAAAGGAGTAGAAGAATGGACAGATGAACTGGAAATGGAAAGATCAGTTCTCCTTTCCTTTAGGAGTAAGCCCCTTTGGAAACTAGCTGGTAAATGTCAGTCCCTTTAGATGGCAAGGTTAGTGAATACTAAGAAAACACTAGGGTACAAGTGTTCATCACGCAAAGCACACCTGTAATATTTCATCTGGTCTCTCAGTGACCCTAGAAGAAACAAGAGATGTTTTCAGATGAGGAGATTGGGCTTCAGGGTGAAATTAGGAGACTGGTAAGACTCACAGAGAGAGTCAGTGGTGGAACGGAGTTCAGATCCACATTCTTCCAACTGCAAGCACAGGGCATTTTCCACTAATCAGTGCACTAACCCAAGAAATCTAATTTTTCCAAACATTTAAAATGATGCTATGGCCATCTGAGTAAAACCACTTTTGGCCTCTACTTCTGATTCCTCATTACCAGCCTACCATTGTTTATCTGATATGGGCAGCAGAATTAAGATGTAATGAAGTCTAACAGAACCCCTCATTACCTGTGTAGATACAGTAGTAACAGAGATGGTGATATCGTTTGAATGTTTGGGCCCTTCAAGTCTCATGTTGAAATGTGATCCCCAGTGTTGGAGGTAGGGCCTGCTGGGAGGGAGGTGTTGGCTCATCGGGCAGATCCTTCCTGAATGGCTTGGTGCCCTCCTCACAGTAATGGCTGAATTCCTGCTCTCTTCACTCACTGAGATCTGGTTGTTAAAGTGTGATACTGCCCCCGTCTCTCTCTTGCTTCCTCTCTCACTATGTTAGATGCCAGCTCCCCTTTGCCTTCTGCCATGGTTGTAAGCTCCCTGAGGTCTCACAAGAAGCAGATGCTGGTGCCATGCTCCTTGGACAGTCTGCACAACCATGAGTCTAATCACCCTTATTTCCCTATAAATTACCCAGCCTCAGGTATCCCTTTATTACAGCAATGCAAATTGGACTAATACAGATGAAGAGATAAAGTATTAATTTAGAAGATGTTTATATACATATATATAAATATATATATATACATATACATATGCATATATATGTATATATGTATATATGTTTAACATTCTCACTGAGACTGGGAGGTGTTAGAGACACATAATTGAAAACGAAATCTCCCCCCAACCAAGAAAACTTCTCCACGAAGGTAGAAGAGAAAGAAATACTATTATTACACTTTAATTTCCGGGGTACATGTGCAGAACGTGCATTTTGTTACATAGGTATCCACACGTCTTGGTGCTTTGCTGCATCTGATCCTCCCATCAACTACACTAGGTATTTCTCGTGTTATCCCTTCCCAATCCCCCCACCCCTGCCTGTTCCTCCCCACCCCTCCCCCACCACCCACAAGCCCCAGTGTGTGATGTTCCCCTCCCTGTGTCCATGTGGTCTCATTGTTCACCATCCACTTATATTTTAGAAAAAAATATTATGTTTTAAGTTCTGCAATACATGTGGAGATCATGTAGGCTTGTTCAATAGGTATACACATGCCATGGTGGTTGTTACTTCATCCATTGCCCCGTCATCTACATTAGGTATTTCTCCTAATGCTATCCCTCCCCAATTCGCCCACACCCTGCTATTCCTCCCCTAGCCCCTCAGCCCCTGGGCCCCAGTGTGTGATGTTCCCCTACTTGTGTCTGTGTGTTCTCATTATTCAGCACCCACTTATGAGTGAGAACATGCAATGTTGGGTTTTCTGTTCTTGTGTCAGTTTGCTGAGAATGATGATTTTCAGCTTCATCCATGTTCCAGCAAAGGACATGAAGTTATTTTTTATGGCTGCACAGTATTCCATGGTGTATGTGTGACATATTTTCCTTGTCCAGTCTATCTATGATGGGCATTTGGGTTAGTTCAGAGTCCTTGCTATGGTAAACAGTGCCACAATAAACATATGTGTACACGTGTCTTTATAATTGAAAGTGTTATAATCCCTTGGGTACATATCTAATAATGGGATTCCTGGGTCCAACAATATTTCTATTTCTAGATCCTGAAGGAATCACCACACTGTCTTCCACAATGGTTGAACAATTTACACTCTCAACAGCAGTGTAAAAGCATTCCTGTTTCTCCACATTGTCTCCAACATCTGTTGTCTCCAGATTTTTTAATGATTGCCATTCTAATTGGCATGAGATGGTACCTCAAAGTGGTTTTGATATGCATTTCTCTAGTTATCAGTGATGATGAGCTTTTTTTTTCATGTTTGTTGGCTGCATGAATGTCTTCTTTTGAAAAGTGTCTCTTCATCTCTGTCACAAAATTTTTTGCCCATTCTTTTGGTTGCCAGTTCACTCTAATGCTAATTTCTTTTGCTGTGCAGAAGTTCTTAAGTTTAGATCTCATTTGTCTGTTTTGGCTTCTGTTGCCATTGCTTTTGCTGTTTTAGTCATGAAGTCCTTGCCTATGCTTATGTCCAGAATGGTACTGCCTAGGTTTTTTACGGTGTTAGGTCTTATCTTTAAATCTTGAATCCATCCGGAGTTGATTTTTATATAAGGTGCAAGGAAGGGATCCAGTTTCAGCTTTCTGCATGTGGCTAGCCAGTTTTCCAACACCATTTGTTACCTAGGGTATCCTTTCCCCATGGCTTGTTTTTGTCAGGTTTGTCAAAGATCAGACAGTTGTAGCTGTGTGGTGTTACTTTCGAGGCCTCTGTTCTGTCCCGTATGGTCTACATTGGTACCAGTACCATGGTGTTTTTATTACTGTGGTCTTGTAGTACAGTTTGAAGTCAGGTAGTATGATGTCTCCATAATTGTGTGCTTAGGATTGTCTTGGCTATGTAGGTTCTCTTTTGGTTCCGTATAAAGCTTAAGGTGTTTGTTTTCCAATTCTGTGAAGAAAGTCATTGGTAGCTTATGGGGATAGCATTGAATATGTAAATTATTTTGGGCAGTATGGTCATTTTCACAATATCGATTCCTCCTGACCATGCGTATGAGATGTTTTTATATCTGTTTCTGTCCTCTCTTATTTTCTTAAGCAGTGGTTTGTCCTTCTTTTGGAAGAGGTCCTTCACATGTTTTGTTAGTTGTATTTCTAGGTATTTTATTCTCTTTGTAGCAACTGTGAATGGGAGGTCACTCATGATTTGGCTCTCTGTGTGTCTGTTGCTGATGTACAGGAATGCTCATAATTTTTGCACATTGTTTTTGTATCCTGAGACTTTGCTGAAGTTGCTTATCAACTTAAGGAGATTTGGGCTGAGACAATGGGGTCTTTTAAATATACAATCATGTCATCTGCAAATAGAGACAATTTGACTTCCTCTTTTTCTAATTGAATAACCTTTATTTCTTTTAGCATGAAACCAAAGTGAGATGCACTTCTCAGGAAATCAGCTCAGCAGTTGCAAAGACAGAAAAAAAAAAACCAAAAACCAACTCTCACCTTTTTATATAAAAAGCAGATACAACCTTTAACATACAAATTCTCAAGGTAAGCAATAACTTGTCCTCAAGGGGACTTTACAGTCCCATTTGTCACACACCTTTCATTTTAAACGTTCTTAGCAATTGGGGTAACCGTCTCTGTTAGACAATTGGCTTTTCCAAAGAAAAAAATAAACTTCTTATGTCTTTATAAAAGGAGGTTGTCTTGCAACTTGGAGTAAGATACCTGCGGAACATACCCTCCCAGCCTCCTACTGAACCTGAGAAATGGAGGTGTTATCTTCCTTGATAATTTTCAAAGTGATGATTCCCAGGCTTTCAGAACAGCATCTTTGGGTCTTAAAATTAATGAGACTAAGTTATCTTTTAAGACTATTTACATACATTTCAATATGACAAAGATGTACAAGCTTTCTAAAATAAACGCCCTAAGCAAAAGGTGCTTCTTTTCTTATTTTTAACATGGAGAATATATGAGTCAGTTAGTAATTATAGGCTTCTAACAAAATACTACAGATTGGGTAAGTTAAACAACAGATATTTATTTCCTCACTGTTCTTGAGGCCGAAAGTCTAAGACGAAGGTGCCAGTGGGGTTGGCTTTTGGTGAGACTGCTCTTCCTATCTTGGAGACAGTTACCTTTTCACTCCCTCCCATGTGGCCTTTTCCCCATGCACAGGGAGAGAGATCTCTTGTGTCTCTTTCTCCTCTTAGAAGAACACCAGTCTTATCACACTGAAGCCCAATCCTTGTCATCTCATCTAACCTTAATTAACTCTTTAAAGGCCCTCTCTTCCAATAAAGTCACACTGGAGGGTAGGACTTCCACATGCAAATTTAGTGTGGGGCACAATTCAGTCCTTTACATAGAGTCGAGCTTCTTATTTTTAGTTGGCCTTTGTCCTTATGGGAATAACAAGCCAGGCTGAGTCCTTCTCATCATGGGGCATGTATTGGAAGAAGAGATGATGAAAAGCAAGTACATTTATCACTTGCAAGTAATAATCAAGGAAAGAAACAGTGATGAGTGAAGGCCCTTGGCTCAAGGATGAGAAGATACCTGTGAGCTCCTGGTTAGCCAGGTAGTAAATCAAGCATTCCTGATGATTTGGAAAGAATGGAGCTAGAAAAACCAATTCAGGAAAGCAGAATCATCTAGATAGTCAGTGATATAACTAAGTCGTATGTACTATTTAGGCCATCGATCAATAATTTATCAACATTCCACTTACATATTAGCTCATTTGTTTATGCACTTAACATTTAATCACCCCTAGATTCATTGTACACATCAGTATGGCTGAAAACTACCCAGATAATTTTTTCCTTCCTGCAATCACTTACTACCACTGTAGATTTTATGAAACTATTAATCAGGTTTGAACTTAGATTTCAATTTCAAGCTGTTGTCATGTTGATTTTACACAAAGAATTATGAGGTGACATGTCAGAATTCTCTTCCTACCAGTACAGTTCACAAAACCCATGAAACATTTATATGGCTTGAAGCATCATATGTGCTCAGTTTATGGTGAGAAAACAGTTATCTGCATTTCTTCCCAGTTTTAAAAAAAACAACCATCAACTAATTGAAAAAGCATAACTCACTCAAAATAACTGAAAGATGGTCTAAATAAATTTACAAGATTATGTAGTCTGATAACATCCACAGATAGATAGTAAACTTACATCGAAGGAGTTTGGGATGAGTCTTCACTCATGAAGTACTGAGTTTCAGAACTCAGTACTTCCCTATTCTCAATGTATGGCCATTCTGTTGGTAGGGTGGATTTTCATCACTGGAAGCAGATGTTACACTGCTCCTCCCGTCAGGCAATCTGGCTTAGAGGAAGGCAAGTGAAGGCCAGATGAGACTGAGCCTGCACCCAGCTCCCCATGCCCATCCAACCCTCTGATTCTCTACCCTGCGCATCTTGAAGTCAAGTTAGGTATGTTTTAATGACTGTGTCATAGTTTAAAGAGATGAAAGCGATGATGATTCATTGTGCATTTGTTAAACCAAGTTTCAGACATGATTAACGTGGGCCCTGGACACCAAGCATGGGTGAATTATTTTAGTCTCAGGAAGACAGGTTTTGTAATGTATTTTGTATTAGGCAGAATGAGAAAGTAGAGAGATTGGAGAGTCCTAGATAAGCTCATAGAGAATGGGTAGGACCCCACTGGCACCTTCTCACCCTTCTCCTGACCAGCAGACTGCTGGTTAATCACGGCTTTGTTCTCGCCTAGCTTCCTACGTGGTTCATCAGTGGCAGTGAGGCACAATGCATTATCTGCTGAAACACAAAGAAAATGCTGATGCATTTCACATTTATTTCCTCAAGTCAATTGAACTTTCCCCTAAAATACGGTCACATTATTAATTACTTTAAATCTTGTCTTTGCCACATATTATGTGTAACATTGAGTAAGCAATTTAACTTTTCTACGTCTCATTCCCTCATCTGTAAAATGAGGTTGACAATAGTGTCCCCTGAGGGTGGTTGGTGAGAATATTAAATAAATCAATATATGTAAACCTCTTAGAACCATGCCTAGTGCATAACAAATACTTCATAGAAAGATTCTTTGTTATTTTATTTTATTTTCCACAAGTTATTGGGGTGTGCAGGTGGTATTTGGTTACATGAGTAAATTCTTTAGTAATGTGTGAGATCCTAGTGCACCCATCGCCTGAGCAGTATACACGGCATTGTATTTGTTGCTTTTGTCCCTTGTGCCTCCCCCCCTCCACCAAGTCATCGAAGTCCACTGTGTCATTCTTAAGCCTTTGTGTTCTCATAGCTTAGTTCCCGCATATCAGTGAGAACATACAATATTTGGTTTTCCATTCTCGAGTGGCTTCACTTAGAATAAGTCACCAATCTCATCTAGGTTATGGCAAATGCTGCTAATTTATTCCTTTTTTGGCTGAGTGGTATTCCATCATGTATATGTATGCCAGTTTCTTTATCCACTCATATATTGATGGGTATTTGGGTTGGTCCCATGATTTTGCAGTTGTGAATTGTGTTGCTATAAACATGCATGTGCAAGTATCTTTTCTCAAATAATGACTTTTTTTCTGAGTAGATATCCAGTAGTGGTATTGCTTGATCAAATGGTAATTCTACTTTTAGTTCTTTAAGGAACTCCGCCCTGTTTTCCGTAGTGGCCATACTAGTTTATATTTCTTCTAGCAGTGTAGAAGTGTTCCCTAATTGCCACAACCATGCCAACATCTACTGTTGTTGTTGTTGTTTTTACATTCTTTGATTATGACCATTCTTGCAGGAGTAAGGTGGTATTGCATTGTTGTTTTGATTTACATTTCCCACATCATTAGTGATGTTGAGCATTTATTAAATTATTTGCTAGCCATTTGTATGTCTTCTTTGGAGAATTGTCTATTCATGTCTTAGCCCACTTTTGGATGGGGTTGATTGATTTTTTCTTACTGATTTGTTTGAGTTTGTTGTAGATTCTGGATATGAGTCCTTTGTCAGAAGTATATATTGTGAACATTTTCTCTCACTCTGTGAGTTAACTGTTTATTCTGCTGACTGTTATTTTTGCCATGCAAAAGCTCTTTAGTTATCTCTCAGCTATTTATCTTTGTTTATATTGCAATTGCTTTTGGGTTTTTAGTCATAAAATCTTTGCCTAAGCCAATGCCTAAAAGGGTTCTTCCAGTGTTATCTTCTGGAATTTTTATAGTTTCAGGTTTTAGGTTTAAGTCTTTAATCTGTCCTGAGTTGATTTTTGTATAAGGTGAGAGATGAGGATTCAGCTTTATTCTCCTACATGTGGCTGGCCAGTTATCTCAGCACCATTTGTTGAAAAGGGTGTCCTTTCTCCACTTGATGTTTTTGCTTGCTTTACTGAAGATCAGTTGGCTGTAAGTATTTGGTTTTATTTCTGGATTTTCTATTCTGTTCCCATTAATCTATGTGCCTGTTTTTATACCAGTACCATGCTGTTTTGGTGACCATGGCCTTATAGTTTGAAATCAGGAAGTGTGATGCTCCAGATTTGTTCCTTTTACTTAGTCGTGCTTTGGCTATGTTGGCTCTTGTTTGTTTCCATATGAATTTTAGAACTGCTTTTCTTGAACTCCCGACCTCAGGTGATCCACCCGCCTTGGCCTCCAAAATGCTCGGATTACAGGCATGAGCCACCACGCCCGGCCTTAGAACTATTTTTCTAACTCTGTGAAGAATGATGGTAAAATTTTGATGGGAATTGCATCGTGTTTATACATTGCATGTATTTGTACATTGCAGTATGCTCATTTTTACAATATTGATTCTACCCATCCAGGGCCATGTGATGTGTTTTCATTTCTTTGTGTCATCTATGTTTTCTTTCATCCGTGTTATGTAGTTTTCCTACTAGAGGTCTGTCCACCCTTTTGTTAGATATATTCCTAAGTATTTTTTTTTTCTTTTTTTTTTCTTTTTTGGCGGCAATGGTGAAAGGGTTTGAGTTCTTGATTTGGTTCTCCATTTTGTCACTGTTGGTGTATAGAAGAGCTGATTTGTGTACATTAATCTCGTATTGGGAAATCTGCTAAATTATTTTATCAGTTCTGTGAGCTTTCTTGGGGAGTCCTTTGGGTTTTCAAGGTAGATGATCATATTGTTAGCAAACAGAGACAGTTTGACTTCCTCTTTATCTGTTTGGATGCCCTTTATTTCTTTCACTTGTCTGATTGCCCTGGCTAGGATTTCCAGTACTATGTGGAAGAGGAATGGTGAGAGTGGCCATCCGTGTCTTGTTTCCATTCTCAGGAGGAATGCTTTCAACTTTTCCCCATTCAGTATTCTGTTGGCTGTGGGTATGGCATAGATGGCCTTTATTACATTAAGGTATGTCCCTTGTGTACCGATTTTGCTGAAGGTTTTAATCAGAAAATGATGCTGGATTTTGTTAAATGCTTTTTCTGCATCTATTGAGATGATCATGTAATATTTGTCTTTAATTCTGTTAATGTGGTACAGCACATTTATTGACATGCTTATGTTACCCCATCCCTGCATCCCTGGTATGAGTCACTTGATCATGGTAGATTATCTGTTTGATATGTTGTTTGATTTGCTTAGCAAGTATTTTATTAAGAATTTTAGCATGTATCTTTATCAAGGACATTGCTCTGTAGTTTTCTTTTTAGTTGTCTCCTTTCCTGGCTTTGGTAATAGGGTGATGCTGGCTTCATAGAACGGATTAAGGAGGGTTCCTTCTTTCTCTGTCTTGTGGAATAGTGTCAAAAGGATTGCTGCCAATTCTTCTTTGAATATCTGGTAGGATTCTGTGGTGATTCCATCTGCTTCTGAACTTTTTATTGTTGGTAATTTTTAATTTACCATTTCAGTCTTGCTACTTGTTATTAGTTTGTTTGGGGCATCTAATTCTTTCTGATTGAAGCTAAGAGGGCTGTATTTTTCCAGGAATTCATCCATCTCTTCTAGCTTTTCTAGTTTATTTCTGTCAAGGTGTTCGTAATAGCCTTGAGTGATCTTTAGTATTTCAGTGGTGTGAGTTGTGATATCTTCCATTGTGCTTCTCAGTGAGGTTATTGGGATGTTTCTCTCTTCTCTTGGGTAATTCTGCTAATGGTCTACCAGCTTTATTTATCTTTTCAAAGAACCAGCTTTTTGTTTCATTTATCTTTTGTATTTTTGTTCGTTTGTTTCTATTACATTTAGTCTGGTGTTGGCTATTTCCTTTCTTCTGGGTTTGGGTTTGGGTTTGGTTTATGTTTTTCCTCTCATTCCTTGAGGCACGACCTTAGATTGTCTGTTTGTGCTCTTTCAGACTTTTTGACGTAGGTGTTAAGGGCTATGCAGTTTTCTCTTAGCACCTCCTTAGTTGTAGCTCAGAGGTTTTGATAGGTTGTGTAATTTAAATATGTCATTGAGTTTGACAAATTTTTACATTTCTATCTCAATTTGCTTTGGGACCCAGTGCTCTTTCAGGAGCAGGTTATTTAATTTCCATGTATTTGTGTGGTGTTGAAGGTTCCTCTTTGAGTTTATTTCCAGTTTGATTCCACTGTTGGTATGATAGAGTGCTTGATATAATTTCAGTTGTCTGAAACTTCCTGAGGGTCGTTTTATGGCCTATCATATGGTCTATACTGGAGAAAGTTCCATGTATTGTTGAACAGAATGTGTATTCTGTGGTTGTTGGATGAAGCGTTCTGTATATATCTGTTAAGTCTATTTATTCCAAGGTATAGTTTAAATCCATTGTATCTTTCTTGACTTTCTGTCTTGATGACCTGTCTAGTGCTGTCAGTGGAGTATTGAAGTCCCCCGCTCTTATGGTGTTGCTGTCTACCTTATTTCTTAGGACCGTTCGTAATTGTTTTATAAATTTGGGAACTCCAGTGTTAGCCGCATATATGTTTAGGATCGTGGTATTTTCCTGTTGGACAAGGCCTTTTACCATTATGTACTATCTCTCTTTGTCTGTTTTAACTGCTGTTGCTTTAAAATTTGTTTTGTCTGATCTAAGAACAATTATCCCTGCTCAGTTTGGTGTCCTTTTGTATGAAATGCCTTTTTCCAGCCTTTTACTTTAAGTTTCTGTGAGTCCTCATGTGTCAGGCAAGACTCCTGAAGGCAGCAGATGGTTGGTTGGTGAGTTCTTACCCATTTTGCAGTTCCGCATCTTTTAAGTGGAGCATTTGGGCCATTTACATTCGATGTTAGTATTGAAATGTGAGGTATCATTGCAGTCATCATGCTCTTTGTTGCCTGCATAGTCTGTGTTGTTTTGTTTTCGCTTTTTACCTTGTAATTTTGTTTTATTGGTTTTGTGTGATTTATGCGTTAAAGAGATTCTGTTTGCGTGTGATTCCAGGATTTTGTTTCAAGATTTAGAGCTCCTTTTATAGCGGTTCTTGTAGTGGTGGTTTGGTAATGGTCAATTCTGTCAGTGTGTGTTTGTCTGAAAATGACTGTATCTTTCCTTCTTAAATAATGCTTAGTTTCACTGGATGCAAAATTCTTGGCCGCTAACTGTTTTGTTTGAGGAGGCTGAAGATAGGACACCAATCCCTTCTAGCTTGTAGGGTTTATGCAGGTAAATCTGCTTTTAATCGGGTGACTTTGGTTTTACAGGTTACCTGGTGCTTCTGTCTCACAGCTCTTAAGAGTCTTTCTTTCCTCTTAACTTTGGATAATTTGATGGCAATATGCCTAGGCAAAGACCTTTCTGTGATGAATTTCCCATGTCTTCTTCATGCTTCTTGTATTTACATGCCTAGGTCTCTATCTGGGCCAGGGAAGTTTTCCTCAGTTATTTCCCTAAATATGCTTTCCAAACTTTTAGAATTTTCTTCTTTCTCAGGAATACCAATTATTCTTAGGTTTAGTCATTTAACATAATCCCATAATTTGTGGAGGCTTTGTTCATAATTTCTTATTCTTTTTTCTTTGTCTTTGTTGGGTTGGGTTAATTCAAAGTCCTTATCTTTGAGCTCTGAATTTCTCTCTTCCACTTGTTCAATTCTATGGCTGAGACTTTCCAGAGCATTTTACATTTCTAAAAGTATGAACAAATTTTCCTGAATTTTGGATTTTTTTTTTCTTGAAGCTGTCTGTTTCCTTTAATATTTCTCCATTCACTTCTAGTATCATTTTTTGGATTTTTTTCCCACCCCCACAGGGCTTTGCCTTTCTCTGGACCCTCCCTGAGTAGCTTAACTAACCTCCTGAATTCTTTTTCAGGGGAATCAGGGATGTCTTCTTGGGTTGAATCCATTGCTGGTGAACTAGTGTGATTTTTGTGGGGTGTTGACACGCCTTGTTTTGCCATATTACCAGGGTTGGTTTTCTGGTTCTTTCTCATTGGGCTAGGCTGTGTTAGAGGCAAAGTCTAGGGCTGAAGGCTGTTCTGATATTTTTTGTCCCATGGGGTGTTCCCGTGGTGTAGTGTTCTCCCTGTTCTCCTGTGGATGTGGCTTCCTGTGAGCTGACTGCAGTGATTGTTGTCTCTTCTGGATCCAGCCACCCAGTGAGTCTATCTGGTTCTGGGCTGGTACTGGGGATCGTTTGCACAGAGTCCTGTGATGTGAACCATCTATGGATCTCTCAGTTGTGGATACCAGTGCCTGTTCTGGAGGAGGTGGTGTAGGGTGCAGCAAACCCATGAGGGTTCTTAACTTTGTTGATTGAGAGGTCTATGTTTGTGCTGATTGGCCTCCTGCCAGGAGGTGGCACATCCCAGAAAGCATCAGCTGTGGTATTGTGGAGAGAAATCATTGGTGGGTTTCTCTCCCAAGATTATATGCCCTTTGTCTTTCCCTACCAGGGTAGGTAGGGAAGGACCGTCATGTAGGGCAGGGCCAGGTGTGTGTGAGTTCAGACTCTCCTTGGGCAGGTCTTGCTGTGGTTGCTGTGGTGGGTGGGGATGAGACTCCCAGGTCACTGGCATTGTGTACCTAGGATTATGGCTGCCTCTGCTGGATCTTGCAGGTTGTCAGGGAAGTGGGGGAAAGCTGGCAGTCACAGGCCTCACCCAGCTCCCAGGAAACCTGAAGGGCCAGTCTCACTCCCACGATGCCCCCTGCAGCATCCCTGAGTCTGTTTCCAGGTGAATGACGAATCAGGCTCGGAAACTTGCCGGAGGGTTTCCTTCTTTCAGCTTCAGCTTCTCCATTGGGGACGTTTTCCACTTCCACAGCTGGGTCTCTCATAGTATTTGGGGTGTCTCTGGGGTCCTGAGGAAAGAGTCTGTTTCCTTCAGAGGGTCTGTCAGTCATCTCAGTATTGCTGGTTTGTTCTTGGAGTCAATCTGGAGCAAAAATTCACAGTGGAAGCCTCCACATGCTGCTCTGACTGGAGCTGCCACCTACTCCTGCCTCTCGTCTGCCTTGATCCATAAGTAGATTCCTAATTATGGAATTTGTGATTATTTTAAGTTATTTAAGGCAATTGTGTTCAGATCTTATTTTGCCACTAAAACTGCCTTGGAAATACGTTCTCTGCCACTCATGCTAACAGTGGTTATAGTGACACAATGGCATAACAGTTTCTCCAGAAATAATTCAGAATTCTCGGACAGTTTTTATTTGTGTCATTCTTTGGTTTATTTGGACAGATTCCGTTTTCCCGTGAATTACATTTGACCTTGTACAGAAATGTAACCAAATAATTGGAAAGTAATTTTCTATTCATTATACTAGTTATTTAATCTCTTAAATGATTATATAAAATAAATTTCTTCAGAGCATAAGAAATAGTGCATATAAAAATGCCTTTAAGAACTTGAAAAAAAATGTTTTCCAGAGGAGTTTTGGTTGTCTGCTTTAGCTTGGTTTGTTTTTACTAAGCTCATCGGTAATTTCTGTCCAACACCCAGCATGACGGAGTCTAGTTGAGTTGGACAGGGTTTGTGTACTGAGTCTGAAGGTTAAAATCAAAAATACATGTTGACTTCCATCTCAGAGGAGGTTATATGAACCACAAAGTTGTATGTTTTTCATGGCGTATAATATGCTTGTCCCAAGTGTGGGTATTCTTTCTACCAAAAGCACTACATTAAAAAGGATCATTTCTATATCCCATGCCAAACATGCCTCCCTGTGAATTTTAGATGACTCATTTCCCACAAGGGAGGTGGCTATGGAGGCCAGCTTTGTTGTTTTTAGTTTCATGGGATTTTCTTCCAGGAACTGGAATGTAAAGAGTATGGCCATGATGCAAACTTAAATGACGATAAGTCCCAGGCTTGCTTTGAGGAGTTACCACTGATATGCATATGCACACACCCACGTGCAACAAAAACTTCAGAGGCCGAATGACAGCACCAGCAGCTTTATGTATGACCCTGATTGGAGGCACTGCACAGGTGTGAGAACTGGGGATATTGTTTGGATGTTTTGTCTTTTCTGACTCTCATGATGACACGTGATTCACCCAGTGTTGGAGGTGGGGTCTGGCGGGAGGTGTTTGTGTTATGGGAGCAGATCTCTCGTGAATGACTTGATGCCCTCCCCAGGGAAATGAGTGATTTATTGCTCTATTAGTTTAGCTGGTTAAGAGTCTGGGACCTCCCTCTTCTCTTGCAATGTGAAACACCAGCTTCCCCTTTGCCTTCCACCACGAGTAAAAGCTCCCAGAGGTCTGACCACTAGTTGAGCAGGTGGTGGTGCCATGCTTGTATTGCCCGCAGAACTGTGAGCCAAAGAAACCTCTTTTCTGAATAAGTTACCCAGTCTCAGATATTCCTTTACAGCAATACAAAATGGACTAACACAACTGGGAAGTCCCATCCTTGGGAAGAGCTGTCCCTAATCTTTTTGACAACAGAGACTGGTTTCCGTCTTGGGCAGCTTTACCCCAAAACCAGTTGGGATGGTTTTTGGATGAAACTGATCCACTTCAGATCATCAGGCAATAGTTAGATTCTCATATGGAGTGCACAAGCTAGATCCCTCACATGTGCAGTTGACGACAGAGTTTACGCTCCTGTCAGAATCTAATGCTGGCTGATGTAACAGGAGGCAGGTCTCAGGTGGTAATGCTCACTTGCCTGCCACTGACCTCCTGCTGTACAGCCCAGTTCCTAGCAGGCCGCAGACCAGTCTCAGTCCACGGCCTGGGGAGTTAGGAACCCCTGCTCAGGAAGGTCAGAGCCAAAGACAATTGTAGTGCCAGCAAAGAATTCTACCAGGTGCATCAGGAGATGGCTTAACACCTTTGGAATCCAGGGTCCTCTGGTAGAAGGACATTCTACCGAACCTGCAGGCCAACGTTTCTGTGCATGTAAGGGGCTTATTTTAGGTAGCCCAGGGGTTGTGGTCCTCCACTTATGAACCCCAAATATGTCTGGGGTAACATATGGAAGGAGAGGGAAGATTGTTGGGCATGGAGAATTGCCTCTGAGATGCTACAGAAGAGGCAAGAGAGTCACCCCTGTGTAACACATAAAAATTACGATAAAGAATTGAATTTTGATCTTTTTCATGGACTGGTAATCTACACGACACATACTAAGAATGTAAAATATTTGAGTAAATTAATTAGTAAATACTGTATTCACATAATGTAAGAGATGAGGAGACTACTAACATTAATGATAATTTCAGGCGTTAAAAAGCAAGTATGTACGTATTTTATTCTGAGGGTCTAAAAATACATTATGTCCAGCTAATAATGTAAAAAATTTTCCAGTTCTACCTAATTTTGATGGAGGACAATAATGACTTTTTTTTTTCCAAAATTGAGGCATTAAATGTGTTCCAGAAATACGGACTTTGTCTTAATATTTTACCAATGATATAATCGTTTGGGCTACCTAATGAAAGACTATGATGCCTTTTTTTTTTTTTTAGATGTTTACATAATAGAAGGGAGTCTAGCTTTTAGACAGGGCAAAATTGTCCATGAATATTTTGTAAGACTCCTAGAATGAGTGGAAGATTTTAACCTCTAAGGTCCTTTTGTAATTCTAAAATTCTATGATATTGAAGTGGGATTTAAAAGTTGAGTGAAAAGCTGTTCATGTACAGGGAGAGTTCGATGCTCTCCAGAGGCACATCCAGGCGCAGCACATATGATTTGGGTGGATTAAAGTTCTGTTGAATCAACCTGAGGGAAGCAACACTAGTAAGGGTTGAAGTTTTCTCAAAAGAATTCAATCGATATTGATTTAGTTCAAGCACCGTAAAATTTAAGTTGTAAAAACTGAGTCAATTTCTATTAATTTGATGTCATAACTTTTACTGAGCATTCTAAATTTTCTATCTTTTTAAAAGAAAACCTGGGCTCTTTCCATGTCAGAAAATAGTTTAAGCAAAAAGATTGAGCTCTGAGTGTTTATATGAAAATATTCATGCACTTGTTGTCTAGCCGGCACTCAGGAAATGTTAGCTGTATTGTACTGAGGCACAAACATGTATTTGACAAGAGTTTGCTTTCCTTCAGTCACTGCAGGAGTATTTGTTTTGTTTATTTCTCTACCCTGGAAACCTGGTACTCAACAAGTATTAAACGGAAAATCGGCAATTGTGCTGTGGTAAAATAATAATAATAGAGTAAAATACTATTCTAATCATATTCTACTTTCCCCACCAAATTTCCCATAATAATCATACATTTCAGTAATAGCTCACTTTACTTTAGCAAATATGTTCATATTCATGACAGCATCTGGTCGCACCTATATAGGTAGATAAGTATTCTCATTCTCATCTTATGAATGGCGGAAAAACAGAGGTTCAGGGAGACTAAATAATCCCATTAGTGACTAGGATACACATCCCTACTTCAAGATTCCCTGCTGAGGACATTTCTAATAAACATGAGGGTTTATGCCAGCTTCAGAGTACAGATCAAGAAAAGAGAAAGGCTGAACAATTTCTTCTCCATTTGATGACATTTTGCTTGCTTTTGCTTTGACTTTGTGTCTTCTATAAACCTGCAGTGTAATCTCTATTTCTTCAGTACCTACTTGCAATCATTGTTACATTTTTATGTTATTTGTGAATAAAAATGGTAAGAACTATTTCTTTCACTCCAGTAAGACTATCCAACTTTCTAAATGTAAGATATTTCCAAAGACACTTGTTCATGATGGATCTAGGGCAGGGGGAGGAGAGTCAAGAAAGCGATTGTTCCTATAGTAGTAAAATGTTCCAACGAATGGAAAGACATCGTTGTCTACGTGGTTTTTGAAATTTCCTTTAAGAAGCTTGCTTCAGTGGTTAGCTGTGCAGTGAAAAATTCTTCCCCACGTATAAACAAATTTTCTCTCAGTCTGTGTGAAGCCTATTACATCACATATTTCTGGTCTGTATGGAAACGAAGGACATCTGCTTCTTTGCTTCTTGAGTAGTACTTAGAACATTAAAAAATTGCATTCTCCTCACTCGTCTTTCCTCCGACCTCTTCCGAAGAATTGCACTACAACTTGAAGAGAGTAGTCATTACCTAGGCCACTGAAATTAAAGACATTAGGAAGATTAACCTCTTCTCTTGCTTTTGTAGTAATTGTTTTAAGTACTTTGTTTTTTTTAGGAAGAATTTTTTTAGGTCTAAAATAGCAAGTATATGACCATTTATTAACCTCTTATTCAACCAGGTGATTTGGAACAAAGAGAACAATGGACACCATTCTTCCTCCAGAATAGTTTATGATCTAATTTGGCAGGGCACAATAAACAAGTGTGGTACAGTGAGAGAGTCATTTCATGGTAATACATATTTGTGTGAGAACGTGGCAGGTCCGGGACTGTTTCTTGATCTTATCTAAGTGAGACCTCTCTCAATTCTGCAAGAATAGTATTGTCATCTAGGGAACACTGTGAGGAAAAGGTGTATCTAGGGAGGGATTTTAACGGAGGCATATGATTTAGGAATTAGAGGATTTTTCCATGAACATCAAAAGGTGTCACCAAAGGCAAAGACGTATGAATGAGCAAGCTGTATTCAGAGTGTAGGGAAGTGGGCCACATAAGCTGGAGTCGAAGGTCCAATTTGAGAACAAGATGAACTCAGCTAGCTTATGTTAGATTATAGGGGGCCTTTGAGATTCCTTTGCCCCTGTGGTACTGTCCTATTGCTAAATGCACAATAATTTTCAGATTTTAATGTTCCCTGTAACTCACTTTTTTGTACCTGATTTTTCAGATATTTATCGATCAATAACATGTCTGAATTATGTGCCAAATCAGTGTTTGGTTTCTATCTTTTCTATACAAATTGTGTTTTACCTTTGAAAACAAGTCTTTTTTGCTCTGCGTTGATCCCTATTTTATTTATTTATTAATTTTATTGTACTTTAAGTTCTGGGATACACGTACAGATCTTGCAGGATTGTTGTAAAGGTGCACACGTGCCATGGTGGTTTGCTGCCCCCATCCCCCCATCACCCACATCTGGCATTTCTCCCAATGTTATGCCTACCCAGCCTCCCCACTCCCTGCTGTCCCTCCCCTAACTCTGCACCCCCCAACAGAACCCAGTGTGTGATGTTCCCCTCCTGTGCCCATGTGTGCTTATTGTTCATCACTCACCTGTGAGTGAGAACATGGGGTGTTTGGTTTTCTGTTCTTGTGTCAGTTTGCTGAGAATGATGGTTTCCAGATTCATCCATGAACATATGTGTGCATGGGTATTTATAATAGAATGATTTATAATCCTTTGGGCATATACTCAATAATGGGATTGCTGGGTCAAAATGAATTTCGATTTCTAGATCCTTAAGGAATCGCCATACTGTTTTCTACAGTGGTTGAACGAATTTACACTCCCACCAACAGTGTAAAAGTGTTCCTATTTCTCCACATCCTCTCCAGGATCTGTTGTCTCCAGATTTTTTAATGATCACCATTCTAACTGGCCTGAAATGGTATCTCAGTGTAGTTTTGATTTGCATTTCTCTAATGACCAGAGATGATAAGCATTTTTTCAGGTATTTATTAGTCTCATCTATGTCTTCTTTTGAAAGGTGTCTGTTTATATCCTTTGTCCACTTTTGAATAGGTTCGTTTTTTCTTGTAAACCTGTTTTAGTTCTTTGTAGATTCTGGATAGCAGTCCTTTGTCAGATGGGTAGGTTGCAAAATTCCTTTCCCATTCTGTTGGTTGCCAGTTCACCCTAGTGATTGTTTCTTTTGCTATGCAGAAACGCTTCAGTTTAATTAGATCCCATTTGTCTATTTTGGCTTTTGTTGCCAGTACTTCTGATGTCTTAGTCATGAAGTCCTTGCCTGTGCCTATGTCCTGAGTGGCTTTGCTTAGGCTTTCTTCTAGGGTTTTTATGATGTTAGGTCTTATGTTTAAATCTTTAATCTAACTGGAGTTAATTTTTGTATTAGGTGTAAGGAAGGGGTCCAGTTTCATTTTTCTGCACATGGCTAGCCAGTTTTCCCAACACCATTCATTAAACATGGAATCCTTTCCCCATTGCTTGTTTTTGTCAAGTTTGTCAAAGATTAGATGGTTGTAGATGTGTGGCATTACTTCTGAGGTCTTGGTTCTGTTCCATTGCTCTATATCTCATTTTTGGTACCAGTACCATGCTGTTTTGATTACTGTAGCTTTGAGAATGGTTTGAAGTCAGGTAGCGTGATGCTTCCAGCTTTGTTTATTTTGCTTATGATTGTCGTTTTATGGGCTCTTTTTTTTGGTTATATATGAAGTTTAAAGTGTTTTTTTTTTTTTTTTTTTTTTTTCCTAGTTCTGTGAAGAGGGTCAGTGGTAGATTGATGGGGATAGCACTGAATCTATAAATTACTTTGGAAAGCAGGGCCATTTTAACCATACCGATTTTTCCTGACCATAAGCATGGAATGTTTTTCCATCTGTTTGTGTCCTCCCTTATTTCCTTGAGTAGTGGTTTGTAATCCTCCTTGAAGAGGTCCTTCACAGCCTTTGCTAGTTGTATTCCTAGGCATTTTATTTTCTTTGTGGCAATCGTAAATGGGAATTTACTCATTATTTGGCTCTCTGTCTTTTACTGGTGTATAGGAATGCTTGTGATTTTTGCACATCGATTTTGTATTGTGAGACTTTGCTGAAGTTGCTTAGCAGCTTAAGGAGATTTTGGGCCGAGACAATGGGATCTTCTAAATATACAATCATGTCATCTGCAAATAGAGACAATTTAACTTCTTTTTTTCCTAATCGAATACCCTTTATGACGTTTTCTTGCCTGATTGCTCTAGATAGAACTTCCAATACTATGTTGAATAGAAAGGGTGAGATAGAGCACCTTTGTCTAGTGCCAGTTTTCAAAGGGAATGCTTCCAGTTTTTGCTCATTAAGTTAGATGTTGGCTGTGGGTTTGTCATAAATAGCTTTTTTTAATTTTGAAATGTGTTCCATTGATACCTAGTTTATTGAGAGTTTTTTTTTTTAATTTTTTTTATTTTTTTTATTTTTATTTATTTATTTATTTTTTTTAGCATCAAGGGCTGTAGAAGTTTGTTGAAGGCCTTCTCTGCATCCTTTGAGATGATGTTTTTTTTTTTCTTTGTTTATGTGATGGATTACATTTATAGATTTATGTATGCTGAACCAGGCTTGCATCCCCGTGGTGAAGCCTACTTGATTGTGATGGATAAGCGTCTTGATGTGCTGTTGGATTCAGTTTGCCAGTATTTTATTGAAGATTTTTGCATCAATGTTCATCATGGCTATTGGCCTGAATTTTTTTCTTTTAGTTGTATATCTGCCAGGTTTTGTCTGAGGATGATGATGGTCTCGTAAAATATGTTAGGGAGTATTCCTTCTTTTTGTATTGTTTCGAAGCGTTTTAGAAGGAGTGATATGAACTCCTCTTTGTACATCTGGTAGAATTCTGCTGTAAATCCATCTGGGCCTGGAATATCTTGGTTGGTAGGCTATTAATTACTGCCTCAACGTCAGTCCTTATTGTTGGTCTATTAAGGGATTAACTCCTTCTTGATTTAGTCTTGGGAAGGTGTAAGTGTCCAGGAGTTTATCCATTTCTTCCAGATTTACTGGTTTATATGCATAGAGTTGTTTGTAGTAATCTCTGATGGTAGTTTGTATTTCTTTGGAATTGTTGGTGATACCCTTTTTATCATTTTGTATTGCATCCATTTGAGTCTTCTCTCTTTTCTATGTCATTAGTATGGCTATCTTGTCTATTTTGTTGACCTTTTCAAAAAACCAGCTGCTTGATTTACCGATTTCTTGAAGAGTTTTTCTTTGCCTCTATCTCCACTTCTGCTCTCATCTTAGTTACTTCCTGTCTTCTGCTAGGTTTTGAACTTTTTTTGATCTTGCTTCTCTAGCTCTTTCCATTTTGATGATAGGGTGACGATTTTACATCTTTCCTCACTTCCAATGTGGGCATTTATTGCTATAATTTTTCTCGTAGTCACTGCTTTAAATGTGTCTCAGAAATTTTGGTATGTCGTGTCTTTGTTCTCATTGGTTTCGAAGAACATCTTTATTTCTGCCTTCATTTCATTGTTTATCCTGTTGCTGTTCTGGAGCAAATTGTCCCGGTTCCACGTACTCGTGTCGTTTTGAGTGACTTTCTTAATCCTGAGTTCTAATTTGATTTCACAGTGTTCTGAGAGATTGTTAGGATTTTCGTTCTTTTGCATTTGCTGAGGAGCGACTTACTTCCAATTATGTGGTCAGTTTTAGACTAGGTATCATGCAGTGCTGAGAGGAATATATATTCTGTGGATTTGGGGTGGAGATTTCTGTAGATGTCTGTTAGGTCCACTTGGTCCAGATCTGCGTTCAAGTCCCGGATATCCTTGTTGATTTTCTGTCTTGTTGATCTGTCAAATAGTGACAGTGGAATGTTAGTCTCCCACTATTATTGTTTGGGAGTCTAAGTCTCTCTGTGGGTCTTTGAAAACACCGCATGTTCTCACGCATAGGCGGGTGTTGAACAGTGAGAACACATGGACACAGGGAGGGGAGCACTACGCACTGGGGTCTGTCGGGGAGAAACAGGGGAGGGACAGCAGGGGGTGGGTAGTTGGGGAGAGATAGCATGGGGAGAAATGCCAGATACAGGTGAAGGGGAAGAAGGCAGCAAATCACACTGCCATGTTGTAGCTATGCAACAATCTTGCATGTTCTTCACATGTACCCCAAAACCTAAAATGCAATTTAAAAAAAGGGAGTATTCCTTCTTTTTGTATTGTTTCAAAGAGTTTTAGAAGGAGTGATCTGCTTTACGTATCTGGGTGCTTCTGTATTGGGTGCATACATATTTAGGATACTTAGCTCTTCTTGCATTGATCCTTTTACCGTTATGTAAAAGACCTTGTCTCTTTTGATCTTTGTTGGTTGAAAGTCCATTTTATCAGACCAGGATTGCAACCCCTGCTTCTTTTTGCTCTCCATTTGCTTGGTAAATCTTCTTCCATCCCTTTATTTTGAGTCCATGTGTGTATTTGCACATGAGATGGGTCTCCTGAATTCAGAACAACAAAGGATCTTGACTTTTTATCCAGTTTGTCTGTGTCTTTCAATGGGTGCATTTAGACCATTTATATGTAACATTAATATTGATACGTGCCAATTTTATCCTGCCATTTTGTCACTGGTTGGTGGTTTTGCCCGTTAGTCGATGCAGTTTATTCGTTATGTCCTTGGTCTTTACCTTTTGATACGTTTCTGTAGTGGCTGGTAGTGGTTGTTCCTTTCCGTGTTTAGTGCGTCTTTCAGGAACTCTTGTAAGGCAGGTCTGGTGGTGATAAAATCTCTCAGCAGTCGCTTGTCTGTAAAGGATTTTATTTCTCCTTCACTTATGAAGCTTAGTTTGACTGGATATGAAATTCTGTGTTGAAAGTTCTTTTCTTTAAGGGTGTTGAATATTGACCCCCACTCTCTTCCGGCCTGTAGGGTTTCTGCTGAGAGATCCACTGTAAGTCTAATGGGCTTCCGTTTGTTGATGACCCAACCTTTCTCTTTCTAGCTGCCCTTAACATTTTTTCCTTCATTTCAACCCCGGTCAGTCTGATGATTATGTGCCTTGGGGTTGCACTTTTTGAGAAATATCTTTGTGGTGTTCTCTGTATTTCCAGAATTTGAATGTCAGCTTGCCTTGCGAGGTTAGGGAAGTTCTCTTGGGTAATATTCTGAAGTGTGTTTTCCAGCTTGGATTCATTCTCCCTGTCACATTCAGGTACGTCGATCGTGCATAGATTTGGTTTCTTCACATAATCCCATAGGTCTTGTAGTCTTTATTCATTTTTGTTCACTCTTTTTTTTCCTCTAATTTGGCCTTCTCATTTTATTTCATAGAGTTGATCTTCAATTTCTGATATTCCTCCTTCCACTTAATTGATTAAACTACTAAAATTGGCGTGTGCTTTGTGAAGTTCTCCTGCTGTGTTTTTCAGCTCCATTAAGTCGTTTATGTTCTTCTCTAAGCTGGTTATTCTAGTCAGAATTTTGTCTAACCACATTTCAAGCTCAGCGCCTGGATTGTTGAGTAAATTTATCAATCGGAACTTTCATAAACCTATTGTTTTGAACTAATTTTATTACCTGAACTGGAAATTGACACACAAAATTGACAGTGCATGGAAAAGATGATAAGCAGTTTTCTAGAATTAAAATAGAACGTGATCTTTACTTACTCAAAGAATGCTCAACTCAAGGGGACAGAGATCACTCGTTTTGACTGCATGAGCTACGGGAGGTAGAGACAACTTTTTGAAAATACAGAGCTAAAACTGTCCGTGTTTTGAATGCTAGACAAGATTTTCAGAATACACAGCTAAAACGGTCCCCGCTTTAGCTCTGTATTTTGAAACAGTTGTGTGCTCTTCAAAGAGAAAGCTACATTTGCTGTGACTTTGGCTTTGAGGGGAAATGGGATGATGAGTGAGAGGGTGGTCACTGAAACCAGCTCATTTCACACTGACCACTGAGGCCACATCTCTCAGGTGAGAAGCAAAGTGAGAATATGAACCAGACACATTCTCCTTAGAGACAATGAGCCAAAGACAGGTCCGATGGAATCTAATGTCTTTTCATGATGACATCAATCACATCAAGCTCTCGTTAAGCCATTGAAGTGTCACACTGGGTCTGGGGGAGGCGGTGCACACTGTGGAATTACACGTCCGAAGATTTGGATTTGATTTCCAGCCCTCTGCCAGTCAGTCTGCCAGGAACTTTCAAGCGACAAGCCTTAGACGAGGCCATTTCTGTCTCTGATTCCAAATTCTTTCACAGGGATTTATGTGGGCCTTAAGGCCCACTAAAAAAAGATCCCTCTTCCGGCTTAGTGCCTACTTTATTGATTTGATTTGTTAATCTGGACTGAATACACCTTTGGTTTTGGATTGACTCTATTACCTCTCCTAGAAATTAACACACAAAACTGACAGCTGATTGACAAGATGAGAAGCAGTTTTCCAGAATTCAAATTGAACTTAATCCTTTCTTAATAAAAGAATGCTCAATTCAAGGGGACAGAGATCACTAGTTTTGACTTCATGAGCTATGGCAGGTAGAGACAACTTTTTGAAAATACACAGCTAAAACTGTCCGTACTTTGAATGCTAGACAAGTTTTTCAGAATACTGCTGTGTATTTTTAAAAGTGGCGTGCTCTTCAAAGAGAAAGCTACTTTTTCTGTGACTTTGGGTTCGAGGGGAAATGGGAGTCCTCTTCAGTCAGCAGGGACGACACCTGAGTCCTTTGCAGTCCTTTTGTCTGCCTCTGAGGGTGAAATGAGAGTGGTCACTGTCATCATGAGCCGTGTCTGAAAGAATTATTCACATTTCCTACGAGAATAGACGGCTGAAATAGAGAAAGGCGTGTGTTTTTTTGGAGCATGGACTGGTTCAAAGCCCACCTCAAAACACTAAGTATTTTGCTGAACACGAGAAGTGGTGTGTGCGGCCTGTGTTTGGGTGTTTTTTGTGTCACTGTGTGTGTGTGTGTGTGTGTGTGTGTGTGTCTGTCTGTCTGAGGGTCTGTGTGTCTGTGTTTCTGTCTCCATTCCTGAGCAGCAAATCTTTTTTCCTCTTTTAGCATGTTACTCAGAATTGTGGATTAAACCCAGCACTCCTGAAAACACTATACATGTATGGTTGAAGGAAATTTTCTTGATGATGAGTGAGAGGGTGGTGACTGAAACCAGCTCATTTCCCATTGACCACTGAGGCCACATCTCTCAGGTGAGAAGCAAAGTGAGAATTTGAATCAGGCACATTCTCCTTAGAGACAATGAGCCAAAGACAGGTCCGATGGAATCTAATGTCTCTTCATGTTGACATCCATCACTTCAAGCTCTCCTTAAGCCATTGAAGTGTCACATTGGGCCTGGGGGAGGCGGTGCACCCTGTGGAATTACACGTCCGAAGATTTGGATTTGATTTCAAGCCCTCTGCCAGTCAGTCTGCCAGGCCCATTCAAGTGACAAGCCTTAGGCGAGTCCCTTTCTGTCTCTTTCCCGATTCCTTCACAGGGATTTATGTGGGCCTTAAGGCCTACTGGGAAAAGATACCTCTTCTGACTCAGTGCCTGCTTTCTTGATTTGACTTGTCAATCTGGAGTTGAATACACCTTTGATTTTGGATTGATTCTATTACCACTCCTGGAAGTTAACACACAAATCTGACAGTTGATTGACAGGATGAGAAGCAGTTTTCCAGAATTCAAATAGAACTTAATCCTTTCTTACGAAAACAATGCTGAACTCAAGGGGACACAGATCACTCGTTTTGACTTCAAGAGCTATGGCATGTAGAGACAACTTTTTGAAAATACACAGCTAAAACTGTCCGTGCTTTGAATGCTAGACAAGTTGTTCAGAACACACAGCTAAAACGGTCCCCGAATTAAGTGATTTAGTATTGGTATTTTTGAAAATATCACAGCTTGGGGGTTCATTTGTATTATATTCAAAAAAACAACTAAGAGTCGTATTTGTATTTTTGAAAATAACACAGCTTGGGGGAGTATTTGTATTATTTTCTGAGATACAGCTCAGGGTTGTATTTGTATTTTTGAAAATAACACAGCTTGGGGGTGTATTTGTATTATTTTCAAAAATACAACAGAGAGTTGTATTTGTATTTTTGAAAATAACACAGTTTGGGGGTGTATTTGTATTATTTTCCAAGGTACAGCTAAGGGTTGGATTTGTATTTTTAAAAATAATACAGCTTGGGGGTGTATTTGTATTATTTTCAAAGATACAACTAAGGGTTGGATTTGTATTTTTGAAAATAACACAGCTTGTGGGTGTATTTGTATTGTTGCCCAAGATAGAGCTAAGGGTTGTTTTTGTCTTTTTGAAAATAACACAGCTTGGGGGTGTATTTGTATTTTTTTCCAAGTTGCAGCTAAGTGTTTTATTTGTATTTTTGAAAATAACAGAGCTTGGGGGTGTATTTGTATTATTTTCCAAGATAGAGCTAAGGGTGGTATTTGTATTTTTGAAAATAACACAGCTTGGGGGTGTTTTTGTATTATTTTCCAAGATACAGCTAAGGGTTGTATTTGTATTTTTGAAAATAACGCAGCTTTCGTGTGTTTTGTTTTATTTTCCAAGATACAGCTAAGGGTTGTATTTGCGTTTATGAAAATAACACAGATTGGGGGTGTATTTGTATTATTTTCCAAGATACTTCTAAGGGTTGTATTTGTATTTTCGTCAGTAACACAGCTTGGGGGTGTATTTGTATTATTTTCCAAGATACTGCTAAGGGTTGTATTTGTATTTTTGGAAATAACACAGCTTGCGGGTGTATGTGTATTATTTTCCAAGATACAGCTAATTGTTGTATTTGTATTTTTGACAATAACACAGCTTGGGGGTGTGTTTGTATTATTTTCAAAGATAGACCTAGGGTTTATATTTGTATTTTTGAAAACAACAGAGCTTGGGTGTGTATTTGTATGATTTTCCAAGATACAGCTAAGGGTTGCATTTGTATTTTTGACAATAACACAGCTTGGGGGTGTATTTGTATTATTTTCCAAGATACAGCTAAGGGTTGTATTTGTATTTTTGACAATAACACAGTTTGGGGGTGTATTTATGTTATTTTCAAAGATACAGCTAAAGGTTCTATTTGTATTTTTGAAAATAACACAGCGTGGGGTTGTAACGTATTATTTTCCAAGATACAGCTAAGGGTTGTATTTGTATTTTTGACAATAAAACAGATTGTGGGTGTATTTGTATTATATTCAAAGATACAGCTAAGTGTTGCATTTGTATTTTTGACAATAACTCAGCTTGTGTGTCTTTTTGTGTTATTTTCAAATATACAGCTAAGAATTCTATTTGTATTTTTGACAATAACACAGCTTGGGGGTGTATTTGTATTATTTTCAAAGATACAGCTAAGGGTTGTATTTGTATTTTTGACAATAAAACAGCTTGGGTGTTTATTTGTATTATTTTCCGAGATACAGCTATGGGTTGTATTTGTATTTTTGAAAATAACACAGCTTGGGGGTGTATTTTTATTATTTTCTGAGATACTGCTAAGGGTTGTATTTGAATTTTTGAAAATAAACGAGTTTGGGGGTGTTTTTGTATTATATTCCAAGAAACAGCTAAGGGCTGTATTTCTATTTTTGAAAATAACACAGCTTGGTGGTGTATTTGTATTATTTTACGAGATACAGCTGTGGGTTTTATTTGTATTTTTGAAAATAACAGAGCTTGTGGGTGTATCTGTATTATTTTCCAAGATACAGTTAAGGGTTGTATTTGCATTTTTTAAAATAAACGAGTTTGGGGGTGTATTTGTATTATTTTCCAAGATACAGCTAAGGGGTGTATTTGTATTTTTGAAAATAACACATCTTGGGGGTGTTTATGTATTATTTTCCAAGATTCAGCTAAGGGTTGTATTTGTATTTTTGAAAATAACACAGATTGGGGGTGTATTTGTATTATTTTCCAAGATACAGCTATGGGTGTTATTTGTATTTTTGAAAATAACACAGCTTGGGGCTGTATTTGTATTATTTTCAAAGATACAGCTAAGGGTTGTATTTGCATTTTTGAAAATAACATATCTTGTGGGTGTACTTGTATTATTTTCCGAGATACAGCTATTGGTGGTTTTTGTATTTTTGAAAATAACACAGCTTTGTGGTGTATTTGTATTATTTTCCGAGATACAGCTGAGGGTTGTATTTGTATTTTTGAAAATAACACAGCTTGGGGGTGTATTTCTATTATTTTCCGAGATACAGCTCCGGGTTGTATTTGTATTTTTGAAAATAAAACAGCTTGTGGGTGTATTTGTATTATTTTCCGAAATACAGCTAAGGATTGTATTTGTATTTTTGAAAACAACACAGCTTGGGGGTGTATTTGTATTATTTTCCGCGATACAGCTATTGGTTGTATTTGTATTTTTAAAAATAACACAGCTTGGGGGTGTATTTCTATTATTATCCGAGATACAGCTCAGGGTTGTATTTGTATTTTTGAAAATAACACAGCTTGGGGGTGTATTTGTATTATTTTCCGAGATACAGGTCAGGGTTGTATTTCTATTTTTGTAAATAACACAGCTTGGGGGTGTATTTGTATTATTTTCCGAGATACAGCTATGGGTTGTATTTGTATTTTTTAAAATAACCGAGCTTGGCGGTGTATTTGTATTATTTTCCGAGATACAGCTAAGGGCTGTATTTGTATTTTTGAAAATAACACAGCTTGGGGGTGTATTTGTATTATTTTCCGAGATAAAGCTAAGGGCTGTATTTGTATTTTTGAAAATTACACAACTGGGGGGTGTATTTGTATTATTTTCCGAGATACAGCTAACGGTTGTATTTCTATTTTTGAAAATAACACAGCTTGGGGGTGTATTTGTATTATTTTCCGAGATACAGCTAACTGTTGTATTTCTATTTTTGAAAATAACACAGCTTGGTGGTGTATTTGTATTATTTTCTGAGACACAGCTAAGGGTTGTATTTGTGTTTTAGAAAATGACACAGCATTTGGGTGTATTTGTATTACTTTCCAAGATACAGCTAAGGGTTGTATTTGCATTTTTGAAAATAACACAGCTTGGGGGTGTATTTGTATTATTTTCAAAGACACAGCTAAGGGTTGTATTTGCATTTTTGAAAATAACATATCGTGTGGGTGTACTTGTATTATTTTTCGAGATACAGCTATCGGTTGTTTTTGTATTTTTGAAAATAACACAGCTTTGGTGTGTATTTGTATTATTTTCCAAGATACAGCTATGGGTGTTATTTGTATTTTTGAAAATAACACAGCTTGGGGGTGTATTTGTATTATTTTCAAAGATACAGCTAAGAGTTGTATTTGCATTTTTGAAAATAACACAGCTTGGGGGTGTATTTGTATTATTTTCAAAGACACAGCTAAGGGTTGTATTTGCATTTTGGAAAATAACATATCGTGTGGGTGTACTTGTATTATTTTTCGAGATACAGCTATCGGTTGTTTTTGTATTTTTGAAAATAACACAGCTTTGGGGTGTATTTGTATTATTTTCCGAGATACAGCTGAGGGTTGTATTTGTATTTTTGAAAATAACACAGCTTAGGGGTGTATTTCTATTATTATCCGAGACACAGCTCCGGGTTGTATTTGTATTTTTGAAAATAACACAGCTTGGGGGTGTATTTGTATTATTTTCCGAAATAGAATTAAGGATTGTATTTGTATTTTTGAAAACAACACAGCTTGGGGGTGTATTTGTATTATTTTCCGAGATACAGCTAAGTGTTGTATTTGTATTTTTAAAAATAACACAGCTTGGGGGTGTATTTCTATTATTATCCAAGATACAGCTCAGGGTTGTATTTGTATTTTTGAAAATAACACAGCTTGTGGGTGTGTTTGTATTATTTTCCAAGATACAGCTATGGGATTTATTTGTATTTTTGAAAATAACACAGCTTGTGGGTGTATTTATATTATTTTCCAAGATACAGCTCAGGGTTGTATTTGTATTTTTGAAAATAACACAGCTTGGGGGGGTACCTGTATTATTTTTCCAGATACAGCTAAGCTTTGTATTTGTATATTGGAAAATAACACAGCTTGGGGGTGTATTTGTATTATTTTCCAAGATACAGCTCAGGGTTGTATTTGTATTTTTGAAAATAACACAGCTTGGGGGTGTATTTGTATTATTATCCAAGATACAGCTCAGGGTTGTATTTGTATTTTTGAAAATATCACAGTTTGGGCGTGTATTTGTATTATTTTCCAAGATACAGCTATGGTTTGTAATTGTATTTTTGAAAATAACACATCTTGGGGGTGTATTTGTATTATTTTCCAGGATACAGCCAAGGGTTGTATATGTATTTTTGAAAATAATGCAGCTTGGGGGTGCTTATGTATTATTTTCCGAGGTACAGCTAAGGTTTGTATTTCTATTTTTGAAAATAACACAGATTGGGGGTGTATTTGTATTGTTTTACGAGATACACCTAAGGGTTGTATTTGTATTATTGAAAATAACAGAGCTTGGGGGTGTATTTGTATTATTTTCCGAGATACAGCTAAGGGTTGTATTTGTATTTTCGAAAATAACACAGCTCGGAGGTGCATTTGTATTATTTTCCGAGATACAGCTAAGGGTTGTAGTTGTATTTTGGAAAATAACACAGCTCGGGGGTGTATTTGTATTATTTTCCAAGTTACAGCCAAAGGTTGTATTTGCATTTTTGAAACTAACATATCTTGTGGGTGTACTTGTATTATTTTCCGAGATACAGCTAAGGCCTGTATTTGTATTTTTGAAAATAACACAGCTTGGGGGTGTATATGTATTATTTTTCGAGACACAGCTAAGGGTTGTATTTGTATTTTTGAAAATAACACAGCTTGGGGGTGTTTTTGCATTATTTTCTGAGATATAGCTCAGGGTTGTATTTGTATTTTTGAAAATTACACAACGTGGGGGTGTATTTGTATTATTTTCCGAGATACAGCTATGGGTTGCATTTGTATTTTTGAAAATAACGCAGCTTGGGGTGTATTTGTATTATTTTCCGAGATACAGCTAAGGTTTTTATTTGTATTTTTGAAAGTAACACAGCTTGAGGGTGAATTTATACTATTTTCCGAGATACAGCTAAGGGTTGTATTTGTATTTTGGAAAATAACACAGCCTGGGGGTGTATTTGTATTATTTTCCGAGATACAGCTCAGGGTTTTATTTGTATGTTTGAAAGTAACACGGCTTGGGGTTGTATTTGTATTATTTTCGGAGATACAGCTCAGGGTTATATTTCTATTTTTGAAAATAACACAGCTTGGGGGTGTATTTGTATTATTTTCCCATATACAGCTAAGGTTTGTATTTGTATTTTTGAAAATAACACAGCTTGGGGGTGTATTTGTATTATTTCCCGATATACAGCTAAGGGTTGTATTTGTATTTGTGAAAATAACACAGCTTGGGTGTGTATTTGTATTATTTTCCCAGATAGATCTATGGTTGTATTTTTATTTTTGAAAGTAACACAGCTTGGGTGTGTACTTGTATTATTTTCCCAGATACAGCTAAGTTTTGTATTTGTGTTTTGGAAAATAACACAGCTTGGGGGTGTATTTGTATTATTTTCCGAGTTACAGCTAAGGGCTGAATTTTATTTTTGAAAATAACACAACTTGGGGGTGTATTTGTATTATTTTCAGAGATACAGCTAAGGGTTCAATTTGTATTTTTGAAAATAACACAGCTTGTGTGTGTATTTGTATTATTTTCTGAGAAACAGCTAAGGGTTGTATTAGTATTTCTGAAAATGAACGAGCTTGGGGGTGTATTTCTATTATTTTCTGAGATACAGCTAAGGGCTGTATTTATATTTTTGAAAATAACACAGTTTCGGGGTGTATTTGTATTACTTTCCGAGATACAGCTGTGGGTTGTAATTGTATTTTGGAAAATAACAGAGCTTGGGGGTGTATTTTTATTATTTTCCGAGATACAGCTAAGAGATGTATTTGTATTTTTGATAATAACACAGCTTGGGGGTGTTTTTGTATTATTTTCCGAGATACAGCTCAGGGTTGTATTTGTATTTTTGAAAATAACACAGCTTGGGTGTGTATTTGTATTATTTTCCAAGATACAGCTAAGGATTGTATTTGTATTTTTGAAAATAACACAGCTTGGGGGAGTATTTGTATTATTTTCCGAGATACAGCTCTGGGTTGTATTTGTATTTTTGAAAATAATACAGCTTGGGGGTGTATTTGAATTTTTTTCAGAGATACATTTAAGGGTTTTATTTGTATTTTTGAAAATAACCGAGCTTTTGTGTGTATTTGTATTATTTTCTGAAATACAACTAAGGGCTGTATTTGTGTTTTTGAAAATAACACAGCTTGGGGGTGTATTTGTATTATTTTCCGATATACAGGTAAGGGCTGTATTTATATTTTTGAAAATAACACAACTTGGGTGTGTATTTGTATTATTTTCCGAGATACAGCTAAGTGTTGTATTTGTATTTTTGAAAATAACACAGCTTGGGGGTGTATTTGTATTATTTTCCGAGATACAACACAGGGTTGTATTTGTATTTTGCAAAATAACACAGCTTGGGGGTGTATTTGTATTTTTTTCCTAGCTACAGCTAAGGGTTTTATTTGTATTTTTGTAAATAAACGAGCTTAGGGGTGTATTTGAATTATTTTCTGAGATATAGCTAAGGGCTGTATTTGTATTTTTGAAAATAACACAGCTTTGGGGAGTATTTGTATTATTTTCCGATATACAGCTGTGGGTTGTATTTGTATTTTTGAAAATAACAGAGCTTGGGGGTGTATTTTTATTATTTTCCGATATACAGCTAAGGTTTGTATTTGTATTTTTTAAAATAACACAGCTTGGGGGTGTTTTTGTATTATTTTCCAAGATACAGGTATGGGTTGTATTTGTATTTTTGAAAATAACACAGCTTGGGCGTGTATTTGTATTATTTTCCGAGATACAGCTCAGTGTTGTATTTGTATTTTGGAAAATAACACAGATTGGGGTGTATTTGTATTATTTTCCGAGATACAGCTAAGGGTTTTATTTGTATTTTTGAAAATAACGGTGCTTTGGGGTGTATTTGTATTATTTTCCGAGACACAGCTAAGGGTTGTAATTGTATTTTTGAAAAATAACGCAGCTTGGGGGTGTATTTGTATTACATTCCCAGATACAGATAGGGTTTGTATTTATATTTTGTAAAATAACACAGCTTGGGTGTGTATTTGTATTATTTTCCGATATACAGCTAAGGGCTGTATTTGTATTTTTGAAAATAACACAACTTGGTGGTGTATTTGTATTATTTTCCGAGTTACCGCTAAGGGTTGTATTTGTATTTTGGAAAATAACAGAGCTTGTGGGTGTTTTTGTATAATTACCCGAGATACAGCTTAGGGTTGTATTTGTATTTCTGAAAATAACACAGCTTGTGAGTGTATTTGTATTATTTTCCAAGATACAGCTATGGGTTGTATTTGTATTTTTGAAAATAACACAACTTGGGGGTGTATTTGTATTATTTTGCGAGATACAGCTAAGGATTGAATTTGTGTTTTTGAAAATAACACAGCTTCGGGGTCTATTTGCATTATTTTATGAGATATAGCTAAGGGTTGCATTTCTATTTTTAAAAATAACACAGATTTGGGGTGTGTTTGTATTATTTTCAGAGATACAGCTAAGGTTTTTATTTGTATTTTTGAAAGTAACGTAGCTTGAGGGTGAATTTATACTATTTTCCGAGATACAGCTAAGGGTTTTATTTGTATTTTGGAAAATAACACAGCTTGGGGGTGTATTTGTATTATTTTCCGAGATACAGCTCAGGGTTGTATTTGTATGTTTGAAAGTAACACGGCTTGGGGGTGTATTTGTATTATTTTCAAAGATACAGCTCAGGGTTGAATTTGTATTTTTGAAAATAACACAGCTTGAAGGTTTATTTGTATTATTTTCCCATATACAGCTAAGGTTTGTATTTGTATTTTTGAAAATAACACAGCTTGGGGGTGTATTTGTATTATTTCCTGATAAACAGCTAAGGGTTTTATTTGTATTTTTGAAAATAACACAGCTTGGGTGTGTATTTGTATTATTTTCCCAGATAGATCTAAGGTTGTATTTTTATTTTTGAAAGTATCACAGCTTGGGGGTGTACTTGTATTATTTTCCCAGATACAGCTAAGTTTTGTATTTCTGTTTTGGAAAATAACACAGCTTGGGGGTGTATTTGTATTATTTTCCGAGATACAGCTAAGGGTTGTATTTGTATTTTTGAAAATGAACGAGCTGGGGGTGTATTTCTATTATTTTCTGAGATACAGCTAAGGGCTGTATTTATATTTTTGAAAATAACACAGTTTCGGGGTGTATTTGTATTAGTTTCCGAGATACAGCTGTGGGTTGTAATTGTATTTTGGAAAATAACAGAGCTTGGGGGTGTATTTTTATTATTTTCCGAGATACAGCTAAGAGATGTATTTATATTTTTGAAAATAACACAGCTTCGGGGTGTTTTTGTATTATTTTCCGAGATACAGCTCAGGGTTGTATTTGTATTTTTGAAAATAACACAGCTTGGGTGTGTATTTGTATTATTTTCCAAGATACAGCTAAGGATTGTATTTGTATTTTTGAAAATAACACAGCTTGGGGGAGTATTTGTATTATTTTCCGAGATACAGCTCAGGGTTGTATTTGTATTTTTGAAAATAATACAGCTTGGGGGTGTATTTGAATTATTTTCAGAGATACAGGTAAGGGTTTTATTTGTATTTTTGAAAATAACCGAGCTTTGGTGTGTATTTTTATTATTTTCTGAAATACAACTAAGGGCTGTATTTGTGTTTTTGAAAATAACACAGCTATGGGGTGTATTTGTATTATTTTCCGATATAGAGTTAAGGGCTGTAGTTATATTTTTGAAAACAACACAACTTGGGGGTGTATTTGTATTATTTTCTGAGATACAGCTAAGGATTGTATTTGTATTTTTGAAAATAACACAGCTTGGGTGTGTATTTGTATTATTTTCCGAGATACAGCTCAGGGTTGTATTTGTATTTTGCAAAATAACACACCTTGTGGGTGTATTTGTATTTTTTTCCGAGATACAGCTAAGGGTTGTATTTGTATTTTTGTAAATAAACGAGCTTGGGGGTGTATTTGTATTATTTTCGGAGATACAGCTAAGGGCTGTATTTGTATTATGGAAAATAACACCGCTTTGGGTTGTATTTGTATTATTTTCCGATATACAGCTGTGGGTTGTATTTGTATTTTTGAAAATAACAGAGCTTGGGGGTGTATTTTTATTATTTTTTGATATACAGCTAAGGTTTGTATTTGTATTTTTGAAAATAACACAGATTGGGGGTGTTTTTGTATTATTTTCCGAGATACAGCTCAGGGTTGTATTTGTATTTTTGAAAATAAAGCAGCTTGGGGGTGTATTTGTATTATTTTCCGAGTTACAGCGCAGGGTTGTATTTGTATTGTTTAAAAAAACACAGCTTGGGGGTGTATTTGAATTATTTTCCGAGATACAGCTAAGGATTGTATTTGTATTTTTGAAAGTAACACAGCTTGGCGGAGTATTTGTATTATTTTCGGAGATACAGCTCAGGGTTGTATTTGTATTTTTGAAAATAACACAGTTTGGGGGTTTATTTGTATTATTTTCCAAGATCGAGGTATGTGGTGTATTTGTATTTTTGAAAATAACACAGCTTGGGCGTGTATTTGTATTATTTTCCGAGATACAGCTCAGGGTTGTATTTGCATTTTGGAAAATAACACAGTGTGGGGGTGTATTTATATTATTTTCCAAGATAAAGATATGGGTTGTATTTGTATTTTTGAAAATAACACATCTTGGCGGTGTATTTGTATTATTTTCCGAGATACAGCTCAGTGTTGTATTTGTATTTTGGAAAATAACACAGATTGGGGGTGTATTTGTATTATTTTCCGAGATACAGCTAAGGGTTTTATTTGTATTTTTGAAAATAACGGTGCTTTGGGGTGTATTTGTATTATTTTCCGAGATACAGCTAAGGGTTGTAATTGTATTTTTGAAAATAACGCAGCTTGGGGGTGTATTTGTATTACATTCCCAGATACAGATATGGTTTGTATTTATATTTTGTAAAATAACACAGCTTGGGGGTGTATTTGTATTATTTTCCGATATACAGCTAAGGGCTGTATTTGTATTTTTGAAAATAACGTAACTTGGTGGTGTATTTGTATTATTTTCCGAGTTACCGCTAAGGGTTGTATTTGTATTTTGGAAAATAACACAGCTTGTGGGTGTATTTGTATAATTACCCGAGATACAGCTCAGGGTTGTATTTGTATTTTTGAAAATAACACAGCTTGGGGCTGTATTTGTATTATTTTCCGAGATACAGCTAAGCGTTGTATTTGTATTTTTGAAAATAACCGAGCTTGGGTGTGTATTTGTATTATTTTCCGAGATACAGCTAAGAGTTGTATTTGTATTTTTGAAAATAACAGAGCTTGGGGTTGTATTTGTGTTATTTTCCAAGATACAGCTAAGGGTTGTTTTTGTATTTTTGAAAATTACACAACTTGGGGGTGTATTTGTATTTTTTTCCGAGGTACAGCTACGGGTTGTATTTGTATTTTTGAAAATAACACAGCTTGGGGGTGTATTTCTATTATTACCCGAGATACAGCTCAGGGTTGTATTAGTATTTTTGAAAATAACACAGCTTCGGCGTGTATTTGTATTATTTTCCAAGATACAGCTATACGTTGTATTTGTATTTTTGAAAATAACACAGCTTGGGAGTGTATTTGTATTATTTTCCAACATACAGCTATCGGTTTTATTTGGATTTTTGAAAATAACACAGCTTGGGGGAGTATTTGTATTATTTTCCGAGATACAGCTATGAGTTTTATTTGTATTTTTGAAAATAACACAGCATGGGGGTGTATTTCTATTATTTTCCGAGATACAGCTAAGGTTTGTATTTGCATTTTTGAAAATAACACATCTTGAGGGTGTACCTGTATTATTTTAAAAGGTACAGCTATGGGTTGTATTTGTATTTTTGAAAATAACACAGCTTGGGGTGTATTTGTAGTATTTTCAAACATACATCTAAGGGTTGTATGTGTATTTTTGAAAATAACCCAGCTTGTGGGTGTATTTGTATTATTTTCCGAGATATTGCTCAGGGTTGTATTTGTATTTTTGAAAATAACACAGCTTGGGTGTGTATTTATATTATTTTCCGAGATACAACTAAGGTTTGTATTTGTATTTTTGAAAATAACACAACTTGGTGGTGTATTTGTATTATTTTCCGAGATAAAGCTAAGGGTTTTATTTGTATTTTTGAAAATAACACAGATTTGGGGTGTATTTGTATTATTTTCCGATATACATCTAAGGATTGCATTTGTATTTTTAAAAATAACACAGCTTGGGTGAGCTCTTTTATTATTTTCCGAGATACAGCTATGGGTTGTATATGTATTTTTGAAAATAACACAGCTTGGGAGTGTATTTCTGTTATTATCCGAGATACAGCTCAGGGTTGTATTTGTATTTTTGAAAAAAACGCAGCTTGGGGGTGTATTTGTATTATTTTCCAAGATACAGCTATGGGTTGTATTTGTATTTTTGAAAATAACACAGCTTGGGGGTGTATTTGTATTATTTTCCGAGATACAGCTCACAGTTTTATTTGTATTTTTGAAAATAACACAGCTTGGGGGTGTATTTGTATTATTTTCCAAGATACAGCTCAGGGTTGTATTTGTATTTTTGAAAACAACAAAGCTTGGGGGTGTATTTGTATTATTTTCGGCGATACAGCTAAGGGTTGTATTTGTATTTTTGAAAATAACAGAGCTTGGGGGTGTATTTGTATTATTTTCTGAGATAGAGCTAAGGTTTGTATTTGTGTTTTTGAAAATTACACAACTTGGAGGTGTATCTGTATTATTTTCCGAGATACAGCTATGGGTTGTATTTGTATTTTTGAAAATAACCGAGCATGGGGGTATATTTTTATTATTTTCCAAGATACAGTTAAGGCCTGTATTTGTATTTTTGAAAATAACACAGCTTGGGGGTGTATATGTATTATTTTTTGAGACACAGCTAAGGGTTTTATTTGTATTTTTGAAAATAACACAGCTTGGGGGTGTATTTGTATTATTTTCCGAGATACAGCTAAGGGTTTTATTATTATTTTTGAAAATAACGGTGCTTTGGGGTGTATTTGTATTATTTTCCGAGATACAGCTAAGGGTTGTAATTGTATTTTTGAAAATAACGCAGCTTGGGGGTGTATTTGTATTACATTCCCAGATACAGATAGGGTTTGTATTTATATTTTGTAAAATAACACAGCTTGGGGGTGTATTTGTATTATTTTCCGATATACAGCTAAGGGCTGTATTTGTATTTTTGAAAATAACACAACTTGGTGGTGTATTTGTATTATTTTCCGAGTTACCGCTAAGGGTTGTATTTGTATTTTGGAAAATAACACAGCTTGTGGGTGTATTTGTATAATTACCCGAGATACAGCTCTGGGTTGTATTTGTATTTTTGAAAATAACACAGCTTGTGAGTGTATTTGTATTATTTTCTAAGATACAGCTATGGGTTGTATTTGTATTTTTGAAAATAACACAACTTGGGGGTGTTTTTGTATTATTTTGTGAGATACAGCTAAGGATTGAATTTGTGTTTTTGAAAATAACACAGCTTCGGGGTGTATTTGCATTATTTTACGAGATATAGCTAAGGGTTGCATTTGTATTTTTAAAAATAACACAGATTTGGGGTGTGTTTGTATTATTTTCAGAGATACAGCTAAGGTTTTTATTTGTATTTTTGAAAGTAACGTAGCTTGAGGGTGAATTTATACTATTTTCCGAGATACAGCTAAGGGTTCTATTTGTATTTTGGAAAATAACACAGCTTGGGGGTGTATTTGTATTATTTTCCGAGATACAGCTCAGGGTTGTATTTGTATGATTGAAAGTAACACGGCTTGGGGGTGTATTTGTATTATTTTCGGAGATACAGCTCAGGGTTGTATTTGTATTTTTGAAAATAACACAGCTTGGGGGTTTATTTGTATTATTTTCCCATATACAGCTAAGGTTTGTATTTGTATTTTTGAAAATAACACAGCTTGTGGGTGTATTTGTATTATTTCCCGATATACAGCTAAGGATTGTATTTGTATTTTTGAAAATAACACAGCTTGGTGGTTTATTTGTATTATTTTCCCAGATAGATCTAAGGTTGTATTTTTATTTTTGAAAGTAACACAGCTTGGGGGTGTACTTGTATTATTTTCCCAGATACAGCTAAGTTTTGTATTTGTGTTTTGGAAAATAACACAGCTTGGGGGTGTATTTGTATTATTTTCCGAGATACAGCTAAGGGGTGAATTTTATTTTTGAAAATAACACAACTTGTGGGTGTATTTGTATTACTTTCCGAGATACAGCTGTGGGTTGTAATTGTATTTTGGAAAATAACAGAGCTTGGGGGTGTATTTTTATTATTTTCCGAGATACAGCTAAGAGATGTATTTGTATTTTTGAAAATAACACAGCTTGGGGGTGTTTTTGTATTATTTTCCGAGATACAGCTCAGGGTTGTATTTGTATTTTTGAAAATAACACAGCTTGGGTGTGTATTTGTATTATTTTCCAAGATACAGCTAAGGATTTTATTTGTATTTTTGAAAATAACACAGCTTGGGGGAGTATTTGTATTATTTTCCAAGATACAGCTCAGGGTTGTATTTGTATTTTTGAAAATAATACAGCTTGGGGGTGTATTTGTATTATTTTCCCAGATACAGCTAAGGTTTGTATATGTATTTTGGAAAATAACACAGCTTGGTGGTGTATTTGTATTATTTTCCCAACTACAGCTAAGATTTTTATTTGAATTTTTGAAAATAACACATCTTGTGTGTGTACTTTTATTATTTTCCAAGATAGAGCTATGGCCTGTATTTGTATTTTGGAAAATAGCACAGTTGGGGGTGTATTTGTATTATTTTCCCAGATACAGCTAAGGTTTGTAATTGTATTTTTTAAAATAACAGAGCATGGGGGTGTATTTGTATTATTTTTCGAGATACAGCTAAGGGTTGTATTTGCATTTTTGAAAATAACACATCTTTTGGGTGTACTTATATTATTTTCCAGGATACAACTATGGGTTGTATTTGTATTTTTGAAAATAATACAGCTTGGGGGTGTATTTGTATTATTTTCCGAGATACAGCTCAGGTTTGTATTTGTATTATTTTCCGAGATACAGCTCAGGTTTGTATTTGTATTTTTGAAAATAACACAGATAGGCGGTGTATTTGTGTTATTTTGCCAGATACAGATAAGAGTTAAATTTGTGTTTTTGAAAATAACAAAGCTTGGGGGTGTATTTGTATTATTTTCCAAGATACAGTTATGGGTTGTATTTGTATTTTGGTAAATAACACAGCTTGGGGGTGGATTTGTATTATTTTCCGAGATACAGCTCAGGGTTTTATTTGTATTTTTGAAAATGACACAGCTTGGTTTTGTATTTGTATTATTTTCCCAGATACACGAAAGGTTTGTATTTGTGTTTTTGAAAATAACACAGCTTGGGGGTGTATTTGTATTATTTTCCCAGATACAGCTAAGGTTTTTATTTGTATTTTGGAAAATAACACAGCTTGGGGGTGTATTTGTATTCTTTTCCGAGATACAGCTCAGGGTTTTATTTGTATTTTTGAAAATGACACAGCTTTAGTGTGTATTTGTATTATTTTCGGAGATACAGCTAAGGGTTGTATTTCTATCTTTGAAAATAACACAGCTTGGTGGTGTATTTGTATTATTTTCCGAGATACAGCTAAGGGTTGTATTTATATTTTAGAAAATAACAGAGCTTGGGGGTGTTTTTGTATTATTTTCCGAGATACAGCTCAGGGTTGTATGTGTATTTTTGAAAATAACATAACTTGTGGGTGTATATGTATTATTTTCCGAGATACAGCTAAGGGTTGTATTTGTATTTTTGAAAATAACACAGCTTGTGGGTGTTTTTGTATTATTTTCCGAGATACAGCGAAGGGTTGTATTTCTGTCTTTGAAAATAACACAGCTTGGGGGTGTATTTGTGTTATTTTCCAACATACAGCTAAGGGTTGTATTTGTATTTTTGAAAATAACAGAGCTTGAGGTTGTATTTGTATTTTTTTCTGAGATACAGCTATGGGTTGTATTTGCATTTTTTACAATAACACAGCTTGTGGGTGTACTTGTATTATTTCGAAGATACAGCTATGGGTTGTATTTGTATTTTTTCCCGATATACAGCTATGAGTTTTATTTGTATTTTTGAAAATAACACAGTTTGGGTGTGTATTTGTATGATTTTCCCAGATAGATCTAAGGTTGTATTTTTATTTTTGAAAGTAACACAGCTTGGGGGTGTACTTGTATTATTTTCCCAGATTCAGCTAAGTTTTGTATTTGTGTTTTGGAAAATAACACAGCTTGGGGGTGTATTTGTATTATTTTCCGAGAAACAGCTAAGGTTTGTATTTTTATTTTTGAAAATAAACGAGCATGGGGGTGTATTTGTGTTATTTTCTGAGATACAGCTAAGGGCTGTATTTGTATTTTTGAAAATAACGCAGCTTGGGGGTGTATTTGTATTATTTTTTTAGATACAGCTAAGGGTTGTATTTGTATTTTTGAAAATAACGCAGCTTGGGGTTGTATTTGTATTATTTTCCGAGATACATCTAAGGGTTGTATTTGTATTTTTGAAAATAACACTGCTTGGAAGCGTAACTGTTGTCCTTACTAAAAGAAAATTTTGTTGCCTGTGAAAGAAAAAGAAAGAATTAAATATTTTTTCCTTGAGACAGGGTCTTGTTCTGTCACCCAGGCTGGAGTGAAGTGGTGTGATCTCAGCTCACTGCAGCCTCATCCTCCCTGAATCAAGCAATCCTCCAACCTCAGCCTCCTGAGTAGCTTGGGAACACAGGTACATGCAACCATACCTGGCTTTTTTTTTTTTTTTTTTTTTTTTCCCGAGATGGATTCTTGCTCTTTCCTCCAGTCTGGAGTGCAGTGGTGCAATCTCAGCTCACTGCAACCTCCATCTCTGGGTTCAAGCAGTTCTCCTTCCTCAGCCTCCTGAGTAGCTAGGATTGCAGGCATGCACCCCCACAGCCAGCTTATTTTTATATTTTTAGTAGAGATGGGGTTTCACCATGTTGGCTATGCTGGTCTCAAACTCCTGAGCTCTATTTCTGCCAACCTCAGCCTCCCAAAGTTCTAGGATTACAGGTGTGAGCCACCACTCCCGGCTGTATTGTTTTTAGTACAGGTGGGGTTTCATCCTGTTGGCCTGGCTGGTATTGAACTCCTGACCTGAAGTTATCCTCTCACTAATGCTCCCAAAGTACAGGGATTACAGACATGAGCCACGGCATCTGGCCTGAGACAACAAATTTGTCTTATTCTAAGCCACTTAGTTTCTGGCACTTTGTTACAGCATCCCCAGCAATGTTATATCCAACGAATAATCCATTTCATTGTTGTTGTTGTTGTTGTTGTTGTTGTTGTTGTTGTTTTTGAGACTGAGTTTCGCTCTTGTTACCCAGGGTGGAGTGCAATGGCACGATCTCGGCTCACCGCAACGTCTGCCTCCTGGGTTCAGGCAATTATCCTGCCTCAGCCTCCTCAGTAGCTGGGATTACAGGCACGCACCACCATGCCCAGCTAATTTTTTGTATTTTTAGTAGAGACGGGATTTCACCATGTTGACCAGGATGGTCTCGATCTCTTTACCTTGTGATCCACCCGCCTCAGCCTCCCAAAGTGCTGGGATTACAGGCTTGAGCCACCGTGTCCGGCCGTTGTTGTTTTTAAGGAAAAAAAAAGGAAAGAAAGAAAGAAAAAAGAATAATTAAAAAGAATGAAGGAGAGGAAGAAAGAGGAAGAGGGAGAGAGAACGGGAGTGTTGCTTTATTGCCCAGGCTAGAATGCAGTCTGAAAACGGGTATTGAAAACATCTTTTATGCCAGTAGTTTTGCTTAATAATGGAGACAGGAAAAAAATGAGGAAAGAAAGTAACAAACAAGCAGCCAACCTATAAATTTAAACCTGTAAGTAGGTATGATGTGGTACTGATAAGAGTGTATATTTTGTGTATTTAAAATGGAGAGTTCTATAAATGTTTATTAAGTTTACTTGTTCCGGATGTGAGTTCAAGTCCTGGATATCCTTGTTAATTTTCTGTCTCGTTGATCTGTCTAATATTGATGTTGAAGTCTCCCCCTATTATTGTGTGGGAGTCTGTCTCTTTATAAGTCTTACGTAATCTGGGATTTCCTGTATTGGGTGCGTATATATTTAGGATCGTTAGCTCTTCTCGTTGCATTGATCCTTTGACCATTATGTAATGTCCTTCTTTGCCTCTTTTGATCTTTGTTGCTTTAAAGTTTATTGTATCAGAGGCGAGAATTGCAACTCCTGCTTTTTATTAATTAACTTATTTTTGCTCTCAAGTTGGTTGGTAAATCTTTCTCCATCCATTTATGTTGAGTCTTTGTGTATCCCTGCATGTGAGATGGGTCTGGATGCAGCATACCGATGGGTTTTGCATTTCATTGTTAAAGGACACAGAAGCTCATGCTCTCTGTCATTCCCGAATGTGTAATTAGGTTTTGGCCAGGAGCAGAGGCTCATACCTGTAATCCCAGGACTTTGGAAGGCTGAGATGGGAGGATCACTTGAAGCTCAGAGTTTGAGGCCAGCCTGGCCAACATGGTGAGACCCCATCTCCACACACACACACACACACACACACAAATATTAGTTGGGCATGGTAGCATTCACCTGTAATCCCAGCTACTCAGGAGGCTAAGGTGGGAGGAATGCTTGATCCTGGGAGTAAGAGGCTGCAGTGGGCTATGATTATACCACTGCACTGTAGCCTGAACAACACAGGAAGTCCCTATCTATCTCTTAAAAAAAAAAGGAAAAAAAAAAAGGGCTGGAGTTTGAGTTTGTGTTTTTGTTGTTGTTACTGTTGTTGTTGTTGTTGTTGTTGTTGTTGTCGTCTTTTTTTTTAGACGGAGTTTCGCTCTTGTTACCCAGGCTGTAGTGCAATGGCACGATCTCGGCTCACCGCAACGTCCGCCTCCTGGGTTCAGGCAATTGTCCTGCCTCAGCCTCCTGAGTAGCTGGGATTACAGGCATGTGCCACCATGCCCAGCTATTTTTTTATATTTTTTAGTAGAGACGGGGTTTCACCATGTTGACCAGTATGGTCTCAATCTCTTGACCTCGTGATCCACCTGCCTTGGCTTCCCAAAGTGCTGGGGTTACAGGCGTGAGCCACCAGGCCCAGCCTCATTACTGTTGTTTTTTGAGATGGAGTGTCATGCTCTGCCCGGGCTGGAGTGCGGTGGTTCAATCTCAGCTCACTGCAACTCCACCTCCTGTGTTCAAGTGATTCTCCCACCTCAGCCTCCCAAGTAGCTGGGATTACAGGTGTGCACCCCCACACCTGGCTCATTTTTATATTTTCAGTAGAGATGGGATTTCACCATGTTGGCCAGGCTGGTCTCAAACTCCTGACCTCAGGAGATCCACCGGCCTCGGCCTCCCAAAGTGATGGGATTACAGGTGTGGGTCACTGTGTTCAGTCGATTTAGTGTTTTGGCTGGGTTGGGTCTGGCAGGTGTGTGGTTAATAAACCAGGTCTAAATATTTCCAGGCTACTGGTGGGTCAGGCACGCACTGACAGCAATGTTGTGGATGGTGATACTGGCTTTGAACATGGAAGAAAACAAGGTCTGGTCTCCTTTTTTCACCCAGACGGTGTCGACGATCTGACCTAGGAGATAACAGGACAGGTACATGAGACCCCGTGTACATCCTGGGAAAGGTGGTGGCAACTGCTTGGGACCCCAGCCCACCTGGCTAGTGGCTCTTCCATGTTCCTTACAGCTTTTGAGAGGTTTGCTATTCAAAGGAGGATGAATCAAGGAAAGTACAAGGCTGGGGCACAATTTTGTTAAACATGACAAGGAATATGCCTTGGTTCAAGAAAACCCATGGCTCAGCACGGTGGTTTACACCTGTAATCTCAGCACTTTAGAAGGTGGAGGTGAGAAGATCACCAGAGGTCAGGAGTTCGAGGCCATCACGGCCAACATAGAAACCCCATCTCTACTAAAAATACAGAAATTAGCCAGGTGTGGTGGCACATGCCTGTAGTCCCAGCTACTCAAGAGGCTGAGGCCTGAGAATCCCGGGAGGTGGAGGTTGCAGTGAGCCGAGACCACACCATTGTACTCCAGCCTGAGTGACAGAGTGAGACTCCATCTAAAAAATAAAATGAGAAAATCCGATCCTTCTGCCACGCATGGGGGTGCATGCCTGTAATCCTAGCACTTTGGGAGGCTGAGGTGGGCACATCACTTGAGGTCAGGAGTTCAAGATCAGCCTGGCTAAGATGGCAAAACCTTGACTCTACTAAAAATACAAAAATGAACCGGGTATGGTTGCATGTGCCTGCAATCCCAGCTAATTGGGAGACCGAGGCAGGAGAATCACTTGAACCTCGAAGATGGAGCTAGCAGTGAGCTTAGATCACGCCACTGCACTTAAGCCTGGGGCCAGAGAAGACTCCATCTCAAAAGAAAAAAGAAAAGGCAATGCAACCCCTACTAGTCTTCTCTATAAGCAGGCTCAGAGTGATGGCCGTGGAGTTTTTGGTCAGCCAGGGGCTTGAACACAATGGAATATCTTTTTTTTTTTTTTTTTTTTTTTTTTTTTTTTTTTTTTTTTTTTTTTGAGACAGAGTTTTCACTCTTGTTTACCCAGGCTGGAGTGCAATGGCGCGATCTCGGCTCACCGCAACCTCTGCCTCCTGGGTTCAGGCAATTCTCCTGCCTCAGCCTCCTGAGTAGCTGGGATTACAGGCATGTGCCACCATGCCCAGCTAATTTTTTGTATTTTTTAGTAGAGACGGGGTTTCACCATGCTGACCAGAATGGTCTCGATCTCTTGACCTCGTGATCCACCCGCCTCAGCCTCCCAAAGTGCTGGGATTACAGGCTTGAGCCACTGCGCCCGGCTTGGAATGTCTTCTAATACAGGTAACTACTATAAGCAATAAAACGGGTTGGGTTTGGCAGCTCTCATCTGTAATCCCAGCACTTTGGGAGGCTGAGGCTGGAGAATCATTTGAGTCCAGCTGTTTGAGATCAGCCCAGGCAGGAGGGTGAAAGCCCATCTCTACAAAAAATAAGTTAGTCTTACATGGTGGTGCACCTGTGGTCCCAGCTACTGGGAGGCTGAAGCAGGAGGACTGCTTGAGCCTGAGAGGTGGAGGCTGCAGTCAGCCACAATTGCACCTGGATGCAGTGAGCCTGGATGACAGACTGAGACCCTGTCTTCAAAAAAGAAAAAAAAATATTCATTTGTAAGGATAATACAGACTGAGTACAGTGGCTCACCGCTGTAATATCCAGACTTCCGGACTTTGGGAAGCTAAGGCAGGGGGACTGCTTGAAGCCAGGTGTTTGAGACCAGCGTGCATAACATAGAGGGACCCAGTCTCTAAAAAAAAAACACAAAAAAATTAGCCAGGCATGTTGGCATGTTCTTGTAGCCAGCTACTCACGAGGCTGAAGGGGGAGGATCGTTTGAATCCAGGGAAGGTGGAGGCTGCAGTGAGCCGTTATGTCACTTCTGCACTCCAGCCTGGGTACAGTAGTACAGTCAGAACTCAGCACAGCCTGCACCTCCACAGAGCGAAACCCTCTCTCAAAAAAAAAAAAAAAAAAGCTGGGGCTCATGCCTGTAATCCCATCACTTTGGGAGGCTGTGGTGGGCAGATCATGAGGTCAGGAGATCGAGACCATCCTCCCCAACATGGTAAAACTCCATCTCTACTAATAATACAAAAAAAAAAAAAGGTGGGCATGGTGGTACACACCTGTAGTCCTAGCTACTTGGGAGGCTGAGGCAGGAGAACTACTTGAACCCAGGAGGCAGAGATTGCAGTGAGCCAAGACTGAACCACTGCACTATAGTCTGGGATTACAGGTGTGTGCCACCAGGCCTGGCTAATCTTTGTATTTTAGTAGAGATGGGGTTTCACCATGTTAGCCAGGCTGGTCTCCAACTCCTGATCTCAGGTGATCCTCCCACTTCAGCCTCCCAAAGTGCTGGGATTGCAGGTGTGAGCCACTGTGCCCAGTCTGATTTTTTTCAAGTATTTAAAAATATAAAACCAATAAACATTCTTGGGCAGCTCATGAGCTGTATAAAAACAGATGGTGAGCCGGGCGCAGTGGCTCAAGCCTGTAATCCCAGCACTTTGGGAGGCCGAGGCGGGTGGATCACGAGGTTGAGAGATCGAGACCATCCTGGTCAACATGGTGAAACCCTGTCTCTACTAAAAGTACAAAAAATTAGCTGGGCATGGTGGCACATGCCTGTAATCCCAGCTACTGAGGAGGCTGAGGCAGGAGAATTGCCTGAACCCAGGAGGCGGAGGTTGCGGTGAGCCGAGACAGAGCCATTGCACTCCAGCCTGGGTAACAAGAGCGAAACTCCGTCTCAAAAAAAAAAAACAGATGGTGGGATCTCTATGTCTCCTGTGTAGATACTATATGCCATGGTTTCCAGAGCCCTGGCTAGATGTTTGTTTGTTTGAGACAGAGTCTCCCTCTGTTGGCCAGGCTGATGCAATGGTGTGATCTCAGCTCACTGCAACCTCCACCTCCAGCGTTCAAGCAATTCATGTGCCTCAGCCTCCCTAGTAGCTGGGATTACAGGCACTACCACACCTAGATAATTTTTTTTGTATTTTTAGTAGAGATGTGGTTTCAGTACGTTGGGCAGGTGCTCTCAAGCTCCTGGCCTCAGGTGATCATCCTACCTCGGCTTCCCAAAGTACTGGGATCACAGGTATAGGTGATTCTGGCTAAGTACATTTAAATACTAAGTACATTTAAGTACTAAGCCCTGGCTAGGTACCATTAAGGTATAATGGCATATGGAGGCTGAGGTGGGAGGATCACTGGATGCCAGGAGATCAAGGCTAGTCTGAGTAACATACCAACCAGAGAGATCCTATCTTTACAAAAAAAAATTTTATATTAACTGGGCATGTTGGTTATAGTGTGCACCTATAGTACTAACTACTTGGGAGGCTGAGGCAGGAGGATCCCTTGAGCCCAGCAGTTCAAGGTTTCAGTGAACTGTGATCAAGCCACTGAATTCCAGCTCTGAGACAGAGCAAGACACTCTTTCTAAAAATAGTAAAAAATGTTTTATTTTCTTGAGACAGAGTCTGGCTACATCACCCAGGCTGGAGTGCAGTGGTACAATCTCAGTTCACTGCAACCTCTGCCTCTTGGTTTCAAACAGTTCTCCAGTCTCGGCCCCCTGAGGAGCTGGGATTATAGGCGTGTGCCACTGGGTTTGGCTCATTTTTGTATTTTTAGTAGACACCAGGTTTCACCAGGTCAGCCAGGCTGGCCTCCAACTCCTGACCTCTAATGATACACCCATCTTGGCCTCTCAAAGTGCTGAGATTACAGGTGTGAGCCACTGCGCCTGACCTTGTGAAAATGTTAGTGGCATTTTGATTATAATTGAATACTTTTTAAAAAATGAAATGCGCATACATATGATTGTTTTTGGCAGGACTAGGGGCCAGGACTTTTTTCTAATTCCTTCACCTTGTATTCTAGGGCCTTGCAAACATTAGGTGCTTAGCAAATGCAATAGAAGGCACTCAGACAGTGCTTGATGTGTAGTGCATACGTTGCTTCATTAGGAAGAAAGAGACAGACAGGAAGAACAAGGGAAAATTCAGGGCAATTGATCAGGTCGACACCATCATTGCTAAAATCAGAGGAGACCAGGCTGTGTGTGGTGGCTCATGCCTGAAATTTCAGCACTTTAGGAGTCTGAGGCAGGTGGATCACTTGATGTCAGGAGTTCAAGACCAGCCTGGACAACATGGCAAAACCTCATCTCTACTGAAAATACAAAAATTAGCCAGGCATGGTGTGGCAGGCCCCTGTAATCCCAGCTACTAAGGAGGCTGAGGCAGGAGAATCAGTTGAACCCGGGAGGTGTAAGTTGCAGTTAGATGAGATTACACCACTGCACTCCAGCCTGAGGGACATTGCAAGACTCCACCTCAAAAAAAAAAAAAAAAAAAAAAAATCAGAGAAGACCAAGATACCTGCAGATAATGCACTGTGTCACTTTCCCTGTGCATTTTTCCTGCCTCTTGGTAGACAGCTCCTAACATCACCATGAGATCCTGGTGAAGGAGGTGTGGATACTGGGGTTGCTACAGTTTATTGAACCATTTTTTCTCCCAGAGATGCTAATCTTCTGTCAGATTCCTTTGAGTGTTTTTCCGATCCCTGCCGTGGGCAGTTTACCCTCAGGGCACTTCTCCATGGAGCCACCAGCTGGCGCCATTGCTGCATAAGTGAAACTGACTCAAGATTAGAAAGTAGTGTTCCATTGTCTTTGAGCTGGGTGGGGTGGGTCAAACCTGTAATCCCAGTACTTAGGGAGGCTGAAACGGGTAGTTCACTTGAGGCCAGTAGTTCGAGACCAGCCTGGCAACATGGTGAAACCCTATATGGTGAAACCCTAATTTTTATACTAAAAATTTAAAAATTAGCCAGGCATAATGGTTCACGCCTATAATCCCAGCTACTCGGGAGGCTGAGACAGCATTGGTTGGGAAGCAGAGGTTGCAGTGAGCCAAGATCGTGACACTGCCCTTTAGCCTGGGTAACAAAGCGAGACTCCAGTTTTTTTAAAAAAAACAGTATTCCTAAGGACTGAGAGGGGAAACTGAGGCATGCAGACTGGAGTTGGGGTGGGGCTTGGGCTTGGCAAGAGAATGGGTTCAAGTAACATGTGAAGGACTCTCAGAAAGTCACAGCAACTTCAAAATCATTTATTCTACCTCCCACTTCCACATTTTCCAGATATAGAAACCAAAGCTGAGAGCGGGAGATAACTATCCCAAAAGCACCACGTCGGTGGGGAGCCGGGTTGCCAGAGAAAACACAGGACATCCAGTGAAGTGTGAGTTTTGGACTCTTCGTGTATGTCTCAAATAATGCACGAGACTTAAACTAAAACCTTATTTACTCTTTGTCTTCGAAGGTAACTGTGCATCTGCATGATGCTTTGCTAAGTCTGACAACCCTCATGAGGGTAAAATGAAGATTAGGGAAATAATTAAATGTAATAAGCAAACATGCAAAATAAAGACAACTCTGTTCCCATTGTGCAGACAAGAGAATTGCACATTAGGGAGGTGGCTTGCCCCATTGCCACACTCACAAGCGTCAGAGTCAGGATTTGAACCTGGTCCTGATTCCAGAGGTCCCAAATTCACTGTTGTGGCCAGGAACATCTCATAGTCCGCCATGTGCGTGCATGTTCTGTCTTGAATATAATCCTCTCCCCATCGTGTAAGTGGACCATTCCCCTCCCTGACATTGAAGAACCCCATATTCAGCAGGTGCCTCCTGACCCAGCAGACCCCCATGAGCCCAGATCCCTGAGACCTGGTGGCTGCCATTATGACATTCCCCGACTGCATCTTAGGACCCAAGTCTGACCCCCTGCAGGATCTGCAGCTGTGTTACAGGAAAGGGGACCCGATCCAGACCCCAAGGGAGGGTTCTTGAATCTCGTGCAAGAAACAACTCGGGGTGAGTACATAAAGTGAAAACACATTTTTTTTTTTTTTGTTTGGTTGGTGTTTTTTTTTGTTTGTTTGTTTTTCAGATGGAGTCTCACTCTGTTGCCCAGGCTAGATAGAGGGCAGTGGTGTGATCTTGGCTCACTACAACCTACTCCTCTGGGGTTCAAGTGATTTTTCTGCTTCAGTCTCTTAAGTAGCTGGGATCACAGGTGCTTGCCACCACACCTGGCTAATTTTTATATTTTTAGTAGAGATGGGGTTTCACCATGTTGGCCAGGCTGCTCTCAAACTCTTGACGTCAGGTGATCCGCCTCCCTCAGCCTCCCAAAGTGCTGGGGTTACAGGTGTGAGCCACAGAGCAAGTTTATGCTTTCCTAGACAAGCAAGTTTTTTAGGAAAGTAAAGATAGAATGGTTACTCCATAGAGCAGCCCAGAGGGCACTGGTGCCCATCTTTAGGGTTATTTCTTCATGACATGCTGAATGGGGGGGTAGATTATTCATGACTCCCCTTTTTTAGATCATACAGGGCAACTTTCTGTTGTTGCCATGGCATTTATAAACTGTCAAGGCACTGGTGGCAATGTGGCAGTGAGGACGACCAGAGGTCACTCTCCTGGCCATCATGGTTTTGATGGGTTTTGGATTGGCTTCTTTACTGCAGCCTGTTTTATCGACAAGGTCTCTGTGACCTGTATCTTGTGCTGACCTCCTATGTCATCCTGTGACTTAGAATGCCTTCACTGCCTGGGAACGCAGCCCAGTAGGTCTCAGCCTCCTTTTACCCATCTCCTATTCAAGATGCAGTTGCTGTGGTTCACACACCTCTGGCAGCTGGGCTCCTTGGGATCTCCTGACATTCTGTGCCTTCTGTGCCCTCCTCCCTCACTGCCATCGCTGTCTTCCTGAGCCTCCTCCTTCTGAATTTCTTCATCACCAAGAAGAGGAATCGCTGTTAGGTTTGGCTTTTGGGAAAGGGATGGACCAGGCAGGCAGTAGGGAGGGAGACACAGGCCCTGGCATGGGCGATGGGGAGGGGAGAGCTGAGTGGGAGCCGGTGGGTCTGTCTTTGTTCTTGTCTCTGTGAGTTGCCCATTGTGCAGATCTGCCCCGCTCCTTCCCCATCGCAATGGATGGGGACTCCTCTCTCTAGTGTTCAGGCCCCGGGCCCTGGGTCAGATCAATGTCTTTTTTCTCCTGCACTCCGTTAGTCAGAAGATTTGCTTGGCATCACCTTGAAAATGCATCCAGAAGCAAGGCCCTGGCTCACTCCCTACTTCTGTCCCAGCCTCTCTGCCCTTCCAGCCACAGGAGACCTGTATGAGCTGAATCCATTGCACCCTCCTCTGCTCAGACCCACAGCGGCCCCATTTTTCTCGATCTGAGCCAAAGGCCCCAGAGTGGCCCACCAGGCTCACCCTGGGCTGCCTCATTGCCTCCAGCCTCACCTTCCACCAGTCTCCCTCCGTTTTCCACCTACCATTCTTCCCCATCCTCACACCTGCCTGATGTTCACACATCTCTCCAGGCATCTGCTTTAGCTGTTCCCTCCACCTGGACCACCCTCCTTCCAGAAGACCATTGTCCCCTCCAGCACCCCCTGCAGTCAGGGCTGCCTCCCTCACCACCATCCAGCAAGGACATGGCCCGCCCATCCCTCTCCTCCCAGCAGCTCCCTTCCTTGGCCTGTCCTGGGTTTGTTTTTGCTTTTCCCCAGCACTTCGCACTTCCTAAAGGGCCCTGCAGGAGGCTCCTGGCAGGGGCCGATGGCCTCGCTCTCCTTAGACTGGAAGCTCCACAGCAGCACGGGCCACTCCCTGTGGCAGACTCAGTATCTAGTTAGTGCTCCGCATGTAGAAGGTGCTGGATCAGTGTTTGAGAACTACAGAAGATAGGAGGGTGGAGAGAAGGGAGGGAGAGATGAAGGGAAGAAAGGAGGGAGGGGAGAAAGGAGAGGAGGGGAGGAGTGAAGAGGAGGGAGGCAAGGACACATAGGAAAGGGGAGGACAGATGGAGGGAAGGAAAGAGTTGAAGGAGGAAGAGAAAGAATGAGGGAGAGAAGGAAGGGGGGGAGGGAGGAAAGGAAAAAAGGGAAGAAAGAAAGGGCGGGAGAGCAGAAGAAAGGAGTAGGGAAGAAAGGAAAGAAAGGCGGGAGAGAGGGAGGGAGGCAAGGGGCACGAAGGGAAGGAGTTTATTTCCTCTCTATGCCCAGCTGTCCCAATGTCCATCTGTCACTTGGACTGTTTCTCCAGCCTCCTGCGTGGCCTCCTTCAGGCATGGTGGCTCACACCTGTAATCCCAGCACTTTGGGAGGTGGAGGCAGGCGGATCACCTGAGATCAGGAGTTCAAAAGCAGCCTGGCCAACATGGCAAAATGCTATTTCTATTAAAAACTACAAAGATTAGCTAAGCATGGTGGCAGGCACCTATCATCTCAGCTACTCCAGAATCTCAGGCAGGAGAACCGCTTGAACACAGGAGGCGGAGGTTGCAGTGAGCTGAGATTGCATCACTACACTCCAGCCTGGTAAGAGCAAGACTCCATCTCAAAAAATAAAAATCCTTCTCCAGGCAGCTGCCTTCTGATGATGCCCCCTTCACCCAGTGAAGCACGGGAGACCCCAAATTCCTGCCTGACCCGAAAGTGCCAAGTGACCCTTCCCACGCACTCCTCTGGCCGCACTGTGTCCTCTGAGTCATGCTGTTCCCTGTCTCAAAGCCTCCCCTCCCTCTTCCCAGGCCCATCCTCTGCCTTCCTGGTGTCCACCTCCTGGTCATTTTATGTGTAGCTCAGGCTGTAATCCCAGCACTTTAGGAGGCCTCGGGCAGAGGATCACTTGAGCTCAAGAGCTTGAGGCCAGCCAGAGCAACATAGTGAGATCCCCCCCCCCCAAACCCCACCAAAAATGTGAAAGGAAGAAAAAAAGATGTAGCTCAGGCATTACTCACCTCCAGGTAGCCTTTCTGATAGTGCCATCCACAGGTGGGCTCAGGGGCAGCCTCTGTTCTCTGGGCCTCAGAAGCTGCCTCCCTGGGGAAACGCTCCTGGGTCAGCTCCTGCAGGAGTCCAGATACAGGATAACGGTGGATGGATCAGGACTGAGGGTCAGAGATGCGGAGAGGCAGGCAGCTTTGGGACACACTTGGTGAGATCAGTGGGATTTGCTGCAGGGTGACTGTCAGGGTGCAGGGGATAATTCTGGACCAGCCGTGTCTTCATCTCTCTCTCCCCTCCAATCCCAGGAGAGCAAATGAGGCAGACGGACTTGAGGGCCCGGCTCACCAGCTCCATCCTCAGGAACTTGAGGACTATCAAGTTCCATGGCTGGTGAGGTCTGCTGTTCTGAAAGTTCCAGGCTTTTACCAATGTGGGGAGGAGGGTTCAGGTGCAGGTGGGCTGCAGAGGTAGAATCCAGGGTCTGAGTGGCCATATTGGCCAAGCTGGTCTTGAACTCCGAATGTTAAATGATTTGTCCGTCTCAGCCTAGCAAAGTGCTGGGATTACAGGTGTGTGTCACCATGAACTGGCTAATTTTGGTATTTTCAGTAGAGAGGTGGTTTTGCTATGTCGTCCTTGCTGGTCTTGAACTCCTGGAGTCACATGATGCACCTGCATCAGCTTCCCCTTGTGCTGGGATTACAGGCATGAACCACCATGGCCATGCTTTCTTTTTTGAGACAGGATCTTATGCTGGCACCCAAGCTGGAGTGCAGGGCTGTGATCCTGGCTTACTGTGACCTCCACATTGTGGGCTCAAGCAGTCCCCTCGTTTTGGCCTCCCAAATAGCTAGGACTGAAGGTGTGTGCCACCATGAACTGGCTAATTTTTGTATTTCCAGTAGAGAGGTGGTTTTGCTTTGTCATCCTTGCTGGTCTTGAACTCCTGGAGTCACGCGATGCACCTGCCTCAGCTTCCCCTTGTGCTGGGATTACAGGCATCGACTGACGTGCCCAGCTAGTTTTTTTTTTTTTTTTCTTTTTGAGGAATTGCCGAACTATGTGAAACACAGGATGCACCGTTTTTGTTCCCTGGACAGTATTTAAAGATTGTGGTTTCTCTCTCACCTTGCCAACACTTGTTAATTAACATTTGTTGGATTATATCCTTTCTAGTGTGTGTGAGGGAGTATGTCATAGTTTCAGTTTAGATGGCCATAGTCATGATAATGAGCATCTTTTTATGTGCTTGTTTTCCATTAACATGTATTTTTGGCAAAGCGTGTGTATGTCATTGTGTATGACATTGAGTATGTCATACAGTTAAGATGGCCCTAATGATAATGATATTATCCATCTCTTATGTGCCTGTTTTACATTTCAGTGTTTTATTGGCGGAGTGTGGGTTCAGCTGTTTCTCCATTTAGTAATTTGGTTGTTTTTGTTGTTGATTTATACAAATAACACATCGTGGCTAACAGACTGCTAGACATGTAATGCACAAATATTTTCTTCCTTTCTGTGGGTTGTGTTCCCCCTATCTTTTTTTTTTTTTTTTTTTTTTTTCCATGAGATGGACAGAGTCTAGCTCTGATTCCCTGGCTGGAGTGCAGTAGTGTGATCTCGGCTCATGGCAACCTCTACCTCCTGGTTTCAGATGATTCTCCTGCCTCAGCCTGCCAAGTAGCTGACATTACATACTCCCAGTACCATGCCCAGCCAATTTTCTGTATTTATTTATTGATTTTTGAGATGGTGTATTACTGTTGCTGTGTCACCCAGGCAGGAGTGCATTAGTGCAATATCGGCTCACTGCAACTTCCACCTCCAGGGTTCATGCGATTCTTCTCCCTGAGCCTTCTGACTAGCTGGGATTACAGACCTGTGCCACCACGCCTGGCAAATTTTTTGTATTTTTTATAGAGATGTTGTTTCTCCACAATGGTCAGGCTGGTCTCAAACTCTCAACCTCAGTTGATTTGCTTGCCTCAACTCCCCATAGTGCTGGGATTACAGGCGTGAGCCACTGCACCTGCCACTCCTAGGTATTTTGGTTTTCTTTCTTTTTTATTTTGAGATAGGTCTTGCTCTGTTGGCCGGGCTGGAGTGCAATGGCCTGACAACTACTCACTGGAACCTCTGCCTCCTGGGTTCAAGCAATTCTTGTGCCTCAGCCTCCCAAGTAGCTGAGATTACAGGTACCGGGGTTTCACCATGTTGGGCAAGCTGGTCTCGAACTCCTGACCTAAAGCGATCTTTCTGCTTCGGCCTACCAAAATGCTGGGATTACAGGCATGAGCTGCCATGCCCGGCCTTTCTTTTTTGAGACAGGGTCTTGTGCTGTCTCCCAGGCTGGAGTGCAGTGGTGTAATCTCGGCTTACTGCAACCTCCACATTCTGGGCTCAAGCAATCCTGTGTCAGCCTCTCAAGTAGCTGTGACTACAGGTGTGTGCCACCATGCCTGGCTAATTTTTGTATTTTTAGTTGAGACGGGGTTTTGCTAAGTCATCCTGGGTGATCTTGAACTGCTGGACTCAACGTGATTTACCTGTCTCGGCCTCCCAATGTGCTGTGGTTGCAGGCATCAGCTATTGTGCCCAGACTATTTTTCACTTGTGAGTAAATACGAAACTATGTTAAAAATAGGCTGCACCATTTTATATTCACATATGGTATTTAAGGATGGTGATTTCTCTCTGACCTTGCTAACAATTGTTATTTTCTATTTATTTGGATTATAACCTTTTGAGTGTGTGTTAAAGGAGTTTATCATTGTGGTTTCCATGTAGATTGCCATAATGAGAGTTATATTGATCATCCTGTTATGTGCTTGTTTTCCATTTGCATGTCATATTGTTGAAGTGTGTGTTCAGCTGTTTTTAGATTTTGTAATTTGGTTGCTTTTGTTGTTGAGTCAGACAAATTATACACTGTGGTTAACAGACTGTTGTTAGATATATAATGCACTATGTGCTGTCTTTTCACTTTCTTTTTTTAATTTGAGATGGAGTCTTGCACTTTTGCCCAGGCTAAAGTGCAGTGGTGCGATCTCGGCTCACTGCAACCTCCCACTCTTGGGTTCACATGACTCTTGTGTCTCACCTTTCGAGTAGCTGAGATTACAGGCTCCTGTTAACATGCCCAGCTAAGTTTTTGTATTTTTTTTTTCTTTTGGAGATGGAGTCTCGCTCTGACACCCAGGCCTGGAGTGTAGTAGCACAATCGGCTTACTGCAACTTCCACCTCCCAAGTTCAAGTGATTCCTCAGGTGAGCACCACCACGCCCAGTTAATTTTTGTATTTTCAGTAGAGACGAGGTTTCTCTATGTTGGTAAGGCTGGTCTCAAACTCCCAACCTGAGGTACATGCTCGTTTCAGTCTGCCAAAGTGCTGGATTATAGGCGTGAGCCACTACACTCCTCCAGTCCTAGGCATTATGGTTTTCTTTTTCTTTCTTTCTTTTCTTTTTTTTTTTTTTTTTTTTTTTTTGGTGCGATCTTGCCTCTGTTGGCCAGGCTGGAGTGCAGTGGCCTGATATCAGCTCACTGGAACCTCAGTCTCTTGGGTTCAAGCAATTCTCCTGCCTCAGCCTCCAAAGTAGCTGGGATTACAGGTGCATACCACCACACCCGGATAATTTTCATATTTTTAGTAGAGACCGGGTTTTGCCATGCTGGCCAAGGTGGTTTTTAACTGCTGACTTCAAGAGATCCTTCTGCCTCCACCCCTCAAAGTGCTGGGATTACAGGTGTGAGTCACCATGTTTGGCCTTTCCATTTTGAGATGAGGTCTTGTGCTGTCTCCTAGGCTGCAGTGCAGTGATGCAATCTCAGCTTACTGCAGCCTCCACATTCTGGGCTCACGCAATCCTCCTGTCTCAGCCTCCCATGTAGCTGGGACTACAGGTGTGTGCCACCATGCCTGGCTAATTTTTGTATTTCTAGTAGAGTTTGGGTTTTGCTGTGTCATCCTGGCTAGCTTTTAACTCCCGGACTCATGTGATCCACCTGTCTCTGTCTCCCAGTGTGCTGTGATTATAGGCATTAGCTATCATGCCCGGCGTATTTTTAACTTTTTGAGGAATCAGCAAACTGTGTTAAAAATAGGCTGCAGTAGAGAAATGCAAATCAACACTACATTGAGATACCATCTCACGCCAGTTAGAATGGCCATCGTTAAAAAATCTAGAGACGACAGATGCTGGAGAGGATGTGGAGAAATAGGAACACTTTTACACTGTTGGTGGGAGTGCAAATTAGTTCAACCATTGTGGAAGACAGTGTGCCAATTCCTCAAGGACCTAGAAATAGAAATTCCATTTGACCTAGCAATCCCATTACTGAGTATATATCCAAAGGATTACAAATTGTTCTATTACAAGGACATGTGCACACGAATGTTCATTGCAGCATGGTTTACAATAGCAAAGACTTGGAACCAACCCAAATGCCCAACGATGATAGACTGGACAGGGAAAATGTGGCACATATACATAGAAAACGACGAGTTCGTGTCCTTTGTACGGACAAGGATGAACCTGGAAAGCATCAATCTCGGCAAACTGACAGAAGAACAGAAAATCAAACACTGCATGTTCTCACTCATAGGCGGGTGTTAAACAGTGAGAACACATGGACAAAGGGAGGTGAGCATCACACACTGGGGTCTGTGGAGGGCATGTAGTGGGAGTTGGGGAGGGATATCATGGGGACAAATGCCAGATATAGGTGATAGGGAGAAAGGCAGCAAACCACATTGCCAAGTATGTACCTATGCGACAATCTTGAATATTCTTCAAATGTACCCCAAAACCTAAATCGCAGTAACATACATATTTAAACAAAAAAGGCTGCACTATTTTATATTCCCCATACGGTATTTAAGGATGGTCATTTCTCTCAGACCTTGCTAACACTTGTTATTTTACATTTCTTTAGATTATAGCCTTTCTAGTGTGTGTCAAAGGTATATGCCATTGTGGTTTCAGTGTAGATGGTCGTAATGGTAATGATACTGATCATCTTGTTATGTGCCTGATGTCTGTTTGCATGTCTTATTAGTGCAGTGTGTGTTTAACCGTGTCTCTATTTTCCTTTGCAGATGAAGTCTTGCACTGTTGTCCAGGTTCGAGTGTAGTGGGGCGATCTCAGTTCACTGTAACCTTCGTTACCTGGGTTCAAAAAAGTCCCCTGCCTCAGCCCCCTAAAGTAGTTGAGATTAGTCTCCTACTACCATGCCTAGCTAATTTTTTGTATTTTTCCTTTTTGAGACAGAGTGTAGCTCTGTTGCCAAAGGTGGAGAGCATTAGCACAATCTGTGCTCATTGCAACCTGTACTTAACGTGGTTAGGCTCAGGGTTAGGGTTAGGGGTTAGGGATTAGGGGTGGGTTGGGGTTAGGGGCATGTGTTGCATCGTCCCAGCGCCGGCTTGCGTGGTGTGGCGTCCAGGCCCTGGCGTGCATCACGCGGCATCCTGCCGGTCTGCGGGGTTGCAGTCTTCTCAGTATATATCTGTGGGGAACCGTGAGTGTGGAGCTGCATGCTCCATGGCACAGGCCTAGCGGGCATAGCCTCGCTACAACTCTGGGCCACGTCTACAGTGAGTAAATTCCTTCCTGTTTGCAGCCCTTCAATGCTTATGGTCAGAGACTGGTAAGATCTCAGTATGGAAAACTGGACACCGAAAGCTCCTCTGAATCCTTCGCACCTAGGTTCTCCCCGCCCAAGGCCCGGTGTCTGCAGTGCAAGTTTTAATAATCAACACTGACATATCAGTGCAAATGTATAAACTAACGTATCGTTAGGGTTTAGGGTGAGGATTAGGGCTAAGGGTTAGGGTTAAAAGTTAGAATTTAGGGGTTAGAAGAATTTTAGGCAAATTTGAAGGAAAGAATGATGCTTGAATCATGCCTGAAGCACCAGAGTGAAAAATAGGGCTTGGGTCTTCCAGCTCTCAGCGGTGGCTGCTGAGTGAGGTTTCTCATTGGCTCCAGCTGGGCGACCGCCGGTTGTGGGGATGGTTCCCTCAGCGTCAATAGTCATACAGCCAGCTGGCAGCTGGGTATTTTGTCATTGACCGGTTGGTTGGTTAACGTTTTTAAGTCAGTTTGCATGCCTCGAAGTTCGGTTTTGTTTGCTTAGGGAAGACCTCAGGCTAACAGCTTTCCCCTTTTTTGCTTTAACATGTCAAAACCATGATTCATATTCATTTTACTCTCCTGGCATTAATAGAAGAAAGTTTACATTTTTGTTGTCATTCAGAAAGTTGGTTTAATTGGCAGCCTATTTGTGATGTTGCATAAAATAATGTGTGTTAATTATTAGCATCTTAGATTAGATGAAATATGTTAACTCTATTAAGCTTTGTTATTAAACCATAACAGGAGTTCAGTTGCTTTTTTTTTTTTTTTTCTCCTAGGCTTTAACCATTTAAAATACACTCAAGCGTCTCCTAACAATGTGGATACTTTCTAAGAAATGTGTCCTTAGTGATTTCATCTTTGTGCACACACCATCAAGTGTCCTTGTAAAACCTGGATGGTGTAAGTGATATGGTATAGCTTCTTGCTTTCAGGCTACATACCATACCTGTACAGCTCATCTCTGTACTTCAGTGCTGTAGTCAAATGTCACACCATGGTGATTGTGGATTGTGATCCCTAAATATCTGAGTCAGGTCTCAGTCAAGTAGAAAGCTTATTTCGCCAAGGTTATGGACATACCCATGACACAGCCTCAGGAGGTCCTGACAACATGGGCCCAAGGTGGTCAGGGTAGAGCTTGCTTTTATATATTTTAGAGAGACATGAGACACCAATCAATATGTGCAAGATGTAAAGTCATTCGGTTCAGTGAGGTGGAACAACTGGAGGTAGGAAGGCGGGGTGGGGGGTGGTTCTAGGTCAGAAGTAGATAAAACAAAAGTTACATTCTTTTGAATTTTTTGATCAGCCTTCCACTGAATACAATTTAGTCTGGTTCCGTGAATTTGCATTTTTACACATACAGTAGGGCAGAGGAATGGTGTGATCTTGGCCCAGCACACCCACCTCCTCCCTGGTTTAAGCGATTGTCTTGCCGCATCCTCCCCAGTAGCTGGGATTACAGGCATGCACCACCAAGCCTGGGTAATTTTTGTATTTTTAGTAGAGATGGGGTTTCTCCGTGTTTGTCAGGCGGGTCTCGATCTCCCTACCTCAGCTTATCCACCTGCTTTGGCCCCTCAAAGTGTTGGGATTATAGGCATGAGCCACTGTGCCTGGTCAGGAAGCTTATTTTGATTCTGATATTGTCAACTGTATTTCAGGTATAACTTATTTTCCTTGGAGCATTAAATACTGCATTGGTATTGTATTACAGAAATAAAACACAGATCCCTTTTTATCACCTTCTTTGCTAGTGATATTGACAACTAAATTTAGATGCATTCCAGAGTCTGGGTTTCCAGTAATTCTTAGCAATCCTCTAAAGGTAAATTGCTTTTTCTCACGAGACACAGTGACATCTAAAGTCGCATTGATTGTCCTGCCACTTTTGTTTCTCTAGTTTCATCGATTACTTCAAAGCATCTTTGGGGGGATAACTTTGAGTAACCCTTTTAACTTTTCAGTATTAGAAAGCATCATCATGAAACATTGAATAATTGTGGTCACAAATTCCCTTTACAGTCTTTCTTTGAATATTTTTTTCCAGTGGCAAATATTTGCTTTTGTTGTATTGTAGCTAAAAGGAATGCTGGGAAACAAAACAAAGACAGGCATTCATTATAATAGGTGATTCAGTCACAATCAATTGCTATTTTAATTTTTTTTTAAGTTATACTTTTGAAAACGTCCTGCTGTAAATTGAAATAGTGTCCAAAATCTGAAGTCTTTCCTTGGTTCTAAGGTGACCAGATTTCCTAGAAAGTGAACCACACCACAAAAAAAAAATATGTGATAAATATGTTTACATGGATGTGTTATTTTAACATAAATCTTGTAAAATAGGCATTTCATTGAAATTACATATGTTTGCATAAATTACTTTGCAGCATCATGAATGCCCTTGTTTTGAAAAGTAGGAGTAGTTAGTGTCAATTACTGCTTCTTATTAGTACAAATAAGTAAGGAGATATTTTTAAAAATTACAATTTTTAAATAAAGGTTTTATTTTAAATTAGTTTTAGAATCACACCAAAATTGTGAGGAAAATGCAGATTTCCTGTGTAGACCCGAACTAGTTTCCCCTCGTATAAACATATCAACATGTATGAGATGTGTTGTTAACTATATATATATATATATATATATATATATATATATATATATATATATATATATATATATTTGAGATGGAGTCTTTCTTGCTCTGTAACCCAGGTTGGAGTGCAATGACACGATACTGGCTCATTGCACCCTCCACCTCCCATGTTTAAGCGATTCTCCTGCTTCAGCCTCCCAAGCAGCTGGGATTACAGGTGCCCACCAGCCCGCGTGGCTAATTTTTTGTATTTTTAGTAGAGACGGGTTTCGCCATGTTGGCCAGGCTGGTCTGGAACTCTGACCTCAGAATATTTACCCGTCTAAGCCTTTGAAAGATGTGGGGTGACAGGCATGAGCCACCATGTCCTGCCTACTATCAGTATATTTGCTTCGGTTAGGTATCTGTTCAGATATTTACCCAGTTTTAAAATCACGTATGTGTTTTGTCATTATCTTCTCACATCTCTCTTTTCTTTTTGTTCTCTGCATACAGTTTTGCACAGTAGAATACTTAGTTTTATGAAGTCCGTTATCAATATTTTCATGAATTGGCATTTGATGTTTTGTGTTACAAGTCAACACCAAACTCAACGTCATATAGATTTTCTTTTAGATTTTTTATAGTTTTGCATTTAAAATTACAGTCTCTGGACTATTTTGAGTAGGTTTTTGTTTTTCTTAATTTGTGTATATATTCATTTGATTCTACATGGCTTCCAAAGTCTTCCATCACCGTCTTTGGGAAGGAATGGCTACAGTGGGCTTCATTTTGGTTTGAATTTCTAAAATTATTACATTGAGTAAACTCAATATTGAATTTTATAGGTATTTCAGGACAGCCAGGCGGGGGTGCACGTCTGCTGAGAAACTGAGCAAGAGTATCTGTGCTGAGCTCTGGTGCCACCAGAGGGCGCACGAACCCACCCCTGACCAACTTCCCTCTGAGGTGCCCGAAGACTTCCTCGGGGCAGCACGACGGTGGTGTCAACTAAGTCTTGTTCATTGGTGAGTAAAAAGCTTCCTTTCCACGGCCCTGAGTGCAGAGAAGAGAGTCTTTAGAGTACTCAGCAAAGGAAGAAATTCATCTAGAAAAATGAAATCCCCAAATCCCATCATTACGACTACATCCTCATATCATTGTCAATATCCAGACACAGTGGCTGCTAAGATATGTTCTCACAGTGGCCTCTAATATAATAATCACACCGTGCCCTAACATTACTATGATATCCATACCGTACCCTAACACCAACATAATATCCACACCAATATAATATTCTAACGCTAATCTGACATCCACACTGTTGCTTCTAATGCTAATGTAATACTATCCGTATGGTTCCCTGATGTTAATGTAATATCTGCACTGTTCTCCAACACCAATATAATATGTACACTGTGCCCTAACACTAATATCCACACTGTGCAGTAAAACTAATGTGTCCACACAGCAGCCTCTAATACTACTAAGTATAATAATATCTACTAAGTGGAGTTGGTTGACATTGAGACTTTTATAAGGGTTCACAGCTTTGGATGAAGAGTAGCCTCTATAGTGGATTTTGGTGACGTCTCTGCTTTTCTGGCATAGTATTGATATGGTTGTTTTAAAAAGTAATTTACTTTTTAATAATGTCATACTTCTAGGAAACTTCCAGTAGCAGTGCAAAATATAACCTGTTTCTTTTCTTAGAGTCCCCACCAGTTATTGCTGTGCCAGATTTACAACATCCCACAAAATACTCCGGTATATTTTATCCAAAGTGTGGAAACTCTCCTAGGTTACCACCGCATAACCCCTAGATCAAGAAATCAGCATGGTTCCTACATGATAATTCAGTTCACAAACTCATTTAACTTTTACCTCTTGCCCCGCTTGGGAGTAAAATATGTTTTTGCATTCTGATCCAGTTTTCCTGACACTGTTTCCAAGACTTTCCTGCATATTTATGATCTTGACACATTTAAAGAGCATACAAGTTTTTGTTTGAACACCTGTTTTCAGGTCTTTGGGGCATATAGCTAGCAATGGAATCACTGAGTCATACGGTAAATCTACTTGCAACCATTTGAAGAAACTTCAAATTAGTTCCCAGGGCTCTTCCCTCACTTCTATCACATTCACAGAGAAGGCTTCCCTGATTATCTTATCCGCCACCAACACCGCACCCCTGCTCATGCTAGTGTGCATTACACCCACATCTGATTTTGCTTTCCTTTCCTTTCCTTTCATTTTCTTTCTTCTTTCCTTTCCTTTCCTTTCTCCTTTCCTTTCCTTTCCTTTCTCTGGTGTTTTATTTTATAAGAACACCTTATTTTATAAGGACACTAATCTCATCAGGCCAGGGCCCAACCCTATGACTTCATTTAACTTGACTGACTTCCTTAGAGACCCCATCTCTAAATACAGACACACTGTGGGGTTAGGACTTGGACATATGAATTTGTGGGAGATACCAACATTCTATCTGTAGCACATGAAAACTTTTCAGAAATGTTAAATCTTGGGATTTACCATGAAACTACTGTGTCAGAAACCCTAGGATTTGGTCTCAAATATCTCTTTCAATCAGGCTTTTCGGTGTGTCTGAGTTTGAGACCCAATAAGAGTCAATACAGGAAGTGGATGGAGGGGAGATGAAAGAAGTAGATTGTCAGCAGAACGTGGAGAACTTTGAGGCTCAAGAATGCAAAGGCTGCTCTTAGTCAGTGGGACACCTAGAAGGAGAGGAGCTAAATCATTTCTTTTGCCATCTGTTTGTGGAAGGAAGGGGAGGAAAGAAAGGAGGAGAGAAGGAAAAAAGGACGGAATTAAGAGAAAGGGAAGAAAGGAGAAAGAGAGGGAGGGAATAAGAAAGGGACAGAAGAAGGCCTTTTGGAAAACAGTTTCCCATTTCCGGTGTTTACATTCTAAATACAGTAATGGAGAAATGGATAAATATGATATATATTATGAAAATCTATAGCTCATTCCAGGGTCAAGCCAGCAAAGGAGAAAGGGGAATCAGGGTAACTTGTAGATCTGTGCAACCTCCCACTGACAAAAATGTGGACGCTCAGATAGGAAGCTGATGTGAGGCACACATTCAGTTTTATTTATTTGTGCTGATGTTAACAGGAGGACATCTAAGTGACTGTGTTTACTAAGATAGAGATATAGCTAAGAGAGTAGTCAGTTCTGAAACTACGTTCAGAAGGTGATTACTGAATCTTGTGGATTCTCTGCAAGTTTGAGGAAGGGCACACAGTGAGAGAGGATAAATAAGGTCACAGAGAAAGCGACTGTTTCAAGGAAAGCAAAGACCCAGAATGAGGGTGAAGATGAGGGCAGGGTAAATCGCAACGACATTTAAATTTTTTTGCCAGTTAGCACCTCAAAAGGCATCCCGGTCTGAGCTCTGCAGAAGGGACATGTTTGCAACTCATTGTGAGTCCTCTGGGTGAATCACTGACTGTGCCTATGAACAGGACCAACTGGCCAAAACTGTGAATTGTGATGACCACCACTGTTGTTAGGCTGAACCCTTGTTAAACAGGATAGTGGTTTTCAGTACCAGCTAAAAGAATTTTAAAATGTTGACCATTTATATTATTTAAGTAATGTGCTACCATTTATAGTCATTTATATGACATTAATATACCATTTATATCACATATGCCATTAAGTAAAATAAAGTCAACATTTATATTACTGAAGCAATGTGCTACAGAAACCCTAAAGGGGTTTCTGTAACATTAAATTGATGGCTCTCTAGTGCAGTCCAGAATCACCTGTAGGGCGTGTTGGGCCACAGATTGCTGGTTTCCACTCAGAGTTTCTTATTCAGTAGGTCTGGGTGGGGTCTGAGAATCTGCATTTATAATAAGTTCTCAGACACAACTGATGCTGCTGGTTCGGGAACCACAATATGAGAACTATGGTTAAGCCTCACGTCACAGCATTCCTCTAGCAAGAGCCACCTGTGCTAATTCAGGGTAACTTGTTGGCTGCAAACTGTAACCATACGCAACTTCTTTAGCAATATAAACCTCTAGATAAAAGAAACACTCGACAGTCATAGTAGAAACATATATGGTCAATGAAATATCTTTTTTCCAAATGGGAACATGTGTCTTACAGCCTCAAAAGAATATTTTCACCTAGACTGCACTAAAGTAACAAGATAAATCTGAAAGTAAAACTTAAAATGGCCTTTATGAACAGAAACACTTTGACACCTCAGGTAAAGGGCTACATATTTCCCTCTCTATTTTCATATCTTAGCTTTAAGATGAAATGACATTGTCATTTTACTTATAATAGGAGAACCTACGAATAGGAGAACTTAAATAACATTGTCATTTGACTTAAAACAGGACAACCTAGAAACTTGATTCCCGCTTATTAGTGCAAACCAAAGGGGTTATTTCCAAATATTTTCAGTTTAGTTTTTGTTCATGTGTAATATAAATGATTTAAAAGCCAGGTTTCGGGGAAAGCTGCCATAAATGTGTTTAATAGTTGCTGCCTCAGCATCCATTTTCAGACCTGACCTAAGTTGTCTGAAGCCCAGTCTCACTGTATCCCCTCCGATCTGGGTAACCCTCCCCCTCCCTAAGTGGTCGTGATGCGGCCCATCCCGCTGAGTCAGAACCCACCCATCACACAGCTGCTGGTCATGATAAAACCTAATGGTCGACACCAGAGCCCTGTAAATAAGCCCAGCTCCACGTGTTCTCTTAAATCAGCAAAGCCACACCCTCACAGGAAAGCCCGAGAAGAAAGCTTCAGGCCCTCCCTCTGCTCTCTGGTTCCTCACGGCCTTCAGACTGCCCCTCGGGCTCCAGACGCTCCCCGACCTTCTCCAGGATGTGTAAGTTAGAGATTTCTTCTGTTCCTGTGTTTTGGTGTTGCCTCCTCCTTGTGCCTTACCTGACTGACACCCCAGAGCCTGCCTTTCCTCCTGGCCAGGGCTCTCCTGGAGATGGGCTGGCTTCTGGCCTCCTTTAAAGAGAGACCTCGACCAAATTAGAGAGAAACCTAAATAAATAAATCACAACAGAAAGCTTGGTTTTTTACTTAAAATCCATATTTATAACATAAAATGTGTTTATGCTAGATTTAGAACACACTAGGCCTGTTCTAGCTCTAAATTGCACTGCTATCTTGTAGTATGCAGTTATTCCTCATTTTATTTTCCACTTGAAGTCATTGTATTTCCTCAGTTTATAAACACCTTGAATTCTTGAGCTGAAAAGACAGGGTAACTTGATAGGGCATCTCCCTTAGGAACCATAACCCCCAATGCAGAACAAATTAAATGTGCAAAACTGTGAGCACCATGTCCTATGTTATTAAAGATAGAATATAATGCTGAAAGGCAAGAAAGTCTTTATGAAGAAGTTTAAAGGAGTAGAAGAATGGACAGATGAACTGGAAATGGAAAGATCAGTTTTCCTTTCCTTTAGGAGTAAGCCCCTTTGGAAACTAGCTGGTAAATGTCACAGTCCCTTTAGATGGCAAGGTTAGTGAATACTAAGAAAACACTAGGGTACAAGTGTTCATCACGCAAAGCACACCTGTAATATTTCATCTGGTCTCTCAGTGACCCTAGAAGAAACAAGAGATGTTTTCAGATGAGGAGATTGGGCTTCAGGGTGAAATTAGGAGACTGGTAAGACTCACAGAGAGAGTCAGTGGTGGAACGGAGTTCAGATCCACATTCTTCCAACTGCAAGCACAGGGCATTTTCCACTAATCAGTGCACTAACCCAAGAAATCTAATTTTTCCAAACATTTAAAATGATGCTATGGCCATCTGAGTAAAACCACTTTTGGCCTCTACTTCTGATTCCTCATTACCAGCCTACCATTGTTTATCTGATATGGGCAGCAGAATTAAGATGTAATGAAGTCTAACAGAACCCCTCATTACCTGTGTAGATACAGTAGTAACAGAGATGGTGATATCGTTTGAATGTTTGGGCCCTTCAAGTCTCATGTTGAAATGTGATCCCCAGTGTTGGAGGTAGGGCCTGCTGGGAGGGAGGTGTTGGCTCATCGGGCAGATCCTTCCTGAATGGCTTGGTGCCCTCCTCACAGTAATGGCTGAATTCCTGCTCTCTTCACTCACTGAGATCTGGTTGTTAAAGTGTGATACTGCCCCCGTCTCTCTCTTGCTTCCTCTCTCACTATGTTAGATGCCAGCTCCCCTTTGCCTTCTGCCATGGTTGTAAGCTCCCTGAGGTCTCACAAGAAGCAGATGCTGGTGCCATGCTTCTTGGACAGTCTGCACAACCATGAGTCTAATCACCCTCATTTCCCTATAAATTACCCAGCCTCAGGTATCCCTTTATTACAGCAATGCAAATTGGACTAATACAGATGAAGAGATAAAGTATTAATTTAGAAGATGTTTATATACATATATATATAAATATATATATATATATATACATATACATATGCATATATATGTATATATGTATATATGTTTAACATTCTCACTGAGACTGGGAGGTGTTAGAGACACATAATTGAAAACGAAATCTCCCCCCAACCAAGAAAACTTCTCCACGAAGGTAGAAGAGAAAGAAATACTATTTTTACACTTTAATTTCCGGGGTACATGTGCAGAACGTGCATTTTGTTACATAGGTATCCACACGTCTTGGTGCTTTGCTGCATCTGATCCTCCCATCAACTACACTAGGTATTTCTCGTGTTATCCCTTCCCAATCCCCCTACCCCTGCCTGTTCCTCCCCACCCCTCCCCCACCACCCACAAGCCCCAGTGTGTGATGTTCCCCTCCCTGTGTCCATGTGGTCTCATTGTTCACCATCCACTTATATTTTAGAAAAAAATATTATGTTTTAAGTTCTGCAATACATATGGAGATCATGTAGGCTTGTTCAATAGGTATACACATGCCATGGTGGTTGTTACTTCATCCATTGCCCCGTCATCTACATTAGGTATTTCTCCTAATGCTATCCCTCCCCAATTCGCCCACACCCTGCTATTCCTCCCCTAGCCCCTCAACCCCTGGGCCCCAGTGTGTGATGTTCCCCTACCTGTTTCTGTGTGTTCTCATTATTCAGCACCCACTTATGAGTGAGAACATGCAATGTTGGGTTTTCTGTTCTTGTGTCAGTTTGCTGAGAATGATGGTTTTCAGCTTCATCCATGTTCCAGCAAAGGACATGAAGTTATTTTTTATGGCTGCACAGTATTCCATGGTGTATGTGTGACATATTTTCCTTGTCCAGTCTATCTATGATGGGCATTTGGGTTAGTTCAGAGTCCTTGCTATGGTAAACAGTGCCACAATAAACATACGTGTACACGTGTCTTTATAATTGAAAGTGTTATAATCCTTTGGGTACATATCTAATAATGGGATTCCTGGGTCCAACAATATTTCTATTTCTAGATCCTGAAGGAATCACCACACTGTCTTCCACAATGGTTGAACAATTTACACTCTCAACAGCAGTGTAAAAGCATTCCTGTTTCTCCACATTGTCTCCAACATCTGTTGTCTCCAGATTTTTTAATGATTGCCATTCTAATTGGCATGAGATGGTACCTCAAAGTGGTTTTGATATGCATTTCTCTAGTTGTCAGTGATGATGAGCTTTTTTTTTCATGTTTGTTGGCTGCATGAATGTCTTCTTTTGAAAAGTGTCTCTTCATCTCTGTCACAAAATTTTTTGCCCATTCTTTTGGTTGCCAGTTCACTCTAATGCTAATTTCTTTTGCTGTGCAGAAGTTCTTAAGTTTAGATCTCATTTGTCTGTTTTGGCTTCTGTTGCCATTGCTTTTGCTGTTTTAGTCATGAAGTCCTTGCCTATGCTTATGTCCAGAATGGTACTGCCTAGGTTTTTTACGGTGTTAGGTCTTATGTTTAAATCTTGAATCCATCCAGAGTTGATTTTTATATAAGGTGCAAGGAAGGGATCCAGTTTCAGCTTTCTGCATGTGGCTAGCCAGTTTTCCAACACCATTTGTTACCTAGGGTATCCTTTCCCCATGGCTTGTTTTTGTCAGGTTTGTCAAAGATCAGACAGTTGTAGCTGTGTGGTGTTACTTTCGAGGCCTCTGTTCTGTCCCGTTGGTCTACATTGGTACCAGTACCACGGTGTTTTTATTACTGTGGCCTTGTAGTACAGTTTGAAGTCAGGTAGTATGATGTCTCCATAATTGTGTGCTTAGGATTGTCTTGGCTATGTAGGTTCTCTTTTGGTTCCGTATAAAGCTGAAGGTGTTTGTTTTCCAATTCTGTGAAGAAAGTCATTGGTAGCTTATGGGGATAGCATTGAATATGTAAATTATTTTGGGCAGTATGGTCATTTTCACAATATCGATTCCTCCTGACCATGAGTATGAGATGTTTTTATATCTGTTTCTGTCCTCTCTTATTTTCTTAAGCAGTGGTTTGTCCTTCTTTTTGAAGAGGTCCTTCACATGTTTTGTTAGTTGTATTTCTAGGTATTTTATTCTCTTTGTAGCAACTGTGAATGGGAGGTCACTCATGATTTGGCTCTCTGTGTGTCTGTTGCTGATGTACAGGAATGCTCATAATTTTTGCACATTGTTTTTGTATCCTGAGACTTTGCTGAAGTTGCTTATCAACTTAAGGAGATTTGGGCTGAGACAATGGGGTCTTTTAAATATACAATCATGTCATCTGCAAATAGAGACAATTTGACTTCCTCTTTTTCTAATTGAATAACCTTTATTTCTTTTAGCATGAAACCAAAGTGAGATGCACTTCTCAGGAAATCAGCTCAGCAGTTGCAAAGACAGAAAAAAAAATAAATAAAAAACAACTCTCACCTTTTTATATAAAAAGCAGATACAACCTTTAACATACAAATTCTCAAGGTAAGCAATAACTTGTCCTCAAGGGGACTTTACAGTCCCATTTGTCACACACCTTTCATTTTAAACGTTCTTAGCAATTGGGGTAACCGTCTCTGTTAGACAATTGGCTTTTCCAAAGAAAAAATAAACTTCTTATGTCTTTATAAAAGGAGGTTGTCTTGCAACTTGGAGTAAGATACCTGCGGAACTTACCCTCCCAGCCTCCTACTGAACCTGAGAAATGGAGGTGTTATCTTCCTTGATAATTTTCAAAGTGATGATTCCCAGGCTTTCAGAACAGCATCTTTGGGTCTTAAAACTAATGAGACTAAGTTATCTTTTAAGAATATTTACATACATTTCAATATGAGAAAGATGTACAAGCTTTCTAAAATAAACGCCCTAAGCAAAAGGTGCTTCTTTTCTTATTTTTAACATGGAGAATATATGAGTCAGTTAGTAATTATAGGCTTCTAACAAAATACTACAGATTGGGTAAGTTAAACAACAGATATTTATTTCCTCACTGTTCTTGAGGCCCAAAGTCTAAGACAAAGGTGCCAGTGGGGTTGGCTTTTGGTGAGACTGCTCTTCCTATCTTGGAGACAGTTACCTTTTCACTCCCTCCCATGTGGCCTTTTCCCCATGCACAGGGAGAGAGATCTCTTGTGTCTCTTTCTCCTCTTAGAAGAACACCAGTCTTATCATACTGAAGCCCAATCCTTGTCATCTCATCTAACCTTAATTAACTCTTTAAAGGCCCTCTCTTCCAATAAAGTCACACTGGAGGGTAGGACTTCCACATGCAAATTTAGTGTGGGGCACAATTCAGTCCTTTACATAGAGTCGAGCTTCTTATTTTTAGTTGGCCTTTGTCCTTATGGGAATAGCAAGCCAGGCTGAGTCCTTCTCATCATGGGGCATGTATTGGAAGAAGAGATGATGAAAAGCAAGTACATTTATCACTTGCAAGTAATAATCAAGGAAAGAAACAGTGATGAGTGAAGGCCCTTGGCTCAAGGATGAGAAGATACCTGTGAGCTCCTAGTTAGCCAGGTAGTAAATCAAGCATTCCTGATGATTGGGAAAGAATGGAGCTAGAAAAACCAATTCAGGAAAGCAGAATCATCTAGATAGTCAGTGATATAACTAAGTCGTATATACTATTTAGGCCATCGATCAATAATTTATCAACATTCCACTTACATATTAGCTCATTTGTTTATGCACTCAACATTTAATCACCCCTAGATTCATTGTACACATCAGTATGGCTGAAAACTACCCAGATAATTTTTTCCTTCCTGCAATCACTTACTACCACTGTAGATTTTATGAAACTATTAATCAGGTTTGAACTTAGATTTCAATTTCAAGCTGTTGTCATGTTGATTTTACACAAAGAATTATGAGGTGACATGTCAGAATTCTCTTCCTACCAGTACAGTTCACAAAACCCATGAAACATTTATATGGCTTGAAGCATCATATGTGCTCAGTTTATGGTGAGAAAACAGTTATCTGCATATCTTCCCAGTTTTAAAAAAACAACCATCAACTAATTGAAAAAGCATAACTCACTCAAAATAACGGAAAGATGGTCTAAATAAATTTACAAGATTATGTAGTCTGATAACATCCACAGATAGATAGTAAACTTACATCGAAGGAGTTTGGGATGAGTCTTCACTCATGAAGTACTGAGTTTCAGAACTCAGTACTTCCCTATTCTCAATGTATGGCCATTCTATTGGTAGGGTGGATTTTCATCACTGGAAGCAGATGTTACACTGCTCCTCCCCTCAGGCAATCTGGCTTAGAGGAAGGCAAGTGAAGGCCAGATGAGACTGAGCCTGCACCCAGCTCCCCATGCCCATCCAACCCTCTGATTCTCTACCCTGCGCATCTTGAAGTCAAGTTAGGTATGTTTTAATGACTGTGTCATAGTTTAAAGAGATGAAAGCGATGATGATTCATTGTGCATTTGTTAAACCAAGTTTCAGACATGATTAACGTGGGCCCTGGACACCAAGCATGGGTGAATTATTTTAGTCTCAGGAAGACAGGTTTTGTAATGTATTTTGTATTAGGCAGAATGAGAAAGTAGAGAGATTGGAGAGTCCTAGATAAGCTGATAGAGAATGGGTAGGACCCCACTGGCACCTTCTCACCCTTCTCCTGACCAGCAGACTGCTGGTTAATCACGGCTTTGTTCTCGCCTAGCTTCCTACGTGGTTCATCAGTGGCAGTGAGGCACAATGCATTATCTGCTGAAACACAAAGAAAATGCTGATGCATTTCACATTTATTTCCTCAAGTCAATTGAACTTTCCCCTAAAATACGGTCACATTATTAATTACTTTAAATCTTGTCTTTGCCACATATTATGTGTAACATTGAGTAAGCAATTTAACTTTTCTACGTCTCATTCCCTCATCTGTAAAATGAGGTTGACAATAGTGTCCCCTGAGGGTGGTTGGTGAGAATATTAAATAAATCAATATATGTAAACCTCTTAGAACCATGCCTAGTGCATAACAAATACTTCATAGAAAGATTCTTTGTTATTTTATTTTATTTTCCACAAGTTATTGGGGTGTGCAGGTGGTATTTGGTTACATGAGTAAATTCTTTAGTAATGTGTGAGATCCTAGTGCACCCATCGCCTGAGCAGTATACACGGCATTGTATTTGTTGCTTTTGTCCCTTGTGCCTCCCCCCCACCACCAAGTCATCGAAGTCCACTGTGTCATTCTTAAGCCTTTGTGTACTCATAGCTTAGTTCCCGCATATCAGTGAGAACATACAATATTTGGTTTTCCATTCTCGAGTCGCTTCACTAGAATAAGTCACTAATCTCATCTAGGTTATGGCAAATGCTGCTAATTTATTCCTTTTTTGGCCGAGTAGTATTCCATCATGTATATGTATGCCAGTTTCTTTATCCACTCATTTATTGATGGGTATTTGGGTTGGTCCCATGATTTTGCAGTCGTGAATTGTGTTGCTATAAACATGCATGTGCAAGTATCTTTTCTCAAATAATGACTTTTTTTCTGAGTAGATATCCAGTAGTGGTATTGCTTGATCAAATGGTAATTCTACTTTTAGTTCTTTAAGGAACTCCACCCTGTTTTCCGTAGTGGCCGTACTAGTTTATATTTCTTCTAGCAGTGTAGAAGTGTTCCCTAATTGCCACAACCGTGCCAACATCTACTGTTGTTGTTGTTGTTGTTGTTGTTTTTACATTCTTTGATTATGACCATTCTTGCAGGAGTAAGGTGGTATTGCATTGTTGTTTTGATTTACATTTCCCACATCATTAGTGATGTTGAGCATTTATTAAATTATTTGCTAGCCATTTGTATGTCTTCTTTGGAGAATTGTCTATTCATGTCTTAGCCCACTTTTGGATGGGGTTGATTGAATTTTTCTTACTGATTTGTTTGAGTTTGTTGTGGATTCTGGATATGAGTCCTTTGTCAGAAGTATATATTGTGAACATTTTCTCTCACTCTGTGAGTTTACTGTTTATTCTGCTGAGTGTTATTTTTGCCATGCAAAAGCTCTTTAGTTATCTCTCAGCTATTTATCTTTGTTTATGTTGCAATTGCTTTTGGGTTTTTAGTCATAAAATCTTTGCCTAAGCCAATGCCTAAAAGGGTTCTTCCAGTGTTATCTTCTGGAATTTTTATAGTTTCAGGTTTTAGGTTTAAGTCTTTAATCTGTCCTGAGTTGATTTTTGTATAAGGTGAGAGATGAGGATTCAGCTTTATTCTCCTACATGTGGCTGGCCAGTTATCTCAGCACCATTTGTTGAAAAGGGTGTCCTTTCTCCACTTGATGTTTTTGCTTGCTTTACTGAAGATCAGTTGGCTGTAAGTATTTGGTTTTATTTCTGGATTTTCTATTCTGTTCCCATTGATCTACGTGCCTGTTTTTATACCAGTACCATGCTGTTTTGGTGACCATGGCCTTATAGTTTGAAATCAGGAAGTGTGATGCCTCCAGATTTGTTCCTTTTACTTAGTCGTGCTTTGGCTATGTTGGCTCTTGTTTGTTTCCATATGAATTTTAGAACTGCTTTTCTTGAACTCCCGACCTCAGGTGATCCACCCGCCTTGGCCTCCAAAATGCTCGGATTACAGGCATGAGCCACCATGCCTGGCCTTAGAACTATTTTTCTAACTCTGTGAAGAATGATGGTAAAATTTTGATGGGAATTGCATCGTGTTTATACATTGCATGTATTTGTACATTGCAGTATGCTCATTTTTACAATATTGATTCTACCCATCCAGGGCCATGTGATGTGTTTTCATTTCTTTGTGTCATCTATGTTTTCTTTCATCCGTGTTATGTAGTTTTCCTACTAGAGGTCTGTCCACCCTTTTGTTAGATATATTCCTAAGTATTTTTTTTTTTCTGTAACACTTAAAGCGGGGACCGTTTTAGCTGTGTGTTTTGAAAAAGTTGTGTGCTCTTCAAAGAGAAAGCTACTTTTGCTGTGACTTTGGGTTCGAGGGGAAATGGGAGTCCTCTTCAGTCAGCAGGGATGACACCTGAGTCCTTTGCAGTCCTCTTGTCTGCCTCTGAGGCTGAAATGAGAGTGGTCCCTGTCATCATGAGCCATGTCTGAAAGAATTATTCACATTTCGTACGAGAATAGACGGGTGAAATAGCGAAAGGTGTGTCTTCCTTTGGAGCATGGACGGGTTCAAAGCCCACCTCATACCACTAAGTATTTTGCTGAACACGAGCAGTTGTGTGTGCGGCCAGTGTTTGGGTGTTTTTTGTGTCACTCTGTGTGTGTGTGTGTGTTTGTCTGTGTTTCTGTCTCCATTCCTAAGCAGCAAATCATTTTTCCTCTTTTAGCATGTTACTCAGAACCGTGGATGTAGCCCAGCACTCCAGAAAACACAATCCATGTATGGTTGAAGGAATTTTTCTTGATGATGAGTGAGAGGGTGGTGACTGAAATCAGTTCATTTCCCATTGACCACTGAGGCCACATCTCTCAGGTGAGAAGCAAAGTGAGAATTTGAACCAGGCACATTCTCCCTAGAGACAATGGGCCCAAGACACGTCCGATGGAATCTAATGTCTTTTCATGTTGACATCAATCCCTTCAAGCTCTCGTTAAGCCATTGAAGTGTCACATTGGGCCTGGGGGAGGCAGTGCACCATGTGGAATTACACGTCTTAAGATTTGGATTTGATTTCCAGCCCTCTGCCAGTCAGTCTGCCAGGCACTTTCAAGTGACAAGACTTAGGCGAGTCCCTTTCTGTCTCTGTTTCCCAATTCCTTCACAGTGATTTATGTGGGCCTTGAGGCCCACTGGGAAAAGATCCCTCTTCCAGCTCAGTGCCTGCTTTCTTGATTTGACTTGTCAATCTGGAGTTGAATACACCTTTGGTTTTGGATTGACTCTATTACCTCTCCTAGAAATTAACACAAAAAATGACAGTTGATTGACAAGATGAGAAGCAGTTTTCCAGAATTCAAATAGAACTTAATCCTTTCTTACTAAAAGAATGCTCAACTCAAGGGGACACAGATCACTCGTTTTGACTTCATGAGCTATGGGAGGTAGAGACAACTTTTTAAAAATACACAGCTAAAACTGTCTGTGCTTTGAATGCTAGACAAGTTTCTCAGAATAAACAGGTAAAGTGGTCCCCGCTTTAAGTGTTTAAGTATTTGTATTTTTGAAAATAACACAGCTTGGTGATGTATTTGTATTAATTTCAAAGATACAGCTAAGGGTTGTATTTGCATTTTGGAAAATAACACAGCTTGGGTGGTGTATTTGTATTATTTTCAAAGAAACAGCTAAGGGATGTATTTGTATTTTTGAAAATAACACAGGGAGGGGGTGTATTTGTATTATTTTCTAAGATACAGCTAAGGGTTGTATTTGTATTTTTGAAAATAACACAGCTTGGGGGTGTATTTGTATTATTTTCCAAGATACAGCTAAGGGATGTATTTGTATTTTTGAAAATAACACAGCTAGGGGGTGTATTTGTATTATTTTCCGAGATAGAGCTAAGGTTTGTATTTGTATTTTTGAAAATAACACAGCTTCGGGGTGTATTTGTATTATTTTCCAAGATACAGCTAAGGGTTGTATTTGTAATTTTGAAAATAACACAGATTGGTGGTGTATTTGAATTATTTTCCAAGATAGAGCTAAGCGTTGCATTTGTATGTTTGAAAATAATGCAGATTGGGGGTGTATTTGTATTATTTTCCAAGATACAGCTAAGGGTTGTATTTGTATTTTTGAAAATAACACATCCTGGGGGGGTACGTGTATTATTTTCAAAGATACAGCTAAGGGTTGTATTTGTATTTTTGAAAATAACACAGCCTGAGGGGATATTTGTATTATTTTCAAAAATACAGCTAAGGGTTGTATTTGTATTTTTGAAAATAACACAGCCAGTGGGAGTATTTGTATTATTTTCAAAGATACAGCTAAGGACTGTATTTGTATTTTTGAATATAACAGAGCCTGGGGGTATTTGTATTATTTTCAAATATACATCTAAGTGTTGTATTTGTATTTTTGAAAATAACACAGCCTAGGTGGGTATTTGTATTATTTTCAAAGATACAGCTAAGGGTTTTATTTGTATTTTTGAAAATAACACAGCCTAGGGGTGTATTTGTATTATTTTCCAAGATACAGCTTAGGGCTGTATTTGTATTTTTGAAAATAACAGAGCCTGGGGGTGCATTTGATTTATTTTCCAAGATACAGCTAAGGGTTGTATTTGTATTTTTGAAAATAACACAGCCTGGGGGTGTATTTGTATTATTTTCCAAGATAGAGCTAAGGGTACTATTTGTATTTTTGAAAATAAGACAGCCTGGGGGTGTATTTGTATTATTTTCAAAGACACAGCTAAGGCTTGTATTTGTATTTTTGAAAATAACACAGCCAGGGGGTGTATTTGTATTATTTTCCAAGATACAGCTAAGGGATGTATTTTTATTTTTGAAAAAAAACACAACCTGGGGGTGTATTTGTATTATTTTCCAAGACACAGCTAAGGGTTGTATTTGTATTTTTGAAAATAACAGAGCCTGGGGGTGTATTTGTATTATTTTCCGAGATACAGCTAAGGGTGGTATTTGTATTTTTGAAAATAACACAGCCTGGAGGTGTATTTGTATTATTTTCCAAGATACAGCTAAGGGTTGTATTTGTATTTCTGAAAATACCACAGATTGGGGGTGTATTTGTATTATTTTCAGAGATACAGCTAAGGGTTGTATTTGTGTTTTTGAAAATAACACAGCTTGGAGGTGTTTTTGTATTATTTTCCAAGATACAGCTAAGGTTTGTATTTCCATTTTTCAAAATAACACAGATTGGGGGTGTATTTGTATTATTTTCTGAGATACAGCTAAGGGTTGTATTTGTATTTTTGAAAATAACACAGCTTGAAGGTGTATCTGTATTATCTTCCAAGATACAGCTAAGGGTTGTATTTGTATTTTTGAAAATAACACAGCTTGGGGGTGTATTTGTATTATTTTCCAAGATACAGCTAAGGGTTGTATTTGTATTTTTGACAATAAAACAGCTTGGGGGTGTATTTGTATTATTTTCCAAGATACAGCTAAGGGTTGTATTTGTATTTTTGACAATTACACAGCTTGGGGGTGTATTTGTATTATTTTCCAAGATACAGCTGAGGGTTGTATTTGTATTTTTGAAAATAACACAGCTTGGGGGAGTATTTGTATTATTTTCCAAGATACAGCTGAGGGTTGTATTTGTATTTTTGAAAATAACACAGCTTGGGGGTGTATTTGTATTATTTTCCAAGATACAGCTAAGGTTTGTATTTGTATTTTTGAAAATAACGCATCTTTGGGGTGTATTTGTAGTATTTTCCAAGATACAGCTAAGAGATGTATTTGTATTTTTGAAAATAACACAGCTTGGGGCTGTATTTGTATTATTTTCAAAGATACAGCTAAGGGTTTTATTTGCATTTTTGAAAATAACACAGCTTGAAGGTGTATCTGTATTATTTTCCAAGATACAGGTAAGGGTTGTATTTGTATTTTTGAAAATAACACAGCTTGGGTGTGTATCTGTATTATTTGCCAAGATACGGCTAAGGGTTGTATTTGTATTTTTGAAAATAACACAGCTTGGGAATGTATCTGTATTATTTTTCAAGATATGGCTAAGGGTTGTATTTGTGTTTTTGAAAATAACACAGTTTGGAGGTGTATTTGTATTATTTTCCGAGATACAGATAAGGGTTGTATTTGAATTTTTGAAAATAACGCAGTTTGGGGGTGTATTTGTTTTATTTTCTGAGATACAGGTAAGGGTTGTATTTGTATTTTTGAAAATAACACAGATTGGGGGTGTTTTTGTATTATTTTCTGATATATAGCTCAGGGTTGTATTTGTATTTTTGAAAATAACACAGCTTGGGGGTGTATTTGTATTATTTTCCGAGATACGGGTAAGCGCTTTATTTGTATTTTTGAAAATAACCGAGCTTGTGGGTGTATTTGTATTATTTTCAGAGACACAGCTATGGGCTGTATTTGTATTTTTGAATATAACACAGCTTGGGGTTGTTTTTGTATTATTTTCCGATATACAGCTCAGGGTTGTATTTGTATTTTTGAAAATAACGGAGCCTGGGGGTGTATTTGTATTATTTTCAGAGGTACAGCTAAGGGTTTTATTTGTATTTTTGAAAATAACCGAGCTTGGGTGTGTGTTTGTATTATTTTCCGAGATACAGCTGAGGGTTGTATTTGTATTTTTGAAAATAACCGAGCTTGTGGGTGTATTTGTATTATTTTCCGAGACACAGCTAAGGGCTGTATTTGTATTTTTGAAAATAACACAGCTTGGGGATGTATTTGTATTTTTTTCCGAGATACAGCTAATGGTTATATTTGTATTTTTGAAAATAACAAAGCTTGGGTGTGTATTTGTGTAATTTTCCAAGATAAAGCTAAGGTTTGTATTTGTATTTTGGAAAATAACACAGCTTGCGGGTGTATTTGTATTATTTTCCGAGATACAGCTAAGGGATGTATTTGTATTTTTGAAAATAACACAACTTGGGGGTGTATTTGTATTATTTTCCGAGATACTGCTAAGGGTTTTATTTGTATTTTTGAAAATAACACAGCTTGGGGGTGTATTTGTATTATTTTCCGAGATACAGCTCACGGTTGTATTTGTATTTTTGAAAATAACACAGTTTTTGGGTGTATTTGTATTATTTTCCGAGATACAGCTAAGCATTGTATTTGTATTTTTGAAAATAACACAGCTTGGGGGTGTATTGTATTATTTTCCGAGATACAGCTGACGGTTGTATTTGTATTTTTGAAAATAACACAGCTTGTGTGTGTATTCGTAGTATTTTCCGAGATACAGCTAACGGTTGTATTTGTATTTTTGAAAATAACACAACTTGGGGGTGTATTTGTATTATTTTCCGAGATACAGCTAAGGGTGGTATTTGTATTTTTGAAAATAACACATATTTGGGGTGTATTTGTACTATTTTCTGAGATACAGCTAAGGGTTGTATTTGTATTTTTGAAAATAACAGAGCTTGTAGGTGTATTTGTATTATTTTCCGAGATACAGCTAAGGGTAGTATTTGTATTTTTGAAAATAACACAGATTGGGGGTGTTTTTGTATTATTTTCCGAGATACAGCTCATAGTTGTATTTGTATTTTTGAAAATAACACAGCTTGGGTTTGTATTTGTATTATTTTCCAAGTTACAGCTCAGGGTTGTATTGCTTTTTTGAAAATAACACAGCTTGGGGGTGTATTTGTATTATTTTCCGAGATACAGCTAAGGGTTGTATTTGTATTTTTGAAATTAACGCAGCTTGGGGGTGTATATGTATTATTTCCCGAGTTACAGCTAAGGGTTTTATTTGAATTTTTGAAAATAACATAGCTTGGGGGTGTATTTGTATTATTTTCCAATTTAAAGCTATGGGTTGTATTTGTATTTTTGAAAATAACACAGCTTGGGGGTGAATTTGTAATATTTTCCGAGACAAAGCTAAAAGTTATATTTCTATTTTTGAAAATAACACTGCTTGTGGGTGTATTTGTATTATTTTCTGAGATACCGCTAAGGGTTGTATTTGTATTTTTGAAGATAACATAGCTTGGGGGTGTATTTGTATTATTTTCCGAGATACAGCTATGGGTTGTATTTGTATTTTTGAAAATAACACAGCTTGGGGGTGTTTTTGTATTATTTTTCGAGATACAGCTCAGGTTTGTATTTGTATTTTTGAGAATAACACAGGTTTGGGGTGTATTTGTATTATTTTCCGAGTTACAGCTCACGGTTGTATTTGTATTTTTGAAAATAACGAAGCTTTGGTGTGTATTTGTATTATTTTCCGAGATACAGCTAAGGGTTTTATTTTTATTTTTAAAAATAACACAGCTTGAGGGTGTATTTGTAGTATTTTCCGAGATACAGCTATGGGTTCTATTTGTATTTTTGAAAATAACGCAGCTTGTCGGTGTATGTGTATTATTATCTGAGATACAGCTCAGCGTTGTATTTATATTTTTGAAAATATCACAGCTTGGGGGTGTGTTTATATTATTTTCCGAGATACAGCTAAGGGTTGTATTTGTATTTTGGAAAATAACACAGCTTGGGGGTGTATTTGTATTATTTTCCGAGATACACCTAAGGGTTGTATTTGTATTTTTGAAAATAACCGAGCTTGGGGGTGTATTTGTATTATTTTCCGAGATACAGCTAAGGTCTTTATTTGTATTTTTGAAAATAACACAGCTTGGGGGTGTATATGTATTATTTTCCGTGTTACAGCTAAGGGTTTTATTTGTATTTTTCAAAATAACAGAGGTTGGAGGTGTATTTGTATTATTTTCCGAGATACAGCTAAGCTCTGTATTTGTATTTTTGAAAATAACACAGCTTGGGGGTGTATATGTATTATTTTCCGAGTTACAGATAAGGGTTTTATTTGTATTTTTGAAAATAACAGAGGTTTGGGGGTTTATTTGTATTATTTTCAAAGTTAAAACTATGGGTTGTATTTGTATTTTTGAAAAAAACGCAGCTTGGGTGTGTATTTGTATTATTTTCCAAGATAAAGCTAAGGTTTGTATTTGTATTTTGGAAAATAACACAGCTTGGGGGTGTATTTGTATTATTTTCCGAGATACAGCTAAGGGATGTATTTGTATTTTTGAAAATAACAAAGTTTTGGGGTGTATTTGTATTATTTTCTGATATACAGCTAAGGGCTGTATTTGTATTTTTGAAAATAACACAACTTGGGGGTGTATTTGTATTATTTTCCGAGATACATCTAAGGGTTGTATTTGTGTTTTTGAAAATAACACAACTGGGAGGTGTATTTTATTATTTTCCGAGATACAGCTAAGGGTTGTATTTGTATATTGGAAAATAACACAGCTTGTGGGTGTATTTGTATTATTTTCAGAGATACAGCTCAGGGTTGTATTTGTATTTTTGATAATAACACAGTTTTGGGGTGTATTTGTATTATTTTCCGAGATACAGCTAACGGTTGTGTTTGTATTTTTGAAAATAACACAGCTTGGGGGTATATTTGTATTATTTTCGGAGACACTGCTAAGGGTTGTATTTGTATTTTTTAAAATAACACAGCTTTTGGGTGTATTTGTATTATTTTCCGAGATACAGCTAAGGATTGTATGTGTGTTTTTGAAAATAACACAGCTTGGGGGTGTATTTGTATTATTTTCAAAGATACAGCTAAGGGTTGTATTTGCATTTTTGAAAATAACATATCTTGTGGGTGTACTTGTATTATTTTCCGAGATACAGCAATCGGTTGTATTTGTATTTTTGAAAATAACACAGATTGTGGTTGTATTTGTATTATTTTCTGGGATACAGCTAAGGGTTGTATTTGTTTTTTTGTAAATAACACAGCTTGGGGGTGTTTTTGTATTATTTTCCGAGATACAGCTCTGGTTTGTATTTATATTTTTGAAAATAACACATCTTGGGGGTGTATTTGTATTATTTTCCGAGTTACAGCTCAGGGTTGTATATGTATTTTTGAAAATAACACAGCTTGGGGGTGTATTTGTATTATTTTCCGCGATACAGCTCAGGGTTGTATTTTTATTTTGAAAAATAACACAGCTTGGGGGTGTATTTGTATTATTTTCCGAGATACAGCTAAGTGTTGTATTTGTATTTTTGAAAATAACACAGCTCGGTGGTGTATTTGTTTTGTTTTCCGAGTTACAGCTCACGGTTGTATATGTATTTTTGAAAATAACACAGCTTGGGGGTGTATTTGTATTATTTTGCAAGGTGCATCAATGGGTTGTATTTGTATTTTTGAAAATAACACTGCTTGGGGGTGTATTTGTATTATTTTCCGAGATTCAGCTCAGGGTTGTATTTGTGTTTTGCAAAATAACACAGCTTGTGGGTGTATTTGTATTATTTTCCGAGATACAGGTAAGGGTTGTATTTGTATTTTTAAAAATAAACGAGCTTGGGGGTGTATTTGTATTATTTTCTGAGATAGAACTAAGGGCTGTATTTGTATTTTTGAAAATAACACAGCTTGGGGTTTATTTGTATTATTTTCCGAGATACAGCGTTGGGTTGTATTTGTATTTTTGAAAATAACAGAGCTTGGGTGTTTATTTGTATTTTCCGAGATACAGCTAAGGGTTGTATTTGTATTTTTGAAAATAACGCAGCTTGGGGGTGTATTTTTATTGTTTTCCTAGATACATCTAAGGTTTGTATTTGTATTTTTGAAAACAACTTACCTTTGGGGTATATATTTATTATTTTCCGAGATACAGCTAAGGGTTGTATTTTTATTTTGAAAATAACGCAGCTGGGTGGTGTATTTGTATTACTTTCTTAGATACAGATAAGGTTTGTATTTATATTTTGGAAAATATCACAGCTTTGGGGTGTATTTGTATTATTTTCCGACATACAGCTAAGGGCTGTATTTGTATTTTGGAAAATAACACACCTTGGGGGAGTATTTGTATTATTTTCCTAGATACAGTTAAGGGTTGTATTTGTATTTTTGAAAATAACACAGCCTGTGGGTGTATTTGTATTATGTTCCGAGATACAGCTAAGGGTTTTATTTGTTTTTTTGAAAATAACGCAGCTTGGGGGTGTATTTGTATTATTTCCCGACATACAGCTCAGGGTTGTATTTGTATTTTTGAAAACAACTTACCTTTGGGGTATATATTAATTATTTTACGAGTTACAGCTAAGGGTTTTATTTGTATTTTTGAAAATAACAGAGGTTGGGGGTGTATTTGTATTATTTTCCAAGTTAAAGCTATGGGTTATATTTGTATTTTTGAAAATAACACAGCTTGGTGTTGAATTTGTAATATTTTCCGAGACACAGCTAAAGGTTATATTTCTATTTTTGAAAATAACACTGCTTGTGGGTGTATTTGTATTATTTTCTGAGATACAGCTAAGGGTTGTATTTGTATTTTTGAAAATAACACAGCTCGGTGGTGTATTTGTTTTGTTTTCCGAGTTAAAGCTCACGGTTGTATTTGTATTTTTGAAAATAACACAGCTTGGGGGTGTATTTGTATTATTTTCCAAGGTACATCTATGGGTTGTATTTGTATTTTTGAAAATAACACTGCTTGGGGGTGTATTTGTATTATTTTCCGAGATACAGCTCAGGGTTGTATTTGTATTTTGCAAAATAACACAGCTTGGGGGTGAACTTTTAATATATCCGGAGATACAGCTAAGGTTTGTATTTTTATTTTTGAGAATAACGGAGATTTTTTGGTGTATTTGTATTATTTTCCGAGATACAGCTAAGGGTTGTATTTGTATTTTTTAAAACAACGCAGCTAGGGGGTGTATTTGTATTACTTTCCCGGACATAGATATGGTTTGTATTTATATTTTGGAAAATAACACTGCTTGGGGGTGTATTTGTATTATTTTCCGATATACATCTAAGGGCTGTATTTGTATTTTTGAAAATAATGCAAATTGAGGGTGTATTTGTATTATGTTCCGAGATAGAGCTAAGGGTTGTATTTGTATTTTTCAAAATAAAACAGCTTGGGCGTGTATTTTTATTATTTTCCGAGGTACACCTAAGGTTTGTATTTCTATTTTGGAAAATAACACAGCTTGTGGGTGTATTTGTATTATTTTCCGAGATACAGCTCAGCGTTGCATTTGTATTTTTGAAAATAATACAGCTTGGGGGTGTATTTGTATTATTTTACAAGATACAGCTAAGGGTTGTATTTGTATTTTTGAAAATAACCGAGCATGGGGGTGTATTTTTATTATTTTCCGAGATACACCTAAGGGTTGTATTTCTATTTTGGAACATAACACAGCTTGTGGGTGTATTTGTATTATTTTCCGAGATACATCTCAGGGTTGTATTTGTATTTTTGAAAATAATACAGCTTGGGGGTGTATTTGTATTATTTTCCGAGATACAACTAAGGGTTTTATTTGTATATTTGAAAATAACCGAGCTTGGGGTGTATTTGTATTATTTTCCGAGATACAGCTAAGGGCTGTATTTGCATTTTTGAAAATAACACAGCTTGGAGGTGAATAATTATTATTTTCCGAGATACAGCTAAGGGTTGTATTTGTATTTTTGAAAATAACAGAGCATGGGGGTGTATTTGTATTATTTTCCGAGATACAGCTAAGGGTTGTATTTGTATTTTTGAAAATAACACAGCATGGGGGTGTATTTGTATTATTTTCTGAGATACAGCAAAGGGTTGTATTTGTAGTTTTGAAAATAACCGAGCTTGGGGGAGTATTTGTATTATTTTCCGAGATAGAGCTAAGGGCTGTATTTGTATTTTTGAAAATAACACAGCTTGGGGGTGTATATGTATTATTTTTCGAGATACAGCTAAGGGTTGTATTTGTATTTTAGAAAATAACAGAGCTTGGGGGTGTATTTGTATTATTTTCCAACATACAGCTATGGGTTGTATTTGTATTTTTGAAAATAACACACCTTGTGGGTGTATTTGTGTTATTATCCGAGATACAGCTCAGGGTTGTGTTTGTATTTTGGAAAATAACACAGCTTGGGGATGTATCTATATTTTTTTCCAAGATACAGCTATGGGTTGTATTTGTATTTTTGAAAATAACACAGCTTGTCGGTGTATTTGTATTCTTTTCTGAGATACAGCTAAGGGTTGAATTTTTATTTTTGAAAATAACGCAGCTTGGTGGTGTATTTGTATTATTTTCCGAGATACAGCTAAAGGATGTGTTTGTATTTTTGAAAATAACACATCTTGGGGGTGTATTTGTATTATATTCCGAGATACAGCTAAGGGTTGTATTTGTATTTTGGAAAATAACACAGATTGGGGGTGTATTTGTGTTATTTTCAAAATACAGCTAAGGGTTGTATTTGTATTTTTGAAAATAACGCAGCTTGGGGGTGTATTTGTCTTATTTTCCGAGATACAGCTAAGGGTTTTATTTGTATTTTTGAAAATCACGCAGCTTGGGGGTGTTTTTGTATTATTTTCTTAGATACATCTAAGTGTTGTGTTTGTATTTTTGAAAATAACGCACCTTGGGGCTGTATTTGTATTATTTTCCGAGATACAGGTAAGGGTTGCATTTGTATTTTTGAAAATAACACAGCTTGGTTGTGTATTTCTATTATTTTCCGAGAAAGATCTCAGGGTTTTATTTGTATTCTTGAAAATATCACAGCTTCGTGGTGTATATGTGTTATTTTCCGAGATACAGCTAAGGGTTGTATTTGTATTTTTGACAATCACACAATTTTGGGGTGTATTTGTATTATTTTCCGAGATACAGCTAAGGGTTGAATTTGAATTTTTGAAAATAACACAGCTTGGGGGTGTATTTGCATTATTTTCAAAGATACAGCTAAGGGTTGTATTTGCATTTTTGAAAATAACATATCTTGTGGGTGTACTTGTATTATTTTCCGATATACATCTATGGGTTGTATTTGTATTTTTGAAAATAACACAGCTTGTGGGTGTATTTGTGTTATTTTCCAACATACAGCTAAGGGTTGTATATGTATTTTTAAAAGTAACAGAACTTGGGGGTGTATTTGTATTATTTTCCGAGATACAGCTAAGGGTTGTATTTGTATTTTTGAAAATAACTAAGATTGGGGGTGTATTTGTATTATTTTCTGAGATACAACTAGTGTAGTATTTGTATTTTGGAAAATAACGCCGCTTGGTGGTGTATTTGTATTATTTTCCGAGATACAGCTAAGGGTTATGTTTGTATTTTTGAAAATAACACAGCTTCGGGGTGTATTTGTAATATTTTCCGAAATAAAGCTCAGGGTTGTATTTGTATTTTTGAAAATAACACAGCTTCGGTGTGTATTTGTGTTATTTTCCGAGATACAGCTTAGGGTTGTATTTGTATTTTGGAAAATAACACAGCTTCGTGGTTTATTTGTATTATTTTCCGAGATATAGCTATGGGTTTTATTTGTATTTTTGAAAATAACACAGCTTGTGGGTGTATTTGTATTATTATCCGAGATACAGCTCAGGGTTGTATTTGTATTTTTGTAAATATCACAGCTTGTGGGTGTATTTATATTATTTTCCAAGATAAAGCTATGTATTGTATTTTTATTTTTGAAAATAACACAGCTTGTTGGTGTATTTTTATTATTTTCCGAGATATAGCTCAGGGTTGTATTTGTATTTTTGAAAATAACACAGATTTTGGTTGTATTTGTATTATTTTCCAAGATGCAGCTAAGGGTTGTATTTGTATTTTTGAAAATAACACAGCTTGGGCGTGTATTTGTATTATTTTCAAAGATACAGCTAAGGGTTTTATTTGCATTTTTGAAAACAACATATACTGTGGGTTTTCTTGTATTATTTTCCGATATACAGCTATCGGTTGTATTTGTATTTTTTAAAATAACACAGCTAGGGGGTGTATTTGTATTATTTTACGAGATACAGCTAAGTGTTGTATTTGTATTTTTGAAAAAAACACAGCTTGGGGGTGTTTTTGTATTATTTTCGGAGATACAGCTCAGGGTTGTATTTGTATTTTTGAAAATAACACATCTTCGGGGTGTATTAGTATTATTTTCCGAGATACAGCTCATGGTTGTATTTGTATTTTTGAAAATAACACAGCTTGGGGGTGAATTTGTATTATTTTCCGAGATAAAGCTAACGGTTGTATTTGTATTTTTGAAAAGAACACAGCTAGGTGTGTATTTGTATTATTTTCCGAGATAGAGCTATGGGTTGTATTTGTATTTTCGAAAATAACACAGCTTGGGGGTGTATTTGTATTATTATCTGAGATACAGCTCAGGGTTTTATTTGTATTTTTGAAAATAACAAAGCTTGTGTGTGTATTTGTATTATTTTCAAAGATACAGATATGGGTTGTAATTGTATTTTTGAAAACAACACAGCTTATGGGTGTATTTGTATTATTTTCCGATATACAGCTCAGGGTTTTATTCGTGTTTTGGAAAATAACACTGCTTGGGGGTGTATTTGTATTATTTTCCCAGATACAGCTCAGGGTTGTATTTGTATTTTGGAAAATAACACAGCTTGTGGGTGTATTTGTATTATTTTCCGAGATACAGCTAAGGATTGTATTTGTGAAAATAACGCAGCTTTTGGGTGTATTTGTATTATTTTCCGAGATTCAGCTAAGGGTTTTATTTGCATTTTGGAAAAAAACGCAGCTTTGGGGTGTTTTTGTATTATTTTCTGTGATGGACCTAAGGGTTGTATTTGTATTTTTGAAAATAGCGCAGATTGTGGGTGTATTTATATTATTTTCCGAGGTACAGCTAAGGTTTGTATTTGTATTTTTGAAAATAACGCAGCTTGGGGGTGTTTTTGTATTCTTTTGCGAGATACAGCTAAGGGTTGTATTTGTATTTTTGAAAATATCACAGCTTGGTGTTGTATTTGTATTATTTTCCCAGATGCAGCTAAGGTTTGTATTTGTATTTTGGAAAATAACACAGCTTGGGGGTGTATTTGTATTATTTTCCGAGATACAGCTAAGGGTTGCATTTGTATTTTTGAAAATAACACTGCTCGGGGGTGTATTTGTATTATTTTCCGAGATACAGCTAAGGGTTTTATTTGTATTTTTGAAAATAACGCAGCTTGGGTCTGTGTTTGTATTATTTTCCGAGATACAGCTAAGGGTTGTATTTGTATTTTTGAAAATAACACCGCATGGGGGTGTATTTGTATTATTTTCCGAGATACAGCTAAGGGTTTTATTTGTATTTTTGAAAATAACGCAGCTTGGGGCTGTATTTGTATTATTTTCCGAGATACAGCTAAGGATTTTATTTGTATTTTTGAAAATAACGCAGCTTGGGGGTTTATTTGTATTATTTTCCTAGATACATCTAAGGGTTGTATTTGTATTTTTGAAAATAACGCAGCTTCGTGGTGTATATGTGTTATTTTCCGAGATACAGCTAAGGGTTGTATTTGTATTTTTGAAAATAACACAGCTTGGGGGTGTATTTGTATTATTTTCCAAGATAAAGCTAAGGTTTGTCTTTGTATTTTAGAAAATAACACAGCTTGGGGGAGTATTTGTATTATTTTCCGAGATACAGCTAAAGGCTATATTTGTATTTTTGAAAATAACACAGCTTGTCGGTGGATTTGTATTTATTTACCAACATAAAGCTAAGGTTTGTCTTTGTATTTTGGAAAATAACACAGCTTGGGGGTGTATTTGTATTATTTTCCGAGATACAGCTAAGGGCTGTATTTGTATTTTTGAAAATAACTCAGCTTGGCGGTGTATTTGTATTATTTTCCGAGGTAAAGCTAAGGGTTGTATTTGTATTTTTGAAAATAACAGAGCTTGGGGATGTATTTGTATTATTTTCCGAGATACAGCTAAGGGTTGTATTTGTATTTTTGAAAATTACACAATTTTGGGGTGTATTTGTATTATTTTCCGAGACACAGCTATGGGTAGTATTTGTATTTTTGAAAATGAAACAGCTTGCGGGTGTATTTGTATTTTTTTCAGAGATACAACTCAGGGTTGTATTTGTATTTTTGAAAATAACACGGGTTGTGTGTGTGTTTGTGTTATTTTCCAAGATACAGCTACGGGTTGTATTTGTAATTTTGAAAATAACACAGCTTGGGTTGTATTTGTATTATTTTCCGAGATACAGCTCAGGGTTGTATTTGTATTTTAGAAAATAACACAGCTTGGGGGTGTAATTGTATTATTTTCCTAGATACAGCTAAGAGTTGTATTTGTATTTTTGAAAATAACTCAGCTTGGGGGTGTATTTGTATTATTTTCTGAGATACAGCTAAGTGTTTTATTTGTATTTTGGAAAATAACGCCGCTTGGTGGTATATTTGTATTATTTTCTGAGATACATCTAAGGGTTATGTTTGTATTTTTGAAAATAACACAGCTTCAGGGTGTATTTGTAATATTTTCCGAAATAAAGCTCAGGGTTGTATTTGTATTTTTGAAAATAACACAACTTTGGGGTGTATTTTTATTATTTTCCGAGATACAGCCAAGTGTTGTATTTGTATTTTTGAAAATAAAACAGCTTGGGGGTGTATTTGTATTATTTTCCGAATTACACCTAAGGGTTGTATTTCTATTTTGGAACATAACACAGCTTGTTGGTGTATTTGTATTATTTTCCGAGATACATCTCAGGGTTGTATTTGTATTTTTGAAAATAATACACCTTGTGGGTGTATTTGTATTCTTTTCCGAGACACAACTAAGGGTTTTATTTGTATATTTGAAAATAACCGAGCTTGGGGGTGTATTTGTATTATTTTCCGAGATACAGCTAAGGGCTGTATTTGCATTTTTGAAAATAACACAGCTTGTGGGTGAATAATTATTATTTTCCGAGATACAGCTAAGGGTTGTATTTGTATTTTTGAAAATAACAGAGCTTGGGGGTGTATTTGTATTATTTTCCGAGATACAGCTAAGGGTTGTATTTGTATTTTTGAAAATAACACAGCATGGGGGTGTATTTGTATTATTTTCCGAGATACAGCTAAGGGTTGTATTTGTATTTTTGAAAACAACCGAGCTTGGGGGAGTATTTGTATTATTTTCCAAGATAGAGCTAAGGGCTGTATTTGTATTTTTGAAAATAACACAGCTTGGGGGTGTATATGTATTATTTTTCGAGATACAGCTAAGGGTTGTATTTGTATTTTTGAAAATAACCGAGCTTTGGGGTGTATGTGTTTTATTTTCCGAGATACAGCTAAGGGCCTTATTTGTATTTTTGAAAATTACACAACTTGTGGGTGTATTTTTATTATTTTCCGAGATACAGCTAAGGGTTGTGTTTGTATTTTTGAAAATAACACAGCTTGGGGGGTGTATTTGTAATATTTTTCGAGATACAGCTAAGGGTTTTACTTGCATTTTTGAAAATAACACAGCTTGGGAGAGTATTTGTATTATTTTCCGAGATACTGCTATGGCTTGTATTTGTATTTTTGAAAATAACACAGCTTGGGGGTGAATTTGTATTATTTTCCGACATACATCTCAGGGTTGTATTTGTATTTTGGAAAATAACACAGCTTGGGGGTGTATTTGTATTATTTTCCAACATACAGCTATGGGTTGTATTTGTATTTTTGAAAATAACACACCTTGGGGGTGTATTTGTGTTATTATCCGAGATACAGCTCAGGGTTGTCTTTGTATTTTGGAAAATAACACGGCTTGGGGATGTATTATTTTTTTTTTCCAAGACACAGCAATGGGTTGTATTTGTATTTTTGAAAATAACACAGCTTGTCGGTGTATTTGTATTATTTTCCGAGATACATCTAAGGGTTGTATTTGTATTTTTGAAAATAACGCAGCTTGGTGGTGTATTTGTATTATTTTCCGAGATACAGCTAAAGGATGTGTTTGTATTTTTGAAAATAACACATCTTTGGGGTGTATTTGTATTATATTCCGAGACACAGCTAAGTGTTGTATTTGTATTTTGGAAAATAAAACAGATTGGGGGTGTATTTGTATTATTTTCAAAATACAGCTAAGGGTTGTATTTGTATTTTTGAAAATAACGAAGCTTGTGGGTGTATTTGTCTTATTTTCCGTGATACAGCTAAGGGCTGTATTTGTATGTTGGAAAATAACGCAGCTTGGGGGTGTTTTTGTATTATTTTTTAAGATACAGCTAAGGGTTGTATTTGTATATTTGAAAATAACGCAGCTTGGGGGTGTATTTGTATTATTTTCCGAGATAGAGCTAAGGGTTTTATTTGTATTTTTGAAAATCACGCAGCTTGGGGGTTTATTTGTATTATTTTCTTAGATACATCTAAGTGTTGTGTTTGTATTTTTGAAAATAACGCAGCTTGGGGCTGTATTTGTATTAATTCCGAGATACAGTTAAGGGTTGTATTTGTATTTTTGAAAATAACAGAGCTTGGTTGTGTATTTCTATTATTTTCTGAGAAAGATCTCAGGGTTTTATTTCTATTCTTGAAAATAACACAGCTTCGTGGTGTATATGTGATATTTTCCAAAATACAGCTAAGGGTTGTATTTGTATTTTTGAAAATTACACAATTTTGGGGTGTATTTGTATTATTTTCCGAGATACAGCTAAGGTTTGTATTTGAATTTTTGAAAATAACACAGCTTGGGGGTGTATTTGTATTATTTTCAAAGATACAGCTAAGGGTTGTATTTGCATTTTTGAAAATAACATATCTTGTGGGTGTACTTGTATTATTTTCCGATATACAGCTATGGGTTGTATTTGTATTTTTGAAAATAACAGAGCTTGTGGGTGTATTTGTGTTATTTTCCAACATACAGCTAAGTGTTGTATATGTATTTTTAAAAGTAACACAGCTTGGGGATGTATTTGTATTATTTTCCGAGTTACAGCTAACGGTTTTATTTGTGTTTTTGAAAGTAACACAGCTTGGGGGTGTGTTCGTATTATTTTCCGAGATACACCTCAGGGTTATATTTGTATTTTTGAAAATAACGCAGCTTGGGGGTGTATTTGTATTATTTTCCGAGATACAGCTATGGGTAGTATTTGTATTTTTGAAAATAACATAGCTTGCGGGTGTATTTGTATTTTTTTCAGAGATACAACTCAGGGTTGTATTTGTATTTTTCAAAATAACACAACTTGTGTGTGTATTTGTGTTATTTTCCAAGATACAGCTACGGGTTGTATTTGTAATTTTGAAAATAACACAGCTTGTGGTGTATTTGTATTATTTTCCGAGATACTGCTCAGGGTTGTATTTGTATTTTAGAAAATAACACAGCTTGGGGGTGTATTTGTATTATTTTCTGAGATACAGCTAAGGGTTGTATTTGTATTTTTGAAAATAACTCAGCTTGGGGGTGTATTTGTATTATTTTCTGAGATACAGCTAAGTGTTGTATTTGTATTTTGGAAAATAACGCCGCTTTGTGGTGTATTTGTATTATTTTCCGAGATACAGCTAAGGGTTATGTTTGTATTTTTGAAAATAACACAGCTTCGGGGTGTATTTGTAATATTTTCCGAAATAAAGCCCAGGGTTGTATTTGTATTTTTGAAAATAACACAGCTTCGGTGTGTATTTGTGTTATTTTCCGAGATACAGCTTAGGGTTGTATTTGTATTTTGGAAAATAACACAGCTTCGTGGTTTATCTTTATTATTTTCCGAGATATAGCTATGGGATGTATTTGTATTTTTGAAAATAACACAGCTTGGAGGTGTATTTGTATTATTATTCGAGATACAGCTCAGGGTTGTATTTGTATTTTTGTAAATATCACAGCTTGTGGGTGTATTTATATTATTTTCCAAGATAAAGCTGTGTATTGTATTTTTATTTTTGAAAATAACACAGCTTGTTGGTGTATTTTTATTATTTTCCGAGATAAAGCTCAGGGTTGTATTTGTATTTTCGAAAATAACACAGCTTTTGGTTGTATTTGTATTATTTTCCAAGATGCAGCTAAGGTTTGTATTTGTATTTTTGAAAATAACACAGCTTGGGCGTGTATTTGTATTATTTACAAAGATACAGCTAAGGGTTGTATTTGCATTTTTGAAAATAACATATACTGTGGGTTTTCTTGTATTATTTTCCGATATACAGCTTTCGGTTGTATTTGTATTTTTTAAAATAACACAGCTTGGGGGTGTATTTGTATTATTTTCCGAGATACAGCTAAGGGTTGTATTTGTATTTTTGAAAATAACAGAGTTTGGGGTTGTATTTGTATTATTTTCCGAGATACAGCTAAGGGTTGTATTTGTATTTTTGAAAAAAACACAGCTTGGCGGTGTTTTTGTATTATTTTCGGAGATACAGCTCAGGGTTGTATTTGTATTTTTGAAAATAACACATCTTGGGGGTGTATTAGTATTATTTTCCGAGATACAGCTCATGGTTGTATTTGTATTTTTGAAAATAACACAGCTTGTGGGTGAATTTGTATTATTTTCTGAGATAAAGCTAACGGTTGTATTTGTATTTTTGAAAAGAACACAGCTTGGGGGTGTATTTGTATTATTATGCGAGATAAAGCTATGGGTTCTATTTGTATTTTTGAAAATAACACAGCTTGGGGGTGTATTTGTATGATTATCTGAGATACAGCTCAGGGTTTTATTTGTATTTTTGAAAATAACAAAGCTTGTGGGTGTATTTGTATTATTTTCAAAGATACAGCTATGGGTGGTAATTGTATTTTTGAAAATAACACAGCTTATGGGTGTATTTGTATTATTTACCCAGACACAGCTCAGGGTTGCATTCGTGTTTTGGAAAATAACACTGCTTGGGGGTGTATTTGTATTATTTTCCGAGATACTGCTCAGGGTTGTATTTGTATTTTTGAAAATAACACAGCTTGTGTGTGTATTTGTATCATTTTCAAAGATACAGGTATGAGTTGTATTTTTATTTTTGAAAATAACACAGCTTGGGGGTGTATTTGTATTATTTTCCGAGATACAGCTTAGGGTTGTATTTGTATTTTGGAAAATAACACAGCTTGTGGGTGTATTTGTATTATTTTCCGAGATACAGCTAAGGATTGTATTTGTATTTTTGAAAATAACGCAGCTTGGGGGTGTATTTGTATTATTTTCCGAGATATAGCTAAGAGTTGTACTTCTATTTTTGAAAATAACACAGCTTGGGGGTGTATTTGTATTATGTTCCGAGATACAGCTAAGTGTTGTGTTTGTATTTTTAAAAATAACACAGTTTGAAGGTGAATTTGTATTATTTTCTGAAATACAGCTGAGGGTTGTATTTGTATTTTTGAAAATAAGAGAGCTTTGGCTTGTTTTTGTATTATTTTCCGAGATACAGCTAAGGGTTGTATTTGTATTTTGGAAAATAACGCAGCTTGGGGTTGTTTTTTATTATTTTCCGAGATACAGCTAAGTCTTGTATTTGTATTTTTGAAAATAGCGCAGCTTAGGGGTGTATTTGTATTATTTTGCGAGATACAGCTAAGGGTTTTATTTGTATTTTTGAAAATAACACAGCTTGGGGCTGTTTTTGTATTATTTTCCGAGATACAGCTCAGGATTCTATTTGTATTTTTGAAAATAACACAGCTTGATGGTGTATTTGTATTATTTTCTGAGACACAGCTAACGGTTGTATTTGTATTTTTGAAAATGACAGAGCTTGGGCTAGTTTTTGTATTATTTTCCGAGATACAGCTAAGGGTTGTATTTGTATTTTTGAAAATAACACAGGTTGGGTGTGTATTTGTATTATTTACCGAGATACAGCTAAGGGTTGTAGTTGTATTTTTGAAAATAACACAGCTTTTGGGTTTATTTGTATTATTTTTCGAGATACAGCTAAGGGTTGTATTTGTGTTTTTGAAAATTACACAGCCTGGGTGTGTATTTGTATTATTTTCAAAGATACAGCTAAGGCTTGTATTTGCATTTTTGAAAATAACATATCTTGTGGGTGAACATGTATTATTTTCCGATATACAGCTATCGGTTGTATTTGTATTTTTAATATAACAAAGCTTGGGGATGTAATTGTATTATTTTCCAAGATACAGCTATGGGTTGTTTTTGTATTTTGGAAAATTACACAGCTTGGGGGTGTATTTGTACTATTTTGTGAAATACAGCTCAGGGTTGTATTTGTATTTTTTAAAATAACACAGCTTGGGGGTTATTTGTATTATTTTCTGAGATACAGATAAGGGTTGTATTTGTATTTTTGAAAACAACACAGCTTGGGGGTGTATTTGTATTATTTTTCCGAGATACAGCTAAGGGTCCTATTTGTATTTTTGAAAATAACGCAGCTTGGGGTGTATTTGTATTATTTTCCGAGATACAGCTAAGGGTTGTATTTGTATTATGGAAAATAACGCAGATTGGGGTTGTTTTTTATTATTTTCCGAGATACAGCTAAGGCTTGTACATGTATTTTTGAAAATAACACAGCTTGGGGGTGTATTTGTTTTATTTTCCGAGATACAGCTCAGGTTTGTGTTTGTATTTTGAAAATAACACAGCTTGGGGGTGTATTTCTATTATTATCCAAGATATAGCTCAGGGTTGTATTTGTATTTTTGAAAATAACACAACTTGGGAGTGTATTTGTATTATTTTCCAAGATACAGCTATGGGTTGTATTTGTATTTTGGAAAATTACACAGCTTAGGGGTGTATTTGTATTATTTTCTGAGATACAGCTCAGGGTTGTATTTGTATTTTGTAAAATAACACAGCTTGGGGGGTATTTGTATTATTTTCCGAGATACAGATAAGGGTTGTATTTGTATTTTTGAAAATAACAGAGCTTGTGGGTGTATTTGTATTATTTTCCGAGATACAGCTAAGGGTTCAATTTGTATTTTTAAAAATAACGCAGCTTGGTGTGTATTTGCATTATTTTCCGAGATACAACTAAGGGTTGTATTTGTATTTTGGAAAATAACGCAGCTTGGGGTTGTTTTTTATTATTTTCCAAGATACAGCTAAGGCTTGTATTTGTATTTTTGAAAATAGCGCAGCTTAGGGGTGTATTTGTATTATTTTCCGAGATACAGCTAAGGTTTGTATTGTGATTTTGGAAAATAATACAGCTTGGGGGTGTATTAGTATTATTTTCCGAGATAGAGCTAAGGTCTGTACTTGTATTTTTGAAAATAACACAGCTTGATGGTGTATTTGTATTATTTTCCGAGATACAGCTAAGGGTTGTATTTGTATTTTGGAAAATAACGCAGCTTGGGGATGTTTTTTATTATTTTCCGAGATACATCTAAGTCTTGTATTTGTATTTTTGAAAATAGCGCAGCTTAGGGGTGTATTTGTATTATTTTCCGAGATACAGCTAAGGGTTGTATTTGTATTTTTGAAAATAACACAGCTTGGGTGTGTATTTGTATTATTTTCCCAGATACAGCTAAGGATTGTACTGTGATTTTGGAAAATAATACAGCTTGGGGGTGTATTAGTATTATTTTCCAAGATACAGCTAAGGGCTGTATTTGTATTTTTGAAAATAACACAGCTTGATGGTGTATTTGTATTATTTTCTGAGACACAGCTAAGGGTTGTATTTGTATTTTGGAAAATAACACAGCTTGGGGGTGTGTTTGTATTATTTTCCGAGATACAGCTCAGGGTTGTATTTGTATTTTGCAAAATAAATCAGCTTGGGGGTGTATTTGTATTATTTTCCGAGATACAGCTAAGGGTTGTATTTTTATTTTTGAAAATAAACGAGCTTGGGGGTGTATATGTGTTATTTTCTGAGATACAGCTAAGGGCTGTATTTGTATTTTTGAAAATAACACATCTTTGTGGTGTATTTGTATTATTTTCCGAGACACAGCTCAGGGTTGTATTTGTATGTTTGAAAATAACACATCTTGTGGGTGTACTTGTATTATTTTCCAAGATACAGCTATGCGTTGTATTTGTATATTTGAAAATAACCCAGCTTGGGTGTGTATTTGTATTATTTTCCAACATACAGCTATCAGTTGTATTTGGATTTTTGAAAATAACACAACTTGGGGGAGTATTTGTATTATTTTCCGAGATACAGCTAAGGGTTTTATTTGTATTTTTGAAAGTAACACAGTATGGGGGTGTATTTCTATTATTTTCCGAGATTCAGCTAAGGTTTGCATTTGCATTTTTGAAAATAACACATCTTGTGTGTGTACTTGTATTATTTTAAAAGATACAGCTATGGGTTGTATTTGTATTTTTGAAAATAACACAGCTTGGGGGTGTATTTGTATTATTTTCCAACATACAGCTAAGGGTTGTATTTGTATTTTTGAAAATAACACAGCTTGTGGGTGTATTTGTATTATTTTCCGAGATACAGCTCAGGGTTGTATTTGTATTTTTGAAAATAACACAGCTTGTGGGTGTATTTATATTATTTTCCGAGATACAACTAAGTTTTGTATTTGTATTTTTGAAAATAACACAAATTGGGGGTGTATTTGTATTATTTTCCGGGATACAGCTAAGGGTTGTATTTCTATTTTTGAAAATAACATATCTTGGGGGTTTATTTGTATTATTTTCCGAGATACAGCTAAGGGTTGTATTTGTATTTTTGAAAATAACACAGCTTGGGGGTGTTTTTGTATTATTTTCCGCGATACAGCTCAGGGTTTTATTTGTATTTTTGAAAATCACCCAGCTTGGGGGTGTATTTGTATTATTTTCCGAGATATAGCTATCGGTTGTATGAGTATTTTGGAAAATAACACAGCTTGGGGGTGTATTTGTATTATTTTCCAATATACAGCTAAGGGTTGTATTTGCATTTTTGAAAATAAAAGAGCTTTGGGGTGTGTTTGTATTAATTTCCGAGATACATCTAAGGTTTGTATTTGTATTTTTGAAAGTAACGCAGCTTGGGGGTGTATTTGTATTATTTTCCGAGATACAGCTAAGGGTTGTATTTGTATTTTTGAAAATAACACAGTTTGGGCGTGTATTTCTATTTTTATCCGAGTTACAGCTAAGGGTTGTATTTGTATTTTGGAAAATAACACACCTTGTGGGTGTGTTTGTATTATTTTCCGAGATACAGATAAGGGTTGTATTTGAATTTTTGAAAATAACGCAGCTTGTGGGTGTATTTGTATTATTTTCCGAGATACAGCTAAGGGTTTTTTTTTATATTTTTGAAAACAACGCAGTTTGTGGGTATATTTGTATTATTTTCCGAGATAAAGCTAAGGGTTTTATTTGTATTTTTGAAAGCAACGCATCTTCGGGGAGTATTTGTATTATTTTCCGAAATACAGCTAAGGTTTGTATTTGTATTTTTGAAAATAACGCAGCTTGGGGGTGTATTTGTATTATTTTCCGAGATACAGCTTACTGTTTTATTTGTATTTTTGAAAATAACGCAGCTTGGGGGTGTATTTGTATTATTTTCTGAGATAGAGCTAAGGTTTGTATTTGTATTTTTGAAAATAACGCAGCTTGGGGGTGTATTTGTATTATTTTCCGTGATACAGCTTACTGTTTTATTTGTATTTTTGAAAATAACGCAGCTTGGGGGTGTATTTGTATTATTTACCCAGATACAGCTAATGTTTGTATTTGTATTTTGGAAAATAACACAGCTTCGGGGTGTATTTGTATTATTTTCTGAGATACAGCTCAGGGTTGTATTTGTATTTTTGAAAATGACACAGCTTGGCTGTGTATTTGTATTATTTTTCGAGATACAGCTAACGGTTGTGTTTCCATTTTTGAAAATATTGCTGTTTGGGGGTGTATTTGTATTATTTTCCGAGATACAGCTAATATTTGTATTTCTTTTTTGAAAATAACGCAGCATGGGGGTGTATTTGTATTATTTTCCGAGATACAGCTAAGGGTTGTGTTTGTATTTTCGAAAATAACACAAATTGGGCGTGTATTTGTATTATTTTCCGAGATACAGCTAAGGGTTGTCTTTGTATTTTTAAAAATAACACAGCTTGGGGGTGTTTTTGTATTATTTTCCGAGATACAGCTCAGGGTTGTATTTGTATTTTTGAAAATAACACAGCTTGGGTGTGTATTTGTATTATTATTCGAGATACAGCTTACGGTTGTATTTCTATTTTTGAAAATAATGCAGCTTGGGGGTGTATTTGTATTATTTTCCGAGATACAGCTAAGGTTTCTATTTGTATTTTTGAAAATAACGAAGCTTGGGGGTGTATTTGTGTTATTTTCCGAGATACAGCTAAGGGTTGTGTTTGTATTTTCGAAAATAACACAAATTGGGGGTGTATTTGAATTATTTTCCGAGATACAGCTAAGGGTTGTCTTTGTATTTTTAAAAATAACATGGCATGGGGGTGTTTTTGTATTATTTTCTGAGATATAGCTCAGGATTCTATTTGTATTTTTGAAAATAACACAGATTGGGGTTATATTTGTATTATTTTCCGAGATACAGCTAAGGGTTGTATTTGTATTTTTGAAAATAACGCAGTTTGGGGGTGTATTTGTATTATTTTCCGAGATATAGCTAAGAGTTGTACTTCTATTTTTGAAAATAACACAGCTTGGGGGTGTATTTGTATTATGTTCCGAGATACAGCTAAGTGTTGTGTTTGTATTTTTGAAAATAACACAGTTTGAAGGTGAATTTGTATTATTTTCTGAAATACAGCTGAGGGTTGTATTTGTATTTTTGAAAATAAGAGAGCTTTGGCTTGTTTTTGTATTATTTTCCGAGATACAGCTAAGGGTTGTATTTGTATTTTGGAAAATAACGCAGCTTGGGGTTGTTTTTTATTATTTTCCGAGATACAGCTAAGTCTTGTATTTGTATTTTTGAAAATAACACAGCTTGATGGTGTATTTGTATTATTTTCTGAGACACAGCTAAGGGTTGTATTTGTATTTTTGAAAATGACAGAGCTTGGGCTAGTTTTTGTATTATTTTCCGAGATACAGCTCAGGGTTGTATTTGTATTTTTGAAAATAACACAGCTTGGGTGTGTATTTGTATTATTTACCGAGATACAGCTAAGGGTTGTAGTTGTATTTTTGAAAATAACACAGCTTTTGGGTTTATTTGTATTATTTTTCGAGATACACCTAAGGGTTGTATTTGTGTTTTTGAAAATAACACAGCCTGGGTGTGTATTTGTATTATTTTCAAAGATACAGCTAAGGCTTGTATTTGCATTTTTGAAAATAACATATATTGTGGGTGAACATGTATTATTTTCCGATATACAGCTATCGGATGTATTTGTATTTTTGAATATAACAAAGCTGGGGATGTAATTGAATTATTTTCCAAGATACAGCTATGGGTTGTATTTGTATTTTGGAAAATTACACAGCTTGGGGGTGTATTTGTACTATTTTCTGAAATACAGCTCAAGGTTGTATTTGTATTTTTTAAAATAACACTGCTTGGGGGGTATTTGTATTATTTTTCCGAGATACAGCTAAGGGTCCTATTTGTATTTTTGAAAATAACGCAGCTTGGGGTGTATTTGTATTATTTTCCGAGATACAGCTAAGGGTTCTATTTGTATTTTTAAAAATAACGCAGCTTGGTGTGTATTTGCATTATTTTCCGAGATACAACTAAGGGTTGTATTTGTATTTTGGAAAATAACGCAGCTTGGGGTTGTTTTTTATTATTTTCCAAGATACAGCTAAGGCTTGTATTTGTATTTTTGAAAATAGCGCAGCTTAGCGGTGTATTTGTATTATTTTCCGAGATACAGCTAAGGGTTGTATTTGTATTTTTGAAAATAACGCAGCTTGGGTGCCTATTTGTATTATTTTCTGACATACAGCTAAGGTTTGTATTTGTGTTTTTGAAAATAAGGCAGCTTGTTGGTGTATTTGTATTATTTTGCGAGATACAGCTAAGGGTTTTATTTGTATTTTTGAAAATAACACAGCTTGGGTGTGTATTTGTATTATTTTCCCAGATACAGCTAAGGTTTGTATTGTGATTTTGGAAAATAATACAGCTTGGGGGTGTATTAGTATTATTTTCCGAGATAGAGCTAAGGTCTGTACTTGTATTTTTGAAAATAACACAGCTTGATGGTGTATTTGTATTATTTCTGAGATACAGCTAAGGGTTGTATTTGTATTTTTGAAAATAAGAGAGTTTGGGCTTGTTTTTGTATTATTTTCCGAGATACAGCTAAGGGTTGTATTTGTATTTTGGAAAATAACACAGCTTGGGGTTGTTTTTTATTATTTTCCGAGATACAGCTAAGTCTTGTATTTGTATTTTTGAAAATAGCGCAGCTTAGGGGTGTATTTGTATTATTTTCCGAGATACAGCTAAGGGTTGTATTTGTATTTTTGAAAATAACGCAGCTTGGGTGTGTATTTGTATTATTTTCTGACATACTGCTAAGGTTTGTATTTGTATTTTTGAAAATAAGGCAGCTTGGTGGTGTATTTGTATTATTTTGCGAGATACAGCTAAGGGTTGTATTTGTATTTTTGAAAATAACACAGCTTGGGTGTGTATTTGTATTATTTTCCCAGATACAGCTAAGGTTTGTATTGTGATTTTGGAAAATAATACAGCTTGGGGGTATATTAGTATTATTTTCCGAGATAGAGCTAAGGTCTGTACTTGTATTTTTGAAAATAACACAGCTTGATGGTGTATTTGTATTATTTCTGAGATACAGCTAAGGGTTGTATTTGTATTTTTGAAAATAAGAGGGCTTGGGCTTGTTTTTGTATTATTTTCCGAGATACAGCTAAGGGTTGTATTTGTATTTTGGAAAATAACGCAGCTTGGGGTTGTTTTTTATTATTTTCCGAGATACAGCTAAGTCTTGTATTTGTATTTTTGAAAATAGCGCAGCTTAGGGGTGTATTTGTATTATTTTCCCAGATACAGCTAAGGGTTGTATTTGTATTTTTGAAAATAACGCAGCTTGGGGGTGTATTTGTATTATTTTCTGACATACAGCTAAGGTTTGTATTTGTATTTTTGAAAATAACACAGCTTGGGTGTGCATTTGTATTATTTTCCCAGATACAGCTAAGGTTTGTATTGTGATTTTGGAAAATAATACATCTTGGGGGTGTATTAGTATTATTTTCCAAGATACAGCTAAGGGCTGTATTTGTATTTTTGAAAATAACACAGCTTGATGGTGTATTTGTATTATTTTCTGAGACACAGCTAAGGGTTGTATTTGTATTTTTGAAAATAACAGAGCTTGGGCTTGTTTTTGTGTTATTTTCCGAGATACAGCTAAGGGTTGTATTTGTATTTTTGAAAATAACACAGCTTGGGTGTGTATTTGTATTATTTACCGAGATACAGCTAAGGGTTGTAGTTGTATTTTTGAAAATAAAACAGCTTGGGGGTGTACTTGTATTATTTTCCGAGATACAGCTAAGCGTTGTATTTGTATTTTTGTAAATAACGCTGCTTGGGGTGTATTTGTATTATTTTCCGAGATACAGCTAAGGGTTGTATTTGTATTTTGGAAAATAACGCAGCTTGGGGGTGTTTTTTATTATTTTCCGAGATACAGCTAAGGCTTGTATTTGTATTTTTGAAAATAGCGCAGCTTATGGGTGTATTTGTATTATTTTCCGAGATACACCTAAGTGTTGTATTTGTATTTTTGAAAATAACGCAGCTTGGGTGTGTATTTGTATTATTTTCTGACTTAGAGCTAAGGTTTGTATTTGTATTTTTGAAAATAAGGCAGCTTGGGGGTGTATTTGTATTATTTTGCGAGATACAGCTAGGGGTTGTATTTGTAATTTTGAAAATAAGAGAGCTTGGGCTTTTTTTTGTATTTTTTTCCGAGATACAACTAAGGGTTGTATTTGTATTTTTGAAAATAACACAGCTTGGGTGTGTATTTGTATTATTTTCCGAGATACAGCTAAGGGTTGCAGTTGTATTTTTGAAAATAACACAGCTTTTGGGTTTATTTGTATTATTTTTCGAGATACAACTAAGGGTTGTATTTGTATTTTTGAAAATAACACTGCCTGGGTGTGTATTTGTCTTAGTTCCAAAGGTACAGCTTAGGCTTGTATTTGCATTTTTGAAAATAACATATCTTGTTGGTGAACATGTATTATTTTCCGATACACAGCTATCGGTTTTATTTGTATTTTTGAAAACAACACAGCTTGGGAATGTATTTGTATTATTTTCCGAGATACAGCTCAGGGTTGTATTTGTATTTTTGAAAATAACACAGCTTGGGGGTGTATTTCTATTATTATCCGAGATACAGCTCAGGGTTGTATTTGTAGTTTTGAAAATAACACAGCTTGGGGGTGTATTTGTATTAATTTCCAAGATACAGCTATGGATTGTATTTGTATTTTGAAAAATTACACAGCTTGGGGGTGTATTTGTATTATTTTCTGAGATACAGCTCAGGGTTGTATTTGTATTTTGTAAAATAACACAGCTTGGGGGGTATTTCTATTATTTTCCGAGATACAGATAAGGGTTGTATTTGTATTTTTGAAAATAACACAGCTTGGGTGTGTATTTGTATTATTTTCCGAGATACAGCTAAGGGTTCTATTTGTATTTTTGAAAATAAACCAGCTTGGTGTGTATTTGTTTTATTTTCCGAGATACAGCTAAGGGTTGTATTTGTATTTTTGAAAATAACGCAGCTTGGGTGTGTATTTGTATTATTTTCTGACATACAGCTAAGGTTTGTATTTGTATTTTTGAAAACAAAGCAGCTTGGTGGTGTATTTGTATTATTTTGCGAGATACAGCTAAGGGTTGTATTTGTATTTTTGAAAATAACACAGCTTGGGTGTGTATTTGTATTATTTTCCCAGATACGGGTAAGGTTTGTATTGTGATTTAGGAAAATAATACAGCTTGGGGGTGTATTAGTATTATTTTCCGAGATAGAGCTAAGGGCTGTATTTGTATTTTTGAAAATAACACAGCTTGATGGTGTATTTGTATTATTTTCTGAGATACAGCTAAGGGTTGTATTTGTATTTTTGAAAATAAGAGAGCTTGGGCTTGTTTTTGTATTATTTTCCGAGATACAGCTAAGGGTTGTATTTGTATTTTGGAAAATAACGCAGCTTGGGGTTATTTTTTATTATTTTCCGAGATACAGCTAAGTCTTGTATTTGTTTTTTTGAAAATAGCGCAGCCTAGGGGTGTATTTGTATTATTTTCCGAGATAGAGCTAAGGCTTGTATTTGTATTTTTGAAAATAGCGCAGCCTGGGTGTGTACCTGTATTATTTTCTGAGATAAACCTAAGGGTTGTATTTGTATTTTTTGAAAATAACACAACTTAGGGGTGTATTTGTATTATTTTCCGAGATACAGCTACGGGTTGTATTTGTATTTTCAAAATAACGCAGCTTGAGGGTGTATTTGTATTATTTTCCAAGATACAGCTGAGGGTTGTATATGTATTTTTGAAAATAAAGCAGCTTGGGGGTGTATTTGTATTATTTTCCAAGATATAGCTATGCGTTGTATTTGTATTTTTGAAAATAACACAGCTTGGGAGTGTATTTGTATTATTTTCCAACATACAGCTATCGGTTGTATTTGGTTTTTTGAAAATAACACAGCTTGGGGGAGTATTTGTATTATTTTCCGAGATACAGCTCAGGGTTGTATTTGTATTTTTGAAAATAATACAGCTTGGGGGTGTATTTGTATTGTTTTCCGAGTAACAGCTAAGGGTTTTATTTGTATTTTTGAAAATAACCGAGCTTGGGGGTGTTTTTGTATTATTTTCCGAGATACAGCTAAGGGCTGTATTTTTATTTTTGAAAATAACACAGCTTGGGGGTGTATTTGTATTATTTTCCGAGATACAGCTATGGGTTCTATTTGTATTTTTGAAAATAACGCAGCTTGGTGGTGTGTTTCTATTATTATCCGAGATACAGCTCAGGGTTGTATTTGTATTTTTGAAAATTACACAGCTTCTGGGTGTATTTGTATTATTTTCCAAGATACAGCTATGGGTTGTATTTGTATTTTTGAAAATAACACAGCTTGGGGGTGTATTTGTACTATTTTCCGAGATACAGCTAAGGGTTGTATTTTTATTTTTGAAAATAAACGAGCTTGGGGGTGTATTTGTGTTATTTTCTGAGATACAGCTAAGGGCTGTATTTGTATTTTTGAATATAACACAGCTTTGGGGTGTATTTGTATTATTTTCCGAGACACAGCTCAGGGTTGTATTTGTATGTTTGAAAATAACACATATTGAGGGTGTACTTGTATTATTTTAAAAGATACAGCTATGCGTTGTATTTGTATATTTGAAAATAACACAGCTTAAGAGTGTATTTGTATTACTTTCCAACATACAGCTATCGCTTGTATTTGGATTTTTGAAAATAACACAGCTTGGGGGAGTATTTGTATTATTTTCCGAGATACAGCTAAGGGTTTTATTTGTATTTTTGAAAGTAACACAGCATGGGGGTGTATTTCTATTATTTTCCGAGATACAGCTAAGGTTTGCATATGCATTTTAGAAAATAACACATCTTGTGTGTGTACTTGTATTATTTTAAAAGATACAGCTATGGGTTGTATTTGTATTTTTGAAAATAACACAGCCTGGTTGTGTATTTGTATTATTTTCCAACATACAGCTAAGGGTTGTATTTGTATTTTTGAAAATAACACAGCTTGTGGTTGTATTAGTATTATTTTCTGAGATAAAACGAAGGGTTGTATTTCTGTTTTTGAAAATAACACATCTTGGGGGTGTATTTGTATTATTTTCCGAGATACAGCTAAGGGTTGTATTTGTATTTTTGAAAATAACACAGCTTGGGGAGGTTTTTGTATTATTTTCCGCGATACAGCTCAGGGTTTTATTTGTATTTTTGAAAATAACCCAGCTTGGGGATGTATTTGTATTAATTTCCGAGATACAGCTATCGGTTGTATTTGTATTTTGGAAAATAACACAGCTTGGGTGTGTATTTCTCTTATTATCTGAGATACAGCTCAGGGTTGTATTTGTATTTTTGAAAATAACACAGCTTGGGGGTGTATTTGTATTATTTTCCGAAATACAGCTAAGGATTGTATTTGTATTTTTGAAAATAAAAGAGCTTTGGGGTGTATTTGTATTAATTTCCGATATACATCTAAGGTTTATATTTGTATTTTTGAAAATAACGCAGCTTGGGGGTGTATTTGTATTATTTTCTGAGATACAGCTAAGGATTGTATTTGTATTTTTGAAAATAACACAGCTTGGGCGTGTATTTGTATTATTATCCGAGTTACAGCTAAGGGTGGTATTTGTATTTTGGAAAATAACACAGCTTGGGGGTGTATTTGTATTATTTTCCGAGATACAGATAAGGGTTGTATTTGAATTTTTGAAAATAACGCAGCTTGTGGGTGTATATTTATTATTTTCCGAGACACAGCTAAGGTTTTTATTTGTATTTTGGAAAACAACGCAGCTTGGGGGTATATTTGTATTATTTTCCGAGATACAGCTAAGGGTTTTATTTGTATTTTTGAAAACAACGCATCTTCGGGGTGCATTTGTATTATTTTCCGAAATACAGCTAAGGTTTATATTTGTATTTTTGAAAATAACACAGCGTGAAGGTGTATTTTTATCATTTTCCGAGATAAAGCTAAGGTTTGTATTTGTATTTTGGAAAATAACACAGCTTGGGGGTGTGTTTGTATTATTTTCCGAGATACAGATAAGGGCTGTATTTTTATTTTTGAAAATAACACAACTTGGGAGTGTATTTGTATTATTTTCCGAGATACAGCTAAGGGTTGTATTTGTATTTTTGAAAATAACACAGCTTGGTGGTGTTTTTGTATTATTTTTTGAGATACAGCTCAGGATTGTATTTTTATTTTTGAAAATAACACAGCTTGTGGGTGTATTTGTATTATTTTCCGAGATACAGCTAAGGGTTGCATTTGTATTTTTGAAAATAACGCATCTTGGGTGTGTATTTGTATTATTTTCTGAGATACAGCTAAGGTTTGTATTTGTATTTTGGAAAATTACACAGCTTGGGGGTGTATGTGTATTATTTTCCAAGATACAGCTCTTTGTTGTATTTGTATTTTGAAAATAACACAGCTTGGGGTTGTATTTGTATTATTTTTCGAGATACAGCTCAGGATTTTATTTGTATTTTTGAAAATAACAAAGCTTGGGGGTGTATTTGTATTATTTTACGAGATACAGCTCAGGGTTTTATTTGTATTTTGCAAAATAAATCAGCTTGGGGGTGTTTTTGTATTATTTTCCGAGATACAACTATGGGTTGTATTTGTATTTTTGAAAATAACGCATCTTGTGTGTGTATTTGTATTATTTTCCGAGATACAGCTAAGATTTGTATTTGTATTTTTGAAAATAACACAGCTTGGTGGTGTATTTGTATTATTTACCCAGATACAGCTAAGGTTTGTATTTGTATTTTGGAAAATAACACAGCTTGGGGTTGTATTTGTATTATTTTCCGAGATACAGCTCAGGGTTGTATTTGTATTTTTGAAAATGACACTGCTTGCGTTTGTATTTGTATTATTTTTCAAGATACAGCTAACGGTTGTATTTCTATTTGTGAAAATAATGCAGCTTGTGGGTGTATTTGTATTATTTTCCGAGATACAGCTAAGGTTTCTATTTGTATTTTTGAAAATAACGCAGCTTGGGGGTGTATTTGTATTATTTTCCGAGATACGGCTAAGGGTTGTGTTTGTATTTTCGAAAATAACACAATTTGGGGGTGTATTTGAATTATTTTCCGAGATACAGCTAAGGGTTGTCTTTGTATTTTTATAAATAACATGGCTTGGGGGTGTTTTTGTATCATTTTCTGAGATAGAGCTCAGGATTCTATTTGTATTTTTGAAAATAACACCGATTGGGGTTATATTTGTATTATTTTCCGAGATACAGCTAAAGGTTGTATTTGTATTTTTGAAAATAACGCAGCTTGGGGGTGTATTTGTATTCTTTTCCGAGATATATCTAAGAGTTGTACTTCTATTTTTGAAAATAACACAGCTTGGGGGTGTATTTGTATTATGTTCCGAGATACAGCTAAGTGTTGTGTTTGTATTTTTGAAAATAACACAGCTTGAAGGTGAATTTGTATTATATTCTGAAATACAGCTGAGGGTTGTATTTGTATTTTTGAAAATAATGCAGCTTGGGGGTGTTTTTGTATTATTTTCCGAGATACAGCTCAGGATTTTATTTATATTTTTGAAAATAACACAGTTTGGGGGTGTATTTGTATTATTTTCCGAGATACCGCTAAGTGTTGTATTTGTATTTTTGAAAATAACGCAGCTTGGGGGTGTTTTTTATTATTTTCCGAGATACAGCTAAGGCTTGTATTTGTATTTTTGAAAATAGCGCAGCCTGGGGGTGTATCTGTATTATTTTCGGAGATACAGCTAAGGGTTGTATTTGTATTTTTGAAAATAACACAACTTAGGGGTGTATTTGTATTATTTTCTCAGATACAGATACGGGTTGTATTTGTATTTTCAAAATAACGCAGCTTGAGTGTGTATTTGTATTATTTTCCGAGATACAGCTGAGGGTTGTATTTGTATTTTTGAAAATAACGCAGCTTGGGGGTGTACTTGTATTATTTTCTAAGATACAGCTATGCGTTGTATTTGTGTTTTTGAGAATAACACAGCTTGGTAGTGTATTTGTATTATTTTCCAACATACAGCTATCGGTTTTATTTGTATTTTTGAAAAAAATACAGCTTGGGGGTGTATTTGTATTATTTTCCGAGTAACAGCTAAGGGTTTTATTTGTATTTTTGAAAATAACCGAGCTTGGGGGTGTGTTTGTATTATTTTCCGAGATACAGCTAAGGGCTGTATTTGTATTTTTGAAAATAACACAGCTTGGTGGTGTATTTGTATTATTTTCCGAGTAACAGCTAAGGGTTTTATTTGTATTTTTGAAAATAACCGAGCTTGGGGGTGTGTTTGTATTATTTTCCGTGATACAGCTAGGGGCTGTATTTGTATTTTTGAAAATAACACAGCTTGTGGGTGTATTTTTATTATTTTCCGAGATAGAGCTAAGGGTTTTATTTGTATTTTGGAAAATAACACAGCTTGTGGGTGTATTTGTATAATTACCCGAGATACAGCTCAGGGTTGTATTTGTATTTTTGAAAATAACATAGCTTGGGTGTGTATTTGTATTATTTTCCGAGATACAGCTAAGGGTTGTATTTGTATTTTTGAAAATTACACAACTTGGGGGTGTATTTGTATTATTTTCCGAGATACCACTATGGGTTGTATTTGTATTTTTGAAAATAACACATCTTGTTGGTGTAATTCTATTATTATCTGAGATAGAGCTCAGGGTTGTATTTGTATTTTGGAAAATAACACAGCTTCGGGGTGTATTTGTATTATTTTACAAGATACAGCTATGGGTTGTATTTGTATTTTTGAAAATAACACAGCTTGGGGGTGTATTTGTATTATTTTCCGAGATACAACTCAGGGTTGTATTTGTTTTTTGCAAAATAACTCAGCTTGGGGGTGTATTTGTGTTATTTTCCGAGATACAGCTAAGGGTTGTATTTTTATTTTTGAAAATAAACGAGCTTGGGTGTGTATTTGTGTTATTTTCTGAGATACAGCGAAGGGCTGTATTTGTATTTTTGAAAATAACACAGCTTTGGGGTGTAATTTTGTTATTTTCCGAGACACAGCTCAGGGTTTTCTTTGTATGTTTGAAAATAACACATATTGTGGGTGTACTTGTATTATTTTCCAAGATACAGCTATGCGTGGTATTTGTATATTTGAAAATAACACAGCTTGGGAGTGTATTTGTATTACTTTCCAACATACAGCTATCGGTTGTATTTGGATTTTTGAAAATAACACAGCTTGGGGGAGTATTTGTATTATTTTCCGAGATACAGCTAAGGGTTTTATTTGTATTTCTGAAAGTAACACAGCATGGGGGTGTATTTCTATTATTTTCCGAGATACAGCTAAGTTTTGCATTTGCATTTTAGAAAATAACACATCTTGTGTGTGTACTTGTATTATTTTAAAAGATACAGCTATGGGTTGTATTTGTAGTTTTGAAAATAACACAGCTTGGTTGTGTATTTGTATTATATTCCAACATACAGCTAAGGGTTGTATTTTTATTTTTGAAAATAACACAGCTTGTGGGTGTATTTGTATTATTTTCCTTGATACAGCGAAGGGTTGTATTTCTATTTTTGAAAATAACACAGCTTGGGTGTGTATTTCACTTATTATCTGAGATACAGCTCAGCGTTGTATTTGTATTTTTGAAAATAACACAGCTTGGGTGTGTATTTGTATTATTTTCCGAAATACAGCTAAGGGTTGTATTTGTATTTTTGACAGTAACACAGCGTGAAGGTGTATTTTTGTCATTTTCCGAGATAAAGCTAAGGTTTGTATTTGTATTTTGGAAAATAACACAGCTTGGGGGTATGTTTGTATTATTTTCCGAGATACAGATAAGGGCTGTATTTTTATTTTTGAAAATAACACAACTTGGGAGTGTATTTGTATTATTTTTCGAGATACAGGTAAGGGTTGTATTTGTATTTTTGAAAATAACACAGCTTGGGGGTGTTTTTGTATTATTTTCCGAGATACAGCTAAGGGTTTTTTTTGTATTTTTGAAAACAACGCAGCTTGGGGGTATATTTGTATTATTTTCCGAGATACAGCTAAGGGTTTAATTGTATTTTTGAAAACAACGCATCTTCGGGGAGTATTTGTATTATTTTCCGAAATACAGCTAAGGTTTGTATTTGTATTTTTGAAAATAACACAGCTTCGGGGTGTATTTGTATTATTTTACAAGATACAGCTATGGGTTGTATTTGTATTTTTGAAAATAACACAGCTTGGGGGTGTATTTGTATTATTTTACAAGATACAGCTATGGGTTGTATTTGTATTTTTGAAAATAACACAGCTTCGGGGTGTATTTGTATTATTTTACAAGATACAGCTATGGGTTGTATTTTTATTTTTGAAAATAACGCATCTTGGGTGTGTATTTGTATTATTTTCCGAGATACAGCTAAGGTTTGTATTTGTATTTTTGAAAATAACACAGCTTGGTGGTGTATTTGTATTATTTACCCAGATACAGCTAAGGTTTGTATTTGTATTTTGGAAAATAACACAGCTTGGGGGTGTTTCTGGATTATTTTCCGCGTTACAGCTCAGGGTTGTATTTTTATTTTGCAAAATAACTCAGCTTGGCGGTGTATTTGTATTATTTTCCGAGATACAGCTAAGGGTTGTATTTTTATTTTTGAAAATAAACGAGCTTGGGGGTGTATATGTTATTTTCTGAGATACAGCTAATGGCTGTATTTGTATTTTTGAAAATAACACATCTTTGGGGTGTATTTGTATTAATTTCCAAGACACAGCTCAGGGTTGCATTTGTATTTTTGAAAATGACACAGCTTGGGTGTGTATTTGTATTATTTTTCGAGATACAGCTAACTGTTGTATTTCTATTTTTGAAAATAATGCAGCTTGGGGGTGTATTTGTATTATTTTCCGAGATACAGCTAAGGTTTCTATTTGTATTTTTGAAAATAACGCAGCTTGGAGGTGTATTTGTATTATTTTCCGAGATACAGCTAAGGGTTGTCTTTGTATTTTTAAAAATAACATGGCTTGGGGGTGTTTTTGTATTATTTTCTGATATAGAGCTCAGGATTCTATTTGTATTTTTGAAAATAACACAGATTGGGGTTATATTTGTATTATTTTCCGAGATACAGCTAAGGGTTGTATTTGTATTTTTGAAAATAACGCAGCTTGGGTGTGTATTTGTATTATTTTCTGACATACAGCTAAGGTTTGTATTTGTATTTTTGAAAATAAGGCAGCTTGGTGGTGTATTTGTATTATTTTGCGAGATACAGCTAAGGGTTGTATTTGTATTTTTGAAAACATCACAGCTACGGTGTGTATTTGTATTATTTTTCCGAGATACAGCTAAGGGTTCTATTTATATTTTTGAAAATAACGCAGCTTTGGGTGTATTTGTATTATTTTCCGAGATACAACTAAGGGATGTATTTGTATTATGGAAAATAACGCAGCTACGGGTTGTTTTTTATTATTTTTCGTGATACACCTAAGGCTTGTACCTGTATTTTTGAAAATAGGGCAGCTTAGGGGTGTATTTGTATTATTTTCCGAGATACAGCTAAGGGTTTTATTTGTATTTTTAAAAATAACGCAGCTTGGGGGTGTGTTTGTATTATTTTCTGACATACAGCTAAGGTTTGTATTTGTATTTTTGAAAATAATGCAGCTTCGGGGTGTATTTGTAATATTTTCCGAGATATAGCTAAGGGTTGTATTTCTATTTTTGAAAATAACACAGCTTGTGGGTGTATTTGTATTATTTTCCGAGATATAGCTAAGGGTTGTATTTCTATTTTTGAAAATAACACAGCTTGTGGGTGTATTTGTATTATTTTCCGAAATACAGCTAAGGATTGTATTTTTATTTTTGAAAATAACGCAGCTTGGGGGTGTGTTTGTATTATTTTAGATACAGCTAAGCGTTGTATTTTTATTTTTGAAAATACCGCAGCTTGGGGGTGTATTTGTATTATTTTCCGAGATACAGCTAAGGTTTGTATTTGTATTTATGAAAATAACACAGCTTGGGGGTGTATTTCTATTATTATCTGAGATACAGCTCAGGGTTGTATATGTATTTTTGAAAATAACACAGCTTTGGGGTGTATTTGTATTATTTTCCAAGATTCAGCTATGGGTTGTATTTGTATTTTGAAAAATAACACAGCTTGGGGGTGTATTTGTATTATTTTCTGAGATACAGCTCAGAGTTGTATTTGTATTTTGTAAAATAACACAGCTTGGGGGTGTATTTGTATTATTTTCCGAGATACAGATAAGGGTTGTATTTGTATTTTTGAAAATAACACATCTTGAAGGTGTACTTGTATTATTTTCCGAGATACAGCTAAGCGTTGTATTTGTATTTTTGAAAATAACGCAGCTTGGGGTGTATTTGTATTATTTTCCGAGATACAGCTAAGTGTTGTATTTGTATTTTGGAAAATAACGCAGCTTGGGGGTGTTTTTTATTATTTTCCGAGATACAGCTAAGGATTGTATTTGTATTTTTGAAAATAGCGCAGGTTAGGGGTGTATTTGTATTATTTTCCAAAATACAGCTAAGGGTTGTATTTGTATTTTTGAAAATAACGCAGCTTGGGTGTGTATTTGTATTATTTTCTGACATAGAGCTAAGGATTGTATTTGCATTTTTGAAAATAAGGTAGCTAGGGGGTGTATTTGTATTATTTTGCAAGATAGAGCGAAGGGTTGTATTTGTATTTTTGAAAATAACACAGCTTGGGTGTGTATTTGTATTATTTTCCCAGATACAGCTAAGGTTTGTATTTGGATTTTTGAAAATAATACAGCTTGGGGGTGTATTAGTATTATTTTCCGAGATACAGCTAAGGGCTGTATTTATATTTTTGAAAATAACACAGATTGATGGTGTGTTTGTATTATTTTCTGAGATACAGCTAAGGGTTGTATTTGTATTTTTGAAAATAACAGAGCTTGGGCTTGTTTTTGTATTTTTTTATGAGATACAACTAAGGGTTGTATTTGTATTTTTGAAAATAACACAGCTTGGGTGTGTATTTGTATTATTTTCCGAGATACAGCTCAGGGTTGTATTTGTATTTTTGAAAATAACACAGCATGGGGGTGTATTTCTATTATTATCTGAGATACAGCTCGGGGTTGTATTTGTATTTTTGAAAATAACACAGCTTGGGGGTGTATTTGTATTATTTTCCAAGATAGAGCTATGGGTTGTATTTGTATTTTGGAAAATTACACAGCTTGTGGGTGTATTTGTATTATTTTCTGAGGTACAGCTCAGGTTTGTGTTTGTATTTTTTAAAATAACACAGCTTGGGGGGTATTTGTATTATTTTCCGAGATACAGATAAGGGTTGTATTTGTATTTTTGAAAATAACACAGCTTGGTTGTGTATTTGTATTATTTTCCCGAGATACAGCAAAGGGTTCTATTTGTATTTTTGAAAATAACGCAGCTTGGTGTGTGTTTGTATTATTTTCCGAGATACAGCTAAGGGTTGTATTTGTATTATGGAAAATAACGCAGCTTGGGGTTGTTTTTTATTATTTTCCGAGATACAGCTAAGTCTTGTACTTGTATTTTTGAAAATAGCGCAGCTTAGGGGTGTATTTGTATTATTTTCCGAGATACAGCTAAGGGTTGTATTTGTATTTTTGAAAATAACACAGCTTGGGGGTGTATTTCTATTATTATCCGAGATACAGCTCAGGGTTGTATTTGTATTTTTGAAAATAACACTGCTTGGGGGTGTTTATGTATTATTTTCCAAGATTCAGCTAAGGGTTGTATTTGTATTTTTGAAAATAACACAGATTCGGGTGTATTTGTATTATTTTCAAAGATACAGCTAAGGGATATATTGGTATTTTTGAAAATAACACAGCTTGGGGATGTATTTGTATTATTTTCCAAGATACAGCTAGGGTTGTATTTGTATTTTTGAAAATAACACAGCTTGGGCGTGTACCTGTATTATTTTTCCAGATACAGCTAAGCTTTGTATTTGTATTTTGGAAAATAACACAGCTTGGGGGTGTATTTGTATTATTTTCCGAGACACAGCTATGTGTTGTATTTGTATTTTTGAAAATAACACAGCATGTTGGTGTATTTGTATTATTTTCCGAGATACAGCTAAAGGTTGTATTTTATTTTTGAAAATATCACAGGTTGGTGGTGTATTTGTATTATTTTCGGAGGTACAGCTAAGGGTTGTATTTGTATTATTGAAAATAATAGAGCTTGGCTGTGTATTTGTATAATTTCCCGAGATAAAGCTAAGGGTTGTATTTGTATTTTTGAAAATAACACCGCTTGGGGGTGTTTTTGAATTATTTTCTGAGATACAGCTCAGGGTTGTATTTGTATTTTTGAAAATAACACAGCTTGGGGTTGTATTTGTATTATATTCTGAGTTACAACTCAGGGTTGTATTTGTATTTTTGAAAATAACGCAGCATTGGGGTGTATTTGTATTATTTTCAAAGACACAGCTAATGGTTGTATTTGCATTTTTGAAAATAACATATCCTGTGGGTGTACTTGTATTATTTTCCGAGATACAGCTAAGGGTTGTATTTGTATTTTTGAAAATAAACGAGCTTGGGGGTGTATCTGTATTAATTTCCAAGTTACAGCTAAGGGTTGTAATTGTATTTTTGAAAATAACACATCTTGAGGGTGTATTTGTGTATTTTCCAGGATACAGCCAAGGGTTGTATTTGTATTTTTGAAAATAACACAGCTTGGGGGTGTTTTTGTATTATTTTCCGAGATACACCTAAGGGTTTTATTTGTATTATTGAAAATAACAGAGCTTGGGGGTGTATTTGTATTATTTTCCGATATACAGCTAAGGGTTGAATTTGTATTTTTGAAAATAACACAGCTCGGAGGTGCATTTGTATTATTTTCCGAGATACAGCAACAGGTTGTATTTGTATTTTGGAAAATAACACAGCTCGGGGGTGTATTTGTATTATTTTCCAAGTTACAGCCAAGGGTTGTATTTGCATTTTTGAAAATAACATATCTTGTGGGTGTACTTGTATTATTTTCCAAGATACAGCTATCGGTTATAATTGTATTTTTGAAAATAACACAGCTTGTGGGTGTATTTGTTTTATTTTCCGAGATACAGCTAAGGGTTATATTTGAATTTTTGAATTACACAGCCTGGGGGTGTATTCGTATTATTCTCCGAGATACAGCTAAGTGTTGTATTTGTCTTTTTGAAAATAACACAGCTTGGGGGTGTATTTGTATTATTTTCCGAGATGCAGCTGTGGGTTGTATTTGTATTTTGGAAAATAACAGAGCTTGGCGGTGTATCTGTATTATTTTCCAAGGTACAGCTAATGGTTGTATTTCTATTTTTGAAAATAACACATCTTGGTGGTGTATTTGTATTAAATTCCGAGATACAGCTAAGGGTTGTATTTGTATTTTTGAAAATAACACAGCTTGTGGGTGTTTTTGTATTATTTTCCGAGATACAGCTAAGGTTTGTATTTCTATTTTTGAAAATAACACAGCTTGGGGGTGTATTTGTATTATTTTCCGAGATACAGCTGTGGGTTGTATTTGTATTTTGGAAAATAACAGAGCTTGGCGGTGTATCTGTATTATTTTCCAAGGTACAGCTAATGGTTGTATTTCTATTTTTGAAAATAACACATCTTGGTGGTGTATTTTTATTATTTTCTCAGATACATCTAAGGGTTGTATTTGTATTATTGAAAATAACAGAGCTTGGGGGTGTATTTGTATTATTTTCGACGTTCCAGCTTAGGGTTGTATTTGCATTTTTGAAAATAACATATCTTGTGGGTGTACTTGAATTATTTTCCAAGATACAGCTATCAGTTATATTTGTATTTTTGAAAATAACACAGCTTGGGGCTGTATTTGTTTTATTTTCCGAGACAAATCTAAGGGTTATATTTGTGTTTTTGAAAATAACACAACTTGGAGGTGTATTTGTATTATTTTCCGAGATACAGCTAAGGGTTGTATTTGTATTTTTGAAAATACCACAGCTTGGGGGTTTATATGTATTATTTTCCGAGATACAGCTAAGGGTTGTATTTTTATTTTTGAAAATAACAGCTCTTGGGGGTGTATTTGTATTATTTTCCGAGATACAGCTATGGGTTGTATTTGTATTTTTGAAAATAACACAGCTTGGGGGTGTATTTCTATTATTATCCGAGATGCAGCTCAGTGTTTTATTTGTATTTTGGAAAATAACACAGCTTGTGGGTGTATTTGTATTATTTTCTGAGATACAGCTATGGGTTGTATTTGTATTATTGAAAATAACAGAGCTTTGAGGTGTATTTGTATTATTTTTCGAGATACAGCTAAGGGTTGTATTTGTATTTTTGAAAATAACACAGCTTGGGGGTGTATTTGTATTATTTTCTGAGATACAGCTATGGGTTGTATTTGTATTATTGAAAATAACAGAGCTTTGAGGTGTATTTGTATTATTTTTCGAGATACAGCTAAGGGTTGTATTTGTATTTTTGAAAATAACAAAGCTTGGTGGTGTATTTGTATTATTTTCCGTGATACAGCTATTGGTTGTATTTATATTTTTGAAAATAACACAGCTTGGGGGTGTATTTCTATTAATATCCGAAATACAGCTCCGGGTTGTATTTGTATTTTTGAAAATAACACAGCTTTGGTTTTTGTTTGTAATATTTTCCAAGATACAGCTATGGGTTTTATTTGTATTTTTGAAAATAACACAGCTTGGGGGTTTATTTGTTTTATTTTCCGAGAAACAGCTAAGGGTTATATTTTTATTTTTGAAAATAACACAGCTTGGGTGTGTGTTTGTATTATTTTACGAGATACAGCTAAGTGTTGTATTTGTATTTTTTAAATTAACACAGCTTGGGGGTGTATTTGTATTATTTTCCGAGATACAGCTCAGTGTTGTATTTGTATATTTGAAAATAACACAGCTTGGGGGTGTATTTGTATTATTTTCGAAGATACAGCTATGGGTTGTATTTATATTTTTGATAATAACACAGCTTGGGGGTGTATTTCTATTATTTTCCGAGATACAACTAACGGTGGTATTTGTATTTTTGAAAGTAACACAGCCTGGGGGTGTATTTGTATTATTTTCCGAGACACAGCTAAGTGTTGTAATTGTATTTTTGAAAATAAGACAGCATGGGAGTGTATTTGTATTATTTTCCGAGATACACCTAAGGGTTGTATTTTATTTTTGAAAATAACACAGGTTGGGGGTGTATTTGTATTATTTTCTGAAGTACATCTAAGTGTTGTATTTGTGTTATTGAAAATAAGAGAGCTTGGGGGTGTATTTGTATAATTTTCCGAGATAGAGCTAAGTGTTGTATTTGTATTTTTGAAAATAACACAGCTTCGGTGTGTTTTTGTATTATTTTCTGAGATACAGCTCAGGGTAAAATTTGTATTTTTGAAAATAACACACCTTGGGGGTGTATTTGTATTATTTTCTGAGTTACAACTTAGGGTTGTATTTGCATTTTTGAAAATATCACAGCTTGGGGGTGTATTTGTATTATTTTCCGAGATACAGCTAAGGCTTGTATTTGTATTTTTGAAAATAACACAGCTTGGGGGTGTATTTGTATTATTTTCCGAGATACAGCTATGGGTTGTATTTGTATTTTGAAAATAACACAGCTTGGCGGTATATTTCTGTTATTATCCGAGACACAGCTCCAGGTTGTATTTGTATTTTTGAAAATAACAACCTTGGGGGTGTATTTGTATTATTTTTCGAGATACAGTTATCGGTTGTTTTTGTATTTTTTATAATAACACAGCTTTGGGATGTATTTGTATAATTTTTCGAGATATAGCTGAGTGTGGTATTTGTATTTTTGAAAACAACACAGCTTAGGGGTGCATTTCTATTATTATCCGAGATACAGCTCCGGGTTGTATTTGTATTTTTTAAAATAACACAGCTTGGGGGTTTATTTGTATTATTTTCCGAGATACAGCTATTGGTTGTATTTGTATTTTTAAAAATAACACAGCTTGGGGGTGTATTTCTATTATTATCCAAGATACAGCTCAGGGTTGTATTTGTATTTCTGAAAATAACACAGCTTGTGGGTGTGTTTGTACTATTTTCCAAAATACAGCTATGGGATTTATTTGTATTTTTGAAAATAACACAGCTTGGGGGTGTATTTATATTATTTTCCAAGATACAGCTCAGGGTTGTATTTGTATTTTTGAAAATAACAGCTTGGGGGGTTACCTGTATTATTTTTCCAGATACACCCAAGTTTTGTATTTGTATTTTGGAAAATAACACAGCTTGGGGGTGTATTTGTATTATTTTCCAAGATAAAGCTATGGGTTTTATTTGTATTTTTGAAAACAACACAGCTTGGGGGTGAATTTGTATTATTTCCGAGATACAGCTCAGGGTTGTATTTGTATTTTGGAAAATAACACAGCTTGGGGGTGTATTTGTATTATTTTTCGATATACAGCAAAGGGTTGTATTTGTATTTTTGAAAATAACACAGCTTGGGGGTGTATTTGTATTATTTTCTGAGATACAGCTATAGGTTGTATTTGTATTTATGAAAATAACACAGCTTGGGGGTGTATTTCTATTATTATCCGAGATACAGCTCAGAGTTTTATATGTATTTTGGAAAATAACACAGCTTGGGGTGTATTTGTATTATTTTCCGAGATACAGCTAAGAGTTGTATTTGTATTTATGAAAATAACACAGCTTGGTGGTGTATTTGTATTATTTTCCGAGTTAAAGCTCAGCGTTGTATATGTATTTTTGAAAATAACACAGCTGTGGTGTATATTTTTATTATTTTCTGAGATACAGCTAAGGATTGTATTAGTATTTTTGAAAATAACATGCCTTGGGGCTGTATCTGTATTATTTTCCAAGACACAGCTAAAGGTTGTATTTGTATTTTTGAAAATAACACATCTTGGGGGTGTATTTGTATTATTTTCAGAGATACAGGTCAGGGTTGTATTTGTATTTTTGAAAATAACACTGCTTGGGGTTTATTTGTATTATTTTTCGACATACAGCTATGGGTTGTATTTGTATTTTTTTAAATAACCGAGATTGGTGGTGTATTTGTATTATTTTCCGAGATACAGCTAAGGGCTGTATTTGTATTTTTGAAAGTAACACAGCTTGGGGGTGTATATGTATTATTTTTCGAGATACAGCTATGGGTTGTATTTGTATTTTTGAAAATAACAGAGCTTTTGGGTGTATTTGTATTATTTTCCGAGATAAAGCTAAGGGTTTTATTTGTATGTTTGAAAATTACACAACTTGGGGGTGTATTTGTATTATTTTCCGAGATACAGCTAAAGGTTGTAATTTTATTTTTGAAAACAACGCAGCTTGGGTGTGTATCTGTATTATTTTCCGAGACACAGCTAAGGGTTGTATTTGTATTTTTGAAAATGACACAGCTTTTGGGTGTATTTGTATTAATTTTCGAGATACAGCTAAGGGATGTATTTGTATTTTTGAAAATAACACAGCTTGGGTGTGTATTTGTATTATTTTCAAAGACACAGCTAAGGGTTGTATTTGAATTTTTGAAAATAACATATCTTGTGGGTGTACTTGTATTATTTTCTGAGATACAGCTATCGGTTGTTTTTTTATTTTTGAAAATAACACAGCTTTGTGGTGTATTTGTATTATTTTCCGAGATACAGCTGAGGGTTGTATTTGTATTTTTGAAAATAACACAGCTTGTGGGTGTATTTCTATTATTATCGGAGATACAGCTCAGGGTTGTATTTGTATTTTAGAAAATAACACTGCTTGGGGGTGTTTATGTATTATTTTCCAAGATTCAGCTAAGGGTTGTATTTGTATTTTTGAAAATAACACAGATTCGGGTGTATTTGCATTATTTTCCAAGATACATCTAAGGGATATATAGGTATTTTTGAAAATAACACAGCTTGGGGATGTATTTGTATTATTTTTCAAGATACAGCTAAGGTTGTATTTGTATTTTTGAAAATAACACAGCTTGGGCGTGTACCTGTATTATTTTTCCAGATACAGCTAAGCTTTGTATTTGTATTTTGGAAATTAACACAGCTTGGGGGTGTATTTGTATTATTTTCCGAGACACAGCTATGTGTTGTATTTGTATTTTTGAAAATAACACAGCATGTGGGTGTATTTGTATTATTTTCCGAGATACAGCTAAAGGTTGTATTTTATTTTTGAAAATAACACAGGTTGGTGGTGTATTTGTATTATATTCGAAGGTACAGCTAAGGGTTGTATTTGTATTATTGAAAATAATAGAGCTTGGCTGTGTATTTGTATAATTTCCCGAGATAAATCTAAGGGTTGTATTTGTATTTTTGAAAATAACACCGCTTGGGGGTGTTTTTGAATTAGTTTCTGAGATACAGCTCAGGGTTGTATTTTTATTTTTGTAAATAACACAGCTTGGGGTTGTATTTGTATTATATTTTGAGTTACAACTCAGGGTTGTATTTGTATTTTTGAAAATAACGCAGCTTTGGGGTGTATTTGTATTATTTTCAAAGACACAGCTAATGGTTGTATTTGCATTTTTGAAAATAACATATCCTGTGGGTGTACTTGTATTATTTTCTGAGATACAGCTAAGGGTTGTATTTGTATTTTTGAAAATAAACGAGCTTGGGGGTGTATCTGTATTATTTTCCAAGATACAGCTAAGGGTTGTAATTGTATTTTTGAATAAAACACATCTTGAGGGTGTATTTGTGTATTTTCCAGGATACAGCCAAGAGTTGTATTTGCATTTTTGAAAATAACACAGCTTGGGGGTGTTTTTGTATTATTTTCTGAGATACAGCTAAGGTTTGTATTTCTATATTTGAAAATAACACAGATTGGGGGTGTATTTGTATTATTTTCCGAGATACACCTAAGGGTGGTATTTGTATTATTGAAAATAACAGAGCTTGGGGGTGTATTTGTATTATTTTCCGATATACGGCTAAGGGTTGTATTTGTATTTTTGAAAATAACAAAGCTCGGAGGTGCATTTGTATTATTTTCCGAGAAACAGCTACAGGTTGTATTTGTATTTTGGAAAATAACACAGCTTGGGGGTGTATTTGTATTATTTTCCAAGTCACAGCCAAGGGTTGTATTTGCATTTTTGAAAATAACATATCTTGTTGGTGTACTTGTATTATATTCCAAGATACAGCTATCGGTTATATTTGTATTTTTGAAAATAACACAGCTTGTGGGTGTATTTGTTTTATTTTCCGAGATACAGCTAAGGGTTATATTTGAATTTTTGAATTACACAGCCTGGGGGTGTATTCGTATTATTCTCCGAGATACAGCTAAGGGTTGTATTTGTATTTTTGAAAATAACACAGCTTGGGGGTTTATACATATTATTTTCCTAGATACAGCTAAGGGTTGTATTTGTATTTTTGAAAATAGCAGAACTTGGGGGTATGTTTGTATTATTTTCCGAGATACAGCTAAGGGTTGTATTTGTATTTTGAAAATAACACAGCTTAGGGGTGTATTTCAATTATTATCCGAGATACAGCTCAGGGTTGTATTTGTATTTTTGAAAATAACACAGCTTGGGCGTGTATTTGTATTATTTTCCAAGATGCAGCTATGGGTTTTATTTGTATTTTTGAAAATAACACAGCTTGGCGGTGTATTTGTATTCTTTTCCGAGATACAGCTCAGGGTTGTATTTGTATTTTTGAAAATAACAGAGCTTTGGTGTGTATTTGTATTAATTTCCGAGATACTGCTATGGGTTGTATTTGTATTTTTGAAAATAACACAGCTTGAAGATGTATTTGTATTATTTTCCGAGATACAGCTCAGTGTTGTGTTTGTATTTTTGAAAATAACACAGCTTGGGGGTGTATTTGTATTATTTTCCGAGATACAGCTAAGGGTTGTATTTGTATTATTGAAAATAACAGAGCTTTGGGGTGTATTTGTATTATTTTCGGAGATACAGCTAAGGGTTGTATTTGTATTTTTGAAAATAACACAGCTTGGGGGTGTTTTTTTATTATTTTCCGAGATACAGCTAAGGTTTGTATTTCTATTTTTGAAAATAACACAGCTTAGGGGTGTTTTTGTATTATTTTCCGAGATACAGCTAAGGTTTGTATTTCTATTTTTGAAAATAACACATATTGGGGGTGTATTTGTATTATTTTTCGATATACAGCAAAGGGTTGTATTTGTATTTTTGAAAATAACACAGCTTGGGGGTGTATTTGTATTATTTTCTGAGATACAGCTATAGGTTGTATTTGTATTTTTGAAAATAACACAGCTTGGGGGTGTATTTCTATTATTATCCGAGATACAGCTCAGAGTTTTATATGTATTTTGGAAAATAACACAGCTTGGGGTGTATTTGTATTATTTTCCGAGATACAGCTAAGAGTTGTATTTGTATTTATGAAAATAACACAGCTTGGTGGTGTATTTGTATTATTTTCCGAGTTAAAGCTCAGCGTTGTATATGTATTTTTGAAAATAACACAGCTGTGGTGTATATTTTTATTATTTTCTGAGATACAGCTAAGGATTGTATTAGTATTTTTGAAAATAACATGCCTTGGGGCTGTATCTGTATTATTTTCCAAGACACAGCTAAAGGTTGTATTTGTATTTTTGAAAATAACACATCTTGGGGGTGTATTTGTATTATTTTCAGAGATACAGGTCAGGGTTGTATTTGTATTTTTGAAAATAACACTGCTTGGGGTTTATTTGTATTATTTTTCGACATACAGCTATGGGTTGTATTTGTATTTTTTTAAATAACCGAGATTGGTGGTGTATTTGTATTATTTTCCGAGATACAGCTAAGGGCTGTATTTGTATTTTTGAAAGTAACACAGCTTGGGGGTGTATATGTATTATTTTTCGAGATACAGCTATGGGTTGTATTTGTATTTTTGAAAATAACAGAGCTTTTGGGTGTATTTGTATTATTTTCCGAGATAAAGCTAAGGGTTTTATTTGTATGTTTGAAAATTACACAACTTGGGGGTGTATTTGTATTATTTTCCGAGATACAGCTAAAGGTTGTAATTTTATTTTTGAAAACAACGCAGCTTGGGTGTGTATCTGTATTATTTTCCGAGACACAGCTAAGGGTTGTATTTGTATTTTTGAAAATGACACAGCTTTTGGGTGTATTTGTATTAATTTTCGAGATACAGCTAAGGGATGTATTTGTATTTTTGAAAATAACACAGCTTGGGTGTGTATTTGTATTATTTTCAAAGACACAGCTAAGGGTTGTATTTGAATTTTTGAAAATAACATATCTTGTGGGTGTACTTGTATTATTTTCTGAGATACAGCTATCGGTTGTTTTTTTATTTTTGAAAATAACACAGCTTTGTGGTGTATTTGTATTATTTTCCGAGATACAGCTGAGGGTTGTATTTGTATTTTTGAAAATAACACAGCTTGTGGGTGTATTTCTATTATTATCGGAGATACAGCTCAGGGTTGTATTTGTATTTTAGAAAATAACACTGCTTGGGGGTGTTTATGTATTATTTTCCAAGATTCAGCTAAGGGTTGTATTTGTATTTTTGAAAATAACACAGATTCGGGTGTATTTGCATTATTTTCCAAGATACATCTAAGGGATATATAGGTATTTTTGAAAATAACACAGCTTGGGGATGTATTTGTATTATTTTTCAAGATACAGCTAAGGTTGTATTTGTATTTTTGAAAATAACACAGCTTGGGCGTGTACCTGTATTATTTTTCCAGATACAGCTAAGCTTTGTATTTGTATTTTGGAAATTAACACAGCTTGGGGGTGTATTTGTATTATTTTCCGAGACACAGCTATGTGTTGTATTTGTATTTTTGAAAATAACACAGCATGTGGGTGTATTTGTATTATTTTCCGAGATACAGCTAAAGGTTGTATTTTATTTTTGAAAATAACACAGGTTGGTGGTGTATTTGTATTATATTCGAAGGTACAGCTAAGGGTTGTATTTGTATTATTGAAAATAATAGAGCTTGGCTGTGTATTTGTATAATTTCCCGAGATAAATCTAAGGGTTGTATTTGTATTTTTGAAAATAACACCGCTTGGGGGTGTTTTTGAATTAGTTTCTGAGATACAGCTCAGGGTTGTATTTTTATTTTTGTAAATAACACAGCTTGGGGTTGTATTTGTATTATATTTTGAGTTACAACTCAGGGTTGTATTTGTATTTTTGAAAATAACGCAGCTTTGGGGTGTATTTGTATTATTTTCAAAGACACAGCTAATGGTTGTATTTGCATTTTTGAAAATAACATATCCTGTGGGTGTACTTGTATTATTTTCTGAGATACAGCTAAGGGTTGTATTTGTATTTTTGAAAATAAACGAGCTTGGGGGTGTATCTGTATTATTTTCCAAGATACAGCTAAGGGTTGTAATTGTATTTTTGAATAAAACACATCTTGAGGGTGTATTTGTGTATTTTCCAGGATACAGCCAAGAGTTGTATTTGCATTTTTGAAAATAACACAGCTTGGGGGTGTTTTTGTATTATTTTCTGAGATACAGCTAAGGTTTGTATTTCTATATTTGAAAATAACACAGATTGGGGGTGTATTTGTATTATTTTCCGAGATACACCTAAGGGTGGTATTTGTATTATTGAAAATAACAGAGCTTGGGGGTGTATTTGTATTATTTTCCGATATACGGCTAAGGGTTGTATTTGTATTTTTGAAAATAACAAAGCTCGGAGGTGCATTTGTATTATTTTCCGAGAAACAGCTACAGGTTGTATTTGTATTTTGGAAAATAACACAGCTTGGGGGTGTATTTGTATTATTTTCCAAGTCACAGCCAAGGGTTGTATTTGCATTTTTGAAAATAACATATCTTGTTGGTGTACTTGTATTATATTCCAAGATACAGCTATCGGTTATATTTGTATTTTTGAAAATAACACAGCTTGTGGGTGTATTTGTTTTATTTTCCGAGATACAGCTAAGGGTTATATTTGAATTTTTGAATTACACAGCCTGGGGGTGTATTCGTATTATTCTCCGAGATACAGCTAAGGGTTGTATTTGTATTTTTGAAAATAACACAGCTTGGGGGTTTATACATATTATTTTCCTAGATACAGCTAAGGGTTGTATTTGTATTTTTGAAAATAGCAGAACTTGGGGGTATGTTTGTATTATTTTCCGAGATACAGCTAAGGGTTGTATTTGTATTTTGAAAATAACACAGCTTAGGGGTGTATTTCAATTATTATCCGAGATACAGCTCAGGGTTGTATTTGTATTTTTGAAAATAACACAGCTTGGGCGTGTATTTGTATTATTTTCCAAGATGCAGCTATGGGTTTTATTTGTATTTTTGAAAATAACACAGCTTGGCGGTGTATTTGTATTCTTTTCCGAGATACAGCTCAGGGTTGTATTTGTATTTTTGAAAATAACAGAGCTTTGGTGTGTATTTGTATTAATTTCCGAGATACTGCTATGGGTTGTATTTGTATTTTTGAAAATAACACAGCTTGAAGATGTATTTGTATTATTTTCCGAGATACAGCTCAGTGTTGTGTTTGTATTTTTGAAAATAACACAGCTTGGGGGTGTATTTGTATTATTTTCCGAGATACAGCTAAGGGTTGTATTTGTATTATTGAAAATAACAGAGCTTTGGGGTGTATTTGTATTATTTTCGGAGATACAGCTAAGGGTTGTATTTGTATTTTTGAAAATAACACAGCTTGGGGGTGTTTTTTTATTATTTTCCGAGATACAGCTAAGGTTTGTATTTCTATTTTTGAAAATAACACAGCTTAGGGGTGTTTTTGTATTATTTTCCGAGATACAGCTAAGGTTTGTATTTCTATTTTTGAAAATAACACATATTGGGGGTGTATTTGTATTATTTTTCGATATACAGCAAAGGGTTGTATTTGTATTTTTGAAAATAACACAGCTTGGGGGTGTATTTGTATTATTTTCTGAGATACAGCTATAGGTTGTATTTGTATTTTTGAAAATAACACAGCTTGGGGGTGTATTTCTATTATTATCCGAGATACAGCTCAGAGTTTTATATGTATTTTGGAAAATAACACAGCTTGGGGTGTATTTGTATTATTTTCCGAGATACAGCTAAGAGTTGTATTTGTATTTATGAAAATAACACAGCTTGGTGGTGTATTTGTATTATTTTCCGAGTTAAAGCTCAGCGTTGTATATGTATTTTTGAAAATAACACAGCTGTGGTGTATATTTTTATTATTTTCTGAGATACAGCTAAGGATTGTATTAGTATTTTTGAAAATAACATGCCTTGGGGCTGTATCTGTATTATTTTCCAAGACACAGCTAAAGGTTGTATTTGTATTTTTGAAAATAACACATCTTGGGGGTGTATTTGTATTATTTTCAGAGATACAGGTCAGGGTTGTATTTGTATTTTTGAAAATAACACTGCTTGGGGTTTATTTGTATTATTTTTCGACATACAGCTATGGGTTGTATTTGTATTTTTTTAAATAACCGAGATTGGTGGTGTATTTGTATTATTTTCCGAGATACAGCTAAGGGCTGTATTTGTATTTTTGAAAGTAACACAGCTTGGGGGTGTATATGTATTATTTTTCGAGATACAGCTATGGGTTGTATTTGTATTTTTGAAAATAACAGAGCTTTTGGGTGTATTTGTATTATTTTCCGAGATAAAGCTAAGGGTTTTATTTGTATGTTTGAAAATTACACAACTTGGGGGTGTATTTGTATTATTTTCCGAGATACAGCTAAAGGTTGTAATTTTATTTTTGAAAACAACGCAGCTTGGGTGTGTATCTGTATTATTTTCCGAGACACAGCTAAGGGTTGTATTTGTATTTTTGAAAATGACACAGCTTTTGGGTGTATTTGTATTAATTTTCGAGATACAGCTAAGGGATGTATTTGTATTTTTGAAAATAACACAGCTTGGGTGTGTATTTGTATTATTTTCAAAGACACAGCTAAGGGTTGTATTTGAATTTTTGAAAATAACATATCTTGTGGGTGTACTTGTATTATTTTCTGAGATACAGCTATCGGTTGTTTTTTTATTTTTGAAAATAACACAGCTTTGTGGTGTATTTGTATTATTTTCCGAGATACAGCTGAGGGTTGTATTTGTATTTTTGAAAATAACACAGCTTGTGGGTGTATTTCTATTATTATCGGAGATACAGCTCAGGGTTGTATTTGTATTTTAGAAAATAACACTGCTTGGGGGTGTTTATGTATTATTTTCCAAGATTCAGCTAAGGGTTGTATTTGTATTTTTGAAAATAACACAGATTCGGGTGTATTTGCATTATTTTCCAAGATACATCTAAGGGATATATAGGTATTTTTGAAAATAACACAGCTTGGGGATGTATTTGTATTATTTTCCAAGATACAGCTAAGGTTGTATTTGTATTTTTGAAAATAACACAGCTTGGGCGTGTACCTGTATTATTTTTCCAGATACAGCTAAGCTTTGTATTTGTATTTTGGAAATTAACACAGCTTGGGGGTGTATTTGTATTATTTTCCGAGACACAGCTATGTGTTGTATTTGTATTTTTGAAAATAACACAGCATGTGGGTGTATTTGTATTATTTTCCGAGATACAGCTAAAGGTTGTATTTTATTTTTGAAAATAACACAGGTTGGTGGTGTATTTGTATTATATTCGAAGGTACAGCTAAGGGTTGTATTTGTATTATTGAAAATAATAGAGCTTGGCTGTGTATTTGTATAATTTCCCGAGATAAATCTAAGGGTTGTATTTGTATTTTTGAAAATAACACCGCTTGGGGGTGTTTTTGAATTAGTTTCTGAGATACAGCTCAGGGTTGTATTTTTATTTTTGTAAATAACACAGCTTGGGGTTGTATTTGTATTATATTCTGAGTTACAACTCAGGGTTGTATTTGTATTTTTGAAAATAACGCAGCTTTGGGGTGTATTTGTATTATTTTCAAAGACACAGCTAATGGTTGTATTTGCATTTTTGAAAATAACATATCCTGTGGGTGTACTTGTATTATTTTCTGAGATACAGCTAAGGGTTGTATTTGTATTTTTGAAAATAAACGAGCTTGGGGGTGTATCTGTATTATTTTCCAAGATACAGCTAAGGGTTGTAATTGTATTTTTGAATAAAACACATCTTGAGGGTGTATTTGTGTATTTTCCAGGATACAGCCAAGAGTTGTATTTGCATTTTTGAAAATAACACAGCTTGGGGGTGTTTTTGTATTATTTTCTGAGATACAGCTAAGGTTTGTATTTCTATATTTGAAAATAACACAGATTGGGGGTGTATTTGTATTATTTTCCGAGATACACCTAAGGGTGGTATTTGTATTATTGAAAATAACAGAGCTTGGGGGTGTATTTGTATTATTTTCCGATATACGGCTAAGGGTTGTATTTGTATTTTTGAAAATAACACAGCTCGGAGGTGCATTTGTATTATTTTCCGAGAAACAGCTACAGGTTGTATTTGTATTTTGGAAAATAACACAGCTCGGGGGTGTATTTGTATTATTTTCCAAGTCACAGCCAAGGGTTGTATTTGCATTTTTGAAAATAACATATCTTGTTGGTGTACTTGTATTATATTCCAAGATACAGCTATTGGTTATATTTGTATTTTTGAAAATAACACAGCTTGTGGGTGTATTTGTTTTATTTTCCGAGATACAGCTAAGGGTTATATTTGAATTTTTGAATTACACAGCCTGGGGGTGTATTCGTATTATTCTCCGAGATACAGCTAAGGGTTGTATTTGTATTTTTGAAAATAACACAGCTTGGGGGTTTATACATATTATTTTCATAGATACAGCTAAGGGTTGTATTTGTATTTTTGAAAATAGCAGAACTTGGGGGTATGTTTGTATTATTTTCCGAGATACAGCTAAGGGTTGTATTTGTATTTTGAAAATAACACAGCTTAGGGGTGTATTTCAATTATTATCCGAGATACAGCTCAGGGTTGTATTTGTATTTTTGAAAATAACACAGCTTGGGCGTGTATTTGTATTATTTTCCAAGATGCAGCTATGGGTTTTATTTGTATTTTTGAAAATAACACAGCTTGGCGGTGTATTTGTATTCTTTTCCGAGATACAGCTCAGGGTTGTATTTGTATTTTTGAAAATAACACAGCTTTGGTGTGTATTTGTATTAATTTCCGAGATACTGCTATGGGTTGTATTTGTATTTTTGAAAATAACACAGCTTGAAGATGTATTTGTATTATTTTCCGAGATACAGCTCAGTGTTGTGTTTGTATTTTTGAAAATAACACAGCTTGGGGGTGTATTTGTATTATTTTCCGAGATACAGCTAAGGGTTGTATTTGTATTATTGAAAATAACAGAGCTTTGGGGTGTATTTGTATTATTTTCGGAGATACAGCTAAGGGTTGTATTTGTATTTTTGAAAATAACACAGCTTGGGGGTGTTTTTGTATTATTTTCCGAGATACAGCTAAGGTTTGTATTTCTATTTTTGAAAATAACACAGCTTAGGGGTGTTTTTGTATTATTTTCCGAGATACAGCTAAGGTTTGTATTTCTATTTTTGAAAATAACACAGCTTGGGGGTGTATTTGTATTATTTCCGAGATACAGCTAAGGGTTGTGTTTGTATTTTTGAAAATAACACGGCTTTGGGGTGCGCTTGTATTATTTACCGAGATAGAGATAAGGGTTGTATTTGTATTTTTGAAAATAACACAGCATGTGGGTGTATTTGTATTATTTTCCGAGATACAGCTAAAGTTTGTATTTTATTTTTGAAAATAACACAGGTTGGTGGTGTATTTGTATTATTTTCGAAGGTACAGCTAAGGGTTGTATTTGTATTATTGAAAATAATAGAGCTTTTCTGTGTATTTGTATAATTTCCCGAGATAAATCTAAGGGTTCTATTTTTATTTTTGAAAATAACACAGCTTGGGGGTGTATTTGTATTATTTTCCGAGATACAGCTCAGGGTTGTATTTGTATGTTTGAAAATAACACTGCTTGGGGTTTATTTGTATTATTTTTCGACATACAGCTATGGGTTGTATTTGTATTTTTTTAAATAACCGAGATTGGTGGTGTATTTGTATTATTTTCCGAGATACAGCTAAGGGCTGTATTTGTATTTTTGAAAGTAACACAGCTTGGGTGTGTATTTGTATTATTTTCAAAGACACAGCTAAGGGTTGTATTTGAATTTTTGAAAATAACATATCTTGTGGGTGTACTTGTATTATTTTCTGAGATACAGCTATCGGTTGTTTTTTTATTTTTGAAAATAACACAGCTTTGTGGTGTATTTGTATTATTTTCCGAGATACAGCTGAGGGTTGTATTTGTATTTTTGAAAATAACACAGCTTGTGGGTGTATTTCTATTATTATCGGAGATACAGCTCAGGGTTGTATTTGTATTTTAGAAAATAACACTGCTTGGGGGTGTTTATGTATTATTTTCCAAGATTCAGCTAAGGGTTGTATTTGTATTTTTGAAAATAACACAGATTCGGGTGTATTTGCATTATTTTCCAAGATACATCTAAGGGATATATAGGTATTTTTGAAAATAACACAGCTTGGGGATGTATTTGTATTATTTTCCAAGATACAGCTAAGGTTATATTTGTATTTTTGAAAATAACACAGCTTGGGCGTGTACCTGTATTATTTTTCCAGATACAGCTAAGCTTTGTATTTGTATTTTGGAAATTAACACAGCTTGGGGGTGTATTTGTATTATTTTCCGAGACACAGCTATGTGTTGTATTTGTATTTTTGAAAATAACACAGCATGTGGGTGTATTTGTATTATTTTCCGAGATACAGCTAAAGGTTGTATTTTATTTTTGAAAATAACACAGGTTGGTGGTGTATTTGTATTATATTCGAAGGTACAGCTAAGGGTTGTATTTGTATTATTGAAAATAATAGAGCTTGGCTGTGTATTTGTATAATTTCCCGAGATAAATCTAAGGGTTGTATTTGTATTTTTGAAAATAACACCGCTTGGGGGTGTTTTTGAATTAGTTTCTGAGATACAGCTCAGGGTTGTATTTTTATTTTTGTAAATAACACAGCTTGGGGTTGTATTTGTATTATATTCTGAGTTACAACTCAGGGTTGTATTTGTATTTTTGAAAATAACGCAGCTTTGGGGTGTATTTGTATTATTTTCAAAGACACAGCTAATGGTTGTATTTGCATTTTTGAAAATAACATATCCTGTGGGTGTACTTGTATTATTTTCTGAGATACAGCTAAGGGTTGTATTTGTATTTTTGAAAATAAACGAGCTTGGGGGTGTATCTGTATTATTTTCCAAGATACAGCTAAGGGTTGTAATTGTATTTTTGAATAAAACACATCTTGAGGGTGTATTTGTGTATTTTCCAGGATACAGCCAAGAGTTGTATTTGCATTTTTGAAAATAACACAGCTTGGGGGTGTTTTTGTATTATTTTCTGAGATACAGCTAAGGTTTGTATTTCTATATTTGAAAATAACACAGATTGGGGGTGTATTTGTATTATTTTCCGAGATACACCTAAGGGTGGTATTTGTATTATTGAAAATAACAGAGCTTGGGGGTGTATTTGTATTATTTTCCGATATACGGCTAAGGGTTGTATTTGTATTTTTGAAAATAACACAGCTCGGAGGTGCATTTGTATTATTTTCCGAGAAACAGCTACAGGTTGTATTTGTATTTTGGAAAATAACACAGCTCGGGGGTGTATTTGTATTATTTTCCAAGTCACAGCCAAGGGTTGTATTTGCATTTTTGAAAATAACATATCTTGTTGGTGTACTTGTATTATATTCCAAGATACAGCTATCGGTTATATTTGTATTTTTGAAAATAACACAGCTTGTGGGTGTATTTGTTTTATTTTCCGAGATACAGCTAAGGGTTATATTTGAATTTTTGAATTACACAGCCTGGGGGTGTATTCGTATTATTCTCCGAGATACAGCTAAGGGTTGTATTTGTATTTTTGAAAATAACACAGCTTGGGGGTTTATACATATTATTTTCCTAGATACAGCTAAGGGTTGTATTTGTATTTTTGAAAATAGCAGAACTTGGGGGTATGTTTGTATTATTTTCCGAGATACAGCTAAGGGTTGTATTTGTATTTTGAAAATAACACAGCTTAGGGGTGTATTTCAATTATTATCCGAGATACAGCTCAGGGTTGTATTTGTATTTTTGAAAATAACACAGCTTGGGCGTGTATTTGTATTATTTTCCAAGATGCAGCTATGGGTTTTATTTGTATTTTTGAAAATAACACAGCTTGGCGGTGTATTTGTATTCTTTTCCGAGATACAGCTCAGGGTTGTATTTGTATTTTTGAAAATAACACAGCTTTGGTGTGTATTTGTATTAATTTCCGAGATACTGCTATGGGTTGTATTTGTATTTTTGAAAATAACACAGCTTGAAGATGTATTTGTATTATTTTCCGAGATACAGCTCAGTGTTGTGTTTGTATTTTTGAAAATAACACAGCTTGGGGGTGTATTTGTATTATTTTCCGAGATACAGCTAAGGGTTGTATTTGTATTATTGAAAATAACAGAGCTTTGGGGTGTATTTGTATTATTTTCGGAGATACAGCTAAGGGTTGTATTTGTATTTTTGAAAATAACACAGCTTGGGGGTGTTTTTGTATTATTTTCCGAGATACAGCTAAGGTTTGTATTTCTATTTTTGAAAATAACACAGCTTAGGGGTGTTTTTGTATTATTTTCCGAGATACAGCTAAGGTTTGTATTTCTATTTTTGAAAATAACACAGCTTGGGGGTGTATTTGTATTATTTCCGAGATACAGCTAAGGGTTGTGTTTGTATTTTTGAAAATAACACGGCTTTGGGGTGCGCTTGTATTATTTACCGAGATAGAGATAAGGGTTGTATTTGTATTTTTGAAAATAACACAGCATGTGGGTGTATTTGTATTATTTTCCGAGATACAGCTAAAGTTTGTATTTTATTTTTGAAAATAACACAGGTTGGTGGTGTATTTGTATTATTTTCGAAGGTACAGCTAAGGGTTGTATTTGTATTATTGAAAATAATAGAGCTTTTCTGTGTATTTGTATAATTTCCCGAGATAAATCTAAGGGTTCTATTTTTATTTTTGAAAATAACACAGCTTGGGGGTGTATTTGTATTATTTTCCGAGATACAGCTCAGGGTTGTATTTGTATGTTTGAAAATAACACTGCTTGGGGTTTATTTGTATTATTTTTCGACATACAGCTATGGGTTGTATTTGTATTTTTTTAAATAACCGAGATTGGTGGTGTATTTGTATTATTTTCCGAGATACAGCTAAGGGCTGTATTTGTATTTTTGAAAGTAACACAGCTTGGGTGTGTATTTGTATTATTTTCAAAGACACAGCTAAGGGTTGTATTTGAATTTTTGAAAATAACATATCTTGTGGGTGTACTTGTATTATTTTCTGAGATACAGCTATCGGTTGTTTTTTTATTTTTGAAAATAACACAGCTTTGTGGTGTATTTGTATTATTTTCCGAGATACAGCTGAGGGTTGTATTTGTATTTTTGAAAATAACACAGCTTGTGGGTGTATTTCTATTATTATCGGAGATACAGCTCAGGGTTGTATTTGTATTTTAGAAAATAACACTGCTTGGGGGTGTTTATGTATTATTTTCCAAGATTCAGCTAAGGGTTGTATTTGTATTTTTGAAAATAACACAGATTCGGGTGTATTTGCATTATTTTCCAAGATACATCTAAGGGATATATAGGTATTTTTGAAAATAACACAGCTTGGGGATGTATTTGTATTATTTTCCAAGATACAGCTAAGGTTGTATTTGTATTTTTGAAAATAACACAGCTTGGGCGTGTACCTGTATTATTTTTCCAGATACAGCTAAGCTTTGTATTTGTATTTTGGAAATTAACACAGCTTGGGGGTGTATTTGTATTATTTTCCGAGACACAGCTATGTGTTGTATTTGTATTTTTGAAAATAACACAGCATGTGGGTGTATTTGTATTATTTTCCGAGATACAGCTAAAGGTTGTATTTTATTTTTGAAAATAACACAGGTTGGTGGTGTATTTGTATTATATTCGAAGGTACAGCTAAGGGTTGTATTTGTATTATTGAAAATAATAGAGCTTGGCTGTGTATTTGTATAATTTCCCGAGATAAATCTAAGGGTTGTATTTGTATTTTTGAAAATAACACCGCTTGGGGGTGTTTTTGAATTAGTTTCTGAGATACAGCTCAGGGTTGTATTTTTATTTTTGTAAATAACACAGCTTGGGGTTGTATTTGTATTATATTCTGAGTTACAACTCAGGGTTGTATTTGTATTTTTGAAAATAACGCAGCTTTGGGGTGTATTTGTATTATTTTCAAAGACACAGCTAATGGTTGTATTTGCATTTTTGAAAATAACATATCCTGTGGGTGTACTTGTATTATTTTCTGAGATACAGCTAAGGGTTGTATTTGTATTTTTGAAAATAAACGAGCTTGGGGGTGTATCTGTATTATTTTCCAAGATACAGCTAAGGGTTGTAATTGTATTTTTGAATAAAACACATCTTGAGGGTGTATTTGTGTATTTTCCAGGATACAGCCAAGAGTTGTATTTGCATTTTTGAAAATAACACAGCTTGGGGGTGTTTTTGTATTATTTTCTGAGATACAGCTAAGGTTTGTATTTCTATATTTGAAAATAACACAGATTGGGGGTGTATTTGTATTATTTTCCGAGATACACCTAAGGGTGGTATTTGTATTATTGAAAATAACAGAGCTTGGGGGTGTATTTGTATTATTTTCCGATATACGGCTAAGGGTTGTATTTGTATTTTTGAAAATAACAAAGCTCGGAGGTGCATTTGTATTATTTTCCGAGAAACAGCTACAGGTTGTATTTGTATTTTGGAAAATAACACAGCTCGGGGGTGTATTTGTATTATTTTCCAAGTCACAGCCAAGGGTTGTATTTGCATTTTTGAAAATAACATATCTTGTTGGTGTACTTGTATTATATTCCAAGATACAGCTATCGGTTATATTTGTATTTTTGAAAATAACACAGCTTGTGGGTGTATTTGTTTTATTTTCCGAGATACAGCTAAGGGTTATATTTGAATTTTTGAATTACACAGCCTGGGGGTGTATTCGTATTATTCTCCGAGATACAGCTAAGGGTTGTATTTGTATTTTTGAAAATAACACAGCTTGGGGGTTTATACATATTATTTTCCTAGATACAGCTAAGGGTTGTATTTGTATTTTTGAAAATAGCAGAACTTGGGGGTATGTTTGTATTATTTTCCGAGATACAGCTAAGGGTTGTATTTGTATTTTGAAAATAACACAGCTTAGGGGTGTATTTCAATTATTATCCGAGATACAGCTCAGGGTTGTATTTGTATTTTTGAAAATAACACAGCTTGGGCGTGTATTTGTATTATTTTCCAAGATGCAGCTATGGGTTTTATTTGTATTTTTGAAAATAACACAGCTTGGCGGTGTATTTGTATTCTTTTCCGAGATACAGCTCAGGGTTGTATTTGTATTTTTGAAAATAACACAGCTTTGGTGTGTATTTGTATTAATTTCCGAGATACTGCTATGGGTTGTATTTGTATTTTTGAAAATAACACAGCTTGAAGATGTATTTGTATTATTTTCCGAGATACAGCTCAGTGTTGTGTTTGTATTTTTGAAAATAACACAGCTTGGGGGTGTATTTGTATTATTTTCCGAGATACAGCTAAGGGTTGTATTTGTATTATTGAAAATAACAGAGCTTTGGGGTGTATTTGTATTATTTTCGGAGATACAGCTAAGGGTTGTATTTGTATTTTTGAAAATAACACAGCTTGGGGGTGTTTTTGTATTATTTTCCGAGATACAGCTAAGGTTTGTATTTCTATTTTTGAAAATAACACATATTGGGGGAGTATTTGTATTATTTTCCGAGATAGAGCTAAGGGTTGTATTTGTATTATTGAAAATAACAGAGCTTTGGGGTGTATTTGTATTATTTTCTGAGATACAGCTAAGGGTTGTATTTGTATTTTTGAAAATAACACAGCTTAGGGGTGTTTTTGTATTATTTTCCGAGATACAGCTAAGGTTTGTATTTCTATTTTTGAAAATAACACATATTGGGGGTGTATTTGTATTATTTCCGAGATACAGCTAAGGGTTGTGTTTGTATTTTTGAAAATAACACGGCTTTGGGGTGCGCTTGTATTATTTACCGAGATAGAGATAAGGGTTGTATTTGTATTTTTGAAAATAACACAGCATGTGGGTGTATTTGTATTATTTTCCGAGATACAGCTAAAGTTTGTATTTTATTTTTGAAAATAACACAGGTTGGTGGTGTATTTGTATTATTTTCGAAGGTACAGCTAAGGGTTGTATTTGTATTATTGAAAATAATAGAGCTTTTCTGTGTATTTGTATAATTTCCCGAGATAAATCTAAGGGTTCTATTTTTATTTTTGAAAATAACACAGCTTGGGGGTGTATTTGTATTATTTTCCGAGATACAGCTCAGGGTTGTATTTGTATGTTTGAAAATAACACAGCTTGTGGGTGTATTTGTATTATTTTCCAAGATAGAGCTATGGGTTGTATTGGTATTTTTGAAAATAACACAGCATGTGGGTGTATATTTATTATTTTCCGAGATACAGCTCAGGGTTGTATTTGTATTTTGGAAAATAGCACAGCTTGGGGGTGTATTTTTATTATTTTCCGAGATACAGCTAAGGTATTTATTTGTATTTTTGAAAATAAACGAGATTGGGGGTGTATTTGTATTATTTTCCAAGATAGAGCTAAGGGCTGTATTTGTATTTTTTAAAATAAAGCAGCTTGCTGGTGTATTTGTATTATTTTCCGAGATACAGCTAAGGGTTGTTTTTCTATCTTTGAAAATAACACAGCTTGGGGGTGTTTTTGTATTATTTTCCGAGATACAGCTAAGGGTTGTGTTTGTATTTTTGAAAATAACACGGCTTGGGGGTGCACTTGTATTATTTTCCGAGATAGAGATAAGGGTTGTATGTGTATTTTTGAAAATAACACGGCTTGGGTGTGTATTTGTATTATTTTCGACGTTCCAGCTAAGGGTTGTATTTGCATTTTTGAAAATAACTTATCTTGTGGGTGTATTGTATTATTTTCCAAGATACAGCTATCAGTTATATTTGTATTTTTGAAAATAACACAGCTTGCGGGTGTATTTTTATTATTTTCCGAGATACAGCTAAGGGTTTTATTTGTATTTTTGAAAATAACACCGCTTGGGGGTGTATTTATATTATTTTCTGAGATACAGCTAAGGATTGTATTTGTATTTTTGAAAATAACACAGCTTGGGGTTGTATTTGTATTATTTTCCGAGATACAGCTAAGGATTATATTTCTATTTTTGAAAATAACACAGCTTGTGGTTGTATTTATATCATTTTCCGAGATACAGCTATGAGTTGTATTTGTATTATTGAAAATAACAGAGCTTGGGGGTGTATTTGTATTATTTTCCGAGATACAGCTAAGGATTGTATTTGTATTTTTGAAAATAATACAGCTTGGGGGTGTTTTTGTATTAGATTCCGAGATACAGCTCAGGGATTTACATGTATTTTTGAAAATAACACAGCTTGGGGGTGTCTTTGTATTATTTACCGAGTTACGGCTCAGGGTTGTATTTGTATTTTTGAAAATAACACAGCTTGTGGGTGTATTTGTATTATTTTCCGAGATACAGGTAAGGCTTGTATTTGTATTTTTGAAAGTAACACAGATTGAGGGTGTATTTGTATTATTTTCCGAGATACAGTTATGGTTTGTATTTGTATTTTTGAAAATAACAGGGCTTGGGGGTGTATTTGTTTTATTTTCTGAGACAAAGCTAAGGGTTATATTTGTATTTTTGAAAATAATACAACTTGGGGGTGTATTTGTATTATTTTCCGAGATACAGCTAAGGGTTGTATTTGTATTTTTGAAAATAACACAGCTTGTGGGTTATATGTATTATTATCCGAGATACAGCTAAGGGTTGTATTTGTATTTTTGAAAATAACAGCTCTTGGGGGTGTATTTGTATTATTTTCCAAGATACAGCTATGGGTTGCATTTGTATTTTTGAAAATAACACAGCTTGGTGGTGTATTTCTATTGTTATCCGAGATGCAGCTCAGAGTTTTATTTTTATTTTGGAAAATAACACAGCTTGTGGGTGTATATGTATTATTTTCCGAGATACACGTAAGAGTTGTATTTGTATTTTTGAAAATAACACAGCTTGTGGGTGTATTTGAATTATTTTCCGATATACAGCTAAGGGTTGTACTTTATTTTTGAAAATAACACAGGTTGGGGTGTATTTGTATTATTTTTGGAGGTACAGCTAAAGGTTGTATTTGTATTATTGAAAATAATAGAGCTTTGGGGTGTATTTGTATAATTTTACGAGATACAGCTAAGGGTTGTATTTGTATTTTTGAAAATAACACAGCTTGGGGTTTTTTTTGTATTATTTTCTGAAATACAGCTCAGGGTTGTATTTGTATTTTTGAAAGTAACACAGCTTGGGGTTTTATTTGTATTATTTTCCAAGTTACAACTCAGGGTTGTATTTGTATTTTTGAAAATAACACAGCTTGGGGGTGTATTTGTATTGTTTTCGGAGACACTGCTATGGGTTGTATTTGTATTTTTGAAAATAACACAGCTTAGTGGTGTATTTGTATTATTTTCCGAGATACAGCTCAGGGTTGTATTTGTATTTTTGAAAATAACACCGCTTGGGGGTGTATTTGTATTAGTTTCCGAGATACTGCTATGGATTGTATTTGTATTATTGAAAATAACAGAGGTTTGTGGTGTATTTGTATTATTTTCCGAGATACAGCTAAGGGTTGTATTTGTATTTTTGAAAATATGAAAGCTTGGATGAGTATTTGTATTATTTTCCAAGATACAGCTATTGGTTGTATTTGTATTTTTGAAAATAACACAGCTTGGGGGTGTATTTCTATTATTATCCGAGATACAGCTGAGGGTTGTATTTGTATTTTTGAAAATAACACAGCTTTGGGTTGTGTTGTATTATTTTCCAAGATACAGCTATTGGTTTTATTTGTATTTTTGAAAATAACACAGCTTGGGGGTGTAGTTGTTTTATTTTACGAGATAGAGCTAAGGGTTATATTTGTATTTTTGAAAATAACGCAGCTTTGGGGTGTGTATGTATTATTTTACGAGATACAGCTAAGGGTTGTATTTGTATTTTTTTAATTAACACAGCTTGGGGGTGTATTTGTATTATTTTCCGAGATACAGCTAAGTGTTTTATTTGTATTTTTGAAAATAACACAGCTTGGGGGTGTATTTGTATTAATTTCAAAGATACAGCTATGGGTTGTATTTGTATTTTTGAAAATAACACAGCTTGGGAGTGTATTTCTATTATTTTCCGAGATACAACTAATGGTTGTATTTGTATTTTTGAAAATAGCACAGCATGGGGGTGTATTTGATTTATTTTCCGAGATACAGCTAAGGGTTGTAATTTATTTTTGAAAATAACACAGGTTGGGGTTGTATTTGTATTATTTTCGGAAGTACAGCTAAGAATTGTATTTGTATTATTGAAAATAATTGAGCTTCGGGGTGTATTTTATAATTTTCCAAGATAGAGCTAAGTGTTGTATTTGTATTTTTGAAAATAACACAGCTTGAGGGTGAATTTGTATTATTTTCCGAGATACAGCTAAGGGTTGTATTTGTATTTTTGAAAATAACACAGCTTGGGGGTGTTTTTGTGTTATTTTTCGAGTTACAGTTCATGGTTGTATTTGTATTTTTGAAAAAACACAGATTGGGGGTGTATTTGTATTATTTTCCGAGATACTGCTATGGGTTGTATTTGTATTTTTGAAAATAACACAGCTTGGGGGTGTATTTGTATTATTTTCCGAGATACAGCTCAGGGTTGTATTTTTATTTTTGAAAATTACACAGCTTGGCGGGGTATTTGAATTATTTTCCGAGATTCTGCTATGGGTTGTATTTGTATTTTTGAAAATAACACAGCTTGGGCGTTTATTTGTATTATTTTCTAAGATACAGCTATGGGTTATATTTGTATTTTTGAAAATATCATAGCTTGAGGGTGAATTTGTATTATTTTCCGAGATACAGCTAAGGGTTGTATTTGTATTTTTGAAAATAACACAGCTTGAGGGTGAATTTGTATTATTTTCCGAGATAGAGCTAAGGGTTGTATTTGTATTTTTGAAAATAACACAGCTTCGTGGTGTATTTCTATTATTATCCGAGATACAGCTCAGGGTTGTATTTGTATTTTGGTAAATAACACAGCTTGGGGGTGTATTTGTATTATTTTCCGAGATACAGCTAAGGGTTGTATTTGTATTTTGAAAAATAACACAGCTTGAGGGTATATTTTTATTATTTTCCGAGTTACTGCTAAGGGTTGTATTTGAATTTTTGAAAATAAACGAGTTTGGGGGTGTATTTGTATTATTTTCCAAGAAACAGCTAAGGGCTGTATTTCTATTTTTGAAAATAACACAGCTTAGTGGTGTATTTGTATTATTTTCCGAGATACAGCTGTGGGTTTTATTTGTATTTTTGAAAATAACAGAGCTTGTGGGTGTATCTGTATTATTTTCCAAGATACAGTTAAGGGTTGTATTTTTATTTTTGAAAATAACAGAGCTTTTGGGTGTATTTGTATTATTTTCCGAGATACAGCTATGGGTTGTATTTGTATTTTTGAAAAAAACAGAGCTTGGTGCTGTTTTTGTATTATTTTCCGAGATAAACCTCAGGGTTGTATTTGTATTTTTGAAAATAACACAGCCTGGGTGTGTATTTGTATTATTTTCCAAGTTACAGCTCAGGGTTGTATATGCATTTTTGAAAATAACACAGCTTGGGGGTATATTTGTATTATTTTCTGAGATACAGCTAAGGATTGTATTTGTATTTTAGAAAATAACACAGCTTGGGGGTGTATTTGTATTATTTTCCGAGATACAGCTGGGGGTTGTATTTGTATTTTTGAAAATAACACAGCTTGGGGGTGTATTTCTATTATTATCCGAGATACAGCTCAGGGTTGTATTTGTATTTTTGAAAATAACACTGCTTGGGGTTGTATTTGTATTATTTTCCGACATACAGCTAAGGATTGTACTTGTATTTTTGAAAATAACACAGCTTGGGGGTGTATTTGTATTATTTTCCGAGATACAGCAATTGGTTGTATTTGTATTTTTGAAAATAACACAGCTTGGGGGTGTATTTGTATTATTTTCCGATATACAGCTCAGGGTTGTATTTCTATTTTTGAAAATAACACAGGTTGGGTGTGTATTTGTATTATTTTCTGAGATACAGCTCATGGTTGTATTTGTATTTTTGAAAATAACACACCTTGGGGGTGTATTTGTATTATTTTCGAGATACAGCTCAGGGTTGTATTTGTATTTTGGAAAATAACACAGCTGGGGGTGTATTTGTATTATTTTCCGAAATACAGCTAACGGTTTTATTTGTATTTTTGAAAATAACACACATTTGGGGTGTATTTGTAATATTTTCCGAGACACAGCCATGGGTTGTATTTGTATTACTGAAAATAACAGAGCTTGGGGGTGTATTTGTATTATTTTCCGAGATACAGCTCAGGGTTTTATTTGTATTTTTGAAAATAACACAGCTTGGGCGTGTATTTATATTATTTTCTGAGATACAGCTATGGGTTGTATCTGTATTTTGAAAATAACACAGCTTGGGCGTGTATTTCTATTATTATCCAAGATACAGCTAAGGGTTGCATTTTTATTTTTGAAAATAACACAGCTTGGGCGTGTATTTGTATTATTTTCTAAGATACAGCTATGGGTTATATGTGTATTTTTGAAAATAACACAGCTTGGGCGTGTATTTGTATTATTTTCCGAGATACAGCTCAGGGTTGTATTTGTATTTTGGTAAATAACAAAGCTTGGGGGTGTATTTGTATAATTTTCCGAGACACAGCTAAGGTTTGTATTTTTATTTTTGAAAATAACACAGATTCGGGGTGTATTTGTATTATTTTCCGAGATACAGCTAAGGGTTGTATTTGTATTATTGAAAATAACAGAGTTTGGGGGTGTATTTGTATTATTTTCCGAAATAGAGCTAAGTGTTGTATATGTATTTTTGAAAATAACACAGCTTGAGGGTGAATTTTTATTATTTTCCGAGATACAGCTAAGGGTTCTATTTGTATTTTTGAAAATAACACAGCTTGAGGGTGAATTTGTATTATTTTCCGAGATACAGCTAAGGTTTGTATTTGTATTTTTGAAAATAACACAGCTTCGGGGTGTTTTTGTATTATTTTCCGAGTTACAGCTCAGGGTTGTATTTGTATTTTTGAAAATAACACAGATTGGGGGTGTATTTGTATCATTTTCAGAGATACAGCAAAGGATTGTATTTGTATTTTTGAAAATAACACAGCTTGGGTGTGTATTTGTATTATTTTCCGAGATACAGCTAACGGTTGTGTTTGTATTTTTGAAAATAACACAGCTTTGGGGTGTATTTGTATTATTTTCCGAGATACTGCTATGGGTTGTATTTTATTTTTGAAAATAACACAGGTTGTGGGTTTATTTGTATTATTTTCGGAGGCACAGCTAAGGGTTGTATTTGAAAATTACGCAACTTGGGGGTGTACTTCTATGATTTTCCGAGATACAGCTATGGGTTGTATTTGTATTTTTGAAAATAACACAGCTACGGCATGTATTTGTATTATTTTCCGAGATTCTGCTATGGGTTGTATTTGTATTTTTGAAAATAACACAGCTTGGAGGTGTATATGTATTATTTTCCGAGATAGAGCTAAGGGTTGTATTTGTATTTTTGAAAATAACACAGCTTGGGCGTGTATTTGTATTATTTTCCGAGATTCTGCTATGGGTTGTATTTGCATTTTAGAAAATAACACAGCTTGGGGGTGTATTTTTATTATTTTCCGAGATACTGCTAAGGGTTGTATTTGAATTTTTGAAAATAAACGAGTTTGGGGGTGTATTTGTATTATTTTCCAAGATACAGCTAAGGGCTGTATTTGTATTTTTGAAAATAACACAGCTTGGTTGTGTATTTGTATTATTTTAGGAGATACAGCTGTGGGTTTTATTTGTATTTTTAAAAATAACAGAGCTTGTGGGTGCATCTGTATTATTTTCCAAGATACAGTTAAGGGTTGTATTTGAATTTTTTAAAATAAATGATTTTGTGAGTGTATTTGTATTATATTCCAAGATACAGCTAAGGGCTTTATTTGTATTTTTGAAAATAACACAGCTTGGTGGTGTATTTGTATTATTTTCCGAGATACAGCTTTGGGTTTTATTTGTATTTTTGAAAATAACAGAGCTTGTGGGTGTAACCGTATTATGTTCCAAGATACAGTTAAGGGTTGTATTTGTCTTATTGAAAATAACAGAGTTTGGGGGTGTATTTGTATTATTTTCCGAGATACAGCTAAGGGTTGAATTTGTATTTTTGAAAATAACACAACTTGAGGGTGAATTTGTATTATTTTCCGAGATACAGCTAAGGGTTGTATTTGTATTTTTGGAAATAACACAGCTTGGGGATGTTTTTGTATTATTTTCCGAGTTTCAGCTCAGGGTTGTATTTGTATTTTTGAAAATAACACAGATTGGGGGTGTATTTGTTTTATTTTCCGAGATACAGCTAAGGATTGCATTTCTATTTTTGAAAATAACACAGATTGTGGATTTATTTTTATTATTTTCCGAGATACAGCTAACGGTTGTATTTGTATTTTTGAAAATAACACAGCTTGGGGGTGTATTTGTATTATTTTCCGAGTTACATCTCAGGGTTGTATTTGTATTTTTGAATATAACACAGCTTGGGGGTGTTTTTGTATTATTTTCCGAGATACAGCTCAGGGTTGTATTTGTATTTTTGAAAATAACACAGCTTGGGCGTGTATTTATATTATTTTCCGTGATACAGCTATGGGTTATATTTGTATTTTGAAAATAACACAGCTTCGTGGTGTATTTCTATTATTATCCAAGATACAGCTCAGGGTTGTATTTGTATTTTTGAAAATAACACAGCTTGGGCGTGTATTTGTATTATTTTCTAAGATACAGCTATGGGTTTTATTTGTATTTTTGAAAATAACACAGGTTGGGGGTGTATTTGTATTATTTTCCGAGATACAGCTCAGGGTTGTATTTGTATTTTGATAAATAACACAGCTTGGGGGTGTATTTGTATTATTTTCCGAGATATAGCTAAGGGTTGTATTTGTATTTTGAAAAATAACACAGCTTGAGGGTATATTTTTATTATTTTCTGAGATACTTCTAAGGGTTGTATTTGAATTTTTGAAAATAAACGAGTTTGGGGGTGTATTTGTATTATTTTCCAAGAAACAGCTAAGGGCTGTATTTGTATTTTTGAAAATAACACAGCTTAGTGGTGTATTTGTATTATTTTCCGAGATACAGCTGTGGGTTTTATTTGTATTTTTGAAAATAACAGAGCTTGTGGGTGTATCTGTATTATTTTCCAAGATACAGTTAAGGGTTGTATTTTTATTTTTGAAAATAACAGAGCTTTTGGGTGTATTTGTATTATTTTCCGAGATACAGCTAAGGGTTGTATTTGTATTTTTGAAAAAAACAGAGCTTGGGGCTGTTTTTGTATTATTTTCCGAGATAAACCTCAGGGTTGTATTTGTATTTTTGAAAATAACACAGCCTGGGTGTGTATTTGTATTATTTTCCAAGTTACAACTCAGGGTTGTATATGTATTTTTGAAAATAACACAGCTTGGGGGTATATTTGTATTATTTTTTGAGATACAGCTAAGGATTGTATTTGTATTTTAGAAAATAACACAGCTTGGGGGTGTATTTGTATTATTTTCCGAGATACAGCTGGGGGTTGTATTTGTATTTTTGAAAATAACACAGCTTGGGGGGGGTATTTCTATTATTATCTGAGATACAGCTCAGGGTTGTATTTGTATTTTTGAAAATAACACTGCTTGGGGGTGTATTTGTATTATTTTCCGAGATACAGTTAAGGGTTGTATTTGTATTTTTGAAAATAACACAGCTTGGGCGTGTATTTGTATTATTTTCCGAGATTCTGCTATGGGTTGTATTTGCATTTTAGAAAATAACACAGCTTGGGGGTGTATTTTTATTATTTTCCGAGATACTGCTAAGGGTTGTATTTGAATTTTTGAAAATAAACGAGTTTGGGGGTGTATTTGTATTATTTTCCAAGATACAGCTAAGGGCTGTATTTGTATTTTTGAAAATAACACAGCTTGGTTGTGTATTTGTATTATTTTAGGAGATACAGCTGTGGGTTTTATTTGTATTTTTAAAAATAACAGAGCTTGTGGGTGCATCTGTATTATTTTCCAAGATACAGTTAAGGGTTGTATTTGAATTTTTTAAAATAAATGATTTTGTGAGTGTATTTGTATTATATTCCAAGATACAGCTAAGGGCTTTATTTGTATTTTTGAAAATAACACAGCTTGGTGGTGTATTTGTATTATTTTCCGAGATACAGCTTTGGGTTTTATTTGTATTTTTGAAAATAACAGAGCTTGTGGGTGTAACCGTATTATGTTCCAAGATACAGTTAAGGGTTGTATTTGTCTTATTGAAAATAACAGAGTTTGGGGGTGTATTTGTATTATTTTCCGAGATACAGCTAAGGGTTGAATTTGTATTTTTGAAAATAACACAACTTGAGGGTGAATTTGTATTATTTTCCGAGATACAGCTAAGGGTTGTATTTGTATTTTTGGAAATAACACAGCTTGGGGATGTTTTTGTATTATTTTCCGAGTTTCAGCTCAGGGTTGTATTTGTATTTTTGAAAATAACACAGATTGGGGGTGTATTTGTTTTATTTTCCGAGATACAGCTAAGGATTGCATTTCTATTTTTGAAAATAACACAGATTGTGGATTTATTTTTATTATTTTCCGAGATACAGCTAACGGTTATATTTGTATTTTTGAAAATAACACAGCTTGGGGGTGTATTTGTATTATTTTCCGAGTTACATCTCAGGGTTGTATTTGTATTTTTGAATATAACACAGCTTGGTGGTGTTTTTGTATTATTTTCCGAGATACAGCTCAGGGTTGTATTTGTATTTTTGAAAATAACACAGCTTGGGCGTGTATTTATATTATTTTCCGTGATACAGCTATGGGTTATATTTGTATTTTGAAAATAACACAGCTTCGTGGTGTATTTCTATTATTATCCAAGATACAGCTCAGGGTTGTATTTGTATTTTTGAAAATAACACAGCTTGGGCGTGTATTTGTATTATTTTCTAAGATACAGCTATGGGTTTTATTTGTATTTTTGAAAATAACACAGGTTGGGGGTGTATTTGTATTATTTTCCGAGATACAGCTCAGGGTTGTATTTGTATTTTGATAAATAACACAGCTTGGGGGTGTATTTGTATTATTTTCCGAGATATAGCTAAGGGTTGTATTTGTATTTTGAAAAATAACACAGCTTGAGGGTATATTTTTATTATTTTCCGAGATACTTCTAAGGGTTGTATTTGAATTTTTGAAAATAAACGAGTTTGGGGGTGTATTTGTATTATTTTCCAAGAAACAGCTAAGGGCTGTATTTGTATTTTTGAAAATAACACAGCTTAGTGGTGTATTTGTATTATTTTCCGAGATACAGCTGTGGGTTTTATTTGTATTTTTGAAAATAACAGAGCTTGTGGGTGTATCTGTATTATTTTCCAAGATACAGTTAAGGGTTGTATTTTTATTTTTGAAAATAACAGAGCTTTTGGGTGTATTTGTATTATTTTCCGAGATACAGCTAAGGGTTGTATTTGTATTTTTGAAAAAAACAGAGCTTGGGGCTGTTTTTGTATTATTTTCCGAGATAAACCTCAGGGTTGTATTTGTATTTTTGAAAATAACACAGCCTGGGTGTGTATTTGTATTATTTTCCAAGTTACAACTCAGGGTTGTATATGTATTTTTGAAAATAACACAGCTTGGGGGTATATTTGTATTATTTTTTGAGATACAGCTAAGGATTGTATTTGTATTTTAGAAAATAACACAGCTTGGGGGTGTATTTGTATTATTTTCCGAGATACAGCTGGGGGTTGTATTTGTATTTTTGAAAATAACACAGCTTGGGGGGGGTATTTCTATTATTATCTGAGATACAGCTCAGGGTTGTATTTGTATTTTTGAAAATAACACTGCTTGGGGGTGTATTTGTATTATTTTCCGAGATACAGCTAAGGATTGTATTTGTATTTTTGAAAATAACACAGCTTGGGGGTGTATTTGTATTATTTTCCGAGATACAGCAATTGGTTGTATTTGTATTTTTGAAAATAACACAGCTTGGGGGTGTATTTGTATTATTTTCCGAGATACAGCTAAGGGTTGTATTTGTATTTTTGAAAATAACACAGCTTGGGGGTGTATTTCTATTATTTTCTGAGATACAGCTATGGGTTCTATTTGTATTTTTGAAAATAACACTGCTTGGGCGTGTATTTGTATTATTTTCCGAGATTCTGCTATGGGTTGTATTTGTATTTTTGAAAATAACACAGCTTGGGTGTGTATTTGTATTATTTTCCGAGATACAGCTAACGGTTGTGTTTGTATTTTTGAAAATAACACAGCTTTGGGGTGTATTTGTATTATTTTCCGAGATACTGCTATGGGTTGTATTTTATTTTTGAAAATAACACAGGTTGTGGGTTTATTTGTATTATTTTCGGAGGCACAGCTAAGGGTTGTATTTGAAAATTACGCAACTTGGGGGTGTACTTCTATGATTTTCCGAGATACAGCTATGGGTTGTATTTGTATTTTTGAAAATAACACAGCTACGGCATGTATTTGTATTATTTTCCGAGATTCTGCTATGGGTTGTATTTGTATTTTTGAAAATAACACAGCTTGGAGGTGTATATGTATTATTTTCCGAGATAGAGCTAAGGGTTGTATTTGTATTTTTGAAAATAACACAGCTTGGGCGTGTATTTGTATTATTTTCCGAGATTCTGCTATGGGTTGTATTTGCATTTTAGAAAATAACACAGCTTGGGGGTGTATTTTTATTATTTTCCGAGATACTGCTAAGGGTTGTATTTGAATTTTTGAAAATAAACGAGTTTGGGGGTGTATTTGTATTATTTTCCAAGATACAGCTAAGGGCTGTATTTGTATTTTTGAAAATAACACAGCTTGGTTGTGTATTTGTATTATTTTAGGAGATACAGCTGTGGGTTTTATTTGTATTTTTAAAAATAACAGAGCTTGTGGGTGCATCTGTATTATTTTCCAAGATACAGTTAAGGGTTGTATTTGAATTTTTTAAAATAAATGATTTTGTGAGTGTATTTGTATTATATTCCAAGATACAGCTAAGGGCTTTATTTGTATTTTTGAAAATAACACAGCTTGGTGGTGTATTTGTATTATTTTCCGAGATACAGCTTTGGGTTTTATTTGTATTTTTGAAAATAACAGAGCTTGTGGGTGTAACCGTATTATGTTCCAAGATACAGTTAAGGGTTGTATTTGTCTTATTGAAAATAACAGAGTTTGGGGGTGTATTTGTATTATTTTCCGAGATACAGCTAAGGGTTGAATTTGTATTTTTGAAAATAACACAACTTGAGGGTGAATTTGTATTATTTTCCGAGATACAGCTAAGGGTTGTATTTGTATTTTTGGAAATAACACAGCTTGGGGATGTTTTTGCATTATTTTCCGAGTTTCAGCTCAGGGTTGTATTTGTATTTTTGAAAATAACACAGATTGGGGGTGTATTTGTTTTATTTTCCGAGATACAGCTAAGGATTGCATTTCTATTTTTGAAAATAACACAGATTGTGGATTTATTTTTATTATTTTCCGAGATACAGCTAACGGTTGTATTTGTATTTTTGAAAATAACACAGCTTGGGGGTGTATTTGTATTATTTTCCGAGTTACATCTCAGGGTTGTATTTGTATTTTTGAATATAACACAGCTTGGGGGTGTTTTTGTATTATTTTCCGAGATACAGCTCAGGGTTGTATTTGTATTTTTGAAAATAACACAGCTTGGGCGTGTATTTATATTATTTTCCGTGATACAGCTATGGGTTATATTTGTATTTTGAAAATAACACAGCTTCGTGGTGTATTTCTATTATTATCCAAGATACAGCTCAGGGTTGTATTTGTATTTTTGAAAATAACACAGCTTGGGCGTGTATTTGTATTATTTTCTAAGATACAGCTATGGGTTTTATTTGTATTTTTGAAAATAACACAGGTTGGGGGTGTATTTGTATTATTTTCCGAGATACAGCTCAGGGTTGTATTTGTATTTTGATAAATAACACAGCTTGGGGGTGTATTTGTATTATTTTCCGAGATATAGCTAAGGGTTGTATTTGTATTTTGAAAAATAACACAGCTTGAGGGTATATTTTTATTATTTTCCGAGATACTTCTAAGGGTTGTATTTGAATTTTTGAAAATAAACGAGTTTGGGGGTGTATTTGTATTATTTTCCAAGAAACAGCTAAGGGCTGTATTTGTATTTTTGAAAATAACACAGCTTAGTGGTGTATTTGTATTATTTTCCGAGATACAGCTGTGGGTTTTATTTGTATTTTTGAAAATAACAGAGCTTGTGGGTGTATCTGTATTATTTTCCAAGATACAGTTAAGGGTTGTATTTTTATTTTTGAAAATAACAGAGCTTTTGGGTGTATTTGTATTATTTTCCGAGATACAGCTAAGGGTTGTATTTGTATTTTTGAAAAAAACAGAGCTTGGGGCTGTTTTTGTATTATTTTCCGAGATAAACCTCAGGGTTGTATTTGTATTTTTGAAAATAACACAGCCTGGGTGTGTATTTGTATTATTTTCCAAGTTACAACTCAGGGTTGTATATGTATTTTTGAAAATAACACAGCTTGGGGGTATATTTGTATTATTTTTTGAGATACAGCTAAGGATTGTATTTGTATTTTAGAAAATAACACAGCTTGGGGGTGTATTTGTATTATTTTCCGAGATACAGCTGGGGGTTGTATTTGTATTTTTGAAAATAACACAGCTTGGGGGGGGTATTTCTATTATTATCTGAGATACAGCTCAGGGTTGTATTTGTATTTTTGAAAATAACACTGCTTGGGGGTGTATTTGTATTATTTTCCGAGATACAGTTAAGGGTTGTATTTGTATTTTTGAAAATAACACAGCTTGGGCGTGTATTTGTATTATTTTCCGAGATTCTGCTATGGGTTGTATTTGCATTTTAGAAAATAACACAGCTTGGGGGTGTATTTTTATTATTTTCCGAGATACTGCTAAGGGTTGTATTTGAATTTTTGAAAATAAACGAGTTTGGGGGTGTATTTGTATTATTTTCCAAGATACAGCTAAGGGCTGTATTTGTATTTTTGAAAATAACACAGCTTGGTTGTGTATTTGTATTATTTTAGGAGATACAGCTGTGGGTTTTATTTGTATTTTTAAAAATAACAGAGCTTGTGGGTGCATCTGTATTATTTTCCAAGATACAGTTAAGGGTTGTATTTGAATTTTTTAAAATAAATGATTTTGTGAGTGTATTTGTATTATATTCCAAGATACAGCTAAGGGCTTTATTTGTATTTTTGAAAATAACACAGCTTGGTGGTGTATTTGTATTATTTTCCGAGATACAGCTTTGGGTTTTATTTGTATTTTTGAAAATAACAGAGCTTGTGGGTGTAACCGTATTATGTTCCAAGATACAGTTAAGGGTTGTATTTGTCTTATTGAAAATAACAGAGTTTGGGGGTGTATTTGTATTATTTTCCGAGATACAGCTAAGGGTTGAATTTGTATTTTTGAAAATAACACAACTTGAGGGTGAATTTGTATTATTTTCCGAGATACAGCTAAGGGTTGTATTTGTATTTTTGGAAATAACACAGCTTGGGGATGTTTTTGTATTATTTTCCGAGTTTCAGCTCAGGGTTGTATTTGTATTTTTGAAAATAACACAGATTGGGGGTGTATTTGTTTTATTTTCCGAGATACAGCTAAGGATTGCATTTCTATTTTTGAAAATAACACAGATTGTGGATTTATTTTTATTATTTTCCGAGATACAGCTAACGGTTATATTTGTATTTTTGAAAATAACACAGCTTGGGGGTGTATTTGTATTATTTTCCGAGTTACATCTCAGGGTTGTATTTGTATTTTTGAATATAACACAGCTTGGGGGTGTTTTTGTATTATTTTCCGAGATACAGCTCAGGGTTGTATTTGTATTTTTGAAAATAACACAGCTTGGGCGTGTATTTATATTATTTTCCGTGATACAGCTATGGGTTATATTTGTATTTTGAAAATAACACAGCTTCGTGGTGTATTTCTATTATTATCCAAGATACAGCTCAGGGTTGTATTTGTATTTTTGAAAATAACACAGCTTGGGCGTGTATTTGTATTATTTTCTAAGATACAGCTATGGGTTTTATTTGTATTTTTGAAAATAACACAGGTTGGGGGTGTATTTGTATTATTTTCCGAGATACAGCTCAGGGTTGTATTTGTATTTTGATAAATAACACAGCTTGGGGGTGTATTTGTATTATTTTCCGAGATATAGCTAAGGGTTGTATTTGTATTTTGAAAAATAACACAGCTTGAGGGTATATTTTTATTATTTTCCGAGATACTTCTAAGGGTTGTATTTGAATTTTTGAAAATAAACGAGTTTGGGGGTGTATTTGTATTATTTTCCAAGAAACAGCTAAGGGCTGTATTTGTATTTTTGAAAATAACACAGCTTAGTGGTGTATTTGTATTATTTTCCGAGATACAGCTGTGGGTTTTATTTGTATTTTTGAAAATAACAGAGCTTGTGGGTGTATCTGTATTATTTTCCAAGATACAGTTAAGGGTTGTATTTTTATTTTTGAAAATAACAGAGCTTTTGGGTGTATTTGTATTATTTTCCGAGATACAGCTAAGGGTTGTATTTGTATTTTTGAAAAAAACAGAGCTTGGGGATGTTTTTGTATTATTTTCCGAGATAAACCTCAGGGTTGTATTTGTATTTTTGAAAATAACACAGCCTGGGTGTGTATTTGTATTATTTTCCAAGTTACAACTCAGGGTTGTATATGTATTTTTGAAAATAACACAGCTTGGGGGTATATTTGTATTATTTTTTGAGATACAGCTAAGGATTGTATTTGTATTTTAGAAAATAACACAGCTTGGGGGTGTATTTGTATTATTTTCCGAGATACAGCTGGGGGTTGTATTTGTATTTTTGAAAATAACACAGCTTGGGGGGGGGTATTTCTATTATTATCTGAGATACAGCTCAGGGTTGTATTTGTATTTTTGAAAATAACACTGCTTGTGGGTGTATTTGTATTATTTTCCGAGATACAGCTAAGGATTGTATTTGTATTTTTGAAAATAACACAGCTTGGGGGTGTATTTGTATTATTTTCCGAGATACAGCAATTGGTTGTATTTGTATTTTTGAAAATAACACAGCTTGGGGGTGTATTTGTATTATTTTCCGAGATACAGCTAAGGGTTGTATTTGTATTTTTGAAAATAACACAGCTTGGGGGTGTATTTCTATTATTTTCTGAGATACAGCTATGGGTTCTATTTGTATTTTTGAAAATAACACTGCTTGGGCGTGTATTTGTATTATTTTCCGAGATTCTGCTATGGGTTGTATTTGTATTTTTGAAAATAACACAGCTTGGGTGTGTATTTGTATTATTTTCCGAGATACAGCTAACGGTTGTGTTTGTATTTTTGAAAATAACACAGCTTTGGGGTGTATTTGTATTATTTTCCGAGATACTGCTATGGGTTGTATTTTATTTTTGAAAATAACACAGGTTGTGGGTTTATTTGTATTATTTTCGGAGGCACAGCTAAGGGTTGTATTTGAAAATTACGCAACTTGGGGGTGTACTTCTATGATTTTCCGAGATACAGCTATGGGTTGTATTTGTATTTTTGAAAATAACACAGCTACGGCATGTATTTGTATTATTTTCCGAGATTCTGCTATGGGTTGTATTTGTATTTTTGAAAATAACACAGCTTGGAGGTGTATATGTATTATTTTCCGAGATAGAGCTAAGGGTTGTATTTGTATTTTTGAAAATAACACAGCTTGGGCGTGTATTTGTATTATTTTCCGAGATTCTGCTATGGGTTGTATTTGCATTTTAGAAAATAACACAGCTTGGGGGTGTATTTTTATTATTTTCCGAGATACTGCTAAGGGTTGTATTTGAATTTTTGAAAATAAACGAGTTTGGGGGTGTATTTGTATTATTTTCCAAGATACAGCTAAGGGCTGTATTTGTATTTTTGAAAATAACACAGCTTGGTTGTGTATTTGTATTATTTTAGGAGATACAGCTGTGGGTTTTATTTGTATTTTTAAAAATAACAGAGCTTGTGGGTGCATCTGTATTATTTTCCAAGATACAGTTAAGGGTTGTATTTGAATTTTTTAAAATAAATGATTTTGTGAGTGTATTTGTATTATATTCCAAGATACAGCTAAGGGCTTTATTTGTATTTTTGAAAATAACACAGCTTGGTGGTGTATTTGTATTATTTTCCGAGATACAGCTTTGGGTTTTATTTGTATTTTTGAAAATAACAGAGCTTGTGGGTGTAACCGTATTATGTTCCAAGATACAGTTAAGGGTTGTATTTGTCTTATTGAAAATAACAGAGTTTGGGGGTGTATTTGTATTATTTTCCGAGATACAGCTAAGGGTTGAATTTGTATTTTTGAAAATAACACAACTTGAGGGTGAATTTGTATTATTTTCCGAGATACAGCTAAGGGTTGTATTTGTATTTTTGGAAATAACACAGCTTGGGGATGTTTTTGTATTATTTTCCGAGTTTCAGCTCAGGGTTGTATTTGTATTTTTGAAAATAACACAGATTGGGGGTGTATTTGTTTTATTTTCCGAGATACAGCTAAGGATTGCATTTCTATTTTTGAAAATAACACAGATTGTGGATTTATTTTTATTATTTTCCGAGATACAGCTAACGGTTGTATTTGTATTTTTGAAAATAACACAGCTTGGGGGTGTATTTGTATTATTTTCCGAGTTACATCTCAGGGTTGTATTTGTATTTTTGAATATAACACAGCTTGGGGGTGTTTTTGTATTATTTTCCGAGATACAGCTCAGGGTTGTATTTGTATTTTTGAAAATAACACAGCTTGGGCGTGTATTTATATTATTTTCCGTGATACAGCTATGGGTTATATTTGTATTTTGAAAATAACACAGCTTCGTGGTGTATTTCTATTATTATCCAAGATACAGCTCAGGGTTGTATTTGTATTTTTGAAAATAACACAGCTTGGGCGTGTATTTGTATTATTTTCTAAGATACAGCTATGGGTTTTATTTGTATTTTTGAAAATAACACAGGTTGGGGGTGTATTTGTATTATTTTCCGAGATACAGCTCAGGGTTGTATTTGTATTTTGATAAATAACACAGCTTGGGGGTGTATTTGTATTATTTTCCGAGATATAGCTAAGGGTTGTATTTGTATTTTGAAAAATAACACAGCTTGAGGGTATATTTTTATTATTTTCCGAGATACTTCTAAGGGTTGTATTTGAATTTTTGAAAATAAACGAGTTTGGGGGTGTATTTGTATTATTTTCCAAGAAACAGCTAAGGGCTGTATTTGTATTTTTGAAAATAACACAGCTTAGTGGTGTATTTGTATTATTTTCCGAGATACAGCTGTGGGTTTTATTTGTATTTTTGAAAATAACAGAGCTTGTGGGTGTATCTGTATTATTTTCCAAGATACAGTTAAGGGTTGTATTTTTATTTTTGAAAATAACAGAGCTTTTGGGTGTATTTGTATTATTTTCCGAGATACAGCTAAGGGTTGTATTTGTATTTTTGAAAAAAACAGAGCTTGGGGCTGTTTTTGTATTATTTTCCGAGATAAACCTCAGGGTTGTATTTGTATTTTTGAAAATAACACAGCCTGGGTGTGTATTTGTATTATTTTCCAAGTTACAACTCAGGGTTGTATATGTATTTTTGAAAATAACACAGCTTGGGGGTATATTTGTATTATTTTTTGAGATACAGCTAAGGATTGTATTTGTATTTTAGAAAATAACACAGCTTGGGGGTGTATTTGTATTATTTTCCGAGATACAGCTGGGGGTTGTATTTGTATTTTTGAAAATAACACAGCTTGGGGGGGGTATTTCTATTATTATCTGAGATACAGCTCAGGGTTGTATTTGTATTTTTGAAAATAACACTGCTTGGGGGTGTATTTGTATTATTTTCCGAGATACAGTTAAGGGTTGTATTTGTATTTTTGAAAATAACACAGCTTGGGCGTGTATTTGTATTATTTTCCGAGATTCTGCTATGGGTTGTATTTGCATTTTAGAAAATAACACAGCTTGGGGGTGTATTTTTATTATTTTCCGAGATACTGCTAAGGGTTGTATTTGAATTTTTGAAAATAAACGAGTTTGGGGGTGTATTTGTATTATTTTCCAAGATACAGCTAAGGGCTGTATTTGTATTTTTGAAAATAACACAGCTTGGTTGTGTATTTGTATTATTTTAGGAGATACAGCTGTGGGTTTTATTTGTATTTTTAAAAATAACAGAGCTTGTGGGTGCATCTGTATTATTTTCCAAGATACAGTTAAGGGTTGTATTTGAATTTTTTAAAATAAATGATTTTGTGAGTGTATTTGTATTATATTCCAAGATACAGCTAAGGGCTTTATTTGTATTTTTGAAAATAACACAGCTTGGTGGTGTATTTGTATTATTTTCCGAGATACAGCTTTGGGTTTTATTTGTATTTTTGAAAATAACAGAGCTTGTGGGTGTAACCGTATTATGTTCCAAGATACAGTTAAGGGTTGTATTTGTCTTATTGAAAATAACAGAGTTTGGGGGTGTATTTGTATTATTTTCCGAGATACAGCTAAGGGTTGAATTTGTATTTTTGAAAATAACACAACTTGAGGGTGAATTTGTATTATTTTCCGAGATACAGCTAAGGGTTGTATTTGTATTTTTGGAAATAACACAGCTTGGGGATGTTTTTGTATTATTTTCCGAGTTTCAGCTCAGGGTTGTATTTGTATTTTTGAAAATAACACAGATTGGGGGTGTATTTGTTTTATTTTCCGAGATACAGCTAAGGATTGCATTTCTATTTTTGAAAATAACACAGATTGTGGATTTATTTTTATTATTTTCCGAGATACAGCTAACGGTTATATTTGTATTTTTGAAAATAACACAGCTTGGGGGTGTATTTGTATTATTTTCCGAGTTACATCTCAGGGTTGTATTTGTATTTTTGAATATAACACAGCTTGGTGGTGTTTTTGTATTATTTTCCGAGATACAGCTCAGGGTTGTATTTGTATTTTTGAAAATAACACAGCTTGGGCGTGTATTTATATTATTTTCCGTGATACAGCTATGGGTTATATTTGTATTTTGAAAATAACACAGCTTCGTGGTGTATTTCTATTATTATCCAAGATACAGCTCAGGGTTGTATTTGTATTTTTGAAAATAACACAGCTTGGGCGTGTATTTGTATTATTTTCTAAGATACAGCTATGGGTTTTATTTGTATTTTTGAAAATAACACAGGTTGGGGGTGTATTTGTATTATTTTCCGAGATACAGCTCAGGGTTGTATTTGTATTTTGATAAATAACACAGCTTGGGGGTGTATTTGTATTATTTTCCGAGATATAGCTAAGGGTTGTATTTGTATTTTGAAAAATAACACAGCTTGAGGGTATATTTTTATTATTTTCCGAGATACTTCTAAGGGTTGTATTTGAATTTTTGAAAATAAACGAGTTTGGGGGTGTATTTGTATTATTTTCCAAGAAACAGCTAAGGGCTGTATTTGTATTTTTGAAAATAACACAGCTTAGTGGTGTATTTGTATTATTTTCCGAGATACAGCTGTGGGTTTTATTTGTATTTTTGAAAATAACAGAGCTTGTGGGTGTATCTGTATTATTTTCCAAGATACAGTTAAGGGTTGTATTTTTATTTTTGAAAATAACAGAGCTTTTGGGTGTATTTGTATTATTTTCCGAGATACAGCTAAGGGTTGTATTTGTATTTTTGAAAAAAACAGAGCTTGGGGCTGTTTTTGTATTATTTTCCGAGATAAACCTCAGGGTTGTATTTGTATTTTTGAAAATAACACAGCCTGGGTGTGTATTTGTATTATTTTCCAAGTTACAACTCAGGGTTGTATATGTATTTTTGAAAATAACACAGCTTGGGGGTATATTTGTATTATTTTTTGAGATACAGCTAAGGATTGTATTTGTATTTTAGAAAATAACACAGCTTGGGGGTGTATTTGTATTATTTTCCGAGATACAGCTGGGGGTTGTATTTGTATTTTTGAAAATAACACAGCTTGGGGGGGGTATTTCTATTATTATCTGAGATACAGCTCAGGGTTGTATTTGTATTTTTGAAAATAACACTGCTTGGGGGTGTATTTGTATTATTTTCCGAGATACAGCTAAGGATTGTATTTGTATTTTTGAAAATAACACAGCTTGGGGGTGTATTTGTATTATTTTCCGAGATACAGCAATTGGTTGTATTTGTATTTTTGAAAATAACACAGCTTGGGGGTGTATTTGTATTATTTTCCGAGATACAGCTAAGGGTTGTATTTGTATTTTTGAAAATAACACAGCTTGGGGGTGTATTTCTATTATTTTCTGAGATACAGCTATGGGTTCTATTTGTATTTTTGAAAATAACACTGCTTGGGCGTGTATTTGTATTATTTTCCGAGATTCTGCTATGGGTTGTATTTGTATTTTTGAAAATAACACAGCTTGGGTGTGTATTTGTATTATTTTCCGAGATACAGCTAACGGTTGTGTTTGTATTTTTGAAAATAACACAGCTTTGGGGTGTATTTGTATTATTTTCCGAGATACTGCTATGGGTTGTATTTTATTTTTGAAAATAACACAGGTTGTGGGTTTATTTGTATTATTTTCGGAGGCACAGCTAAGGGTTGTATTTGAAAATTACGCAACTTGGGGGTGTACTTCTATGATTTTCCGAGATACAGCTATGGGTTGTATTTGTATTTTTGAAAATAACACAGCTACGGCATGTATTTGTATTATTTTCCGAGATTCTGCTATGGGTTGTATTTGTATTTTTGAAAATAACACAGCTTGGAGGTGTATATGTATTATTTTCCGAGATAGAGCTAAGGGTTGTATTTGTATTTTTGAAAATAACACAGCTTGGGCGTGTATTTGTATTATTTTCCGAGATTCTGCTATGGGTTGTATTTGCATTTTAGAAAATAACACAGCTTGGGGGTGTATTTTTATTATTTTCTGAGATACTGCTAAGGGTTGTATTTGAATTTTTGAAAATAAACGAGTTTGGGGGTGTATTTGTATTATTTTCCAAGATACAGCTAAGGGCTGTATTTGTATTTTTGAAAATAACACAGCTTGGTTGTGTATTTGTATTATTTTAGGAGATACAGCTGTGGGTTTTATTTGTATTTTTAAAAATAACAGAGCTTGTGGGTGCATCTGTATTATTTTCCAAGATACAGTTAAGGGTTGTATTTGAATTTTTTAAAATAAATGATTTTGTGAGTGTATTTGTATTATATTCCAAGATACAGCTAAGGGCTTTATTTGTATTTTTGAAAATAACACAGCTTGGTGGTGTATTTGTATTATTTTCCGAGATACAGCTTTGGGTTTTATTTGTATTTTTGAAAATAACAGAGCTTGTGGGTGTAACCGTATTATGTTCCAAGATACAGTTAAGGGTTGTATTTGTCTTATTGAAAATAACAGAGTTTGGGGGTGTATTTGTATTATTTTCCGAGATACAGCTAAGGGTTGAATTTGTATTTTTGAAAATAACACAACTTGAGGGTGAATTTGTATTATTTTCCGAGATACAGCTAAGGGTTGTATTTGTATTTTTGGAAATAACACAGCTTGGGGATGTTTTTGCATTATTTTCCGAGTTTCAGCTCAGGGTTGTATTTGTATTTTTGAAAATAACACAGATTGGGGGTGTATTTGTTTTATTTTCCGAGATACAGCTAAGGATTGCATTTCTATTTTTGAAAATAACACAGATTGTGGATTTATTTTTATTATTTTCCGAGATACAGCTAACGGTTGTATTTGTATTTTTGAAAATAACACAGCTTGGGGGTGTATTTGTATTATTTTCCGAGTTACATCTCAGGGTTGTATTTGTATTTTTGAATATAACACAGCTTGGGGGTGTTTTTGTATTATTTTCCGAGATACAGCTCAGGGTTGTATTTGTATTTTTGAAAATAACACAGCTTGGGCGTGTATTTATATTATTTTCCGTGATACAGCTATGGGTTATATTTGTATTTTGAAAATAACACAGCTTCGTGGTGTATTTCTATTATTATCCAAGATACAGCTCAGGGTTGTATTTGTATTTTTGAAAATAACACAGCTTGGGCGTGTATTTGTATTATTTTCTAAGATACAGCTATGGGTTTTATTTGTATTTTTGAAAATAACACAGGTTGGGGGTGTATTTGTATTATTTTCCGAGATACAGCTCAGGGTTGTATTTGTATTTTGATAAATAACACAGCTTGGGGGTGTATTTGTATTATTTTCCGAGATATAGCTAAGGGTTGTATTTGTATTTTGAAAAATAACACAGCTTGAGGGTATATTTTTATTATTTTCCGAGATACTTCTAAGGGTTGTATTTGAATTTTTGAAAATAAACGAGTTTGGGGGTGTATTTGTATTATTTTCCAAGAAACAGCTAAGGGCTGTATTTGTATTTTTGAAAATAACACAGCTTAGTGGTGTATTTGTATTATTTTCCGAGATACAGCTGTGGGTTTTATTTGTATTTTTGAAAATAACAGAGCTTGTGGGTGTATCTGTATTATTTTCCAAGATACAGTTAAGGGTTGTATTTTTATTTTTGAAAATAACAGAGCTTTTGGGTGTATTTGTATTATTTTCCGAGATACAGCTAAGGGTTGTATTTGTATTTTTGAAAAAAACAGAGCTTGGGGCTGTTTTTGTATTATTTTCCGAGATAAACCTCAGGGTTGTATTTGTATTTTTGAAAATAACACAGCCTGGGTGTGTATTTGTATTATTTTCCAAGTTACAACTCAGGGTTGTATATGTATTTTTGAAAATAACACAGCTTGGGGGTATATTTGTATTATTTTTTGAGATACAGCTAAGGATTGTATTTGTATTTTAGAAAATAACACAGCTTGGGGGTGTATTTGTATTATTTTCCGAGATACAGCTGGGGGTTGTATTTGTATTTTTGAAAATAACACAGCTTGGGGGGGGGTATTTCTATTATTATCTGAGATACAGCTCAGGGTTGTATTTGTATTTTTGAAAATAACACTGCTTGGGGGTGTATTTGTATTATTTTCCGAGATACAGCTAAGGATTGTATTTGTATTTTTGAAAATAACACAGCTTGGGGGTGTATTTGTATTATTTTCCGAGATACAGCAATTGGTTGTATTTGTATTTTTGAAAATAACACAGCTTGGGGGTGTATTTGTATTATTTTCCGAGATACAGCTAAGGGTTGTATTTGTATTTTTGAAAATAACACAGCTTGGGGGTGTATTTCTATTATTTTCTGAGATACAGCTATGGGTTCTATTTGTATTTTTGAAAATAACACTGCTTGGGCGTGTATTTGTATTATTTTCCGAGATTCTGCTATGGGTTGTATTTGTATTTTTGAAAATAACACAGCTTGGGTGTGTATTTGTATTATTTTCCGAGATACAGCTAACGGTTGTGTTTGTATTTTTGAAAATAACACAGCTTTGGGGTGTATTTGTATTATTTTCCGAGATACTGCTATGGGTTGTATTTTATTTTTGAAAATAACACAGGTTGTGGGTTTATTTGTATTATTTTCGGAGGCACAGCTAAGGGTTGTATTTGAAAATTACGCAACTTGGGGGTGTACTTCTATGATTTTCCGAGATACAGCTATGGGTTGTATTTGTATTTTTGAAAATAACACAGCTACGGCATGTATTTGTATTATTTTCCGAGATTCTGCTATGGGTTGTATTTGTATTTTTGAAAATAACACAGCTTGGAGGTGTATATGTATTATTTTCCGAGATAGAGCTAAGGGTTGTATTTGTATTTTTGAAAATAACACAGCTTGGGCGTGTATTTGTATTATTTTCCGAGATTCTGCTATGGGTTGTATTTGCATTTTAGAAAATAACACAGCTTGGGGGTGTATTTTTATTATTTTCCGAGATACTGCTAAGGGTTGTATTTGAATTTTTGAAAATAAACGAGTTTGGGGGTGTATTTGTATTATTTTCCAAGATACAGCTAAGGGCTGTATTTGTATTTTTGAAAATAACACAGCTTGGTTGTGTATTTGTATTATTTTAGGAGATACAGCTGTGGGTTTTATTTGTATTTTTAAAAATAACAGAGCTTGTGGGTGCATCTGTATTATTTTCCAAGATACAGTTAAGGGTTGTATTTGAATTTTTTAAAATAAATGATTTTGTGAGTGTATTTGTATTATATTCCAAGATACAGCTAAGGGCTTTATTTGTATTTTTGAAAATAACACAGCTTGGTGGTGTATTTGTATTATTTTCCGAGATACAGCTTTGGGTTTTATTTGTATTTTTGAAAATAACAGAGCTTGTGGGTGTAACCGTATTATGTTCCAAGATACAGTTAAGGGTTGTATTTGTCTTATTGAAAATAACAGAGTTTGGGGGTGTATTTGTATTATTTTCCGAGATACAGCTAAGGGTTGAATTTGTATTTTTGAAAATAACACAACTTGAGGGTGAATTTGTATTATTTTCCGAGATACAGCTAAGGGTTGTATTTGTATTTTTGGAAATAACACAGCTTGGGGATGTTTTTGCATTATTTTCCGAGTTTCAGCTCAGGGTTGTATTTGTATTTTTGAAAATAACACAGATTGGGGGTGTATTTGTTTTATTTTCCGAGATACAGCTAAGGATTGCATTTCTATTTTTGAAAATAACACAGATTGTGGATTTATTTTTATTATTTTCCGAGATACAGCTAACGGTTGTATTTGTATTTTTGAAAATAACACAGCTTGGGGGTGTATTTGTATTATTTTCCGAGTTACATCTCAGGGTTGTATTTGTATTTTTGAATATAACACAGCTTGGGGGTGTTTTTGTATTATTTTCCGAGATACAGCTCAGGGTTGTATTTGTATTTTTGAAAATAACACAGCTTGGGCGTGTATTTATATTATTTTCCGTGATACAGCTATGGGTTATATTTGTATTTTGAAAATAACACAGCTTCGTGGTGTATTTCTATTATTATCCAAGATACAGCTCAGGGTTGTATTTGTATTTTTGAAAATAACACAGCTTGGGCGTGTATTTGTATTATTTTCTAAGATACAGCTATGGGTTTTATTTGTATTTTTGAAAATAACACAGGTTGGGGGTGTATTTGTATTATTTTCCGAGATACAGCTCAGGGTTGTATTTGTATTTTGATAAATAACACAGCTTGGGGGTGTATTTGTATTATTTTCCGAGATATAGCTAAGGGTTGTATTTGTATTTTGAAAAATAACACAGCTTGAGGGTATATTTTTATTATTTTCCGAGATACTTCTAAGGGTTGTATTTGAATTTTTGAAAATAAACGAGTTTGGGGGTGTATTTGTATTATTTTCCAAGAAACAGCTAAGGGCTGTATTTGTATTTTTGAAAATAACACAGCTTAGTGGTGTATTTGTATTATTTTCCGAGATACAGCTGTGGGTTTTATTTGTATTTTTGAAAATAACAGAGCTTGTGGGTGTATCTGTATTATTTTCCAAGATACAGTTAAGGGTTGTATTTTTATTTTTGAAAATAACAGAGCTTTTGGGTGTATTTGTATTATTTTCCGAGATACAGCTAAGGGTTGTATTTGTATTTTTGAAAAAAACAGAGCTTGGGGCTCTTTTTGTATTATTTTCCGAGATAAACCTCAGGGTTGTATTTGTATTTTTGAAAATAACACAGCCTGGGTGTGTATTTGTATTATTTTCCAAGTTACAACTCAGGGTTGTATATGTATTTTTGAAAATAACACAGCTTGGGGGTATATTTGTATTATTTTTTGAGATACAGCTAAGGATTGTATTTGTATTTTAGAAAATAACACAGCTTGGGGGTGTATTTGTATTATTTTCCGAGATACAGCTGGGGGTTGTATTTGTATTTTTGAAAATAACACAGCTTGGGGGGGGGTATTTCTATTATTATCTGAGATACAGCTCAGGGTTGTATTTGTATTTTTGAAAATAACACTGCTTGGGGGTGTATTTGTATTATTTTCCGAGATACAGCTAAGGATTGTATTTGTATTTTTGAAAATAACACAGCTTGGGGGTGTATTTGTATTATTTTCCGAGATACAGCAATTGGTTGTATTTGTATTTTTGAAAATAACACAGCTTGGGGGTGTATTTGTATTATTTTCCGAGATACAGCTAAGGGTTGTATTTGTATTTTTGAAAATAACACAGCTTGGGGGTGTATTTCTATTATTTTCTGAGATACAGCTATGGGTTCTATTTGTATTTTTGAAAATAACACTGCTTGGGCGTGTATTTGTATTATTTTCCGAGATTCTGCTATGGGTTGTATTTGTATTTTTGAAAATAACACAGCTTGGGTGTGTATTTGTATTATTTTCCGAGATACAGCTAACGGTTGTGTTTGTATTTTTGAAAATAACACAGCTTTGGGGTGTATTTGTATTATTTTCCGAGATACTGCTATAGGTTGTATTTTATTTTTGAAAATAACACAGGTTGTGGGTTTATTTGTATTATTTTCGGAGGCACAGCTAAGGGTTGTATTTGAAAATTACGCAACTTGGGGGTGTACTTCTATGATTTTCCGAGATACAGCTATGGGTTGTATTTGTATTTTTGAAAATAACACAGCTACGGCATGTATTTGTATTATTTTCCGAGATTCTGCTATGGGTTGTATTTGTATTTTTGAAAATAACACAGCTTGGAGGTGTATATGTATTATTTTCCGAGATAGAGCTAAGGGTTGTATTTGTATTTTTGAAAATAACACAGCTTGGGCGTGTATTTGTATTATTTTCCGAGATTCTGCTATGGGTTGTATTTGCATTTTAGAAAATAACACAGCTTGGGGGTGTATTTTTATTATTTTCCGAGATACTGCTAAGGGTTGTATTTGAATTTTTGAAAATAAACGAGTTTGGGGGTGTATTTGTATTATTTTCCAAGATACAGCTAAGGGCTGTATTTGTATTTTTGAAAATAACACAGCTTGGTTGTGTATTTGTATTATTTTAGGAGATACAGCTGTGGGTTTTATTTGTATTTTTAAAAATAACAGAGCTTGTGGGTGCATCTGTATTATTTTCCAAGATACAGTTAAGGGTTGTATTTGAATTTTTTAAAATAAATGATTTTGTGAGTGTATTTGTATTATATTCCAAGATACAGCTAAGGGCTTTATTTGTATTTTTGAAAATAACACAGCTTGGTGGTGTATTTGTATTATTTTCCGAGATACAGCTTTGGGTTTTATTTGTATTTTTGAAAATAACAGAGCTTGTGGGTGTAACCGTATTATGTTCCAAGATACAGTTAAGGGTTGTATTTGTCTTATTGAAAATAACAGAGTTTGGGGGTGTATTTGTATTATTTTCCGAGATACAGCTAAGGGTTGAATTTGTATTTTTGAAAATAACACAACTTGAGGGTGAATTTGTATTATTTTCCGAGATACAGCTAAGGGTTGTATTTGTATTTTTGGAAATAACACAGCTTGGGGATGTTTTTGCATTATTTTCCGAGTTTCAGCTCAGGGTTGTATTTGTATTTTTGAAAATAACACAGATTGGGGGTGTATTTGTTTTATTTTCCGAGATACAGCTAAGGATTGCATTTCTATTTTTGAAAATAACACAGATTGTGGATTTATTTTTATTATTTTCCGAGATACAGCTAACGGTTGTATTTGTATTTTTGAAAATAACACAGCTTGGGGGTGTATTTGTATTATTTTCCGAGTTACATCTCAGGGTTGTATTTGTATTTTTGAATATAACACAGCTTGGGGGTGTTTTTGTATTATTTTCCGAGATACAGCTCAGGGTTGTATTTGTATTTTTGAAAATAACACAGCTTGGGCGTGTATTTATATTATTTTCCGTGATACAGCTATGGGTTATATTTGTATTTTGAAAATAACACAGCTTCGTGGTGTATTTCTATTATTATCCAAGATACAGCTCAGGGTTGTATTTGTATTTTTGAAAATAACACAGCTTGGGCGTGTATTTGTATTATTTTCTAAGATACAGCTATGGGTTTTATTTGTATTTTTGAAAATAACACAGGTTGGGGGTGTATTTGTATTATTTTCCGAGATACAGCTCAGGGTTGTATTTGTATTTTGATAAATAACACAGCTTGGGGGTGTATTTGTATTATTTTCCGAGATATAGCTAAGGGTTGTATTTGTATTTTGAAAAATAACACAGCTTGAGGGTATATTTTTATTATTTTCCGAGATACTTCTAAGGGTTGTATTTGAATTTTTGAAAATAAACGAGTTTGGGGGTGTATTTGTATTATTTTCCAAGAAACAGCTAAGGGCTGTATTTGTATTTTTGAAAATAACACAGCTTAGTGGTGTATTTGTATTATTTTCCGAGATACAGCTGTGGGTTTTATTTGTATTTTTGAAAATAACAGAGCTTGTGGGTGTATCTGTATTATTTTCCAAGATACAGTTAAGGGTTGTATTTTTATTTTTGAAAATAACAGAGCTTTTGGGTGTATTTGTATTATTTTCCGAGATACAGCTAAGGGTTGTATTTGTATTTTTGAAAAAAACAGAGCTTGGGGCTCTTTTTGTATTATTTTCCGAGATAAACCTCAGGGTTGTATTTGTATTTTTGAAAATAACACAGCCTGGGTGTGTATTTGTATTATTTTCCAAGTTACAACTCAGGGTTGTATATGTATTTTTGAAAATAACACAGCTTGGGGGTATATTTGTATTATTTTTTGAGATACAGCTAAGGATTGTATTTGTATTTTAGAAAATAACACAGCTTGGGGGTGTATTTGTATTATTTTCCGAGATACAGCTGGGGGTTGTATTTGTATTTTTGAAAATAACACAGCTTGGGGCGGGTATTTCTATTATTATCTGAGATACAGCTCAGGGTTGTATTTGTATTTTTGAAAATAACACTGCTTGGGGGTGTATTTGTATTATTTTCCGAGATACAGCTAAGGATTGTATTTGTATTTTTGAAAATAACACAGCTTGGGGGTGTATTTGTATTATTTTCCGAGATACAGCAATTGGTTGTATTTGTATTTTTGAAAATAACACAGCTTGGGGGTGTATTTGTATTATTTTCCGAGATACAGCTAAGGGTTGTATTTGTATTTTTGAAAATAACACAGCTTGGGGGTGTATTTCTATTATTTTCTGAGATACAGCTATGGGTTCTATTTGTATTTTTGAAAATAACACTGCTTGGGCGTGTATTTGTATTATTTTCCGAGATTCTGCTATGGGTTGTATTTGTATTTTTGAAAATAACACAGCTTGGGTGTGTATTTGTATTATTTTCCGAGATACAGCTCATGGTTGTATTGTATTTTTGAAAATAACACACCTTGGGGGTGTATTTGTATTATTTTCGAGATACAGCTCAGGGTTGTATTTGTATTTTGGGAAATAACACAGCTTGGGGGTGTATTTTTATTATTTTCCGAGATACAGCTAAGGGTTGTTTTTGAATTTTTGAAAATAAAGGAGTTTGGGGGTGTATTTGTATTATTTTCCAATATACAGCTAAGGGCTGTATTTTTATTTTTGAAAATAACACAGCTTGGTGGTGTATTTGTATTATTTTCCGAGATACAGCTGTGGGTTTTTTTTGTATTTTTGAAAATTACAGAGCTTGTGGGTGTATCCGTATTATTTTCCAAGATAGAGTTAAGGGTTCTCTTTGTATTTTTGAAAATAACACCTCTTGGGTGTGTATTTGTATTATTTTCTGAGATACAGGTAAGCGTTGTATTTGTATTTTTGAAAATAACACAGCTTGGGGGTGTTTTTGTATTAATTTCCGAGATACAGCTAAGGAGTGTATTTCTATTTTTGAAAATAACTCAGCTTGGGGGTGTATTTGTATTATTTTCCTAGATACAGCTAAGGGTTGTATTTGCATTTTGGAAAATAACACAGCTTGGGGGTGTATTTTTATTATTTTCCGAGATACTACTAAGGGTTGTATTTGAATTTTTGAAAGTAAACGAGTTTGGGGGTGTATTTGTATTATTTTCCTAGAAACAGCTAACGGCTGTATGTGTATTTTTGAAAATAACACAGCTTGGTGGTGTATTTGTATTATTTTACGAGATACAGCTGTGGGTTGTATTTGTATTTTTGAAAATAACAGAGCTTGTGGGTGTATCTGTATTATTTTCCAAGATACAGTTAAGGGTTGTATTTTTATTTTTGAAAATAACCCATCTTGGGGTGTATTTGTATTATTTTCCAAGATACATCTAAGGGTTGTATTTGTATTTTTGAAAATAACACAGCGTGGGGGTGTTTTTGTATTATTTTCCGAGATACAGCTAAGGTTTGTATTTCTATTTTTGAAAATAACACAGATTGGGCGTGTATTTGTATTATTTTCCAAGATAAAGCTAAGGGCTGTATTTTTATTTTTGAAAATAACAGAGCTTGGGTGTGTATTTGTATTATTTTCTGAGATACAGCTGTGGGTTTTATTTGTATTTTTCAAAATAACAGAGCTTGTGAGTGAATTTGTATTATTTTCCGAGATACAGCTAAAGGTTGTATTTGTATTTTTGAAAATAACACATCTTGGGGGTATATTTGTATTATTTTCCGAGATACAGCTGTGGGTTGTATTTGTATTTTTGAAAATAACCCATCTTGGGGTGTATTTGTATTATTTTCCAAGTTACATCTCAGGGTTGTATTTGTATTTTTGAATATAACACAGCTTGGGGGTGTTTTTGTATTATTTTCCGAGATACAGCTCAGGGTTTTATTTGTATTTTTGAAAATAACACAGCTTGTGCGTGTATTCATATTATTTTCCGAGATACAGCTATGGGTTGTATTTGTATTTTGAAAATAACACAGCTTCGTGGTGTATTTCTATTATTATCCGAGATACAGCTAAGGGTTGTATTTGTATTTTTGAAAATAACACAGCTTGGGCGTGTATTTGTATTATTTTCTAAGATACAGCTATGGGTTGTATTTGTATTTTTGAAAATAACACAGCTTCTGGGTGAATTTGTATTATTTTCCGAGATACAGCTCAGGGTTGTATTTGTATTTTGGTAAATAACAAAGCTTGGGGGTGTATTTGTATTATTTTCCGAGATACAGCTAAGGGTTGTATTTGTATTTTGGAAAATAACACAGCTTGGGGGTGTATTTGTATTATTTCTGAGATACAGCTAAGGGTTTTATTTGTATTATTGAAAATAACAGAGATTGGGGGTGTATTTTTATTATTTTCCGAGATACAGCTAAGGGTTGTATTTGAATTTTTGAAAATAAACGAGTTTGGGGGTGTATTTGTATTATTTTCCAAGATACAGCTAAGGGCTGTATTTGTATTTTTGAAAATAACACAGCTTGGTGGTGTATTTGTATTATTTTCCGAGATACAGCTGTGGGTTTTATTTGTATCTTTGAAAATAACAGAGCTTGTGGGTGTATCCATATTATTTTCCAAGATACAGTTAAGGGTTGTATTTGTATTTTTGAAAATAACATATCTTGGGGGTGTATTTGTAATATTTTCCGAGATAGAGCTAATGGTTGTATTTATATTTTTGAAAATAACACATCTTGGGGGTGTATTTGTATTATTTTCCGAGATACAGCTAAGGTGTGTATTTCTGTTTTTGAAAATAACACAGATTGGGGGTGTTTTTGTATTATTTTTTGAGTTACAGCTTAGGGTTGTATTTGTATTTTTGAAAATAACACAGCTTGGGGGTGTATTTTTATTATTTTCCGAGATACAGCTAAGGATTGTATTTGTATTTTTGAAAATAACACAGCTTGGGGGTGTATTTCTATTATTTTCCGAGATACAGCTAACGGTTGTATTTGTATTTTTGAAAATAACACAGCTTGGGGGTGTATACGTATTATTTTCCTAGATACAGCAAAGGGTTGTATTTGTATTTTTGAAAATAACACAGCTTGGGGGTGTATTTAAATTATTTTCCGAGATACAGCTATGGTTTGTATTTGTATTTTTGAAAATAACACAGCTTGGGCGTGTATTTGTATTATTTTCCGAGATTCTGCTATGGGTTGTATTTTATTTTTGAAAATAACACAGCTTGGGGGTGTATTTGTATTATTTTCCGAGATACAGCTCATGGTTGTATTTGTATTTTTGAAAATAACACAGCTTGGGGTGTATTTGAATTATTTCCCAAAATACAGCTAACGGTTGTATTTGAATTTTTGAAAATAACACAGATTTGGGGTGTATTTGTATTATTTTCCGATATAGAACTAAGGGTTGTATTTGTATTTTTGAAAATAACACAGTTGGGGGTGTTTTTGTATTATTTTCCGAGATACAGCTCAGGGTTGTATTTGTATTTTTGAAAATAACACAGCTTGGGGGTGTATTTGTATTATTTTCCAAGTTACATCTCAGGGTTGTATTTGTATTTTTGAATATAACACAGCTTGCGGGTGTTTTTGTATTATTTTCCGAGATACAGTCAGGGTTGTATTTGTATTTTTGAAAATAACACAGCTTGGGCGTGTATTTTTATTATTTTCCGAGATACAGCTATGGGTTGTATTTGTATTTTGAAAATAACACAGCTTCGTGGTGTATTTCTATTATTATCCGAGATACAGCTAAGGGTTGTATTTGTATTTTTGAAAATAACACAGCTTGGGCGTGTATTTGTATTATTTTCTAAGATACAGCTATGGGTTGTATTTGTATTTTTGAAAATAACACAGCTTGGGCGTGTATTTGTATTATTTTCCGAGCTACAGCTCAGGGTTGTATTTGTATTTTGGTAAATAACTAAGCTTGGGGGTGTATTTGTATTATTTTCCGAGATACCGCTAAGGGTTGTATTTGTATTTTGGAAAATAACACATCTTGGGGTGTATTGGTATTATTTCCGAGATACAGCTAAGGCTTGTATTTGTATTATTGAAAATAACAGAGCTTGGCGGTGTATTTTTATTATTTTCCGAGATACAGCTAAGGGTTTTATTTGAATTTTTGAAAATAAACGAGTTTGGGGGTGTATTTGTATTATTTTCCAAGATACAACTAAGGGCTGTATTTGTATTTTTGAACATAACACAGCTTGGTGGTGTATTTGTATTATTTTCCGAGATACAGCTGTGGGTTTTATTTGTATTTTTGAAAATAACAGAGCTTGTGGGTGCATACATATTATTTTCCAAGATACAGTTAAGGGTTCTTTTTGTATTTTTGAAAATAACATATCTTGGTGGTGTATTTGTATTATTTTCCGAGATACAGCTAAGGGTTGTATTTATATTTTTGAAAATAACACAGCTTGGTGGTGTATTTGTATTATTTTCCGAGATACAGCTAAGGAGTGTATTTCTATTTTTGAAAATAAAACAGATTGGGGGTGTTTTTGTATTATTTTCCGAGTTACTGCTCAGGGTTGTATTTGTATTTTTGAAAATAATACAACTTGGGGGTGTATTTTTATTATTTTCCGAGATATAGCTAAGGATTGTATTTGTATTTTTGAAAATAACACAGCTTGGTGGTGTATTTCTATTATTTTCCGAGATACAGCTAACGGTTGTATTAGTATTTTTGAAAATAACACAGCTCTGGGGTGTATTTGTATTATTTTCCGAGATTCAGCTCATGGTTGTATTTGTATTTTTGAAAATAACACACCTTGGGGGTGTATTTGTATTATTTTCAAGATACAGCTCAGTGTTGTATTTGTATTTAGGAAATTAACACAGCTTGTGGGTGTATATTTATTATTTTCCGAGATACAGCTAAGGGTTGTATTTGAATTTTTGAAAATAAACGAGTTTGGGGGTGTATTTGTATTATTTACCAAGATACAGATAAGGGCTGTATTTGTATTTTTGAAAATAACACAGCTTGGTGGTGTATTTGTATTATTTTCCGAGATGCTGCTGTGGGTTTTTTTTTGTATTTTTTAAATTAACAGAGATTGTGGGTGTATCCGAATTATTTTCCAAGATAGAGTTAAGGGTTGTATTTGTATTTTTGAAAATAACACATCTTGGGCGTGTATTTGTATTATTTTCCGAGATACAGCTAAGGGTTGTATTTGTATTTTTGAAAATAACACAGCTTGGGGGTGTTTTTGTATTATTTTCCGAGATACAGCTAAGGTGTGTATTTCTATTTTTGAAAATAACACAGATTGAGGGTGTATTTGTATTATTTTCCGAGATACAGCTAAAGGTTGTATTTGTATTATTGAAAATAACAGAGTTTGGGGGTGTATTTGTATTATTTTCCGAGATACAGCTAAGGGTTGTATTTGTATTTTTGAAAATAACACAGCTTGAGTGTGAATTTGTATTATTTTCCGAGATACAGCTAAGGGTTGTATTTGTATTTTTGAACATAACACAGCTTGGGGGTGTTTTTGTATTATTTTCTGAGTTACAGCTCAGGGTTGTATTTGTATTTTTGTAAATAACACAGATTGGGGGTGTATTTTTATCATTTTCCAAGATACAGCAAAGGATTGTATTTGTATTTTTGAAGATAACACAGCTTTGGGGTGTATTTGTATTATTTTCCGAGATACTGGTATGGGTTGTATTTTATTTTTGAAAATAACACAGGTTGTGTGTTTATTTGTATTATTTTCGGAGGTACAGCTAAGGGTTTTATTTGAAAATTACGCAACTTGGGGGTGTACTTGTATTATTTTCCGAGATACAGCTATGGGTTGTATTTGTATTTTTGAAAATAACACAGCTTGGGCGTGTATTTTTATTATTTTCCGAGATTCTGCTATGGGTTGTATTTGTATTTTTGAAAATAACACAGCTTGTGGGTGTATACGTATTATTTTCCGAGATACAGCTAAGGGTTGTATTTGTATTTTTGAAAATAGCACAGCTTTGGCGTGTGTTGGTATTATTTTCCAGGATTCTGCTATGGTTTGTATTTGTATTTTTGAAAATAACACAGCTTGGGGGTGTATTTGTATTATTTTCCGAGATACAGCTAAGGGTTGATTTTATTTTTGAAAATAACACTGGTTGGGGTGTATTTCTATTATTTTCCGAGATACAGCTAAGGGTTGTATTTGTATTTTTGAAAATAACACAGCTTGGGGGTGTATTTTTATTATTTTCTGAGTTACATCTCAGGGTTGTTTTTGTATTTTTGAATATAACACAGCTTTGGGGTGTTTTTGTATTATTTTCCGAGATACAGTCAGGGTTGTATTTGTATTTTTGAAAATAACACAGCTTGGGCGTGTATTTATATTATTTTCCGAGATACAGATATGGGTTGTATTTGTATTTTGAAAATAACACAGCTTCGTGGTGTATTTCTATTATTATCCGAGATACAGCTCAGGGTTGTATTTGTATTTTTGAAAATAACACAGCTTGGGTGTGTATTTGTATTATTTTCTAAGATACAGCTATGGGTTGTATTTGTATTTTTGAAAATAACACAGCTTGGGCGTGTATTTGTATTATTTTCCGAGATACAGCTCAGGGTTGTATTTGTATTTTGGTAAATAACAAAGCTTGGGGGTGTATTTGTATTATTTTCCGAGATACCGCTAAGGGTTGTATTTGTATTTTGGAAAATAACACATCTTGGGGTGTATTTGTATTATTTCCGAGATACAGCTAAGACTTGTATTTGTATTATTGAAAATAACAGAGTTTGGCGGTGTATTTTTATTATTTTCCGAGATACAGCTAAGGGTTGTATTTGAATTTTTGAAAATAAACGAGTTTGGGGGTGTATTTGTATTATTTTCCAAGATACAGCTAAGGGCTGTATTTGTATTTTTGAAAATAACACAGCTTGTGGGTGTATTTGTATTATTTTCCGAGATACAGCTCATGGTTGTATTTGTATTTTTGAAAATAACACACCTTGGGTGTTTATTTTTATTATTTTCCAGATACAGCTCAGGGTTGTATTTGTATTTTGGAAAATAACACAGCTTGGGGTGTATTTGTATTATTTCCCAAAATACAGCTAACGGTTGTATTTGAATTTTTGAAAATAACACAGATTTGGGGTGTATTTGTATTATTTTCCGATATAGAGCTAAGGGTTTTATTTGTATTTTTGAAAATAACACAGTTGGGGGTGTTTTTGTATTATTTTCCGAGATACAGCTCAGGGTTGTATTTGTATTTTTGAAAATAACACAGCTTGGGGGTGTATTTGTATTATTTTCCAAGTTACATCTCAGGGTTGTATTTGTATTTTTGAATATAACACAGCTTGCGGGTGTTTTTGTATTATTTTCCGAGATACAGTCTGGGTTGTATTTGTATTTTTGAAAATGACACAGCTTGGGCGTGTATTTATATTATTTTCCGAGATACAGCTATGGGTTGTATTTGTATTTTGAAAATAACACAGCTTCGTGGTGTATTTCTATTATTATCCAAGATACAGCTCAGGGTTGTATTTGTATTTTTGAAAATAACACAGCTTGGGCGTGTATTTGTATTATTTTCTAAGATACAGCTATGGGTTTTATTTGTATTTTTGAAAATAACACAGGTTGGGGGTGTATTTGTATTATTTTCCGAGATATTGCTAAGGGTTGTATTTGTATTTTGAAAAATAACACAGCTTGAGGGTATATTTTTATTATTTTCCGAGATACTTCTAAGGGTTGTATTTGAATTTTTGAAAATAAACGAGTTTGGGGGTGTATTTGTATTATTTTCCAAGAAACAGCTAGGGGCTGTATTTGTATTTTTGAAAATAACACAGCTTAGTGGTGTATTTGTATTATTTTCCGAGATACAGCTGTGGGTTTTATTTGTATTTTTGAAAATAACAGAGCTTGTGGGTGTATCTGTGTTATTTTCCAAGATACAGTTAAGGGTTGTATTTTTATTTTTGAAAATAACAGAGCTTTTGGGTGTATTTGTATTATTTTCCGAGATACAGCTAAGGGTTGTATTTGTATTTTTGAAAAAAACAAAGCTTGGGGCTGTTTTTGTATTATTTTCCGAGATAAACCTCAGGGTTGTATTTGTATTTTTGAAAATAACACAGCCTGGGTGTGTATTTGTATTATTTTCCAAGTTACAACTCAGGGTTGTATATGTATTTTTGAAAATAACACAGCTTGGGGGTATATTTGTATTATTTTTTGAGATACAGCTAAGGATTGTATTTGTATTTTAGAAAATAACACAGCTTGGGGGTGTATTTGTATTATTTTCCGAGATACAGCTGGGGGTTGTATTTGTATTTTTGAAAATAACACAGCTTGGGGGGGGTATTTCTATTATTATCCGAGATACAGCTCAGGGTTGTATTTGTATTTTTGAAAATAACACTGCTTGGGGGTGTATTTGTATTATTTTCCGAGATACAGCTAAGGATTGTATTTGTATTTTTGAAAATAACACAGCTTGGGGGTGTATTTGTATTATTTTCCGAGATACAGCAATTGGTTGTATTTGTATTTTTGAAAATAACACAGCTTGGGGGTGTATTTGTATTATTTTCTGAGATACAGCTAAGGGTTGTATTTGTATTTTTGAAAATAACACAGCTTGTGGGTGTATTTCTATTATTTTCTGAGATACAGCTATGGGTTCTATTTGTATTTTTGAAAATAACACTGCTTGGGCGTGTATTTGTATTATTTTCCGAGATTCTGCTATGGGTTGTATTTGTATTTTTGAAAATAACACAGCTTGGGTGTGTATTTGTATTATTTTCCGAGATACAGCTCATGGTTGTATTGTATTTTTGAAAATAACACACCTTGGGAGTGTATTTGTATTATTTTCGAGATACAGCTCAGGGTTGTATTTGTATTTTGGGAAATAACACAGCTTGGGGGTGTATTTTTATTATTTTCCGAGATACAGCTAAGGGTTGTTTTTGAATTTTTGAAAATAAAGGAGTTTGGGGGTGTATTTGTATTATTTTCCAATATACAGCTAAGGGCTGTATTTTTATTTTTGAAAATAACACAGCTTGGGCGTGTTTTTGTATTATTTTCTAAGATACAGCTAAGGGTTTTATTTGTATTTTTGAAAATAACACAGGTTGGGCGTGTATTTGTATTATTTTCCGAGATACAGCTCAGGGTTGTATTTGTATTTTGATGAATAACACAGCTTGGGGGTGTATTTGTATTATTTTCCGAGATATAGCTAAGGGTTGTATTTGTATTTTGAAAAATAACACAGCTTGAGGGTATATTTTTATTATTTTCCGAGATACTTCTAAGGGTTGTATTTGAATTTTTGAAAATAAACGAGTTTGGGGGTGTATTTGTATTATTTTCCAAGAAACAGCTAAGGGCTGTATTTGTATTTTTGAAAATAACACAGCTTAGTGGTGTATTTGTATTATTTTCCGAGATACAGCTGTGGGTTTTATTTGTATTTTTGAAAATAACAGAGCTTGTGGGTGTATCTGTATTATTTTCCAAGATACAGTTAAGGGTTGTATTTTTATTTTTGAAAATAACAGAGCTTTTGGGTGTATTTGTATTATTTTCCGAGATACAGCTAAGGGTTGTATTTGTATTTTTGAAAAAAACAGAGCTTGGGGCTGTTTTTGTATTATTTTCCGAGATAAACCTCAGGGTTGTATTTGTATTTTTGAAAATAACACAGCCTGGGTGTGTATTTGTATTATTTTCCAAGTTACAACTCAGGGTTGTATATGTATTTTTGAAAATAACACAGCTTGGGGGTATATTTGTATTATTTTTTGAGATACAGCTAAGGATTGTATTTGTATTTTAGAAAATAACACAGCTTGGGGGTGTATTTGTATTATTTTCCGAGATACAGCTGGGGGTTGTATTTGTATTTTTGAAAATAACACAGCTTGGGGGGGGTATTTCTATTATTATCTGAGATACAGCTCAGGGTTGTATTTGTATTTTTGAAAATAACACTGCTTGGGGGTGTATTTGTAGTATTTTCCGAGATACAGCTAAGGATTGTATTTGTATTTTTGAAAATAACACAGCTTGGGGGTGTATTTGTATTATTTTCCGAGATACAGCAATTGGTTGTATTTGTATTTTTGAAAATAACACAGCTTGGGGGTGTATTTGTATTATTTTCTGAGATAAAGCTAAGGGTTGTATTTGTATTTTTGAAAATAACACAGCTTGGGGGTGTATTTCTATTATTTTCTGAGATACAGCTATGGGTTCTATTTGTATTTTTGAAAATAACACTGCTTGGGCATGTATTTGTATTATTTTCCGAGATTCTGCTATGTGTTGTATTTGTATTTTTGAAAATAACACAGCTTGGGTGTGTATTTGTATTATTTTCCAAGATACAGCTATGGGTTTTATTTGTATTTTTGAAAATAACAGGGCTTGGGGGTGTATTTGTTTTATTTTCCGAGATAGAGCTCAGGGTTGTATTTGTATTATGGAAAATAACACAGCTTGGGGGTGTATTTTTATTATTTTCCGAGATACAGCTAAGGGTTGTTTTTGAATTTTTGAAAATAAAGGAGTTTGGGGGTGTATTTGTATTATTTTCCAATATACAGCTAAGGGCTGTATTTTTATTTTTGAAAATAACACAGCTTGGTGGTGTATTTGTATTATTTTCCGAGATACAGCTGTGGGTTTTTTTTGTATTTTTGAAAATTACAGAGCTTGTGGGTGTATCCGTATTATTTTCCAAGATAGAGTTAAGGGTTCTATTTGTATTTTTGAAAATAACACCTCTTGGGTGTGTATCTGTATTATTTTCTGAGATACAGGTAAGCGTTGTATTTGTATTTTTGAAAATAACACAGCTTGGGGGTGTTTTTGTATTAATTTCCGTGATACAGCTAAGGAGTGTATTTCTATTTTTGAAAATAACTCAGCTTGGGGGTGTATTTGTATTATTTTCCTAGATACAGCTAAGGGTTGTATTTGCATTTTGGAAAATAACACAGCTTGGGGGTGTATTTTTATTATTTTCCGAGATACTACTAAGGGTTGTATTTGAATTTTTGAAAGTAAACGAGTTTGGGGGTGTATTTGTATTATTTTCCTAGAAACAGCTAACGGCTGTATGTGTATTTTTGAAAATAACACAGCTTGGTGGTGTATTTGTATTATTTTACGAGATACAGCTGTGGGTTTTATTTGTATTTTTGAAAATAACTGAGCTTGTGGGTGTATCTGTATTATTTTCCAAGATACAGTTAAGGGTTGTATTTTTATTTTTGAAAATAACCCATCTTGGGGTGTATTTGTATTATTTTCCAAGATACATCTAAGGGTTGTATTTGTATTTTTGAAAATAACACAGCTGGGGGGTGTTTTTGTATTATTTTCCGAGATACAGCTAAGGTTTGTATTTCTATTTTTGAAAATAACACAGATTGGGCGTGTGTTTGTATTATTTTCCAAGATAAAGCTAAGGGCTGTATTTTTATTTTTGAAAATAACAGAGCTTGGGTGTGTATTTGTATTATTTTCTGAGATACAGCTGTGGGTTTTATTTGTATTTTTCAAAATAACAGAGCTTGTGAGTGAATTTGTATTATTTTCCGAGATACAGCTAAAGGTTGTATTTGTATTTTTGAAAATAACACATCTTGGGGGTGTATTTGTATTATTTTCCGAGATACAGCTGTGGGTTGTATTTGTATTTTTGAAAATAACCCATCTTGGGGTGTATTTGTATTATTTTCCAAGTTACATCTCAGGGTTGTATTTGTATTTTTGAATATAACACAGCTTGGGGGTGTTTTTGTATTATTTTCCGAGATACAGCTCAGGGTTTTATTTGTATTTTTGAAAATAACACAGCTTGTGCGTGTATTTATATTATTTTCCGAGATACAGCTTTGGGTTGTATTTGTATTTTGAAAATAACACAGCTTCGTGGTGTATTTCTATTATTATCCGAGATACAGTTCAGGGTTGTATTTGTATTTTTGAAAATAACACAGCTTGGGCGTGTATTTGTATCATTTTCTAAGATACAGCTATGGGTTGTATTTGTATTTTTGAAAATAACACAGCTTGGGCGTGCATTTGTATTATTTTCCGAGATACAGCTCAGGGTTGTATTTGTATTTTGGTAAATAACAAAGCTTGGGGGTGTATTTGTATTATTTTCCGAGATACAGCTAAGGGTTGTATTTGTATTTTGGAAAATAACACAGCTTGGGGGTGTATTTGTATTATTTCCGAGTTACAGCTAAGGGTTTTATTTGTATTATTGAAAATAACAGAGATTGGGGGTGTATTTTTATTATTTTCCGAGATACAGCTAAGGGTTGTATTTGAATTTTTGAAAATAAACGAGTTTGGGGGTGTATTTGTATTATTTTCCAAGATACAGCTAAGGGCTCTATTTGTATTTTTGAAAATAACACAGCTTGGTGGTGTATTTGTATTATTTTCCGAGATACAGCTGTGGGTTTTATTTGTATCTTTGAAAATAACAGAGCTTGTGGGTGTATCCATATTATTTTCCAAGATACAGTTAAGGGTTGTATTTGTATTTTTGAAAATAACATATCTTGGGGGTGTATTTGTAATATTTTCCGAGATAGAGCTAAGGGTTGTATTTATATTTTTGAAAATAACACATCTTGGGGGTGTATTTGTATTATTTTCCGAGATACAGCTAAGGTGTGTATTTCTATTTTTGAAAATAACACAGATTGGGGGTGTTTTTGTATTATTTTTCGAGTTACAGCTCAGGGTTGTATTTGTATTTTTGAAAATAACACAGCTTGGGGGTGTATTTTTATTATTTTCCGAGATACAGCTAAGGATTGTATTTGTATTTTTGAAAATAACACAGCTTGGGGGTGTATTTCTATTATTTTCCGAGATACAGCTAACGGTTGTATTTGTATTTTTGAAAATAACACAGCTTGGGGGTGTATACGTATTATTTTCCTAGATACAGCAAAGGGTTGTATTTGTATTTTTGAAAATAACACAGCTTGGGGGTGTATTTAAATTTTTTTCCGAGATACAGCTATGGTTTGTATTTGTATTTTTGAAAATAACACAGCTTGGGCGTGTATTTGTATTATTTTCCTAGATTCTGCTATGGGTTGTATTTTATTTTTGAAAATAACACAGCTTGGGGGTGTATTTGTATTATTTTCCAAGATACAGCTCATGGTTGTATTTGTATTTTTGAAAATAACACAGCTTGGGGTGTATTTGTATTATTTCCCAAAATACAGCTAACGGTTGTATTTGAATTTTTGAAAATAACACAGATTTGGGGTGTATTTGTATTATTTTCCGATATAGAGCTAAGGGTTGTATTTGTATTTTTGAAAATAACACAGTTGGGGGTGTTTTTGTATTATTTTCCGAGATGCAGCTCAGGGTTGTATTTGTATTTTTGAAAATAACACAGCTTGGGGGTGTATTTGTATTATTTTCCAAGTTACGTCTCAGGGTTGTATTTGTATTTTTGAATATAACACAGCTTGCGGGTGTTTTTGTATTATTTTCCGAGATACAGTCAGGGTTGTATTTGTATTTTTGAAAATAACACAGCTTGGGCGTGTATTTATATTATTTTCCGAGATACAGCTATGGGTTGTATTTGTATTTTGAAAATAACACAGCTTCGTGGTGTATTTCTATTATTATCCGAGATACAGCTAAGGGTTGTATTTGTATTTTTGAAAATAACACAGCTTGGGCGTGTATTTGTATTATTTTCTAAGATACAGCTATGGGTTGTATTTGTATTTTTGAAAATAACACAGCTTGGGCGTGTATTTGTATTATTTTCCGAGATACAGCTCAGGGTTGTATTTGTATTTTGGTAAATAACAAAGCTTGGGGGTGTATTTGTATTATTTTCCGAGATACCGCTAAGGGTTGTATTTGTATTTTGGAAAATAACACATCTTGGGGTGTATTTGTATTATGTCCGAGATACAGCTAAGGCTTGTATTTGTATTATTGAAAATAACAGATCTTGGCGGTGTATTTTTATTATTTTCCGAGATACAGCTAAGGGTTGTATTTGAATTTTTGAAAATAAACGAGTTTGGGGGTGTATTTGTATTATTTTCCAAGATACAACTAAGGGCTGTATTTGTATTTTTGAACATAACACAGCTTGGTGGTGTATTTGTATTATTTTCCGAGATACAGCTGTGGGTTTTATTTGTATTTTTGAAAATAACAGAGCTTGTGGTTGCATCCATATTATTTTCCAAGATACAGTTAACGGTTCTTTTTGTATTTTTGAAAATAACATATCTTGGTGGTGTATTTGTATTATTTTCCGAGATACAGCTAAGGGTTGTATTTATATTTTTGAAAATAACACAGCTTGGTGGTGTATTTGTATTATTTTCCGAGATACAGCTAAGGAGTGTATTTCTATTTTTGAAAATAAAACAGATTGGGGGTGTTTTTGTATTATTTTCCGAGTTACTGCTCAGGGTTTTATTTGTATTTTTGAAAATAATACAACTTGGGGGTGTATTTTTATTATTTTCCGAGATATAGCTAAGGATTGTATTTGTATTTTTGAAAATAACACAGCTTGGTTGTGTATTTCTATTATTTTCCGAGATACAGCTAACGGTTGTATTAGTATTTTTGAAAATAACACAGCTCTGGGGTGTATTTGTATTATTTTCCGAGATACAGCTCATGGTTGTATTTGTATTTTTGAAAATAACACACCTTGGGGGTGTATTTGTATTATTTTCAAGATACAGCTCAGTGTTGTATTTGTATTTAGGAAATTAACACAGCTTGTGGGTGTATATTTATTATTTTCTGAGATACAGCTAAGGGTTGTATTTGAATTTTTGAAAATAAACGAGTTTGGGGGTGTATTTGTATTATTTACCAAGATACAGATAAGGGCTGTATTTGTATTTTTGAAAATAACACAGCTTGGTGGTGTATTTGTATTATTTTCCGAGATGCTGCTGTGGGTTTTTTTTTTTGTATTTTTGAAATTAACAGAGATTGTGGGTGTATCCGAATTATTTTCCAAGATAGAGTTAAGGGTTGTATTTGTATTTTTGAAAATAACACATCTTGGGCGTGTATTTGTATTATTTTCCGAGATACAGCTAAGGGTTGTATTTGTATTTTTGAAAATAACACAGCTTGGGGGTGTTTTTGTATTATTTTCCGAGATACAGCTAAGGTGTGTATTTCTATTTTTGAAAATAACACAGATTGAGGGTGTATTTGTATTATTTTCCGAGATACAGCTAAAGGTTGTATTTGTATTATTGAAAATAACAGAGTTTGGGGGTGTATTTGTATTATTTTCCGAGATACAGCTAAGTGTTGTATTTGTATTTTTGAAAATAACACAGCTTGAGTGTGAATTTGTATTATTTTCCGAGATACAGCTAAGGGTTGTATTTGTATTTTTGAAAATAACACAGCTTGGGGGTGTTTTTGTATTATTTTCTGAGTTACAGCTCAGGGTTGTATTTGTATTTTTGTAAATAACACAGATTGGGGGTGTATTTTTATCATTTTCCAAGATACAGCAAAGGATTGTATTTGTATTTTTAAAGATAACACAGCTTTGGGGTGTATTTGTATTATTTTCCGAGATACTGGTATGGGTTGTATTTTATTTTTGAAAATAACACAGGTTGTGTGTTTATTTGTATTATTTTCGGAGGTACAGCTAAGGGTTTTATTTGAAAATTACGCAACTTGGGGGTGTACTTGTATTATTTTCCGAGATACATCTATGGGTTGTATTTGTATTTTTGAAAATAACACAGCTTGGGCGTGTATTTTTATTATTTTCCGAGATTCTGCTCTGGGTTGTATTTGTATTTTTGAAAATAACACAGCTTGTGGGTGTATACGTATTATTTTCCGAGATACAGCTAAGGGTTGTATTTGTATTTTTGAAAATAGCACAGCTTTGGCGTGTGTTGGTATTATTTTCCAGGATTCTGCTATGGTTTGTATTTGTATTTTTGAAAATAACACAGCTTGGGGGTGTATTTGTATTATTTTCCGAGATACAGCTAAGGGTTGATTTTATTTTTGAAAATAACACTGGTTGGGCGTGTATTTCTATTATTTTCCGAGATACAGCTAAGGGTTGCATTTGTATTTTTGAAAATAACACAACTTGGGGTTGTTTTTTTATTATTTTCCGAGATACAGCTCAGGGTTGTATTTGTATTTTTGAAAATAACACAGCTTGGGGGTGTATTTGTATTATTTTCTGAGTTACATCTCAGGGTTGTTTTTGTATTTTTGAATATAACATAGCTTTGGGGTGTTTTTGTATTATTTTCCGAGATACAGTCAGGGTTGTATTTGTATTTTTGAAAATAACACAGCTTGGGCGTGTATTTATATTATTTTCCGAGATACAGATATGGGTTGTATTTGTATTTTGAAAATAACACAGCTTCGTGGTGTATTTCTATTATTATCCGAGATACAGCTCAGGGTTGTATTTGTATTTTTGAAAATAACACAGCTTGTGTGTGTATTTGTATTATTTTCCGAGTTACATCTAAGGGTTGTATTTGTATTTTTGAATATAACACAGCTTGGGGGTGTTTTTGTATTATTTTCCGAGATACAGCTCAGGGTTGTATTTGTATTTTTGAAAATAACACAGCTTGGGCGTGTATTTATATTATTTTCCGAGATACAGCTATGGGTTGTATTTGTATTTTGAAAATAACACAGCTTCGTGGTGTATTTCTATTATTATCCGAGATACAGCTCAGGGTTGTATTTGTATTTTTGAAAATAACACAGCTTGGGCGTGTATTTGTATTATTTTCTAAGATACAGCTATGGGTTTTATTTGTATTTTTGAAAATAACACAGCTTGGGGGTGTATTTGTATTATTTTCCGAGATACAGCTCAGGGTTGTATTTGTATTTTGGTAAATAACACACCTTGGGGGTGTATCTGTATTATTTTCCGAGATACAGCTAAGGGTTGTATTTGTATTTTGAAAAATAACACAGCTTGAGGGTATATTTTTATTATTTTCCGAGATACTTCTAAGGGTTGTATTTGAATTTTTGAAAATAAACGAGTTTGGGGGTGTATTTGTATTATTTTCCAAGAAACAGCTAAGGGCTGTATTTGTATTTTTGAAAATAACACAGCTTGGTGGTGTATTTGTATTATTTTCCGAGATACAGCTGTGGGTTTTATTTGTATTTTTGAAAATAACAGAGCTTGTGGGTGTATCCATATTATTTTCCAAGATACAGTTAAGGGTTGTATTTGTATATTTGAAAATAACATATCTTGGGGGTGTATTTGTATTATTTTCCGACATAGAGCTAAGGGTTGTATTTATATTTTTGAAAATAACACATCTTGTGGGTGTATTTGTATTATTTTCCGAGATACAGCTAAGGTGTGTATTTCTATTTTTGAAAATAACACAGATTGGGGGTGTTTTTGTATTATTTTTCGAGTTACAGCTCAGGGTTGTATTTGTATTTTTGAAAATAACACAGCTTGGGGGTGTATTTTTATTATTTTCAAGAGATACAGCTAACGGTTGTATTTGTATTTTTGAAAATAACACAGCTTGGGGGTTTATTTCTATTATTTTCCGAGATACAGCTAACGGTTGTATTTGTATTTTTGAAAATAACACAGCTTGGGGGTGTATTTATATTATTTTCAGAGATACACCCATGGTTTGTATTTGTATTTTTGAAAATAACACAGCTTGGGCGTGTATTTGTATTATTTTCCGAGATTCTGCTATGCGTTGTATTTTATTTTTGAAAATAACACAGTTTGAGGGTGAATTTGTATTATTTTCCGAGATACAGCTTAAGGTTGTATTTGTATTTTTGAAAATAACACAGTTGGGGGTGTTTTTGTATTATTTTCCGAGATACAGCTCAGGGTTGTATTTGTATTTTTGAAAATAACACAGCTTGGGGGTGTATTTGTATTATTTTCCAAGTTACATCTCAGGGTTGTATTTGTATTTTTGAATATATCACAGCTTGGGGGTGTATTTGTATTATTTTCCGAGATACAGCTAACGGTTGTATTTGTATTTTTGAAAATAACACAGCTTTGGGGTGTATTTGTATTATTTTCTGAGATACTGCTTTTGGTTGTATTTTATTTTTGAAAATAACACAGGTTGTGGGTTTATTTGTATTATTTTCGGAGGTACAGCTAAGGGTTGTATTTCAAAATTACGCAAATTGGGGGTGTACTTGTATTATTTTCCGAGATACAGCTATGGGTTGTATTTGTATTTTTGAATATAACACAGCTTGGGCGTGTATTTTTATTATTTTCTGAGATTCTGCTATGGGTTGTATTTGTATTTTTGAAAATAACACAGCTTGGGGGTGTATATGTATTATTTTCCGAGATACAGCTAAGGGTTTTATTTGTGTTTTTGAAAATAGCACAGCTTTGGCGTGTGTTTGTATTATTTTCCGACATTCTGCTATGGGTTGTATTTGTATTTTTGAAAATAACACAGCTTGGGGGTGTATTTGTATTATTTTCCGAGATACAGCTCATGGTTGTATTTGTATTTTTGAAAATAACACACCTTGGGGGTGTATTTGTATTATTTTCGAGATACAGCTCAGGGTTGTATTTGTATTTTGGATAATAACACAGCTTGGGGTGTATATTTATTATTTTCTGAGATACAGCTAAGGGTTGTATTTGAATTTTTGAAAATAACAGGGCTTGGGGGTGTATTTGTATTATTATCCTAGATACAGCTCAGGGTTGTATTTGTATTTTTGAAAATAACACAGCTTGGGGGTGTATTTGTATTATTTTCCGAGATACAGCTTTTGGTTTTATTTGTATTTTTGATAATAACACAGATTGGGGGTGTATTTGTATTATTTTCCAAGTTACAACTCAGGGATGTATTTGTATTTTTGAAAATAACACAGCTTGGGGGTGTATTTGTATTATTGTCCGAGATACAGCCAAGGATTGTAATTGTATTTTTGAAAATAACACAGCTTGGGGTTGTATTTGTATTATTTTCCGAGATACAGCTATGGGTTGTATTTTTATTTTTGAAAATACCACAGCTTGTGGGTGTATTTCTATTATTATTCGAGATACAGCTCAGAGTTTTATTTGTATTTTGGAAAATAACCCAGTTTGCGGGTGTATTTGTATTATATTCCGAGATACAGCTAAGAGTTTTATTTGTGTTTTTGAAAATAACACAGCTTGCGTGTGTATTTTTATTATTTTCCGAGATACAGCTATTGGTTGTATTTGTATTTCTGAAAATAAAACAGCTTGGGGGTGTATTTCTATTATTATCCGAGAGAGAGCTCTGGGATGTATTTGTATTTTTGAAAATATCACAGCTTGTGGTTGTGTTTGTATTATTTTCCAAGATACAGCTATGAGTTTTACTTGTATTTTTGAAAATAACACAGCTTGGGGGTGTATTTGATTTATTTTCCGAGATACAGCTAAGGGTTGTATTTGTATTTTTGAAAATAACACAGCTTTGGGGTGTATTTGTATTATTTTCCGAGACACTGCTCTGGGTTTTATTTGTATTTTTGAAAATAACACAGCTTTGGGGTGTATTTGTATTATTTTCCGAGATACAACTCAGGGTTGTATTTGTATTTTTGAAAATAACACAGCTTGGGGGTGTTTTTGTATTATTTTCCGAGATACAGCTAAGGGTTGTATTTGTATTATTGAAAATAACAGAGCTTTGGGGTGTATTTGTATTATTTTCCGAGATACAGCTATGGGTTGTATTTGTGTTTTTGAAAATAACACAGCTTTTGGGTGTATTTGTATTATTTTCCGAGATACAGCTAACGGTTGTATTTGTATTTTTGAAAATAACACAGCTTTGGGGTGTATTTGTATTATTTTCCGAGATACTGCTATGGGTTGTATTTGTATTTTTGAAAATAACACAGCTTGGGGGTGTATTTGTATTATTTTCCGAGATAGAGCTCAGGGTTGTATTTGTATTTTTGAAAATAACACAGCATGGGGGTGTATTTGTATTATTTTCCGAGATACAGATAAGGGTCGTATTTGTATTATTGAAAATAACAGAGCGTTGGGTTGTATTTGTATTATTTTCCGAGACACAGCTAAGGGTTGTATTTGTATTTTTGAAAATAACACACCTTGGGGGTGTATTTCTATTATTTTCCGAGATACAGCTATGGGTTGTATTTCTATTTTTGAAAATAACACAGCTTGGGCGTGTATTTTTATTACTTTCCGAGATTCTGCTATGGGTTGTATTTGTATTTTGAAAATTACACAGCTTGGGGGTGTATTTGGATCTTTTTCCGAGATACAGCTCATGGTTGTATTTGTATTTTTGAAAATAACACATCTTGGGGGTGTATTTGTATTATTTTCGAGATACAGCTAAGGGTTGTGTATGTATTTTGGAAAATAACACAGCTTGGTAGTGTATTTTTATTATTGTCCGAGATACAGCTAAGAGTTGTATTTGAATTTTTGAAAATAAACGAGTTTGGGTGTGAATTTGTATTATTTTCCAAGATACAGCTAAGGGCTGTATTTGTATTTTTGAAAATACCACAGCTTGGTGGTGTATTTGTATTATTTTCCGAGATACAGCGGTGGGTTTTATTTGTATTTTTGAAAACAACAGAGCGTGTGGGTGTATCCGTAATTTTCTCCAAGATACAGTTAAGGGTTGTATTTGTATTTTTGAAAATAACACATCTTGGGGGTGTATTTGTATTATTTTTCGAGATACATCTAAGGGTTGTATTTGTATTTTTGAAAATAACACAGCTTGGGTGTGTTTTTGTATTATTTTATGAGATAAAGCTAAGGTGTTTATTTCTATTTTAGAAAATAACACAGATTGGGGGTGTATTTGTATTCTTTTCCGAGATACAGCTAAGGGTTGTATTTGTATTTTTGAAAATAACAGAGCTTGGGGGTGTATTTGTATTATTTTCCGATATACTGCTATGGGTTGTATTTGTATTTTTGAAAATATGACAGCTTGGGTGTGTATTTGTATTATTTTCCGAGATACAGCTCAGGGTTGTATTTGTACTTTTGAAAATAACACAGCTTAAGGGTGTTTTTGTATTATTTTCCGAGATACAGCTTAGGGTTGTATTTGTATTTTTGAAAATAACACAGCTTGGGGGTGTATTTGTATTATTTTCCGAGATACAGCTTTTGGTTTTATTTGTATTTTTGATAATAACACAGATTGGGGGTGTATTTGTATTATTTTCCAAGTTACAACTCAGGGATGTATTTGTATTTTTGAAAATAACACAGCTTGGGGGTGAATTTGTATTATTGTCCGAGATACAGCCAAGGATTGTAATTGTATTTTTGAAAATAACACAGCTTGGGGGTGTATTTGTATTATTTTCCGAGATACAGCTATGGGTTGTATTTTTATTTTTGAAAATACCACAGTTTGGGGGTGTATTTCTATTATTATTCGAGATGCAGCTCAGAGTTTTATTTGTATTTTGGAAAATAACCCAGCTTGGGGGTGTATTTGTATTATTTTCCGAGATACAGCTAAGAGTTGTATTTGTGTTTTTGAAAATAACACAGCTTGCGTGTGTATTTGTATTATTTTCCGAGATACAGCTATTGGTTGTATTTGTATTTTTGAAAATGAAAGGTGTATTTCTATTATTATCCGAGATAGAGCTCTGGGTTGTATTTGTATTTTTGAAAATAACACAGCTTGGGGTTGTGTTTGTATTATTTTCCAAGATACAGCTGTGGGTTTTATTTGTATTTTTGAAAATAACACAGCTTGGGGGTGTATTTGTTTTATTTTCCGAGATACAGCTAAGGGTTGTATTTGTATTTTTGAAAATAACACAGCTTTGGGGTGTATTTGTATTATTTTCTGAGGCACTGCTCTGGGTTGTATTTGTATTTTTGAAAATAACACAGCTTTGGGGTGTATTTGTATTATTTTCCGAGATACAGCTCAGGGTTGTATTTGTATTTTGGAAAATAACACAGCTTGGTGGTGTATTTGTATTATTTTCCGAGATACAGCTAAGGGTTGTATTTGTATTATTTAAAATAACAGAGCTTTGGGGTGTATTTGTATTATTTTCCGAGATACAGCTATGGGTTGTATTTGTATTTTTGAAAATAACACAGCTTTTGGGTGTATTTGTATTATTCTCCGAGATACAGCTAACGGTTGTATTTGTATTTTTGAATATAATACAGCTTTGGGGTGTATTTGTATTATTTTCCGAGATACTGCTATGGGTTGTATTTGTATTTTTGAAAATAACACAGCTTGGACGTGTATTTGTATTATTTTCCGAGATACAGCTCAGGGTTGTATTTGTATTTTTGAAAATAACAGAGCTTGGGGTTGTATTTGTATTATTTTCCGATATACTGCTATGAGTTGTATTTGTATTTTTGAAAATAAGACAGCTTGGGTGTGTATTTGTATTATTTTCCGAGATACAGCTCAGGGTTGTATTTGTACTTTTGAAAATAACACAGCTTCGGGGTGTATTTGTATTATTTTCCGAGATACATCTAAGGTTTGTATTTGTATTATTGAAAATAACAGAGCTTTGGGGTGTATGTGTATTATTTTCCGAGATACAGCTAAGGGTTGTACTTGTATTTTTGAAAATAACACAGCTTAAGGGTGTTTTTGTATTATTATCCGAGACACAGCTCATGGTTGTATTTGTATTTTTGAAAATAACACAGCTTGGGGGTGTTTTTGTATTATTTTCCGAGTTAAAGCTCAGGGTTGTATTTGTATTTTTGAAAATAACACAGATTGTGGGTGTTTTGTATTATTTTCTTTGATACAGCTAAGGATTGTATTTGTATTTTTGAAAATAACCCAGCTTGGGGTTGTATTTGTATTATTTTCTGAGATACAGCTATGGGTTTTATTTGTATTTTGAAAATAACACAGCTTGGGTGTGTATTTCTATTATTATCCGGGATACAGCTCAGGGTTGTATTTGTATTTTTGAAAATAACACAGCTTGGGGGTGTATTTGTATTATATTCCAAGATACAGCTGTGATTTTTATTTGTATTTTTGAAAATAACAAAGCTTGGGGGTGTATTTGTATTATTTTCCGAGATACAGCTCATGGTTGTATTTGTATTTTTGAAAATAACACACCTTGGGGGTGTATTTGTATTATTTTCGAGATACAGCTCAGGGTTGTATTTGTATTTTGGATAATAACACAGCTTGGGGTGTATATTTATTATTTTCTGAGATACAGCTAAGGGTTGTATTTGAATTTTTGAAAATAACAGGGCTTGGGGGTGTATTTGTATTATTATCCTAGATACAGCTCAGGGTTGTATTTGTATTTTTGAAAATAACACAGCTTGGGGGTGTATTTGTATTATTTTCCGAGATACAGCTTTTGGTTTTATTTGTATTTTTGATAATAACACAGATTGGGGGTGTATTTGTATTATTTTCCAAGTTACAACTCAGGGATGTATTTGTATTTTTGAAAATAACACAGCTTGGGTGTGTATTTGTATTATTGTCCGAGATACAGCCAAGGATTGTAATTGTATTTTTGAAAATAACACAGCTTGGGGTTGTATTTGTATTATTTTCCGAGATACAGCTATGGGTTGTATTTTTATTTTTGAAAATACCACAGCTTGTGGGTGTATTTCTATTATTATTCGAGATACAGCTCAGAGTTTTATTTGTATTTTGGAAAATAACCCAGTTTGCGGGTGTATTTGTATTATATTCCGAGATACAGCTAAGAGTTTTATTTGTGTTTTTGAAAATAACACAGCTTGCGTGTGTATTTTTATTATTTTCCGAGATACAGCTATTGGTTGTATTTGTATTTCTGAAAATAAAACAGCTTGGGGGTGTATTTCTATTATTATCCGAGAGAGAGCTCTGGGATGTATTTGTATTTTTGAAAATATCACAGCTTGTGGTTGTGTTTGTATTATTTTCCAAGATACAGCTATGAGTTTTACTTGTATTTTTGAAAATAACACAGCTTGGGGGTGTATTTGATTTATTTTCCGAGATACAGCTAAGGGTTGTATTTGTATTTTTGAAAATAACACAGCTTTGGGGTGTATTTGTATTATTTTCCGAGACACTGCTCTGGGTTTTATTTGTATTTTTGAAAATAACACAGCTTTGGGGTGTATTTGTATTATTTTCCGAGATACAACTCAGGGTTGTATTTGTATTTTTGAAAATAACACAGCTTGGGGGTGTTTTTGTATTATTTTCCGAGATACAGCTAAGGGTTGTATTTGTATTATTGAAAATAACAGAGCTTTGGGGTGTATTTGTATTATTTTCCGAGATACAGCTATGGGTTGTATTTGTGTTTTTGAAAATAACACAGCTTTTGGGTGTATTTGTATTATTTTCCGAGATACAGCTAACGGTTGTATTTGTATTTTTGAAAATAACACAGCTTTGGGGTGTATTTGTATTATTTTCCGAGATACTGCTATGGGTTGTATTTGTATTTTTGAAAATAACACAGCTTGGGGGTGTATTTGTATTATTTTCCGAGATAGAGCTCAGGGTTGTATTTGTATTTTTGAAAATAACACAGCATGGGGGTGTATTTGTATTATTTTCCGAGATACAGATAAGGGTCGTATTTGTATTATTGAAAATAACAGAGCGTTGGGTTGTATTTGTATTATTTTCCGAGACACAGCTAAGGGTTGTATTTGTATTTTTGAAAATAACACACCTTGGGGGTGTATTTCTATTATTTTCCGAGATACAGCTATGGGTTGTATTTCTATTTTTGAAAATAACACAGCTTGGGCGTGTATTTTTATTACTTTCCGAGATTCTGCTATGGGTTGTATTTGTATTTTGAAAATTACACAGCTTGGGGGTGTATTTGGATCTTTTTCCGAGATACAGCTCATGGTTGTATTTGTATTTTTGAAAATAACACATCTTGGGGGTGTATTTGTATTATTTTCGAGATACAGCTAAGGGTTGTGTATGTATTTTGGAAAATAACACAGCTTGGTAGTGTATTTTTATTATTGTCCGAGATACAGCTAAGAGTTGTATTTGAATTTTTGAAAATAAACGAGTTTGGGTGTGAATTTGTATTATTTTCCAAGATACAGCTAAGGGCTGTATTTGTATTTTTGAAAATACCACAGCTTGGTGGTGTATTTGTATTATTTTCCGAGATACAGCGGTGGGTTTTATTTGTATTTTTGAAAACAACAGAGCGTGTGGGTGTATCCGTAATTTTCTCCAAGATACAGTTAAGGGTTGTATTTGTATTTTTGAAAATAACACATCTTGGGGGTGTATTTGTATTATTTTTCGAGATACATCTAAGGGTTGTATTTGTATTTTTGAAAATAACACAGCTTGGGTGTGTTTTTGTATTATTTTATGAGATAAAGCTAAGGTGTTTATTTCTATTTTAGAAAATAACACAGATTGGGGGTGTATTTGTATTCTTTTCCGAGATACAGCTAAGGGTTGTATTTGTATTTTTGAAAATAACAGAGCTTGGGGGTGTATTTGTATTATTTTCCGATATACTGCTATGGGTTGTATTTGTATTTTTGAAAATATGACAGCTTGGGTGTGTATTTGTATTATTTTCCGAGATACAGCTCAGGGTTGTATTTGTACTTTTGAAAATAACACAGCTTAAGGGTGTTTTTGTATTATTTTCCGAGATACAGCTTAGGGTTGTATTTGTATTTTTGAAAATAACACAGCTTGGGGGTGTATTTGTATTATTTTCCGAGATACAGCTTTTGGTTTTATTTGTATTTTTGATAATAACACAGATTGGGGGTGTATTTGTATTATTTTCCAAGTTACAACTCAGGGATGTATTTGTATTTTTGAAAATAACACAGCTTGGGGGTGAATTTGTATTATTGTCCGAGATACAGCCAAGGATTGTAATTGTATTTTTGAAAATAACACAGCTTGGGGGTGTATTTGTATTATTTTCCGAGATACAGCTATGGGTTGTATTTTTATTTTTGAAAATACCACAGTTTGGGGGTGTATTTCTATTATTATTCGAGATGCAGCTCAGAGTTTTATTTGTATTTTGGAAAATAACCCAGCTTGGGGGTGTATTTGTATTATTTTCCGAGATACAGCTAAGAGTTGTATTTGTGTTTTTGAAAATAACACAGCTTGCGTGTGTATTTGTATTATTTTCCGAGATACAGCTATTGGTTGTATTTGTATTTTTGAAAATGAAAGGTGTATTTCTATTATTATCCGAGATAGAGCTCTGGGTTGTATTTGTATTTTTGAAAATAACACAGCTTGGGGTTGTGTTTGTATTATTTTCCAAGATACAGCTGTGGGTTTTATTTGTATTTTTGAAAATAACACAGCTTGGGGGTGTATTTGTTTTATTTTCCGAGATACAGCTAAGGGTTGTATTTGTATTTTTGAAAATAACACAGCTTTGGGGTGTATTTGTATTATTTTCTGAGGCACTGCTCTGGGTTGTATTTGTATTTTTGAAAATAACACAGCTTTGGGGTGTATTTGTATTATTTTCCGAGATACAGCTCAGGGTTGTATTTGTATTTTGGAAAATAACACAGCTTGGTGGTGTATTTGTATTATTTTCCGAGATACAGCTAAGGGTTGTATTTGTATTATTTAAAATAACAGAGCTTTGGGGTGTATTTGTATTATTTTCCGAGATACAGCTATGGGTTGTATTTGTATTTTTGAAAATAACACAGCTTTTGGGTGTATTTGTATTATTCTCCGAGATACAGCTAACGGTTGTATTTGTATTTTTGAATATAATACAGCTTTGGGGTGTATTTGTATTATTTTCCGAGATACTGCTATGGGTTGTATTTGTATTTTTGAAAATAACACAGCTTGGACGTGTATTTGTATTATTTTCCGAGATACAGCTCAGGGTTGTATTTGTATTTTTGAAAATAACAGAGCTTGGGGTTGTATTTGTATTATTTTCCGATATACTGCTATGAGTTGTATTTGTATTTTTGAAAATAAGACAGCTTGGGTGTGTATTTGTATTATTTTCCGAGATACAGCTCAGGGTTGTATTTGTACTTTTGAAAATAACACAGCTTCGGGGTGTATTTGTATTATTTTCCGAGATACATCTAAGGTTTGTATTTGTATTATTGAAAATAACAGAGCTTTGGGGTGTATGTGTATTATTTTCCGAGATACAGCTAAGGGTTGTACTTGTATTTTTGAAAATAACACAGCTTAAGGGTGTTTTTGTATTATTATCCGAGACACAGCTCATGGTTGTATTTGTATTTTTGAAAATAACACAGCTTGGGGGTGTTTTTGTATTATTTTCCGAGTTAAAGCTCAGGGTTGTATTTGTATTTTTGAAAATAACACAGATTGTGGGTGTTTTGTATTATTTTCCTTGATACAGCTAAGGATTGTATTTGTATTTTTGAAAATAACCCAGCTTGGGGTTGTATTTGTATTATTTTCTGAGATACAGCTATGGGTTTTATTTGTATTTTGAAAATAACACAGCTTGGGTGTGTATTTCTATTATTATCCGGGATACAGCTCAGGGTTGTATTTGTATTTTTGAAAATAACACAGCTTGGGGGTGTATTTGTATTATATTCCAAGATACAGCTGTGATTTTTATTTGTATTTTTGAAAATAACAAAGCTTGGGGGTGTATTTGTATTATTTTCCGAGATACAGCTCAGGGTTGTATTTGTATTTTGGAAAATAACACAGCTTGGGGGTGTATTTGTATTATTTTCCGAGATACAGCTAAGGGTTGTATTTGTATTTTGGAAAATAACACAGCTTGAGGGTGTATTTGTATAATTTTACGAGATACAGCTATGGGTTGTATTTGTATTATTGAAAATAACACAGCTTGGGGGTGTATTTCTGTTATTATCCGAGATGCAGCTCAGAGTTTTATTTGTATTTTGGAAAATAACACAGCTTGTGGGTGTATTTGTATTATTTTCCGAGATACACCTAAGAGTTGTATTTGTATTTTTGAAAATAACACAGATTGGGGGTTTATTTGTATTATTTTCCAAGTTACAACTCAGGGATGTATTTGTATTTTTGAAAATAACAGAGCTTGGGGGTGTATTTCTATTATTATCCAAGATACAGCTCAGGGTTGTATTTGTGTTTTTGAAAATAACCCAGCTTGGGGTTGTGTTTGTATTATTTTCCAAAATACAGCTAAAGGTTGTATTTGTATTTTTGAAAATAACACAGATTTGTGGTGTATTTGTATTATTTTCCGATATAGAGCTAAGGGTTGTTTTTGTATTATTGAAAATAACAGAGCTTGGGGGTTTATTTGTATTATTTTCCGAGATACAGCTAAGGGTTGTATTTGTATTTTGAAAATAACACAGCTTGAGGGTGAATTTGTATTATTTTCCGAGATACACCTAAGGGTTGTATTTGTATTTTTGAAAATAACACAGTTGGGGGTGTTTTTGTATTATTTTCCGAGATACAGCTCAGGGTTGTGTTTGTATTTTTGAAAATAACACAGCTTGGGGGTGTATTAGTATTATTTTCCAAGTTACATCTCAGGGTTGTATATGTATTTTTGAATATAACACAGCTTGGGGTTGTTTTTGTATTATTTTCCGAGATACAGCTCAGGGTTGTATTTGTATTTTTGAAAATAACACAGCTTGGGCGTGTATTTATATTATTTTCCGAGATACAGCTATGGATTGTTTTTGTATTTTGAAAATAACACAGCTTGCTGGTGTATTTGTATTATTTTCCGCGATACAGCTCAGGGTTGTATAGGTATTTTTGAAAATAACACAGCTTGGGGGTGTATTTGTATTATTTTCCGTGATACAGCTAAGGGTTGTATTTGTATTACTGAAAATAACAGAGCTTTGGGGTGTATTTGTATTATTTTCCGAGATACAGCTCAGAGTTTTATTAGTATTTTGGAAAATAATACAGCTTGGGGGTGTATTTGTATTATTTTCCGAGATACAGCAAAGAGATGTATTTGTATTTTTGACAATAACACAGCTTGGGGGTGCATTTGTATTATTTTCCAAGATACAGCTCAGGGTTGTATTTGTATTATTGAAAATAACAGAGCTTGGGGGTGTATTTGTATTATTTTCCGATATACTGCTATGAGTTGTATTTGTATTTTTGAAAATAAGACAGCTTGGGTGTGTATTTGTATTATTTTCCGAGATAGAGCTCAGGGTTGTATTTGTACTTTTGAAAATAACACAGCTTCGGGGTTTATTTGTATTATTTTCCGACATACATCTAAGGTTTGTATTTGTATTATTGAAAATAACAGAGCTTTGGGGTGTATGTGTATTATTTTCCGAGATACAGCTAAGGTTTGTACTTGTATTTTTGAAAATAACACAGCTTAATGGTGTTTTTGTATTATTATCCGAGATACAGCTCAGGGTTGTATTTGTATTTTTGAAAATAACACAGCTTGGGGGTGTATTTGTATTATTTTCCGAGATACAGCTTTTGGTTTTATTTGTATTTTTGATAATAACACAGATTGGGGGTGTATTTGTATTATTTTCCAAGTTACAACTCAGGGATGTATTTGTATTTTTGAAAATAACACAGCTTGGGGGTGTATTTGTATTATTGTCCGAGATACAGCCAAGGATTGTAATTGTATTTTTGAAAATAACACAGCTTGGGGTTGTATTTGTATTATTTTCCGAGATACAGCTATGGGTTGTATTTTTATTTTTGAAAATACCACAGCTTGGGGGTGTATTTCTATTATTATTCGAGATACAGCTCAGAGTTTTATTTGTATTTTGGAAAATAACCCAGCTTGGGGGTGTATTTGTAGTATATTCCGAGATACAGCTAAGAGTTTTATTTGTGTTTTTGAAAATAACACAGCTTGCGTGTGTATTTTTATTATTTTCCGAGATACAGCTATTGGTTGTATTTGTATTTCTGAAAATAACACAGCTTGGGGGTGTATTTCTATTATTATCCGAGAGAGAGCTCTGGGTTGTATTTGTATTTTTGAAAATATCACAGCTTGTGGTTGTGTTTGTATTATTTTCCAAGATACAGCTATGAGTTTTATTTGTATTTTTGAAAATAACACAGCTTGGGGGTGTATTTGATTTATTTTCCGAGATACAGCTCAGGGTTGTATTTCTATTTTTGAAAATAACACATCTTGGGGGTGTATTTGTATTATTTTCGAGATACAGCTCAGGGTTGTATATGTATTTTGGAAAATAACACAGCTTGGTAGTGTATTTTTATTATTTTCCGAGATACAGCTAAGGGTTGTATTTGAATTTTTGAAAATAAACGAGTTTGGGGGTGAATTTGTATTATTTTCCAAGATACAGCTAAGGGCTGTATTTGTATTTTTGAAAATACCACAGCTTGGTGGTGTATTTGTATTATTTTCCGAGATACAGCTGTGGGTTTTATTTGTATTTTTGAAAATAACAGAGCGTGTGTGTGTATCCGTATTATTTTCCAAGATACAGTTAAGGGTTGTATTTGTATTTTTGAAAATAACACATCTTGGGGGTGTATTTGTATTATTTTTCGAGATACAGCTAAGGGTTGTATTTGTATTTTTGAAAATAACACAGCTTGGGTGTGTTTTTGTATTATTTTATGAGATAAAGCTAAGGTGTGTATTTCTATTTTAGAAAATATCACAGATTGGGGGTGTATTTGTATTATTTTCCGAGATACAGCTAAGGGTTGTATTTGTATTATTGAAAATAACACTGCTTGGGGGTGAATTTGTATTATTTTCCGAGATACAGCTAAGGTTTGAATTTGTATTTTTGAAAATAACACAGCTTGGGGGTGTTTTTGTATTATTTTCCGAGTTACAGCTCAGGGTTGTATTTGTATTTCTGAAAATAAAACAGATTGTGGGTGTGTTTGTATTATTTTCCGTGATACAGCTAAGGATTGTATTTGTATTTTTGAAAATAACCCAGCTTGGGGGTGTATTTGTATTATTTTCCGAGATACAGCTATGGGTTGTATTTGTATTTTGAAAATAACACAGCTTGGGTGTGTATTTCTATTATTATCCGGGATACAGCTCAGGGTTGTATTTGTATTTTTGAAAATAACACAGCTTGGGGGTGTATTTGTATTATTTTCCAAGATACAGCTGTGGTTTTTATTTGTATTTTTGAAAATAACAAAGCTTGGGGGTGTATTTGTATTATTTTCCGAGATACAGCTCAGGGTTGTATTTGTATTTTGGAAAATAACACAGCTCGGGGGTGTATTTGTATTTTTTTCCGAGATACAGCTAAGGGTTGTATTTGTATTTTGGAAAATACCACAGCTTGAGGGTGTATTTGTATTATTTTACGAGATACAGCTATGGGTTGTATTTGTATTATTGAAAATAACACAGCTTCGGGGTGTATTTCTGTTATTATCCGAGATGCAGCTCAGAGTTTTATTTGTATTTTGGAAAATAACACAGCTTGTGGGTGTATTTGTATTATTTTCCGAGATACACCTAAGAGTTGTATTTGCATTTTTGAAAATAACACAGATTGGGGGTGTATTTGTATTATTTTCCAAGTTACAACTCAGGGATGTATTTGTATTTTTGAAAATAACACAGCTTGTGGGTGTATTTCTATTATTATCCGAGATACAGCTCAGGGTTGTATTTGTGTTTTTGAAAATAACCCAGCTTGGGGTTGTGTTTGTATTATTTTCCATGATACAGCTATGGGTTTTATTTGTATTTTTGAAAATAACACAGCTTGCTGGTGTATTTGTATTATTTTCCGCGATACAGCTCAGGGTTTTGTAGGTATTTCTGAAAATAACACTGCTTGGGGGTGTATTTGTATTATTTTCCGTGATACAGCTAAGGGTTGTATTTGTATTACTGAAAATAACAGAGCTTTGGGGTGTATTTGTATTATTTTCCGAGATACAGCTCAGAGTTTTATTAGTATTTTGGAAAATAACACAGCTTGGGGGTGTGTTTGTATTATTTTCCGAGATACAGCTAAGCGTTGTATTTGTATTTTTGAAAATAACCCAGCTTGGGGGTGCATTTGTATTATTTTCTGAGATACAGCTCAGGGTTGTATTTGTATTTTTGAAAATAACAGAGCTTGGGGGTGTATTTGTATTATTTTCCGATATACTGCTATGAGTTGTATTTGTATTTTTGAAAATAAGACAGCTTGGGTGTGTATTTGTATTATTTTCCGAGATACAGCTCAGGGTTGTATTTGTACTTTTGAAAATAACACAGCTTCGGGGTGTATTTGTATTATTTTCCGAGATACATCTAAGGTTTGTATTTGTATTATTGAAAATAACAGAGCTTTGGGGTGTATGTGTATTATTTTCCGAGATACAGCTAAGGGTTGTACTTGTATTTTTGAAAATAACACAGCTTAAGGGTGTTTTTGTATTATTATCCGAGATACAGCGCAGGGTTGTATTTGTATTTTTGAAAATAACACAGCTTGGGTGTGTATTTGTATTATTTTCCGAGATACAGCTTTTGGTTTTATTTGTATTTTTGATAATAACCCAGATTGGGGATGTATTTGTATTATTTTCCAAGTTACAACTCAGGGATGTATTTGTATTTTTGAAAATAACACAGCTTGGGGGTGTATTTGTATTATTGTCCGAGATACAGCCAAGGATTGTAATTGTATTTTTGAAAATAACACAGCTTGGGAGTGTATTTGTATTATTTTCCGAGATACAGCTATGGGTTGTATTTTTATTTTTGAAAATACCACAGCTTGGGGGTGTATTTCTATTATTATTCGAGATACAGCTCAGAGTTTTATTTGTATTTTGGAAAATAACCCAGCTTGGGGGTGTATTTGTATTATATTCCGAGATACAGCTAAGAGTTTTATTTGTGTTTTTGAAAATAACACAGCTTGCGTGTGTATTTGTATTATTTTCCGAGATACAGCTATTGGTTGTATTTGTATTTTTGAAAATAACACAGCTTGGGGGTGTATTTCTATTATTATCCGAGATAGAGCTCTGGGTTGTATTTGTATTTTTGAAAATAACACAGCTTGGGGTTGTGTTTGTATTATTTTCCAAGATACAGCTATGGGTTTGATTTGTATTTTTGAAAATAACACAGCTTGGGGGTGTATTTGTTTTATTTTCCGAGATACAGCTAAGGGTTGTATTTGTATTTTTGAAAATAACACAGCTTTGGGGTGTATTTGTATTATTTTCCGAGACACTGCTCTGGGTTGTATTTGTATTTTTGAAAATAACACAGCTTGGGGGTGTATTTGTATTATTTTCCGAGATACAGCTCAGGGTTGTATTTGTATTTTTGAAAATAACACAGCTTGGTGGTGTATTTGTATTATTTTCTGAGATACAGCTAAGGGTTGTATTTGTATTATTGAAAATAACAGAGCTTTTGGGTGTATTTGTATTATTTTCCGAGATACAGCTATGGGTTGTATTTGTGTTTTTGAAAATAACACAGCTTTTGGGTGTATTTGTATTATTTTCCGAGATACAGCTAACGGTTGTATTTGTATTTTTGAAAATAACACAGCTTTGGGGTGTATTTGTATTATTTTCCGAGATGCAGCTCAGAGTTTTATTTGTATTTTGAAAAATAACACAGCTTGTGGGTGTATTTGTATTATTTTCCGAGATACACCTAAGAGTTGTATTTGTATTTTTGAAAATAACACAGATTGGGGGTGTATTTGTATTATTTTCCAAGTTACAACTCAGGGATGTATTTGTATTTTTGAAAATAACACAGCTTGGGGGTGTATTTCTATTATTATCCGAGATACAGCTCAGGGTTGTATTTGTGTTTTTGAAAATAACCCAGCTTGGGGTTGTGTTTGTATTATTTTCCATGATACAGCTATGGGTTTTATTTGTATTTTTGAAAATAACACAGCTTGCTGGTGTATTTGTATTATTTTCCGCGATACAGCTCAGGGTTTTGTAGGTATTTCTGAAAATAACACTGCTTGGGGGTGTATTTGTATTATTTTCCGTGATACAGCTAAGGGTTGTATTTGTATTACTGAAAATAACAGAGCTTTGGGGTGTATTTGTATTATTTTCCGAGATACAGCTCAGAGTTTTATTAGTATTTTGGAAAATAACACAGCTTGGGGGTGTGTTTGTATTATTTTCCGAGATACAGCTAAGCGTTGTATTTGTATTTTTGAAAATAACCCAGCTTGGGGGTGCATTTGTATTATTTTCTGAGATACAGCTCAGGGTTGTATTTGTATTTTTGAAAATAACAGAGCTTGGGGGTGTATTTGTATTATTTTCCGATATACTGCTATGAGTTGTATTTGTATTTTTGAAAATAAGACAGCTTGGGTGTGTATTTGTATTATTTTCCGAGATACAGCTCAGGGTTGTATTTGTACTTTTGAAAATAACACAGCTTCGGGGTGTATTTGTATTATTTTCCGAGATACATCTAAGGTTTGTATTTGTATTATTGAAAATAACAGAGCTTTGGGGTGTATGTGTATTATTTTCCGAGATACAGCTAAGGGTTGTACTTGTATTTTTGAAAATAACACAGCTTAAGGGTGTTTTTGTATTATTATCCGAGATACAGCGCAGGGTTGTATTTGTATTTTTGAAAATAACACAGCTTGGGTGTGTATTTGTATTATTTTCCGAGATACAGCTTTTGGTTTTATTTGTATTTTTGATAATAACCCAGATTGGGGATGTATTTGTATTATTTTCCAAGTTACAACTCAGGGATGTATTTGTATTTTTGAAAATAACACAGCTTGGGGGTGTATTTGTATTATTGTCCGAGATACAGCCAAGGATTGTAATTGTATTTTTGAAAATAACACAGCTTAGGAGTGTATTTGTATTATTTTCCGAGATACAGCTATGGGTTGTATTTTTATTTTTGAAAATACCACAGCTTGGGGGTGTATTTCTATTATTATTCGAGATACAGCTCAGAGTTTTGTTTGTATTTTGGAAAATAACCCAGCTTGGGGGTGTATTTGTATTATATTCCGAGATACAGCTAAGAGTTTTATTTGTGTTTTTGAAAATAACACAGCTTGCGTGTGTATTTGTATTATTTTCCGAGATACAGCTATTGGTTGTATTTGTATTTTTGAAAATAACACAGCTTGGGGGTGTATTTCTATTATTATCCGAGATAGAGCTCTGGGTTGTATTTGTATTTTTGAAAATAACACAGCTTGGGGTTGTTTGTATTATTTTCCAAGATACAGCTATGGGTTTGATTTGTATTTTTGAAAATAACACAGCTTGGGGGTGTATTTGTTTTATTTTCCGAGATACAGCTAAGGGTTGTATTTGTATTTTTGAAAATAACACAGCTTTGGGGTGTATTTGTATTATTTTCCGAGACACTGCTCTGGGTTGTATTTGTATTTTTGAAAATAACACAGCTTGGGGGTGTATTTGTATTATTTTCCGAGATACAGCTCAGGGTTGTATTTGTATTTTTGAAAATTACACAGCTTGGTGGTGTATTTGTATTATTTTCTGAGATACAGCTAAGGGTTGTATTTGTATTATTGAAAATAACAGAGCTTTTGGGTGTATTTGTATTATTTTCCGAGATACAGCTATGGGTTGTATTTGTGTTTTTGAAAATAACACAGCTTTTGGGTGTATTTGTATTATTTTCCGAGATACAGCTAACGGTTGTATTTGTATTTTTGAAAATAACACAGCTTTGGGGTGTATTTGTATTATTTTCCGAGATACTGCTATGGGTTGTATTTGTATTTTTGAAAATAACACAGCTTGGGGGTGTATTTGTATTATTTTCCGAGATAGAGCTCAGGGTTGTATTTGTATTTTTGAAAATAACACAGCATGGGGGTGTATTTGTATTATTTTCCGAGTTACAGATAAGGGTTGTATTTGTATTATTGAAAATATCAGAGCTTTGGGGTGTATTTGTATTATTTTCCGAGACAGAGCTAAGGGTTGTATTTGTATTTTTGAAAATAACACACCTTGGGGGTGTATTTCTATTATTTTCCGAGATACAGCTATGGGTTGTATTTCTATTTTTGAAAATAACACAGCTTGGGCGTGTATTTTTATTACTTTCTGAGATTCTGCTATGGTTTGTATTTGTATTTTGAAAATTACACAGCTTGGGGGTGTATTTGTATTATTTTCCGAGATACAGCTCATGGTTGTATTTGTATTTTTGAAAATAACACATCTTGTGGGTGTATTTGTATTATTTTCGAGATACAGCTAAGGGTTGTATATGTATTTTGGAAAATAACACAGCTTGGTAGTGTATGTTTATTATTTTCCGAGATACAGCTAAGAGTTGTATTTGAATTTTTGAAAATAAACGAGTTTGGGGGTGAATTTGTATTATTTTCCAAGATACAGCTAAGGGCTGTATTTGTATTTTTGAAAATACCACAGCTTGGTGGTGTATTTGTATTATTTTCCGAGATACAGCTGTGGGTTTTATTTGTATTTTTGAAAATAACACAGCTTGGGGTTGTATTTGTATTATTTTCCGAGATACAGCTCAGGGTTGTATTTGTATTTTGGAAAATAACACAGCTTGGGGATTTATTTGTATTATTTTCCGAGATACAGCTAAGGGTTGTATTTGTATTTTGGAAAATAACACAGCTTGAGGGTGTATTTGTATTATTTTACGAGATACAGCTATGGGGTGTATTTGTATTATTGAAAATAACACAGCTTGGGGGTGTATTTCTGTTATTATCCGAGATGCAGCTCTGAGTTTTATTTGTATTTTGGAAAATAACACAGCTAGTGGTGGTATTTGTATTATTTTCCGAGACACACCAAGAGTTGTATTTGTATTTTTGAAAATAACACAGATTGGGGGTGTATTTGAATTATTTTCCAAGTTACAACTCAGGGATGTATTTGTATTTTTGAAAATAACACAGCTTGGGGGTGTATTTCTGTTATTATCCGAGATACAGCTCAGGGTTGTATTTGTGTTTTTGAAAATAACCCAGCTTGGGGTTGTGTTTGTATTATTTTCCAAGATACAGCTATGGGTTTTATTTGTATTTTTGAAAATTACACAGCTTGCTGGTGTATTTGTATTATTTTCCGCGATACAGCTCAGGGTTGTATAGATATTTTTGAAAATAACACAGTTTGGGGGTGTATTTGTATTATTTTCCGTGATACAGCTAAGGGTTGTATTTGTATTACTGAAAATAACAGAGCTTTGGGGTGTATTTGTATTATTTTCCGAGATACAGCATTTGGTTTTATTTGTATTTTTGAAAATAACACAGATTGGGGGTGTATTTGTATTATTTTCCAAGTTACAACTCAGGGATGTATTTGTATTTTTGAAAATAACACAGCTTGGGGATGTATTTGTATTATTGTCCGAGATACAGCCAAGGATTGTAATTGTATTTTTGAAAATAACACAGCTTGGGGGTGTATTTGTATTATTTTCCGAGATACAGCTATGGGTTGTATTTTTATTTTTGAAAATACCACAGCTTGGGGGTGTATTTCTATTATTATTCGAGATACATCTCAGAGTTTTATTTGTATTTTGGAAAATAACCCAGCTTGGAGGTGTATTTGTATTATTTTCCGAGATACAGCTAAGAGTTGTATTTGTGTTTTTGAAAATAACACAGCTTGCGTGTGTATTTGTATTATTTTCCGAGATACAGCTATTGGTTGTATTTGTATTTTTGAAAATAACACAGCTTGGGGGTGTATTTCTATTATTATCCGAGATAGAGCTCTGGGTTGTATTTGTATTTTTGAAAATAACACAGCTTGGGTTTGTGTTTGTATTATTTTCCAAGATACAGCTGTGGGTTTTATTTGTATTTTTGAAAATAACACAGCTTGGGGTGTATTTGTTTTATTTTCCGAGATACAGCTAAGGGTTGTATTTGTATTTTTGAAAATAACACAGCTTTGGGGTGTATTTGTATTGTTTTCCGAGGCACTGCTCTGGGTTGTATTTGTATTTTTGAAAATAACACAGCTTTGTGGTGTATTTGTATTATTTTCCGAGATACAGCTCAGGGTTGTATTTGTATTTTTGAAAATAACACAGCTTGGTGGTGTATTTGTATAATTTTCCGAGATACAGCTAAGGGTTGTATTTGTATTATTGAAAATAACAGAGCTTTGGGGTGTATTTGTATTATTTTCCGAGATACAGCTATGGGTTGTATTTGTATTTTTGAAAATAACACAGCTTTTGGGTGTATTTGTATTATTTTCCGAGATACAGCTAACGGTTGTATTTGTATTTTTGAAAATAACACAGCTTTGGGGTGTATTTGTATTATTTTCCGAGATACTGCTATGGGTTGTATTTGTATTTTTGAAAATAACACAGCTTGGGGGTGTATTTGTATTATTTTCCGAGATACAGCTCAGGGTTGTATTTGTATTTTTGAAAATAACACAGCATGGGGGTGTATTTGTATTATTTTCCGAGATACAGATAAGGGTTTTATTTGTCTTATTGAAAATAACAGAGCTTTGATGTGTATTTGCATTATTTTCCGAGATACAGGTAAGGGTTGTATTTGTATTTTTGAAAATAACACACCTTGGGGGTTTATTTCTATTATTTTCCGAGATAGAGCTATGAGTTGTATTTCTATTTTTGAAAATAACACAGCTTGGGCGTGTATTTTTATTACTTTCCGAGATTCTGCTATGGGTTGTATTTGTGTTTTTAAAATTACACAGCTTGGGGGTGTATTTGTATTATTTTCCGAGATACAGCTCATGGTTGTATTTGTATTTTTGAAAATAACACATCTTGGGGGTGTATTTGTATTATTTTCGAGATACAGCTAAGGGTTGTATATGTATTTTGGAAAATAACACAGCTTGGTATGGTATTTTTATTATTTTCCGAGATACAGCTAAGGGTTGTATTTGAATTTTTGAAAATAAACGAGTTTGGGGGTGAATTTGTATTATTTTCCATGATAAAGCTAAGGGCTGTATTTGTTTTTTTGAAAATACCACAGCTTGGTGGTGTATTTGTATTATTTTCCGAGATACAGCTGTGGGTTTTATTTGTATTTTTGAAAATAACAGAGCGTGTGGGTGTATCCGTATTATTTTCCAAGATACAGTTAAGGGTTGTATTTGTATTTTTGAAAATAACACATCTTGGGGGTGTATTTGTATTATTTTTCGAGATACAGCTAAGGGTTGTATTTGTATTTTTGAAAATAACACAGCTTGGGTGTGTTTTTGTATTATTTTATGAGATAAAGCTAAGGTGTGTATTTCTATTTTAGAAAATAACACAGATTGGGGGTGTATTTGTATTATTTTCCGAGATACAGCTAAGGGTTGTATTTGTTTTATTGAAAATAACAGAGCTTGGGGGTGTATTTGTATTGTTTTCCGAGATACAGCTAAGGGTTGTATTTGTATTTTTGAAAATAACACTGCTTGGGGGTGAATTTGTATTATTTTCCGAGATACAGCTAAGGTTTGTATTTGTACTTTTGAAAATAACACAGCTTGGGGGTGTTTTTGTATTATTTTCCGAGTTACAGCTCAGGGTTTTATTTGTATTTTTGAAAATAAAACAGATTTTGGGTGTGTTTGTATTATTTTCCGTGATACAGCTAAGGATTGTATTTGTATTTTTGAAAATAGCCCAGCTTGGGGGTGTATTTGTATTATTTTCCGAGATACAGCTATGGGTTGTATTTGTATTTTGAAAATAACACAGCTTGGGTGTATATTCCTATTATTATCCGGGATACAGCTCAGGGTTGTATTCGTATTTTTGAAAATAACACAGCTTGGGGGTGTATTTGTATTATTTTCCAAGATACAGCTGTGGTTTTTATTTGTATTTTTGAAAATAACAAAGCTTGGGGGTGTATTTGTATTATTTTCCGAGATACAGCTCAGGGTTGTATTTGTATTTTTGAAAATAACACACCTTGGGGGTGTATTTCTATTATTTTCCGAGATAGAGCTATGGGTTGTATTTCTATTTTTGAAAATAACACAGCTTGGGCGTGTATTTTTATTACTTTCCGAGATTCTGCTATGGGTTGTATTTGTGTTTTTAAAATTACACAGCTTGGGGGTGTATTTGTATTATTTTCCGAGATACAGCTCATGGTTGTATTTGTATTTTTGAAAATAACACATCTTGGGGGTGTATTTGTATTATTTTCGAGATACAGCTAAGGGTTGTATATGTATTTTGGAAAATATCACAGCTTGGTATTGTATTTTTATTATTTTCTGAGATAAAGCTAAGGGTTGTATTTGAATTTTTGAAAATAAACGAGTTTGGGGGTGAATTTGTATTATTTTCCAAGATACAGCTAAGGGCTGTATTTGTATTTTTGAAAATACCACAGCTTGGTGGTGTATTTGTATTATTTTCCGAGATACAGCTGTGCTTTTTATTTGTATTTTTGAAAATAACAGAGCGTGTGGGTGTATCCGTATTATTTTCCAAGATACAGTTAAGGGTTGTATTTGTATTTTTGAAAATAATACATCTTGGGGGTGTATTTGTATTATTTTTCGAGATACAGCTAAGGGTTGTATTTGTATTTTTGAAAATAACACAGCTTGGGTGTGTTTTTGTATTATTTTATGAGATAAAGCTAAGGTGTGTATTTCTATTTTAGAAAATAACACAGATTGGGGGTGTATTTGTATTATTTTCCGAGATACAGCTAAGGGTTGTATTTGTATTATTGAAAATAACAGAGCTTGGGGGTGTATTTGCATTGTTTTCCGAGATACAGCTAAGGGTTGTATTTGTATTTTTAAAAATAACACAGCTTGGGGGTGAATTTGTATTATTTTCCGAGATACAGCTAAGGTTTGTATTTTATTTTTGAAAATAACACAGATTGGGGGTGTTTTTGTATTATTTTCCGAGTTACAGCTCAGGGTTGTATTTGTATTTTTGAAAATAAAACAGATTGTGGGTGTGTTTGTATTATTTTCCGTGATACAGCTAAGGATTGTATTTGTATTTTTGAAAATAACCCAGCTTGGGGGTGTATTTGTATTATTTTCCGAGATACAGCTATGGGTTGTATTTGTATTTTGAAAATAACACCGCTTGGGTGTGTATTTCTATTATTATCCGGGATACAGCTCAGGGTTGTATTCGTATTTTTGAAAATAACACAGCTTGGGGGTGTATTTGTATTATTTTCCAAGATACAGCTGTGGTTTTTATTTGTATTTTTGAAAATAACAAAGCTTGGGGGTGTATTTGTATTATTTTCCGAGATACAGCTCAGGATTGTATTTGTATTTTGGAAAATAACACAGCTCGGGGGTGTATTTGTATTGTTTTCCGAGATACAGCTAAGGGTTGTATTTGTATTTTGGAAAATAACACAGCTTGAGGGTGTATTTGTATTATTTTACGAGATACAGCTATGGGTTGTATTTGTATTATTGAAAATAACACAGCTTGGGGGTGTATTTCTGTTATTATCCGAGATGCAGCTCAGTGTTTTATTTGTATTTTGGAAAATAACACAGCTTGTGGGTGTATTTGTATTATTTTCCGAGATACACCTAAGAGTTGTATTTGTATTTTTGAAAATAACACAGATTGGGGGTGTATTTGCATTATTTTCCAAGTTACAACTCAGGGATGTATTTGTATTTTTGAAAATAACACAGCTTGGGGGTGTATTTCTATTATTATCCGAGATACAGCTCAGGGTTGTATTTGTGTTTTTGAAAATAACCCAGCTTGGGGTTGTGTTTGTATTATATTCCAAGATACAGCTATGGGTTTTATTTGTATTTTTAAAAATAACACAGCTTTCTGGTGTATTTGTATTATTTTCCACGATACAGCTCAGGGTTGTATAGGTATTTTTGAAAATAACACAGCTTGGGCGTGTATTTTTATTACTTTCCGAGATTCTGCTATGGGTTGTATTTGTATTTTGAAAATTACACAGCTTGGGGGTGTATTTGTATTATTTTCCTAGATACAGCTCATGGTTGTATTTGTATTTTTGAAAATAACACATCTTGGGGGTGTATTTGTATTATTTTCGAGATACAGCTAAGGGTTGTATATGTATTTTGGAAAATAACACAGCTTGGTAGTGTATGTTTATTATTTTCCGAGATACAGCTAAGAGTTGTATTTGAATTTTTGAAAATAAACGAGTTTGGGGGTGAATTTGTATTATTTTCCAAGATACAGCTAAGGGCTGTATTTGTATTTTTGAAAATACCACAGCTTGGTGGTGTATTTGTATTATTTTCCGAGATACAGCTATGGGTTGTATTTGTATTTTTGAAAATAACACAGCTTGGGGGTGTATTTGTATTATTTTCCGTGATACAGCTAAGGGTTGTATTTGTATTACTGAAAATAACAGAGCTTTGGGGTGTATTTGTATTATTTTCCGAGATACAGCTCAGAGTTTTATTAGTATTTTGGAAAATAACACAGCTTGGGGGTATATTTGTATTTTTTTCTGAGATACAGCTAAGCGTTGTATTTGTATTTTTGAAAATAGCACAGCTTGGGGGTGCATTTGTATTATTTTCCGAGATACAGCTCTGGGTTGTATTTGTATTTTTGAAAATAACAGAGCTTGGGGGTGTATTTGTATTATTTTCCGATATACTGCTATGAGTTGTATTTGTATTTTTGAAAATAAGACAGCTTGGGTGTGTATTTGTATTATTTTCCGAGATACAGCTCAGGGTTGTATTTGTACTTTTGAAAATAACACAGCTTCGGGGTGTATTTGTATTATTTTCCGAGATACATCTAAGGTTTGTATTTGTATTATTGAAAATAACAGAGCTTTGGGGTGTATTTGTATTATTTTCCGAGATACAGCTAAGGGTTGTACTTGTATTTTTGAAAATAACACAGCTTAAGGGTGTTTTTGTATTATTTTCCGAGATACAGCTCAGGGTTGTATTTGTATTTTTGAAAATAACACAGCTTGGGAGTATATATGTATTATTTTCCGAGTTACAGCTCAGGGTTGTATATGTATTTTTGAAAATAACACAGCTTGGGGGTATATTTGTATTATTTTCCGAGATACACCTAAAAATTGTATTTGTATTTTTGAAAATAACACAGCTTGGGTGTGTATTTGTATTATTTTCCGAGATACAGCATTTGGTTTTATTTGTATTTTTGAAAATAACACAGATTGGGGGTGTATTTGTATTATTTTCCAAGTTACAACTCAGGGATGTATTTGTATTTTTGAAAGTAACACAGCTTGGGGATGTATTTGTATTATTGTCCGAGATACAGCCAAGGATTGTAATTGTATTTTTGAAAATAACACAGATTGGGGGTGTATTTGTATTATTTTCCGAGATACAGCTATGTGTTGTATTTTTATTTTTGAAAATACCACAGCTTGTGGGTGTATTTCTATTATTATTCGAGATACATCTCAGAGTTTTATTTGTATTTTGGAAAATAACCCAGCTTGGGGGTGTATTTGTATTATTTTCCGAGATACAGCTAAGAGTTGTATTTGTGTTTTTGAAAATAACACAGCTTGCGTGTGTATTTGTATTATTTTCCGAGATACAGCTATTGGTTGTATTTGTATTTTTGAAAATAACACAGCTTGGGGGTGTATTTCTATTATTATCCGAGGTAGAGCTCTGGGTTGCATTTGTATTTTTGAAAATAACACAGCTTGGGTTTGTGTTTGTATTATTTTCCAAGATACAACTGTGGGTTTTATTTGTATTTTTGAAAATAACACAGCTTGGGGGTGTATTTGTTTTATTTTCCGAGATACAGCTAAGGGTTGTATTTGTATTTTTGAAAATAACACAGCTTTGGGGTGTATTTGTATTATTTTCCGAGATACAGCTCAGGGTTGTATTTGTATTTTTGAAAATAACACAGCTTGGTGGTGTATTTGTATTATTTTCCGAGATACAGCTAAGGGTTGTATTTGTATTATTGAAAATAACAGAGCTTTGGGGTGTATTTGTATTATTTTCCGAGATACAGCTATGGGTTGTATTTGTATTTTTGAAAATAACACAGCTTTTGGGTGTATTTGTATTATTTTCCGAGATACAGCTAACGGTTGTATTTGTATTTTTGAAAATAACACAGCTTTGGGGTGTATTTGTATTATTTTCCAAGATACTGCTATGGGTTGTATTTGTATTTTTGAAAATAACACAGCTTGGGGGCGTATTTCTATTATTTTCCGAGATACAGCTAACGGTTGTATTTGTATTTTTGAAAATAACACAGCTTTGGGGTGTATTTGTATTATTTTCCGATATACTGCTATGAGTTGTATTTGTATTTTTGAAAATAAGACAGCTTGGGTGTGTATTTGTATTATTTTCCGAGATACAGCTCAGGGTTGTATTTGTACTTTTGAAAATAACACAGCTTCGGGGTGTATTTGTATTATTTTCCGAGATACATCTAAGGTTTGTATTTGTATTATTGAAAATAACAGAGCTTTGGGGTGTATGTGTATTATTTTCAGAGATACAGCTAAGGGTAGTACTTGTATTTTTGAAAATAACACAGCTTAAGGGTGTTTTTGTATTATTATCCGAGATACAGCTCAGGGTTGTATTTGTATTTTTGAAAATAACACAGCTTGGGGGTGTATTTGTATTATTTTCCGAGATACAGCTTTTGGTTTTATTTGTATTTTTGATAATAACACAGATTGGGGGTGTATTTGTATTATTTTCCGAGATACAGCTAAGGGTTGTATTTGTATTATTGAAAATAACAGAGCTTGGGGGTGTATTTGCATTGTTTTCCGAGATACAGCTAAGGGTTGTATTTGTATTTTTAAAAATAACACAGCTTGGGGGTGAATTTGTATTATTTTCCGAGATACAGCTAAGGTTTGTATTTTATTTTTGAAAATAACACAGATTGGGGGTGTTTTTGTATTATTTTCCGAGTTACAGCTCAGGGTTGTATTTGTATTTTTGAAAATAAAACAGATTGTGGGTGTGTTTGTATTATTTTCCGTGATACAGCTAAGGATTGTATTTGTATTTTTGAAAATAACCCAGCTTGGGGGTGTATTTGTATTATTTTCCGAGATACAGCTATGGGTTGTATTTGTATTTTGAAAATAACACCGCTTGGGTGTGTATTTCTATTATTATCCGGGATACAGCTCAGGGTTGTATTCGTATTTTTGAAAATAACACAGCTTGGGGGTGTATTTGTATTATTTTCCAAGATACAGCTGTGGTTTTTATTTGTATTTTTGAAAATAACAAAGCTTGGGGGTGTATTTGTATTATTTTCCGAGATACAGCTCAGGATTGTATTTGTATTTTGGAAAATAACACAGCTCTGGGGTGTATTTGTATTGTTTTCCGAGATACAGCTAAGGGTTGTATTTGTATTTTGGAAAATAACACAGCTTGAGGGTGTATTTGTATTATTTTACGAGATACAGCTATGGGTTGTATTTGTATTATTGAAAATAACACAGCTTGGGGGTGTATTTCTGTTATTATCCGAGATGCAGCTCAGTGTTTTATTTGTATTTTGGAAAATAACACAGCTTGTGGGTGTATTTGTATTATTTTCCGAGATACACCTAAGAGTTGTATTTGTATTTTTGAAAATAACACAGATTGGGGGTGTATTTGCATTATTTTCCAAGTTACAACTCAGGGATGTATTTGTATTTTTGAAAATAACACAGCTTGGGGGTGTATTTCTATTATTATCCGAGATACAGCTCAGGGTTGTATTTGTGTTTTTGAAAATAACCCAGCTTGGGGTTGTGTTTGTATTATATTCCAAGATACAGCTATGGGTTTTATTTGTATTTTTAAAAATAACACAGCTTTCTGGTGTATTTGTATTATTTTCCACGATACAGCTCAGGGTTGTATAGGTATTTTTGAAAATAACACAGCTTGGGCGTGTATTTTTATTACTTTCCGAGATTCTGCTATGGGTTGTATTTGTATTTTGAAAATTACACAGCTTGGGGGTGTATTTGTATTATTTTCCTAGATACAGCTCATGGTTGTATTTGTATTTTTGAAAATAACACATCTTGGGGGTGTATTTGTATTATTTTCGAGATACAGCTAAGGGTTGTATATGTATTTTGGAAAATAACACAGCTTGGTAGTGTATGTTTATTATTTTCCGAGATACAGCTAAGAGTTGTATTTGAATTTTTGAAAATAAACGAGTTTGGGGGTGAATTTGTATTATTTTCCAAGATACAGCTAAGGGCTGTATTTGTATTTTTGAAAATACCACAGCTTGGTGGTGTATTTGTATTATTTTCCGAGATACAGCTATGGGTTGTATTTGTATTTTTGAAAATAACACAGCTTGGGGGTGTATTTGTATTATTTTCCGTGATACAGCTAAGGGTTGTATTTGTATTACTGAAAATAACAGAGCTTTGGGGTGTATTTGTATTATTTTCCGAGATACAGCTCAGAGTTTTATTAGTATTTTGGAAAATAACACAGCTTGGGGGTATATTTGTATTTTTTTCTGAGATACAGCTAAGCGTTGTATTTGTATTTTTGAAAATAGCACAGCTTGGGGGTGCATTTGTATTATTTTCCGAGATACAGCTCTGGGTTGTATTTGTATTTTTGAAAATAACAGAGCTTGGGGGTGTATTTGTATTATTTTCCGATATACTGCTATGAGTTGTATTTGTATTTTTGAAAATAAGACAGCTTGGGTGTGTATTTGTATTATTTTCCGAGATACAGCTCAGGGTTGTATTTGTACTTTTGAAAATAACACAGCTTCGGGGTGTATTTGTATTATTTTCCGAGATACATCTAAGGTTTGTATTTGTATTATTGAAAATAACAGAGCTTTGGGGTGTATTTGTATTATTTTCCGAGATACAGCTAAGGGTTGTACTTGTATTTTTGAAAATAACACAGCTTAAGGGTGTTTTTGTATTATTTTCCGAGATACAGCTCAGGGTTGTATTTGTATTTTTGAAAATAACACAGCTTGGGAGTATATATGTATTATTTTCCGAGTTACAGCTCAGGGTTGTATATGTATTTTTGAAAATAACACAGCTTGGGGGTATATTTGTATTATTTTCCGAGATACACCTAAAAATTGTATTTGTATTTTTGAAAATAACACAGCTTGGGTGTGTATTTGTATTATTTTCCGAGATACAGCATTTGGTTTTATTTGTATTTTTGAAAATAACACAGATTGGGGGTGTATTTGTATTATTTTCCAAGTTACAACTCAGGGATGTATTTGTATTTTTGAAAGTAACACAGCTTGGGGATGTATTTGTATTATTGTCCGAGATACAGCCAAGGATTGTAATTGTATTTTTGAAAATAACACAGATTGGGGGTGTATTTGTATTATTTTCCGAGATACAGCTATGTGTTGTATTTTTATTTTTGAAAATACCACAGCTTGTGGGTGTATTTCTATTATTATTCGAGATACATCTCAGAGTTTTATTTGTATTTTGGAAAATAACCCAGCTTGGGGGTGTATTTGTATTATTTTCCGAGATACAGCTAAGAGTTGTATTTGTGTTTTTGAAAATAACACAGCTTGCGTGTGTATTTGTATTATTTTCCGAGATACAGCTATTGGTTGTATTTGTATTTTTGAAAATAACACAGCTTGGGGGTGTATTTCTATTATTATCCGAGGTAGAGCTCTGGGTTGCATTTGTATTTTTGAAAATAACACAGCTTGGGTTTGTGTTTGTATTATTTTCCAAGATACAACTGTGGGTTTTATTTGTATTTTTGAAAATAACACAGCTTGGGGGTGTATTTGTTTTATTTTCCGAGATACAGCTAAGGGTTGTATTTGTATTTTTGAAAATAACACAGCTTTGGGGTGTATTTGTATTATTTTCCGAGATACAGCTCAGGGTTGTATTTGTATTTTTGAAAATAACACAGCTTGGTGGTGTATTTGTATTATTTTCCGAGATACAGCTAAGGGTTGTATTTGTATTATTGAAAATAACAGAGCTTTGGGGTGTATTTGTATTATTTTCCGAGATACAGCTATGGGTTGTATTTGTATTTTTGAAAATAACACAGCTTTTGGGTGTATTTGTATTATTTTCCGAGATACAGCTAACGGTTGTATTTGTATTTTTGAAAATAACACAGCTTTGGGGTGTATTTGTATTATTTTCCAAGATACTGCTATGGGTTGTATTTGTATTTTTGAAAATAACACAGCTTGGGGGCGTATTTCTATTATTTTCCGAGATACAGCTAACGGTTGTATTTGTATTTTTGAAAATAACACAGCTTTGGGGTGTATTTGTATTATTTTCCGATATACTGCTATGAGTTGTATTTGTATTTTTGAAAATAAGACAGCTTGGGTGTGTATTTGTATTATTTTCCGAGATACAGCTCAGGGTTGTATTTGTACTTTTGAAAATAACACAGCTTCGGGGTGTATTTGTATTATTTTCCGAGATACATCTAAGGTTTGTATTTGTATTATTGAAAATAACAGAGCTTTGGGGTGTATGTGTATTATTTTCAGAGATACAGCTAAGGGTAGTACTTGTATTTTTGAAAATAACACAGCTTAAGGGTGTTTTTGTATTATTATCCGAGATACAGCTCAGGGTTGTATTTGTATTTTTGAAAATAACACAGCTTGGGGGTGTATTTGTATTATTTTCCGAGATACAGCTTTTGGTTTTATTTGTATTTTTGATAATAACACAGATTGGGGGTGTATTTGTATTATTTTCCAAGTTACAACTCAGGGATGTATTTGTATTTTTGAAAATAACACAGCTTGGGGGTGTATTTGTATTATTGTCCGAGATACAGCCAAGGATTGTAATTGTATTTTTGAAAATAACACAGCTTGGGGGTGTATTTGTATTATTTTCCGAGATACAGCTATGGGTTGTATTTTTATTTTTGAAAATACCACAGCTTCGGGGTGTATTTTATTATTATTCGAGATACAGCTCAGAGTTTTATTTGTATTTTGGAAAATAACCCAGCTTGGGGGTGTATTTGTATTATATTCCGAGATACAGCTAAGAGTTTTATTTGTGTTTTTGAAAATAACACAGCTTGCGTGTGTATTTGTATTATTTTCCGAGATACAGCTATTGGTTGTATTTGTATTTTTGAAAATAACACAGCTTGGGGGTGTATTTCTATTATTATCCGAGATAGAGCTCTGGGTTGTATTTGTATTTTTGAAAATAACACAGCTTGGGGTTGTGTTTGTATTATTTTCCAAGATACAGCTATGGGTTTTATTTGTATTTTTGAAAATAACACAGCTTGGGGGTGTATTTGTTTTATTTTCCGAGATACAGCTAAGGGTTGTATTTGTATTTTTGAAAATAACACAGCTTTGGTGTGTATTTGTATTATTTTCCGAGACACTGCTCTGGGTTGTATTTGTATTTTTGAAAATAACACAGCTTTGGGGTGTATTTGTATTATTTTCCGAGATACAGCTCAGGGTTGTATTTGTATTTTTGAAAATAACACAGCTTGGTGGTGTATTTGTATTATTTTCCGAGATACAGCTAAGGGTTGTATTTGTATTATTGAAAATAACAGAGCTTTTGGGTGTATTTGTATTATTTTCCGAGATACAGCTCTGGGTTGTATTTGTGTTTTTGAAAATAACACAGCTTTTGGGTGTATTTGTATTATTTTCCGAGATACAGCTAACGGTTGTATTTGTATTTTTGAAAATAACAGAGCTTTGGGGTGTATTTGTATTATTTTCCGAGATACTGCTATGGGTTGTATTTGTATTTTTGAAAATAACACAGCTTGGGGGTGTATTTGTATTATTTTCCGAGATAGAGCTCAGGGTTGTATTTGTATTTTTGAAAATAACACAGCATGGGGGTGTATTTGTATTATTTTCCGAGTTACAGATAAGGGTTGTATTTGTATTATTGAAAATATCAGAGCTTTGGGGTGTATTTGTATTATTTTCCGAGACACAGCTAAGGGTTGTATTTGTATTTTTGAAAATAACACACCTTGGGGGAGTATTTCTATTATTTTCCAAGATACAGCTTTGGGTTGTATTTCTATTTTTGAAAATAACACAGCTTGGGCGTGTATTTTTATTACTTTCCGAGATACTGCTATGGGTTGTATTTGTATTTTGAAAATTACACAGCTTGGGGGTGTATTTGTATTATTTTCCGAGATACAGCTCATGGTTGTATTTGTATTTTTGAAAATAACACATCTTGTGGGTGTATTTGTATTATTTTCGAGATACAGCTAAGGGTTGTATATGTATTTTGGAAAATAACACAGCTTGGTAGTGTATGTTTATTATTTTCCGAGATACAGCTAAGAGTTGTATTTGAATTTTTGAAAATAAACGAGTTTGGGGGTGAATTTGTATTATTTTCCAAGATACAGCTAAGGGCTGTATTTGTATTTTTGAAAATACCACAGCTTGGTGGTGTATTTGTATTATTTTCCGAGATAAAGCTGTGGGTTTTATTTGTATTTTTGAAAATAACACAGCTTGGGGTTGTATTTGTATTATTTTCCGAGATACAGCTCAGGGTTGTATTTGTATTTTGGAAAATAACACAGCTTGGGGGTGTATTTGTATTATTTTCCAAGATACAGCTAAGGGTTGTATTTGTATTTTGGAAAATATCACAGCTTGAGGGTGTATTTGTATTATTTTACGAGATACAGCTATGGGTTGTATTTGTATTATTGAAAATAACACAGCTTGGGGGTGTATTTCTGTTATTATCCGAGATGCAGCTCAGAGTTTTATTTGTATTTTGGAAAATAACACAGCTTGTGGGGGTATTTGTATTATTTTCCGAGACACACCAAGAGTTGTATTTGTATTTTTGAAAATAACACAGCTTGGGGGTGTATTTCTGTTATTATCCGAGATACAGCTCAGGGTTGTATTTGTGTTTTTGAAAATAACCCAGCTTGGGGTTGTGTTTGTATTATTTTCCAAGATACAGCTATGGGTTTTATTTGTATTTTTGAAAATTACACAGCTTGCTGGTATATTTGTATTATTTTCCGCGATACAGCTCAGGGTTGTATAGGTATTTTTGAAAATAACACAGCTTGGGGGTGTATTTGTATTATTTTCCGTGATACAGCTAAGGGTTGTATTTGTATTACTGAAAATAACAGAGCTTTGGGGTATATTTGTATTATTTTCCGAGATACAGCATTTGGTTTTATTTGTATTTTTGAAAATAACACAGATTGGGGGTGTATTTGTATTATTTTCCAAGTTATAACTCAGGGATGTATTTGAATTTTTGAAAATAACACAGCTTGGGGATGTATTTTTATTATTGTCCGAGATACAGCCAAGGATTGTAATTGTATTTTTGAAAATAACACAGCTTGGGGGTGTATTTGTATTATTTTCCGAGATACCGCTATGGGTTGTATTTTTATTTTTGAAAATACCACAGCTTGGGGGTGTATTTCTATTATTATTCGAGATACATCTCAGAGTTTTATTTGTATTTTGGAAAATAACCCAGCTTGGGGGTGTATTTGTATTATTTTCCGAGATACAGCTAAGAGTTGTATTTGTGTTTTTGAAAATAACACAGCTTGCGTGTGTATTTGTATTATTTTCCGAGATACAGCTATTGGTTGTATTTGTATTTTTGAAAATAACACAGCTTGGGGGTGTATTTGTATTATTTTCCGAGATACAGCTAAGGGTTGTATTTGTATTATTGAAAATAACAGAGCTTTGGGGTGTATTTGTATTATTTTCCGAGATACAGCTATGGGTTGTATTTGTATTTTTGAAAATAACACAGCTTGTGGGTGTATTTGTATTATTTTCCGAGATACAGCTCATGGTTGTATTTGTATTTTTGAAAATAACACATCTTGGGGGTGTATTTGTATTATTTTCGAGATACAGCTAAGGGTTGTATATGTATTTTGGAAAATAACACAGCTTGGTATGGTATTTTTATTATTTTCCGAAATACAGCTAAGGGTTGTATTTGAATTTTTGAAAATAAACGAGTTTGGGGGTGAATTTGTATTATTTTCCAAGATACAGCTAAGGGCTGTATTTGTTTTTTTGAAAATACCACAGCTTGGTGGTGTATTTGTATTATTTTCCGAGATACAGCTGTGGGTTTTATTTGTATTTTTGAAAATAACAGAGGGTGTGGGTGTATCCGTATTATTTTCCAAGATACAGTTAAGGGTTGTATTTGTATTTTTGAAAATAACACATCTTGGGGGTGTATTTGTATTATTTTTCGATATACAGCTAAGGGTTGTATTTGTATTTTTGAAAATAACACAGCTTGGGTGTGTTTTTGTATTATTTTATGAGATAAAGCTAAGGTGTGTATTTCTATTTTAGAAAATAACACAGATTGGGGGTGTATTTGTATTATTTTCCGAGATACAGCTAAGGGTTGTATTTGTATTATTGAAAATAACAGAGCTTGGGGGTGTATTTGTATTGTTTTCCGAGATACAGCTAAGGGTTGTATTTGTATTTTTGAAAATAACACTGCTTGGGGGTGAATTTGTATTATTTTCCGAGATACAGCTAAGGTTTGTATTTGTACTTTTGAAAATAACACAGCTTGGGGGTGTTTTTGTATTATTTTCCGAGTTACAGCTCAGGGTTTTATTTGTATTTTTGAAAATAAAACAGATTGAGGGTGTGTTTGTATTATTTTCCGTGACACAGCTAAGGATTGTATTTGTATTTTTCAAAATAGCCCAGCTTGGGGGTGTATTTGTATTATTTTCCGAGATACAGCTATGGGTTGTATTTGTATTTTGAAAATAACACAGCTTGGGTGTATATTTCTATTATTATCCGGGATACAGCTCAGGGTTGTATTCGTATTTTTGAAAATAACACAGCTTGGGGGTGTATTTGTATTATTTTCCAAGATACAGCTGTGGTTTTTATTTGTATTTTTGAAAATAACAAAGCTTGGGGGTGTATTTGTATTATTTTCCGAGATACAGCTCAGGGTTGTATTTGTATTTTTGAAAATAACACACCTTGGGGGTGTATTTCTATTATTTTCCGAGATAGAGCTATGGGTTGTATTTCTATTTTTGAAAATAACACAGCTTGGGCGTGTATTTTTATTACTTTCCGAGATTCTGCTATGGGTTGTATTTGTGTTTTTAAAATTACACAGCTTGGGGGTGTATTTGTATTATTTTCCGAGATACAGCTCATGGTTGTATTTGTATTTTTGAAAATAACACATCTTGGGGGTGTATTTGTATTATTTTCGAGATACAGCTAAGGGTTGTATATGTATTTTGGAAAATAACACAGCTTGGTATTGTATTTTTATTATTTTCTGAGATAAAGCTAAGGGTTGTATTTGAATTTTTGAAAATAAACGAGTTTGGGGGTGAATTTGTATTATTTTCCAAGATACAGCTAAGGGCTGTATTTGTATTTTTGAAAATACCACAGCTTGGTGGTGTATTTGTATTATTTTCCGAGATACAGCTGTGCTTTTTATTTGTATTTTTGAAAATAACAGAGCGTGTGGGTGTATCCGTATTATTTTCCAAGATACAGTTAAGGGTTGTATTTGTATTTTTGAAAATAACACATCTTGGGGGTGTATTTGTATTATTTTTCGAGATACAGCTAAGGGTTGTATTTGTATTTTTGAAAATAACACAGCTTGGGTGTGTTTTTGTATTATTTTATGAGATAAAGCTAAGGTGTGTATTTCTATTTTAGAAAATAACACAGATTGGGGGTGTATTTGTATTATTTTCCGAGATACAGATAAGGGTTGTATTTGTATTTTGGAAAATAACACAGCTTGAGGGTGTATTTGTATTATTTTACGAGATACAGCTATGGGTTGTATTTGTATTTTTGAAAATAACACAGCTTGGGGGTGTATTTCTGTTATTATCCGAGATGCAGCTCAGTGTTTTATTTGTATTTTGGAAAATAACACAGCTTGTGGGTGTATTTGTATTATTTTCCGAGATACACCTAAGAGTTGTATTTGTATTTTTGAAAATAACACAGATTGGGGGTGTATTTGTATTATTTTCCAAGTTACAACTCAGGGATGTATTTGTATTTTTGAAAATAACACAGCTTGGGGGTGTATTTCTATTATTATCCGAGATACAGCTCAGGGTTGTATTTGTGTTTTTGAAAATAACCCAGCTTGGGGTTGTGTTTGTATTATTTTCCAAGATACAGCTATGGGTTTTATTTGTATTTTTGAAAATAACACACCTTGGGGGTGTATTTCTATTATTTTCCGAGATACAGCTATGGGTTGTATTTCTATTTTTGAAAATAACACAGCTTGGGCGTGTATTTTTATTACTTTCCGAGATTCTGCTATGGGTTGTATTTGTATTTTGAAAATTACACAGCTTGGGGGTGTATTTGTATTATTTTCCGAGATACAGCTCATGGTTGTATTTGTATTTTTGAAAATAACACATCTTGGGGGTGTATTTGTATTATTTTCGAGATACAGCTAAGGGTTGTATATGTATTTTGGAAAATAACACAGCTTGGTAGTGTATGTTTATTATTTTCGGAGATACAGCTAAGAGTTGTATTTGAATTTTTGAAAATAAACGAGTTTGGGGGTGAATTTGTATTATTTTCCAAGATACAGCTAAGGGCTGTATTTGTATTTTTGAAAATACCACAGCTTGGTGGTGTATTTGTATTATTTTCCGAGATACAGCTGTGGGTTTTATTTGTATTTTTGAAAATAACACAGCTTGGGGTTGTATTTGTATTATTTTCCGAGATACAGCTCAGGGTTGTATTTGTATTTTGGAAAATAACACAGCTTGGGGGTGTATTTGTATTATTTTCCGAGATACAGCTAAGGGTTGTATTTGTATTTTGGAAAATAACACAGCTTGAGGGTGTATTTGTATTATTTTACGAGATACAGCTATGGGTTGTATTTGTATTATTGAAAATAACACAGCTTGGGGGTGTATTTCTGTTATTATCCGAGATGCAGCTCAGAGTTTTATTTGTATTTTGGAAAATAACACAGCTTGTGGGTGTATTTGTATTATTTTCCGAGACACACCAAGAGTTGTATTTGTATTTTTGAAAATAACACAGATTGGGGGTGTATTTGTATTATTTTCCAAGTTACAACTCAGGGATGTATTTGTACTTTTGAAAATAACACAGCTTGGGGGTGTATTTCTGTTATTATCCGAGATACAGCTCAGGGTTGTATTTGTGTTTTTGAAAATAACCCAGCTTGGGGTTGTGTTTGTATTATTTTCCAAGATACAGCTATGGGTTTTATTTGTATTTTTGAAAATTACACAGCTTGCTGGTGTATTTGTATAATTTTCCGCGATACAGCTCAGGGTTGTATAGGTATTTTTGAAAATAACACAGCTTGGGGGTGTATTTGTATTATTATCCGTGATACAGCTAAGGGTTGTATTTGTATTACTGAAAATAACAGAGCTTTGGGGTGTATTTGTTTTATTTTCCGAGATACAGCTCAGAGTTTTATTAGTATTTTGGAAAATAACACAGCTTGGGGGTGTATTTGTATTTTTTTCCGTGATACAGCTAAGGGTTGTATTTGTATTACTGAAAATAACAGAGCTTTGGGGTATATTTGTATTATTTTCCGAGATACAGCATTTGGTTTTATTTGTATTTTTGAAAATAACACAGATTGGGGGTGTATTTGTATTATTTTCCAAGTTATAACTCAGGGATGTATTTGAATTTTTGAAAATAACACAGCTTGGGGATGTATTTTTATTATTGTCCGAGATACAGCCAAGGATTGTAATTGTATTTTTGAAAATAACACAGCTTGGGGGTGTATTTGTATTATTTTCCGAGATACCGCTATGGGTTGTATTTTTATTTTTGAAAATACCACAGCTTGGGGGTGTATTTCTATTATTATTCGAGATACATCTCAGAGTTTTATTTGTATTTTGGAAAATAACCCAGCTTGGGGGTGTATTTGTATTATTTTCCGAGATACAGCTAAGAGTTGTATTTGTGTTTTTGAAAATAACACAGCTTGCGTGTGTATTTGTATTATTTTCCGAGATACAGCTATTGGTTGTATTTGTATTTTTGAAAATAACACAGCTTGGGGGTGTATTTGTATTATTTTCCGAGATACAGCTAAGGGTTGTATTTGTATTATTGAAAATAACAGAGCTTTGGGGTGTATTTGTATTATTTTCCGAGATACAGCTATGGGTTGTATTTGTATTTTTGAAAATAACACAGCTTTTAGGTGTATTTGTATTATTTTCCGAGATACAGCTAAGGGTTGTATTTGTATTTTTGAAAATAACACAGCTTTGGGGTGTATTTGTATTATTTTCCGAGATACTGCTATGGGTTGTATTTGTATTTTTGAAAATAACACAGCTTGGGGGTGTATTTGTATTATTTTCCGAGATACAGATAAGGGTTTTATTTGTCTTATTGAAAATAACAGAGCTTTGGGGTGTATTTGCATTATTTTCCGAGATACAGCTAAGGGTTGTATTTGTATTTTTGAAAATAACACACCTTGGGGGTTTATTTCTATTATTTTCCGAGATAGAGCTATGGGTTGTATTTCTATTTTTGAAAATAACACAGCTTGGGTGTGTATTTTTATTACTTTCCGAGATTCTGCTATGGGTTGTATTTGTGTTTTTAAAATTACACAGCTTGTGGGTGTATTTGTATTATTTTCCGAGATACAGCTCATGGTTGTATTTGTATTTTTGAAAATAACACATCTTGGGGGTGTATTTGTATTATTTTCGAGATACAGCTAAGGGTTGTATATGTATTTTGGAAAATAACACAGCTTGGTATGGTATTTTTATTATTTTCCGAAATACAGCTAAGGGTTGTATTTGAATTTTTGAAAATAAACGAGTTTGGGGGTGAATTTGTATTATTTTCCAAGATACAGCTAAGGGCTGTATTTGTTTTTTTGAAAATACCACAGCTTGGTGGTGTATTTGTATTATTTTCCGAGATACAGCTGTGGGTTTTATTTGTATTTTTGAAAATAACAGAGGGTGTGGGTGTATCCGTATTATTTTCCAAGATACAGTTAAGGGTTGTATTTGTATTTTTGAAAATAACACATCTTGGGGGTGTATTTGTATTATTTTTCGATATACAGCTAAGGGTTGTATTTGTATTTTTGAAAATAACACAGCTTGGGTGTGTTTTTGTATTATTTTATGAGATAAAGCTAAGGTGTGTATTTCTATTTTAGAAAATAACACAGATTGGGGGTGTATTTGTATTATTTTCCGAGATACAGCTAAGGGTTGTATTTGTATTATTGAAAATAACAGAGCTTGGGGGTGTATTTGTATTGTTTTCCGAGATACAGCTAAGGGTTGTATTTGTATTTTTGAAAATAACACTGCTTGGGGGTGAATTTGTATTATTTTCCGAGATACAGCTAAGGTTTGTATTTGTACTTTTGAAAATAACACAGCTTGGGGGTGTTTTTGTATTATTTTCCGAGTTACAGCTCAGGGTTTTATTTGTATTTTTGAAAATAAAACAGATTGAGGGTGTGTTTGTATTATTTTCCGTGACACAGCTAAGGATTGTATTTGTATTTTTCAAAATAGCCCAGCTTGGGGGTGTATTTGTATTATTTTCCGAGATACAGCTATGGGTTGTATTTGTATTTTGAAAATAACACAGCTTGGGTGTATATTTCTATTATTATCCGGGATACAGCTCAGGGTTGTATTCGTATTTTTGAAAATAACACAGCTTGGGGGTGTATTTGTATTATTTTCCAAGATACAGCTGTGGTTTTTATTTGTATTTTTGAAAATAACAAAGCTTGGGGGTGTATTTGTATTATTTTCCGAGATACAGCTCAGGGTTGTATTTGTATTTTTGAAAATAACACACCTTGGGGGTGTATTTCTATTATTTTCCGAGATAGAGCTATGGGTTGTATTTCTATTTTTGAAAATAACACAGCTTGGGCGTGTATTTTTATTACTTTCCGAGATTCTGCTATGGGTTGTATTTGTGTTTTTAAAATTACACAGCTTGGGGGTGTATTTGTATTATTTTCCGAGATACAGCTCATGGTTGTATTTGTATTTTTGAAAATAACACATCTTGGGGGTGTATTTGTATTATTTTCGAGATACAGCTAAGGGTTGTATATGTATTTTGGAAAATAACACAGCTTGGTATTGTATTTTTATTATTTTCTGAGATAAAGCTAAGGGTTGTATTTGAATTTTTGAAAATAAACGAGTTTGGGGGTGAATTTGTATTATTTTCCAAGATACAGCTAAGGGCTGTATTTGTATTTTTGAAAATACCACAGCTTGGTGGTGTATTTGTATTATTTTCCGAGATACAGCTGTGCTTTTTATTTGTATTTTTGAAAATAACAGAGCGTGTGGGTGTATCCGTATTATTTTCCAAGATACAGTTAAGGGTTGTATTTGTATTTTTGAAAATAACACATCTTGGGGGTGTATTTGTATTATTTTTCGAGATACAGCTAAGGGTTGTATTTGTATTTTTGAAAATAACACAGCTTGGGTGTGTTTTTGTATTATTTTATGAGATAAAGCTAAGGTGTGTATTTCTATTTTAGAAAATAACACAGATTGGGGGTGTATTTGTATTATTTTCCGAGATACAGATAAGGGTTGTATTTGTATTTTGGAAAATAACACAGCTTGAGGGTGTATTTGTATTATTTTACGAGATACAGCTATGGGTTGTATTTGTATTTTTGAAAATAACACAGCTTGGGGGTGTATTTCTGTTATTATCCGAGATGCAGCTCAGTGTTTTATTTGTATTTTGGAAAATAACACAGCTTGTGGGTGTATTTGTATTATTTTCCGAGATACACCTAAGAGTTGTATTTGTATTTTTGAAAATAACACAGATTGGGGGTGTATTTGTATTATTTTCCAAGTTACAACTCAGGGATGTATTTGTATTTTTGAAAATAACACAGCTTGGGGGTGTATTTCTATTATTATCCGAGATACAGCTCAGGGTTGTATTTGTGTTTTTGAAAATAACCCAGCTTGGGGTTGTGTTTGTATTATTTTCCAAGATACAGCTATGGGTTTTATTTGTATTTTTGAAAATAACACACCTTGGGGGTGTATTTCTATTATTTTCCGAGATACAGCTATGGGTTGTATTTCTATTTTTGAAAATAACACAGCTTGGGCGTGTATTTTTATTACTTTCCGAGATTCTGCTATGGGTTGTATTTGTATTTTGAAAATTACACAGCTTGGGGGTGTATTTGTATTATTTTCCGAGATACAGCTCATGGTTGTATTTGTATTTTTGAAAATAACACATCTTGGGGGTGTATTTGTATTATTTTCGAGATACAGCTAAGGGTTGTATATGTATTTTGGAAAATAACACAGCTTGGTAGTGTATGTTTATTATTTTCGGAGATACAGCTAAGAGTTGTATTTGAATTTTTGAAAATAAACGAGTTTGGGGGTGAATTTGTATTATTTTCCAAGATACAGCTAAGGGCTGTATTTGTATTTTTGAAAATACCACAGCTTGGTGGTGTATTTGTATTATTTTCCGAGATACAGCTGTGGGTTTTATTTGTATTTTTGAAAATAACACAGCTTGGGGTTGTATTTGTATTATTTTCCGAGATACAGCTCAGGGTTGTATTTGTATTTTGGAAAATAACACAGCTTGGGGGTGTATTTGTATTATTTTCCGAGATACAGCTAATGGTTGTATTTGTATTTTGGAAAATAACACAGCTTGAGGGTGTATTTGTATTATTTTACGAGATACAGCTATGGGTTGTATTTGTATTATTGAAAATAACACAGCTTGGGGGTGTATTTCTGTTATTATCCGAGATGCAGCTCAGAGTTTTATTTGTATTTTGGAAAATAACACAGCTTGTGGGTGTATTTGTATTATTTTCCGAGACACACCAAGAGTTGTATTTGTATTTTTGAAAATAACACAGATTGGGGGTGTATTTGTATTATTTTCCAAGTTACAACTCAGGGATGTATTTGTACTTTTGAAAATAACACAGCTTGGGGGTGTATTTCTGTTATTATCCGAGATACAGCTCAGGGTTGTATTTGTGTTTTTGAAAATAACCCAGCTTGGGGTTGTGTTTGTATTATTTTCCAAGATACAGCTATGGGTTTTATTTGTATTTTTGAAAATTACACAGCTTGCTGGTGTATTTGTATAATTTTCCGCGATACAGCTCAGGGTTGTATAGGTATTTTTGAAAATAACACAGCTTGGGGGTGTATTTGTATTATTATCCGTGATACAGCTAAGGGTTGTATTTGTATTACTGAAAATAACAGAGCTTTGGGGTGTATTTGTTTTATTTTCCGAGATACAGCTCAGAGTTTTATTAGTATTTTGGAAAATAACACAGCTTGGGGGTGTATTTGTATTTTTTTCCGAGATACAGCTAAGTGTTGTATTTGTATTTTTGAAAATAGCACAGCTTGGGGGTGCATTTGTATTATTTTCCGAGATACAGCTCTGGGTTGTATTTGTATTTTTGAAAATAACAGAGCTTGGGGGTGTATTTGTATTATTTTCCGATATACTGCTATGAGTTGTATTTGTATTTTTGAAAATAAGACAGCTTGGGTGTGTATTTGTATTATTTTCCGAGATACAGCTCAGGGTTGTATTTGTACTTTTGAAAATAACACAGCTTCGGGGTGTATTTGTATTATTTTCCGAGATACATCTAAGGTTTGTATTTGTATTATTGAAAATAACAGAGCTTTGGGGAGTATTTGTATTATTTTCCGAGATACAGCTAAGGGTTGTACTTGTATTTTTTAAAATAACACAGCTTAAGGGTGTTTTTGTATTATTTTCCGAGATACAGCTCAGGGTTGTATTTGTGTTTTTGAAAATAACCCAGCTTGGGGTTGTGTTTGTATTATTTTCCAAGATACAGCTATGGGTTTTATTTGTATTTTAGAAAATAACACAGCTTGCTGGTGTATTTGTATTATTTTCCGCGATACAGCTCAGGGTTGTATAGGTATTATTGAAAATAACACAGCTTGGGGGTGTATTTGTATTGTTTTCCGAGATACAGCTAAGGGTTGTATTTGTATTTTTGAAAATAACACTGCTTGGGGGTGAATTTGTATTATTTTCCGAGATACAGCTAAGGTTTGTATTTGTATTTTTGAAAATAACACATCTTGGGGGTGTTTTTGTATTATTTTCTGAGTTACAGCTCAGCGTTGTATTTGTATTTTTGAAAATAAAACAGATTGTGTGTGTGTTTGTATTATTTTCCGTGATACAGCTAAGGATTGTATTTGTATTTTTGAAAATAACCCAGCTTGGGGGTGTAATTGTATTATTTTTCGAGATACAGCTATGGGTTGTATTTGTATTTTGAAAATAAAACAGCTTGGGTGTGTATTTCTATTATTATCCGGTATAGACCTCAGGGTTGTATTTGTATTTTTGAAAATAACACAGCTTGGTGGTGTATTTGTATTATTTTCCAAGACACAGCTGTGGTTTTTATTTTTATTTTTGAAAATAACAAAGCTTGGGGGAGTATTTGTATTATTTTCCGAGATACAGCTCAGGGTTGTATTTGTATTTTGGAAAATAACACAGCTTGGGGGTTTATTAGTATTATTTTCCGAGATACAGCTAAGGGTTGTATTTGTATTTTGGAAAATAACACAGCTTGAGGGTGTATTTGTATTATTTTCTGAGATACAGCTATGGCTTGTATTTGTATTTTTGAAAATAACACAGATTGGGGGTGTATTTGTATTATTTTCCAAGTTACAACTCAGGGATGTATTTGTATTTTTGCAAATAACACAGCTTGCGGGTGTATTTGTATTATTTTCCGAGATACAGCTAAGGATTGTATTTGTATTTTTGAAAATAACACACCTTGGGGGTGTATTTGTATTATTTTCCGAGATACAGCTCAGGGTTGTATTTGTATTTTGGAAAATAACACAGCTTGGGGGTGTATTTCTGTTATTATCCGAGATGCAGCTCAGAGTTTTATTTGTATTTTGGAAAATAACACAGCTTGTGGGTGTATTTGTATTATTTTCCGAGATACACCTAAGAGTTGTATTTGTATTTTTGCAAATAACACAGCTTGGGGGTGTATTTGTATTATTTTCCGAGATACAGCTAAGGATTGTATTTGTATTTTTGAAAATAACACAGCTTGGGGGTGTATTTGTATTATTTTCTGAGATACTGCTATGGGTTGTATTTGGATTTTGAAAATAACACAGCTTGGGTGTGTATTTCTATTATTATCCGAGATACAGTTCAGGGTTGTATTTGTATTTTTGAAAATAACACAGCTTGGGCGTGTATTTTTATTACTTTCCGAGATTCTGCTATGGGTTGTATTTGTATTTTGAAAATTACACAGCTTGGGGGTGTATTTGTATTATTTTCCGAGATACAGCTCATGGTTGTATTTGTATTTTTGAAAATAACACATTTTGGGGGTGTATTTGTATTATTTTCGAGATACAGCTAAGGGTTGTATATGTATTTTGGAAAATAACACAACTTGGTAGTGTATTTTTATTATTTTCCGAGATACAGCTAAGGGTTGTATATGAATTTTTGAAAATAAACGAGTTTGGGGGTGAATTTGTATTATTTTCCAAGATACAGCTAAGGGCTGTATTTGTATTTTTGAAAATACCACAGCTTTGTGGTGTATTTGTATTATTTTCCGAGATACAGCTGTGGGTTTTATTTGTATTTTTGAAAATAACAGAGCGTTTGGGTGTATCCGTAATTTTTTCCAAGATACAGTTAAGGGTTGTTTTTGTATTTTTGAAAATAACACATCTTGGGGGTGTATTTGTATTATTTTTCGAGATACAGCTAAGGGTTGTATTTGCATTTTTGAAAATAACACAGCTTGGTTGTGTTTTTGTATTATTTTATGAGATAAAGCTAAGGTGTGTATTTCTATTTTAGAAAATAACACAGATTGGGGGTGTATTTGTATTATTTTCCGAGATACAGCTAAGGGTTGTATTTGTATTTTTGAAAATAACAGAGCTTCGGGGTGTATTTGTATTATTTTCCGATATACTGCTATGAGTTGTATTTGTATTTTTGAAAATAAGACAGCTTGGGTGTGTATTTGTATTATTTTCCGAGATACAGCTCAGGGTTGTATTTGTACTTTTGAAAATAACACAGCTTCGGGGTGTATTTGTATTATTTTCCGAGATACATCTAAGGTTTGTATTTGTATTATTGAAAATAACAGAGCTTTGGGGTGTATTTGTATTATTTTCCGAGATACAGCTAAGGGTTGTACTTGTATTTTTGAAAATAACACAGCTTAAGGGTGTTTTTGTATTATTTTCCGAGATACAGCTTTGGGTTGTATTTGTATTTTTGAAAATAACACAGCTTGGGGGTGTATTTGTATTATTTTCCGAGATACAGCTTTTGGTTTTATTTGTATTTTTGATAATAACACAGATTGGGGGTGTATTTGTATTATTTTCCAAGTTACAACTCAGGGATATATTTGTATTTTTGAAAATAACACAGCTTGGGGGTGTATTTGTATTATTGTCCGAGATACAGCCAAGGATTGTAATTGTATTTTTGAAAATAACACAGCTTGGGGGTGTATTTGTATTATTTTCCGAGATACAGCTATGGGTTGTATTTTTATTTTTGAAAATACCACAGCTTGGGGGTGTATTTCTATTATTATTCGAGATACAGCTCAGAGTTTTATTTGTATTTTGGAAAATAACCCAGCTTGGGGGTGTATTTGTATTATATTCCGAGATATAGCTAAGAGTTGTATTTGTGTTTTTGAAAATAACACAGCTTGCGTGTTTATTTGTATTATTTTCCGAGATACAGCTATTGGTTGTATTTGTATTTTTGAAAATAACACAGCTTGGGGGTGTATTTCTATTATTATCCGAGATAGAGCTCTGGGTTGTATTTGTATTTTTGAAAATAACAAAGCTTGGGGTTGTGTTTGTATTATTTTCCAAGATATAGCTATGGGTTTTATTTGTATTTTTGAAAATAACACAGCTTGCGGGTGGATCTGTTTTATTTTCCGAGATACAGCTAAGGGTTGTATTTGTATTTTTGAAAATAACACAGCTTTGGGGTGTATTTGTATTATTTTCCGAGACACTGCTCTGGGTTGTATTTGTATTTTTGAAAATAACACAGCTTTGGGGTGTATTTGTATTATTTTCCGAGATACTGCTATGGGTTGTATTTGTATTTTTGAAAATAACACAGCTTGGGGGTGTATTTGTATTATTTTCCGAGATACAGCTCAGGGCTGTATTTGTATTTTTGAAAATAACACAGCATGGGGGTGTATTTGTATTATTTTCCGAGATACAGCTAAGGGTTGTATTTGTATTATTGAAAATAACAGAGCTTTGGTGTGTATTTGTATTATTTTCCGAGATACAGCTAAGGGTTGTATTTGTATTTTTGAAAATAACACACCTTGGGGGTGTATTTCTATTATTTTCCGAGATCGAGCTATGGGTTGTATTTCTATTTTTGAAAATAACACAGCTTGGGCGTGTATTTTTATTACTTTCCGAGATTCTGCTATGGGTTGTATTTGTATTTTGAAAATTACACAGCTTGGGTGTGTTTTGGTATTATTTTATGAGATAAAGCTAAGGTGTGTATTTCTATTTTAGAAAATAACACAGATTGGGGGTGTATTTGTATTATTTTCCGAGATACAGCTAAGGGTTGTATTTGTATTATTGAAAATAACAGAGCATGGGGGTGTATTTGTATTGTTTTCCAAGATACAGCTAAGGGTTGTATTTGTATTTTTGAAAATAACACTGCTTGGGGGTGAATTTGTATTATTTTCCGAGATACAGCTAAGGTTTGTATTTGTATTTTTGAAAATAACACAGCTTGGGGGTGTTTTTGTATTATTTTCTGAGTTACAGCTCAGGGTTGTATTTGTATTTTTGAAAATAAAACAGATTGTGGGTGTGTTTGTATCATTTTCCGTGATACAGCTAAGGATTGTAATTGTATTTTTGAAAATAACCCAGCTTGGGGGTGTATTTGTATTATTTTTCGAGATACAGCTATGGGTTTTATTTGTATTTTGAAAATAACACAGCGTGGGTGTGTATTTCTATTATTATCCAGTATAGACCTCAGGGTTGTATTTTTATTTTTGAAAATAACACAAGTTGGTGGTGTATTTGTACTATTTTCCAAGATACAGCTGTGGTTTTTATTTTTATTTTTGAAAATAACAAAGCTTGGGGGTGTATTTGTATTATATTCCGAGATACAGCTCAGGGTTGTTTTTGTATTTTGGAAAATAACACAGCTTGGGGGTGTATTTGTATTATTTTCCGAGATACAGCTAAGGGTTGTATTTGTATTTTTGAAAATAACACAGCTTGGGGGTGTATTTCTGTTATTATCCGAGATGCAGCTCAGAGTTTTATTTGTATTTTGGAAAATAACACAGCTTGTGGGTGTATTTGTATTATTTTCCGAGATACACCTAAGAGTTGTATTGGTATTTTTGAAAATAACACAGATTGGGGGTGTATTTGTATTATTTTCCAAGTTACAACTCAGGGATGTATTTGTATTTTTGCAAATAACACAGCTTGGGGGTGTATTTGTATAATTTTCCGAGATACAGCTAAGGATTGTATTTGTATTTTTGAAAATAACACAGCTTGGGGGTGTATTTGTATTATTTTACTAGATACTGCTATGGGTTGTATTTGGATTTTGAAAATAACACAGCTTGGGTGTGTATTTCTATTATTATCCGAGATACAGTTCAGGGTTGTATTTGTATTTTTGAAAATAACACACCTTGGGGGTGTATTTGTATTATTTTCCAAGATACAGCTATGGGTTTTATTTGTATCTTTGGAAATAACAGGGCTTGGGGGTGTATTTGTATTATTTTCCGAGATACAGATCAGGGTTGTATTTGTATTTTCGAAAATAACACAGCTTGGGGTTGTATGTGTATTATTTTCCGATATACAGCTAAGGGTTGTATTTGTATTTTTGAAAATAACACAGCTTTTTGGTTTATTTGTATTATTTTCCGAGATACAGCTATGGGTTGTATTTGTATTTTTGAAAATACCACAGCTTGGTGGTGTATTTATATTATTATTCTAGATACAGCTCAGAGTTTTATTTGTATTTTGGTAAATAACACAGCTTGTGGGTGTATTTGTATTATTTTCCGAGATACAGCTACGGGTTGTATTTGTATTTTTGAAAATAACACAGCTTTGGGGTGTATTTGTATTATTTTCCAAGATACAGCTATGGGTTTTATTTGTATCTTTGGAAATAACAGGGCTTGGGGGTGTATTTGTATTATTTTCCAAGATACAGATCAGGGTTGTATTTGTATTTTCGAAAATAACACAGCTTGGGGTTGTATGTGTATTATTTTCCGATATACAGCTAAGGGTTGTATTTGTATTTTTGAAAATAACACAGCTTTTTGGTTTATTTGTATTATTTTCCGAGATACAGCTATGGGTTGTATTTGTATTTTTGAAAATACCACAGCTTGGTGGTGTATTTATATTATTATTCTAGATACAGCTCAGAGTTTTATTTGTATTTTGGTAAATAACACAGCTTGTGGGTGTATTTGTATTATTTTCCGAGATACAGCTACGGGTTGTATTTGTATTTTTGAAAATAACACAGCTTTGGGGTGTATTTGTATTATTTTCCGAGATACTGCTATGGGTTGTATTTGTATTTTTGAAAATAACACAGGTTTGGGGTGTATTTGTATTATTTTCCGAGATATCGCTGAGGATTGTATTTGTATTTTTGAAAATAACACACCTTGGGGGTGTATTTCTCTCATTATCTGAGATACAGCTCAGGGTTGTATTTGTATTTTTAAAAATAACTCAGCTTGGGGCTGTATTTGTATTATTTTCTGAGATACAGCAAAGGATTGTATTTGTATTTTTAAAAATAACACAGCTTGTGGGTGTATTTGTATTATTTTCCGATATACAGCTAAGGGTTGTATTTGTATTTTTGAAAATAACACAGTTTGGGGGTGTATTTGTATTATTTTCCGAGATACAGCTAAGAGTTTTATTTGTATTTTTGAAAATTACACAGCCTGGGGGTGTATTTCTATTATTTTCCGAGATACAGCTAAGGGTTTTATTTGTATTTTTGAAAATAACACAGCTTTTGGGTGTATTTGTATTATTTTCCGAGATACTGCTCTGGGTTGCATTTTTTTTTTTTTGAAAATAACACAGCGTTGGGGTGTATTTGTATTATTTTCCGAGATACAGCTCAGGGTTGTATTTGTATTTTTGAAAATAACACAGCTTGGGGGTGTGTTTGTATTATTTTCCGAGATACAGCTAAGGGCTGTATTTGTATTATTGAAAATAACAGAGCTTTGGGGTGTATTTGTATTATTTTCCGAGATACAGCTAAGGGTTGTATTTGTATTTTTGAAAATAACACAGCTTGGGGTTGTTTTTGTATTATTTTCCGAGATACACCTCTGGGTTGTATTTGTATTTTTGAATATAACACAGCTTCGGGGTGTTTTTGTATTATTTTTGGAGATTCTGCTATGGGTTGTATTTGTATTTTTGAAAATAACACAGCATGGGAGTGTATTTGTATTATTTTCCGAGATACAACTCATGGTTGTATTTGTATTTTTGAAAATAACACACCTTGGGGTTGCTTTTGTATTGTTTTCGAGATACAGCTCAGGGTTGTATATGTGTTTTGGAAAATAACAGAGCTTGGGGGTGTATTTTTATTATATTCCGAAATACAGCTAAAGGTTGTATTTGAATTTTGGAAAATAAACGAGTTTGGGGGTGTATTTGTATTATTTTCCAAATACAGCTAAGGGCTCTATTTGTATTTTTGAAAATAACACAGCTTGGTGGTGTATTTGTTTTATTTTCGAGATACAGCTGTGGGGTTTATTTGTATTTTTGAAAATAACAGAGCTTGTGTGTGTATCCGTATTATTTTCCAAGATACTGTTAAGGGTTGTATTTGTATTTTTGAAAATAACACATCTTGGGGGTGTATTTGTATTATTTTCCGAGATACAGCTAATGGTTGTATTTGTATTTTTGAAAATAACACAGGTTGGGGGTGTTTTTTATTATTTTCCGAGATACAGCTAAGGTGTGTATTTCTATTTTTGAAAATAACACAGATTGGGGGTGTATTTGTATTATTTTCCGAGATACAGCTAAGGGTTGTATTTGTATTATTGAAAATATCAGAGCTTGGGGGTGCATTTGTATAATTTTCCGAGATACAGCTAAGGGTTGTATATGTATTTTTGAAAATAACACAGCTTGGGGGTGAATTTGTATTATTTTCTGAGATACAGCTAAGGGTTGTATTTGTATTTTTGAAAATAACACTGCTTGGGGGTGTTTTTGTATTATTTTCCGAGTTACAGCTCAGGGTTGTATTTGTATTTTTGAAAATAACACAGATTGTGGGTGTGTTTGTATTTTTTTCCGAGATACAGCTAAGGATTGTATTTGTATTTTTGAAAATAACACAGCTTGGGGGTGTATTTGTATTATTTTCCGAGATACAGCTATTGGTTGTATTTGTATTTTGAAAATAACACAGCTTGTGTGTGTATTTCTATTATTATTCGAGATACAGCTCAGGGTTGTATTTGTGTTTTTGAAAATAACAAAGCTTTGGGGTGTATTTTTATTATTTTCCAAGATACAGCTATGGGTTTTATTTGTATTTTTGAAAATAACACAGCTTGCCGGTGTATTTGTATTATTTTCCGAGATACAGCTCAGGGTTGTATTTGTATTTTGGAAAATAACACAGCTTGGGGTTGTATTGGTATTATTTTCCGAGATACAGCTAAGGGTTGTATTTGTATTTTGGAAAATAACACAGCTTTTTGGTTTATTTGTATTATTTTCCGAGATACAGCTATGGGTTGTATTTGTATTTTTGGAAATACCACAGCTAGGTGGTGTATTTATATTATTATTCTAGATACAGCTCAGAGTGTTATTTGGATTTTGGTAAATAACACAGCTTGGGGGTGTATTTGTATTATTTTCCGAGATACAGCTAAGAGTTTTATTTGTATTTTTGAAAATAACACAGCGTGGGGGTGTATTTGTATTATTTTCTGAGTTACAGCTCAGGGTTGTATTTGTATTTTTGAAAATAAAACAGATTGTGGGTGTGTTTGTATCATTTTCCGTGATACAGCTAAGGATTGTATTTGTATTTTTGAAAATAACCCAGCTTGGGGTTGTATTTGTATTATTTTTCGAGATACAGCTATGGGTTGTATTTGTATTTTGAAAATAACACAGCTTGGGTGTGTATTTCTATTATTATCCGTTATAGACCTCAGGGTTGTATTTGTATTTTTGAAAATAACACAGCTTGGTGGTGTATTTGTATTATTTTCCAAGATACAGCTGTGGTTTTTATTTTTATTTTTGAAAATAACACAGCGTGGGGGTGTATTTGTATTATTTTCCGAGATACAGCTCAGAGTTGTATTTGTATTTTGGAAAATAACACAGCTTGGGGGTGTATTTGTATTATTTTCCGAGATACAGCTCAGGGTTGTATTTGTATTTTGGAAAATAACACAGCTTGTGGGTGTATTTGTATTATTTTCCGAGATACACCTAAGAGTTGTATTTGTATTTTTGAAAATAACACAGATTGGGGGTGTATTTGTATTATTTTCCAAGTTACAACTCAGGGATGTATTTGTATTTTTGAAAATAACACAGCTTGGGGGTGTATTTGTATTATTTTCCGAGATACAGCTAAGGATTGTATTTGTATTTTTGAAAATAAAACAGCTTGGGGGTGTATTTGTATTATTTTCCGAGATACTGCTATGGGTTGTATTTGGATTTTGAAAATAACACAGCTTGGGTGTGTATTTCTATTATTGTCCGAGATACAGTTCAGGGTTGTATTTGTATTTTTGAAAATAACACACCTTGGGGGTGTATTTGTATTATTTTCCAAGATACAGCTATGGGTTTTATTTGTATCTTTGGAAATAACAGGGCTTGGGGGTGTATTTGTATTATTTTCCGAGATACAGATCAGGGTTGTATTTGTATTTTCGAAAATAACACAGCTTGGGGTTGTATGTGTATTATTTTCCGATATACAGCTAAGGGTTGTATTTGTATTTTTGAAAATAACACAGCTTTTTGGTTTATTTGTATTATTTTCCGAGATACAGCTATGGGTTGTATTTGTATTTTTGAAAATACCACAGCTTGGTGGTGTATTTATATTATTATTCTAGATACAGCTCAGAGTTTTATTTGTATTTTGGTAAATAACACAGCTTGTGGGTGTATTTGTATTATTTTCCGAGATACAGCTACGGGTTGTATTTGTATTTTTGAAAATAACACAGCTTTGGGGTGTATTTGTATTATTTTCCAAGATACAGCTATGGGTTTTATTTGTATCTTTGGAAATAACAGGGCTTGGGGGTGTATTTGTATTACTTTCCGAGATACAGATCAGGGTTGTATTTGTATTTTCGAAAATAACACAGCTTGGGGTTGTATGTGTATTATTTTCCGATATACAGCTAAGGGTTGTATTTGTATTTTTGAAAATAACACAGCTTTTTGGTTTATTTGTATTATTTTCCGAGATACAGCTATGGGTTGTATTTGTATTTTTGAAAATACCACAGCTTGGTGGTGTATTTATATTATTATTCTAGATACAGCTCAGCGTTTTATTTGTATTTTGGTAAATAACACAGCTTGTGGGTGTATTTGTATTATTTTCCGAGATACAGCTACGGGTTGTATTTGTATTTTTGAAAATAACACAGCTTTGGGGTGTATTTGTATTATTTTCCGAGATACTGCTATGGGTTGTATTTGTATTTTTGAAAATAACACAGGTTTGGGGTGTATTTGTATTATTTTCCGAGATATCGCTGAGGATTGTATTTGTATTTTTGAAAATAACACACCTTGGGGGTGTATTTCTCTCATTATCTGAGATACAGCTCAGGGTTGTATTTGTATTTTTAAAAATAACTCAGCTTGGGGCTGTATTTGTATTATTTTCTGAGATACAGCAAAGGATTGTATTTGTATTTTTAAAAATAACACAGCTTGTGGGTGTATTTGTATTATTTTCCGATATACAGCTAAGGGTTGTATTTGTATTTTTGAAAATAACACAGTTTGGGGGTGTATTTGTATTATTTTCCGAGATACAGCTAAGAGTTTTATTTGTATTTTTGAAAATTACACAGCCTGGGGGTGTATTTCTATTATTTTCCGAGATACAGCTAAGGGTTTTATTTGTATTTTTGAAAATAACACAGCTTTTGGGTGTATTTGTATTATTTTCCGAGATACTGCTCTGGGTTGCATTTTTTTTTTTTTTTGAAAATAACACAGCGTTGGGGTGTATTTGTATTATTTTCCGAGATACAGCTCAGGGTTGTATTTGTATTTTTGAAAATAACACAGCTTGGGGGTGTGTTTGTATTATTTTCCGAGATACAGCTAAGGGCTGTATTTGTATTATTGAAAATAACAGAGCTTTGGGGTGTATTTGTATTATTTTCCGAGATACAGCTAAGGGTTGTATTTGTATTTTTGAAAATAACACAGCTTGGGGTTGTTTTTGTATTATTTTCCGAGATACACCTCTGGGTTGTATTTGTATTTTTGAATATAACACAGCTTCGGGGTGTTTTTGTATTATTTTTGGAGATTCTGCTATGGGTTGTATTTGTATTTTTGAAAATAACACAGCATGGGAGTGTATTTGTATTATTTTCCGAGATACAACTCATGGTTGTATTTGTATTTTTGAAAATAACACACCTTGGGGTTGCTTTTGTATTGTTTTCGAGATACAGCTCAGGGTTGTATATGTGTTTTGGAAAATAACAGAGCTTGGGGGTGTATTTTTATTATATTCCGAAATACAGCTAAAGGTTGTATTTGAATTTTGGAAAATAAACGAGTTTGGGGGTGTATTTGTATTATTTTCCAAATACAGCTAAGGGCTCTATTTGTATTTTTGAAAATAACACAGCTTGGTGGTGTATTTGTTTTATTTTCGAGATACAGCTGTGGGGTTTATTTGTATTTTTGAAAATAACAGAGCTTGTGTGTGTATCCGTATTATTTTCCAAGATACTGTTAAGGGTTGTATTTGTATTTTTGAAAATAACACATCTTGGGGGTGTATTTGTATTATTTTCCGAGATACAGCTAATGGTTGTATTTGTATTTTTGAAAATAACACAGGTTGGGGGTGTTTTTTATTATTTTCCGAGATACAGCTAAGGTGTGTATTTCTATTTTTGAAAATAACACAGATTGGGGGTGTATTTGTATTATTTTCCGAGATACAGCTAAGGGTTGTATTTGTATTATTGAAAATATCAGAGCTTGGGGGTGCATTTGTATAATTTTCCGAGATACAGCTAAGGGTTGTATATGTATTTTTGAAAATAACACAGCTTGGGGGTGAATTTGTATTATTTTCTGAGATACAGCTAAGGGTTGTATTTGTATTTTTGAAAATAACACTGCTTGGGGGTGTTTTTGTATTATTTTCCGAGTTACAGCTCAGGGTTGTATTTGTATTTTTGAAAATAACACAGATTGTGGGTGTGTTTGTATTTTTTTCCGAGATACAGCTAAGGATTGTATTTGTATTTTTGAAAATAACACAGCTTGGGGGTGTATTTGTATTATTTTCCGAGATACAGCTATTGGTTGTATTTGTATTTTGAAAATAACACAGCTTGTGTGTGTATTTCTATTATTATTCGAGATACAGCTCAGGGTTGTATTTGTGTTTTTGAAAATAACAAAGCTTTGGGGTGTATTTTTATTATTTTCCAAGATACAGCTATGGGTTTTATTTGTATTTTTGAAAATAACACAGCTTGCCGGTGTATTTGTATTATTTTCCGAGATACAGCTCAGGGTTGTATTTGTATTTTGGAAAATAACACAGCTTGGGGTTGTATTGGTATTATTTTCCGAGATACAGCTAAGGGTTGTATTTGTATTTTGGAAAATAACACAGCTTTTTGGTTTATTTGTATTATTTTCCGAGATACAGCTATGGGTTGTATTTGTATTTTTGGAAATACCACAGCTAGGTGGTGTATTTATATTATTATTCTAGATACAGCTCAGAGTGTTATTTGGATTTTGGTAAATAACACAGCTTGGGGGTGTATTTGTATTATTTTCCGAGATACAGCTAAGAGTTTTATTTGTATTTTTGAAAATAACACAGCGTGGGGGTGTATTTGTATTATTTTCTGAGTTACAGCTCAGGGTTGTATTTGTATTTTTGAAAATAAAACAGATTGTGGGTGTGTTTGTATCATTTTCCGTGATACAGCTAAGGATTGTATTTGTATTTTTGAAAATAACCCAGCTTGGGGTTGTATTTGTATTATTTTTCGAGATACAGCTATGGGTTGTATTTGTATTTTGAAAATAACACAGCTTGGGTGTGTATTTCTATTATTATCCGTTATAGACCTCAGGGTTGTATTTGTATTTTTGAAAATAACACAGCTTGGTGGTGTATTTGTATTATTTTCCAAGATACAGCTGTGGTTTTTATTTTTATTTTTGAAAATAACACAGCGTGGGGGTGTATTTGTATTATTTTCCGAGATACAGCTCAGAGTTGTATTTGTATTTTGGAAAATAACACAGCTTGGGGGTGTATTTGTATTATTTTCCGAGATACAGCTCAGGGTTGTATTTGTATTTTGGAAAATAACACAGCTTGTGGGTGTATTTGTATTATTTTCCGAGATACACCTAAGAGTTGTATTTGTATTTTTGAAAATAACACAGATTGGGGGTGTATTTGTATTATTTTCCAAGTTACAACTCAGGGATGTATTTGTATTTTTGAAAATAACACAGCTTGGGGGTGTATTTGTATTATTTTCCGAGATACAGCTAAGGATTGTATTTGTATTTTTGAAAATAAAACAGCTTGGGGGTGTATTTGTATTATTTTCCGAGATACTGCTATGGGTTGTATTTGGATTTTGAAAATAACACAGCTTGGGTGTGTATTTCTATTATTGTCCGAGATACAGTTCAGGGTTGTATTTGTATTTTTGAAAATAACACACCTTGGGGGTGTATTTGTATTATTTTCCAAGATACAGCTATGGGTTTTATTTGTATCTTTGGAAATAACAGGGCTTGGGGGTGTATTTGTATTATTTTCCGAGATACAGATCAGGGTTGTATTTGTATTTTCGAAAATAACACAGCTTGGGGTTGTATGTGTATTATTTTCCGATATACAGCTAAGGGTTGTATTTGTATTTTTGAAAATAACACAGCTTTTTGGTTTATTTGTATTATTTTCCGAGATACAGCTATGGGTTGTATTTGTATTTTTGAAAATACCACAGCTTGGTGGTGTATTTATATTATTATTCTAGATACAGCTCAGAGTTTTATTTGTATTTTGGTAAATAACACAGCTTGTGGGTGTATTTGTATTATTTTCCGAGATACAGCTACGGGTTGTATTTGTATTTTTGAAAATAACACAGCTTTGGGGTGTATTTGTATTATTTTCCAAGATACAGCTATGGGTTTTATTTGTATCTTTGGAAATAACAGGGCTTGGGGGTGTATTTGTATTATTTTCCGAGATACAGATCAGGGTTGTATTTGTATTTTCGAAAATAACACAGCTTGGGGTTGTATGTGTATTATTTTCCGATATACAGCTAAGGGTTGTATTTGTATTTTTGAAAATAACACAGCTTTTTGGTTTATTTGTATTATTTTCCGAGATACAGCTATGGGTTGTATTTGTATTTTTGAAAATACCACAGCTTGGTGGTGTATTTATATTATTATTCTAGATACAGCTCAGAGTTTTATTTGTATTTTGGTAAATAACACAGCTTGTGGGTGTATTTGTATTATTTTCCGAGATACAGCTACGGGTTGTATTTGTATTTTTGAAAATAACACAGCTTTGGGGTGTATTTGTATTATTTTCCGAGATACTGCTATGGGTTGTATTTGTATTTTTGAAAATAACACAGGTTTGGGGTGTATTTGTATTATTTTCCGAGATATCGCTGAGGATTGTATTTGTATTTTTGAAAATAACACACCTTGGGGGTGTATTTCTCTCATTATCTGAGATACAGCTCAGGGTTGTATTTGTATTTTTAAAAATAACTCAGCTTGGGGCTGTATTTGTATTATTTTCTGAGATACAGCAAAGGATTGTATTTGTATTTTTAAAAATAACACAGCTTGTGGGTGTATTTGTATTATTTTCCGATATACAGCTAAGGGTTGTATTTGTATTTTTGAAAATAACACAGTTTGGGGGTGTATTTGTATTATTTTCCGAGATACAGCTAAGAGTTTTATTTGTATTTTTGAAAATTACACAGCCTGGGGGTGTATTTCTATTATTTTCCGAGATACAGCTAAGGGTTTTATTTGTATTTTTGAAAATAACACAGCTTTTGGGTGTATTTGTATTATTTTCCGAGATACTGCTCTGGGTTGCATTTTTTTTTTTTTGAAAATAACACAGCGTTGGGGTGTATTTGTATTATTTTCCGAGATACAGCTCAGGGTTGTATTTGTATTTTTGAAAATAACACAGCTTGGGGGTGTGTTTGTATTATTTTCCGAGATACAGCTAAGGGCTGTATTTGTATTATTGAAAATAACAGAGCTTTGGGGTGTATTTGTATTATTTTCCGAGATACAGCTAAGGGTTGTATTTGTATTTTTGAAAATAACACAGCTTGGGGTTGTTTTTGTATTATTTTCCGAGATACACCTCTGGGTTGTATTTGTATTTTTGAATATAACACAGCTTCGGGGTGTTTTTGTATTATTTTTGGAGATTCTGCTATGGGTTGTATTTGTATTTTTGAAAATAACACAGCATGGGAGTGTATTTGTATTATTTTCCGAGATACAACTCATGGTTGTATTTGTATTTTTGAAAATAACACACCTTGGGGTTGCTTTTGTATTGTTTTCGAGATACAGCTCAGGGTTGTATATGTGTTTTGGAAAATAACAGAGCTTGGGGGTGTATTTTTATTATATTCCGAAATACAGCTAAAGGTTGTATTTGAATTTTGGAAAATAAACGAGTTTGGGGGTGTATTTGTATTATTTTCCAAATACAGCTAAGGGCTCTATTTGTATTTTTGAAAATAACACAGCTTGGTGGTGTATTTGTTTTATTTTCGAGATACAGCTGTGGGGTTTATTTGTATTTTTGAAAATAACAGAGCTTGTGTGTGTATCCGTATTATTTTCCAAGATACTGTTAAGGGTTGTATTTGTATTTTTGAAAATAACACATCTTGGGGGTGTATTTGTATTATTTTCCGAGATACAGCTAATGGTTGTATTTGTATTTTTGAAAATAACACAGGTTGGGGGTGTTTTTTATTATTTTCCGAGATACAGCTAAGGTGTGTATTTCTATTTTTGAAAATAACACAGATTGGGGGTGTATTTGTATTATTTTCCGAGATACAGCTAAGGGTTGTATTTGTATTATTGAAAATATCAGAGGTTGGGGGTGCATTTGTATAATTTTCCGAGATACAGCTAAGGGTTGTATTTGTATTTTTGAAAATAACACAGCTTGGGGGTGAATTTGTATTATTTTCTGAGATACAGCTAAGGGTTGTATTTGTATTTTTGAAAATAACACTGCTTGGGGGTGTTTTTGTATTATTTTCCGAGTTACAGCTCAGGGTTGTATTTGTATTTTTGAAAATAACACAGATTGTGGGTGTGTTTGTATTTTTTTCCGAGATACAGCTAAGGATTGTATTTGTATTTTTGAAAATAACACAGCTTGGGGGTGTATTTGTATTATTTTCCGAGATACAGCTATTGGTTGTATTTGTATTTTGAAAATAACACAGCTTGTGTGTGTATTTCTATTATTATTCGAGATACAGCTCAGGGTTGTATTTGTGTTTTTGAAAATAACAAAGCTTTGGGGTGTATTTTTATTATTTTCCAAGATACAGCTATGGGTTTTATTTGTATTTTTGAAAATAACACAGCTTGCCGGTGTATTTGTATTATTTTCCGAGATACAGCTCAGGGTTGTATTTGTATTTTGGAAAATAACACAGCTTGGGGTTGTATTGGTATTATTTTCCGAGATACAGCTAAGGGTTGTATTTGTATTTTGGAAAATAACACAGCTTGGGGGTGTATTTGTATTATTTTCCGAGATACAGCTATGGGTTGTATTTTTATTTTTGAAAATAACACTGCTTGGGGGTGTATTTGTATTATTATCCGAGATGCAGCTCAGAGTTTTATTTGTATTTTGGAAAATAACACAGCTTGTGTGTGTATTTGTATTATTTTCCGAGATACACCAAAAGTTGTATTTGTATTTTTGAAAATAAAGCAGCTTGGAGGTGTATTTGTATTATTTTCCAAGTTACAACTCAGGGATATATTTGTATTTTGGAAAATAACACAGCTTGGGGGTGTATTTGTATTATTTTTCGAGACACAGCTAAGGATTGTATTTGTATTTTTGAAAATAACACAGCTTGGGGGTGTATTTGTATTATTTTACTAGATACTGCTATGGGTTGTATTTGGATTTTGAAAATAACACAGCTTGGGTGTGTATTTCTATTATTATCCGAGATACAGTTCAGGGTTGTATTTGTATTTTTGAAAATAACACACCTTGGGTCTGTATTTGTATTATTTTCCAAGATACAGCTATGGGTTTTATTTGTATTTTTTGAAATAACAGGGCTTAGGGGTGTATTCGTATTATTTTCCGAGATACAGCTCAGGGTTGTATTTGTATTTTTGAAAATAACACAGCTTGGGTTGTATTTGTATTATTTTCCGAGTTACGGCTCAGGTTTGTATATGTATTTTTGAAAATAACACAGCTTGGTGGTGTATTTGTATTATTTTCCGAGATACAGCTAAGGATTGTGTTTGTATTTTTGAAAATAACACAGCTTGGCGGTGTATTTGTATTATTTTTCGAGATATAGCTATGGGTTGTATTTGTATTTTTGAAAATAACGCAGCTTGGGGTGTATTTGTATTATTATCTGAGATACAGCTCAGGGTTTTATTTGTATTTTGGAAAATAACACAGCTTGGGGGTGTATTTGTATTATTTTCCGAGATACATCTAAGAGTTGTATTTGTAATTTTGAAAATAACACAGCTTGGGGGTGTATTTGTATTATTTTCCGAGATACAGCTAAGGGTTATATTTTTATTTTTGAAAATAAACAATCTTGGGGGTGTATTTGTATTATTTTCTGAGATACAGCTAAGGGCTGTATTTGTATTTTTGAAAATAACACAGCTTGGGGGTGTATTTGTATTATTTTCCGAGATACAGCTGTGGGTTTTATTTTTATTTTTGAAATTAACAGAGCTTGTGGGTGTATTTGTATTATTTTCCGAGATACAGCTAAGGGTTGTATTTGTATTTTTGAAAATAACACATCTTGGGGGTTTATTTGTATTATTTTCTGAGATACAGCTAAGGGTTGTATTTGTATTTTTGAAAATAACACAGCTTGGGTGTGTATTTATATTATTTTCCGAGATACAGCTAAGGTTTGTATTTGTATTTTTGAAAATAACAAAGCATGGGGGTGTATTTGTATTATTTTCAGGAATACAGCTTTGGGTTTTATTTCTATTTTTGAAAACAACACAGCTTGAGGGAGTATTTGTATCATTTTCCGAGATACAGCTAAGGGTTGTATTTGTATTATTGAAAATAACAGAGCTTGGGGATGTATTTGTATTACTTTCCGAGATCTAAGGGTTGTATTTTTATTTTTGAAAATAACACAGCTTGGGGGAGTTTTTGTATTATTTTCCGAGATACAGCTCAGGGATGTATATGTATTTTTGGAAATAACACAGATTGGGGGTGTATTTGTATTATTTTCCGAGATACAGCTCAGGGTTGTATTTGTATTTTTGAAAACAACACAGCTTGGGGGTGTATTTGTATTATTTACCGAGATACAGCTAAGGGTTGTATTTGTGTTTTTGAAAATAACACAGCTTGGTGGTGTATTTGTATTATTTTCGGAGATACAGCTAAGGTTTTTATCTGTATTATTGAAAATAACAGAACTTTGGGGTGTATTAGTATTATTTTCCGAGATACAGCTAAGGGTTGTATTTGTATTTTTGAAAATAACACACCTTGGGGGTGTATTTCTATTATTTTCCGAGATAGAGCTATGGGTTGTATTTGTATTTTTGAAAATAAAACAGCTTGGGGGTATATTTGTATTATTTTCCGAGATACAGCTCAGGGTTGTATTTGTATTTTTGAAAATAACACAGCATGGGGGTGTATTTGTATTATTTTCCGAGATACAGATAAGGGTTGTATTTGTATTATTGAAAATAACAGAGCTTTGGGGTGTATTTGTATTATTTTCCGAGATACAGCTAAGGGTTGTATTTGTATTTTTGAAAATAACACACCTTGGGGGTGTATTTCTATTATTTTCCGAGATAGAGCTATGGGTTGTATTTCTATTTTTGAAAATAACACAGCTTGGGCGTGTATTTTTTTACTCTCCGAGATTCTGCTATGGGTTGTATTTGTATTTTGAAAATTACACAGCTTGGGTGTGTTTTTGTATTATTTTATGAGATAAAGCTAAGGTGTGTATTTCTATTTTAGAAAATAACACAGATTGGGGGTGTATATGTATTATTTTCCGAGATACAGCTAAGGGTTGTATTTGTATTATTGAAAATAACAGAGCTTTGGGGTGTATTTGTATTGTTTTCCGAGACACAGCTAAGGGTTGTATTTGTATTTTTGAAAATAACACTGCTTGGGGGTGAATTTGTATTATTTTCCGAGATACAGCTAAGGTTTGTATTTGTATTTTTGAAAATAACACAGCTTGGGGGTGTTTTTGTATTATTTTCTGAGTTACAGCTCAGGGTTGTATTTGTATTTTTGAAAATAAAACAGATTGTGGGTGTGTTTGTATCATTTTCCGTGATACAGCTAAGGATTGTATTTGTATTTTTGAAAATAACCCAGCTTGGGGTTGTATTTGTATTATTTTTCGAGATACAGCTATGGGTTGTATTTGTATTTTGAAAATAACACAGCTTGGGTGTGTATTTCTATTATTATCCGTTATAGACCTCAGGGTTGTATTTGTATTTTTGAAAATAACACAGCTTGGTTGTGTATTTGTATTATTTTCCAAGATACAGCTGTGGTTTTTATTTTTATTTTTGAAAATAACAAAGCTTGGGGGTGTATTTGTATTATTTTCCGAGAAACAGCTCAGGGTTGTATTTGTATTTTGGAAAATAACACAGCTTGGGGGTGTATTTGTATTATTTTCCGAGATACAGCTCAGGGTTGTATTTGTATTTTGGAAAATAACACAGCTTGTGGGTGTATTTGTATTATCTTCCGAGATACACCTAAGAGTTGTATTTGTATTTTTGAAAATAACACAGCTTGGGGGTGTATTTGTATTATTTTCCGAGATACAGCTAAGGATTGTATTTGTATTTTTGAAAATAACACAGCTTGGGGGTGTATTTGTATTATTTTCCGAGATACTGCTATGGGTTGTATTTGGATTTTGAAAATAACACAGCTTGGGTGTGTATTTCTATTATTATCCGAGATACAGTTCAGGGTTGTATTTGTATTTTTGAAAATAACACCTTGGGGGTGTATTTGTATTATTTTCCAAGATACAGCTATGGTTTTTATTTGTATCTTTGGAAATAACAGGGCTTGGGGGTGTATTTGTATTATTTTCCGAGATACAGATCAGGGTTCTATTTGTATTTTCGAAAATAACACAGCTTGGGGGTGTATGTGTATTATTTTCCGATATCCAGCTAAGGGTTGTATTTGTATTTTTGAAAATAACACAGCTTTTTGGTTTATTTGTATTATTTTCCGAGATACAGCTATGGGTTGTATTTGTATTTTTGAAAATACCACAGCTAGGTGGTGTATTTATATTATTATTCTAGATACAGCTCAGAGTGTTATTTGGATTTTGGTAAATAACACAGCTTGGGGGTGTATTTGTATTATTTTCCGAGATACAGCTAAGAGTTTTATTTGTATTTTTGAAAATAACACAGCGTGGGGGTGTATTTGTATTATTTTCTGAGTTACAGCTCAGGGTTGTATTTGTATTTTTGAAAATAAAACAGATTGTGGGTGTGTTTGTATCATTTTCCGTGATACAGCTAAGGATTGTATTTGTATTTTTGAAAATAACCCAGCTTGGGGTTGTATTTGTATTATTTTTCGAGATACAGCTATGGGTTGTATTTGTATTTTGAAAATAACACAGCTTGGGTGTGTATTTCTATTATTATCCGTTATAGACCTCAGGGTTGTATTTGTATTTTTGAAAATAACACAGCTTGGTGGTGTATTTGTATTATTTTCCAAGATACAGCTGTGGTTTTTATTTTTATTTTTGAAAATAACACAGCGTGGGGGTGTATTTGTATTATTTTCCGAGATACAGCTCAGAGTTGTATTTGTATTTTGGAAAATAACACAGCTTGGGGGTGTATTTGTATTATTTTCCGAGATACAGCTCAGGGTTGTATTTGTATTTTGGAAAATAACACAGCTTGTGGGTGTATTTGTATTATTTTCCGAGATACACCTAAGAGTTGTATTTGTATTTTTGAAAATAACACAGATTGGGGGTGTATTTGTATTATTTTCCAAGTTACAACTCAGGGATGTATTTGTATTTTTGAAAATAACACAGCTTGGGGGTGTATTTGTATTATTTTCCGAGATACAGCTAAGGATTGTATTTGTATTTTTGAAAATAAAACAGCTTGGGTGTGTATTTGTATTATTTTCCGAGATACTGCTATGGGTTGTATTTGGATTTTGAAAATAACACAGCTTGGGTGTGTATTTCTATTATTGTCCGAGATACAGTTCAGGGTTGTATTTGTATTTTTGAAAATAACACACCTTGGGGGTGTATTTGTATTATTTTCCAAGATACAGCTATGGGTTTTATTTGTATCTTTGGAAATAACAGGGCTTGGGGGTGTATTTGTATTATTTTCCGAGATACAGATCAGGGTTGTATTTGTATTTTCGAAAATAACACAGCTTGGGGTTGTATGTGTATTATTTTCCGATATACAGCTAAGGGTTGTATTTGTATTTTTGAAAATAACACAGCTTTTTGGTTTATTTGTATTATTTTCCGAGATACAGCTATGGGTTGTATTTGTATTTTTGAAAATACCACAGCTTGGTGGTGTATTTATATTATTATTCTAGATACAGCTCAGAGTTTTATTTGTATTTTGGTAAATAACACAGCTTGTGGGTGTATTTGTATTATTTTCCGAGATACAGCTACGGGTTGTATTTGTATTTTTGAAAATAACACAGCTTTGGGGTGTATTTGTATTATTTTCCGAGATACTGCTATGGGTTGTATTTGTATTTTTGAAAATAACACAGGTTTGGGGTGTATTTGTATTATTTTCCGAGATACCGCTGAGGATTGTATTTGTATTTTTGAAAATAACACACCTTGGGGGTGTATTTCTCTCATTCTCTGAGATACAGCTCAGGGTTGTATTTGTATTTTTAAAAATAACTCAGCTTGGGGCTGTATTTGTATTATTTTCTGAGATACAGCAAAGGATTGTATTTGTATTTTTAAAAATAACACAGCTTGTGGGTGTATTTGTATTATTTTCCGATATACAGCTAAGGGTTGTATTTGTATTTTTGAAAATAACACAGTTTGGGGGTGTATTTGTATTATTTTCCGAGATACAGCTAAGGGTTTTATTTGTATTTTTGAAAATTACACAGCCTGGGGGTGTATTTCTATTATTTTCCGAGATACAGCTAAGGGTTTTATTTGTATTTTTGAAAATAACACAGCTTTTGGGTGTATTTGTATTATTTTCCGAGATACTGCTCTGGGTTGCATTTTTTTTTTTTTTGAAAATAACACAGCGTTGGGGTGTATTTGTATTATTTTCCGAGATACAGCTCAGGGTTGTATTTGTATTTTTGAAAATAACACAGCTTGGGGGTGTGTTTGTATTATTTTCCGAGATACAGCTAAGGGCTGTATTTGTATTATTGAAAATAACAGAGCTTTGGGGTGTATTTGTATTATTTTCCGAGATACAGCTAAGGGTTGTATTTGTATTTTTGAAAATAACACAGCTTGGGGTTGTTTTTGTATTATTTTCCGAGATACACCTCTGGGTTGTATTTGTATTTTTGAATATAACACAGCTTCGGGGTGTTTTTGTATTATTTTTGGAGATTCTGCTATGGGTTGTATTTGTATTTTTGAAAATAACACAGCATGGGAGTGTATTTGTATTATTTTCCGAGATACAACTCATGGTTGTATTTGTATTTTTGAAAATAACACACCTTGGGGTTGCTTTTGTATTGTTTTCGAGATACAGCTCAGGGTTGTATATGTGTTTTGGAAAATAACAGAGCTTGGGGGTGTATTTTTATTATATTCCGAAATACAGCTAAAGGTTGTATTTGAATTTTGGAAAATAAACGAGTTTGGGGGTGTATTTGTATTATTTTCCAAATACAGCTAAGGGCTCTATTTGTATTTTTGAAAATAACACAGCTTGGTGGTGTATTTGTTTTATTTTCGAGATACAGCTGTGGGGTTTATTTGTATTTTTGAAAATAACAGAGCTTGTGTGTGTATCCGTATTATTTTCCAAGATACTGTTAAGGGTTGTATTTGTATTTTTGAAAATAACACATCTTGGGGGTGTATTTGTATTATTTTCCGAGATACAGCTAATGGTTGTATTTGTATTTTTGAAAATAACACAGGTTGGGGGTGTTTTTTATTATTTTCCGAGATACAGCTAAGGTGTGTATTTCTATTTTTGAAAATAACACAGATTGGGGGTGTATTTGTATTATTTTCCGAGATACAGCTAAGGGTTGTATTTGTATTATTGAAAATATCAGAGCTTGGGGGTGCATTTGTATAATTTTCCGAGATACAGCTAAGGGTTGTATTTGTATTTTTGAAAATAACACAGCTTGGGGGTGAATTTGTATTATTTTCTGAGATACAGCTAAGGGTTGTATTTGTATTTTTGAAAATAACACTGCTTGAGGGTGTTTTTGTATTATTTTCCGAGTTACAGCTCAGGGTTGTATTTGTATTTTTGAAAATAACACAGATTGTGGGTGTGTTTGTATTTTTTTCCGAGATACAGCTAAGGATTGTATTTGTATTTTTGAAAATAACACAGCTTTTTGGTTTATTTGTATTATTTTCCGAGATACAGCTATGGGTTGTATTTGTATTTTTGAAAATACCACAGCTAGGTGGTGTATTTATATTATTATTCTAGATACAGCTCAGAGTGTTATTTGGATTTTGGTAAATAACACAGCTTGGGGGTGTATTTGTATTATTTTCCGAGATACAGCTAAGAGTTTTATTTGTATTTTTGAAAATAACACAGCGTGGGGGTGTATTTGTATTATTTTCTGAGTTACAGCTCAGGGTTGTATTTGTATTTTTGAAAATAAAACAGATTGTGGGTGTGTTTGTATCATTTTCCGTGATACAGCTAAGGATTGTATTTGTATTTTTGAAAATAACCCAGCTTGGGGTTGTATTTGTATTATTTTTCGAGATACAGCTATGGGTTGTATTTGTATTTTGAAAATAACACAGCTTGGGTGTGTATTTCTATTATTATCCGTTATAGACCTCAGGGTTGTATTTGTATTTTTGAAAATAACACAGCTTGGTGGTGTATTTGTATTATTTTCCAAGATACAGCTGTGGTTTTTATTTTTATTTTTGAAAATAACACAGCGTGGGGGTGTATTTGTATTATTTTCCGAGATACAGCTCAGAGTTGTATTTGTATTTTGGAAAATAACACAGCTTGGGGGTGTATTTGTATTATTTTCCGAGATACAGCTCAGGGTTGTATTTGTATTTTGGAAAATAACACAGCTTGTGGGTGTATTTGTATTATTTTCCGAGATACACCTAAGAGTTGTATTTGTATTTTTGAAAATAACACAGATTGGGGGTGTATTTGTATTATTTTCCAAGTTACAACTCAGGGATGTATTTGTATTTTTGAAAATAACACAGCTTGGGGGTGTATTTGTATTATTTTCCGAGATACAGCTAAGGATTGTATTTGTATTTTTGAAAATAAAACAGCTTGGGGGTGTATTTGTATTATTTTCCGAGATACTGCTATGGGTTGTATTTGGATTTTGAAAATAACACAGCTTGGGTGTGTATTTCTATTATTGTCCGAGATACAGTTCAGGGTTGTATTTGTATTTTTGAAAATAACACACCTTGGGGGTGTATTTGTATTATTTTCCAAGATACAGCTATGGGTTTTATTTGTATCTTTGGAAATAACAGGGCTTGGGGGTGTATTTGTATTATTTTCCGAGATACAGATCAGGGTTGTATTTGTATTTTCGAAAATAACACAGCTTGGGGTTGTATGTGTATTATTTTCCGATATACAGCTAAGGGTTGTATTTGTATTTTTGAAAATAACACAGCTTTTTGGTTTATTTGTATTATTTTCCGAGATACAGCTATGGGTTGTATTTGTATTTTTGAAAATACCACAGCTTGGTGGTGTATTTATATTATTATTCTAGATACAGCTCAGAGTTTTATTTGTATTTTGGTAAATAACACAGCTTGTGGGTGTATTTGTATTATTTTCCGAGATACAGCTACGGGTTGTATTTGTATTTTTGAAAATAACACAGCTTTGGGGTGTATTTGTATTATTTTCCAAGATACAGCTATGGGTTTTATTTGTATCTTTGGAAATAACAGGGCTTGGGGGTGTATTTGTATTATTTTCCGAGATACAGATCAGGGTTGTATTTGTATTTTCGAAAATAACACAGCTTGGGGTTGTATGTGTATTATTTTCCGATATTCAGCTAAGGGTTGTATTTGTATTTTTGAAAATAACACAGCTTTTTGGTTTATTTGTATTATTTTCCGAGATACAGCTATGGGTTGTATTTGTATTTTTGAAAATACCACAGCTTGGTGGTGTATTTATATTATTATTCTAGATACAGCTCAGAGTTTTATTTGTATTTTGGTAAATAACACAGCTTGTGGGTGTATTTGTATTATTTTCCGAGATACAGCTACGGGTTGTATTTGTATTTTTGAAAATAACACAGCTATGGGGTGTATTTGTATTATTTTCCGAGATACTGCTATGGGTTGTATTTGTATTTTTGAAAATACCACAGCTTGGTGGTGTATTTATATTATTATTCTAGATACAGCTCAGAGTTTTATTTGTATTTTGGTAAATAACACAGCTTGTGGGTGTATTTGTATTATTTTCCGAGATACAGCTACGGGTTGTATTTGTATTTTTGAAAATAACACAGCTATGGGGTGTATTTGTATTATTTTCCGAGATACTGCTATGGGTTGTATTTGTATTTTTGAAAATAACACAGGTTTGGGGTGTATTTGTATTATTTTCCGAGATACCGCTGAGGATTGTATTTGTATTTTTGAAAATAACACACCTTGGGGGTGTATTTCTCTCATTCTCTGAGATACAGCTCAGGGTTGTATTTGTATTTTTAAAAATAACTCAGCTTGGGGCTGTATTTGTATTATTTTCTGAGATACAGCAAAGGATTGTATTTGTATTTTTAAAAATAACACAGCTTGTGGGTGTATTTGTATTATTTTCCGATATACAGCTAAGGGTTGTATTTGTATTTTTGAAAATAACACAGTTTGGGGGTGTATTTGTATTATTTTCCGAGATACAGCTAAGAGTTTTATTTGTATTTTTGAAAATTACACAGCCTGGGGGTGTATTTCTATTATTTTCCGAGATACAGCTAAGGGTTTTATTTGTATTTTTGAAAATAACACAGCTTTTGGGTGTATTTGTATTATTTTCCGAGATACTGCTCTGGGTTGCATTTTTTTTTTTTTGAAAATAACACAGCGTTGGGGTGTATTTGTATTATTTTCCGAGATACAGCTCAGGGTTGTATTTGTATTTTTGAAAATAACACAGCTTGGGGGTGTGTTTGTATTATTTTCCGAGATACAGCTAAGGGCTGTATTTGTATTATTGAAAATAACAGAGCTTTGGGGTGTATTTGTATTATTTTCCGAGATACAGCTAAGGGTTGTATTTGTATTTTTGAAAATAACACAGCTTGGGGTTGTTTTTGTATTATTTTCCGAGATACACCTCTGGGTTGTATTTGTATTTTTGAATATAACACAGCTTCGGGGTGTTTTTGTATTATTTTTGGAGATTCTGCTATGGGTTGTATTTGTATTTTTGAAAATAACACAGCATGGGAGTGTATTTGTATTATTTTCCGAGATACAACTCATGGTTGTATTTGTATTTTTGAAAATAACACACCTTGGGGTTGCTTTTGTATTGTTTTCGAGATACAGCTCAGGGTTGTATATGTGTTTTGGAAAATAACAGAGCTTGGGGGTGTATTTTTATTATATTCCGAAATACAGCTAAAGGTTGTATTTGAATTTTGGAAAATAAACGAGTTTGGGGGTGTATATGTATTATTTTCCAAATACAGCTAAGGGCTCTATTTGTATTTTTGAAAATAACACAGCTTGGTGGTGTATTTGTTTTATTTTCGAGATACAGCTGTGGGGTTTATTTGTATTTTTGAAAATAACAGAGCTTGTGTGTGTATCCGTATTATTTTCCAAGATACTGTTAAGGGTTGTATTTGTATTTTTGAAAATAACACATCTTGGGGGTGTATTTGTATTATTTTCCGAGATACAGCTAATGGTTGTATTTGTATTTTTGAAAATAACACAGGTTGGGGGTGTTTTTTATTATTTTCCGAGATACAGCTAAGGTGTGTATTTCTATTTTTGAAAATAACACAGATTGGGGGTGTATTTGTATTATTTTCCGAGATACAGCTAAGGGTTGTATTTGTATTATTGAAAATATCAGAGCTTGGGGGTGCATTTGTATAATTTTCCGAGATACAGCTAAGGGTTGTATTTGTATTTTTGAAAATAACACAGCTTGGGGGTGAATTTGTATTATTTTCTGAGATACAGCTAAGGGTTGTATTTGTATTTTTGAAAATAACACTGCTTGGGGGTGTTTTTGTATTATTTTCCGAGTTACAGCTCAGGGTTGTATTTGTATTTTTGAAAATAACACAGATTGTGGGTGTGTTTGTATTTTTTTCCGAGATACAGCTAAGGATTGTATTTGTATTTTTGAAAATAACACAGCTTGGGGGTGTATTTGTATTATTTTCCGAGATACAGCTATTGGTTGTATTTGTATTTTGAAAATAACACAGCTTGTGTGTGTATTTCTATTATTATTCGAGATACAGCTCAGGGTTGTATTTGTGTTTTTGAAAATAACAAAGCTTTGGGGTGTATTTTTATTATTTTCCAAGATACAGCTATGGGTTTTATTTGTATTTTTGAAAATAACACAGCTTGCCGGTGTATTTGTATTATTTTCCGAGATACAGCTCAGGGTTGTATTTGTATTTTGGAAAATAACACAGCTTGGGGTTGTATTGGTATTATTTTCCGAGATACAGCTAAGGGTTGTATTTGTATTTTGGAAAATAACACAGCTTGGGGGTGTATTTGTATTATTTTCTGAGATACAGCTATGGGTTGTATTTTTATTTTTGAAAATAACACTGCTTGGGGGTGTATTTGTATTATTATCCGAGATGCAGCTCAGAGTTTTATTTGTATTTTGGAAAATAACACAGCTTGTGTGTGTATTTGTATTATTTTCCGAGATACACCAAAAGTTGTATTTGTATTTTTGAAAATAAAGCAGCTTGGAGGTGTATTTGTATTATTTTCCAAGTTACAACTCAGGGATATATTTGTATTTTGGAAAATAACACAGCTTGGGGGTGTATTTGTATTATTTTTCGAGACACAGCTAAGGATTGTATTTGTATTTTTGAAAATAACACAGCTTGGGGGTGTATTTCTGTTATTATCCGAGATACAGCTCAGGGTTGTATTTGTATTTTTGAAAATAACATACCTTGGGGGTGTATTTGTATTATTTTCCACGAGAGAGCTATGGGTTGTATTTGTATTTTTGAAAATAACAGGGCATGGGGGTGTATTTGTATTATTTTCCGAGATACAGCTCAGGGTTGTATTTGTATTTTTGAAAATAACACAGCTTTGGGGTGTATTTGTATTATTTTCCGAGACACAGCTAAGGATTGTATTTGTATTTTTGAAAATAACACATCTTGGGGGTGTATTTGTATTATTTTCCGAGATACTGCTATGGGTTGTATTTGGATTTTGAAAATAACACAGCTTGGGTGTGTATTTCTATTATTATCCGAGATACAGTTCAGGGTTGTATTTGTATTTTTGAAAATAACACACCTTGGGGGTGTATTTGTATTATTTTCCAAGATACAGCTATGGGTTTTATTTGTATTTTTGGAAATAACAGGGCTTGGGGGTGTATTTGTATTATTTTCCGCGATACAGCTATGGGTTGTATTTGTATTTTTGAAAATAACACAGCTTGGGGGTGTATTTCTATTATTATCCGAGATGCAGCTCAGAGTTTTATTTGTATTTTGGAAAATAACACAGCTTGTGGGTGTATTTGTATTATTTTCCGAGATACACCAAAAGTTGTATTTGTATTTTTGAAAATAAAACAGTTTGGGGGTGTATTTGTATTATTTTCCAAGTTACAACTCAGGGATGTATTTGTATTTTTGAAAATAACACAGCTTGGGTGTGTATTTTTTTTATTTTTTGAGATACAGCTAAGGATTGTATTTGTATTTTTGAAAATAACACAGCTTGGGGTTGTATTTGTATTATTTTATGAGATACAGCTATGGGTTGTATTTGGATTTTGAAAATAACACAGTTTGGGTGTGTATTTCTGTTATTATCCGAGATACAGCTAGGGTTGTATTTGTATTTTTGAAAATAACACAAATTGGGGGTGTATTTGTATTATTTTCCAAGATACAGCTATGGGTTTTATTTGTATTTTTGAAAATAACAGGGCTTGGGGGTGTATTTGTTTTATTTTCCGAGATACAGCTCAGGGTTATATTTGTATTATGGAAAATAACACAGCTTGGGGGTGTATTTGTATTATTTTCTGATATACAGATAAGGGTTGTATTTGTATTTTTGAAAATAAAACAGTTTGGGCTTGTATTTGTATTATTTTCCGAGATACAGCTAAGGATTGTATTTGTATTTTTGAAAATAACACAGCTTTTTGGTGTATTTGTATTATTTTCCGAGGTACAGCTGAAGATTTTATTTGTGTTTTTAAAAATAACACAGCTTGGGGGTGTATTTCTATTATTATCCGAGATACAGCTCAGGGTTGTATTTGTATTTTTGAAAATAAAACAGTTTGGGCTTGTATTTGTATTATTTTCCGAGATACAACTAAGGATTGTATTTGTATTTTTGAAAATAACACAGCTTGGGGGTGTATTTGTATTATATTCCGAGATACATCTATTGGTTGTATTTGTATATTTGAAAATAACACAGCTTGGGGGTGTATTTCTATTATTATCCGAGATACACCTCAGGGTTGTATTTGTATTTTTGAAAATAACACAGCTTGGGTTTGTGTTTGTATTATTTCCCAAGATACAGCTATGGGTTTTATTTGTATTTTTGAAAATAACACAGCTTGTTGGTGTATTTGTATTATTTTCCGCGATAGATCTCAGGGTTGTATTGATATTTTTGAAAATAACACAGCTTGGGGGTGTATTTGTATTATTTTCCGAGATACTGCTATGGGTTGTATTTGGATTTTGAAAATAACACAGCTTGGGTGTGTATTTCTATTATTGTCCGAGATACAGTTCAGGGTTGTATTTGTATTTTTGAAAATAACACACCTTGGGGGTGTATTTGTATTATTTTCCAAGATACAGCTATGGGTTTTATTTGTATCTTTGGAAATAACAGGGCTTGGGGGTGTATTTGTATTATTTTCCGAGATACAGATCAGGGTTGTATTTGTATTTTCGAAAATAACACAGCTTGGGGTTGTATGTGTATTATTTTCCGATATACAGCTAAGGGTTGTATTTGTATTTTTGAAAATAACACAGCTTTTTGGTTTATTTGTATTATTTTCCGAGATACAGCTATGGGTTGTATTTGTATTTTTGAAAATACCACAGCTTGGTGGTGTATTTATATTATTATTCTAGATACAGCTCAGAGTTTTATTTGTATTTTGGTAAATAACACAGCTTGTGGGTGTATTTGTATTATTTTCCGAGATACAGCTACGGGTTGTATTTGTATTTTTGAAAATAACACAGCTTTGGGGTGTATTTGTATTATTTTCCAAGATACAGCTATGGGTTTTATTTGTATCTTTGGAAATAACAGGGCTTGGGGGTGTATTTGTATTATTTTCCGAGATACAGATCAGGGTTGTATTTGTATTTTCGAAAATAACACAGCTTGGGGTTGTATGTGTATTATTTTCCGATATACAGCTAAGGGTTGTATTTGTATTTTTGAAAATAACACAGCTTTTTGGTTTATTTGTATTATTTTCCGAGATACAGCTATGGGTTGTATTTGTATTTTTGAAAATACCACAGCTTGGTGGTGTATTTATATTATTATTCTAGATACAGCTCAGAGTTTTATTTGTATTTTGGTAAATAACACAGCTTGTGGGTGTATTTGTATTATTTTCCGAGATACAGCTACGGGTTGTATTTGTATTTTTGAAAATAACACAGCTTTGGGGTGTATTTGTATTATTTTCCGAGATACTGCTATAGGTTGTATTTGTATTTTTGAAAATAACACAGGTTTGGGGTGTATTTGTATTATTTTCCGAGATATCGCTGAGGATTGTATTTGTATTTTTGAAAATAACACACCTTGGGGGTGTATTTCTCTCATTATCTGAGATACAGCTCAGGGTTGTATTTGTATTTTTAAAAATAACTCAGCTTGGGGCTGTATTTGTATTATTTTCTGAGATACAGCAAAGGATTGTATTTGTATTTTTAAAAATAACACAGCTTGTGGGTGTATTTGTATTATTTTCCGATATACAGCTAAGGGTTGTATTTGTATTTTTGAAAATAACACAGTTTGGGGGTGTATTTGTATTATTTTCCGAGATACAGCTAAGAGTTTTATTTGTATTTTTGAAAATTACACAGCCTGGGGGTGTATTTCTATTATTTTCCGAGATACAGCTAAGGGTTTTATTTGTATTTTTGAAAATAACACAGCTTTTGGGTGTATTTGTATTATTTTCCGAGATACTGCTCTGGGTTGCATTTTTTTTTTTTTGAAAATAACACAGCGTTGGGGTGTATTTGTATTATTTTCCGAGATACAGCTCAGGGTTGTATTTGTATTTTTGAAAATAACACAGCTTGGGGGTGTGTTTGTATTATTTTCGAGATACAGCTAAGGGCTGTATTTGTATTATTGAAAATAACAGAGCTTTGGGGTGTATTTGTATTATTTTCCGAGATACAGCTAAGGGTTGTATTTGTATTTTTGAAAATAACACAGCTTGGAGTTGTTTTTGTATTATTTTCCGAGATACACCTCTGGGTTGTATTTGTATTTTTGAATATAACACAGCTTCGGGGTGTTTTTGTATTATTTTTGGAGATTCTGCTATGGGTTGTATTTGTATTTTTGAAAATAACACAGCATGGGAGTGTATTTGTATTATTTTCCGAGATACAACTCATGGTTGTATTTGTATTTTTGAAAATAACACACCTTGGGGTTGCTTTTGTATTGTTTTCGAGATACAGCTCAGGGTTGTATATGTGTTTTGGAAAATAACAGAGCTTGGGGGTGTATTTTTATTATATTCCGAAATACAGCTAAAGGTTGTATTTGAATTTTGGAAAATAAACGAGTTTGGGGGTGTATTTGTATTATTTTCCAAATACAGCTAAGGGCTCTATTTGTATTTTTGAAAATAACACAGCTTGGTGGTGTATTTGTTTTATTTTCGAGATACAGCTGTGGGGTTTATTTGTATTTTTGAAAATAACAGAGCTTGTGTGTGTATCCGTATTATTTTCCAAGATACTGTTAAGGGTTGTATTTGTATTTTTGAAAATAACACATCTTGGGGGTGTATTTGTATTATTTTCCGAGATACAGCTAATGGTTGTATTTGTATTTTTGAAAATAACACAGGTTGGGGGTGTTTTTTATTATTTTCCGAGATACAGCTAAGGTGTGTATTTCTATTTTTGAAAATAACACAGATTGGGGGTGTATTTGTATTATTTTCCGAGATACAGCTAAGGGTTGTATTTGTATTATTGAAAATATCAGAGCTTGGGGGTGCATTTGTATAATTTTCCGAGATACAGCTAAGGGTTGTATATGTATTTTTGAAAATAACACAGCTTGGGGGTGAATTTGTATTATTTTCTGAGATACAGCTAAGGGTTGTATTTGTATTTTTGAAAATAACACTGCTTGGGGGTGTTTTTGTATTATTTTCCGAGTTACAGCTCAGGGTTGTATTTGTATTTTTGAAAATAACACAGATTGTGGGTGTGTTTGTATTTTTTTCCGAGATACAGCTAAGGATTGTATTTGTATTTTTGAAAATAACACAGCTTGGGGGTGTATTTGTATTATTTTCCGAGATACAGCTATTGGTTGTATTTGTATTTTGAAAATAACACAGCTTGTGTGTGTATTTCTATTATTATTCGAGATACAGCTCAGGGTTGTATTTGTGTTTTTGAAAATAACAAAGCTTTGGGGTGTATTTTTATTATTTTCCAAGATACAGCTATGGGTTTTATTTGTATTTTTGAAAATAACACAGCTTGCCGGTGTATTTGTATTATTTTCCGAGATACAGCTCAGGGTTGTATTTGTATTTTGGAAAATAACACAGCTTGGGGTTGTATTGGTATTATTTTCCGAGATACAGCTAAGGGTTGTATTTGTATTTTGGAAAATAACACAGCTTTTTGGTTTATTTGTATTATTTTCCGAGATACAGCTATGGGTTGTATTTGTATTTTTGGAAATACCACAGCTAGGTGGTGTATTTATATTATTATTCTAGATACAGCTCAGAGTGTTATTTGGATTTTGGTAAATAACACAGCTTGGGGGTGTATTTGTATTATTTTCCGAGATACAGCTAAGAGTTTTATTTGTATTTTTGAAAATAACACAGCGTGGGGGTGTATTTGTATTATTTTCTGAGTTACAGCTCAGGGTTGTATTTGTATTTTTGAAAATAAAACAGATTGTGGGTGTGTTTGTATCATTTTCCGTGATACAGCTAAGGATTGTATTTGTATTTTTGAAAATAACCCAGCTTGGGGTTGTATTTGTATTATTTTTCGTGATACAGCTATGGGTTGTATTTGTATTTTGAAAATAACACAGCTTGGGTGTGTATTTCTATTATTATCCGTTATAGACCTCAGGGTTGTATTTGTATTTTTGAAAATAACACAGCTTGGTGGTGTATTTGTATTATTTTCCAAGATACAGCTGTGGTTTTTATTTTTATTTTTGAAAATAACACAGCGTGGGGGTGTATTTGTATTATTTTCCGAGATACAGCTCAGAGTTGTATTTGTATTTTGGAAAATAACACAGCTTGGGGGTGTATTTGTATTATTTTCCGAGATACAGCTCAGGGTTGTATTTGTATTTTGGAAAATAACACAGCTTGTGGGTGTATTTGTATTATTTTCCGAGATACACCTAAGAGTTGTATTTGTATTTTTGAAAATAACACAGATTGGGGGTGTATTTGTATTATTTTCCAAGTTACAACTCAGGGATGTATTTGTATTTTTGAAAATAACACAGCTTGGGGGTGTATTTGTATTATTTTCCGAGATACAGCTAAGGATTGTATTTGTATTTTTGAAAATAAAACAGCTTGGGGGTGTATTTGTATTATTTTCCGAGATACTGCTATGGGTTGTATTTGGATTTTGAAAATAACACAGCTTGGGTGTGTATTTCTATTATTGTCCGAGATACAGTTCAGGGTTGTATTTGTATTTTTGAAAATAACACACCTTGGGGGTGTATTTGTATTATTTTCCAAGATACAGCTATGGGTTTTATTTGTATCTTTGGAAATAACAGGGCTTGGGGGTGTATTTGTATTATTTTCCGAGATACAGATCAGGGTTGTATTTGTATTTTCGAAAATAACACAGCTTGGGGTTGTATGTGTATTATTTTCCGATATACAGCTAAGGGTTGTATTTGTATTTTTGAAAATAACACAGCTTTTTGGTTTATTTGTATTATTTTCCGAGATACAGCTATGGGTTGTATTTGTATTTTTGAAAATACCACAGCTTGGTGGTGTATTTATATTATTATTCTAGATACAGCTCAGAGTTTTATTTGTATTTTGGTAAATAACACAGCTTGTGGGTGTATTTGTATTATTTTCCGAGATACAGCTACGGGTTGTATTTGTATTTTTGAAAATAACACAGCTTTGGGGTGTATTTGTATTATTTTCCAAGATACAGCTATGGGTTTTATTTGTATCTTTGGAAATAACAGGGCTTGGGGGTGTATTTGTATTATTTTCCGAGATACAGATCAGGGTTGTATTTGTATTTTCGAAAATAACACAGCTTGGGGTTGTATGTGTATTATTTTCCGATATACAGCTAAGGGTTGTATTTGTATTTTTGAAAATAACACAGCTTTTTGGTTTATTTGTATTATTTTCCGAGATACAGCTATGGGTTGTATTTGTATTTTTGAAAATACCACAGCTTGGTGGTGTATTTATATTATTATTCTAGATACAGCTCAGAGTTTTATTTGTATTTTGGTAAATAACACAGCTTGTGGGTGTATTTGTATTATTTTCCGAGATACAGCTACGGGTTGTATTTGTATTTTTGAAAATAACACAGCTTTGGGGTGTATTTGTATTATTTTCCGAGATACTGCTATGGGTTGTATTTGTATTTTTGAAAATAACACAGGTTTGGGGTGTATTTGTATTATTTTCCGAGATACCGCTGAGGATTGTATTTGTATTTTTGAAAATAACACACCTTGGGGGTGTATTTCTCTCATTCTCTGAGATACAGCTCAGGGTTGTATTTGTATTTTTAAAAATAACTCAGCTTGGGGCTGTATTTGTATTATTTTCTGAGATACAGCAAAGGATTGTATTTGTATTTTTAAAAATAACACAGCTTGTGGGTGTATTTGTATTATTTTCCGATATACAGCTAAGGGTTGTATTTGTATTTTTGAAAATAACACAGTTTGGGGGTGTATTTGTATTATTTTCCGAGATACAGCTAAGAGTTTTATTTGTATTTTTGAAAATTACACAGCCTGGGGGTGTATTTCTATTATTTTCCGAGATACAGCTAAGGGTTTTATTTGTATTTTTGAAAATAACACAGCTTTTGGGTGTATTTGTATTATTTTCCGAGATACTGCTCTGGGTTGCATTTTTTTTTTTTTTTGAAAATAACACAGCGTTGGGGTGTATTTGTATTATTTTCCGAGATACAGCTCAGGGTTGTATTTGTATTTTTGAAAATAACACAGCTTGGGGGTGTGTTTGTATTATTTTCCGAGATACAGCTAAGGGCTGTATTTGTATTATTGAAAATAACAGAGCTTTGGGGTGTATTTGTATTATTTTCCGAGATACAGCTAAGGGTTGTATTTGTATTTTTGAAAATAACACAGCTTGGGGTTGTTTTTGTATTATTTTCCGAGATACACCTCTGGGTTGTATTTGTATTTTTGAATATAACACAGCTTCGGGGTGTTTTTGTATTATTTTTGGAGATTCTGCTATGGGTTGTATTTGTATTTTTGAAAATAACACAGCATGGGAGTGTATTTGTATTATTTTCCGAGATACAACTCATGGTTGTATTTGTATTTTTGAAAATAACACACCTTGGGGTTGCTTTTGTATTGTTTTCGAGATACAGCTCAGGGTTGTATATGTGTTTTGGAAAATAACAGAGCTTGGGGGTGTATTTTTATTATATTCTGAAATACAGCTAAAGGTTGTATTTGAATTTTGGAAAATAAACGAGTTTGGGGGTGTATTTGTATTATTTTCCAAATACAGCTAAGGGCTCTATTTGTATTTTTGAAAATAACACAGCTTGGTGGTGTATTTGTTTTATTTTCGAGATACAGCTGTGGGGTTTATTTGTATTTTTGAAAATAACAGAGCTTGTGTGTGTATCCGTATTATTTTCCAAGATACTGTTAAGGGTTGTATTTGTATTTTTGAAAATAACACATCTTGGGGGTGTATTTGTATTATTTTCCGAGATACAGCTAATGGTTGTATTTGTATTTTTGAAAATAACACAGGTTGGGGGTGTTTTTTATTATTTTCCGAGATACAGCTAAGGTGTGTATTTCTATTTTTGAAAATAACACAGATTGGGGGTGTATTTGTATTATTTTCCGAGATACAGCTAAGGGTTGTATTTGTATTATTGAAAATATCAGAGGTTGGGGGTGCATTTGTATAATTTTCCGAGATACAGCTAAGGGTTGTATTTGTATTTTTGAAAATAACACAGCTTGGGGGTGAATTTGTATTATTTTCTGAGATACAGCTAAGGGTTGTATTTGTATTTTTGAAAATAACACTGCTTGGGGGTGTTTTTGTATTATTTTCCGAGTTACAGCTCAGGGTTGTATTTGTATTTTTGAAAATAACACAGATTGTGGGTGTGTTTGTATTTTTTTCCGAGATACAGCTAAGGATTGTATTTGTATTTTTGAAAATAACACAGCTTGGGGGTGTATTTGTATTATTTTCCGAGATACAGCTATTGGTTGTATTTGTATTTTGAAAATAACACAGCTTGTGTGTGTATTTCTATTATTATTCGAGATACAGCTCAGGGTTGTATTTGTGTTTTTGAAAATAACAAAGCTTTGGGGTGTATTTTTATTATTTTCCAAGATACAGCTATGGGTTTTATTTGTATTTTTGAAAATAACACAGCTTGCCGGTGTATTTGTATTATTTTCCGAGATACAGCTCAGGGTTGTATTTGTATTTTGGAAAATAACACAGCTTGGGGTTGTATTGGTATTATTTTCCGAGATACAGCTAAGGGTTGTATTTGTATTTTGGAAAATAACACAGCTTGGGGGTGTATTTGTATTATTTTCCGAGATACAGCTATGGGTTGTATTTTTATTTTTGAAAATAACACTGCTTGGGGGTGTATTTGTATTATTATCCGAGATGCAGCTCAGAGTTTTATTTGTATTTTGGAAAATAACACAGCTTGTGTGTGTATTTGTATTATTTTCCGAGATACACCAAAAGTTGTATTTGTATTTTTGAAAATAAAGCAGCTTGGAGGTGTATTTGTATTATTTTCCAAGTTACAACTCAGGGATATATTTGTATTTTGGAAAATAACACAGCTTGGGGGTGTATTTGTATTATTTTTCGAGACACAGCTAAGGATTGTATTTGTATTTTTGAAAATAACACAGCTTGGGGGTGTATTTGTATTATTTTACTAGATACTGCTATGGGTTGTATTTGGATTTTGAAAATAACACAGCTTGGGTGTGTATTTCTATTATTATCCGAGATACAGTTCAGGGTTGTATTTGTATTTTTGAAAATAACACACCTTGGGTCTGTATTTGTATTATTTTCCAAGATACAGCTATGGGTTTTATTTGTATTTTTTGAAATAACAGGGCTTAGGGGTGTATTCGTATTATTTTCCGAGATACAGCTCAGGGTTGTATTTGTATTTTTGAAAATAACACAGCTTTGGGGTGTATTTGTATTATTTTCCGAGATACTGCTATGGGTTGTATTTGTATTTTTGAAAATAAAACAGCTTGGGGGTATATTTGTATTATTTTCCGAGATACAGCTCAGGGTTGTATTTGTATTTTTGAAAATAACACAGCATGGGGGTGTATTTGTATTATTTTCCGAGATACAGATAAGGGTTGTATTTGTATTATTGAAAATAACAGAGCTTTGGGGTGTATTTGTATTATTTTCCGAGATACAGCTAAGGGTTGTATTTGTATTTTTGAAAATAACACACCTTGGGGGTGTATTTCTATTATTTTCCGAGATAGAGCTATGGGTTGTATTTCTATTTTTGAAAATAACACAGCTTGGGCGTGTATTTTTTTACTCTCCGAGATTCTGCTATGGGTTGTATTTGTATTTTGAAAATTACACAGCTTGGGTGTGTTTTTGTATTATTTTATGAGATAAAGCTAAGGTGTGTATTTCTATTTTAGAAAATAACACAGATTGGGGGTGTATATGTATTATTTTCCGAGATACAGCTAAGGGTTGTATTTGTATTATTGAAAATAACAGAGCTTTGGGGTGTATTTGTATTGTTTTCCGAGACACAGCTAAGGGTTGTATTTGTATTTTTGAAAATAACACTGCTTGGGGGTGAATTTGTATTATTTTCCGAGATACAGCTAAGGTTTGTATTTGTATTTTTGAAAATAACACAGCTTGGGGGTGTTTTTGTATTATTTTCTGAGTTACAGCTCAGGGTTGTATTTGTATTTTTGAAAATAAAACAGATTGTGGGTGTGTTTGTATCATTTTCCGTGATACAGCTAAGGATTGTATTTGTATTTTTGAAAATAACCCAGCTTGGGGTTGTATTTGTATTATTTTTCGAGATACAGCTATGGGTTGTATTTGTATTTTGAAAATAACACAGCTTGGGTGTGTATTTCTATTATTATCCGTTATAGACCTCAGGGTTGTATTTGTATTTTTGAAAATAACACAGCTTGGTTGTGTATTTGTATTATTTTCCAAGATACAGCTGTGGTTTTTATTTTTATTTTTGAAAATAACAAAGCTTGGGGGTGTATTTGTATTATTTTCCGAGAAACAGCTCAGGGTTGTATTTGTATTTTGGAAAATAACACAGCTTGGGGGTGTATTTGTATTATTTTCCGAGATACAGCTCAGGGTTGTATTTGTATTTTGGAAAATAACACAGCTTGTGGGTGTATTTGTATTATCTTCCGAGATACACCTAAGAGTTGTATTTGTATTTTTGAAAATAACACAGCTTGGGGGTGTATTTGTATTATTTTCCGAGATACAGCTAAGGATTGTATTTGTATTTTTGAAAATAACACAGCTTGGGGGTGTATTTGTATTATTTTCCGAGATACTGCTATGGGTTGTATTTGGATTTTGAAAATAACACAGCTTGGGTGTGTATTTCTATTATTATCCGAGATACAGTTCAGGGTTGTATTTGTATTTTTGAAAATAACACCTTGGGGGTGTATTTGTATTATTTTCCAAGATACAGCTATGGTTTTTATTTGTATCTTTGGAAATAACAGGGCTTGGGGGTGTATTTGTATTATTTTCCGAGATACAGATCAGGGTTCTATTTGTATTTTCGAAAATAACACAGCTTGGGGGTGTATGTGTATTATTTTCCGATATCCAGCTAAGGGTTGTATTTGTATTTTTGAAAATAACACAGCTTTTTGGTTTATTTGTATTATTTTCCGAGATACAGCTATGGGTTGTATTTGTATTTTTGAAAATACCACAGCTAGGTGGTGTATTTATATTATTATTCTAGATACAGCTCAGAGTGTTATTTGGATTTTGGTAAATAACACAGCTTGGGGGTGTATTTGTATTATTTTCCGAGATACAGCTAAGAGTTTTATTTGTATTTTTGAAAATAACACAGCGTGGGGGTGTATTTGTATTATTTTCTGAGTTACAGCTCAGGGTTGTATTTGTATTTTTGAAAATAAAACAGATTGTGGGTGTGTTTGTATCATTTTCCGTGATACAGCTAAGGATTGTATTTGTATTTTTGAAAATAACCCAGCTTGGGGTTGTATTTGTATTATTTTTCGAGATACAGCTATGGGTTGTATTTGTATTTTGAAAATAACACAGCTTGGGTGTGTATTTCTATTATTATCCGTTATAGACCTCAGGGTTGTATTTGTATTTTTGAAAATAACACAGCTTGGTGGTGTATTTGTATTATTTTCCAAGATACAGCTGTGGTTTTTATTTTTATTTTTGAAAATAACACAGCGTGGGGGTGTATTTGTATTATTTTCCGAGATACAGCTCAGAGTTGTATTTGTATTTTGGAAAATAACACAGCTTGGGGGTGTATTTGTATTATTTTCCGAGATACAGCTCAGGGTTGTATTTGTATTTTGGAAAATAACACAGCTTGTGGGTGTATTTGTATTATTTTCCGAGATACACCTAAGAGTTGTATTTGTATTTTTGAAAATAACACAGATTGGGGGTGTATTTGTATTATTTTCCAAGTTACAACTCAGGGATGTATTTGTATTTTTGAAAATAACACAGCTTGGGGGTGTATTTGTATTATTTTCCGAGATACAGCTAAGGATTGTATTTGTATTTTTGAAAATAAAACAGCTTGGGGGTGTATTTGTATTATTTTCCGAGATACTGCTATGGGTTGTATTTGGATTTTGAAAATAACACAGCTTGGGTGTGTATTTCTATTATTGTCCGAGATACAGTTCAGGGTTGTATTTGTATTTTTGAAAATAACACACCTTGGGGGTGTATTTGTATTATTTTCCAAGATACAGCTATGGGTTTTATTTGTATCTTTGGAAATAACAGGGCTTGGGGGTGTATTTGTATTATTTTCCGAGATACAGATCAGGGTTGTATTTGTATTTTCGAAAATAACACAGCTTGGGGTTGTATGTGTATTATTTTCCGATATACAGCTAAGGGTTGTATTTGTATTTTTGAAAATAACACAGCTTTTTGGTTTATTTGTATTATTTTCCGAGATACAGCTATGGGTTGTATTTGTATTTTTGAAAATACCACAGCTTGGTGGTGTATTTATATTATTATTCTAGATACAGCTCAGAGTTTTATTTGTATTTTGGTAAATAACACAGCTTGTGGGTGTATTTGTATTATTTTCGGAGATACAGCTCAGGGTTGTATTTGTATTTTTGAAAATAACACAGCTTGGGGGTGTATTTGTATTATTTTCCCATATACAGCTAAGGTTTGTGTTTGTATTTTTGAAAATAACACAGCTTGGGGGTGTATTTGTATTATTTCCCGATATACACCTAAGGGTTGTATTTGTATTTTTGAAAATAACACAACTTGGGTGTGTATTTGTATTATTTTCCCAGATAGAGCTAAGGTTGTATTTTATTTTTGAAAGTAACACAGCTTCGGGGTGTACTTGTATTATTTTCCCTGATATAGCTTAGTTTTGTATTTGTGTTTTGGAAAATAACAAAGCTTGGGGGTGTATTTGTATTATTTTCCGAGATACAGCTAAGGGCTGTATTTGAATTTTTGAAAATAACACAACTTGGGTGTATATTTGTATTATTTTCAGAGATACAGCTAAGGGTTTTATTTGTATTTTTGAAAATAAAACCGCTTGGGGGTGTATTTGTATTATTTTCCGAGATACAGCTCGGGGTTGTATTTGTATTTTTGAAAATAACACAGCCTGGGGGTGTATTTGTATTAATTTCCGACCTACAGCTAAGGGTTTTATTTGTATTATTGAAAATAACGCAGCTTGGGGGTGTATTTGTATTATTTTCCAAGATACAGCTAAGGTTTTTATTTGTATTTCTGATAGTAATGCATCTTGAGGCTGTATTTGTACTATTTTCTGAGATACAGCTAAGGGTTGTATTTGTGTTTTGGAAAATAACACAGCTTGGGGGTGTATTTTTATTATTTTCCGAAATACAGCTAAGGGTTGTTTTTGTATTTTTGAAAATAACACAGCTTGGGTGTGTATTTGTATTACATTCCCAGATACAGCTAAGGTTTGTATTTGTATTTTTGAAAATAACACAGATTGGGGGTGTACTTATATTGTTTTCCCAGATGCACCTAAGTTTGGTATTTGTATTTTTGAAAATAACACAACTTGGTGGTCTATTTGTATTATTTTCGGAGATACAGCTAAGGGTTGTATTTGTATTTTTGAAAATAACACAGCTTGGGTGTGTATTTGTATTAGATTCCCAGATACAGCTAAGCTTTGTATTTGTATTTTTGAAAATAACACAGATTGGGGGTGTACTTATATTGTTTTCCCAGATGCACCTAAGGTTGGTATTTGTATTTTTGAAAATAACACAGCTTGCTGGTGTATTTGTATTATTTTCCCAGATACAGCTAAAGTTTGTATTTGTATTTTTGAAAATAACACAGCTTGGGGATGTATTTGTATTATTTTCCGAGATACATCTAAGGGTTTTATTTGTATTTTTGAAAATAACGCAGCTGGGGTGTGTATTAGTATTATTTTCCGAGATACAGTTAAGGATTGTATTTGTGTTTTTGAAAATAACACAGCTTGGGGGTGTTTTTGAATTATTTTCCGAGATACAGCACAAGGTTGTATTTGTATTTTTGAAAATAACACAGCTTGGGGGTGTACTTGTATTATTTTCCCAGATACAGGTAAGGTTTGTATTTGTATTTTGGAAAATAACACTGCTTCGGGGTGTATTTGTATTATTTTCCCAGATACAGGTAAGGATTGTATTTGTATTTTTGTAAATAACACAGCTTCGGTGTGTATTTGTATTATTTTCCGAGATACCGCTAAGGATTGTATTTGTATTTCTGAAAATAACACAGCTTGGGGTGTATTTGTATTATTTACCGAGATACAGCTAAGGGTTGTATTTGCATTTTTGAAAATAACACATCTTGTGGGTGTACTAGTATTATTTCCAAGATACAGCTATGGGTTGTATTTGTATTTTAGAAAAAAAACACAGCTTGGGGGTGTATTTGTATTATATTCCAACATACAGCTAAGGGTTGTATTTGTATTTTTGAAAATAACACAGCTTGGGAGTGTATTTCTGTTATTATCCAAGATACAGCTCAGGGTTGTATTTGTATTTTTCAAAATAACGCAGCTTGGGGGTGTATTTGTATTATTTTCCAAGATACAGTTAAGGGTTGTATTTGTATTTTTGCAAATATCACAGCTTGGGGGTGTATTTGTATTATTTTCCGAGATACTTCTATGGTTTGTATTTGTATTTTTGAAAATAACACAGCTTGGGGGTGTATTTGTATTATTTTCCATGATAGAGCTAAGGGTTGTATTTGTATTTTGCAAAACAACACAGCTTGGGGGTGTATTTGTATTATTTTCCGAGATACTTCTATGGTTTGTATTTGTATTTTTGAAAATAACACAGCTTGGGTGTGTATTTGTATTATTTTCCGAGATACAGCTGTGAGTTGTATTTGTATTTTTGAAAACAACAGAGCTTGGGGGTGTGTTTTTATTATTTTCCGAGATACAGCAAAGGGTTGTATTTGTATTTTTGAAAATAACACAGCTTGGGGGTGTTTTTGCATTATTTTCCGAGATACAGCTGAGGGTTGTATTTCTATTTTTGAAAATAAATCAGCTTGGGGGTGTATTTCTATTATTATCTGAGATACAGCTAAGGGTTGTGTTTGTATTTTTGAAAATAACGCAGCTTGGGGGTGTATTTGTATTATTTTCCGAGATAGAGCGAAGTGTTGTATTTGTATTTTTGAAAATAACACAGCTTGGGGTTGTATTTGTATTATTTTCCGAGATACAGCTCAGGGTTGTATTTGTATTTTGGAAAATAACATAGCTTGGGGGTGTATTTGTGTTATTTTCTGAGATACAGCTAAGGGTTGTATTTGAATTTTTGAAAATAACACAGCTTGGGGGTGCATTTGTATTATTTTCCGAGATACAGATAAGGGTTGTATTTGTATTTTTGAAAAAAACACAGCTTGGGGGTGTATTTGTATTATTTTCCGAGATACTGCTATGGGTTGTATTTTTATTTTTGAAAATAACACAGCTTGGGGGTATATTTGTATTATTTTCCGAGATACAGCTGTGGGTTGTATTTGTATTTTTGAAAATAACAGAGCTTGGGGGTGTATTTTTATTATTTTCCGAGATAAAGGTAAGGATTGTATTGTTATTTTTGAAAATAAGACAGCTTGTGAGTGTATTTGTATTATTTTCCGAGATACAGCTAAGGTTTGTATTTGTATTTTTGAAAATAACACAGCTTGGTCGTGTATTTGTATTATTTTCGAAGATACAGCTAAGGGTTGTATTTGCATTTTTGAAAATAACACATCTTGTGGGTGTACTTGTATTTTTTCCAAGATACAGCTATGGGTTGTATTTGTATTTTAGAAAATAATACAGCTTGGGTGTGTATTTGTATTTTTTTCAGAAATACAGCTAAGGGTTGTATTTGTATTTTTGAAAATCACGCAGCTTGGGGGTGTATTTGTACTATTTTCTGAGATAGAGCTAAGGGTTGTATTTGTATTTTTGAAAATAACCCAGCTTGTGTGTGTATTTGTATTATTTTCCGAGATACAGCTAAGGGTTGTATTTGTATTTTGGAAAATAACACAGCATGGGGGTGTATTTGTATTATTTTCACAGATACAGCTCAGGGTTGTATTTGTATTTTTGATAATAACACAGCTTGGCGTTGTATTTGTATTATTTTCGGAGATACAGCTCAGGGTTGTATTTGTATTTTTGAAAATAACACAGCTTGGGGGTGTATTTGTATTATTTTCCCATATACAGCTAAGGTTTGTGTTTGTATTTTTGAAAATAACACAGCTTGGGGGTGTATTTGTATTATTTCCCGATATACACCTAAGGGTTGTATTTGTATTTTTGAAAATAACACAACTTGGGTGTGTATTTGTATTATTTTCCCAGATAGAGCTAAGGTTGTATTTTATTTTTGAAAGTAACACAGCTTCGGGGTGTACTTGTATTATTTTCCCTGATATAGCTTAGTTTTGTATTTGTGTTTTGGAAAATAACAAAGCTTGGGGGTGTATTTGTATTATTTTCCGAGATACAGCTAAGGGCTGTATTTGAATTTTTGAAAATAACACAACTTGGGTGTATATTTGTATTATTTTCAGAGATACAGCTAAGGGTTTTATTTGTATTTTTGAAAATAAAACCGCTTGGGGGTGTATTTGTATTATTTTCCGAGATACAGCTCGGGGTTGTATTTGTATTTTTGAAAATAACACAGCCTGGGGGTGTATTTGTATTAATTTCCGACCTACAGCTAAGGGTTTTATTTGTATTATTGAAAATAACGCAGCTTGGGGGTGTATTTGTATTATTTTCCAAGATACAGCTAAGGTTTTTATTTGTATTTCTGATAGTAATGCATCTTGAGGCTGTATTTGTACTATTTTCTGAGATACAGCTAAGGGTTGTATTTGTGTTTTGGAAAATAACACAGCTTGGGGGTGTATTTTTATTATTTTCCGAAATACAGCTAAGGGTTGTTTTTGTATTTTTGAAAATAACACAGCTTGGGTGTGTATTTGTATTACATTCCCAGATACAGCTAAGGTTTGTATTTGTATTTTTGAAAATAACACAGATTGGGGGTGTACTTATATTGTTTTCCCAGATGCACCTAAGTTTGGTATTTGTATTTTTGAAAATAACACAACTTGGTGGTCTATTTGTATTATTTTCGGAGATACAGCTAAGGGTTGTATTTGTATTTTTGAAAATAACACAGCTTGGGTGTGTATTTGTATTAGATTCCCAGATACAGCTAAGCTTTGTATTTGTATTTTTGAAAATAACACAGATTGGGGGTGTACTTATATTGTTTTCCCAGATGCACCTAAGGTTGGTATTTGTATTTTTGAAAATAACACAGCTTGCTGGTGTATTTGTATTATTTTCCCAGATACAGCTAAAGTTTGTATTTGTATTTTTGAAAATAACACAGCTTGGGGATGTATTTGTATTATTTTCCGAGATACATCTAAGGGTTTTATTTGTATTTTTGAAAATAACGCAGCTGGGGTGTGTATTAGTATTATTTTCCGAGATACAGTTAAGGATTGTATTTGTGTTTTTGAAAATAACACAGCTTGGGGGTGTTTTTGAATTATTTTCCGAGATACAGCACAAGGTTGTATTTGTATTTTTGAAAATAACACAGCTTGGGGGTGTACTTGTATTATTTTCCCAGATACAGGTAAGGTTTGTATTTGTATTTTGGAAAATAACACTGCTTCGGGGTGTATTTGTATTATTTTCCCAGATACAGGTAAGGATTGTATTTGTATTTTTGTAAATAACACAGCTTCGGTGTGTATTTGTATTATTTTCCGAGATACCGCTAAGGATTGTATTTGTATTTCTGAAAATAACACAGCTTGGGGTGTATTTGTATTATTTACCGAGATACAGCTAAGGGTTGTATTTGCATTTTTGAAAATAACACATCTTGTGGGTGTACTAGTATTATTTCCAAGATACAGCTATGGGTTGTATTTGTATTTTAGAAAAAAAACACAGCTTGGGGGTGTATTTGTATTATATTCCAACATACAGCTAAGGGTTGTATTTGTATTTTTGAAAATAACACAGCTTGGGAGTGTATTTCTGTTATTATCCAAGATACAGCTCAGGGTTGTATTTGTATTTTTCAAAATAACGCAGCTTGGGGGTGTATTTGTATTATTTTCCAAGATACAGTTAAGGGTTGTATTTGTATTTTTGCAAATATCACAGCTTGGGGGTGTATTTGTATTATTTTCCGAGATACTTCTATGGTTTGTATTTGTATTTTTGAAAATAACACAGCTTGGGGGTGTATTTGTATTATTTTCCATGATAGAGCTAAGGGTTGTATTTGTATTTTGCAAAACAACACAGCTTGGGGGTGTATTTGTATTATTTTCCGAGATACTTCTATGGTTTGTATTTGTATTTTTGAAAATAACACAGCTTGGGTGTGTATTTGTATTATTTTCCGAGATACAGCTGTGAGTTGTATTTGTATTTTTGAAAACAACAGAGCTTGGGGGTGTGTTTTTATTATTTTCCGAGATACAGCAAAGGGTTGTATTTGTATTTTTGAAAATAACACAGCTTGGGGGTGTTTTTGCATTATTTTCCGAGATACAGCTGAGGGTTGTATTTCTATTTTTGAAAATAAATCAGCTTGGGGGTGTATTTCTATTATTATCTGAGATACAGCTAAGGGTTGTGTTTGTATTTTTGAAAATAACGCAGCTTGGGGGTGTATTTGTATTATTTTCCGAGATAGAGCGAAGTGTTGTATTTGTATTTTTGAAAATAACACAGCTTGGGGTTGTATTTGTATTATTTTCCGAGATACAGCTCAGGGTTGTATTTGTATTTTGGAAAATAACATAGCTTGGGGGTGTATTTGTGTTATTTTCTGAGATACAGCTAAGGGTTGTATTTGAATTTTTGAAAATAACACAGCTTGGGGGTGCATTTGTATTATTTTCCGAGATACAGATAAGGGTTGTATTTGTATTTTTGAAAAAAACACAGCTTGGGGGTGTATTTGTATTATTTTCCGAGATACTGCTATGGGTTGTATTTTTATTTTTGAAAATAACACAGCTTGGGGGTATATTTGTATTATTTTCCGAGATACAGCTGTGGGTTGTATTTGTATTTTTGAAAATAACAGAGCTTGGGGGTGTATTTTTATTATTTTCCGAGATAAAGGTAAGGATTGTATTGTTATTTTTGAAAATAAGACAGCTTGTGAGTGTATTTGTATTATTTTCCGAGATACAGCTAAGGTTTGTATTTGTATTTTTGAAAATAACACAGCTTGGTCGTGTATTTGTATTATTTTCGAAGATACAGCTAAGGGTTGTATTTGCATTTTTGAAAATAACACATCTTGTGGGTGTACTTGTATTTTTTCCAAGATACAGCTATGGGTTGTATTTGTATTTTAGAAAATAATACAGCTTGGGTGTGTATTTGTATTTTTTTCAGAAATACAGCTAAGGGTTGTATTTGTATTTTTGAAAATCACGCAGCTTGGGGGTGTATTTGTACTATTTTCTGAGATAGAGCTAAGGGTTGTATTTGTATTTTTGAAAATAACCCAGCTTGTGTGTGTATTTGTATTATTTTCCGAGATACAGCTAAGGGTTGTATTTGTATTTTGGAAAATAACACAGCATGGGGGTGTATTTGTATTATTTTCACAGATACAGCTCAGGGTTGTATTTGTATTTTTGATAATAACACAGCTTGGCGTTGTATTTGTATTATTTTCGGAGATACAGCTCAGGGTTGTATTTGTATTTTTGAAAATAACACAGCTTGGGGGTGTATTTGTATTATTTTCTGAGATACAGCTGTGGGTTGTATTTGTATTTTTGAAAATAACAGAGCTTGGGGGTGTATTTTTATTATTTTCCGAGATAAAGGTAAGGGTTGTATTGTTATTTTTGAAAATAAGACAGCTTGTGAGTGTATTTGTATTATTTTCCGAGATACAGCTAAGGTTTGTATTTGTATTTTTGAAAATAACACAGCTTGGTCGTGTATTTGTATTATTTTCGAAGATACAGCTAAGGGTTGTATTTGCATTTTTGAAAATAACACATCTTGTGGGTGTACTTGTATTATTTCCAAGATACAGCTATGGGTTGTATTTGTATTTTAGAAAATAATACAGCTTGGGGGTGTATTTGTATTTTTTTCAGAAATACAGCTAAGGGTTGTATTTGTATTTTTGAAAATCATGCAGCTTGGGGGTGTATTTGTACTATTTTCTGAGATAGAGCTAAGGGTTGTATTTGTATTTTTGAAAATAACCCAGCTTGTGTGTGTATTTGTATTATTTTCCGAGATACAGCTAAGGTTTGTATTTGTATTTTGGAAAATAACACAGCTTGAGGGTGTATTTGTATTATTTTCACAGATACAGCTCAGGGTTGTATTTGTATTTTTGATAATAACACAGCTTGGCGTTGTATTTGTATTATTTTCGGAGATACAGCTCAGGGTTGTATTTGTATTTTTGAAAATAACACAGCTTGGGGGTGTATTTGTATTATTTTCCCATATACAGCTAAGGTTTGTATTTGTATTTTTGAAAATAACACAGCTTGGGGGTGTATTTGTATTATTTCCCGATATACACCTAAGGGTTGTATTTGTATTTTTGAAAATAACACAACTTGGGTGTGTATTTGTATTATTTTCCCAGATAGAGCTAAGGTTGTATTTTATTTTTGAAAGTAACACAGCTTCGGGGTGTACTTGTATTATTTTCCCTGATATAGCTTAGTTTTGTATTTGTGTTTTGGAAAATAACAAAGCTTGGGGGTGTATTTGTATTATTTTCCGAGATACAGCTAAGGGCTGTATTTGAATTTTTGAAAATAACACAACTTGGGTGTATATTTGTATTATTTTCAGAGATACAGCTAAGGGTTTTATTTGTATTTTTGAAAATAAAACCGCTTGGGGGTGTATTTGTATTATTTTCCGAGATACAGCTCGGGGTTGTATTTGTATTTTTGAAAATAACACAGCCTGGGGGTGTATTTGTATTAATTTCCGACCTACAGCTAAGGGTTTTATTTGTATTATTGAAAATAACGCAGCTTGGGGGTGTATTTGTATTATTTTCCAAGATACAGCTAAGGTTTTTATTTGTATTTCTGATAGTAATGCATCTTGAGGCTGTATTTGTACTATTTTCTGAGATACAGCTAAGGGTTGTATTTGTGTTTTGGAAAATAACACAGCTTGGGGGTGTATTTTTATTATTTTCCGAAATACAGCTAAGGGTTGTTTTTGTATTTTTGAAAATAACACAGCTTGGGTGTGTATTTGTATTACATTCCCAGATACAGCTAAGGTTTGTATTTGTATTTTTGAAAATAACACAGATTGGGGGTGTACTTATATTGTTTTCCCAGATGCACCTAAGTTTGGTATTTGTATTTTTGAAAATAACACAACTTGGTGGTCTATTTGTATTATTTTCGGAGATACAGCTAAGGGTTGTATTTGTATTTTTGAAAATAACACAGCTTGGGTGTGTATTTGTATTAGATTCCCAGATACAGCTAAGCTTTGTATTTGTATTTTTGAAAATAACACAGATTGGGGGTGTACTTATATTGTTTTCCCAGATGCACCTAAGGTTGGTATTTGTATTTTTGAAAATAACACAGCTTGCTGGTGTATTTGTATTATTTTCCCAGATACAGCTAAAGTTTGTATTTGTATTTTTGAAAATAACACAGCTTGGGGATGTATTTGTATTATTTTCCGAGATACATCTAAGGGTTTTATTTGTATTTTTGAAAATAACGCAGCTGGGGTGTGTATTAGTATTATTTTCCGAGATACAGTTAAGGATTGTATTTGTGTTTTTGAAAATAACACAGCTTGGGGGTGTTTTTGAATTATTTTCCGAGATACAGCACAAGGTTGTATTTGTATTTTTGAAAATAACACAGCTTGGGGGTGTACTTGTATTATTTTCCCAGATACAGGTAAGGTTTGTATTTGTATTTTGGAAAATAACACTGCTTCGGGGTGTATTTGTATTATTTTCCCAGATACAGGTAAGGATTGTATTTGTATTTTTGTAAATAACACAGCTTCGGTGTGAATTTGTATTATTTTCCGAGATACCGCTAAGGATTGTATTTGTATTTCTGAAAATAACACAGCTTGGGGTGTATTTGTATTATTTACCGAGATACAGCTAAGGGTTGTATTTGCATTTTTGAAAATAACACATCTTGTGGGTGTACTAGTATTATTTCCAAGATACAGCTATGGGTTGTATTTGTATTTTAGAAAAAAAACACAGCTTGGGGGTGTATTTGTATTATATTCCAACATACAGCTAAGGGTTGTATTTGTATTTTTGAAAATAACACAGCTTGGGAGTGTATTTCTGTTATTATCCAAGATACAGCTCAGGGTTGTATTTGTATTTTTCAAAATAACGCAGCTTGGGGGTGTATTTGTATTATTTTCCAAGATACAGTTAAGGGTTGTATTTGTATTTTTGCAAATATCACAGCTTGGGGGTGTATTTGTATTATTTTCCGAGATACTTCTATGGTTTGTATTTGTATTTTTGAAAATAACACAGCTTGGGGGTGTATTTGTATTATTTTCCATGATAGAGCTAAGGGTTGTATTTGTATTTTGCAAAACAACACAGCTTGGGGGTGTATTTGTATTATTTTCCGAGATACTTCTATGGTTTGTATTTGTATTTTTGAAAATAACACAGCTTGGGTGTGTATTTGTATTATTTTCCGAGATACAGCTGTGAGTTGTATTTGTATTTTTGAAAACAACAGAGCTTGGGGGTGTGTTTTTATTATTTTCCGAGATACAGCAAAGGGTTGTATTTGTATTTTTGAAAATAACACAGCTTGGGGGTGTTTTTGCATTATTTTCCGAGATACAGCTGAGGGTTGTATTTCTATTTTTGAAAATAAATCAGCTTGGGGGTGTATTTCTATTATTATCTGAGATACAGCTAAGGGTTGTGTTTGTATTTTTGAAAATAACGCAGCTTGGGGGTGTATTTGTATTATTTTCCGAGATAGAGCGAAGTGTTGTATTTGTATTTTTGAAAATAACACAGCTTGGGGTTGTATTTGTATTATTTTCCGAGATACAGCTCAGGGTTGTATTTGTATTTTGGAAAATAACATAGCTTGGGGGTGTATTTGTGTTATTTTCTGAGATACAGCTAAGGGTTGTATTTGAATTTTTGAAAATAACACAGCTTGGGGGTGCATTTGTATTATTTTCCGAGATACAGATAAGGGTTGTATTTGTATTTTTGAAAAAAACACAGCTTGGGGGTGTATTTGTATTATTTTCCGAGATACTGCTATGGGTTGTATTTTTATTTTTGAAAATAACACAGCTTGGGGGTATATTTGTATTATTTTCCGAGATACAGCTGTGGGTTGTATTTGTATTTTTGAAAATAACAGAGCTTGGGGGTGTATTTTTATTATTTTCCGAGATAAAGGTAAGGATTGTATTGTTATTTTTGAAAATAAGACAGCTTGTGAGTGTATTTGTATTATTTTCCGAGATACAGCTAAGGTTTGTATTTGTATTTTTGAAAATAACACAGCTTGGTCGTGTATTTGTATTATTTTCGAAGATACAGCTAAGGGTTGTATTTGCATTTTTGAAAATAACACATCTTGTGGGTGTACTTGTATTTTTTCCAAGATACAGCTATGGGTTGTATTTGTATTTTAGAAAATAATACAGCTTGGGTGTGTATTTGTATTTTTTTCAGAAATACAGCTAAGGGTTGTATTTGTATTTTTGAAAATCACGCAGCTTGGGGGTGTATTTGTACTATTTTCTGAGATAGAGCTAAGGGTTGTATTTGTATTTTTGAAAATAACCCAGCTTGTGTGTGTATTTGTATTATTTTCCGAGATACAGCTAAGGGTTGTATTTGTATTTTGGAAAATAACACAGCATGGGGGTGTATTTGTATTATTTTCACAGATACAGCTCAGGGTTGTATTTGTATTTTTGATAATAACACAGCTTGGCGTTGTATTTGTATTATTTTCGGAGATACAGCTCAGGGTTGTATTTGTATTTTTGAAAATAACACAGCTTGGGGGTGTATTTGTATTATTTTCTGAGATACAGCTGTGGGTTGTATTTGTATTTTTGAAAATAACAGAGCTTGGGGGTGTATTTTTATTATTTTCCGAGATAAAGGTAAGGGTTGTATTGTTATTTTTGAAAATAAGACAGCTTGTGAGTGTATTTGTATTATTTTCCGAGATACAGCTAAGGTTTGTATTTGTATTTTTGAAAATAACACAGCTTGGTCGTGTATTTGTATTATTTTCGAAGATACAGCTAAGGGTTGTATTTGCATTTTTGAAAATAACACATCTTGTGGGTGTACTTGTATTATTTCCAAGATACAGCTATGGGTTGTATTTGTATTTTAGAAAATAATACAGCTTGGGGGTGTATTTGTATTTTTTTCAGAAATACAGCTAAGGGTTGTATTTGTATTTTTGAAAATCATGCAGCTTGGGGGTGTATTTGTACTATTTTCTGAGATAGAGCTAAGGGTTGTATTTGTATTTTTGAAAATAACCCAGCTTGTGTGTGTATTTGTATTATTTTCCGAGATACAGCTAAGGTTTGTATTTGTATTTTTGAAAATAACACAGATTGGGGGTGTACTTATATTGTTTTCCCAGATGCACCTAAGGTTGGTATTTGTGTTTTTGAAAATAACACAGCTTGGTGGTGTATTTGTATTATTTTCCCAGATACAGCTAAAGTTTGTATTTGTATTTTTGAAAATAACACAGCTTGGGGGTGTATTTGTATTATTTTCCGAGATACATCTAAGGGTTTTATTTGTATTTTTGAAAATAACGCAGCTGGGGTGTGTATTAGTATTCTTTTCCGAGATACAGTTAAGGATTGTATTTGTGTTTTTGAAAATAACACAGCTTGGGGGTGTTTATGTATTATTTTCCGAGATACAGCACAAGGTTGTATTTGCATTTTTGAAAATAATACAGCTTGGGGGTGTACTAGTATTATTTCCAAGATTCAGCTATGGGTTGTATTTTTATTTTAGAAAAAAAACACAGCTTGGGGGTGTATTTGTATTATATTCCAACATACAGCTAAGGGTTGTATTTGTATTTTTGAAAATAACACAGCTTGGGAGTGTATTTCTGTTATTATCCAAGATACAGCTCAGGGTTGTATTTGTATTTTTCAAAATAACGCAGCTTGGGGGTGTATTTGTATTATTTTCCAAGATACAGCTAAGTGTTGTATTTGTATTTTTGAAAATGTCACAGCTTGGGTGTGTATTTGTATTATTTTCTGAGATACTTGTATGGTTTGTATTTGTATTTTTGAAAATAACACAGCTTGGGGGTGTATTTGTATTATTTTCCAAGATAGAACTAAGGGTTGTATTTGTATTTTGCAAAACAACACAGCTTGGGGGTGTATTTGTATTATTTTCCGAGATACTTCTATGGTTTGTATTTGTATTTTTGAAAATAACACAGCTTGGGGGTGTATTTGTATTATTTTCCGAGATATTGCTATGGGTTGCATTTTTATTTTTGAAAATAACACAGCTTGGGGGTGTATTTGTATTATTTTCCGAGATACAGCTAGGGGTTGTATTTGTATTTTAGAAAATAACAGAGCTTGGTGATGTATTTGTATTATTTTCCGAGATACAGCTAAGGTTTGTATTTGTATTTTAAAAAATAACGCAGCGTGGTGGTGTTTTTTATTATTTTCTGAGTTACAGCTAAGGCTTGTATTTGTATTTTTCAAAATAACGCAGCTTGGGGATGTATTTTTATTATTTTTGGAGATACAGCTATGGGTTGTGTTTGTATTTTTGAAAATAACACAGCTAGGTGGTGTGTTTGTATCGTTTTCCGAGATACAGCTCAGGGTTTTATTTGTATTTTTGAAAATAACGCAGCTTGGGGGTGTATATGTATTAATTTTCGAGTCACAGCTAAGGTTTGTATTTGTATTTTGGAAAATAACACAGCTTGGGGGTGTATTTGTATTCTTTTCCGAGATACAGCTCAGGGTTGCATTTGTATTTTTGAAAATAACACAGCTTGGGGGTGCATTCTTATTATTTTCCACGTTACAGCTCAGGGTTGTATTTGTATTTTGGAAAATAACACAGCTTGGGGGTGGATTTGTATTATTTTCCGAGATACAGATAAGGGTTGTATTTGTATTTTTGAAAATACCAGAGCTTGGGGGTGTCTTTGTATTATTTTCCGAGATACAGCTAAGGGTTGTATTTGTATTTTAGAAAATAACAGAGCTTTGGGGTGTTTTTGTATTATTTTCCGAGATACAGCTCAGGGTTGTATGTGTATTTTTGAAAATAACATAACGTGGGGGTGTATATGTATTATTTTCCGAGATAAAGCTATGGGTTGTATTTTTGAAAATAACACAGCTTGTGGGTGTTTTTGTATTATTTTCCGAGATACAGCGAAGGGTTGTATTTCTATCTTTGAAAATAACACAGCTTGGGGGTGTATTTGTATTATTTTCCAAGATAGAGCTAAGGGTTGTATTTGTATTTTTAAATATAACAGAGATTGTGGGTGTATTTTTATTATTTTCCGAGATACAGCTATGGGTTGTGTTTGCATTTTTGAAAATAACACAGCTTGGGGGTGTATTTGTATCATTTTCGGAGATACACCTCAGTGTTGTATTTGTATTTTTGAAAATAACACAGCTTGTGAGTGTATTTGTATTATTTTCCAAGATACAGCTATGGGTTGTATTTGTATTTTTGAAAATAACCCAGCTTTTGGGTGTTTTTGTATTATTTTCCGAGATACAGCGAAGGGTTGTATTTCTATCTTTGAAAATAACACAGCTTTGGGGTGTATTTGTATTATTTTCCGAGATACATCTAAGGTTTGTATTTGTATTATTGAAAATAACAGAGCTTTGGGGTGTACTTATATTGTTTTCCCAGATGCACCTAAAGTTGGAATTTGTATTTTTGAAAATAACACAGCTTGGTGGTGTATATGTATTATTTTCCAAGATACAGCTAAAGTTTGTATTTGTATTTTTGAAAATAACACAGCTTGGGGGTGTATTTGTATTATTTTCCCAGATATATCTAAGGGTTTTATTTGTATTTTTGAAAATAACGCAGCTGGGGTGTGTATTAGTATTATTTTCCGAGATACAGTTAAGGATTGTATTTGTGTTTTTGAAAATAACGCAGCTTGGGGGTGTTTTTGTATTATTTTCCGAGATACAGCGCAAGGTTGTATTTGTATTTTTGAAAATAACACAGCTTGTGGGTGTACTTGTATTATTTTCCCAGATACAGGTAAGGTTTGTATTTGTATTTTGGAAAATAACACTGCTTCGGGGTGTATTTGTATTATTTCCCCAGATACAGGTAAGGATTGTATTTGTATTTTTGTAAATAACACAGCATGGGTGTGTATTTGTACAATTTTCCGAGATACAGCTAAGGTTTGTATTTGTATTTCTGAAAATAACACAGATTGGGGGTGTATTTGTATTATTTACCGAGATACAGCTAAGGGTTATATTTGCATTTTTGAAAATAACACATCTTGTGGGTGTACTTGTATTATTTCCAAGATACAGCTATGGGTTGTATTTGTATTTTAGAAAAAAACACAGCTTGGGGGTGTATTTGTATTATATTCCAACATACAGCTAAGGGTTGTATTTGTATTTTTGAAAATAACACAGATTGGGAGTGTATTTCTGTTATTATCCGAGATACAGCTCAGGGTTTTATTTGTATTTTTGAAAATAACGCAGCTTGGGGGCGTATTTTTATTATTTTCCAAGATACAGCTATGGGTTGTATTTGTATTTTTGAAAATAACACAGTTTGGTGGTGTATTTGTATTATTTTCCGAGATACAGCTCAGGGTTGTATTTGTATTTTTGAAAATAACACAGCTTGGTTGTGTATTTGTATTATTTTCCGCGATACAGCTCAGAGTTTTATTTGTATTTTTGAAAATAACAGAGCTTGGGGGTGTATTTGTATTATTTTCTGAGATACAGCTAAGGGTTGTATTTGTGTTTTTGAAAATTACACATCTTGGAGGTGTATTTGTATTATTTTCCGAGATACAGCTATGGGTTGTATTTGTATTTTTGAAAATAACACAGATTTGGGGTGTATTTGTATTATTTTCCAAGATACGCCTATGGGTTGTATTTGTATTTTTGAAAATAACACAGCTTGGGGGTGTATTCGTATTATTTACCACGTTACAGCTCAGGGTTGTATTTGTATTTGGGATAATAACACAGCTTCGGGGTGTATTTGTATTATTTTCTGAGATACAGCTAAGGGTTGTATTTGTATTTTGGAAAATAACATAGCTTGGGGGTGTATTTGTATTATTTTCCAAGATAGAGCTAAGGGTTGTATTTGTATTTTGCAAAACAACACAGTTTGGGCATCTATTTGTATTATTTTCCGAAATACAGCTCAGTGTTGTATTTGTATTTTGAAAAATAACACAGTGTGGGAGTGTATTTATATTATTTTCCAAGATAAAGCTATGGGTTGTATTTGTATTTTTGAAAATATCACAGCTTGGGGGTGTATTTGTATTATTTTCCGAGATACTTCTATGGTTTGTATTTGTATTTTTGAAAATAACACAGCTTGGGGGTGTATTTGTATTATTTTCCAAGATAGAGCTAAGGGTTGTATTTGTATTTTGCAAAACAACACAGTTTGGGGGTGTATTTGTATTATTTTCCGAGATACAGCTAAAGGTTGTATTTGTATTTTTGAAAATAAACGAGCTTGTGGGTGTATTTGTATTATTTTCCGAGATACAGCTGTGAGTTGTATTTGTATTTTTGAAAATAACAGAGCTTGGGGGTGTATTTTTATTATTTTCCGAGATACAGCAAAGGGTTGTATTTGTATTTTTGAAAATAACACAGCTTGGGGGTGTTTTTGTATTATTTTCCGAGATACAGCTCATGGTTGTATTTGTATTTTTGAAAATAAATCAGCTTGGGGCTGTATTTCTATTATTATCCGAGATACAGCTAAGGGTTGTGTTTGTATTTTTGAAAATAACGCAGCTTGGGGGTGTATTTGTATTATTTTCCAAGATATAGCTAAGGGTTGTATTTGTATTTTGGTAAATAACACAGCTTGGGGATGGATTTGTATTATTTTCATAGATACAGCTAAGGATTGTAATTGTATTTTTGAAAATAACCGAGCATGGGGGTGTATTTGTATTATTTTCCGAGATACAGCTAACGGCTGTATTTGTATTTTTGAAAATAACACAGCTTGGGGGTGTATATGTATTATTTTTCGAGTCACAGCTAAGGTTTGTATTTGTATTTTGGAAAATAACACAGCTTGGGGGTGTATTTGTATTCTTTTCCGAGATACTGCTCAGGGTTGTATTTGTATTTTTGAAAATAACACAGCTTGGGGGTGCATTCGTATTATTTTCCACGTTACAACTCAGGGTTGTATTTGTATTTTTGAAAATAACACAGCTTGTGGGTGTATTTGTATTATTTTCCGAAATACAGCTAAGGGTTGTATTTGTATTAATGAAAATACCAGAGATTGGGGGTGTGTTTGTTTTATTTTCCGAGATACAGCTAAGGGATGTATTTGTATTTTAGAAAATAACAGATCTTGGGGGTGTTTTTGTATTATTTTCCGAGATACAGCTCAGGGTTGTATGTGTATTTTTGAAAATAACATAACTTGGGGGTGTATATGTATTATTTTCCGAGATACAGCTAAGGGTTGTATTTGTATTTTTGAAAATAACACAGCTTGTGGGTGTTTTTGTATTATTTTCCGAGATATTGCGAAGGGTTGTAGTTCTATCTTTGAAAATAACAAAGCTTGGGGGTGTATTTGTATTATTTTCCAAGATAGAGCTAAGGGTTGTATTTGTATTTTTGAATATAACAGAGCTTGGGGGTGTATTTTTATTATTTTCCGAGATACAGCTATGCGTTGTGTTTGCATTTTTGAAAATAACACAGCTTGGGGGTGTATTTGTATCATTTTCGGAGATACAGCTCAGTGTTGTATTTGTATTTTTGAAAATAACACAGCTTGTGAGTGTATTTGTATTATTTTCCAAGATACAGCTATGGGTTGTATTTGTATTTTTGAAAATAACACAACTCGGGGGAGTATTTGTATTATTTTCCGAGATACAGCTCAGGTTTGTATTTGTATTTTTGAAAATAACGCAGCTTGGGGGTTTATTTGTACTATTTTCCGAGATACAGCTAAGGTTTTTATTGTATTTATGAAAATAACGCAGCTTGGGGGTGTATTTGTACTATTTTCCCAGATACAGCTAAGGTTTGTATTTGTGTTTTGGAAAATAACACAGCTTGGTGGTGTATTTGTATTATTTTCCGAGATACAGCTAAGGGTTGTATTTGTATTTTTGAAAATAATAGAGCTTGGGGGTGTGTTTGTATTATTTTCCGAGATACAGCTAAGGGTTGTATTTGTATTTTTGAAAATAATAGAGCTTGGGGGTGTGTTTGTATTATTTTCCGAGATACAGCTCAGGGTTTTATTTGTATTTTAGAAAATAACAGAGCTTGCGGGTGTTTTTGTATTATTTTCCGAGATTCAGCTCAGGGTTGTATTTGTATTTTTGAAAATAACAAAACTTGGGTGTGTATTTGTATTATTTTCCGAGATACAGCTAAGGGTTGTATTTGTATTTTTGAAAATAACACAGCTTGGGTGTGTATTTGTATTATTTTCGGGGATACAGCACAGGGTTGTATTTGTATTTTTGAAAATAACACAGCCTGGGGGTGTATTTCTATTAATTTCCGACATACAGCTAAGGGTTTTATTTGTATTATTGAAAATAACGCAGCTTGGGGGTGTATTTTTATTATTTTCCAAGATACAGCTAAGGTTTATATTTGTATTTCTGATAGTAACGCATCTTGAGGGTGTATTTGTACTATTTTCTGAGATACAGCTAAGGGTTCTATTTGTATTATTGAAAATAACACAGCTTCGCGGTGTATTTGTATTATTTTCCGAGATAGAGCTCAGGGTTGTATTTGTATTTTGCAAAATAACACAGCTTGGGGGTGTATTTGTATTATTTTCTGAGATATAGCTAAGGGCTTTATTGTATTTTTGAAAATAACACAGCTTTGGGGTGTATTTGTATTACTTTCCGAGATACAGCTGTGGGTTTTATTTGTATTTTTGAAAATAACGCAGATTGGGCATGTATTTTTATTATTTTCCGAGATACAGCTAAGGGTTGTATTTGTATTTTTGAAAATAACACATCTTTGGGGTGTATTTTTATTATTTTCTGAGATACAGCTGAGGGTTGTATTTGTATTTTTGAAATTAACACAGCTTTGAGGTGTATTTATATTATTTTCTGAGATACAGCTAAGGTTTGTATTTGTATTTTTGAAAATAAACGTGATTGGGGGTGTATTTGTATTATTTTCTGAGATACAGCTAAGAGCTGTATTTGTATTTTTGAAAATAACACAGCTTTGGGGTGTATTTGTATTATTTTCCGAGATACAGCTGTGGGTTGTATTTGTATTTTTGAAAATAACAGAGCCTGGGGGTGTATTTTTATTATTTTCCGAGATAAAGGTAAGGGTTTTATTTTTATTTTTAAAAATAACACAGCTTGGGGGTGTTTTTGTATTATTTTCTGAGATACAGCTTTGAGTTTTATTTCTATTTTTGAAAATAACACAGCTTGGGTGTGTATTTGTATCATTTTCCGAGATACAGCTAAGGGTTGTATATGTATTTTTGAAAATAACAGAGTTTGGGGGTGTTTATGTATTATTTTTCGAGATAGAGCTCAGGGATGTATATGTATTTTTGAAAATAACACAGCTTGGGGCTGTATTTATATTATTTTCCGAGTTACAGCTCAGGATTGTATTTGTATTTTTGAAAATAACACAGCTTGGGGGTGGATTTGTATTATTTTTGAAGATACAGCTAAGGGTTGTATTTGTGTTTTTGAAAATAACACAGCTTGGGGTGTATTTGTATTATTTTCCGAGATACAGCTATGGGTTGTATTTCTATTTTTGAAAATAACACAGCTTGGGGGTGTATTTGTATTATTTTCCGAGATAGAGCTGTGCGTTGTATTTGTGTTTTTGAAATTAACAGAGCTTGGGGGTGTATTTGTGTTATTTTCCGAGATACAGCTAAGGGCTGTATTTGTGTTTTTGAAAATGACAGAGCTTGGGGGTGTATATGTATTATTTTTCGAGATACAGCTAAGGGTTGTATTTGTATTTTTGAAAATAACAGAGCTTTTGTGTGTATTTGTTTTATTTTCCGAGATACAGCTAAGGGTTGTATTTGTATTTTTGAAAATAACACAGCTTGGGGGTGTATTTGTATTATTTTCAAAGATACAGCTAAGGGTTGTATTTGCATTTTTGAAAATAACATATTTTGTGGGTGTACTTGTATTATTTTCCGAGATAAAGCTATCGATTGTTTTTGATTATTGAAAATAACACATCTTGGGGGTGTATTTGTATTATTTTCTGAGATACAGCAAAGGGTTGTATATGTATTTTTGAAAATAACACAGCTTGGGTGTGTATTTATATTATTTTCCGAGATACAGCTAAGCTTTTTATTTGTATTTTTGAAAATATCACAGCTTGGGGGTGTATTTGTATTATTTTCAGAGATACAGCTAAGGGTTTTATTTCTATTTTAAAAAATAACACAGCTTGGGGGTGTATTTGTATTATTTTCCAAGATAGAGCTAAGGGTTGTATTTGTATTTTGCAAAACAACACAGCTTGGGGGTGTATTTGTATTATTTTCCGAGATACTTCTATTGTTTGTATTTGTATTTTTGAAAATAACACAGCTTGGGGGTGTATTTGTATTATTTTCCGAGATACAGCTGTGAGTTGTATTTGTATTTTTGAAAATAACAGAGCTTGTGGGTGTATTTTTATTATTTTCCGAGATACAGCAAAGGGTTGTATTTGTATTTTTGAAAATAACACAGCTTGGGGGTGTTTTTGCATTATTTTCCGAGATACAGCTCAGGGTTGTATTTCTATTTTTGAAAATAAATCAGCTTTGGGGTGTATTTCTATTATTATCCGAGATACAGCTAAGGGTTGTGTTTGTATTTTTGAAAATAACGCAGCTTGGGTGTGTATTTGTATTATTTTCCGAGATACAGCTAAGGGTTGTATTTGTATTTTTGAAAATAACACAGCTTGGGGGTGTATTTGTATTATTTTGGGGGATACAGCACAGGGTTTTATTTGTATTTTTGAAAATAACACAGCCTGGGGGTGTATTTCTATTAATTTCCGACATACAGCTAAGGGTTTTATTTGTATTATTGAAAATAACGCAGCTTGGGGGTGTATTTGTATTATTTTCCAAGATACAGCTAAGGGTTATATTTGTATTTCTGTTAGTAACGCATCTTGAGGGTGTATTTGTACTATTTTCTGAGATACAGCTAAGGGTTGTATTTGTGTTTTGGAAAATAACACAGCTTGGGGGTGTATTTTTATTATTTTCCGAAATACAGCTCAGGGTTGTATTTGTATGTTTGAAAATAACACAGCTTGGGGGTGTATTTGTATTATTTTCGGAGATACAGCTCAGAGTTGTATTTGTATTTTTGAAAATAACACAGCTTGAGGGTGTATTTGTATTATTTTCCCAGATACAGCTAAGGTTTGTATTTGTATTTTTGAAAATAACACAGCTTGTGTGTGTATTTGTATTATTTTCCGAGATACAGCTAAGGGTTGTATTTGTATTTTTGAAAATAACACAGCTTGGGTGTGTATTTGTATTATATTCCCAGATACAGCTAAGGTTTGTATTTGTATTTTTGAAAATAACACAGATTGGGGGTGTACATATATTGTTTTCCCAGATGCACCTAAAGTTGGAATTTGTGTTTTTGAAAATAACACAGCTTAGTGGTGTATTTGTATTATTTTCCCAGATACAGCTAAAGTTTGTATTTGTATTTTTGAAAATAACACAGCTTGGGGGTGTATTTGTATTATTTTCCGAGATATATCTAAGGGTTTTATTTGTATTTTTGAAAATAACGCAGCTGGGGTGTGTATTAGTATTATTTTCCGAGATACAGTTAAGGATTGTATTTGTGTTTTTGAAAATAACGCAGCTTGGGGGTGTTTTTGTATTATTTTCCGAGATACAGCGCAAGGTTGTATTTGTATTTTTGAAAATAACACAGCTTGTGGGTGTACTTGTATTATTTTCCCAGATACAGGTAAGGTTTGTATTTGTATATTGGAAAATAACACTGCTTCGGTGTGTATTTGTATTATTTTCACTTATACAGGTAAGGATTGTATTTGTATTTTTGTAAATAACACAGCATGGGTGTGTATTTGTATAATTTTCCGAGATACAGCTAAGGTTTCTATTTGTATTTCTGAAAATAACACAGATTGGTGGTGTATTTGTATTATGTACCCAGATACAGCTAAGGGTTATATTTGCGTTTTTGAAAATAACACATCTTGTGGGTGTACTTGTATTATTTCCAAGATACAGCTATGGGTTGTATTTGTATTTTAGAAAAAAACACAGCTTGGGGCTGTATTTGTATTATATTCCAAAATTCAGCTAAGGGTTGTATTTGTATTTTTGAAAATAACACAGATTGGGAGTGTATTTCTGTTATTATCCGAGATACAGCTCAGGGTTGTATTTGTATTTTTGAAAATAACGCAGCTTGGGGGCGTATTTGTATTATTTTCTAAGATACAGCTATGGGTTGTATTTGTATTTTTGAAAATAACACAGTTTGTGGGTGTATTTGTATTATTTTCCGAGATACAGCTCAGGGTTGTATTTGTATTTTTGAAAATAACACAGCTTGGTTGTGTATTTGTATTATTTTCCGTGATACAGCTCAGAGTTGTATTTGTATTCTTGAAAATAACACAGCGTGGGGGTGTATTTGTATTATTTTCCAAGATACGCCTATGGGTTGTATTTGTATTTTTGAAAATAACACAGCTTGGGGGTGTATTCGTATTATTTTCCACATTACAGCTCAGGGTTGTATTTGTATTTGGGATAATAACACAGCTTGGGGGTGTATTTGTATTATTTTCCGAGATACAGCTAAGGGTTGTATTTGTATTTTGGAAAATAACATAGCTTGCGGGTGTATTTGTATTATTTTCCAAGATAGAGCTAAGGGTTGTATTTGTATTTTGCAAAACAACACAGTTTGGGCATCTATTTGTATTATTTTCCGAAATACAGCTCAGTGTTGTATTTGTATTTTGAAAAATAACACAGTGTGGGGGTGTATTTATATTATTTTCCAAGATAAAGCTATGGGTTGTATTTGTATTTTTGAAAATATCACAGCTTGGTGGTGTATTTGTATTATTTTCCGAGATACTTCTATGGTTTGTATTTGTATTTTTGAAAATAACACAGCTTGGGGGTGTATTTGTATTATTTTCCAAGATAGAGCTAAGGGTTGTATTTGTGTTTTGAAAAACAACACAGTTTGGGGGTGTATTTGTATTATTTTCCGAGATACAGCTAAGTGTTGTATTTGTATTTTTGAAAATAAACGAGCTTGTGGGTGTATTTGTATTATTTTCCGAGATACAGCTGTGAGTTGTATTTGTATTTTTGAAAATAACAGAGCTTGGGCGTGTATTTTTATTATTTTCCGAGATACCGCAAAGGGTTGTATTTGTATTTTTGAAAATAACACAGCTTGGGGGTGTTTTTGCATTATTTTCCGAGATACAGCTCAGGGTTGTATTTGTATTTTTGAAAATAAATCAGCTTGGGGGTGTATTTCTATTATTATCCGAGATACAGCTAAGGGTTGTGTTTGTATTTTTGAAAATAACGCAGCTTGGGGGTGTATTTGTATTATTTTCCGAGATAGAGCGAAGTGTTGTATTTGTATTTTTGAAAATAACACAGCTTGTGGGTGTATTTGTATTATTTTCCGAGATACAGCTCAGGGTTGTATTTGTATTTTGGAAAATAACATAGATTGGGGGTGTATTTGTGTTATTTTCCGAGATACAGCTAAGGGTTGTATTTGAATTTTTTAAAATAACACAGCTTGGGGATGCATTTGTATTATTTTCCGAGATACAGATAAGGGTTGTATTTGTATTTTTGGAAATAACACAGCTTGGGGGTGTATTTTTAATATTTTCCGAGATACTGCTATGGGTTGTATTTGTATTATTGAAAATAACAGAGCATTGGGGTGTATTTGTATTATTTTCCGAGATTCAGCTAAGGTTTGTATTTGTATTTTAAAAAATAACGCAGCGTGGGGGTGTTTTTTATTATTTTCTGAGTTACAGCTAAGGCTTGAATTTGTATTTTTCAAAATATCGCAGCTTGGGGATGTATTTTTTTATTTTCGGAGATACAGCTATGGGTTGTATTTGTATTTTTGAAAATAACACAGCTTGGTGGTGTGTTTGTATCGTTTTCTGAGATACAGCTCAGGGTTTTATTTGTATTTTTGAAAATTACGCAGCTTGGGCGTGTATTTGTAATATTGTCCAAGATACAGCTATGGGTTGTATTTATATTTTGGAAAATAACACAGCTTTGTGGTGTATTTGTATTATTTTCCGAGATCCAGCTAAGGGCTGTATTTGTATTTTTGAAAATAACACAAGTTGGTGGTGTATTTGTATTATTTTCCGAGATACTGCTATGGGTTGTATTTGTATTTTTGAAAACAAAACAGCTTGGGGGTGTGATTGTATTATTTTCCGAGATATACCTAAGGGTTTTATTTGTATTTTGGAAAGTAACACAGCTTTGTGGGGTATTTGTATTATTTTCGGAGATACAGCACAGGGTTGTATCTGTATTTTTGAAAATAACACAGCTTGGGGGTGTATTTGTATTATTTTCCGAGATACAGCTAAGGGTTGTATTTGCATTTTTGAAAATAACACATCTTGTGGGTGTACTTGTATTATTTTCCAAGATATAGCTAAGTGTTGAATTTGTATTTTGGTAAATAACACAGCTTGGGGATGGATTTGTATTATTTTCCGAGATACAGCTAAGGATTGTAATTGTATTTTTGAAAATAACCGAGCATGGGGGTGTATTTGTATTATTTTCCGAGATACAGCTAACGGCTGTATTTGTATTTTTGAAAATAACACAGCTTGGGGGTGTATATGTATTATTTTTCGAGTCACAGCTAAGGTTTGTATTTGTATTTTGGAAAATAACACAGCTTGGGGGTGTATTTGTATTCTTTTCCGAGATACAGCTCAGGGTTGTATTTGTATTTTTGAAAATAACACAGCTTGGGGGTGCATTCGTATTATTTTCCACGTTACAACTCAGGGTTGTATTTGTATTTTGGAAAATAACACAGCTTGTGGGTGTATTTGTATTATTTTCCGAGATACAGCTAAGGGTTGTATTTGTATTAATGAAAATACCAGAGCTTGGGGGTGTGTTTGTATTATTTTCCGAGATACAGCTAAGGGTTGTATTTGTATTTTAGAAAATAACAGAGCTTGGGGGTGTTTTTGTATTATTTTCCGAGATACAGCTCCGGGTTGTATGTGTATTTTTGAAAATAACATAACTTGGGGGTGTATATGTATTATTTTCTGAGATACAGCTAATGGTTGTATTTGTATTTTTGAAAATAACACAGCTTGTGGGTGTTTTTGTATTATTTTCCGAGATATTGCGAAGGGTTGTATTTCTATCTTTGAAAATAACACAGCTTGGGGGTGTATTTGTATTATTTTCCAAGATAGAGCTAAGGGTTGTATTTGTATTTTTGAATATAACAGAGCTAGTGGGTGTATTTTTATTATTTTCCGAGATACAGCTATGCGTTGTGTTTGCATTTTTAAAAATAACACAGCTTGGGTGTGTATTTGTATCATTTTCGGAGATACAGCTCAGTGTTGTATTTGTATTTTTGAAAATAACACAGCTTGTGATTGTATTTGTATTATTTTCCAAGATACAGCTATGGGTTGTATTTGTATTTTTGAAAATAACACATCTCGGGGGAGTATTTGTATTATTTTCCGAGATACAGCTCAGGTTTGTATTTGTATTTTTGAAAATAACGCAGCTTGGGGGTTTATTTGTACTATTTTCCGAGATACAGCTAAGGTTTTTATTGTATTTATGAAAATAACGCAGCTTGGGGGTGTATTTGTACTATTTTCCCAGATACAGCTAAGGTTTGTATTTGTGTTTTGGAAAATAACACAGCTTGTTGGTGTATTTGTATTATTTTCCGAGATACAGCTAAGGGTTGTATTTGTATTTTTGAAAATAATAGAGCTTGGGGGTGTGTTTGTATTATTTTCCGAGATACAGCTAAGGGTTGTTTTTGTATTTTAGAAAATAACAGAGCTTGCGGGTGTTTTTGTATTATTTTCCGAGATTCAGCTCAGGGTTGTATTTGTATTTTTGAAAATAACAAAACTTGGGTGTGTATTTGTATTATTTTCCGAGATACAGCTAAGGGTTGTATTTGTATTTTTAAAAATAACACAGCTTGGGGGTGTATTTGTATTATTTTCGGAGATACAGCACAGGGTTGTATTTGTATTTTTGAAAATAACACAGCCTGGGGGTGTATTTCTATTAATTTCCGACATACAGCTAAGGGTTTTATTTGTATTATTGAAAATAACGCAGCTTGGGGGTGTATTTGTATTATTTTCAAAGATACAGCTAAGGTTTATATTTGTATTTCTGATAGTAACGCATCTTGAGTGTGTATTTGTACTATTTTCTGAGATACAGCTAAGGGTTGTATTTGTGTTTTGGAAAATAACACAGCTTGGGGGTGTATTTTTATTATTTTCTGAAATACAGCTCAGGGTTGTATTTGTATGTTTGAAAATAACACAGCTTGGGGGTTTATTTGTATTATTTTCGTAGATACAGCTCAGAGTTGTATTTGTATTTTTGAAAATAACACAGCTTGAGGGTGTATTTGTATTAATTTCCCAGATACAGCTAAGGTTTGTATTTGTATTTTTGAAAATAACACAGCTTGTGCGTGTATTTGTATTATTTTCCGAGATACAGCTAAGGGTTGTATTTGTATTTTTGAAAATAACACAGCTTGGGTGTGTATTTGTATTATATTCCCAGATACAGCTAAGGTTTGTATTTGTATTTTTGAAAATAACACAGATTGGGGGTGTACTTATATTGTTTTCCCAGATGCACCTAAAGTGGGAATTTGTATTTTTGAAAATAACACACCTTGGTGGTGTATTTGTATTATTTTCCCAGATACAGCTAAAGTTTGTATTTGTATTTTTGAAAATAACACAGCTTGGGGGTGTATTTGTATTATTTTCCGAGATATATCTAAGGGTTTTATTTGTATTTTTGAAAATAACGCAGCTGGGGTGTGTATTAGTATTATTTTCCGAGATACAGTTAGGGATTGTATTTGTGTTTTTGAAAATAACGCAGCTTGGGGGTGTTTTTGTATTATTTTCCAAGATACAGCGCAAGGTTGTATTTGTATTTTTGAAAATAACACAGCTTGTGGGTGTACTTGTATTATTTTCCCAGATACAGGTAAGGTGTGTATTTGTATTTTGGAAAATAACACTGCTTCGGTGTGTATTTGTATTATTTTCCCAGATACAGGTAAGGATTGTATTTGTATTTTTGTAAATAACACAGCTTAGGTGTGTATTTGTATTATTTACCGAGATACAGCTAAGGGTTGTATTTGCATTTTTGAAAATAACACATCTTGTGGGTGTACTTGTATTATTTCCAAGATACAGCTATGGGTTGTATTTGTATTTTAGAAAAAAACACAGCTTGGGGGTGTATTTGTATTATATTCCAACATACAGGTAAGGGTTGTATTTGTATTTTTGAAAATAACACAGCTTGGGAGTGTATTTCTGTTATTATCCGAGATACAGCTCAGGGTTGTATTTGTATGTTTGAAAATAACACAGCTTGGGGGTGTATTTGTATTATTTTCGGAGATACAGCTCAGAGTTGTATTTGTATTTTTGAAAATAACACAGCTTGAGGGTGTATTTGTATTATTTTCCCAGATACAGCTAAGGTTTGTATTTGTATTTTTGAAAATAACACAGCTTGTGTGTGTATTTGTATTATTTTCCGAGATACAGCTAAGGGTTGTATTTGTATTTTTGAAAATAACACAGCTTGGGTGTGTATTTGTATTATATTCCCAGATACAGCTAAGGTTTGTATTTGTATTTTTGAAAATAACACAGATTGGGGGTGTACATATATTGTTTTCCCAGATGCACCTAAAGTTGGAATTTGTGTTTTTGAAAATAACACAGCTTAGTGGTGTATTTGTATTATTTTCCCAGATACAGCTAAAGTTTGTATTTGTATTTTTGAAAATAACACAGCTTGGGGGTGTATTTGTATTATTTTCCGAGATATATCTAAGGGTTTTATTTGTATTTTTGAAAATAACGCAGCTGGGGTGTGTATTAGTATTATTTTCCGAGATACAGTTAAGGATTGTATTTGTGTTTTTGAAAATAACGCAGCTTGGGGGTGTTTTTGTATTATTTTCCGAGATACAGCGCAAGGTTGTATTTGTATTTTTGAAAATAACACAGCTTGTGGGTGTACTTGTATTATTTTCCCAGATACAGGTAAGGTTTGTATTTGTATATTGGAAAATAACACTGCTTCGGTGTGTATTTGTATTATTTTCACTTATACAGGTAAGGATTGTATTTGTATTTTTGTAAATAACACAGCATGGGTGTGTATTTGTATAATTTTCCGAGATACAGCTAAGGTTTCTATTTGTATTTCTGAAAATAACACAGATTGGTGGTGTATTTGTATTATGTACCCAGATACAGCTAAGGGTTATATTTGCGTTTTTGAAAATAACACATCTTGTGGGTGTACTTGTATTATTTCCAAGATACAGCTATGGGTTGTATTTGTATTTTAGAAAAAAACACAGCTTGGGGCTGTATTTGTATTATATTCCAAAATTCAGCTAAGGGTTGTATTTGTATTTTTGAAAATAACACAGATTGGGAGTGTATTTCTGTTATTATCCGAGATACAGCTCAGGGTTGTATTTGTATTTTTGAAAATAACGCAGCTTGGGGGCGTATTTGTATTATTTTCTAAGATACAGCTATGGGTTGTATTTGTATTTTTGAAAATAACACAGTTTGTGGGTGTATTTGTATTATTTTCCGAGATACAGCTCAGGGTTGTATTTGTATTTTTGAAAATAACACAGCTTGGTTGTGTATTTGTATTATTTTCCGTGATACAGCTCAGAGTTGTATTTGTATTCTTGAAAATAACACAGCGTGGGGGTGTATTTGTATTATTTTCCAAGATACGCCTATGGGTTGTATTTGTATTTTTGAAAATAACACAGCTTGGGGGTGTATTCGTATTATTTTCCACATTACAGCTCAGGGTTGTATTTGTATTTGGGATAATAACACAGCTTGGGGGTGTATTTGTATTATTTTCCGAGATACAGCTAAGGGTTGTATTTGTATTTTGGAAAATAACATAGCTTGCGGGTGTATTTGTATTATTTTCCAAGATAGAGCTAAGGGTTGTATTTGTATTTTGCAAAACAACACAGTTTGGGCATCTATTTGTATTATTTTCCGAAATACAGCTCAGTGTTGTATTTGTATTTTGAAAAATAACACAGTGTGGGGGTGTATTTATATTATTTTCCAAGATAAAGCTATGGGTTGTATTTGTATTTTTGAAAATATCACAGCTTGGTGGTGTATTTGTATTATTTTCCGAGATACTTCTATGGTTTGTATTTGTATTTTTGAAAATAACACAGCTTGGGGGTGTATTTGTATTATTTTCCAAGATAGAGCTAAGGGTTGTATTTGTGTTTTGAAAAACAACACAGTTTGGGGGTGTATTTGTATTATTTTCCGAGATACAGCTAAGTGTTGTATTTGTATTTTTGAAAATAAACGAGCTTGTGGGTGTATTTGTATTATTTTCCGAGATACAGCTGTGAGTTGTATTTGTATTTTTGAAAATAACAGAGCTTGGGCGTGTATTTTTATTATTTTCCGAGATACCGCAAAGGGTTGTATTTGTATTTTTGAAAATAACACAGCTTGGGGGTGTTTTTGCATTATTTTCCGAGATACAGCTCAGGGTTGTATTTGTATTTTTGAAAATAAATCAGCTTGGGGGTGTATTTCTATTATTATCCGAGATACAGCTAAGGGTTGTGTTTGTATTTTTGAAAATAACGCAGCTTGGGGGTGTATTTGTATTATTTTCCGAGATAGAGCGAAGTGTTGTATTTGTATTTTTGAAAATAACACAGCTTGTGGGTGTATTTGTATTATTTTCCGAGATACAGCTCAGGGTTGTATTTGTATTTTGGAAAATAACATAGATTGGGGGTGTATTTGTGTTATTTTCCGAGATACAGCTAAGGGTTGTATTTGAATTTTTTAAAATAACACAGCTTGGGGATGCATTTGTATTATTTTCCGAGATACAGATAAGGGTTGTATTTGTATTTTTGGAAATAACACAGCTTGGGGGTGTATTTTTAATATTTTCCGAGATACTGCTATGGGTTGTATTTGTATTATTGAAAATAACAGAGCATTGGGGTGTATTTGTATTATTTTCCGAGATTCAGCTAAGGTTTGTATTTGTATTTTAAAAAATAACGCAGCGTGGGGGTGTTTTTTATTATTTTCTGAGTTACAGCTAAGGCTTGAATTTGTATTTTTCAAAATATCGCAGCTTGGGGATGTATTTTTTTATTTTCGGAGATACAGCTATGGGTTGTATTTGTATTTTTGAAAATAACACAGCTTGGTGGTGTGTTTGTATCGTTTTCTGAGATACAGCTCAGGGTTTTATTTGTATTTTTGAAAATTACGCAGCTTGGGCGTGTATTTGTAATATTGTCCAAGATACAGCTATGGGTTGTATTTATATTTTGGAAAATAACACAGCTTTGTGGTGTATTTGTATTATTTTCCGAGATCCAGCTAAGGGCTGTATTTGTATTTTTGAAAATAACACAAGTTGGTGGTGTATTTGTATTATTTTCCGAGATACTGCTATGGGTTGTATTTGTATTTTTGAAAACAAAACAGCTTGGGGGTGTGATTGTATTATTTTCCGAGATATACCTAAGGGTTTTATTTGTATTTTGGAAAGTAACACAGCTTTGTGGGGTATTTGTATTATTTTCGGAGATACAGCACAGGGTTGTATCTGTATTTTTGAAAATAACACAGCTTGGGGGTGTATTTGTATTATTTTCCGAGATACAGCTAAGGGTTGTATTTGCATTTTTGAAAATAACACATCTTGTGGGTGTACTTGTATTATTTTCCAAGATATAGCTAAGTGTTGAATTTGTATTTTGGTAAATAACACAGCTTGGGGATGGATTTGTATTATTTTCCGAGATACAGCTAAGGATTGTAATTGTATTTTTGAAAATAACCGAGCATGGGGGTGTATTTGTATTATTTTCCGAGATACAGCTAACGGCTGTATTTGTATTTTTGAAAATAACACAGCTTGGGGGTGTATATGTATTATTTTTCGAGTCACAGCTAAGGTTTGTATTTGTATTTTGGAAAATAACACAGCTTGGGGGTGTATTTGTATTCTTTTCCGAGATACAGCTCAGGGTTGTATTTGTATTTTTGAAAATAACACAGCTTGGGGGTGCATTCGTATTATTTTCCACGTTACAACTCAGGGTTGTATTTGTATTTTGGAAAATAACACAGCTTGTGGGTGTATTTGTATTATTTTCCGAGATACAGCTAAGGGTTGTATTTGTATTAATGAAAATACCAGAGCTTGGGGGTGTGTTTGTATTATTTTCCGAGATACAGCTAAGGGTTGTATTTGTATTTTAGAAAATAACAGAGCTTGGGGGTGTTTTTGTATTATTTTCCGAGATACAGCTCCGGGTTGTATGTGTATTTTTGAAAATAACATAACTTGGGGGTGTATATGTATTATTTTCTGAGATACAGCTAATGGTTGTATTTGTATTTTTGAAAATAACACAGCTTGTGGGTGTTTTTGTATTATTTTCCGAGATATTGCGAAGGGTTGTATTTCTATCTTTGAAAATAACACAGCTTGGGGGTGTATTTGTATTATTTTCCAAGATAGAGCTAAGGGTTGTATTTGTATTTTTGAATATAACAGAGCTAGTGGGTGTATTTTTATTATTTTCCGAGATACAGCTATGCGTTGTGTTTGCATTTTTAAAAATAACACAGCTTGGGTGTGTATTTGTATCATTTTCGGAGATACAGCTCAGTGTTGTATTTGTATTTTTGAAAATAACACAGCTTGTGATTGTATTTGTATTATTTTCCAAGATACAGCTATGGGTTGTATTTGTATTTTTGAAAATAACACATCTCGGGGGAGTATTTGTATTATTTTCCGAGATACAGCTCAGGTTTGTATTTGTATTTTTGAAAATAACGCAGCTTGGGGGTTTATTTGTACTATTTTCCGAGATACAGCTAAGGTTTTTATTGTATTTATGAAAATAACGCAGCTTGGGGGTGTATTTGTACTATTTTCCCAGATACAGCTAAGGTTTGTATTTGTGTTTTGGAAAATAACACAGCTTGTTGGTGTATTTGTATTATTTTCCGAGATACAGCTAAGGGTTGTATTTGTATTTTTGAAAATAATAGAGCTTGGGGGTGTGTTTGTATTATTTTCCGAGATACAGCTAAGGGTTGTTTTTGTATTTTAGAAAATAACAGAGCTTGCGGGTGTTTTTGTATTATTTTCCGAGATTCAGCTCAGGGTTGTATTTGTATTTTTGAAAATAACAAAACTTGGGTGTGTATTTGTATTATTTTCCGAGATACAGCTAAGGGTTGTATTTGTATTTTTAAAAATAACACAGCTTGGGGGTGTATTTGTATTATTTTCGGAGATACAGCACAGGGTTGTATTTGTATTTTTGAAAATAACACAGCCTGGGGGTGTATTTCTATTAATTTCCGACATACAGCTAAGGGTTTTATTTGTATTATTGAAAATAACGCAGCTTGGGGGTGTATTTGTATTATTTTCAAAGATACAGCTAAGGTTTATATTTGTATTTCTGATAGTAACGCATCTTGAGTGTGTATTTGTACTATTTTCTGAGATACAGCTAAGGGTTGTATTTGTGTTTTGGAAAATAACACAGCTTGGGGGTGTATTTTTATTATTTTCTGAAATACAGCTCAGGGTTGTATTTGTATGTTTGAAAATAACACAGCTTGGGGGTTTATTTGTATTATTTTCGTAGATACAGCTCAGAGTTGTATTTGTATTTTTGAAAATAACACAGCTTGAGGGTGTATTTGTATTAATTTCCCAGATACAGCTAAGGTTTGTATTTGTATTTTTGAAAATAACACAGCTTGTGCGTGTATTTGTATTATTTTCCGAGATACAGCTAAGGGTTGTATTTGTATTTTTGAAAATAACACAGCTTGGGTGTGTATTTGTATTATATTCCCAGATACAGCTAAGGTTTGTATTTGTATTTTTGAAAATAACACAGATTGGGGGTGTACTTATATTGTTTTCCCAGATGCACCTAAAGTGGGAATTTGTATTTTTGAAAATAACACACCTTGGTGGTGTATTTGTATTATTTTCCCAGATACAGCTAAAGTTTGTATTTGTATTTTTGAAAATAACACAGCTTGGGGGTGTATTTGTATTATTTTCCGAGATATATCTAAGGGTTTTATTTGTATTTTTGAAAATAACGCAGCTGGGGTGTGTATTAGTATTATTTTCCGAGATACAGTTAGGGATTGTATTTGTGTTTTTGAAAATAACGCAGCTTGGGGGTGTTTTTGTATTATTTTCCAAGATACAGCGCAAGGTTGTATTTGTATTTTTGAAAATAACACAGCTTGTGGGTGTACTTGTATTATTTTCCCAGATACAGGTAAGGTGTGTATTTGTATTTTGGAAAATAACACTGCTTCGGTGTGTATTTGTATTATTTTCCCAGATACAGGTAAGGATTGTATTTGTATTTTTGTAAATAACACAGCTTAGGTGTGTATTTGTATTATTTACCGAGATACAGCTAAGGGTTGTATTTGCATTTTTGAAAATAACACATCTTGTGGGTGTACTTGTATTATTTCCAAGATACAGCTATGGGTTGTATTTGTATTTTAGAAAAAAACACAGCTTGGGGGTGTATTTGTATTATATTCCAACATACAGGTAAGGGTTGTATTTGTATTTTTGAAAATAACACAGCTTGGGAGTGTATTTCTGTTATTATCCGAGATACAGCTCAGGGTTGTATTTGTATTTTTGAAAATAACGCAGCTTGGGGGCGTATTTGTATTATTTTCCAAGATACAGCTATGGGTTGTATTTGTATTTTTGAAAATAACACAGTTTGGGGGTGTATTTGTATTATTTTCCGAGATACAGCTCAGGGTTTTATTAGTGTTTTTGAAAATAACACAGCTTGGGGGTGTATTTGTATTATTTTCCGTGATACAGCTCAGAGTTGTATTTATATTTTTGAAAATAACACAGATTGGGTGTGTATTTGTATTATTTTCCAAGATACAGCTATGGGTTGTATTTGTATTTTTGAAAATAACAAAGCTTTGGGGTGTATTTGTATTATTTTCTGCGATACAGATAAGTGTTTTATTTGTATTTTTGAAAATAACAGAGCTTGGGGGTGTATTTGTATTATTTTCTGAGATACAGCTAAGGTTTGTATTTGTGTTTTTGAAAATTACACAACTTGGTGGTGTATTTGTATTATTTTCCGAGATAAAGCTATGGGTTGTATTTGTATTTTTGAAAATAACACAGATTTGGGGTGTATTTGTATTATTTTCCAAGATACACCTATGGGTTGTATTTGTATTTTTGAAAATAACACAGTTTGGGGGTGTATTCGTATTATTTTCCACGTTACAGCTCAGGGTTGTATTTGTATTTGGGAAAATAACACAGCTTGGGGGTGTATTTGTATTATTTTCCGAGATACAGCTAAGGGTTGTATTTGTATTTTGGAAAATAATATAGCTTGGGGGTGTATTTGTATTATTTTCCAAGATAGAGCTAAGGGTTGTATTTGTATTTTGCAAAACAACACAGTTTGGGCATGTATTTGTATTATTTTCCGAGATACAACTCAGTGTTGTATTTGTATTTTGAAAAATAACACAGTGTGGGGGTGTATTTATATTATTTTCCAAGATAAAGCTATGGGTTGTATTTGTATTTTTGAAAGTATCACAGCTTGGGGGTGTATTTGTATTATTTTCCGAGATGCTTCTATGGTTTGTATTTGTATTTTTGAAAATAACACAGCTTGGGGGTGTATTTGTATTATTTTCCAAATATAGCTAAGGGTTGTATTTGTATTTTGCAAAACAACACAGTTTGGGGGTGTATTTGTATTATTTTCCGAGATACAGTTGTGAGTTGTATTTGCATTTTTGAAAATAACAGAGCTTGGGGGTGTATTTGTATTATTTTCCGAGATACAGCAAAGGGTTGTATTTGTATTTTTGAAAATAAAACAGCTTGGGGGTGTTTTTGCATTATTTTCCGAGATACAGCTCAGGGTTGTATTTGTATTTTTGAAAATTAATCAGCTTGGGGGTGTATTTCTATTATTATCCGAGATACAGCTAAGGGTTGTGTTTGTATTTTTGAAAATAACGCAGCTTGGGGGTGTATTTGTATTATTTTCCGAGATAGAGCGAAGTGTTGTATTTGTATTTTTGAAAATAACACAGCTTGGTGGTGTATTTGTATTATTTTCCGAGATACTGCTATGGGTTGTATTTTTATTTTTGAAAATAACACAGCTTGGGGGTGTATTTGTATTATTTTCCGAGATAGAGCTAGTTGTTGTATTTGAATTTTAGAAAATAACAGAGCTTGGGGATGTATTTGTATTATTTTCCGAGATACAGCTAATGTTTGTATTTGTATTTTAAAAAATAACGCAGCGTGGGGGTGTTTTTTTTTATTTTCTGAGTTACAGCTAAGGCTTGTATTTGTATTTTTCAAAATATCGCAGCTTGGGGATGTATTTTTTTATTTTAGGAGATACAGCTATGGGTTGTATTTGTATTTTTGAAAATAACACAGCTTGGTGTTGTGTTTGTATCGTTTTCTGAGATACAGCTCAGGGTTTTATTTGTATTTTGGAAAATAACGCAGCTTGGGGGTGTATTTGTAATATTGTCCAAGATACAGCTATGGGTTGTATTTATATTTTGGAAAATAACACAGCTTTGTGGTGTATTTGTATTATTTTGCGAGATCCAGCTAAGGGCTGTATTTGTATTTTTGAAAATAACACAAATTGGTGGTGTATTTGTATTATTTTCCGAGATACAGCTAAGGTTTGTATTTGTATTTTTGAAAACAAAACAGCTTGGGGGTGTGTTTGTATTATTTTCCGAGATATACCTAAGGGTTTTATTTGTATTTTGGAAAATAACACAGCTTTGTGGTGTATTTGTATTATTTTCGGAGATACAGCACAGGGTTGTATCTGTATTTTTGTAAATAACACAGCTTGGGGGTGTATTTGTATTATTTTCCGAGATACAGCTAAGGGTTGTATTTGCATTTTTGAAAATAACACATCTTGTGGGTGTACTTGTATTATTTTCCAAGATACAGATATGGGTTGTATTTGTGTTTTTGAAAATAACACACCTTGCGGGTGCATTCGTATTATTTTCCACGTTACAGCTCAGGGTTGTATTTGTATTTTGGAAAATAACACAGCTTGTGGGTGTTTTTGTATTATTTTCCGAGATACTGCGAAGGGTTGTATTTGTATTTTAGAAAATAACAGAGCTTGGGGGTGTTTTTGTATTATTTTCCGAGATACAGCTCAGGGTTGTATGTGTATTTTTGAAAATAACATAACTTGGGGGTGTATATGTATTATTTTCCAAGATACAGCTAAGGGTTGTATTTGTATTTTTGAAAATAACACAGCTTGTGGGTGTTTTTGTATTATTTTCCGAGATACTGCGAAGGGTTGTATTTCTATCTTTGAAAATAACACAGCTTGGGAGTGTATTTGTATTATTTTCCAAGATACAGCTAAGGGTTGTATTTGTATTTTTGAATATAACAGAGCTTGGGGGTGTATTTTTATTATTTTCCGAGATACAGCTATGCGTTTTGTTTGCATTTTTGAAAATAACACAGCTTGGGGGTGTATTTGTATCATTTTCAGAGATACAGCTCAGTGTTGTGTTTGTATTTTTGAAAATAACACAGCTTGTGAGTGTATTTGTATTATTTTCCAAGATACAGCTATGGGTTGTATTTGTATTTTTGAAAATAACACAGCTTGGGGGAGTTTTTGTATTATTTTACGAGATACAGCTCAGGTTTGTATTTGTATTTTTGAAAATAACGCAGCTTGGGGGTTTATTTGTACTATTTTCCGAGATACAGCTATGGTTTTTATTTGTATTTTTGAAAATAACGCAGCTTGGGGGTGTATTTGTACTATTTTTCCAGATACAGCTAAGGTTTGTATTTGTGTTTTGGAAAATAACACAGCTTGGTGGTGTATTTGTATTATATTCCGAGAAACAGCTAAGGGTTGTATTTGTATTTTTGAAAATAAAAGAGCTTGGGGGTGTGTTTGTATTATTTTCCGAGATACAGCTAAGGGTTGTATTTGTATTTTAGAAAATAACAGAGCTTGCGGGTGTTTTTGTATTATTTTCCGAGATTCAGCTCAGGGTTGTACTTGTATTTTTGAAAATAACAAAACTTGGGTGTGTATTTGTATTATTTTCCGAGATACAGCTAAGGGTTGTATTTATATTTTTGAAAATAACACAGCTTTGGGGTGTTTTTGTATTATTTTCTGAGATACAGCTATGGGTTGTATATGTATTTTTGAAAATAACAGAGCTTCGTGGTGTGTTTGTATCGTTTTCCGAGATACAGCTCAGGGTTGTATTTGTATTTTTGAAAATAAAACAACTTGGGTGTGTATTTCTATTATTTTCCGAGATACAGCTAAGGGTTGTATTTGTATTTTTGAAAACAACACAGCTTGGGGGTGTTTTTGTATTATTTTCCGAGATACAGCTATGGGTTGTATATGTATTTTTGAAAATAACACAGCTTGGTGGTGTGTTTGTATCGTTTTCCGAGATACAGCTCAGGGTTGTATTTGTATATTGGAAAATAAAACAGCTTGTGAGAGTATTTGTAATATTTTCCATGATACAGCTATGGTTTCTATTGGTATTTTTGAAAATAAAACAGCTTAGGGCTGTATTTGTAATATTTTGCGAGATACAGCTCAGGGTTGTATTTGTATTTTTGAAAATAACGCAGCTTGTGGATGTATTTGTATTATTTTCCGAGATACAGCTAAGGGTTGTATTTGTATTTTTGAAAATAACGCAGCTTTGGGGTGTATTTGTATTATTATCCGAGATAGAGCTAAGGGTTGTATTTGTATTTTTGAAAATAACACAGCTTGGGGGTGTATTTGTATTATTTTCGGAGATACAGCACAGGGTTGTATTTGTATTTTTGAAAATAACACAGCTTGGGGGTGTATTTGTATTATTTTCCCAGATAGAGCTAAGGTTTGTATTTGTATTTTTGAAAATAACACATCTTGGGGGTGTACTTGTATTATTTTCCCAGATACAGCTAAGTTTTGTATTTATATTTTGGAAAATAACACAGCTTGGGGGTGTATTTTTATTATTTTCCCAGATACAGCTAAGGTTTGTGTTTGTATTTTCGAAAATAACTCAGCCTGGGGGTGTATTTGTATTATTTGCCGAGATACAGCTAAGGTTTGTATTTGTATTTTTGAAAATAACACAGCTTGTGGGTGTATTTGTATTATTCTCCGAGATACAGCTAAGGGTTGTATTTGCATTTTTGAAAATAACACATCTTGTGGGTGTACTTGTATTTTTTTCCAAGATACAGATATGGGTTGTATTTGTATTTTTGAAAATAATACAGCTTGGGGGTGTATTTGTATTATTTTCCAAGATATAGCTAAGGGTTGTATTTGTGTTTTGGTAAATAACACAGCTTTGGGGTGGATTTGTATTATTTTCCGAGATACAGCTAAGGGTTTTAATTGTATTTTTGAAAATAACACAGCTTGGGGGTGTATTTGTATTATTTTCCCAGATACAGGTAAGGTTTGTATTTGTATTTTGGAAAATAACACAGCTTGGGGGTGTATTTGTATTCTTTTCCGAGATACAGCTAAGGTTTGTATTTCTATTTTTTAATATAACACATCTTGGGGGTGTATTTGTATTATTTTCCGAGACACATCTAAGGGTTGTATTGGTATTTTTGAAAATACCAGAGCTTGGGGGTGTTTTTGTATTATTTTCCGCGATACAGCTCAGGGTTATATTTGTATTTTTGAAAATAACTTAGCTTGGGGGTGTTTTTGTATTGTTTTCCGAGATACCGCTAAGGATTGCATTTGCATTTTTGAAAATAACACAGCTTGGGTTGTATTCGTATTATTTTCCGAGATACAGCTAAGGGTTGTATTTGTATTTTGGAAAACAACACAGCTTGGGGGTGTATTTGTATTATTTTCCGAGATACAGATAAGGGTTGTATTTGTATTTTTGAAAATAACACAGCTTAGGGGTGTATTTGTATTATTTTCCGAGATACAGCTACGGGTTGTATTTGTATTTTCAAAATAATGCAGCTTTGGAATGTATTTGTATTATTTTCCGAGATACAGCGGAGGGTTGTATTTGTGTTTTTGAAAATAACGCAGCTTGGTTTTGTATTTGTATTATTTTCCGAGATACAGCTTAGGGTTGTATTTGTATTTTTGAAAATAACGCAGCTTGGGGGTGTATTTGTATTATTTTCCGAGATAAAGCTAAGGGTTGTATTTGTATTTTTGAAAATGCGGCAGCTTGGGTGTGTATTTGTATTACTTTCTGAGATACAGCTAAGGTTTGTATTTGTATTTTTGAAAATAACGCAGCTTGGGGGTGTATTTGTATTATTTTCCGAGATACAGCTAAGGGTTGTATTTCTATTTTTGAAAATAACACAGTTTGGGGGTGTATTTGTATTATTTTCAGAGATACAGCTAAGGGTTGTGTTTGTATTTTTGAAAGTATCACAGCTTGGGGTGTATTTGTATTATTTTCCGAAATACAGCTAATGGTTGTATTTGTATTTTTGAAAATAACACAGCTTGGGGGTGTTTTTGTATTATTTACCCAGATACAGCTGAGGTTTGTATTTGTATTTTTGAAAATAACACATCTTGGTGGTGTATTCGTATTATTTTCCGAGATACAGCTAAGGATTGTATTTGTATTTTTGAAAATAACACAGATTGGGGGTGTATTTGTATTACTTTCTGAGATACAGCTAAGGCTTGTATTTGCATTTTTTAAAATAACACATCTTGAGGTTGTACTTGTATTATTATCCAAGATATAGCTATGGTTTGTATTTGTATTTTTGTAAATAATACAGCTTTGGGGTGTATTTGTATTATTTTCCGAGATACAGCTAAGGGTTGTATTTGTATTTTTGAAAATAACGCAGCTTGGCGGTGTATTTGTATTATTTTGCGAGTTACTGCTAAGGGTTGAATTTGTGTTTTTGAAAATAACACAGCTTGGGGGTGTATTTGTATTATTTTCCGAGATATAGCTAAGGGTTGTATTTGTATTTTGGAAAATAGCACTGCTTGGGGGTGTATTTGTATTATTTTCCGAGATAAAGCTAAGGGTTGTATTCGTGTTTTTGAAAATAACACAGCTTGGGCGTGTTTTTGTATTATTTTCCGAGATACAGCAGAAGGTGTTATTTGTATTTTTGAAAATAACACAGCTTGGGGGTGTATTTGTATTATTTTCCCAGATACAGATAAGGTTTGTATATATATTTTTGAAAATAACACAACTTGGGAGTGTATTTGTATTATTTTCCCAGATAGAGCTAAGGTTTGTATTTGTATTTTGGAAAATAACACAGCTTGCGGTGTTTTTGTATTATTTTCCGAGATACAGCCCAGGGTTGTATTTGTATTTTTGAAAATGACACAGCTTGGGGGTGTATTTGTATTATTTTCCCATATACTGCTAGGGTTTGCATTTGTATTTTTGAAAATAACACAGCTTGGGTGTGTATTTGTATTATTTTAAGACATACAGTTAAGGGTTGTATTTGCGTTTTTGAAAATAACACAGCTTGGGTGTGTATTTGTATTATTTTCCCATATGCAGCTAAGGTTTGTATTTGTATTTTTGAAAATAAGACAGATTTGGGGTTTGTTTGTATTATTTTCCAAGATACAGCTATGGGTTGTATTTGTATTTTTGAAAATAACACAGGTTGGGGGTGGATTTAAATTATTTTCCACTTTACAGCTCAGGGATGTATTTGTATTTTGGAAAATAACACAGCTTGGTGGTGTATTTGTATTGTTTTCTGAGATACAGCTAAGGGTGTATTTGTATTTTGTTAAATAACATAGCTTGGGGTGTATTTGTATTATTTTCCGAGATACAGCTAAGGGTTGTATTTGTATTTTTGAAAATATCAGAGATTGGGGGTGTATTTGTATTATTTTCCGAGATACTTCTATGGGTTGTATTTGTATTTTTGAAAATAACACAGGTTGGTTGTGTATTTGTATTATTTTCCGAGATACAGCTCAGGGATGTATTTGTCTTTTGGAAAATAACACACCTTGGGGGTGTATTTGTATTATTTTCCAAGATACAGCTATGGGTTGTATTTGTATTTTTGAAAATAACACAACTTGGGGGTGTATATGTATTATTTTCCGAGATACTTCTATGGGTTGTATTTGTATTTTTGAAAATAACACAGGTTGGTTGTGTATTTGTATTATTTTACGAGATAGAGCTCAGAGATGTATTTGTTTTCTGGAAAATAACACACCTTGGGGGTGTATTTGTATTATTTTCCAAGATACAGCTATGGGTTGTATTTGTATTTTTGAAAATAACACAGCTTGGCGGTGTATTTGTATTATTTTCCGAGATAGAGCTAAGGTTTGTATTTGTATTTTGCAAAACAACAAAGCTTGGGGGTGAATTTGTATTATTTTCCGAGATAAAGTTAAGGGTTGTATTTGTATTTTTGAAAACAAACGAGCTTGGGGGTGTATTTGTATTATTTTCTGAGATACAGCTAAGGGCTGTATTTGTATTTTTGAAAATAACACATCTTTGGAGTGTATTTGTATTATTTTCCGAGATACAGCTGTGGGTTGTATTTGTATTTTTGAAAATAACACAGCTTGTGGGTGTTTTTGCATTATTTTCCGAGATACAGCTCAGGGTTGTATTTGTATTTTTGAAAATAAATCAGCTTGGTGGTGTATTTCTATTATTTTCCGAGATACAGCTAAGGGTTGTGTTTGTATTTTTGAAAATAACGCAGCTTGGGGTAGTTTTTGTATTATTTTCCGATATACAGCGAAGGGTTGTATTTGTATTTTTGAAAATAACACAGCTTGGGTGTGTATTTGTATTATATTTCGAGATACAGCTAAGGGATGTATTTGTATTTTTGAAAATAACACAGCATGGGGGTGTATATGTGTTATTTTTCGAAACACCGCTAAGGGTTGTATTTGTATTTTTGAAAATAACAGAGCTTGGGGGTGTATTTGTATTATTTTCCGAGATACAGCTAAGGGTTGTATTTGTATTTTTGAAAATTACACAACTTGGGGGTGTATTTGTATTATTTTCTGAGATACAGCTAAGGGTTGTATTTGTATTTTTGAAAATAACACAGCCTCGGGGTTCATTTGAATTATTTTCCAAGATACAGCTATGGGTTGTATTTGTATTTTTGAAAATCACACAGCTTGGGGGTGTATTTGTATTATATTCCGAGATACAGCTCAGGGTTGTATTTGTATTTTGCAAAATAACTCATCTGGGGGGTGTATTCGTATTATTTTCCGAAATACAGCTAAGGGTTGTATTTTTCTTTTTGAAAATAAACGAGCTTGGGGGTGTATGTGTATTATTTTCTGAGATACAGCTAAGGGCTGTATTTCTATTTTTGAAAATAACACAGCTTGGGAGTGTATTTCTGTTATTATCCGAGATACAGCTCAGGGATGTATTTTTATTTTTGAAAATAACGCAGCTTGGGGGTGTATTTGTATTATTTTCCAAGATACAGTTATGGGTTGTATTTGTATTTTTGAAAATAACAGAGCTTGGGGGTGTATTTATATTATTTTCCGAGATACAGCTCAGGGTTTTATTTGTATGTTTGAAAATAACAGATCTTGGGGGTGTATTTGTATTATTTTCCGAGATACAGCTCAGGGTTGTATTTGTATTTTTGAAAATAACACAGCTTGTGCGTGTTTTTGCATTATTTTCCGAAATACAGCTCAGGGTTGTATTTGTATTTTTGAAAATAACAAAGTTTGCGGGTGTGTTTGTATTATTTTCCGCGATACAGCTAAGGGTTGTATCTGTATTTTTGAAAATAACATATCTTGGGTGTGTATTTGTATTGTTTCCTGAGATACAGCTAAGGGTTGTATTTGTGTTTTTGAAAATTACACAACTTGGTGCTGTATTTGTATTATTTTCCGAGATAAAGCTAACGGTTGTATTTGTATTTTTGAAAATAACACAGCTTCGGGGTGTATTTGAATTATTTTCCAAGATACAGCTCTGGGTTGTAATTGTATTTTTGAAAATAACACAGATTGGGGGTGTATTTGTATTATTTTCCGAGATACAGCTCAGGGTTGTATTTGTATTTTGCAAAATAACTCAGCTTGGGGGTGTACTTGTATTATTTTCCGAGATACAGCTAAGGGTTGTATTTTTATATTTGAAAATAAACGAGCTTGCCGGTGTATTTGTATTATTTTCCAAATTACAGCTAAGGGCTGTATTTGTATTTTTGAAAATAACACAGCTTGGGGGTGTTTTTGTATTATTTTCCCATATAGAGCTATGGTTTGTATTTGTATTTTTGAAAATAACACAGCTTGTGTGTGTATTTGTATTATTATCCCACATAGATATAAGGTTGTATTTTTATTTTTGAAAGTAACACAGCTTGGGGGTGTACTTGTATTATTTTCCCAGATTCAGCTAAGTTTTGTATTTGTGTTTTGGAAAATAACACAGCTTGGGGGTGTATTTGTATTATTTTCCGAGATACAGCTAAGGGCTGTATTTGTATTTTTGAAAATAACAAAACTTGGGGGTGTATTTGTATTATTTTCAGAGATACAGCTAAGGGTTGAATTTGTATTTTTGAAAATAACACAGCTCGTGTGTGTATTTGTATTATTTTCCGAGATACAGCTAAGGGTTGTATTTGTATTTCTGAAAATAAACGAGCTTGGGGGTGTATTTGTATTATTTTCTGAGATAGAGCTAAGTGCTGTATTTATATTTTTGAAAATAACACAGCTTCGTGGTGTATTTGTATTACTTTCCGAGATACAGCTGTGGTTTGTATTTGAATTTTGGAAGATAACAGAGCTTGGGGGTGTATTTTTATTATTTTCCGAGATACAGCTAAGGGATGTATTTGTATTTTTGAAAATAACAAAGCTTGGGGGTGTTTTTGTATTATTTTCCGAGATTCAGCTCAGGATTGTATTTGTATTTTTGAAAATAACACAGCTTGGGGGAGTTTTTGTATTATTTACCGAGATACAGCTCAGGGATGTATTTGTATTTTTGAAAATAATACAGCTTGGGGGTGTATTTGAATTTTTTTCAGAGATACAGGTAAGGGTTTTATTTGCATTTTTGAAAATAACCGAGTTTGGTGTGTATTTTTATTATTTTCCGAAATACAACTAAGGGCTGTATTTGTGTTTTTGAAAATAACACAGCTTGGGGGTGTATTTTTATTATTTTCCGATATACAGGTATGTGCTGTATTTATATTTTTGAAAACAACACAACTTGGGGGTGTATTTGTATTATTTTCCGAGATACAGCTAAGTGTTGTATTTGTATTTTTGAAAATAACACAGCTCTGGGTGAATTTGTATTATTTTCCGAGATACAGCTCTGGGTTGTATTTGTATTTTGCAAAATAACTCAGCTTGGGGGTGTATTTGTATTATTTTCCGAGAAACAGCTAAGCGTTGTATTTTTATTTTTGAAAATAAACGAGCATGGGGGTATATTTGTGTTATTTTCTGAGATACAGCTAAGGGCTGTATTTGTATTTTTGAAAATAACACAGTTTTGGGGTGTATTTGTATTATTTTCCGAGACACCGCTCAGGGTTGTATTTGTATTTTTGAAAATAACACATCTTTTGGGTGTACTTGTACTATTTTCAAAGATACAGCTATGCATTGTATTTGTATTTTTGTAAATAACACAGTTGGGATTGTATTTGTATTATTTTCCAACATACAGCTATCGGTTCTATTTGGATTTTTGAAAATAACACAGCTTGTGGGAGTATTTGTATTATTTTCCGAGATACAGCTTAGGGTTTTATTTGTATTTTTGAAAATAACACAGCATGGGGGTGTATTTCTATTATTTTCCGAGATACAGCTAAGGTTTGTATTTGCATTTTTGAAAATAACACATCTTGTGGGTGTACTTGTATTATTTTAAAAGATACAGCTATGGGTTGTATTTGTATTTTTGAAAATAACACAGCTTGGGGGTGTATTTGTATTATTTTCCGAGATACAGCTAAGGGATGTATTTGTATTTTTCAAAATAACACAGCTTGGGGGTGTATTTGTATTATTTTCCAACATACAGCTATGGGTTGTATTTGTATTTTAGAAAATAATACAGCTTGGGTGTGTATTTGTATTACTTTCCGAGATACAGCTGTGGGTTGTAATTGTATTTTGGAAAATAACAGAGCTTGGGGGTGTATTTTTATTATTTTCCGAGATACAGCTAAGGGATGTATTTGTATTTTTGAAAATAACACAGCTTGCGGGTGTTTTTGTATTATTTTCCGAGATACAGCTCAGGGTTGTATTTGTATTTTTGAAAATAACACAGCTTGGGTGTGTATTTGTATTATTTTCCGAGATACAGCTAAGGATTGTATTTGTATTTTTGAAAACAACACAGCTTGTGGCTGTATTTCCATTATTTTCCAAGATACAGCTAAGGGTTCTATTTGTATTTTTGCAAATAACACAGCTTGGGGGTGTATTTGTATTATTTTCCAAGATAAGGCTATGAATTACATCTGTATTTTTGACAATAACACAGCTTTGGGGTGTATTTGTATTACTTTCCAAGATACAGCTAATGTTTGTATTTGTATTTTTGAAAATAAGACCTCTTGGTGGTGTATTTGTATTACTTTCCAAGATAGAGCTAAGTGTTGTGTTTGTATTTTTGACAATAACACAGTTTGGGGGGTTATTTGTATTATTTTCCATGATACAGCTAAGGGTTTGGTTTGTATTTTTGAAAATAACACAACTTGAGGTTGTATTTGTATTATTTTCAAAGATAGAGCTAAGGGTTGTATTTGTGTTTTCGAAAATAACACAGCATTGGGGTGTATTTGTATTATTTTCAAAGATACATCTAAGGGTTTTATTTGTATTTTCCACGATAATGCAGCTTGGGAGTGTATTTGTATTATTTTCAAAGATACAGCTAAGGGTTGTATTTGTATTTTTGACAGTAACTCAGATTGGGGTGTATTTGTATTATTTTCAAAGATACAGCTAAGGGTTGTATTTGTCTTTTTGAAAATAACACATCTTGGGGGTGTATTTGTATTATTTATCAAGGTACAACTAATGGTTGTATTTGTATTTTTGAAAATAACATAGCTAGGGCTTGTATTTGCATTATTTTCCAAGATACAGCTAAGGGTTGTATTGGTATTTTTGAAAATAACACAGCTTGGGAGTGTATGTGTATTACTTTCCAAGATACAGCTAAGGTTTGTATTTGTATTTTTGACAATAACACAGCTTTGGGGTGTATTTGTATTATTTTCCAAGATACAGCTAAGGGTTTTATTTGTATTTTTGAAAATAACACAGCTTGGGGGTGTATTTGTATTACTTTCCAAGATACAGCTAAGGGTGTATTTGTATTTTTGAAAATAACACCGCTTGGGGTTGTATTTGTATTACTTTCGGAGATACAGATAAGTGTTGTTTTTGTATTTTTTAAAATAACAGCGCTTGGGGGTGTATTTGTATTATTTTCCTAGATACAGCTAAGGGTTGTACTTGTATTTTTGAAAATAACACCGCTTGGGGGTGTATTTGTATTATTTTCTGCGATACAGCTAAGGGTTGTATTTGTATTTTTGAAAATAACACAGCTTGGGGGTGTATTTGTATTATTTTCCGAGATACAGCTAAGGGTTTTATTTGTATTTTTGACAATAACACGGCTTGGGGGTGTATTTGTATTATTTTCCGAGATACAGCTAAAGGTTGTATTTGTATTTTTGAAAATCACACGGCTTGTGTTTGTATTTGTATTATTTTCCGAGATACAGCTAAGGGTTGTATTTCTATTTTTGAAAATAACACCGCTTGGAGGTGTATTGGTATTATATTCCGTGATACAGCTAAGGGTTGTATTTTTATTTTTGAAAATAACACAACTTTTGGGTGTATTTCTATTATTTTCAAAGATACAGCTATGGATTGTATTTGTATTTTTGAAAATAACACAGCTTGGGAGTGTATTTGTATTATTTTCCGACATACAGCTAAGGGTTGAATTAGTTTTTTTTTTTTAAATAACACAGCTTGGGAGTGTATTTGTATTATTTTCTGACATACGGCTAAGGATTGTAATTGTATTTTTGAAAATAACACAGCTTGTGGGTGTATTTGTATTATTTTCCAAGATACATCTAAGGGTTCTATTTCTATTTTTGAAAATAACACAGCTTCGGGTTGTATTTGTATTATTTTCCAAGATACAGCTAAGGGTTGTATTTGTATTTTTGAAAATTACACAGCTTGGTGGTGTATTTGTATTATTTTCCGAGATACAGCTAAGGGTTGTATTTGTATTTTTGAAAATAACACAGCTTGGGGTCTCTTTGTATTATTTTCCGAGATACAGCTAAGGGTTGTATTTTTATTTTTGAAAATAACACAGCTTGGGGGTCTCTTTGTATTATTTTCAAAGATAGAGCTAAGGGTTGTATTTGTATTTTTGAAAATAACAGAGCTTGGGGTTGTATTTGTATTATTTTCGAAGATATATCTAAGGGTTGTATTTGTATTTTTGAAAATCACACAGCTTGGGGGTGTATTTGTATTATTTTCCGAGATACTGCTAAGGGTTGTATATCTATTTTTGAAAATAACACAGCTTGGGGGTGTATTTGTATTATTTTCTGAGATACAGCTAAGGGTTGAATTTGTTTTTTTGAAAATAACAAAGCTTGTGGGTGTATTTGTATTATTTTCTGACATACGGCTAAGGGTTGTAATTGTATTTTTGACAATAACACAGCTTGGGGGTGTATTTGTATTATTTTCCGAGATACAGCTAAGGGTTGTGTTTGTATTTTTGAAAACAACACAGCTTCGGGTTGTATTTGTATTATTTTCCAAGATACAGCTAAGGGTTGTATTTGTATTTTAGAAAATTACACAGCTTGGTGGTGTATTTGTATTATTTTCCGAGATACAGCTAAGGGTTGTTTGTATTTTTGAAAATAGCACAGCTTGGGGGCGTATTTGTATTATTTTCCGAGATACAGCTAAGGATTGTATTTGTATTTTTGAAAATAACACAGCTTGGGGGTGTATTTGTAATATTTTCCAAGATAGAGCTAAGGGTTGTATTTCTTTTTTGACAATAACACAGCATGGGGGCGTATTTGTATTATTTTCAAAGATACAGCTAAGGGTTTTATGTGTATTTTTGACAATAACACAGGTTGGGGGTGTATTTGTATTAATTTCAAAGTTACAGCTAAGTGTTGTATTTGTATTTTTGACAATAACAAACCTGGGGGTGTATTTGTATTATTTTCCAAGATACAGCTAAAAGTTGTATTTGTATTTTTGACAATAACACAGCGTGTGGGTGTATTTTTATTATTTTCCAAGATACAGCTAAGGATTGTATTTGTATTTTTGACAATAACACAGCTAGGGGGTGTATTTGTATTATTTTCCAAAATACAGCTAAGGGTTGTATGTGTATTTTTCATAATAAAGCATCTTGTGGCTGTATTTGTATTATTTTCCAAGATACAGCTAGGGGTTGTATTTGTATTTTTGAAAATAACACTGCTTGGTGTTGTATTTGTAGTATTTTCCAAGTTACAGCTTAGGGTTGTATACGTATTTTTGACTATAAAACAGCTTGTTTGTGTATTTGTATTAATTTGCGAGATAAAGCTAAGGGTTGTATCTGTAGTTTTGAAAATAACACAGCTTGGGGGTGTATTTGTATTATTTTCCGAGATACAGCTTAGGGTTGTATCTGAATTTTTGACAATAACACAGCTTGGGTCTGTATTTGTATTATTTTCCGAGATACAGCTAAGGGTTGTATTTGTATTTTTGAAAATAACACAGCTTGTGGGTGTAATTGTATTATTTTCCAAGATACAGCTAAGGGTTGTATTTGTATTTTTGAAAATAACACAGCTTGGGGTTGTATTTGTATTATTTTCCAAGATACAGCTAAGGGTTGTATTTGTATTTTTGAAAATAACACAGCTTGGGGTTGTATATGTATTATTTTCCGAGATATAGCTAAGGGTTGTATTTGTGTTTTTTAAAAAAACACAGCTTGGGAGTGTATTTGAATTATTTTACAAGATATAGCTAAGGATTTTGTTTGTATTCTTGACAATAACAAAGCCGGTGGTGTATTTGAATTATTTTCCAAGATACAGCTAAGGCTTGTATTTGTATTTTTGAAAATAACACAGCTTGGGTTTGTATTTGTATTATTTTCCAAGATACAGCTAAGTGTTGTATTTGTGTTTTTGAAAATAACACAGCTTGGGGGTGTATTTGTATTATTTTCCAAGATACAGCTAACGGTTGTATTTGTATTTTTGAAAATAACACAGATTGGGTGTGTATTTGTATTATTTTCCCAGATAAAGCTAAGGGTTGTATTTGTATTTTTGAAAATAACACAGCTTGAAGGTGTATTTGTATTATTTTACAATTACAGCTAAGGGTTGTATTTGTATTTTTGACAATAACAAAGCCTGTGGGGGTATTTGTATTATTTTACAAGGTATAGCTAAGATTTGTATTTGTATTTTTGAAAATAACACAGCTTGTGTTGTATTTGTATTATTTTCCAAGATACATCTTTTCGTTGTATTTGTATTTTTTACACTAACACAGCTTGGGGGTGTATTTGTATTATTTTCCAAGATACAGCTAAGGTTTTATTTTTAGTTTTGAAAATAACCCAGCTTTGGTGTGTATTTGTATTATTTTCCAAGATACAGCTAAGGCTTGTATGTGTGTTTTTGAAAATAACACAGCTTGGGTGTGCATTTGCATTATTTTCCCAATTACAGCTAAGGGTTGTATTTGTGTTTTTGAATATAACACAGCTTGAGGGTGTATTTGTATTATTTTCCATGATACAGCTAAGGGTTGTATTTGTATTTTTGAAAATAACAGAGCTTGTGGTGTATTTGTATTATTTTCCAAGATACAGCTAATGGTTTTATTTGTATTTTAGAAAATAACGTATCTTGGGGGTGTATTTGTATCATTTCCCAAGATACAACTAAGGTAAGTATTTGTATTATTGACAATAAAAAAGCTTGGGGCTGTATTTGTATTATTTTACAAGATACAGCTAATGGTTGTATTTGTATTTTTGAAAATAACACAGCTTGGCGGTGTATTTGTATTATTTTCAAAGACACAACTAAGGATGGTATTTGCAGTTTTGAAAATAACACAGATTGGGGGTGTATTTGTATTATTTTCCAAGATACAGCTAAGGGTTGTATTTGCTTTTTTGAAAATAACACAGCTTGTGGGTTTATTTGAATTATTTCCCAAGATACAGCTAAGGGTTGTATTTGTATTTTTGAAAATAACACAGCTTGCGGGTGTATTTGTCTTATTTTCTGAGATAAAGATAAGGGTTGTATTTGTATTTTTGAAAATAACACAGCTTGGGGGTATATTTGTATTATTTTCCAAGATACAGCTAAGGCTTGTATTTGTGTTTTTGAAAATAACACAGCTTGGGTGTGTATTTGCATTATTTTCCAAGATACAGCTAAGTGTTGTATTTGTATTTTTGAAAATAACACAGCTCGGGGTTGTATTTGTATTATACTCCAAGATACAGCTAAGGGTTGTATTTGTGTTTTTGAAAATAACACAGCTAGGGCGTGTATTTGTATCATTTTCCAAGATACAGCTAAGGTTTGTATTTGTATTTTTGGAAATATCACAGATTGGGAATGTATTTGTATTATATTCCAAGATACAGCTAAGTGTTGTATTTGTATTTTTGAAAATAACACAGCTTGGGGTTGTATTTACTTTCTTACTAAAAGAATGCTCAACTCAAAGGGACACAGCTCACTCGTTTTGACTTCATGATCTATGGCAGGTAGAGACAACTTTTTGAAAATACACAGCTAAAACTGTCTGTGCTTTGAATGCTAGACATGTTTTTCAGAATACACAGCTAAAACGGTCCCCGCTTTAACTGCTGAAGCACTTAAAGCGGGGACCGTTTTAGCTGTGTATTTTGAAAAAGTTGTGTGCTCTTCAAAGAGAAAGCTACTTTTGCTGTGTCTTTGGGTTCGAGGGGAAATGGGAGTCCTCTTCAGTCAGCAGGGACGACACCTGAGTCCTTTGCAGTCCTCTTGTCTACCACTGAGGGTGAAATGAGAGTGGTCCCTGTCATCATGAGCCATGTCTGAAAGAATTATTCACATTCCCTACGAGAATAGACGGGTGAAATAGCAAAAGGTGTGTCTTCCTTTGGAGCATGGACGGGTTCAAAGCCCACCTCATACCACTAAGTATTTTGCTGAACACGAGCAGTTGTGTGTGCGGCCTGTGTTTGGGTGATTTTTGTGTCGTGTGTGTGTGTGTGTGTGTGTGTGTGTGTGTGTGTGTGTGTCTGTGTGTGTGTGTCTGTATTTCTGTCTCCATTCCTGAGCAGCAAATCTTTTTTTCCTCTTTTAGCATGTTACTCACAACAGTGGATGAAGCCCAGCACTCCTGAAAACACAATCCATGTATGGTTGAAGGAAATTTTCTTGGTGATGAGTGAGAGGTTGGTGACTGAAACCAGCTCATTTCCCATTGACCACTGAGGTCACATCTCTCAGGTGAGAAGCAAAGTGAGAATTTGAACCAGGCACATTCTCCTTAGAGACAATGGGCCAAAGACAGGTCCGATGGAATCGAATGTCTTTTCATGTTGACATCCATCCCGTCAAGCCCTCGTTAAGCCATTGAAGTGTCACATTGGGCCTGGGGGAGGCGGTGCACCCTGTGAAATTACACGTCCGAAGATTTGGATTTGATTTCCAGCCCTCTGCCAGTCAGTCTGCCAGGCACTTTCATGTGACAAGCCTTAGGCGAGTCCCTTTCTGTCTCTGATTCCCGATTCCTTCACAGGGATTTAGGTGGGCCTTAACGCCCACTGGGAAAAGATCCCTCTGCCAGCTCAGTGCCTGCTTTCCTGGTTTGACTTTTCAATCTGGACTTGAATACACCTTTGGTTTTGGATTGACTCTATTACCTCTCCTAGAAATTAACACACAAAACTGACAGCTGATTGACAAGATGAGAAGCAGTTTTCCAAAATTCAAATTGAACTTAATCCTTTCTTACTAAAAGAATGCTCAAATCAAAGGGACACAGCTCACTCGTTTTGACTTCATGAGCTATGGCAGGTAGAGACAACTTTTTGAAAATACACAGCCAAAACTGTCCGTGCTTTGAATGCTAGACATGTTTTTCAGAATACCCAGCTAAAACGGTCCCTGCTTTAAGTGTTAAAGCACTTAAAGCGGAGACCGTTTTAGCTGTGTATTTTGAAAAATTTGTTTGCTCTTCAAAGAGAAAGCTACTTTTGCTGTGTCTTTGGGTTCGAGGGGAAATGGGAGTCCTCTTCAGTCAGCAGGGACGACACCTGAGTCCTCTGCAGTCCCCTTGTCTGCCTCTTAGGGTGAAATGAGAGTGGTCCCTGTCATCATGAGCCATGTCTGAAAGAATTATTCACATTCCCTACGAGAATAGACGGGTGAAATAGCAAAAGGTGTGTCTTCCTTTGGAGCATGGACGGGTTCAAAGCCCACCTCATACCACTAAGTATTTTGCTGAACACGAGCAGTTGTGTGTGTGGCCCGTGTTTGGGAGATTTTTGTGTCGTGTGTGTGTGTGTGTGTGTGTGTGTGTGTGTGTGTGTGTCTGTATTTCTGTCTCCATTCCTGAGCAGCAAATCTTTTTTCCTCTTTTAGCATGTTACTCACAACTGTGGATGAAGCCCTGCACTCCTGAAAACACAATCCATGTATGGTTGAAGGAAATTTTCTTGGTGATGAGTGAGAGGTTGGTGACTGAAACCAGCTCATTTCCCATTGACAACTGAGGTCACATCTCTCAGGTGAGAAGCAAAGTGAGAATTTGAACCAGGCACATTCTCCTTAGAGACAATGGGCCAAAGACAGGTCCGATGGAATCGAATGTCTTTTCATGTTGACATCCATCCCTTCAAGCCCTCGTTAAGCCATTGAAGTGTCACATTGGGCCTGGGGGAGGCGGTGCACCCTGTGAAATTACACGTCCGAAGATTTGGATTTGATTTCCAGCCCTCTGCCAGTCAGTCTGCCAGGCACTTTCATGTGACAAGCCTTAGGCGAGTCCCTTTCTGTCTCTGATTCCCGATTCCTTCACAGGGATTTAGGTGGGCCTTAACGCCCACTCGGAAAAGATCCCTCTGCCAGCTCAGTGCCTGCTTTCCTGGTTTGACTTGTCAATCTGGACTTGAATACACCTTTGGTTTTGGATTGACTCTATTACCTCTCCTAGAAATTAACACACAAAACTGACAGCTGATTGACAAGATGAGAAGCAGTTTTCCAAAATTCAAATTGAACTTAATCATTTCTTACTAAAAGAATGCTCAAATCAAAGGGACACAGCTCACTCGTTTTGACTTCATGAGCTATGGCAGGTAGAGACAACTTTTTGAAAATACACAGCCAAAACTGTCCGTGCTTTGAATGCTAGACATGTTTTTCAGAATACACAGCTAAAACGGTCCCTGCTTTAAGTGTTAAAGCACTTAAAGCTGAGAACGTTTTAGCTGTGTATTTTGAAAAATTTGTGTGCTCTTCAAAGAGAAAGCTACTTTTGCTGTGTCTTTGGGTTCGAGGGGAAATGGGAGTCCTCTTCAGTCAGCAGGGACGACACCTGAGTCCTCTGCAGTCCTCTTGTCTGCCTCTTAGGGTGAAATGAGAGTGGTCCCTGTCATCATGAGCCATGTCTGAAAGAATTATTCACATTCCCTACGAGAATAGACGGGTGAAATAGCAAAAGGTGTGTCTTCCTTTGGAGCATGGACGGGTTCAAAGCCCACCTCATACCACTAAGTATTTTGCTGAACACGAGCAGTTGTGTGTGTGGCCCGTGTTTGGGAGATTTTTGTGTCGTGTGTGTGTGTGTGTGTGTGTGTGTGTGTGTGTGTGTGTGTCTGTATTTCTGTCTCCATTCCTGAGCAGCAAATCTTTTTTCCTCTTTTAGCATGTTACTCAAAACTGTGGATGAAGCCCTGCATTCCTGAAAACACAATCCATGTATGGTTGAAGGAAATTTTCTTGGTGATGAGTGAGAAGTTGGTGACTGAAACCAGCTCATTTCCCATTGACCACTGAGGTCACATCTCTCAGGTGAGAAGCAAAGTGAGAATTTGAACTAGGCACATTCTCCTTAGAGACAATGGGCCAAAGACAGGTCCGATGGAATCGAATGTCTTTTCATGTTGACATCCATCACGTCAAGCCCTCGTTAAGCCATTGAAGTGTCACATTGGGCCTGGGGGAGGCGGTGCACCCTGTGAAATTACACGTCCGAAGATTTGGATTTGATTTCCAGACCTCTGCCAGTCAGTCTGCCAGGCACTTTCATGTGACAAGCCTTAGGCGAGTCCCTTTCTGTCTCTGATTCCCGATTCCTTCACAGGGATTTATGTGGGCCTTAACACCCACTGGGAAAAGATCCCTCTGCCAGCTCAGTGCCTGCTTTCTTGGTTTGACTTGTCAATCTGGACTTGAATACACCTTTGGTTTTGGATTGACTCTATTACCTCTCCTAGAAATTAACACACAAAACTGACAGCTGATTGACAAGATGAGAAGCAGTTTTCCAAAATTCAATTGAACTTAATCCTTTCTTACTAAAAGAATGCTCAAATCAAGGGGTCACAGCTCACTCGTTTTGACTTCATGAGCTATGGCAGGTAGAGACAACTTTTTGAAAATACACAGCTAAAACTGTCCGTGCTTTGAATGCTAGACATGTTTTTCAGAATACACAGCTAAAGCGGGGACCGTTTTAGCTGTGTATATTGAAAAATTTGTGTGCTCTTCAAAGAGAAAGCTACTTTTGCTGTGTCTTTGGGTTCGAGGGGAAATGGGAGTCCTCTTCAGTCAGCAGGGACGACACCTGAGTCCTTTGCAGTCCTCTTGTCTACCACTGAGGGTGAAATGAGAGTGGTCCCTGTCATCATGAGCCATGTCTGAAAGAATTATTCACATTCCCTACGAGAATAGACGGGTGAAATAGCAAAAGGTGTGTCTTCCTTTGGAGCATGGACGGGTTCAAAGCCCACCTCATACCACTAAGTATTTTGCTGAACACGAGCAGTTGTGTGTGCGGCCTGTGTTTGGGTGATTTTTGTGTCGTGTGTGTGTGTGTGTGTGTGTGTGTATGTGTGTGTGTGTGTGTGTCTGTATTTCTGTCTCCATTCCTGAGCAGCAAATCTTTTTTCCTCTTTTAGCATGTTACTCACAACTGTGGATGAAGCCCAGCACTCCTGAAAACACAATCCATGTATGGTTGAAGGAAATTTTCTTGGTGATGACTGAGAGGTTGGTGACTGAAACCAGCTCATTTCCCATTGACCACTGAGGTCACATCTCTCAGGTGAGAAGCAAAGTGAGAATTTGAACCAGGCACATTCTCCTTAGAGACAATGGGCCAAAGACAGGTCCGATGGAATCGAATGTCTTTTCATGTTGACATCCATCCAGTCAAGCCCTCGTTAAGCCATTGAAGTGTCACATTGGGCCTGGGGGAGGCGGTGCACCCTGTGAAATTACACGTCCGAAGATTTGGATTTGATTTCCAGCCCTCTGCCAGTCAGTCTGCCAGGCACTTTCATGTGACAAGCCTTAGGCGAGTCCCTTTCTGTCTCTGATTCCCGATTCCTTCACAGCGATTTATGTGGGCCTTAACACCCACTGGGAAAAGATCCCTCTGCCAGCTCAGTGCCTGCTTTCTTGGTTTGACTTGTCAATCTGGACTTGAATACACCTTTGGTTTTGGATTGACTCTATTACCTCTCCTAGAAATTAACACACAAAACTGACAGCTGATTGACAAGATGAGAAGCAGTTTTCCAAAATTCAAATTGAACTTAATCCTTTCTTACTAAAAGAATGCTCAAATCAAGGGGACACTGCTCACTCGTATTGACTTCGTGAGCTATGGCAGGTAGAGACAACTTTTTGAAAATACACAGCTAAAACTGTCCGTGCTTTGAATGCTAGACATTTTTTTTCAGAATACATAGCTAAAACGGTCCCCGCTTTAAGTGCTAAAGCGGGTACCGTTTTAGCTGTGTATTTAGCACTTAAAGCGGGGACCGTTTTAGCTGTGTATTTTGAAAAAGTTGTGTGCTCTTCAAAGAGAAAGCTACTTTTGCTGTGTCTTTGGGTTCGAGGGGAAATGGGAGTCCTCTTCAGTCAGCAGGGACGACACCTGAGTCCTTTGCAGTCCTCTTGTCTGCCTCTGAGGGTGAAATGAGAGTGGTCCCTGTCATCATGAGCCATGTCTGAAAGAATTATTCACATTCCCTACGAGAATAGACGGGTGAAATAGCAAAAGGTGTGTCTTCGTTTGGAGCATGGATGGGTTCAAAGCCCACCTCATACCAATAAGTATTTTGCTGAACACGAGCAGTTGTGTGTGCGGCCTGTGTTTGGGTGATTTTTGTGTCGTGTGTGTGTGTGTGTGTGTGTGTGTGTGTGTGTGTGTCTGTGTGTGTGTGTCTGTATTTCTGTCTCCATTCCTGAGCAGCAAATCTTTTTTCCTCTTTTAGCATGTTACTCACAACTGTGGATGAAGCCCAGCACTCCTGAAAACAGAATCCATGTATGGTTGAAGGAAATTTTCTTGGTGATGAGTGAGAGGTTGGTGACTGAAACCAGCTCATTTCCCATTGACCACTGAGGTCACATCTCTCAGGTGAGAAGCAAAGTGAGAATTTGAACCAGGCACATTCTCCTTAGAGACAATGGGCCAAAGACAGGTCCGATGGAATCGAATGTCTTTTCATGTTGACATCCATCCCGTCAAGCCCTCGTTAAGCCATTGAAGTGTCACATTGGGCCTGGGGGAGGCATTGCACCCTGTGAAATTACACGTCCGAAGATTTGGATTTGATTTCCAGCCCTCTGCCAGTCAGTCTGCCAGGCACTTTCATGTGACAAGCCTTAGGCGAGTCCCTTTCTGTCTCTGATTCCCGATTCCTTCACAGGGATTTATGTGGGCCTTAACGCCCACTGGGAAAAGATCCCTCTGCCAGCTCAGTGCCTGCTTTCTTGGTTTGACTTGTCAATCTGGACTTGAATACACCTCTGGTTTTGGATTGACTCTATTACCTCTCCTAGAAATTAACACACAAAACTGACAGCTGATTTACAAGATGAGACGCAGTTTTCCAAAATTCAAATTGAACTTAATCCTTTCTTACTAAAAGAATGCTCAAATCAAGGGGACACAGCTCACTCGTTTTGACTTCATGAGCTATGGCAGGTAGAGACAAATTTTTGAAAATACACAGCTAAAACTGTCCGTGCTTTGAATGCTAGACATGTTTTTCAGAATACACAGCTAAAGCGGGGACCGTTTTAGCTGTGTATATTGAAAAATTTGTGTGCTCTTCAAAGAGAAAGCTACTTTTGCTGTGTCTTTGGGTTCGAGGGGAAATGGGAGTCCTCTTCAGTCAGCAGGGACGACACCTGAGTCCTCTGCAGTCCTCTTGTCTGCCTCTGAGGGTGAAATGAGAGTGGTCCCTGTCATCATGAGCCATGTCTGAAAGAATTATTCACATTCCCTACGAGAATAGACGGGTGAAATAGCAAAAGGTGTGTCTTCCTTTGGAGCATGGACGGGTTCAAAGCCCACCTCATACCACTAAGTATTTTGCTGAACACGAGCAGTTGTGTGTGCGGCCTGTGTTTGGGTGATTTTTGTGTCGTCTGTGTGTGTGTGTGTGTGTGTGTATGTGTGTGTGTGTGTGTGTCTGTATTTCTGTCTCCATTCCTGAGCAGCAAATCTTTTTTCCTCTTTTAGCATGTTACTCACAACTGTGGATGAAGCCCAGCACTCCTGAAAACACAATCCATGTATGGTTGAAGGAAATTTTCTTGGTGATGAGTGAGAGGTTGGTGACTGAAACCAGCTCATTTCCCATTGACCACTGAGGTCACATCTCTCAGGTGAGAAGCAAAGTGAGAATTTGAACCAGGCACATTCTCCTTAGAGACAATGGGCCAAAGACAGGTCCGATGGAATCGAATGTCTTTTTATGTTGACATCCATCCCGTCAAGCCCTCGTTAAGACACTGAAGTGTCACATTGGGCCTGGGGGAGGCGGTGCACCCTGTGAAATTTTGAAAAAGTTGTGTGCTCTTCAAAGAGAAAGCTACTTTTGCTGTGTCTTTGGGTTCGAGGGGAAATGGGTGTCCTCTTCAGTCAGCAGGGATGACACCTTAGTCCTTTGCAGTCCTCTTTTTTGCCTCTGAGGGTGAAATGAGAGTGGTCCCTGGCATCATGAGCCATGTCTGAAAGAATTATTCACATTCCCTACGAGAATAGACGGGTGAAATAGCCAAAGGTGTGTCTTCCTTTGGAGCATGGACGGGTTCAAAGCCCACCTCATACCACTAAGTATTTTGCTGAACACGAGCAGTTGTGTGTGCGGCCTGTGTTTGGGTGTTTTTTGTGTTAGGTGTTCGTGTGTGTGTGTGTATGTGGTGTGTGTGGGTGTGTCTGTGTGTGTGTGTCTGTATTTCTGTCTCCATTCCTGAGCAGCAAATATTTTTTCCTCTTTTAGCATGTTACTCACAACTGTGGATGAAGCCCAGCACTCCTGAAAACACAATCCATGTATGGTTGAAGGAATTTTTCTTGGTGATGAGTGACAGGTTGGTGACTGAAACCAGCTCATTTCCCATTGACCACTGAGGTCACATCTCTCAGGTCAGAAGCAAAGTGAGAATTTGAACCAGGCACATTCTCCTTAGAGACAATGGGCCAAAGACAGGTCCGATGGAATCGAATGTCTTTTCATGTTGACATCCATCCAGTCAAGCCCTCGTTAAGCCATTGAAGTGTCACATTGGGCCTGGGGGAGGCGGTGCACCCTGTGAAATTACACGTCCGAAGATTTGGATTTGATTTCCAGCCCTCTGCCAGTCAGTCTGCCAGGCACTTTCATGTGACAAGCCTTAGGCGAGTCCCTTTCTGTCTCTGATTCCCGATTCCTTCACAGCGATTTATGTGGGCCTTAACACCCACTGGGAAAAGATCCCTCTGCCAGCTCAGTGCCTGCTTTCTTGGTTTGACTTGTCAATCTGGACTTGAATACACCTTTGGTTTTGGATTGACTCTATTACCTCTCCTAGAAATTAACACACAAAACTGACAGCTGATTGACAAGATGAGAAGCAGTTTTCCAAAATTCAAATTGAACTTAATCCTTTCTTACTAAAAGAATGCTCAAATCAAGGGGACACAGCTCACTCGTATTGACTTCGTGAGCTATGGCAGGTAGAGACAACTTTTTGAAAATACACAGCTAAAACTGTCCGTGCTTTGAATGCTAGACATTTTTTTTCAGAATACATAGCTAAAACGGTCCCCGCTTTAAGTGCTAAAGCGGGTACCGTTTTAGCTGTGTATTTAGCACTTAAAGCGGGGACCGTTTTAGCTGTGTATTTTGAAAAAGTTGTGTGCTCTTCAAAGAGAAAGCTACTTTTGCTGTGTCTTAAGGGTTCGAGGGGAAATGGGAGTCCTCTTCAGTCAGCAGGGACGACACCTGAGTCCTTTGCAGTCCTCTTGTCTGCCTCTGAGGGTGAAATGAGAATGGTCCCTGTCATCATGAGCCATGTCTGAAAGAATTATTCACATTCCCTACGAGAATAGACGGGTGAAATAGCAAAAGGTGTGTCTTCCTTTGGAGCATGGACGGGTTCAAAGCCCACTTCATACCACTAAGTATTTTGCTGAACACGAGCAGTTGTGTGTGAGGCCTGTGTTTGGGTGATTTTTGTGTCATGTGTGTGTGTGTGTGTGTGTGTGTGTGTGTGTGTCTGTGTATGTGTGTCTGTATTTCTGTCTCCATTCCTGAGCAGCAAATCTTTTTTCCTCTTTTAGCATGTTACTCACAACTGTGGATGAAGCCCAGCACTCCTGAAAACACAATCCATGTATGGTTGAAGGAAATTTTCTTGGTGATGAGTGAGAGGTTGGTGACTGAAACCAGCTCATTTCCCATTGACCACTGAGGACACATCTCTCAGTTGAGAAGCAAAGTGAGAATTTGAACCAGGCACATTCTCCTTAGAGACAATGGGCCAAAGACAGGTCCGATGGAATCGAATGTCTTTTCATGTTGACATCCATCCCGTCAAACCCTCGTTAAGCCATTGAAGTGTCACATTGGGCCTGGGGGAGGCGGTGCACCCTGTGAAATTACACGTCCGAAGATTTGGATTTGATTTCCAGCCCTCTGCCAGTCAGTCTGCCAGGCACTTTCATGTGACAAGCCTTAGGCGAGTCCCTTTCTGTCTCTGATTCCCGATTCCTTCACAGGGATTTATGTGGGCCTTAACGCCCACTGGGAAAAGATCCCTCTGCCAGCTCAGTGCCTGCTATCTTGGTTTGACTTGTCAATCTGGACTTGAATACACCTTTGGTTTTGGATTGACTCTATTACCTCTCCTAGAAATTAACACACAAAACTGACAGCTGATTGACAAGATGAGAAGCAGTTTTCCAAAATTCAAATTGAACTTAATCCTTTATTCCTAAAAGAATGCTCAAATCAAGGGGACACAGCTCACTTGTTTTGACTTCATGAGCTATGGCAGGTAGAGACAAATTTTGAAAATACACAGCTAAAACTGTCCGTGCTTTGAATGCTAGACATGTTTTTCAAAATACACAGCCAAAACGGTTCCCGCTTTAAGTGCTAAAGCAATTAAAGCGGGGACCGTTTTGGCTGTGTATTTTGAAAAAGTTGTGTGCTCTTCAAAGAGAAAGCTACTTTTGCTGTGTCTTTGGGTTCGAGGGGAAATGGGAGTCCTCTTCAGTCAGCAGGGACGACACCTGAGTCCTCTGCAGTCCTCTTGTCTGCCTCTGAGGGTGAAATGAGAGTGGTCCCTGTCATCATGAGCCATGTCTGAAAGAATTATTCACATTCCCTACGAGAATAGACGGGTGAAATAGCAAAAGTTGTGTCTTCCTTTGCAGCATGGACGGGTTCAAAGCCCACCTCATACCACTAAGTATTTTGCTGAACACGAGCAGTTGTGTGTGCGGCCTGTGTTTGGGTGATTTTTGTGTCGTGTGTGTGTGTGTGTGTGTGTGTGTGTGTGTGTGTGTGTCTGTGTGTGTGTGTCTGTATTTCTGTCTCCATTCCTGAGCAGCAAATCTTTTTTCCTCTTTTAGCATGTTACTCACAACTGTGGATGAAGCCCAGCACTCCTGAAAACACAATCCATGTATGGTTGAAGAAAATTTTCTTGGTGATGAGTGAGAGGTTGGTGACTGAAACCAGCTCATTTCCCATTGACCACTGAGGTCACATCTCTCAGGTGAGAAGCAAAGTGAGAATTTGAACCAGGCACATTCTCCTTAGAGACAATGGGCCAAAGACAGGTCCGATGGAATCGAATGTCTTTTCATGTTGACATCCATCCCTTCAAGCCCTCGTTAAGCCATTGAAGTGTCACATTGGGCCTGGGGGAGGCGGTGCACCATGTGAAATTACACGTCCGAAGATTTGGATTTGATTTCCAGCCCTCTGCCAGTCAGTCTGCCAGGCACTTTCATGTGACAAGCCTTAGGCGAGTCCCTTTCTGTCTCTGATACCCGATTCCTTCACAGGGATTTAGTTGGGCCTTAACGCCCACTGGGAAAAGATCCCTCTGCCAGCTCAGTGCCTGCTTTCTTGGTTTGACTTGTCAATCTTGACTTGAATACACCTTTGGTTTTGGATTGACTCTATTACCTCTCCTAGAAATTAACACACAAAACTGACAGCTGATTGACAAGATGAGAAGCAGTTTTCCAAAATTCAAATTGAACTTAATCCTTTCTTCCTAAAAGAATGCTCAAATCAAGGGGACACAGCTCACTCGTTTTGACTTCATGATCTATGGCAGGTAGAGACAACTTTTTGAAAATACACAGCTAAAACTGTCCGTGCTTTGAATGGTAGACATGTTTTTCAGAATACACAGCTAAAACGATCCCCGCTTTAAGTGCTAAAGCACTTAAAGTTGTGTGCTCTTCAAAGAGAAAGCTACTTTTGCTGTGTCTTTGAGTTCGAGGGGAAATGGGAGTCCTCTTCAGTCAGCAGGGACGACACCTGAGTCCTTTGCAGTCCTCTTGTCTGCCTCTGAGGGTGAAATGAGAGTGGTCCCTGTCATCATGAGCCATGTCTGAAAGAATTATTCACATTCCCTACGAGAATAGACGGGTGAAATAGCAAAAGGTGTGTCTTCCTTTGGAGCATGGACGGGTTCAAAGCCCACCTCATACCACTAAGTATTTTGCTGAACACGAGCAGTTGTGTGTGCGGCCTGTGTTTGGGTGATTTTTGAGTCATGTGTGTGTGTGTGTGTGTGTGTGTCTGTGTGTCTGTGTGTGTGTGAGTGTGTGTCTGTATTTCTGTCTCCATTCCTGAGCAGCAAATCTCTTTTCCTCTTTTAGCATGTTACTCACAACTGTGGATGAAGCCCAGCACTCCTGAAAACACAATCCATGTATGGTTGAAGGAAATTTTCTTGGTGATGAGTGAGAGGTTGGTGACCGAAACCAGCTCATTTCCCATTGACCACTGAGGTCACATCTCTCAGGTCAGAAGCAAAGTGAGAATTTGAACCAGGCACATTCTCCTTAGAGACAATGGGCCAAAGACAGGTCCGATGGAATCGAATGTCTTTTCATGTTGACATCCATCCCGTCAAGCCCTCGTTAAGCCATTGAAGTGTCACATTGGGCCTGGGGGAGGCGGTGCACCCTGTGAAATTACACGTCCGAAGATTTGGATTTGATTTCCAGCCCTCTGCCAGTCAGTCTGCCAGGCACTTTCATGTGACAAGCCTTAGGCGAGTCCCTTTCTGTCTCTGATTCCCGATTCCTTCACAGGTTTTTATGTGGGCCTTAACGCCCACTGGGAAAAGATCCCTCTGCCAGCTCAGTGCCTGCTTTCTTGGTTTGACTTGTCAATCTGGACTTGAATACACCTCTGGTTTTGGATTGACTCTATTACCTCTCCTAGAAATTAACACACAAAACTGACAGCTGATTGACAAGATGAGAAGCAGTTTTCCAAAATTCAAATTGAACTTAATCCTTTCTTACTAAAAGAATGCTCAAATCAAGGGGACACAGCTCACTCGTTTTGACTTCATGAGCTATGGCAGGTAGAGACAACTTTTTGAAAATACACAGCTAAAACTGTCCGTGCTTTGAATGCTAGACATGTTTTTCAGAATACACAGCTAAAACGGTCCCCGCTTTAAGTGCTAAAGCACTTAAAGTTGTGTGCTCTTCAAAGAGAAAGCTACTTTTGCTGTGTCTTTGGGTTCGAGGGGAAATGGGAGTCCTCTTCAGTCAGCAGGGACGACACCTGAGTCCTCTGCATTCCTCTTGTCTGCCTCTGAGGGTGAAATGAGAGTGGTCCCTGTCATCATGAGCCATGTCTGAAAGAATTACTCACATTCCCTACGAGAATAGACGGGTGAAATAGCAAAAGGTGTGTCTTCCTTTGGAGCATGGACGGGTTCAAAGCCCACCTCATACCACTAAGTATTTCGCTGAACATGAGCAGTTGTGTGTGCGGCCTGTGTTTGGGTGATTTTTGTGTCGTGTGTGTATGTGTGTGTGTGTGTGTGTGTGTGTGTCTGTGTGTGTGTGTCTGTATTTCTGTCTCCATTCCTGAGCAGCAAATCTCTTTTCCTCTTTTAGCATGTTACTCACAACTGTGGATGAAGCCCAGCACTCCCGAAAACACAATCCATGTATGGTTGAAGGAAATTTTCTTGGTGATGAGTGAGAGGTTCGTGACTGAAACCAGCTCATTTCCCATTGACCACTGAGGTCACATCTCTCAGGTGAGAAGCAAAGTGAGAATTTGAACCAGGCACATTCTCCTTAGAGACAATGGGCCAAAGACAGGTCCGATGGAATCGAATGTCTTTTCATGTTGACATCCATCCCGTCAAGCCCTCGTTAAGCCATTGAAGTGTCACATTGGGCCTGGGGGAGGCGGTGCACCCTGTGAAATTACACGTCCGAAGATTTGGATTTGATTTCCAGCCCTCTGCCAGTCAGTCTGCCAGGCACTTTCATGTGACAAGCCTTAGGCGAGTCCCTTTCTGTCTCTGATTCCCGATTCCTTCACAGGGATTTATGTGGGCCTTAACGCCCACTGGGAAAAGTTCCCTCTGCCAGCTCAGTGCCTGCTTTCTTGGTTTGACTAGTCAATCTGGACTTGAATACACCTTTGGTTTTGGATTGACTCTATTACCTCTCCTAGAAATTAACACACAAAACTGACAGCTGATTGACAAGATGAGAAGCAGTTTTCCAAAATTCAAATTGAACTTAATCTTTTCTTACTAAAAGAATGCTCAAATCAAGGGGACACAGCTCACTCGTTTTGACTTCATGATCTATGGCAGGTAGAGACAACTTTTTCAAAATACACAGCTAAAACTGTCCGTGCTTTGAATGCTAGACATGTTTTTCAGAATACACAGCTAAAACGGTCCCCGCTTTAAGTGCTAAAGCACTTAAAGTTGTGTGCTCTTCAAAGAGAAAGCTACTGTTGCTGTGTCTTTGGGTTCGAGGGAAAATGGGAGTCCTCTTCAGTCAGCAGGGACGAAACCTGAGTCCTTTGCAGTCCTCCTGTCTGCCTCTGAGGGTGAAATGAGAGTGGTCCCTGTCATCATGAGCCATGTCTGAAAGAATTATTCACATTCCCTACGAGAATAGACGGGTGAAATAGCAAAAGGTGTGTCTTCCTTTGGAGCATGGACGGGTTCAAAGCCCACCTCATACCAATAAGTATTTTGCTGAACACGAGCAGTTGTGTGTGCGGCCTGTGTTTGGGTGATTTTTGTGTCATGGGTGTGTGTGTGTGTGTGTGTGTGTGTGTCTGTGTGTGTGTGTCTGTATTTCTGTCTCCATTCCTGAGCAGCAAATCTTTTTTCCTCTTTTAGCATGTTACTCACAACTGTGGATGAAGCCCAGCACTCCTGAAAACACAATCCATGTATGGTTGAAGGAAATTTTCTTGGTGATGAGTGAGAGGTTGGTGACCAAAACCAGCTCATTTCCCATTGACCACTGAGGTCACATCTCTCAGGTGAGAAGCAAAGTGAGATTTTGAACCAGGCACATTCTCCTTAGAGACAATGGGCCAAAGACAGGTCCGATGGAATCGAATGTCTTTTCATGTTGACATCCATCCCGTCAAGCCCTCGTTAAGCCATAGAAGTGTCACACTGGGCCTGTGGGAGGCGGTGCCCCCTGTGAAATTACAAGTCCGAAGATTTGGATTTGATTTCCAGCCCTCTGCCAGTCAGTCTGCCAGGCACTCTCATGTGACAAGCCTTAGGCGAGTCCCTTTCTGTCTCTGATTCCCGATTCCTTCACAGGGATTTATGTGGGCCTTAACGCCCACTGGGAAAAGATCCCTCTGCCAGCTCAGTGCCTGCTTTCTTGGTTTGACTTGTCAATCTGGACTTGAATACACCTTTGGTTTTGGATTGACTCTATTAACTCTCCTAGAAATTAACACACAAAACTGACAGCTGATTGACAAGATGAGAAGCAGTTTTCCAAAATTCAAATTGAACTTAATCTTTTCTTACTAAAAGAATGCTCAAATCAAGGGGACACAGCTCACTAGTTTTGACTTCATGAGCTATGGCAGGTAGAGACAACTTTTTGAAAATACACAGCTAAAACTGTGCGTGCTTTGAATGCTAGACATGTTTTTCAGAATACACAGCTAAAACGATCCCCGCTTTAAGTGCTAAAGCACTTAAAGTTGTGTGCTCTTCAAAGAGAAAGCTACTTTTGCTGTGTCTTTGGGTTCGAGGGGAAATGGGAGTCCTCTTCAGTCAGCAGGGACGACAGCTGAGTCCTTTGCAGTCCTCTTGTCTGCCTCTGAGGGTGAAATGAGAGTGGTCCCTGTCATCATGAGCCATGTCTGAAAGAATTATTCACATTCCCTACGAGAATAGACGGGTGAAATAGCAAAAGGTGTGTCTTCCTTTGGAGCATGGACGGGTTCAAAGCCCACCTCATACCACTAAGTATTTCGCTGAACACGAGCAGTTGTGTGTGCGGCCTGTGTTTGGGTGATTTTTGTGTCGTGTGCGTATGTGTGTGTGTGTGTGTGTGTGTGTGTGTGTCTGTGTGTGTGTGTCTGTATTTCTGTCTCCATTCCTGAGCAGCAAATCTCTTTTCCTCTTTTAGCATGTTACTCACAACTGTGGATGAAGCCCAGCACTCCCGAAAACACAATCCATGTATGGTTGAAGGAAATTTTCTTGGTGATGAGTGAGAGGTTCGTGACTGAAACCAGCTCATTTCCCATTGACCACTGAGGTCACATCTCTCAGGTGAGAAGCAAAGTGAGAATTTGAACCAGGCACATTCTCCTTAGAGACAATGGGCCAAAGACAGGTCCGATGGAATCGAATGTCTTTTCATGTTGACATCCATCCCGTCAAGCCCTCGTTAAGCCATTGAAGTGTCACATTGGGCCTGGGGGAGGCGGTGCACCCTGTGAAATTACACGTCCGAAGATTTGGATTTGATTTCCAGCCCTCTGCCAGTCAGTCTGCCAGGCACTTTCATGTGACAAGCCTTAGGCGAGTCCCTTTCTGTCTCTGATTCCCGATTCCTTCACAGGGATTTATGTGGGCCTTAACGCCCACTGGGAAAAGATCCCTCTGCCAGCTCAGTGCCTGCTTTCTTGGTTTGACTTGTCAATCTGGACTTGAATGCACCTTTGGTTTTGGATTGACTCTATTAACTCTCCTAGAAATTAACACACAAAACTGACAGCTGATTGACAAGATGAGAAGCAGTTTTCCAAAATTCAAATTGAACTTAATCTTTTCTTACTAAAAGAATGCTCAAATCAAGGGGACACAGCTCACTAGTTTTGACTTCATGAGCTATGGCAGGTAGAGACAACTTTTTGAAAATACACAGCTAAAACTGTCCGTGCTTTGAATGCTAGACATGTTTTTCAGAATACACAGCTAAAACGATCCCCGCTTTAAGTGCTAAAGCACTTAAAGTTGTGTGCTCTTCAAAGAGAAAGCTACTTTTGCTGTGTCTTTGGGTTCGAGGGGAAATGGGAGTCCTCTTCAGTCAGCAGGGATGACACCTGAGTCCTTTGCAGTCCTCTTGTCTGCCTCTGAGGGTGAAATGAGTGTGGTCCCTGTCATCATGAGCCATGTCTGAAAGAATTATTCACATTCCCTACGAGAATAGACGGGTGAAATAGCAAAAGGTGTGTCTTCCTTTGGAGCATGGACGGGTTCAAAGCCCACCTCATACCACTAAGTATTTCGCTGAACACGAGCAGTTGTGTGTGCGGCCTGTGTTTGGGTGATTTTTGTGTCGTGTGTGTATGTGTGTGTGTGTGTGTGTGTGTGTGTGTCTGTGTGTGTGTGTCTGTATTTCTGTCTCCATTCCTGAGCAGCAAATCTCTTTTCCTCTTTTAGCATGTTACTCACAACTGTGGATGAAGCCCAGCACTCCCGAAAACACAATCCATGTATGGTTGAAGGAAATTTTCTTGGTGATGAGTGAGAGGTTCGTGACTGAAACCAGCTCATTTCCCATTGACCACTGAGGTCACATCTCTCAGGTGAGAAGCAAGGTGAGAATTTGAACCAGGCACATTCTCCTTAGAGACAATGGGCCAAAGACAGGTCCGATGGAATCGAATGTCTTTTCATGTTGACATCCATCCCGTCAAGCCCTCGTTAAGCCATTGAAGTGTCACATTGGGCCTGGGGGAGGCGGTGCACCCTGTGAAATTACACGTCCGAAGATTTGGATTTGATTTCCAGCCCTCTGCCAGTCAGTCTGCCAGGCACTTTCATGTGACAAGCCTTAGGCGAGTCCCTTTCTGTCTCTGATTCCCGATTCCTTCACAGGGATTTATGTGGGCCTTAACGCCCACTGGGAAAAGATCCCTCTGCCAGCTCAGTGCCTGCTTTCTTGGTTTGACTTGTCAATCTGGACTTGAATTCACCTTTGGTTTTGGATTGACTCTATTAACTCTCCTAGAAATTAACACACAAAACTGACAGCTGATTGACAAGATGAGAAGCAGTTTTCCAAAATTCAAATTGAACTTAATCTTTTCTTACTAAAAGAATGCTCAAATCAAGGGGACACAGCTCACTAGTTTTGACTTCATGAGCTATGGCAGGTAGAGACAACTTTTTGAAAATACACAGCTAAAACTGTCCGTGCTTTGAATGCTAGACATGTTTTTCAGAATACACAGCTAAAACGGTCCCCGCTTTAAGTGCTAAAGCACTTAAAGTTGTGTGCTCTTCAAAGAGAAAGCTACTTTTGCTGTGTCTTTGGGTTCGAGGGGAAATGGGAGTCCTCTTCAGTCAGCAGGGACGACACCTGAGTCCTCTGCAGTCCTCTTGTCTGCCTCTGAGGGTGAAATGAGAGTGGTCCCTGTCATCATGAGCCATGTCTGAAAGAATTATTCACATTCCCTACGAGAATAGACGGGTGAAATAGCAAAAGGTGTGTCTTCCTTTGGAGCATGGACGGGTTCAAAGCCCACCTCATACCACTAAGTATTTTGCTGAAGACGAGCAGTTGTGTGTGCGGCCTGTGTTTGGGTGATTTTTGTGTCATGTGTGTGTGTGTGTGTGTGTGTGTGTGTGTGTGTGTCTGTGTGTGTGTGTCTGTATTTCTGTCTCCATTCCTGAGCAGCAAATCTTTTTTCCTCTTTTAGCATGTTACTCACAACTGTGGATGAAGCCCAGCACTCCTGAAAACACAATCCATGTATGGTTGAAGGAAATTTTCTTGGTGATGAGTGAGAGGTTGGTGACCAAAACCAGCTCATTTCCCATTGACCACTGAGGTCACATCTCTCAGGTGAGAAACAAAGTGAGAATTTGAACCAGGCACATTCTCCTTAGAGACAATGGGCCAAAGACAGGTCCGATGGAATCGAATGTCTTTTCATGTTGACATCCATCCCGTCAAGCCCTCGTTAAGCCATTGAAGTGTCACATTGGGCCTGGGGGAGGCGGTGCACCCTGTGAAATTACACGTCCGAAGATTTGGATTTGATTTCCAGCCCTCTGCCAGTCAGTCTGCCAGGCACTTTCATGTGACAAGCCTTAGGCGAGTCCCTTTCTGTCTCTGATTCCCGATTCCTTCACAGGTTTTTATGTGGGCCTTAACGCCCACTGGGAAAAGATCCCTCTGCCAGCTCAGTGCCTGCTTTCTTGGTTTGACTTGTCAATCTGGACTTGAATACACCTCTGGTTTTGGATTGACTCTATTACCTCTCCTAGAAATTAACACACAAAACTGACAGCTGATTGACAAGATGAGAAGCAGTTTTCCAAAATTCAAATTGAACTTAATCCTTTCTTACTAAAAGAATGCTCAAATCAAAGGGACACAGCTCACTCGTTTTGACTTCATGAGCTATGGCAGGTAGAGACAACTTTTTGAAAATACACAGCCAAAACTGTCCGTGCTTTGAATGCTAGACATGTTTTTCAGAATACACAGCTAAAACGGTCCCTGCTTTAAGTGTTAAAGCACTTAAAGCGAAGACCGTTTTAGCTGTGTATTTTGAAAAATTTGTTTTCTCTTCAAAGAGAAAGCTACTTTTGCTGTGTCTTTGGGTTCGAGGGGAAATGGGAGTCCTCTTCAGTCAGCAGGGACGACACCTGAGTCCTCTGCAGTCCTCTTGTCTGCCTCTTAGGGTGAAATGAGAGTGGTCCCTGTCATCATGAGCCATGTCTGAAAGAATTATTCACATTCCCTACGAGAATAGACGGGTGAAATAGCAAAAGGTGTGTCTTCCTTTGGAGCATGGACGGGTTCAAAGCCCACCTCATACCACTAAGTATTTTGCTGAACACGAGCAGTTGTGTGTGTGGCCCGTGTTTGGGAGATTTTTGTGTCGTGTGTGTGTATGTGTGTGTGTGTGTGTGTGTGTGTGTGTCTGTATTTCTGTCTCCATTCCTGAGCAGCAAATCTTTTTTCCTCTTTTAGCATGTTACTCACAACTGTGGATGAAGCCCTGCACTCCTGAAAACACAATCCATGTATGGTTGAAGGAAATTTTCTTGGTGATGAGTGAGAGGTTGGTGACTGAAACCAGCTCATTTCCCATTGACAACTGAGGTCACATCTCTCAGGTGAGAAGCAAAGTGAGAATTTGAACCAGGCACATTCTCCTTAGAGACAATGGGCCAAAGACAGGTCCGATGGAATCGAATGTCTTTTCATGTTGACATCCATCCCGTCAAGCCCTCGTTAAGCCATTGAAGTGTCACATTGGGCCTGGGGGAGGCGGTGCACCCTGTGAAATTACACGTCCGAAGATTTGGATTTGATTTCCAGCCCTCTGCCAGTCAGTCTGCCAGGCACTTTCATGTGACAAGCCTTAGGCGAGTCCCTTTCTGTCTCTGATTCCCGATTCCTTCACAGGGATTTAGGTGGGCCTTAACGCCCACTGGGAAAAGATCCCTCTGCCAGCTCAGTGCCTGCTTTCCTGGTTTGACTTGTCAATCTGGACTTGAATACACCTTTGGTTTTGGATTGACTCTATTACCTCTCCTAGAAATTAACACACAAAACTGACAGCTGATTGACAAGATGAGAAGCAGTTTTCCAAAATTCAAATTGAACTTAATCCTTTCTTACTAAAAGAATGCTCAAATCAAAGGGACACAGCTCACTCGTTTTGACTTCATGAGCTATGGCAGGTAGAGACAACTTTTTGAAAATACACAGCCAAAACTGTCCGTGCTTTGAATGCTAGACATGTTTTTCAGAATACACAGCTAAAACGGTCCCTGCTTTAAGTGTTAAAGCACTTAAAGCTGAGACCGTTTTAGCTGTGTATTTTGAAAAATTTGTGTGCTCTTCAAAGAGAAAGCTACTTTTGCTGTGTCTTTGGGTTCGAGGGGAAATGGGAGTCCTCTTCAGTCAGCAGGGACGACACCTGAGTCCTCTGCAGTCCTCTTGTCTGCCTCTTAGGGTGAAATGAGAGTGGTCCCTGTCATCATGAGCCATGTCTGAAAGAATTATTCACATTCCCTACGAGAATAGACGGGTGAAATAGCAAAAGGTGTGTCTTCCTTTGGAGCATGGACGGGTTCAAAGCCCACCTCATACCACTAAGTATTTTGCTGAACACGAGCAGTTGTGTGTGTGGCCCGTGTTTGGGAGATTTTTGTGTCGTGTGTGTGTGTGTGTGTGTGTGTGTGTGTGTGTGTGTGTGTCTGTATTTCTGTCTCCATTCCTGAGCAGCAAATCTTTTTTCCTCTTTTAGCATGTTACTCACAACTGTGGATGAAGCCCAGCACTCCTGAAAACACAATCCATGTATGGTTGAAGGAAATTTTCTTGGTGATGAGTGAGAAGTTGGTGACTGAAACCAGCTCATTTCCCATTGACAACTGAGGTCACATCTCTCAGGTGAGAAGCAAAGTGAGAATTTGAACCAGGCACATTCTCCTTAGAGACAATGGGCCAAAGACAGGTCCGATGGAATCGAATGTCTTTTCATGTTGACATCCATCCCGTCAAGCCCTCGTTAAGCCATTGAAGTGTCACATTGGGCCTGGGGGAGGCGGTGCACCCTGTGAAATTACACGTCCGAAGATTTGGATTTGATTTCCAGACCTCTGCCAGTCAGTCTGCCAGGCACTTTCATGTGACAAGCCTTAGGCGAGTCCCTTTCTGTCTCTGATTCCCGATTCCTTCACAGGGATTTATGTGGGCCTTAACGCCCACTGGGAAAAGATCCCTCTGCCAGCTCAGTGCCTGCTTTCTTGGTTTGACTTGTCAATCTGGACTTGAATACACCTTTGGTTTTGGATTGACTCTATTACCTCTCCTAGAAATTAACACACAAAACTGACAGCTGATTGACAAGATGAGAAGCAGTTTTCCAAAATTCAATTGAACTTAATCCTTTCTTACTAAAAGAATGCTCAAATCAAGGGGTCACAGCTCACTCGTTTTGACTTCATGAGCTATGGCAGGTAGAGACAACTTTTTGAAAATACACAGCTAAAACTGTCCGTGCTTTGAATGCTAGACATGTTTTTCAGAATACACAGCTAAAGCGGGGACCGTTTTAGCTGTGTATTTTGAAAAATTTGTGTGCTCTTCAAAGAGAAAGCTACGTTTGCTGTGTCTTTGGGTTCGAGGGGAAATGGGAGTCCTCTTCAGTCAGCAGGGACGACACCTGAGTCCTTTGCAGTCCTCTTGTCTACCACTGAGGGTGAAATGAGAGTGGTCCCTGTCATCATGAGCCATGTCTGAAAGAATTATTCACATTCCCTACGAGAATAGACGGGTGAAATAGCAAAAGGTGTGTCTTCCTTTGGAGCATGGACGGGTTCAAAGCCCACCTCATACCACTAAGTATTTTGCTGAACACGAGCAGTTGTGTGTGCGGCCTGTGTTTGGGTGATTTTTGTGTCGTGTGTGTGTGTGTGTGTGTGTATGTGTGTGTGTGTGTGTGTCTGTATTTCTGTCTCCATTCCTGAGCAGCAAATCTTTTTTCCTCTTTTAGCATGTTACTCACAACTGTGGATGAAGCCCAGCACTCCTGAAAACACAATCCATGTATGGTTGAAGGAAATTTTCTTGGTGATGACTGAGAGGTTGGTGACTGAAACCAGCTCATTTCCCATTGACCACTGAGGTCACATCTCTCAGGTGAGAAGCAAAGTGAGAATTTGAACCAGGCACATTCTCCTTAGAGACAATGGGCCAAAGACAGGTCCGATGGAATCGAATGTCTTTTCATGTTGACATCCATCCAGTCAAGCCCTCGTTAAGCCATTGAAGTGTCACATTGGGCCTGGGGGAGGCGGTGCACCCTGTGAAATTACACGTCCGAAGATTTGGATTTGATTTCCAGCCCTCTGCCAGTCAGTCTGCCAGGCACTTTCATGTGACAAGCCTTAGGCGAGTCCCTTTCTGTCTCTGATTCCCGATTCCTTCACAGCGATTTATGTGGGCCTTAACACCCACTGGGAAAAGATCCCTCTGCCAGCTCAGTGCCTGCTTTCTTGGTTTGACTTGTCAATCTGGACTTGAATACACCTTTGGTTTTGGATTGACTCTATTACCTCTCCTAGAAATTAACACACAAAACTGACAGCTGATTGACAAGATGAGAAGCAGTTTTCCAAAATTCAAATTGAACTTAATCCTTTCTTACTAAAAGAATGCTCAAATCAAGGGGACACAGCTCACTCGTATTGACTTCGTGAGCTATGGCAGGTAGAGACAACTTTTTGAAAATACACAGCTAAAACTGTCCGTGCTTTGAATGCTAGACATTTTTTTTCAGAATACATAGCTAAAACGGTCCCCGCTTTAAGTGCTAAAGCGGGTACCGTTTTAGCTGTGTATTTAGCACTTAAAGCGGGGACCGTTTTAGCTGTCTATTTTGAAAAAGTTGTGTGCTCTTCAAAGAGAAAGCTACTTTTGCTGTGTCTTAAGGGTTCGAGGGGAAATGGGAGTCCTCTTCAGTCAGCAGGGACGACACCTGAGTCCTTTGCAGTCCTCTTGTCTGCCTCTGAGGGTGAAATGAGAATGGTCCCTGTCATCATGAGCCATGTCTGAAAGAATTATTCACATTCCCTACGAGAATAGACGGGTGAAATAGCAAAAGGTGTGTCTTCCTTTGGAGCATGGACGGGTTCAAAGCCCACTTCATACCACTAAGTATTTTGCTGAACACGAGCAGTTGTGTGTGAGGCCTGTGTTTGGGTGATTTTTGTGTCATGTGTGTGTGTGTGTGTGTGTGTGTGTGTGTGTGTGTGTGTGTGTCTGTGTATGTGTGTCTGTATTTCTGTCTCCATTCCTGAGCAGCAAATATTTTTTCCTCTTTTAGCATGTTACTCACAACTGTGGATGAAGCCCAGCACTCCTGAAAACACAATCCATGTATGGTTGGAGGAAATTTTCTTGGTGATGAGTGAGAGGTTCGTGACTGAAACCAGCTCATTTCCCATTGACCACTGAGGACACATCTCTCAGTTGAGAAGCAAAGTGAGAATTTGAACCAGGCACATTCTCCTTAGAGACAATGGGCCAAAGACAGGTCCGATGGAATCGAATGTCTTTTCATGTTGACATCCATCCCGTCAAGCCCTCGTTAAGCCATTGAAGTGTCACATTGGGCCTGGGGGAGGCGGTGCACCCTGTGAAATTACACGTCCGAAGATTTGGATTTGATTTCCAGCCCTCTGCCAGTCAGTCTGCCAGGCACTTTCATGTGACAAGCCTTAGGCGAGTCCCTTTCTGTCTCTGATTCCCGATTCCTTCACAGGGATTTATGTGGGCCTTAACGCCCACTGGGAAAAGATCCCTCTGCCAGCTCAGTGCCTGCTTTCTTGGTTTGACTTGTCAATCTGGACTTGAATACACCTTTGGTTTTGGATTGACTCTATTAACTCTCCTAGAAATTAACACACAAAACTGACAGCTGATTGACAAGATGAGAAGCAGTTTTCCAAAATTCAAATTGAACTTAATCCTTTATTCCTAAAAGAATGCTCAAATCAAGGGGACACAGCTCACTTGTTTTGACTTCATGAGCTATGGCAGGTAGAGACAAATTTTGAAAATACACAGCTAAAACTGTCCGTGCTTTGAATGCTAGACATGTTTTTCAGAATACACAGCCAAAACGGTTCCCGCTTTAAGTGCTAAAGCAATTAAAGCGGGGACCGTTTTGGCTGTGTATTTTGAAAAAGTTGTGTGCTCTTCAAGGAGAAAGCTACTTTTGCTGTGTCTTTGGGTTCGAGGGGAAATGGGAGTCCTCTTCAGTCAGCAGGGACGACACCTGAGTCCTCTGCAGTCCTCTTGTCTGCCTCTGAGGGTGAAATGAGAGTGGTCCCTGTCATCATGAGCCATGTCTGAAAGAATTATTCACATTCCCTACGAGAATAGACGGGTGAAATAGCAAAAGTTGTGTCTTCCTTTGCAGCATGGACGGGTTCAAAGCCCACCTCATACCACTAAGTATTTTGCTGAACACGAGAAGTTGTGTGTGCGGCCTGTGTTTGGGTGATTTTTGTGTCGTGTGTGTGTGTGTGTGTGTGTGTGTGTGTGTGTGTCTGTGTGTGTGTGTCTGTATTTCTGTCTCCATTCCTGAGCAGCAAATCTTTTTTCCTCTTTTAGCATGTTACTCACAACTGTGGATGAAGCCCAGCACTCCTGAAAACACAATCCATGTATGGTTGAAGGAAATTTTCTTGGTGATGACTGAGAGGTTGGTGACTGAAACCAGCTCATTTCCCATTGACCACTGAGGTCACATCTCTCAGGTGAGAAGCAAAGTGAGAATTTGAACCAGGCACATTCTCCTTAGAGACAATGGGCCAAAGACAGGTCCGATGGAATCGAATGTCTTTTCATGTTGACATCCATCCCTTCAAGCCCTCGTTAAGCCATTGAAGTGTCTCATTGGGCCTGTGGGAGGCGGTGCACCCTGTGAAATTACACGTCCGAAGATTTGGATTTGATTTCCAGCCCTCTGCCAGTCAGTCTGCCAGGCACTTTCATGTGACAAGCCTTAGGCGAGTCCCTTTCTGTCTCTGATACCCGATTCCTTCACAGGGATTTAGTTGGGCCTTAACGCCCACTGGGAAAAGATCCCTCTGCCAGCTCAGTGCCTGCTTTCTTGGTTTGACTTGTCAATCTTGACTTGAATACACCTTTGGTTTTGGATTGACTCTATTACCTCTCCTAGAAATTAACACACAAAACTGACAGCTGATTGACAAGATGAGAAGCAGTTTTCCAAAATTCAAATTGAACTTAATCCTTTCTTCCTAAAAGAATGCTCAAATCAAGGGGACACAGCTCACTCGTTTTGACTTCATGATCTATGGCAGGTAGAGACAACTTTTTGAAAATACACAGCTAAAACTGTCCGTGCTTTGAATGCTAGACATGTTTTTCAGAATACACAGCTAAAACGGTCCCCGCTTTAAGTGCTAAAGCACTTAAAGTTGTGTGCTCTTCAAAGAGAAAGCTACTTTTGCTGTGTCTTTGGGTTCGAGGGAAAATGGGAGTCCTCTTCAGTCAGCAGGGACGAAACCTGAGTCCTTTGCAGTCCTCCTGTCTGCCTCTGAGGGTGAAATGAGAGTGGTCCCTGTCATCATGAGCCATGTCTGAAAGAATTATTCACATTCCCTACGAGAATAGACGGGTGAAATAGCAAAAGGTGTGTCTTCCTTTGGAGCATGGACGGGTTCAAAGCCCACCTCATACCACTAAGTATTTTGCTGAACACGAGCAGTTGTGTGTGCGGCCTGTGTTTGGGTGATTTTTGTGTCATGGGTGTGTGTGTGTGTGTGTGTGTGTCTGTGTGTGTGTGTCTGTGTGTGTGTGTCTGTATTTCTGTCTCCATTCCTGAGCAGCAAATCTTTTTTCCTCTTTTAGCATGTTACTCACAACTGTGGATGAAGCCCAGCACTCCTGAAAACACAATCCATGTATGGTTGAAGGAAATTTTCTTGGTGATGAGTGAGAGGTTGGTGACCAAAACCAGCTCATTTCCCATTGACCACTGAGGTCACATCTCTCAGGTGAGAAACAAAGTGAGAATTTGAACCAGGCACATTCTCCTTAGAGACAATGGGCCAAAGACAGGTCCGATGGAATCGAATGTCTTTTCATGTTGACATCCATCCCGTCAAGCCCTCGTTAAGCCATTGAAGTGTCACATTGGGCCTGGGGGAGGCGGTGCACCCTGTGAAATTACACGTCCGAAGATTTGGATTTGATTTCCAGCCCTCTGCCAGTCAGTCTGCCAGGCACTTTCATGTGACAAGCCTTAGGCGAGTCCCTTTCTGTCTCTGATTCCCGATTCCTTCACAGGTTTTTATGTGGGCCTTAACGCCCACTGGGAAAAGATCCCTCTGCCAGCTCAGTGCCTGCTTTCTTGGTTTGACTTGTCAATCTGGACTTGAATACACCTCTGGTTTTGGATTGACTCTATTACCTCTCCTAGAAATTAACACACAAAACTGACAGCTGATTGACAAGATGAGAAGCAGTTTTCCAAAATTCAAATTGAACTTAATCCTTTCTTACTAAAAGAATGCTCAAATCAAGGGGACACAGCTCACTCGTTTTGACTTCATGAGCTATGGCCGGTAGAGACAACTTTTTGAAAATACACAGCTAAAACTGTCCGTGCTTTGAATGCTAGACATGTTTTTCAGAATACACAGCTAAAACGGTCCCCGCTTTAAGTGCTAAAGCACTTAAAGTTGTGTGCTCTTCAAAGAGAAAGCTACTTTTGCTGTGTCTTTGGGTTCGAGGGGAAATGGGAGTCCTCTTCAGTCAGCAGGGACGACACCTGAGTCCTCTGCATTCCTCTTGTCTGCCTCTGAGGGTGAAATGAGAGTGGTCCCTGTCATCATGAGCCATTTCTGAAAGAATTACTCACATTCCCTACGAGAATAGACGGGTGAAATAGCAAAAGGTGTGTCTTCCTTTGGAGCATGGACGGGTTCAAAGCCCACCTCATACCACTAAGTATTTCGCTGAACACGAGCAGTTGTGTGTGCGGCCTGTGTTTGGGTGATTTTTGTGTCGTGTGTGTATGTGTGTGTGTGTGTGTGTGTGTGTCTGTGTGTGTGTGTCTGTATTTCTGTCTCCATTCCTGAGCAGCAAATCTCTTTTCCTCTTTTAGCATGTTACTCACAACTGTGGATGAAGCCCAGCACTCCTGAAAACACAATCCATGTATGGTTGAAGGAAATTTTCTTGGTGATGAGTGAGAGGTTGGTGACCAAAACCAGCTCATTTCCCATTGACCACTGAGGTCACATCTCTCAGGTGAGAAACAAAGTGAGAATTTGAACCAGGCACATTCTCCTTAGAGACAATGGGCCAAAGACAGGTCCGATGGAATCGAATGTCTTTTCATGTTGACATCCATCCCGTCAAGCCCTCGTTAAGCCATTGAAGTGTCACATTGGGCCTGGGGGAGGAGGTGCACCCTGTGAAATTACACGTCCGAAGATTTGGATTTGATTTCCAGCCCTCTGCCAGTCAGTCTGCCAGGCACTTTCATGTGACAAGCCTTAGGCGAGTCCCTTTCTGTCTCTGATTCCCGATTCCTTCACAGGTTTTTATGTGGGCCTTAACGCCCACTGGGAAAAGATCCCTCTGCCAGCTCAGTGCCTGCTTTCTTGGTTTGACTTGTCAATCTGGACTTGAATACACCTCTGGTTTTGGATTGACTCTATTACCTCTCCTAGAAATTAACACACAAAACTGACAGCTGATTGACAAGATGAGAAGCAGTTTTCCAAAATTCAAATTGAACTTAATCCTTTCTTACTAAAAGAATGCTCAAATCAAGGGGACACAGCTCACTCGTTTTGACTTCATGAGCTATGGCAGGTAGAGACAACTTTTTGAAAATACACAGCTAAAACTGTCCGTGCTTTGAATGCTAGACATGTTTTTCAGAATACACAGCTAAAACGGTCCCCGCTTTAAGTGCTAAAGCACTTAAAGTTGTGTGCTCTTCAAAGAGAAAGCTACTTTTGCTGTGTCTTTGGGTTCGAGGGGAAATGGGAGTCCTCTTCAGTCAGCAGGGACGACACCTGAGTCCTCTGCATTCCTCTTGTCTGCCTCTGAGGGTGAAATGAGAGTGGTCCCTGTCATCATGAGCCATGTCTGAAAGAATTACTCACATTCCCTACGAGAATAGACGGGTGAAATAGCAAAAGGTGTGTCTTCCTTTGGAGCATGGACGGGTTCAAAGCCCACCTCATACCACTAAGTATTTCGCTGAACACGAGCAGTTGTGTGTGCGGCCTGTGTTTGGGTGATTTTTGTGTCGTGTGTGTATGTGTGTGTGTGTGTGTGTGTGTGTCTGTGTGTGTGTGTCTGTATTTCTGTCTCCATTCCTGAGCAGCAAATCTCTTTTCCTCTTTTAGCATGTTACTCACAACTGTGGATGAAGCCCAGCACTCCCGAAAACACAATCCATGTATGGTTGAAGGAAATTTTCTTGGTGATGAGTGAGAGGTTCGTGACTGAAACCAGCTCATTTCCCATTGACCACTGAGGTCACATCTCTCAGGTGAGAAGCAAAGTGAGAATTTGAACCAGGCACATTCTCCTTAGAGACAATGGGCCAAAGACAGGTCCGATGGAATCGAATGTCTTTTCATGTTGACATCCATCCCGTCAAGCCCTCGTTAAGCCATTGAAGTGTCACATTGGGCCTGGGGGAGGCGGTGCACCCTGTGAAATTACACGTCCGAAGATTTGGATTTGATTTCCAGCCCTCTGCCAGTCAGTCTGCCAGGCACTTTCATGTGACAAGCCTTAGGCGAGTCCCTTTCTGTCTCTGATTCCCGATTCCTTCACAGGGATTTATGTGGGCCTTAACGCCCACTGGGAAAAGATCCCTCTGCCAGCTCAGTGCCTGCTTTCTTGGTTTGACTTGTCAATCTGGACTTGAATACACCTTTGGTTTTGGATTGACTCTATTACCTCTCCTAGAAATTAACACACAAAACTGACAGCTGATTGACAAGATGAGAAGCAGTTTTCCAAAATTCAAATTGACCTTAATCTTTTCTTACTAAAAGAATGCTCAAATCAAGGGGACACAGCTCACTCGTTTTGACTTCATGACCTATGGCAGGTAGAGACAACTTTTTGAAAATACACAGCTAAAACTGTCCGTGCTTTGAATGCTAGACATGTTTTTCAGAATACACAGCTAAAACGGTCCCCGCTTTAAGTGCTAAAGCACTTAAAGTTGTGTGCTCTTCAAAGAGAAAGCTACTTTTGCTGTGTCTTTGGGTTCGAGGGGAAATGGGAGTCCTCTTCAGTCAGCAGGGACGAAACCTGAGTCCTTTGCAGTCCTCCTGTCTGCCTCTGAGGGTGAAATGAGAGTGGTCCCTGTCATCATGAGCCATGTCTGAAAGAATTATTCACATTCCCTACGAGAATAGACGGGTGAAATAGCAAAAGGTGTGTCTTCCTTTGGAGCATGGACGGGTTCAAAGCCCACCTCATACCACTAAGTATTTTGCTGAACACGAGCAGTTGTGTGTGCGGCCTGTGTTTGGGTGATTTTTGTGTCATGGGTGTGTGTGTGTGTGTGTGTGTGTCTGTGTGTGTGTGTCTGTATTTCTGTCTCCATTCCTGAGCAGCAAATCTTTTTTCCTCTTTTAGCATGTTACTCACAACTGTGGATGAAGCCCAGCACTCCCGAAAACACAATCCATGTATGGTTGAAGGAAATTTTCTTGGTGATGAGTGAGAGGTTGGTGACCGAAACCAGCTCATTTCCCATTGACCACTGAGGTCACATCTCTCAGGTGAGAAGCAAAGTGAGAATTTGAACCAGGCACATTCTCCTTAGAGACAATGGGCCAAAGACAGGTCCGATGGAATCGAATGTCTTTTCATGTTGACATCCATCCCGTCAAGCCCTCGTTAAGCCATAGAAGTGTCACACTGGGCCTGGGGGAGGCGGTGCCCCCTGTGAAATTACAAGTCCGAAGATTTGGATTTGATTTCCAGCCCTCTGCCAGTCAGTCTGCCAGGCACTCTCATGTGACAAGCCTTAGGCGAGTCCCCCTCTGTCTCTGATTCCCGATTCCTTCACAGGGATTTATGTGGGCCTTAACGCCCACTGGGAAAAGATCCCTCTGCCAGCTCAGTGCCTGCTTTCTTGGTTTGACTTGTCAATCTGGACTTGAATGCACCTTTGGTTTTGGATTGACTCTATTAACTCTCCTAGAAATTAACACACAAATCTGACAGCTGATTGACAAGATGAGAAGCAGTTTTCCAAAATTCAAATTGAACTTAATCTTTTCTTACTAAAAGAATGCTCAAATCAAGGGGAAACTGCTCACTAGTTTTGACATCGTGAGCTATGGAAGGTAGAGACAACTTTTTGAAAATACACAGCTAAAACTGTCCGTGCTTTGAATGCTAGACATGTTTTTCAGAATACACAGCTAAAACGATCCCCGCTTTAAGTGCTAAAGCACTTAAAGTTGTGTGCTCTTCAAAGAGAAAGCTACTTTTGCTGTGTCTTTGGGTTCGAGGGGAAATGGGAGTCCTCTTCAGTCAGCAGGGACGACAGCTGAGTCCTTTGCAGTCCTCTTGTCTGCCTCTGAGGGTGAAATGAGAGTGGTCCCTGTCATCATGAGCCATGTCTGAAAGAATTATTCACATTCCCTACGAGAATAGACGGGTGAAATAGCAAAAGGTGTGTCTTCCTTTGGAGCATGGACGGGTTCAAAGCCCACCTCATACCACTAAGTATTTCACTGAACACGAGCAGTTGTGTGTGCGGCCTGTGTTTGGGTGATTTTTGTGTCGTGTGCGTATGTGTGTGTGTGTGTGTGTGTGTGTGTGTGTGTGTGTGTGTGTCTGTGTGTGTGTGTCTGTATTTCTGTCTCCATTCCTGAGCAGCAAATCTCTTTTCCTCTTTTAGCATGTTACTCACAACTGTGGATGAAGCCCAGCACTCCCGAAAACACAATCCATGTATGGTTGAAGGAAATTTTCTTGGTGATGAGTGAGAGGTTCGTGACTGAAACCAGCTCATTTCCCATTGACCACTGAGGTCACATCTCTCAGGTGAGAAGCAAAGTGAGAATTTGAACCAGGCACATTCTCCTTAGAGACAATGGGCCAAAGACAGGTCCGATGGAATCGAATGTCTTTTCATGTTGACATCCATCCCGTCAAGCCCTCGTTAAGCCATTGAAGTGTCACATTGGGCCTGGGGGAGGCGGTGCACCCTGTGAAATTACACGTCCGAAGATTTGGATTTGATTTCCAGCCCTCTGCCAGTCAGTCTGCCAGGCACTTTCATGTGACAAGCCTTAGGCGAGTCCCTTTCTGTCTCTGATTCCCGATTCCTTCACAGGGATTTATGTGGGCCTTAACGCCCACTGGGAAAAGATCCCTCTGCCAGCTCAGTGCCTGCTTTCTTGGTTTGACTTGTCAATCTGGACTTGAATGCACCTTTGGTTTTGGATTGACTCTATTAACTCTCCTAGAAATTAACACACAAAACTGACAGCTGATTGACAAGATGAGAAGCAGTTTTCCAAAATTCAAATTGAACTTAATCTTTTCTTACTAAAAGAATGCTCAAATCAAGGGGACACAGCTCACTACTTTTGACTTCATGAGCTATGGCAGGTAGAGACAACTTTTTGAAAATACACAGCTAAAACTGTCCGTGCTTTGAATGCTAGACATGTTTTTCAGAATACACAGCTAAAACGGTCCCCGCTTTAAGTGCTAAAGCACTTAAAGTTGTGTGCTCTTCAAAGAGAAAGCTACTTTTGCTGTGTCTTTGGGTTCGAGGGGAAATGGGAGTCCTCTTCAGTCAGCAGGGACGACACCTGAGTCCTCTGCAGTCCTCTTGTCTGCCTCTGAGGGTGAAATGAGAGTGGTCCCTGTCATCATGAGCCATGTCTGAAAGAATTATTCACATTCCCTACGAGAATAGACGGGTGAAATAGCAAAAGGTGTGTCTTCCTTTGGACCATGGACGGGTTCAAAGCCCACCTCATACCACTAAGTATTTTGCTGAAGATGAGCAGTTGTGTGCGCGGCCTGTGTTTGGGTGATTTTTGTGTCATGTGTGTGTGTGTGTGTGTGTGTGTGTGTGTGTGTGTGTGTGTGTGTCTGTGTGTGTGTGTCTGTATTTCTGTCTCCATTCCTGAGCAGCAAATCTTTTTTCCTCTTTTAGCATGTTACTCACAACTGTGGATGAAGCCCAGCACTCCTGAAAACACAATCCATGTGTGGTTGAAGGAAATTTTCTTGGTGATGAGTGAGAGGTTGGTGACCAAAACCAGCTCATTTCCCATTGACCACTGAGGTCACATCTCTCAGGTGAGAAACAAAGTGAGAATTTGAACCAGGCACATTCTCCTTAGAGACAATGGGCCAAAGACAGGTCCGATGGAATCGAATGTCTTTTCATGTTGACATCCATCCCGTCAAGCCCTCGTTAAGCCATTGAAGTGTCACATTGGGCCTGGGGGAGGCGGTGCACCCTGTGAAATTACACGTCCGAAGATTTGGATTTGATTTCCATCCCTCTGCCAGTCAGTCTGCCAGGCACTTTCATGTGACAAGCCTTAGGCGAGTCCCTTTCTGTCTCTGATTCCCGATTCCTTCACAGGGATTTATGTGGGCCTTAACGCCCACTGGGAAAAGATCCCTCTGCCAGCTCAGTGCCTGCTTTCTTGGTTTGACTTGTCAATCTGGACTTGAATACACCTTTGGTTTTGGATTGACTCTATTACCTCTCCTAGAAATGAACACACAAAACTGACAGCTGATTGACAAGATGAGACGCAGTTTTCCAAAATTCAAATTGAACTTAATCCTTTCTTCCTAAAAGAATGCTCAAATCAAGGGGACACAGCTCACTCGTTTTGACTTCATGAGCTATGGCAGGTAGAGACAACTTTTTGAAAATACACAGCTAAATCTGTCCGTGCTTTGAATGCTAGACATGTTTTTCAGAATACACAGCTAAAACGGTCCCCGCTTTAAGTGCTTTATTAGCTGTGTATTTTGAAAAAGTTGTGTGCTCTTCAAAGAGAAAGCTACTTTTGCTGTGTCTTTGGGTTCGAGGGGAAATGGGAGTCCTCTTCAGTCAGCAGGGACGACACCTGAGTCCTTTGCAGTCCTCTTGTCTGCCTCTGAGGGTGAAATGAGAGTGGTCCCTGTCATCATGAGCCATGTCTGAAAGAATTATTCACATTCCCTACGAGAATAGACGGGTGAAATAGCAAAAGGTGTGTCTTCCTTTGGAGCATGGACGGGTTCAAAGCCCACCTCATACCACTAAGTATTTTGCTGAACACGAGCAGTTGTGTGTGCGGCCTGTGTTTGGGTGATTTTTGTGTCATGTGTGTGTGTGTGTGTGTGTGTGTGTCTGTGTGTGTGTGTCTGTATTTCTGTCTCCATTCCTGAGCAGCAAATCTTTTTTCCTCTTTTAGCATGTTACTCACAACTGTGGATGAAGCCCAGCACTCCTGAAAACACAATCCATGTATGGTTGAAGGAAATTTTCTTGGTGATGAGTGAGAGGTTGGTGACTGAAACCAGCTCATTTCCCATTGACCACTTAGGTCACATCTCTGTGGTCAGAAGCAAAGTGAGAATTTGAACAGGCACATTCTCCATAGAGACAATGGGCCAAAGACAGGTCCGATGGAATCGAATGTCTTTTCATGTTGACGTCCATCCCGTCAAGCCCTCGTTAAGCCATTGAAGTGTCACATTGGGCCTGGGGGAGGCGGTGCACCCTGTGAAATTACACGTCCGAATATTTGGATTTGATTTCCAGCCCTCTGCCAGTCAGTCTGCCAGGCACTCTCATGTGACAAGCCTTAGGCGAGTCCCTTTCTGTCTCTGATTCCCGATTCCTTCACAGGGATTTATGTGGGCCTTAACGCCCACTGGGAAAAGATCCCTCTGCCAGCTCAGTGCCTGCTTTCTTGGTTTGACTTGTCAATCTGGACTTGAATACACCTTTGGTTTTGGATTGACTCTATTACCTCTCCTAGAAATTAACACACAAAACTGACAGCTGATTGACAAGATGAGAAGCAGTTTTCCAAAATTCAAATTGAACTTAATCCTTTCTTACTAAAAGAATGCTCAAATCAAGGGGACACAGCTCACTCGTTTTGACTTCATGAGCTATGGCAAGTAGAGACAACTTTTTGAAAATACACAGCTAAATCTGTCCGTGCTTTGAATGCTAGACATGTTTTTCAGAATACACAGCTAAAACGGTCCCCGCTTTAAGTGCTTTATTAGCTGTGTATTTTGAAAAAGTTGTGTGCTCTTCAAAGAGAAAGCTACTTTTGCTGTGTCTTTGGGTTCGAGGGGAAATGGGAGTCCTCTTCAGTCAGCAGGGACGACACCTGAGTCCTTTGCAGTCCTCTTGTCTGCCTCTGAGGGTGAAATGAGAGTGGTCCCTGTCATCATGAGCCATGTCTGAAAGAATTATTCACATTCCCTACGAGAATAGACGGGTGAAATAGCAAAAGGTGTGTCTTCCTTTGGAGCATGGACGGGTTCAAAGCCCACCTCATACAACTAAGTATTTTGCTGAACACGAGCAGTTGTGTGTGCGGCCTGTGTTTGGGTGATTTTTGTGTCATGTGTGTGTGTTTGTGTGTGTGTCTGTGTGTGTGTGTCTGTATTTCTGTCTCCATTCCTGAGCAGCAAATCTTTTTTCCTCTTTTAGCATGTTACTCACAACTGTGGATGAAGCCCAGCACTCCTGAAAACACAATCCATGTATGGTTGAAGGAAATTTTCTTGGTGATGAGTGAGAGGTTGGTGACTGAAACCAGCCCATTTCCCATTGACCACTGAGGTCACATCTCTCAGGTGAGAAGCAAAGTGAGAATTTGAACCAGGCACATTCTCCTTACAGACAATGGGCCAAAGACAGGTCCGATGGAATCGAATGTCTTTTCATGTTGACATCCATCCCGTCAAGGCCTCGTTAAGCCATTGAAGTGTCACATTGGGCCTGGGGGAGGGGGTACACCCTGTGAAATTACACGTCCGAAGATTTGGATTTGATTTCCATCCCTCTGCCAGTCAGTCTGCCAGGCACTTTCATGTGACAAGCCTTAGGCGAGTCCCTTTCTGTCTCTGATTCCCGATTCCTTCACAGGGATTTATGTGGGCCTTAACGCCCACTGGGAAAAGATCCCTCTGCCAGCTCAGTGCCTGCTTTCTTGGTTTGACTTGTCAATCTGGACTTGAATACACCTTTGGTTTTGGATTGACTCTATTACGTCTCCTAGAAATGAACACACAAAACTGACAGCTGATTGACAAGATGAGAAGCAGTTTTCCAAAATTCAAATTGAACTTAATCCTTTCTTCCTAAAAGAATGCTCAAATCAAGGGGACACAGCTCACTCGTTTTGACTTCATGAGCTATGGCAGGTAGAGACAACTTTTTGAAAATACACAGCTAAAACTGTCCGTGCTTTGAATGCTAGACATGTTTTTCAGAATACACAGCTAAAACGGTCCCCGCTTTAAGTGCTTTATTAGCTGTGTATTTTGAAAAAGTTGTGTGCTCTTCAAAGAGAAAGCTACTTTTGCTCTGTCTTTGGGTTCGAGGGGAAATGGGAGTCCTCTTCAGTCAGCAGGGACGACACCTGAGTCCTTTGCAGTCCTCTTGTCTGCCTCTGAGGGTGAAATGAGAATGGTCCCTGTCATCATGAGCCATGTCTGAAAGAATTATTCACATTCCCTACGAGAATAGACGGGTGAAATAGCAAAAGTTGTGTCTTCCTTTGGAGCATGGACGGGTTCAAGGCCCACCTCATACCACTAAGTATTTTGCTGAACACGAGCAGTTGTGTGTGCGGCCTGTGTTTGGGTGATTTTTGTGTCATGTGCGTGTGTGTGTGTGTGTGTTTGTGTGTGTGTGTGTCTGTGTGTGTGTGTCTGTATTTCTGTCTCCATTCCTGAGCAGCAAATCTTTTTTCCTCTTTTAGCATGTTACTCACAACTGTGGATGAATCCCAGCACTCCTGAAAACACAATCCATGTATGGTTGAAGGAAATTTTCTTGGTGATGACTGAGAGGTTGGTGACTGAAACCAGCTCATTTCCCATTGACCACTGAGGTCACTTCTCTCAGGTCAGAAGCAAAGTGAGAATTTGAACCAGGCACATTCTCCTTAGAGACAATGGGCCAAAGACAGGTCCGATGGAATCGAATGTCTTTTCATGTTGACATCCATCCCGTCAAGCCCTCGTTAAGCCATTGAAGTGTCACATTGGGCCTGGGGGAGGCGGTGCACCCTGTGAAATTACACGTCCGAAGATTTGGATTTGATTTCCAGCTCTCTGCCAGTCAGTCTGCCAGGCACTTTCATGTGACAAGCCTTAGGCGAGTCCCTTTCTGTCTCTGATTCCCGATTCCTTCACAGGGATTTATGTGGGCCTTAACGCCCACTGGGAAAAGATCCCTCTGCCAGCTCAGTGCCTGCTTTCTTGGTTTGACTTGTCAATCTGGACTTGAATACACCTTTGGATTTGGATTGACTCTATTACCTCTCCTAGAAATTAACACACAAAACTGACAGCTGATTGACAAGATGAGAAGCAGTTTTCCAAAGTTCAAATTGAACTTAATCCTTTCTTACTAAAAGAATGCTCAACTCAAGTGGACACAGCTCACTCGTTTTGACTTCATGAGCTATGGCAGGTAGAGACAACTTTTTGAAAATACACAGCTAAAACTGTCCGTGCTTTGAATGCTAGATATGTTTTTCAGAATACACAGCTAAAACGGTCCCCGCTTTACGTGGTTTAGGACTTAAAGCGGAGACGTTTTAGCTGTGTATTTTGAAAAATTTGTTTGCTCTTCAAAGAGAAAGCTACTTTTGCTGTGTCTTTGGGTTCGAGGGGAAATGGGTGTCCTCTTCAGTCAGCAGGGATGACACCTTAGTCCTTTGCAGTCCTCTTTTTTGCCTCTGAGGGTGAAATGAGAGTGGTCCCTGGCATCATGAGCCATGTCTGAAAGAATTATTCACATTCCCTACGAGAATAGACGGGTGAAATAGCCAAAGGTGTGTCTTCCTTTGGAGCATGGACGGGTTCAAAGCCCACCTCATACCACTAAGTATTTTGCTGAACACGAGCAGTTGTGTGTGCGGCCTGTGTTTGGGTGTTTTTTGTGTTAGGTGTTCGTGTGTGTGTGTGTATGTGGTGTGTGTGGGTGTGTCTGTGTGTGTGTGTCTGTATTTCTGTCTCCATTCCTGAGCAGCAAATATTTTTTCCTCTTTTAGCATGTTACTCACAACTGTGGATGAAGCCCAGCACTCCTGAAAACACAATCCATGTATGGTTGAAGGAATTTTTCTTGGTGATGAGTGACAGGTTGGTGACTGAAACCAGCTCATTTCCCATTGACCACTGAGGTCACATCTCTCAGGTCAGAAGCAAAGTGAGAATTTGAACCAGGCACATTCTCCTTAGAGACAATGGGCCAAAGACAGGTCCGATGGAATCGAATGTCTTTTCATGTTGACATCCATCCAGTCAAGCCCTCGTTAAGCCATTGAAGTGTCACATTGGGCCTGGGGGAGGCGGTGCACCCTGTGAAATTACACGTCCGAAGATTTGGATTTGATTTCCAGCCCTCTGCCAGTCAGTCTGCCAGGCACTTTCATGTGACAAGCCTTAGGCGAGTCCCTTTCTGTCTCTGATTCCCGATTCCTTCACAGCGATTTATGTGGGCCTTAACACCCACTGGGAAAAGATCCCTCTGCCAGCTCAGTGCCTGCTTTCTTGGTTTGACTTGTCAATCTGGACTTGAATACACCTTTGGTTTTGGATTGACTCTATTACCTCTCCTAGAAATTAACACACAAAACTGACAGCTGATTGACAAGATGAGAAGCAGTTTTCCAAAATTCAAATTGAACTTAATCCTTTCTTACTAAAAGAATGCTCAAATCAAGGGGACACAGCTCACTCGTATTGACTTCGTGAGCTATGGCAGGTAGAGACAACTTTTTGAAAATACACAGCTAAAACTGTCCGTGCTTTGAATGCTAGACATTTTTTTTCAGAATACATAGCTAAAACGGTCCCCGCTTTAAGTGCTAAAGCGGGTACCGTTTTAGCTGTGTATTTAGCACTTAAAGCGGGGACCGTTTTAGCTGTGTATTTTGAAAAAGTTGTGTGCTCTTCAAAGAGAAAGCTACTTTTGCTGTGTCTTAAGGGTTCGAGGGGAAATGGGAGTCCTCTTCAGTCAGCAGGGACGACACCTGAGTCCTTTGCAGTCCTCTTGTCTGCCTCTGAGGGTGAAATGAGAATGGTCCCTGTCATCATGAGCCATGTCTGAAAGAATTATTCACATTCCCTACGAGAATAGACGGGTGAAATAGCAAAAGGTGTGTCTTCCTTTGGAGCATGGACGGGTTCAAAGCCCACTTCATACCACTAAGTATTTTGCTGAACACGAGCAGTTGTGTGTGAGGCCTGTGTTTGGGTGATTTTTGTGTCATGTGTGTGTGTGTGTGTGTGTGTGTGTGTGTGTGTCTGTGTATGTGTGTCTGTATTTCTGTCTCCATTCCTGAGCAGCAAATATTTTTTCCTCTTTTAGCATGTTACTCACAACTGTGGATGAAGCCCAGCACTCCTGAAAACACAATCCATGTATGGTTGAAGGAAATTTTCTTGGTGATGAGTGAGAGGTTGGTGACTGAAACCAGCTCATTTCCCATTGACCACTGAGGACACATCTCTCAGTTGAGAAGCAAAGTGAGAATTTGAACCAGGCACATTCTCCTTAGAGACAATGGGCCAAAGACAGGTCCGATGGAATCGAATGTCTTTTCATGTTGACATCCATCCCGTCAAACCCTCGTTAAGCCATTGAAGTGTCACATTGGGCCTGGGGGAGGCGGTGCACCCTGTGAAATTACACGTCCGAAGATTTGGATTTGATTTCCAGCCCTCTGCCAGTCAGTCTGCCAGGCACTTTCATGTGACAAGCCTTAGGCGAGTCCCTTTCTGTCTCTGATTCCCGATTCCTTCACAGGGATTTATGTGGGCCTTAACGCCCACTGGGAAAAGATCCCTCTGCCAGCTCAGTGCCTGCTTTCTTGGTTTGACTTGTCAATCTGGACTTGAATACACCTTTGGTTTTGGATTGACTCTATTACCTCTCCTAGAAATTAACACACAAAACTGACAGCTGATTGACAAGATGAGAAGCAGTTTTCCAAAATTCAAATTGAACTTAATCCTTTATTCCTAAAAGAATGCTCAAATCAAGGGGACACAGCTCACTTGTTTTGACTTCATGAGCTATGGCAGGTAGAGACAAATTTTGAAAATACACAGCTAAAACTGTCCGTGCTTTGAATGCTAGACATGTTTTTCAAAATACACAGCCAAAACGGTTCCCGCTTTAAGTGCTAAAGCAATTAAAGCGGGGACCGTTTTGGCTGTGTATTTTGAAAAAGTTGTGTGCTCTTCAAAGAGAAAGCTACTTTTGCTGTGTCTTTGGGTTCGAGGGGAAATGGGAGTCCTCTTCAGTCAGCAGGGACGACACCTGAGTCCTCTGCAGTCCTCTTGTCTGCCTCTGAGGGTGAAATGAGAGTGGTCCCTGTCATCATGAGCCATGTCTGAAAGAATTATTCACATTCCCTACGAGAATAGACGGGTGAAATAGCAAAAGTTGTGTCTTCCTTTGCAGCATGGACGGGTTCAAAGCCCACCTCATACCACTAAGTATTTTGCTGAACACGAGCAGTTGTGTGTGCGGCCTGTGTTTGGGTGATTTTTGTGTCGTGTGTGTGTGTGTGTGTGTGTGTGTGTGTGTGTGTGTGTCTGTGTGTGTGTGTCTGTATTTCTGTCTCCATTCCTGAGCAGCAAATCTTTTTTCCTCTTTTAGCATGTTACTCACAACTGTGGATGAAGCCCAGCACTCCTGAAAACACAATCCATGTATGGTTGAAGAAAATTTTCTTGGTGATGAGTGAGAGGTTGGTGACTGAAACCAGCTCATTTCCCATTGACCACTGAGGTCACATCTCTCAGGTGAGAAGCAAAGTGAGAATTTGAACCAGGCACATTCTCCTTAGAGACAATGGGCCAAAGACAGGTCCGATGGAATCGAATGTCTTTTCATGTTGACATCCATCCCTTCAAGCCCTCGTTAAGCCATTGAAGTGTCACATTGGGCCTGGGGGAGGCGGTGCACCATGTGAAATTACACGTCCGAAGATTTGGATTTGATTTCCAGCCCTCTGCCAGTCAGTCTGCCAGGCACTTTCATGTGACAAGCCTTAGGCGAGTCCCTTTCTGTCTCTGATACCCGATTCCTTCACAGGGATTTAGTTGGGCCTTAACGCCCACTGGGAAAAGATCCCTCTGCCAGCTCAGTGCCTGCTTTCTTGGTTTGACTTGTCAATCTTGACTTGAATACACCTTTGGTTTTGGATTGACTCTATTACCTCTCCTAGAAATTAACACACAAAACTGACAGCTGATTGACAAGATGAGAAGCAGTTTTCCAAAATTCAAATTGAACTTAATCCTTTCTTCCTAAAAGAATGCTCAAATCAAGGGGACACAGCTCACTCGTTTTGACTTCATGATCTATGGCAGGTAGAGACAACTTTTTGAAAATACACAGCTAAAACTGTCCGTGCTTTGAATGGTAGACATGTTTTTCAGAATACACAGCTAAAACGATCCCCGCTTTAAGTGCTAAAGCACTTAAAGTTGTGTGCTCTTCAAAGAGAAAGCTACTTTTGCTGTGTCTTTGAGTTCGAGGGGAAATGGGAGTCCTCTTCAGTCAGCAGGGACGACACCTGAGTCCTTTGCAGTCCTCTTGTCTGCCTCTGAGGGTGAAATGAGAGTGGTCCCTGTCATCATGAGCCATGTCTGAAAGAATTATTCACATTCCCTACGAGAATAGACGGGTGAAATAGCAAAAGGTGTGTCTTCCTTTGGAGCATGGACGGGTTCAAAGCCCACCTCATACCACTAAGTATTTTGCTGAACACGAGCAGTTGTGTGTGCGGCCTGTGTTTGGGTGATTTTTGAGTCATGTGTGTGTGTGTGTGTGTGTGTGTCTGTGTGTCTGTGTGTGTGTGAGTGTGTGTCTGTATTTCTGTCTCCATTCCTGAGCAGCAAATCTCTTTTCCTCTTTTAGCATGTTACTCACAACTGTGGATGAAGCCCAGCACTCCTGAAAACACAATCCATGTATGGTTGAAGGAAATTTTCTTGGTGATGAGTGAGAGGTTGGTGACCGAAACCAGCTCATTTCCCATTGACCACTGAGGTCACATCTCTCAGGTCAGAAGCAAAGTGAGAATTTGAACCAGGCACATTCTCCTTAGAGACAATGGGCCAAAGACAGGTCCGATGGAATCGAATGTCTTTTCATGTTGACATCCATCCCGTCAAGCCCTCGTTAAGCCATTGAAGTGTCACATTGGGCCTGGGGGAGGCGGTGCACCCTGTGAAATTACACGTCCGAAGATTTGGATTTGATTTCCAGCCCTCTGCCAGTCAGTCTGCCAGGCACTTTCATGTGACAAGCCTTAGGCGAGTCCCTTTCTGTCTCTGATTCCCGATTCCTTCACAGGTTTTTATGTGGGCCTTAACGCCCACTGGGAAAAGATCCCTCTGCCAGCTCAGTGCCTGCTTTCTTGGTTTGACTTGTCAATCTGGACTTGAATACACCTCTGGTTTTGGATTGACTCTATTACCTCTCCTAGAAATTAACACACAAAACTGACAGCTGATTGACAAGATGAGAAGCAGTTTTCCAAAATTCAAATTGAACTTAATCCTTTCTTACTAAAAGAATGCTCAAATCAAGGGGACACAGCTCACTCGTTTTGACTTCATGAGCTATGGCAGGTAGAGACAACTTTTTGAAAATACACAGCTAAAACTGTCCGTGCTTTGAATGCTAGACATGTTTTTCAGAATACACAGCTAAAACGGTCCCCGCTTTAAGTGCTAAAGCACTTAAAGTTGTGTGCTCTTCAAAGAGAAAGCTACTTTTGCTGTGTCTTTGGGTTCGAGGGGAAATGGGAGTCCTCTTCAGTCAGCAGGGACGACACCTGAGTCCTCTGCATTCCTCTTGTGTGCCTCTGAGGGTGAAATGAGAGTCGTCCCTGTCATCATGAGCCATGTCTGAAAGAATTACTCACATTCCCTACGAGAATAGACGGGTGAAATAGCAAAAGGTGTGTCTTCCTTTGGAGCATGGACGGGTTCAAAGCCCACCTCATACCACTAAGTATTTCGCTGAACATGAGCAGTTGTGTGTGCGGCCTGTGTTTGGGTGATTTTTGTGTCGTGTGTGTATGTGTGTGTGTGTGTGTGTGTGTGTGTCTGTGTGTGTGTGTCTGTATTTCTGTCTCCATTCCTGAGCAGCAAATCTCTTTTCCTCTTTTAGCATGTTACTCACAACTGTGGATGAAGCCCAGCACTCCCGAAAACACAATCCATGTATGGTTGAAGGAAATTTTCTTGGTGATGAGTGAGAGGTTCGTGACTGAAACCAGCTCATTTCCCATTGACCACTGAGGTCACATCTCTCAGGTGAGAAGCAAAGTGAGAATTTGAACCAGGCACATTCTCCTTAGAGACAATGGGCCAAAGACAGGTCCGATGGAATCGAATGTCTTTTCATGTTGACATCCATCCCGTCAAGCCCTCGTTAAGCCATTGAAGTGTCACATTGGGCCTGGGGGAGGCGGTGCACCCTGTGAAATTACACGTCCGAAGATTTGGATTTGATTTCCAGCCCTCTGCCAGTCAGTCTGCCAGGCACTTTCATGTGACAAGCCTTAGGCGAGTCCCTTTCTGTCTCTGATTCCCGATTCCTTCACAGGGATTTATGTGGGCCTTAACGCCCACTGGGAAAAGTTCCCTCTGCCAGCTCAGTGCCTGCTTTCTTGGTTTGACTAGTCAATCTGGACTTGAATACACCTTTGGTTTTGGATTGACTCTATTACCTCTCCTAGAAATTAACACACAAAACTGACAGCTGATTGACAAGATGAGAAGCAGTTTTCCAAAATTCAAATTGAACTTAATCTTTTCTTACTAAAAGAATGCTCAAATCAAGGGGACACAGCTCACTCGTTTTGACTTCATGATCTATGGCAGGTAGAGACAACTTTTTCAAAATACACAGCTAAAACTGTCCGTGCTTTGAATGCTAGACATGTTTTTCAGAATACACAGCTAAAACGGTCCCCGCTTTAAGTGCTAAAGCACTTAAAGTTGTGTGCTCTTCAAAGAGAAAGCTACTGTTGCTGTGTCTTTGGGTTCGAGGGAAAATGGGAGTCCTCTTCAGTCAGCAGGGACGAAACCTGAGTCCTTTGCAGTCCTCCTGTCTGCCTCTGAGGGTGAAATGAGAGTGGTCCCTGTCATCATGAGCCATGTCTGAAAGAATTATTCACATTCCCTACGAGAATAGACGGGTGAAATAGCAAAAGGTGTGTCTTCCTTTGGAGCATGGACGGGTTCAAAGCCCACCTCATACCAATAAGTATTTTGCTGAACACGAGCAGTTGTGTGTGCGGCCTGTGTTTGGGTGATTTTTGTGTCATGGGTGTGTGTGTGTGTGTGTGTGTGTGTGTCTGTGTGTGTGTGTCTGTATTTCTGTCTCCATTCCTGAGCAGCAAATCTTTTTTCCTCTTTTAGCATGTTACTCACAACTGTGGATGAAGCCCAGCACTCCTGAAAACACAATCCATGTATGGTTGAAGGAAATTTTCTTGGTGATGAGTGAGAGGTTGGTGACCGAAACCAGCTCATTTCCCATTGACCACTGAGGTCACATCTCTCAGGTGAGAAGCAAAGTGAGATTTTGAACCAGGCACATTCTCCTTAGAGACAATGGGCCAAAGACAGGTCCGATGGAATCGAATGTCTTTTCATGTTGACATCCATCCCGTCAAGCCCTCGTTAAGCCATAGAAGTGTCACACTGGGCCTGTGGGAGGCGGTGCCCCCTGTGAAATTACAAGTCCGAAGATTTGGATTTGATTTCCAGCCCTCTGCCAGTCAGTCTGCCAGGCACTCTCATGTGACAAGCCTTAGGCGAGTCCCTTTCTGTCTCTGATTCCCGATTCCTTCACAGGGATTTATGTGGGCCTTAACGCCCACTGGGAAAAGATCCCTCTGCCAGCTCAGTGCCTGCTTTCTTGGTTTGACTTGTCAATCTGGACTTGAATACACCTTTGGTTTTGGATTGACTCTATTAACTCTCCTAGAAATTAACACACAAAACTGACAGCTGATTGACAAGATGAGAAGCAGTTTTCCAAAATTCAAATTGAACTTAATCTTTTCTTACTAAAAGAATGCTCAAATCAAGGGGACACAGCTCACTAGTTTTGACTTCATGAGCTATGGCAGGTAGAGACAACTTTTTGAAAATACACAGCTAAAACTGTGCGTGCTTTGAATGCTAGACATGTTTTTCAGAATACACAGCTAAAACGATCCCCGCTTTAAGTGCTAAAGCACTTAAAGTTGTGTGCTCTTCAAAGAGAAAGCTACTTTTGCTGTGTCTTTGGGTTCGAGGGGAAATGGGAGTCCTCTTCAGTCAGCAGGGACGACAGCTGAGTCCTTTGCAGTCCTCTTGTCTGCCTCTGAGGGTGAAATGAGAGTGGTCCCTGTCATCATGAGCCATGTCTGAAAGAATTATTCACATTCCCTACGAGAATAGACGGGTGAAATAGCAAAAGGTGTGTCTTCCTTTGGAGCATGGACGGGTTCAAAGCCCACCTCATACCACTAAGTATTTCGCTGAACACGAGCAGTTGTGTGTGCGGCCTGTGTTTGGGTGATTTTTGTGTCGTGTGCGTATGTGTGTGTGTGTGTGTGTGTGTGTGTGTGTCTGTGTGTGTGTGTCTGTATTTCTGTCTCCATTCCTGAGCAGCAAATCTCTTTTCCTCTTTTAGCATGTTACTCACAACTGTGGATGAAGCCCAGCACTCCCGAAAACACAATCCATGTATGGTTGAAGGAAATTTTCTTGGTGATGAGTGAGAGGTTCGTGACTGAAACCAGCTCATTTCCCATTGACCACTGAGGTCACATCTCTCAGGTGAGAAGCAAAGTGAGAATTTGAACCAGGCACATTCTCCTTAGAGACAATGGGCCAAAGACAGGTCCGATGGAATCGAATGTCTTTTCATGTTGACATCCATCCCGTCAAGCCCTCGTTAAGCCATTGAAGTGTCACATTGGGCCTGGGGGAGGCGGTGCACCCTGTGAAATTACACGTCCGAAGATTTGGATTTGATTTCCAGCCCTCTGCCAGTCAGTCTGCCAGGCACTTTCATGTGACAAGCCTTAGGCGAGTCCCTTTCTGTCTCTGATTCCCGATTCCTTCACAGGGATTTATGTGGGCCTTAACGCCCACTGGGAAAAGATCCCTCTGCCAGCTCAGTGCCTGCTTTCTTGGTTTGACTTGTCAATCTGGACTTGAATGCACCTTTGGTTTTGGATTGACTCTATTAACTCTCCTAGAAATTAACACACAAAACTGACAGCTGATTGACAAGATGAGAAGCAGTTTTCCAAAATTCAAATTGAACTTAATCTTTTCTTACTAAAAGAATGCTCAAATCAAGGGGACACAGCTCACTAGTTTTGACTTCATGAGCTATGGCAGGTAGAGACAACTTTTTGAAAATACACAGCTAAAACTGTCCGTGCTTTGAATGCTAGACATGTTTTTCAGAATACACAGCTAAAACGGTCCCCGCTTTAAGGGCTAAAGCCCTTAAAGTGGGGACCGTTTTAGTTGTGTATTTTGAAAAAGTTGTGTGCTCTTCAAAGAGAAAGCTGCTTTTGCTGTGCCTTTGGGTTTGAGGGGAAATGGGAGTCCTCTTCAGTCAGCAGGGACCACACCTGAGTCCTTTGCAGTCCTCTTGTCTTCCTCTGATGGTGAAATGATAGTGGTCCCTGTCATCATGAGCCATGTCTGAAAGAATTATTCACATTCCCTACGAGAATAGACGGGTGAAATAGCGAAAGGTGTGTCTTCCTTTGGAGCATGGACGGGTTCAAAGCCCACCTCATACCACTAAGTATTTTGCTGAACATGAGCAGTTGTGTGTGCGGCCTGTGTTTGGGTGTTTTTTGTGTCACGTGTTCGTGTGTGTGTGTGTGTGTGTGTGTGGGTGTGTCTGTGTGTGTGTGTCTGTATTTCTGTCTCCATTCCTGATCAGCAAATCTTTTTTCCTCTTTTTGCATGTTACTGAGAACTGTGGATGAAGCCCAGCACTCCTGAAAACACAATCTATGTATGGTTGAAGTAATTTTTCTTGGTGATGAGTGAGAGGTTGGTGACTGAAACCAGCTCATTTCCCATTGACCACTGAGGCCACATCTCTCAGGTGAGAAGCAAAGTGAGAATTTGAACCAGGCACATTCTCCTTAGAGACAATGGGCCAAAGACAGGTCCGATGGAATCGAATGTCTTTTCATGTTGACATCCATCCCGTGAAGCTCTCGCTAAACCATTGAAGTGTCACATTGTGCCTGGGGGAGGCGGTGCACCCTGTGAAATTTCACGTCCGAAGATTTGGATTTGATTTCCAGCCCTCTGCCAGTCAGTCTGCCAGGCACTTTCATGTGACAAGCGTTAGGCGAGTCCCTTTCTGTCTCTGTTTCCCGATTCCTTCACAGGGATTTATGTGGGCCTTAACGCCCACTGGGAAAAGATCCCTCTGCCAGCTCAGTGCCTGCTTTCTTGGTTTGACTTGTCAATCTGGACTTGAATACACCTTTGGTTTTGGATTGACTCTATTACCTCTCCTAGAAATTAACGCACAAAACTGACAGCTGATTGAGAAGATGAGAAGCCGTTTTCCAGAATTCAAATTGAACTTAATCCTTTCTTACTAAAAGAATGCTCCACTCAAAGGGACACAGATCACTCGTTTTAACATCATGAGCTATGGCAGTAGAGAGAACTTTTTGAAAATACACAGCTAAAACTGTCCGTGCTTTGAATGCTAGACAATTTTTCAGAATACTCAGCTAAAACGGTCTTTTTTTTTTATATATATATATATACTGAATCTTGCTCTGTCACCTAGGCTAGAGTGCAGTGGCATGATAGCTCGCTGCAACCTCTGCCTCATTGGTTCAAGGGATTCTCCTGCCTCAGCCACCCAAGTATCTGTGATTACAGGCACCTGCCACCACACCCAGCTAATATTTGTATTTTTCATAGAGATTGGGTTTCTTTTTTTCTTTTTCCTTGAGACGGAGTTTCTCTCTTGTTACCCAGGCTTGAGTGCAGTGTCACGATCTCAGCTCACCACAACCTCTGCCTTCTGGGTTCAGGCAATTGTCCTTCCTCTGCCTCCCATGTAGCTGGGATTACAGGCATGCGCCACCATGCTTAGCTAATTTTTTGTATTTTTCGTAGAGACGGGATTTCACCATGTTGTCCAGGATGGCCTCGATCTCTTGACTTTGTGATCCGCCCACCTCTGCCTCCCAAAGTGCTGGGATTACAGGCTTGAGCCACCGTGCCCGGCCCAGAGATGGTGTTTCACCATATTGGCCTGTCTGGTCTTGAACTGACCTAGTGATCTGCCCACCTTGGCCTCTGATAGTGCTCGGATTGCAGGCATGAGCCACCACGCCTTGTACCTAATTCCTATTCACTGGTCGTGGATGGGAGCTATGGAATCTCTTCCTACAAAACATCCTGGCCGCATCAGAATGTGAGAGTTAAGTTTTCTAAGAGATGGTTCCTCTGTTTGTGCTCCACACCCAAATAATCGATCTTACTTCACTGTCAGACAACTTCCAGTTATTACAGTGGCTGTAGTCTAGCTGGAAAAACGCTAAGTAGACCCCCGGGACTCTCTTGACTCAGCCACTAACAACTTAGTGTGGCTCTGGGAAACAAAGAAGCTGGAGCAACCACGCCTGCAATCCCAGCACTTTGGGAGGTCGACGTGGGAGGATTGCTTGAGCCCAGGAGTTTGACAGCAGCCTGGGCAACATAGCAAGACCCCATCTCTACAAAAAAAAAATCAAAAAAATTATTGCGGTGTGGTGGTGTCACCCTGTAGTCCCAGCTATTCAGGAGGCTAAAGTGGGAGGATCACTTGAGTCCCAGAGGTCAAGACTGCAGTGAGCCAAGATCATGCCACTGCCCTCAAGCTTGGGCTTCAAAGTGAGACACTGTCTCAGGAGGGAAAAAAAACAAAACAAAACAAAACAAAAAAACTGGAGCTTTTGTTTTCTCATTTGTTAAAGGTGGATGATATTATCTCCTTCATGGAATTACTGTGAGGATGGAAGTACAATTTTTTTCCCCTTTCCTTTTAGAAATACAATGAGATAGGCATAGTGGCCAGGTGAGGTGGCTCATGCCTGTAATCCCAGCACTTTGGGAGCCTGAAGCAGGTGGATCACCTGAGGTCAGGAGTTCAAGACCATCCTGGCCACCATGGTGAAACCCTGACTCCACTAAAATTACAAAAATTAGCCTAGCGTGGTGGCACGTGCCTACAATCGCAGCTACTCAGGAAGCTGAGGCAGGAGAATGGCTTGAACCTGGGAGGTGGAGGGTGTAGTGAGCAGAGATCATCCCATGGCACTCCAGTCTGGACGACAGAGTGAGACTCCATCTCAAAAAAATAAAATGCCAGATGTGGTGGCTCATGCCTGTAAACCCAGCACTTTGGGAGGCAGAGGAAGGTGGATCACCTGAGGTCAGGAGTTCAAGACCAGCCTGACCAACATGCAGAAACCCCATCTCTAATAAACATATAAAATTCGCCAAGCATGGTGGCACATGCCTGTAATCCCAACTATTTGGGAGGCTGAGGCAGGAGAATCGCTTGAACCTGGGAAGTGGAGGTTGCAGTGAGCCAAGATTGCACTCCTGCATGGACGAGAAGAAGGAAACTGTGTCTCAAAAACAATAATTAGATAGGCATAGTGCACAAGATAATGTCAGGTGACACGTGCACTACCACTTAGTACCACTGTGAGTCCGGACAGATGACATAGGTCTCCGTGCCTCAGTTTTTCCACCTGTCAAATAGGAACCATATGAGGATGTACTCGTAAGATGATGCTCAAGGCTAAATAATGTAATCCATGAACGTGCTTAGACCAGCACCTCCTGCATTTTAAATACTCTTCCCTTTTGGCTGCTGTTGCTACTATTTTACTAACTGGGTTGATTTCTAGCCTGCAAAAAAAAAGGATCACAAGTTTGTGAACAAGACCATTATTCCTTACCAAATGATTCATAACCCCAATTTTTCTTTTGCTTTTTTGTTTGTTTGTTTGTTTGTGTTTTTGGAAACAGAGTCTCACTCCCACTCCCAGGCTCAAGTGATTCTCCTGCTCAGTCTCATGAGTAACTGGGATTAAAGGTACCCACAACTAGGCCCAGCTAATTTTTGTATTTTTAGTACAGATGGGGTTTCACCATGTTGGCCAGGCTGATCTCAGACTCCTGACCTCACGTAATCCATCCACCTCGGCCTCCCAAAGTGCTGGGATTATAGGCGTGTGCCACCCCACCAGCCTATAACCCCAGTTTCTTTTTACCAACTTAGATTATGGAACTTGGCATGATGCCCAGATTCCCATAATGCAAATTGTCCTCCCCAATTATAACTACCAGTTTTTTTCATCTAAGAAAAACAAAACAAAAATTGAAATGCTGGTCATTTTTGTGGACAAAAAGATAAGTATGGCCAGGGGTAGTGGCTCAGGCCTGTAATTCCAGCACTTTGAGAGGCTGAGGCGGGAACATCACTGGAAGCCAGAAGTTCGAGACCAGCCTGACCAACACGGTGAATCCCCCTCTCTACTAAAACTACAAAAATGAGCCACGTGGGCTGGTGTGCGCCTGCAGTCCCAGCTACTCAGGAGGCTGAGGCAGGAGAATCACTTAACCCAGGAGGCAGAGGTTGCAGTGAAAAGAGATCATGCCACTGCAGTCCAGCTTGGGCAACAAGATCAGAACTCCATCTCAAAAAACAAACAAAAACAAGTAATGTGACTGCTATTTTCTGGTTATAATCACAGAGTTCATGTAGAAAAGCTAAGCAATATGAAAAAATACAGAGTTAAAGTTTTTAAAAATTACCCCAAATTGGATCAGCAAACTTTTTTTTTTTTTTTTCCCTCTTGAGACAGACTAGGTCTTGCTGCTGCCCAAGCTGGTGTACAGTGACACAATCACAGATGACTGCAGCCTCGACCTCCTGGACTGGCTCTGTGCTCCTGCCTCCCAAGGAGCTGGGACTACAGGTGCATATTCCTATACCCAGCTAATTTTTTTTTTAATTGGTTTTGTAGAGGTGAAGTCTCACTATGTTGCCCAGGCTGGTCTCGAACTCTGGCCTCAAGTAATCCTCCCGCTTCAGCCTTCCAAAGTGCTGGAATTACAAGCATGACCTTATTTGGAGACTGGGTCATTACAGAGGTCATCAAGTTAAAATGGGTCATGAAGGTGGGGCCCTGATGCTATATAACTGTTGTCCTTACTAAAAGAAAAATTTGTTGCCTGTGAAAGAAAAAGAAAGAATAAAATATTTTTTCCTTGAGACAGGGTCTTGTTCTGTCACCCAGGCTGGAGTGAAGTGGTGTGATCTCAGCTCACTGCAGCCTCATCCTCCCTGACTCAAGCAATCCTCCAACCTCAGCCTCCTGAGTAGCTTGGGAACACAGGTACATGCAACCATACCTGGCTTTTTTTTTTTTTTCCCGAGATGGATTCTTGCTCTTTCCTCCAGTCTGGAGTGCAGTGGTACAATCTCAGCTCACTGCAACCTCCACCTCTGGGTTCAAGCAGTTCTCCTGCCTCAGCCTCCTGAGTAGCTAGGATTGCAGGCGTGCACCACCACAGCCAGCTAATTTTTATATTTTTAGTAGAGATGGGGTTTCACCATGTTGGCTATGCTGGTCTCAAACTCCTGACCTCTTGATCTGCCAACCTCAGCCTCCCAAAGTGCTAGGATTACAGGTGTGAGCCACCACTCCCGGCTGTATTGTTTTTAGTACAGGTGGGGTTTCATCCTGTTGGCCTGGCTGGTATTGAACTCCTGACCTGAAGTTATCCTCTCACTCATGCTCCCAAAGTACAGGGATTACAGACATGAGCCACTGCATCTGGCCTGAGACAATAAATTTGTCTTATTCTAAGCCACTTAGTTGGTGGCACTTTGTTACAGCATCCCCAGCAAAGTTATATCCAACGAATAATCAATTTCATTGTTGTTGTTGTTGTTGTTGTTGTGGTGGTGGTGGTGGTTGTGGTTGTTGTTGTTTTTGAGACGGAGTTTCGCTCTTGTTACCCAGGCTGGAGTGCAATGGCACGATCTCGGCTCACCGCAACCTCTGCCTCCTGGGTTCAGGCAATTATCCTGCCTCAGCCTCCTCAGTAGCTGGGATTACAGGCACGCACCACCATGCCCAGCTAATTTTTTGTATTTTTAGTAGAGAGGGGATTTCACCATGTTGACCAGGATGGTCTCGATCTCTTGACCTCGTGATCCACCCGCCTCAGCCTCCCAAAGTGCTGAGATTACAGGCTTGAGACACCACGCCCGGCCGTTGTTGTTGTTTTTAAGGAAAAAAAAAAGGAAAGAAAGAAAGAAAAAAGAATAATTAAAAAGAATGAAGGAGAGGAAGAAAGAGGAAGAGGGAGAGAGAACGGGAGTGTTGCTTTATTGCCCAGGCTACAATGCAGTCTAAAAACGGGTATTGAAAACGTCTTTTATGCCAGTAGTTTTGCTTAATAATGGAGACAGGAAAAAAATGAGGAAAGAAAATAACAAACAAGCAGCCAACCAATAATTCATTTAAACCTGTAAGTAGGTATGATGTGGTACTGATAAGAGTGTATATTTTTGTGTATTTAAAATGGAGAGTTCTATAAATGTTTATTAAGTTTACTTGTTCCGGATGTGAGTTCAAGTCCTGGATATCCTTGTTAATTTTCTGTCTCGTTGATCTGTCTAATATTGATGTTGAAGTCTCCCCCTATTATTGTGTGGGAGTCTGTCTCTTTATAAGTCTTACGTAATCTGGGTGTTCCTGTATTGGGTGCGTATATATTTAGGATCGTTAGCTCTTCTCGTTGCATTGATCCTTTGACCATTATGTAATGTCCTTCTTTGCCTCTTTTGATCTTTGTTGCTTTAAAGTTTATTTTATCAGAGGCGAGATTTGCAACTCCTGCTTTTTATTAATTAACTTATTTTTGCTCTCAAGTTGGTTGGTAAATCTTTCTCCATCCATTTATGTTGAGTCTTTGTGTATCCCTGCATGTGAGATGGGTCTGGATGCAGCATACCGATGGATTTTGCATTTCATTGTTAAAGGACACAGAAGCTCATGCTCTCTGTCATTCCCGAATGTGTAATTAGGTTTTGGCCAGGAGCAGAGGCTCATACCTGTAATCCCAGGACTTTGGAAGGCTGAGATGGGAGGATCACTTGAAGCTCAGAGTTTGAGGCCAGCCTGGCCAACATGGTGAGACCCCATCTCCACACACACACACACAAATATTAGTTGGGCATGGTAGCATTCACCTGTAATCCCAGCTACTCAGGAGGCTAAGGTGGGAGGACTGCTTGATCCTGGGAGTAAGAGGCTGCAGTGGGCTATGATTATACCACTGCACTGTAGGCTGAACAACACAGGAAGTCCCTATCTATCTCTTAAAAAAGAAAAGAAAAAAAAAAAAAGGGCTGGAGTTTGAGTTTGTGTTTTTGTTGTTGTTACTGTTGTTGTTGTTGTCGTCTTTTTTTTAGTCGGAGTTTCGCTCTTGTTACCCAGGCTGTAGTGCAATGGCACGATCTCGGCTCACCGCAACGTCCGCCTCCTGGGTTCAGGCAATTGTCCTGCCTCAGCCTCCTGAGTAGCTGGGATTACAGGCATGTGCCACCATGCCAGCTATTTTTTTATATTTTTTAGTAGAGACGGGGTTTCACCATGTTGACCAGGATGGTCTCAATCTCTTGACCTCGTGATCCACCCGCCTTGGCTTCCCAAAGTGCTGGGGTTACAGGCGTGAGCCACCGGGCCCAGCCTCGTTACTGTTGTTTTTTGAGATGGAGTGTCATGCTCTGCCCGGGCTGGAGTGCGGTGGTTCAATCTCAGCTCATTGCAACTCCACCTCCTGTGTTCAAGTGATTCTCCCACCTCAGCCTCCCAAGTAGCTGGGATTACAGGTCTGCACCCCCACACCTGGCTCATTTTTATATTTTCAGTAGAGATGGGATTTCACCATGTTGGCCAGGCTGGTCTCAAACTCCTGACCTCAGGAGATCCACCGGCCTCGGCCTCCCAAAGTGATGGGATTACAGGTGTGGGTCACTGCGTTCAGTCGATTTAGTGTTTTGGCTGGGTTGGGTCTGGCAGGTGTATGGTTAATAAACCAGGTCTAAATATTTCCAGGAAACTGGTGGGTCAGGCATGCACTGACAGCAATGTTGTGGATGGTGATACTGGCTGTGAACATGGAAGAAAACAAGGTCTGGTCTCCTTTTTTCACCCAGACGGTGTCGATGAGCTGACCTAGGAGATAACAGGACAGGTACATGAGACCCCGTGTACATCCTGGGAAAGGCGGTGGCAACTGCTTGGGACCCCAGCCCACCTGGCTAGTGGCTCTTCCATGTTCCTTACAGCTTTTGAGAGGTTCGCTATTCAAAGGAGGATGAATCAAGGAAAGTACAGGGCTGGGGCACAATTTTGTTAAACATGACAAGGAATATGCCTTGGTTCAAGAAAACCCATGGCTCAGCACGGTGGTTTACACCTGTAATCTCAGCACTTTAGAAGGTGGAGGTGAGAAGATCACCAGAGGTCAGGAGTTCGAGGCCATCACGGCCAACATAGAAACCCCATCTCTACTAAAAATACAGAAATTAGCCAGGTGTGGTGGCACATGCCTGTAGTCCCAGCTACTCAAGAGGCTGAGGCCTGAGAATCCCGGGAGGTGGAGGTTGCAGTGAGCCGAGACCACACCATTGTACTCCAGCCTGGGTGACAGAGTGAGACTCCATCTAAGAAATAAAATGAGAAAATCCGATCCTTCTGCCACGCATGGGGGTGCATGCCTGTAATCCCAGCACTTTGGGAGGCTGAGGTGGGCACATCACTTGAGGTCAGGAGTTCAAGATCAGCCTGGCTAACATGGCAAAACCTTGGCTCTACTAAAAATACAAAAATGAACCGGGTATGGTTGCATGTGCCTGTAATCCCAGCTAATTGGGAGACCGAGGCAGGAGAATCACTTGAACCCTGAAGGTGGAGCTAGCAGTGAGCTTAGATCACGCCACTGCACTTAAGCCTGGGGCCAGAGAAGACTCCATCTCAAAAGAAAAAAGAAAAGGCAATGCAACCCCTACTAGTCTTCTCTATAAGCAGGCTCAGAGTGATGGCCGTGGAGTTTTTGGTCAGCCAGGGGATTGAACACAATGGAATGTCTTCTTTTTTTTTTTTTTTTTTTTTTTTTGAGACGGAGTTTTCGCTCTTGTTTACCCAGGCTGGAGTGCAATGGCGCCATCTCAGCTCACCGCAACCTCTGCCTCCTGGGTTCAGGCAATTCTCCTGCCTCAGCCGCCTGAGTAGCTGGGATTACAGGCACGTGCCACCATGCCCAGCTAATTTTTTGTATCTTTTAGTAGAGACGGGGTTTCACCATGCTGACCAGAATGGTCTCGATCTCTTGACCTCGTGATCCACCCGCCTCAGCCTCCCAAAGTGCTGGGATTACAGGCTTGAGCCACTGCGCCCGGCTTGGAATGTCTTCTAATACAGGTAACTATTATAAGCAATAAAACAGGTTGGGTTTGGCAGCTCTCATCTGTAATCCCAGCACTTTGGGAGGCTGAGGCTGGAGGATCGTTTGAGTCCAGCTGTTTGAGATCAGCCCAGGCAGGAGGGTAAAAGCCCATCTCTACAAAAAATAAGTTAGTCTTACATGGTGGTGCACCTGTGGTCCCAGCTACTGGGAGACTGAAGCAGGAGGACTGCTTGAGCCTGAGAGGTGGAGGCTGCAGTGAGCCACAATTGCACCTGGATGCAGTGAGCCTGGATGACAGACTGAGACCCTGTCTTCAAAAAAGAAAAAAAAAAATTCGTTTGTAAGGATAATACAGACTGAGTACAGTGGCTCACCGCTGTAATATCCAGACTTCCAGACTTTGGGAGGCTAAGGCAGGGGGACTGCTTGAAGCCAGGTGTTTGAGACCAGCGTGCATAACATAGAGGGACCCAGTCTCTACAAAAAACACAAAAAAATTAGCCAGGCATGTTGGCATGGTCTTGTAGCCAGCTACTCACGAGGCTGAAGGGGGAGGATCGTTTGAATCCAGGGAAGGTGGAGGCTGCAGTGAGCCATTATGTCACTTCTGCACTCCAGCCTGGGTGCAGTAGTACAGTCAGAACTCAGCACAGCCTGCACCTCCACAGAGCGAGACCCTCTCTCAAAAAAAAAAAAAAAAAAAAAAAAAAAAGCTGGGGCTCATGCCTGTAATCCCATCACTTTGGGAGGCTGTGGTGGGCAGATCATGAGGTCAGGAGATCGAGACCATCCTCCCCAACATGGTGAAACTCCATCTCTACTAATAATACAAAAAAAAAAAAAAATGGTGGGCATGGTGGTACACACCTGTAGTCCTAGCTACTTGGGAGGCTGAGGCAGGAGAACTACTTGAACCCAGGAGGCAGAGATTGCAGTGAGCCAAGACTGAACCACTGCACTATAGTCTGGGATTACAGGTGTGTGCCACCAGGCCTGGCTAATTTTTGTATTTTAGTAGAGATGGGGTTTCACCATGTTAACCAGGCTGGTCTCCAACTCCTGATCTCAGGTGATCCTCCCACTTTAGCCTCCCAAAGTGCTGGGATTGCAGGTGTGAGCCACTGTGCCCAGTCTGATTTTTTTCAAGTATTTAAAAATATAAAACCAATAAACATTCTTGGGCAGCTCATGAGCTGTATAAAAACAGATGGTGAGCTGGGCGCAGTGGCTCAAGCCTGTAATCCCAGCACTTTGGGAGGCCGAGGTGGGTGGATCACGAGGTTGAGAGATCGAGACCATCCTGGTCAACATGGTGAAACCCTGTCTCTACTAAAAATACAAAAAATTAGCTGGGCATGGTGGCACATGCCTGTAATCCCAGCTACTGAGGAGGCTGAAGCAGGAGAATTGCCTGAACCCAGGAGGCGGAGGTTGCGGTGAGCCGAGACAGCGCCATTGCACTCCAGCCTGGGTAACAAGAGCGAAACTCCATCTCAAAAAAAAAAAAAAAAAAAAAAAACAGATGGTGGGATCTCTATGTCTCCTGTGTAGATACTATATGCCATGGTTTCCAGAGCCCTGGCTAGATGTTTGTTTGTTTGAGACAGGGTCTCCCTCTGTTGGCCAGGCTGATGCAATGGTGTGATCTCAGCTCACTGCAACCTCCACCTCCAACGTTCAAGCAATTCATGTGCCTCAGCCTCCCTAGCAGCTGGGATTACAGGCACTACCACACCCAGATAATTTTTTTGTATTTTTAGTAGAGATGTGGTTTCAGTACGTTGGGCAGGTGCTCTCAAGCTCCTGGCCTCAGGTGATCATCCTACCTTGGCTTCCCAAAGTACTGGGATCACAGGTATAGGTGATTCTGGCTAAGTACATTTAAATACTAAGTACATTTAAGTACTAAGCCCTGGCTAGGTACCATTAAGGTATAATGGCATATGGAGGCTGAGGTGGGAGGATCACTGGATGCCAGGAGATCAAGGCTAGTCTGAGTAACATACCAACCAGAGAGATCTTATCTTTACAAAAAAAAAAAATTATATTAACTGGGCATGTTGGTTATAGTGTGCACCTATAGTACTAACTACTTGGGAGGCTGAGGCAGGAGGATCCCTTGAGCCCAGCAGTTCAAGGTTTCAGTGAACTGTGATCACGCCACTGAATTCCAGCTCTGAGACAGAGCAAGACACTCTTTCTAAAAATAGTAAAAAATGTTTTATTTTCTTGAGACAGAGTCTGGCTACATCACCCAGGCTGGAGTGCAGTGGTACAATCTCAGTTCACTGCAACCTCTGCCTCTTGGGTTCAAACAGTTCTCCAGTCTCGGCCCCCTGAGGAGCTGGGATTATAGGCGTGTGCCACTGGGTTTGGCTCATTTTTGTATTTTTAGTAGACACCAGGTTTCACCAGGTCAGCCAGGCTGGCCTCCAACTCCTGACCTCAAATGATACATCCATCTTGGCCTCTCAAAGTGCTGAGATTACAGGTGTGAGCCACTGCGCCTGACCTTGTGAAAATGTTAGTGGCATTTTGATTATAATTGAATACTTTTTAAAAAATCAAATGCGCATACATATGATTGTTTTTGGCAGGACTAGGGGCCAGGACTTTTTTCTAATTCCTTCACCTTGTATTCTAGGGCCTTGCAAACATTAGGTGCTTAGCAAATGCAATAGAAGGCACTCAGACAGTGATTGATGTGTAGTGCATACTTGTCTTCATTAGGAAGAAAGAGACAGACAGGAAGAACAAGGGAAAATTCAGGGCAATTGATCAGGTCGACACCATCATTGCTAAAATCAGAGGAGACCAGGCTGTGTGTGGTTGCTCATGCCTGTAATTTCAGCACTTTAAGAGTCTGAGGCAGGTGGATCACTTGATGTCAGGAGTTCAAGACCAGCCTGGACAACATGGCAAAACCTCATCTCTACTGAAAATACAAAACTTAGCCAGGCATGGTGTGGCAGTCCCCTGTAATCCCAGCTACTAAGGAGGCTGAGGCAGGAGAATCAGTTGAACCCGGGAGGTGTAAGTTGCAGTTAGATGAGATTACACCACTGCACTCCAGCCTGAGGGACATTGCAAGACTCCACCAAAAAAAAAAAAAAAAAAAAAAAAAAAAAAAAAAAAATCAGAGAAGACCAAGATACCTGCAGATAATGCACTGTGTCACTTTCCCTGTGCATTTTTCCTGCCTCTTGGTAGACAGCTCCTAACATCACCATGAGATCCTGGTGAAGGAGGTGTGGATACTGGGGTTGCTACAGTTTATTGAACCATTTTTTCTCCCAGAGATGCTAATCTTCTGTCAGATTCCTTTGAGTGTTTTTCCGATCCCTGCTGCGGGCAGTTTACCCTCAGGGCACTTCTCCATGGAGCCACCAGCTGGCTCCATTGCTGCATAAGTGAAACTGACTCAAGATTAGAAAGTAGTGTTCCATTGTCTTTGAGCTGGGTGGGGTGGGTCAAACCTGTAATCCCAGTACTTAGGGAGGCTGAAACGGGTAGTTCACTTGAGGCCAGTAGTTCGAGACCAGCCTGGCAACATGGTGAAACCCTATATGGTGAAACCCTAATTTTTATACTAAAAATATAAAAAATAGCCAGGCATAATGATTCACGCCTATAATCCCAGCTACTCGGGAGGCTGAGACAGCATTGGTTGGGAAGCAGAGGTTGCAGTGAGCCAAGATCGGGACACTGCCCTTTAGCCTGGGTAACAAAGCGAGACTCCAGTTTTTTTTAAAAAAAAACAGTATTCCTAAGGACTGAGAGGGGAAACTGAGGCATGCAGACTGGAGTTGGGGTGGGGCTTGGGCTTGGCAAGAGAATGGGTTCAAGTAACATGTGAAGGACTCTCAGAAAGTCACAGCAACTTCAAAATCATTTATTCTACCTCCCACTTCCACATTTTCCAGATATAGAAACCAAAGCTGAGAGCGGGAGATAACTATCCCAAAAGCACCACGTCGGTGGGGAGCCGGGTTGCCAGAGAAAACACAGGACATCCAGTGAAGTGTGAGTTTTGGACTCTTCGTGTATGTCTCAAATAATGCACGAGACTTAAACTAAAACCTTATTTACTCTTTGTCTTCGAAGGTAACTGTGCATCTGTATGATGCTTTGCTAAGTCTGACAACCCTCATGAGGGTAAAATGAAGATTAGGGAAATAATTAAATATAATAAGCAAACATGCAAAATAAAGACAACTCTGTTCCCATTGTACAGACAAGAGAATTGCACATTAGGGAGGTGGCTTGCCCCAAGGCCACACTCACAAGCGTCAGAGTCAGGATTTGAACCTGGTCCTGATTCCAGAGGTCCCAATTTCACTGTTGTGGCCAGGAACATCTCATAGTCCGCCATGTGCGTGCATGTTCTGTCTTGAATATAACCCTCTCCCCATCGTGTAAGTGGACCATTCCCCTCCCTGACATTGAAGAACCCCATATTCAGCAGGTGCCTCCTGACCCAGCAGACCCCCATGAGCCCAGATCCCTGAGACCTGGTGGCTGCCATTATGACATTCCCCGACTGCATCTTAGGACCCAAGTCTGACCCCCTGCAGGATCTGCAGCTGTGTTACAGGAAAGGGGACCCGATCCAGACCCCAAGGGAGGGTTCTTGAATCTCGTGCAAGAAACAACTCGGGGTGAGTACATAAAGTGAAAACACATTTTTTTTTTTTTTTTGTTTGGTTGGTGGTTTTTGTTTGTTTGTTTGTTTTTCAGATGGAGTCTCACTCTGTTGCCCAGGCTAGATAGAGGGCAGTGGTGTGATCTTGGCTCACTACAACCTACTCCTCTGGGGTTCAAGTGATTTTTCTGCTTCAGTCTCCTAAGTAGCTGGGATCACAGGTGCTTGCCACCACACCTGGCTAATTTTTATATTTTTAGTAGAGATGGGGTTTCACCATGTTGGCCAGGCTGCTCTCAAACTCTTGACCTCAGGTGATCCGCCTCCCTCAGCCTTCCAAAGTGCTGGGGTTACAGGTGTGAGCCACAGAGCAAGTTTATGCTTTCCTAGACAAGCAAGTTTTTTAGGAAAGTAAAGATAGAATGGTTACTCCATAGAGCAGCCCAGAGGGCACTGGTGCCCATCTTTAGGGTTATTTCTTCATGACATGCTGAATGGGGGGGTAGATTATTCATGACTCCCCTTTTTTAGATCATACAGGGCAACTTTCTGATGTTGCCATGGCATTTATAAACTGTCAAGGCACTGGTGGCAATGTGGCAGCAAGGACGACCAGAGGTCACTCTCCTGGCCATCTTGGTTTTGATGGGTTTTGGATTGGCTTCTTTACTGCAGCCTGTTTTATCGACAATGTCTCTGTGACCTGTATCTTGTGCTGACCTCCTATGTCATCCTGTGACTTAGAATGCCTTCCCCGCCTGGGAACGCAGCCCAGTAGGTCTCAGCCTCCTTTTACCCATCTCCTATTCAAGATGCAGTTGCTGTGGTTCACACACCTCTGGCAGCTGGGCTCCTTGGGATCTCCTGACATTCTGTGCCCTCTGTGCCCTCCTCCCTCACTGCCATCGCTGTCTTCCTGAGCCTCCTCCTTCTGAATTTCTTCATCACCAAGAAGAGGAATCGCTGTTAGGTTTGGCTTTTGGGAAAGGGATGGACCAGGCAGGCAGTAGGGAGGGAGACACAGGCCCTGGCATGGGCGATGGGGAGGGGAGAGCTGAGTGGGAGCCGGTGGGTCTGTCTTTGTTCTTGTCTCTGTGAGTTGCCCATTGTGCAGATCTGCCCCGCTCCTTCCCCATCGCAATGGATGGGGACTCCTCTCTCTAGTGTTCAGGCCCCGGGCCCTGGGTCAGATCAATGCCTTTTTCTCCTGCACTCCGTTAGTCAGAAGATGTGCTTGGCATCACCTTGAAAATGCATCCAGAAGCAAGGCCCTGGCTCACTCCCTACTTCTGTCCCAGCCTCTCTGCCCTTCCAGCCACAGGAGACCTGTGTGAGCTGAATCCATTGCACCCTCCTCTGCTCAGACCCACAGCGGCCCCATTTTTCTCGGTCTGAGCCAAAGGCCCCAGAGTGGCCCACCAGGCTCACCCTGGGCTGCCTCATTGCCTCCAGCCTCACCTTCCACCAGTCTCCCTCCGTTTTCCACCTACCATTCTTCCCCATCCTCACACCTGCCTGATGTTCACACATCCCTCCAGGCATCTGCTTTAGCTGTTCCCTCCACCTGGACCACCCTCCTTCCAGAAGACCATTGTCCCCTCCAGCACCCCCTGCAGTCAGGGCTGCCTCCCTCACCACCATCCAGCAAGGACATGGCCTGCCCATCCCTCTCCTCCCAGCAGCTCCCTTCCTTGGCCTGTCCTGGGTTTGTTTTTGCTTTTCCCCAGCACTTCGCACTTCCTAAAGGGCCCTGCAGGAGGCTCCTGGCAGGGGCCGATGGCCTCGCTCTCCTTAGACTGGAAGCTCCACAGCAGCACGGGCCACTCCCTGTGGCAGACTCAGTATCTAGTTAGTGCTCCTCATGCAGAAGGTGCTGGATCAGTGTTTGAGAACTACAGAAGATAGGAGGGTGGAGAGAAGGGAGGGAGAGATGAAGGGAAGAAAGGAGGGAGGGGAGAAAGGAGAGGAGGGGAGGAGTGAAGAGGAGGGAGGCAAGGACACATAGGAAAGGGGAGGACAGATGGAGGGAAGGAAAGAGTTGAAGGAGGAAGAGAAGGAATGAGGGAGAGAAGGAAGAGAGGGGGGAGGGAGGAAAGGAAAAAAGGGAAGAAAGAAAGGGCGGGAGAGCAGAAGAAAGTAGTAGGGAAGAAAGGAAAGAAAGGCGGGAGAGAGGGAGGGAGGCAAGGGGCATGAAGGGAAGGAGTTTATTTCCTCTCTATGCCCAGCTGTCCCAATGTCCATCTGTCACTTGGACTGTTTCTCCAGCCTCCTGCGTGGCCTCCTTCAGGCATGGTGGCTCACACCTGTAATCCCAGCACTTTGGGAGGTGGAGGCAGGCGGATCACCTGAGATCAGGAGTTCAAAAGCAGCCTGGCCAACATGGCAAAATGCTATTTCTATTAAAAACTACAAAGATTATCTAAGCATGGTGGCAGGCACCTATCATCTCAGCTACTCCAGAATCTCAGGCAGGAGAACCGCTTGAACACAGGAGGCGGAGGTTGCAGTGAGCTGAGATTGCATCACTACACTCCAGCCTGGTAAGAGCAAGACTCCATCTCAAAAAATAAAAATTCTTCTCCAGGCAGCTGCCTTCTGATGATGCCCCCCTCACCCAGTGATGCACAGGAGACCCCAAATTCCTGCCTGACCCGAAAGTGCCAAGTGACCCTTCCCACACACTCCTCTGGCCGCACTGTGTCCTCTGAGTCATGCTGTTCCCTGTCTCAAAGCCTCCCCTCCCTCTTCCCAGCCCCATCCTCTGCCTTCCTGGTGTCCACCTCCTGGTCATTTTATGTGTAGCTCAGGCTGTAATCCCAGCACTTTAGGAGGCCTAGGGCAGAGGATCACTTGAGCTCAAGAGCTTGAGGCCAGCCAGAGCAACATAGTGAGATCTCCCCCCTCCCCAAACCCCACCAAAAATGTGAAAGGAAGAAAAAAAGATGTAGCTCAGGCATTACTCACCTCCAGGTAGCCTTTCTGATAGTGCCATCCACAGGTGGGCTCAGGGGCAGCCTCTGTTCTCTGGGCATCAGAAGCTGCCTCCCTGGGGAAACGCTCCTGGGTCAGCTCCTGCAGGAGTCCAGACACAGGATAACGGTGGATGGATCAGGACTGAGGGTCAGAGATGCGGAGAGGCAGGCAGCTTTGGGACACACTTGGTGAGATCAGTGGGATTTGCTGCAGGGTGACTGTCAGGGTGCAGGGGATAATTCTGGACCAGCCGTGTCTTCATCTCTCTCTCCCCTCCAATCCCAGGAGAGCAAATGAGGCAGAAGGACTTGAGGGCCCGGCTCAGCAGCTCCATCCTCAGGAACTTGAGGACTATCAAGTTCCATGGCTGGTGAGGTCTGCTGTTCTGAGAGTTCCAGGCTTTTACCGATGTGGGGAGGAGGGTTCAGGTGCAGGTGGGCTGCAGAGGTAGAATCCAGGGTCTGAGTGGCCATATTGGCCAAGCTGGTCTTGAACTCCGAATGTTAAATGATTTGTCCGTCTCAGCCTACCAAAGTGCTGGGATTACAGGTGTGTGTCACCATGAACTGGCTAATTTGGGCATTTTCAGTAGAGAGGTGGTTTTGCTATGTCGTCCTTGCTGGTCTTGAACTCCTGGAGTCACATGATGCACCTGCATCAGCTTCCCCTTGTGCTGGGATTACAGGCATGAACCACCATGGCCATGCTTTCTTTTTTGAGACAGGATCTTATGCTGGCACCCAAGCTGGACTGAAGGTGTGTGCCACTATGAACTGGCTAATTTTTGTATTTCCAGTAGAGAGGTGGTTTTGCTTTGTCATCCTTGCTGGTCTTGAACTCCTGGAGTCACGCAATGCACCTGCCTCAGCTTCCCCTTGTGCTGGGATTACAGGCATCAACTGACGTGCCCAGCTAGTTTTTTTTTTCTTTTTGAGGAATTACCGAACTATGTGAAACACAGGATGCACCGATTTTGTTCCCTGTACAGTATTTAAAGATTGTGGTTTCTCTCTCACCTTGCCAACACTTGTTAATTAACATTTGTTGGATTATATCCTTTCTAGTGTGTGTGCGGGAGTATGTCATAGTTTCAGTTTAGATGGCCATAGTCATGATAGTGATCATCTTTTTATGTGCTTGTTTTCCATTAACATGTATTTTTGGCAAAGCGTGTGTATGTCATTGTGTATGACATTGAGTATGTCATACAGTTAAGATGGCCCTAATGATAATGATATTACCCATCTCTTATGTGCCTGTTTTACATTTCAGTGTTTTATTGGCGGAGTGTGGGTTCAGCTGTTTCTCCATTTAGTAATTTGGTTGTTTTTGTTGTTGATTTATACAAATAACACATTGTGGCTAACAGACTGTTAGACATGTAATGCACAAATATTTTCTTCCTTTCTGTGGGTTGTGTTCCCCCTATCTTTTTTTTTTTTTTCATGAGATGGACAGAGTCTAGCTCTGTTTCCCTGGCTGGAGTGCAGTAGTGTGATCTCGGCTCATGGCAACCTCTACCTCCTGGTTTCAGATGATTCTCCTGCCTCAGCCTGCCAAGTAGCTGACATTACATACTCCCAGTACCATGCCCAGCCAATTTTCTGTATTTATTTATTGATTTTTGAGATGGTGTATTACTGTTGCTGTGTCACCCAGGCAGGAGTGCATTAGTGCAATATCGGCTCACTGCAACTTCCACCTCCAGGGTTCATGCGATTCTTCTCCCTGAGCCTTCTGACTAGCTGGGATTACAGACCTGTGCCACCACGCCCGGCAAATTTTTTGTATTTTTTATAGAGATGTTGTTTCTCCACAATGGTCAGGCTGGTCTCAAACTCTCAACCTCAGTTGATTTGCTTGCCTCAACTCCCCATAGTGCTGGGATTACAGGCGTGAGCCACTGCACCTGCCACTCCTAGGTATTTTGGTTTTCTTTCTTTTTTATTTTGAGATAGGTCTTGCTCTGTCTGCCGGGCTGGAGTGCAGTGGCCTGACAACTACTCACTGGAACCTCTGCCTCCTGGGTTCAAGCAATTCTTGTGCCTCAGCCTCCCAAGTAACTGAGATTACAGGTACCGGGGTTTCACCATGTTGGGCAAGCTGGTATCGAACTCCTGACCTCAAGCGATCTTTCTGCTTCGGCCTACCAAAATGCTGGGATTACAGGCATGAGCTGCCATGCCCGGCCTTTCTTTTTTGAGACAGGGTCTTGTGCTGTCTCCCAGGCTGGAGTGCAGTGGTGTAATCTCGGCTTACTGCAACCTCCACATTCTGGGCTCAAGCAATCCTCCTGTGTCAGCCTCTCCAGTAGCTGTGACTACAGGTGTGTGCCACCATGCCTGGCTAATTTTTGTATTTTTAGTTGAGATGGGGTTTTGCTAAGTCGTCCTGGGTTATCGTCAACTGCTGGACTCAACGTGATTTACCTGTCTCGGCCTCCCAATGTGCTGTGGTTGCAGGCATCAGCTATTGTGCCCAGACTATTTTTCACTTGTGAGTAAATACGAAACTATGTTAAAAATAGGCTGCACCATTTTATATTCACATGTGGTATTTAAGTATGGTGATTTCTCTCTGACCTTGCTAACACTTGTTATTTTCTATTTATTTGGATTATAGCCTTTTGAGTGTGTGTTAAAGGAGTTTATCATTGTGGTTTCCATGTAGATTGCCATCATGAGAGTTATATTGATCATCCTGTTATGTGCTTGTTTTCCATTTGCATGTCATATTGTTGAAGTGTGTGTTCAGCTGTTTTTAGATTTTGTAATTTGGTTGCTTTTGTTGTTGAGTCAGACAAATTATACACTGTGGTTAACAGACTGTTGTTAGATATATAATGCACTGTGTGCTGTCTTTTCACTTTCTTTTTTTAATTTGAGATGGAGTCTTGCACTTTTACCCAGGCTAAAGTGCAGTGGTGCGATCTCGGCTCACTGCAACCTCCCACTCTTGGGTTCACATGACTCTTGTGTCTCACCTTTCGAGTAGCTGAGATTACAGGCTCCTGTTAACATGCCCAGCTAAGTTTTTGTATTTTTTTTTTCTTTTGGAGATGGAGTCTCGCTCTGACACCCAGGCCTGGAGTGTAGTAGCACAATCGGCTTACTGCAACTTCCACCTCCCAAGTTCAAGTGATTCCTCAGGTGAGCACCACCACGCCCAGTTAATTTTTGTATTTTCAGTAGAGACGAGGTTTCTCTATGTTGGTAAGGCTGGTCTCAAACTCCCAACCTGAGGTACATGCTCGTCTCAGTCTGCCAAAGTGCTGGATTATAGGCGTGAGCCACTACACTCCTCCAGTCCCAGGCATTATGGTTTTCTTTTCTTTTCTTTCTTTTTCTTTCTTTCTTTCTTTTTTTTTTTTTTTTTTTTTTTTTTTTTTTTTTTTGGTGCGATCTTGCCTCTCTGTTGGCCAGGCTGGAGTGCAGTGGCCTGATATCAGCTCACTGGAACCTCAGTCTCTTGGGTTCAAGCAATTCTCCTGCCTCAGCCTCCAAAGTAGCTGGGATTACAGGTGCATACCACCACACCCGGATAATTTTCATATTTTTAGTAGAGACCGGGTTTTGCCATGCTGGCCAAGGTGGTTTTTAACTGCTGACTCCAAGAGATCCTTCTGCCTCCACCCCTCAAAGTGCTGGGATTACAGGTGTGAGTCACCATGTTTGGCCTTTCCATTTTGAGATGAGGTCTTGTGCTGTCTCCTAGGCTGCAGTGCAGTGATGCAATCTCAGCTTACTGCAGCCTCCACATTCTGGGCTCACGCAATCCTCCTGTCTCAGCCTCCCATGTAGCTGGGACTACAGGTGTGTGCCACCATGCCTGGTTAATTTTTGTATTTCTAGTAGAGGTTGGGTTTTGCTGTGTCATCCTGGCTAGCTTTTAACTCCCGGGCTCATGTAATCCACCTGTCTCTGTCTCCCAGTGTGCTGTGATTATAGGCATTAGCTATCATGCCCGGCGTATTTTTAACTTTTTGAGGAATCAGCAAACTGTGTTAAAAATAGGCTGCAGTAGAAAAATGCAAATCAACACTACATTGAGATACCATCTCCTGCCAGTTAGAATGGCCATCGTTAAAAAATCTAGAGACGACAGATGCTGGAGAGGATGTGGAGAAATAGGAACACTTTTACACTGTTGGTGGGAGTGCAAATTAGTTCAACCATTGTGGAAGACAGTGTGCCAATTCCTCAAGGACCTAGAAATAGAAATTCCATTTGACCTAGCAATCCCATTACTGAGTATATATCCAAAGGATTATAAATGGTTCTATTACAAGGACACGTGCACACGAATGTTCATTGCAGCATGGTTTACAATAGCAAAGACTTGGAACCAACCCAAATGCCCAACGATGATAGACTGGACAGGGAAAATGTGGCACATATACATAGAAAACGACGAGTTCGTGTCCTTTGTACGGACACGGATGAACCTGGAAAGCATCAATCTCAGCAAACTGACAGAGGAACAGAAAATCAAACACTGCATGTTCTCACTCATAGGCGGGTGTTAAACAGTGAGAACACATGGACAAAGGGAGGTGAGCATCACACACTGGGGTCTGTGGAGGGCATGTAGTGGGAGTTGGGGAGGGATATCATGGGGACAAATGCCAGATATAGGCGATAGGGAGAAAGGCAGCAAACCACATTGCCAAGTATGTACCTATGCGACAATCTTGAATATTCTTCAAATGTACCCCAAAACCTAAATCGCAGTAACATACATGTTTAAACAAAAAAGGCTGCACTATTTTATATTCCCCATATGGTATTTAAGGATGGTCATTTCTCTCAGACCTTGCTAACACTTGTTATTTTACATTTCTTTAGATTATAGCCTTTCTAATGTGTGTCAAAGGTATATGCCATTGTGGTTTCGGTGTAGATGGTCGTAATGGTAATGATACTGATCATCTTGTTATGTGCCTGATGTCTGTTTGCATGTCTTATTAGTGCAGTGTGTGTTTAACTGTGTCTCTATTTTCCTTTGCAGATGAAGTCTTGCACTGTTGTCCAGGTTCGAGTGTAGTGGGGCGATCTCAGTTCACTGTAACCTTCATTACCTGGGTTCAAAAAAGTCCCCTGCCTCAGCCCCCTAAAGTAGTTGAGATTAGTCTCCTACTACCATGCCTAGCTATTTTTTTGTATTTTTCCTTTTTGAGACAGAGTGTAGCTCTGTTGCCAAAGGTGGAGAGCATTAGCACAATCTGTGCTCATTGCAACCTATACTTAACGTGGTTAGGCTCAGGGTTAGGGTTAGGGGTTAGGGATTAGGGGTGGGTTGGGGTTAGGGGCATGTGGTGCATCGTCCCAGCGCCGGCTTGCGTGGTGTGGCATCCAGGCCCTGGCGTGCATCACGCGGCATCCTGCCGGTCTGCGGGGTTGCAGTCTTCTCAGTATATGTCTGTTGGGAACCGTGAGTGTGGAGCTGCATGCTCCATGGCATAGGCCTAGCGGGCATAGCCTCGCTACAACTCTGGGCCACGTCTACAGTGAGTAAATTCCTTCCTGTTCGCAGCCCTTCAATGCTTAGGGTCAGAGACTGGTAAGATCTCGGTATGGAAAACTGGACACCGAAAGCTCCTCTGAATCCTTCGCACCTAGGTTCTCCCCGCCCGAGGCCCGGTGGCTGCAGTGCAAGTTTTAATAATCAACACTGACATATCAGTGCAAACGTAGAAACTAACGTATCGTTAGAGTTTAGGGTGAGGATTAGGGATAAGGGTTACGGTTAAAAGTTAGAATTTAGGGGTTAGAAGAATTTTAGGCAAATTTGAAGGAAGGAATGATGCTTGAATCGTGCCTGAAGCACCAGAGTGAGAAACAGGGCTTGGGTCTTCCAGCTCTCAGCGGTGGCTGCTGAGTGAGGTTTCTCATTGGCTCCAGTTGGGCGACCGCCGGTTGTGGGGATGGTTCCCTCAGCGTCAATAGTCATACAGCCAGCTGGCAGCTGGGTATTTTGTCATTGACTGGTTGGTTGGTTAACGTTTTTAAGTCAGTTCGCATGCCTCGAAGTTCGGTTTCGTTTGCTTAGGGAAGACCTCAGGCTAACAGCTTTCCCCTTTTTTGCTTTAACATGTCAAAACCATGATTCATATTCATTTTACTTTCCTGGCATTAATAGAAGAAAGTTTACATTTTTGTTGTCATTCATAAAGTTGGTTTAATTGGCAGCCTATTTGTGATGTTGCATAAAATAATGTGTGTTAATTATTAGCATCTTAGATTAGGTGAAATATGTTAACTATATTAAGCTTTGTTATTAAACCATAACAGGAGTTCATTGCTTTTTTTTTTTTTTTTCCTCCTAGGCTTTAACCATTTAAAATACACTCAAGCGTCTCCTAACAATGTGGATACTTTCTAAGAAATGTGTCCTTAGTGATTTCATCTTTGTGCACACACCATCAAGTGTCCTTGTAAAACCTGGATGGTGTAAGTGATATGGTATAGCTTCTTGCTTTCAGGCTACATACCATACCTGTATAGCTCATCTCTGTACTGAATGCTGTAGTCAAATGTCACACCATGGTGATTGTGGATTGTGATCCCTAAATATCTGAGTCAGGTCTCAGTCAAGTAGAAAGCTTATTTTGCCAAGGTTATGGACATACCCATGACACAGCCTCAGGAGGTACTGACAACATGGGCCCAAGGTGGTCAGGGTAGAGCTTGCTTTTATATATTTTAGAGAGACATGAGACACCAATCAATATGTGCAAGATGTAAAGTCATTCGGTTCAGTGAGGTGGAACAACTGGAGGTAGGAAGGCGGGGTGGGGGGTGGTTCTAGGTAAGAAGTAGATAAAACAAAAGTTACATTCTTTTGAATTTTTTGATCAGCCTTCCACTGAATACAATTTAGTCTGGTTCAGTGAATTTGCATTTTTACACATACAGTAGGGCAGAGGAATGGTGTGATCTTGGCCCAGCACACCCACCTCCTCCCTGGTTTAAGCGATTGTCTTGCCGCATCCTCCCCAGTAGCTGGGATTACAGGCATGCACCACCAAGCCTGGGTAATTTTTGTATTTTTAGTAGAGATGGGGTTTCTCCGTGTTTGTCAGGCGGGTCTCGATCTCCCTACCTCAGATTATCCACCTGCTTTGGCCCCTCAAAGTGTTGGGATTATAGTCATGAGCCACCGTGCCTGGTCAGGAAGCTTATTTTGATTCTGATATTGTCAACTGTATTTCAGGTATAACTTATTTTCCTTGGAGCGTTAAATACTGCATTGGTATTGTATTACAGAAATAAAACACAGATCCCTTTTTATCACCTTCATTGCTAGTGATATTGACAACTAAATTTAGATGCATTCCAGAGTCTGGGTTTCCAGTCATTCTTAGCAATCCTCTAAAGGTAAATTACTTTTTCTCACGAGACACAGTGACATCTAAAGTCGTATTGATTGTCCTGCCACTTTTGTTTCTCTAGTTTCATCGATTACTTCAAAGCATCTTTGGGGGGATAACTTTGAGTAACCCTTTTAACTTTTCAGTATTAGAAAGCATCATCATGAAACATTGAATAATTGTGCTCACAAATTCCCTTTACAGTCTTTCTTTGAATATTTTTTTCCAGTGGCAAATATTTGCTTTTGTTGTATTGTAGCTAAAAGGAATGCTGGGAAACAAAACAAAGACAGGCATTCATTATAATAAGTGATTCAGTCACTATCAATTGCTATTTTAATTTTTTTTAAGTTATACTTTTGAAAACGTCCTGCTGTAAATTGAAATAGTGTCCAAAATCTGAAGTCTTTCCTTGGTTCTAAGGTGACCAGATTTCCTAGAAAGTGAACCACACCACAAGAAAAAATATATGATAAATATGTTTACATGGATGTGTTATTTTAACATAAATCTTGTAAAATAGGCATTTCTTTGAAATTACATATGTTTGCATAAATTACTTTGCAGCATCATGAATGCCCTTGTTTTGAAAAGTGGGAGTAGTTAGTGTCAATTACTGCTTCTTATTAGTACAAATAAGTAAGGAGATATTTTTAAAAATTACAATTTTTAAATAAACGGAGGAAAATGCAGATTTCCTGTGTAGACCCGAACTAGTTTCCCCTCGTATAAACATATCAACATGTATGAGATGTGTTGTTAACGGTATATATATATATATATATATATATATATATATATATATACATATATATATTTTTGAGATGGAGTCTTTCTTGCTCTGTAACCCAGGTTGGAGTGCAATGACACGATACTGGCTCATTGCACCCTCCACCTCCCATGTTTAAGCGATTCTCCTGCTTCAGCCTCCCAAGCAGCTGGGATTACAGGTGCCCACCAGCACACGTGGCTAATTTTTTGTATTTTTAGTAGAGACGGGTTTCGCCATGTTGGCCAGGCTGGTCTGGAACTCTGACCTCAGAATATTTACCCGTCTAAGCCTTCGAAAGATGTGGGGTGACAGGCATGAGCCACCATGTCCTGCCTGCTATCAGTATATTTGCTTCGGTTAGGTATCTGTTCAGATATTTACCCAGTTTTAAAATCACGTATGTGTTTTGTCATTATCTTCTCACATCTCTCTTTTCTTTTTGTTCTCTGCATACAGTTTTGCACAGTAGAATACTTAGTTTTATGAAGTCCATTATCAATATTTTCATGAATTGGCATTTGATGTTTTGTGTTACAAGTCAACACCAAACTCAACGTCATATAGATTTTCTTTTAGATTTTTTATAGTTTTGCATTTAAAATTACAGTCTCTGGACTATTTTGAGTAGGTTTTTGTTTTTCTTAATTTGTGTATATATTCATTTGATTCTACATGGCTTCCAAAGTCTTCCATCACCGTCTTTGGGAAGGAATGGCTACAGTGGGCTTCATTTTGGTTTGAATTTCTAAAATTATTACATTGAGTAAACTCAATATTGAATTTTATAGGTATTTCAGGACAGCCAGGCGGGGGTGCACGTCTGCTGAGAAACTGAGCAAGAGTATCTGTGCTGAGCTCTGGTGCCACCAGAGGGCGCACGAACCCACCCCTGACCAACTTCCCTCTGAGGTGCCCGAAGACTTCCTCGGGGCAGCACGACGGTGGTGTCAACTAAGTCTTGTTCATTGGTGAGTAAAAAGCTTCCTTTCCACGGCCTTGAGTGCAGAGAAGAGAGTCTTTAGAGTACTCAGCAAAGGAAGAAATTCATCTAGAAAAATGAAATCCCCAAATCCCATCATTACGACTACATCCTGATATCATTGTCAATATCCAGACACAGTGGCTGCTAAGATATGTTCTCACAGTGGCCTCTAATATAATAATCACACCGTGCCCTAACATTACTATGATATCCATACCGTACCCTAACACCAACATAATATCCACACCAATATAATATTCTAACGCTAATCTGACATCCACACTGTTGCTTCCAATGCTAATGTAATACTATCCGTATGGTTCCCTGATGTTAATGTAATATCTGCACTGTTCTACAACACCAATATAATATGTACACTATGCCCTAACACTAATATCCACACTGTGCAGTAAAACTAATGTGTCCACACAGCAGCCTCTAATACTAGTAAGTATAATAATATCTACTAAGTGGAGTTGGTTGACATTGAGGCTTTTATAAGGGTTCACAGCTTTGGATGAAGAGTAGCCTCTGTAGTGGATTTTGGTGACGTCTCTGCTTTTCTGGCATAGTATTGATATGGTTGTTTTAAAAAGTAATTTACTTTTTAATAATGTCATACTTCTAGGAAACTTCCAGTAGCAGTGCAAAATATAACCTGTTTCTTTTCTTAGAGTCCCCACCAGTTATTGCTGTGCCAGATTTACAACATCCCACAAAATACTCCGGTATATTTTATCCAAAGTGTGGAAACTCTCCTAGGTTACCACCGCATAACCCCTAGATCAAGAAATCAGCATGGTTCCTACATGATAATTCAGTTCACAAACTCATTTACCTTTTACCTCTTGCCCCGCTTGGGAGTAAAATATGTTTTTTCATTCTGATCCAGATTTCCTGACACTGTTTCCAAGACTTTCCTGCATATTTATGATCTTGACACATTTAAAGAGCATACAAGTTTTTGTTTGAACACCTGTTTTCAGGTCTTTGGGGCATATAGCTAGCAATGGAATCACTGAGTCATACGGTAAATCTACTTGCAACCATTTGAAGAAACTTCAAATTAGTTCCCAGGGCTCATCCCTCACTTCTATCACATTCACAGAGAAGGCTTCCCTGATTATCTTATCCGCCACCAACACCGCACCCCTGCTCATGCTAGTGTGCATTACACCCACATCTGATTTTGCTTTCCTTTCCTTTCCTTTCATTTTCTTTCTTCTTTCCTTTCGTTTCCTTTCTCCTTTCCTTTCCTTTCCTTTTTCTGGTGTTTTATTTTATAAGAACACCTTATTTTATAAGGACACTAATCTCATCAGGCCAGGGCCCAACCCTATGACTTCATTTAACTTGACTGACTTCCTTAGAGACCCCATCTCTAAATACAGACACACTGTGGGGTTAGGACTTGGACATATGAATTTGTGGGAGATACCAACATTCTATCTGTAGCACATGAAAACTTTTCAGAAATGTTAAATCTTGGGATTTACCATGAAACTACTGTGTCAGAAACCCTAGGATTTGGTCTCAAATATCTCTTTCAATCAGGCTTTTCGGTGTGTCTGAGTTTGAGACCCAATAAGAGTCAATACAGGAAGTGGATGGAGGGGAGATGAAAGAAGTAGATTGTCAGCAGAACGTGGAGAACTTTGAGGCTCAAGAATGCAAAGGCTGCTCTTAGTCAGTGGGACACCTAGAAGGAGAGGAGCTAAATCATTTCTTTTGCCATCTGTTTGTGGAAGGAAGGGGAGGAAAGAAAGGAGGAGAGAAGGAAAAAAGGACGGAATTAAGAGAAAGGGAAGAAAGAGAGGGAGGGAATAAGAAAGGGACAGAAGAAGGCCTTTTGGAAAACAGTTTCCCATTTCCGGTGTTTACATTCTAAATACAGTAATGGAGAAATGGATAAATATGATATATATTATGAAAATCTATAGCTCATTCCAGGGTCAAGCCAGCAAAGGAGAAAGGGGAATCAGGGTAACTTGTAGATCTGTGCAACCTCCCACTGACAAAAATGTGGACGCTCAGATAGGAAGCTGATGTGAGGCACACATTCAGTTTTATTTATTTGTGCTGATGTTAACAGGAGGACATGTAAGTGACTGTGTTTACTAAGATAGAGATATAGCTAAGAGAGCAGTCAGTTCTGAAACTACCTTCAGAAGGTGATTACTGAATCTTGTGGATTCTCTGCAAGTTTGAGGAAGGGCACACAGTGAGAGAGGATAAATAAGGTCACAGAGAAAGCGACTGTTTCAAGGAAAGCAAAGACCCAGAATGAGGGTGAAGATGAGGGCAGGGTAAATCGCAACGACATTTAACTTATTTTGCCAGTTAGCACCTCAAAAGGCATCCCGGTCTGAGCTCTGCAGAAGGGACGTGTTTGCAACTCATTGTGAGTCCTCTGGGTGAATCACTGACTGTGTCTATGAACAGGACCAACTGGCCAAAACTGTGAATTGTGATGACCACCACTGTTGTTAGGCTGAACCCTTGTTAAACAGGATGGTGGTTTTCAGTACCAGCTAAAAGAATTTTAAAATGTTGACCATTTATATTATTTAAGTAATGTGCTACCATTTATAGTCATTTATATGACATTAATATACCATTTATATCACATATGCCATTAAGTAAAATAAAGTCAACATTTATATTACTGAAGCAATGTGCTACAGAAACCCTAAAGGGGTTTCTGTAACATTAAATTGATGGCTCTCTAGTGCAGTCCAGAATCACCTGTAGGGCATGTTGGGCCACAGATTGCTGGTTTCCACTCAGAGTCTCTTATTCAGTAGGTCTGGGTGGGGTCTGAGAATCTGCATTTATAATAAGTTCTCAGACACAACTGATGCTGCTGGTTCGGGAACCACAATATGAGAACTATGGTTAAGCCTCACGCCACAGCATTCCTATAGCAAGAGCCACCTGTGCTAATTCAGGGTAACTTGTTGGCTGCAAACTGTAACCATAGGCAACTTCTTTAGCAATATAAACCTCTAGATAAAAGAAACACTCGACAGTCATAGTAGAAACATATATGGTCAATGAAATATCTTTTTTCCAAATGGGAACATGTGTCTTACAGCCTCAAAAGAATATTTTCACCTAGACTGCACTAAAGTAACAAGATCAATCTGAAAGTAAAACTTAAAACGGCCTTTATGAACAGAAACACTTTGACACCTCAGGTAAAGGGCTACATATTTCCCTCTCTATTTTCATATCTTAGCTTTAAGATGAAATGACATTGTCATTTTACTTATAATAGGAGAACCTACGAATAGGAGAACTTAAATAACATTGTCATTTGACTTAAAACAGGACAACCTAGAAACTTGATTCCCGCTTATTAGTGCAAACCAAAGGGGTTACTTCCAAATATTTTCAGTTTAGTTTTTGTTCATGTGTAATATAAATGATTTAAAAGCCAGGTTTCGGGGAAAGCTGCCATAAATGTGTTTAATAGTTGCTGCCTCAGCATCCATTTTCAGACCTGACCTAAGTTGTCTGAAGCCCAGTCTCACTGTATCCCCTCCGATCTGGGTAACCCTCCCCCTCCCTGAGTGGTCGTGATGCGGCCCATCCCGCTGAGTCAGAACCCACCCATCACACAGCTGCTGGTCATGATAAAACCTAATGGTCGACACCAGAGCCCTGTAAATAAGCCCAGCTCCACGTGTTCTCTTAAATCAGCAAAGCCACACCCTCACGGGAAAGCCCGAGAAGAAAGCTTCAGGCCCTCCCTCTGCTCTCTGGTTCCTCACGGCCTTCAGACTGCCCCTCGTCCTCCAGACGCTCCCCGACCTTCTCCAGGATGTGTAAGTTAGAGATTTCTTCTGTTCCTGTGTTTTGGTGTTGCCTCCTCCTTGTGCCTTACCTGACTGACACCCCAGAGCCTTCCTTTCCTCCTGGCCAGGGCTCTCCTGGAGATGGGCTGGCTTCTGGCCTCCTTTAAAGAGAGACCTCAACCAAATTAGAGAGAAACCTAAATAAATAAATCACAACAGAAAGCTTGGTTTTTTACTTAAAATCCATATTTATAACATAAAATGTGTTTATGCTAGATTTAGAACACACTAGGCCTGTTCTAGCTCTAAATTGCACTGCTATCTTGTAGTATGCAGTTATTCTTCATTTTATTTTCCACTTGAAGTCATTGTATTTCCTCAGTTTATAAACACCTTGAATTCTTGAGCTGAAAAGACAGGGTAACTTGATAGGGCATCTCCCTTAGGAACCATAACCCCCAATGCAGAACAAATTAAATGTGCAAAACTGTGAGCACCATGTCCTATGTTATTAAAGATAGAATATAATGCTGAAAGGCAAGAAAGTCTTTATGAAGAAGTTTAAAGGAGTAGAAGAATGGACAGATGAACTGGAAATGGAAAGATCAGTTTTCCTTTCCTTTAGGAGTAAGCCCCTTTGGAAACTAGCTGGTAAATGTCACAGTCCCTTTAGATGGCAAGGTTAGTGAATACTAAGAAAACACTAGGGTACAAGTGTTCATCACGCAAAGCACACCTGTAATATTTCATCTGGTCTCTCAGTGACCCTAGAAGAAACAAGAGATGTTTTCAGATGAGGAGATTGGGCTTCAGGGTGAAATTAGGAGACTGGTAAGACTCACAGAGAGAGTCAGTGGTGGAACGGAGTTCAGATCCACATTCTTCCAACTGCAAGCACAGGGCATTTTCCACTAATCAGTGCACTAACCCAAGAAATCTAATTTTTCCAAACATTTAAAATGATGCTATGGCCATCTGAGTAAAACCACTTTTGGCCTCTACTTCTGATTCCTCATTACCAGCCTACCATTGTTTATCTGATATGGGCAGCAGAATTAAGATGTAATGAAGTCTAACAGAACCCCTCATTACCTGTGTAGATACAGTAGTAACAGAGATGGTGATATCGTTTGAATGTTTGGGCCCTTCAAGTCTCATGTTGAAATGTGATCCCCAGTGTTGGAGGTAGGGCCTGCTGGGAGGGAGGTGTTGGCTCATCGGGCAGATCCTTCCTGAATGGCTTGGTGCCCTCCTCACAGTAATGGCTGAATTCCTGCTCTCTTCACTCACTGAGATCTGGTTGTTAAAGTGTGATACTGCCCCTGTCTCTCTCTTGCTTCCTCTCTCACTATGTTAGATGCCAGCTCCCCTTTGCCTTCTGCCATGGTTGTAAGCTCCCTGAGGTCTCACAAGAAGCAGATGCTGGTGCCATGCTTCTTGGACAGTCTGCACAACCATGAGTCTAATCACCCTCATTTCCCTATAAATTACCCAGCCTCAGGTATCCCTTTATTACAGCAATGCAAATTGGACTAATACAGATGAAGAGATAAAGTATTAATTTAGAAGATGTTTATATACATATATATATAAATATATATATATATATACATATACATATGCATATATATGTATATATGTATATATGTTTAACATTCTCACTGAGACTGGGAGGTGTTAGAGACACATAATTGAAAACGAAATCTCCCCCCAACCAAGAAAACTTCTCCACGAAGGTAGAAGAGAAAGAAATACTATTATTACACTTTAATTTCCGGGGTACATGTGCAGAACGTGCATTTTGTTACATAGGTATCCACACGTCTTGGTGCTTTGCTGCATCTGATCCTCCCATCAACTACACTAGGTATTTCTCGTGTTATCCCTTCCCAATCCCCCTACCCCTGCCTGTTCCTCCCCACCCCTCCCCCACCACCCACAAGCCCCAGTGTGTGATGTTCCCCTCCCTGTGTCCATGTGGTCTCATTGTTCACCATCCACTTATATTTTAGAAAAAAATATTATGTTTTAAGTTCTGCAATACATATGGAGATCATGTAGGCTTGTTCAATAGGTATACACATGCCATGGTGGTTGTTACTTCATCCATTGCCCCGTCATCTACATTAGGTATTTCTCCTAATGCTATCCCTCCCCAATTCGCCCACACCCTGCTATTCCTCCCCTCGCCCCTCAGCCCCTGGGCCCCAGTGTGTGATGTTCCCCTACCTGTGTCTGTGTGTTCTCATTATTCAGCACCCACTTATGAGTGAGAACATGCAATGTTGGGTTTTCTGTTCTTGTGTCAGTTTGCTGAGAATGATGGTTTTCAGCTTCATCCATGTTCCAGCAAAGGACATGAAGTTATTTTTTATGGCTGCACAGTATTCCATGGTGTATGTGTGACATATTTTCCTTGTCCAGTCTATCTATGATGGGCATTTGGGTTAGTTCAGAGTCCTTGCTATGGTAAACAGTGCCACAATAAACATATGTGTACACGTGTCTTTATAATTGAAAGTGTTATAATCCCTTGGGTACATATCTAATAATGGGATTCCTGGGTCCAACAATATTTCTATTTCTAGATCCTGAAGGAATCACCACACTGTCTTCCACAATGGTTGAACAATTTACACTCTCAACAGCAGTGTAAAAGCATTCCTGTTTCTCCACATTGTCTCCAACATCTGTTGTCTCCAGATTTTTTAATGATTGCCATTCTAATTGGCATGAGATGGTACCTCAAAGTGGTTTTGATATGCATTTCTCTAGTTATCAGTGATGATGAGCTTTTTTTTTCATGTTTGTTGGCTGCATGAATGTCTTCTTTTGAAAAGTGTCTCTTCATCTCTGTCACAAAATTTTTTGCCCATTCTTTTGGTTGCCAGTTCACTCTAATGCTAATTTCTTTTGCTGTGCAGAAGTTCTTAAGTTTAGATCTCATTTGTCTGTTTTGGCTTCTGTTGCCATTGCTTTTGCTGTTTTAGTCATGAAGTCCTTGCCTATGCTTATGTCCAGAATGGTACTGCCTAGGTTTTTTACGGTGTTAGGTCTTATCTTTAAATCTTGAATCCATCCGGAGTTGATTTTTATATAAGGTGCAAGGAAGGGATCCAGTTTCAGCTTTCTGCATGTGGCTAGCCAGTTTTCCAACACCATTTGTTACCTAGGGTATCCTTTCCCCATGGCTTGTTTTTGTCAGGTTTGTCAAAGATCAGACAGTTGTAGCTGTGTGGTGTTACTTTCGAGGCCTCTGTTCTGTCCCGTATGGTCTACATTGGTACCAGTACCACGGTGTTTTTATTACTGTGGTCTTGTAGTACAGTTTGAAGTCAGGTAGTATGATGTCTCCATAATTGTGTGCTTAGGATTGTCTTGGCTATGTAGGTTCTCTTTTGGTTCCGTATAAAGCTGAAGGTGTTTATTTTCCAATTCTGTGAAGAAAGTCATTGGTAGCTTATGGGGATAGCATTGAATATGTAAATTATTTTGGGCAGTATGGTCATTTTCACAATATCGATTCCTCCTGACCATGCGTATGAAATGTTTTTATATCTGTTTCTGTCCTCTCTTATTTTCTTAAGCAGTGGTTTGTCCTTCTTTTGGAAGAGGTCCTTCACATGTTTTGTTAGTTGTATTTCTAGGTATTTTATTCTCTTTGTAGCAACTGTGAATGGGAGGTCACTCATGATTTGGCTCTCTGTGTGTCTGTTGCTGATGTACAGGAATGCTCATAATTTTTGCACATTGTTTTTGTATCCTGAGACTTTGCTGAAGTTGCTTATCAACTTAAGGAGATTTGGGCTGAGACAATGGGGTCTTTTAAATATACCATCATGTCATCTGCAAATAGAGACAATTTGACTTCCTCTTTTTCTAATTGAATAACCTTTATTTCTTTTAGCATGAAACCAAAGTGAGATGCACTTCTCAGGAAATCAGCTCAGCAGTTGCAAAGACAGAAAAAAAAAAAAAAAACAACTCTCACCTTTTTATATAAAAAGCAGATACAACCTTTAACATACAAATTCTCAAGGTAAGCAATAACTTGTCCTCAAGGGGACTTTACAGTCCCATTTGTCACACACCTTTCATTTTAAACGTTCTTAGCAATTGGGGTAACCGTCTCTGTTAGACAATTGGCTTTTCCAAAGAAAAAAATAAACTTCTTATGTCTTTATAAAAGGAGGTTGTCTTGCAACTTGGAGTAAGATACCTGCGGAACATACCCTCCCAGCCTCCTACTGAACCTGAGAAATGGAGGTGTTATCTTCCTTGATAATTTTCAAAGTGATGATTCCCAGGCTTTCAGAACAGCATCTTTGGGTCTTAAAATTAATGAGACTAAGTTATCTTTTAAGAATATTTACATACATTTCAATATGACAAAGATGTACAAGCTTTCTAAAATAAACGCCCTAAGCAAAAGGTGCTTCTTTTCTTATTTTTAACATGGAGAATATATGAGTCAGTTAGTAATTATAGGCTTCTAACAAAATACTACAGATTGGGTAAGTTAAACAACAGATATTTATTTCCTCACTGTTCTTGAGGCCGAAAGTCTAAGACGAAGGTGCCAGTGGGGTTGGCTTTTGGTGAGACTGCTCTTCCTATCTTGGAGACAGTTACCTTTTCACTCCCTCCCATGTGGCCTTTTCCCCATGCACAGGGAGAGAGATCTCTTGTGTCTCTTTCTCCTCTTAGAAGAACACCAGTCTTATCACACTGAAGCCCAATCCTTGTCATCTCATCTAACCTTAATTAACTCTTTAAAGGCCCTCTCTTCCAATAAAGTCACACTGGAGGGTAGGACTTCCACATGCAAATTTAGTGTGGGGCACAATTCAGTCCTTTACATAGAGTCGAGCTTCTTATTTTTAGTTGGCCTTTGTCCTTATGGGAATAACAAGCCAGGCTGAGTCCTTCTCATCATGGGGCATGTATTGGAAGAAGAGATGATGAAAAGCAAGTACATTTATCACTTGCAAGTAATAATCAAGGAAAGAAACAGTGATGAGTGAAGGCCCTTGGCTCAAGGATGAGAAGATACCTGTGAGCTCCTGGTTAGCCAGGTAGTAAATCAAGCATTCCTGATGATTTGGAAAGAATGGAGCTAGAAAAACCAATTCAGGAAAGCAGAATCATCTAGATAGTCAGTGATATAACTAAGTCGTATGTACTATTTAGGCCATCGATCAATAATTTATCAACATTCCACTTACATATTAGCTCATTTGTTTATGCACTTAACATTTAATCACCCCTAGATTCATTGTACACATCAGTATGGCTGAAAACTACCCAGATAATTTTTTCCTTCCTGCAATCACTTACTACCACTGTAGATTTTATGAAACTATTAATCAGGTTTGAACTTAGATTTCAATTTCAAGCTGTTGTCATGTTGATTTTACACAAAGAATTATGAGGTGACATGTCAGAATTCTCTTCCTACCAGTACAGTTCACAAAACCCATGAAACATTTATATGGCTTGAAGCATCATATGTGCTCAGTTTATGGTGAGAAAACAGTTATCTGCATTTCTTCCCAGTTTTAAAAAAACAACCATCAACTAATTGAAAAAGCATAACTCACTCAAAATAACGGAAAGATGGTCTAAATAAATTTACAAGATTATGTAGTCTGATAACATCCACAGATAGATAGTAAACTTACATCGAAGGAGTTTGGGATGAGTCTTCACTCATGAAGTACTGAGTTTCAGAACTCAGTACTTCCCTATTCTCAATGTATGGCCATTCTGTTGGTAGGGTGGATTTTCATCACTGGAAGCAGATGTTACACTGCTCCTCCCCTCAGGCAATCTGGCTTAGAGGAAGGCAAGTGAAGGCCAGATGAGACTGAGCCTGCACCCAGCTCCCCATGCCCATCCAACCCTCTGATTCTCTACCCTGCGCATCTTGAAGTCAAGTTAGGTATGTTTTAATGACTGTGTCATAGTTTAAAGAGATGAAAGCGATGATGATTCATTGTGCATTTGTTAAACCAAGTTTCAGACATGATTAACGTGGGCCCTGGACACCAAGCATGGGTGAATTATTTTAGTCTCAGGAAGACAGGTTTTGTAATGTATTTTGTATTAGGCAGAATGAGAAAGTAGAGAGATTGGAGAGTCCTAGATAAGCTCATAGAGAATGGGTAGGACCCCACTGGCACCTTCTCACCCTTCTCCTGACCAGCAGACTGCTGGTTAATCACGGCTTTGTTCTCGCCTAGCTTCCTACGTGGTTCATCAGTGGCAGTGAGGCACAATGCATTATCTGCTGAAACACAAAGAAAATGCTGATGCATTTCACATTTATTTCCTCAAGTCAATTGAACTTTCCCCTAAAATACGGTCACATTATTAATTACTTTAAATCTTGTCTTTGCCACATATTATGTGTAACATTGAGTAAGCAATTTAACTTTTCTACGTCTCATTCCCTCATCTGTAAAATGAGGTTGACAATAGTGTCCCCTGAGGGTGGTTGGTGAGAATATTAAATAAATCAATATATGTAAACCTCTTAGAACCATGCCTAGTGCATAACAAATACTTCATAGAAAGATTCTTTGTTATTTTATTTTATTTTCCACAAGTTATTGGGGTGTGCAGGTGGTATTTGGTTACATGAGTAAATTCTTTAGTAATGTGTGAGATCCTAGTGCACCCATCGCCTGAGCAGTATACACGGCATTGTATTTGTTGCTTTTGTCCCTTGTGCCTCCCCCCCTCCACCAAGTCATCGAAGTCCACTGTGTCATTCTTAAGCCTTTGTGTACTCATAGCTTAGTTCCCGCATATCAGTGAGAACATACAATATTTGGTTTTCCATTCTCGAGTCGCTTCACTAGAATAAGTCACTAATCTCATCTAGGTTATGGCAAATGCTGCTAATTTATTCCTTTTTTGGCCGAGTAGTATTCCATCATGTATATGTATGCCAGGTTCTTTATCCACTCATTTATTGATGGGTATTTGGGTTGGTCCCATGATTTTGCAGTCGTGAATTGTGTTGCTATAAACATGCATGTGCAAGTATCTTTTCTCAAATAATGACTTTTTTTCTGAGTAGATATCCAGTAGTGGTATTGCTTGATCAAATGGTAATTCTACTTTTAGTTCTTTAAGGAACTCCACCCTGTTTTCCGTAGTGGCCGTACTAGTTTATATTTCTTCTAGCAGTGTAGAAGTGTTCCCTAATTGCCACAACCGTGCCAACATCTACTGTTGTTGTTGTTGTTGTTGTTGTTTTTACATTCTTTGATTATGACCATTCTTGCAGGAGTAAGGTGGTATTGCATTGTTGTTTTGATTTACATTTCCCACATCATTAGTGATGTTGAGCATTTATTAAATTATTTGCTAGCCATTTGTATGTCTTCTTTGGAGAATTGTCTATTCATGTCTTAGCCCACTTTTGGATGGGGTTGATTGAATTTTTCTTACTGATTTGTTTGAGTTTGTTGTGGATTCTGGATATGAGTCCTTTGTCAGAAGTATATATTGTGAACATTTTCTCTCACTCTGTGAGTTTACTGTTTATTCTGCTGAATGTTATTTTTGCCATGCAAAAGCTCTTTAGTTATCTCTCAGCTATTTATCTTTGTTTATGTTGCAATTGCTTTTGGGTTTTTAGTCATAAAATCTTTGCCTAAGCCAATGCCTAAAAGGTTTCTTCCAGTGTTATCTTCTGGAATTTTTATAGTTTCAGGTTTTAGGTTTAAGTCTTTAATCTGTCCTGAGTTCATTTTTGTATAAGGTGAGAGATGAGGATTCAGCTTTATTCTCCTACATGTGGCTGGCCAGTTATCTCAGCACCATTTGTTGAAAAGGGTGTCCTTTCTCCACTTGATGTTTTTGCTTGCTTTACTGAAGATCAGTTGGCTGTAAGTATTTGGTTTTATTTCTGGATTTTCTATTCTGTTCCCATTGATCTACGTGCCTGTTTTTATACCAGTACCATGCTGTTTTGGTATTGTACATTGCAGTATGCTCATTTTTACAATATTGATTCTACCCATCCAGGGACATGTGATGTGTTTTCATTTCTTTGTGTCATCTATGTTTTCTTTCATCCGTGTTATGTAGTTTTCCTACTAGAGGTCTGTCCACCCTTTTGTTAGATATATTCCTAAGTATTTTTTTTTTTCTGTAACACTTAAAGCGGGGACCGTTTTAGCTGTGTGTTTTGAAAAAGATGTGTGCTCTTCAAAGAGAAAGCTACTTTTGCTGTGACTTTGGGTTCGAGGGGAAATGGGAGTCCTCTTCAGTCAGCAGGGATGACACCTGAGTCCTTTGCAGTCCTCTTGTCTGCCTCTGAGGGTGAAATGAGAGTGGTCCCTGTCATCATGAGCCATGTCTGAAAGAATTATTCACATTCCCTACGAGAATAGACGGGTGAAATAGCGAAAGGTGTGTCTTCCTTTGCAGCATGGACGGGTTCAAAGCCCACCTCATACCACTAAGTATTTTGCTGAACACGAGCAGTTGTGTGTGCGGCCTGTGTTTGGGTGATTTTTGTGTCACTCTGTGTGTGTGTGTGTGTTTGTCTGTGTTTCTGTCTCCATTCCTAAGCAGCAAATCATTTTTCCTCTTTTAGCATGTTACTCAGAACCGTGGGTGTAGCCCAGCACTCCAGAAAACACAATCCATGTATGGTTGAAGGAATTTTTCTTGATGATGAGTGAGAGGGTGGTGACTGAAATCAGTTCATTTCCCATTGACCACTGAGGCCACATCTCTCAGGTGAGAAGCAAAGTGAGAATTTGAACCACGCACATTCTCCTTAGAGACAATGGGCCCAAGACACGTCCGATGGAATCTAATGTCTTTTCATGTTGACATCAATCCTTTCAAGCTCTCGTTAAGCCATTGAAGTGTCACATTGGGCCTGGGGGAGGCAGTGCACCCTGTGGAATTACACGTCTTAAGATTTGGATTTGATTTCCAGCCCTCTGCCAGTCAGTCTGCCAGGCACTTTCAAGTGACAAGACTTAGGCGAGTCCCTTTCTGTCTCTGTTTCCCAAATCCTTCACAGGGATTTATGTGGGCCTTGAGGCCCACTGGGAAAAGATCCCTCTTCCAGCTCAGTGCCGGCTTTCTTGATTTGACTTGTCAATCTGGACTTGAATACACCTTTGGTTTTGGATCGACTCTATTACCTCTCCTAGAAATGGACACAAAAAACTGACCGTTGATTGACAAAAGGAGAAGCAGTTTTCCAGAATTCAAATAGAACTTAATCCTTTCTTACTCAAAGAATGCTCAACTCAAGGGGACACAGATCACTCGTTTTGACTTCATGACATATGGCAGGTAGAGACAACTTTTTCAAAACACACAGCTAAAACTGTCCGTGCTTTGAATGCTAGACAAGTTTTTCAGAATACACAGCTAAAACGGTCCCCCTTTAAGTGCTTTAGTACTTAAATCAGGGACCGTTTTAGCTGCGTATTTTGAAAAAGTTGTGTGCTCTTCAAAGAGAAAGCTACTTTTGCTGTGACTTTGGGTTCGAGGGGAAATGGGAGTCCTCTTCAGTCAGCAGGGACGACACCTGAGTCCTTTGCAGTCCTCTTGTCTACCTCTGAGGGTGAAATGAGAGTGGTCCCTGGCATCATGAGCCATGCCTGAAAGAATTATTCACATTTCCTACAAGAATAGTCGGGTGAAATAGCGAAAGGTGTGTCTTCCTTTGGAGCATGGACAGGTTCAAAGCCCACCTCATACCACTAAGCATTTTGCTGAACACGAGCAGTAGTTTGTGCGGCCTGTGTTTGGGTTTTTTTTTGTGTCACTTTGTGTGTGTGTGTGTGTGTGTGTGTGTGTGTGTGTGTGTGTGTGTGTCTGTGTTTCTGTTTCCATTCCTGAGCAGCAAATCTTTTTTCCTCTTTTAGCATGTTACTCAGAACCGTGGATGAAGCCCAGCACTCCTGAAAATACAATCCATGTATGGTTGAAGGAAATTTTCTTGATGATGAGTGAGAGGGTGGTGACTGAAACCAGCTCATTTCCCATTGACCACTGAGGCCACACCTCTCAGGTGAGAAGCAAAGTGAGAATTTGAACCAGGCACATTCTCCTTAGAGACAATGGGCCCAAGACACGTCCGATGGAATCTAATGTCTTTTCATGCTGACATCAATCCCGTCAAGCTCTCGTTAAGCCATTGAAGTGTCACTTTGGGCCTGGGGGAGGCGGCGCACCCTGTGAAATTACATGTCCGAAGATTTGGATTTGATTTCCAGCCCTCTGCCAGTCAGTATGCCAGGCACCTTCAAGTGACAAGCCTTAGGCCAGTCCCTTTCTGTCTCTGTTTCCCGATTCCTTCACAGGGATTTATGTGGGCCTTAAGGCCCACAGGGAAAAGATCCTTCTTCCAGCTCAGTGCCTGCTTTCTTGATTTGACTTGTCAATCTGGAGTTGAATACAAATTTGGTTTTGGATTGACTCTATTACCTCTCCTAGAAATTAACACAAAAAATGACAGTTGATTGACAATATGAGAAGCAGTTTTCCAGAATTCAAATAGAACTTAATCCTTTCTTACTAAAAGAATGCTCAACTCAAGGGGACACAGATCACTCGTTTTGACTTCATGAGCTATGGGAGGTAGAGACAACTTTTTAAAAATACACAGCTAAAACTGTCTGTGCTTTGAATGCTAGACAAGTTTCTCAGAATAAACAGGTAAAGTGGTCCCCGCTTTAAGTGCTTAAGTATTTGTATTTTTGAAAATAACACAGCTTGGTGATGTATTTGTATTATTTTCAAAGATACAGCTAAGGGTTGTATTTGTATTTTGGAAAATAACACAGCTTGGGTGGTGTATTTGTATTATTTTCAAAGAAACAGCTAAGGGATGTATTTGTATTTTTGAAAATAACACAGGGAGGGGGTGGATTTGTATTATTTTCTAAGATACAGCTAAGGGTTGTATTTGTATTTTTGAAAATAACACAGCTTGGGGGTGTATTTGTATTATTTTCCAAGATACAGCTAAGGGATGTATTTGTATTTTTGAAAATAACACAGCTAGGGGGTGTATTTGTACTATTTTCCGAGATACAGCTAAGGTTTGTATTTGTATTTTTGAAAATAACACAGCTTCGGGGTGTATTTGTATTATTTTCCAAGATACAGCTAAGGGTTGTATTTGTAATTTTGAAAATAACACAGATTCGTGGTGTATTTGAATTATTTTCCAAGATAGAGCTAAGCGTTGCATTTGTATGTTTGAAAATAATGCAGATTGGGGGTGTATTTGTATTATTTTCCAAGATACAGCTAAGGGTTGTATTTGTATTTTTGAAAATAACACAGCCTGGGGGGGTACGTGTATTATTTTCAAAGATACAGCTAAGGGTTGTATTTGTATTTTTGAAAATAACACAGCCAGGGGGTGTATTTGTATTATTTTCCAAGATACAGCTAAGGGATGTATTTGTATTTTTGAAAAAAAACACAACCTGGGGGTGTATTTGTATTATTTTCCAAGACACAGCTAAGGGTTGTATTTGTATTTTTGAAAATAACACAGCCTGGGGGTGTATTTGTATTATTTTCCAAAATACAGCTAAGGGTTGTATTTGTATTTTTGAAAATAACACAGCCTGGAGGTGTATTTGTATTATTTTCCAAGATACAGCTAACGGTTGTATTTGTATTTCTGAAAATACCACAGATTGGGGGTGTATTTGTATTATTTTCCAACATACAGCTGAGGGTTTTATTTGTATTTTTGAAAATAACACAGCTTGGGGGTGTATTTGTATTATTTTCCAAGATAAAGCTAAGGGTTGTATTTGTATTTTTGAAAATAACACAGCTTGAAGGTGTATCTGTATTATTTTCCAAGATACAGCTAAGGGTTGTATTTGTATTTTTGAAAATAACACAGCTTGGGGGTGTATTTGTATTATTTCCAAGATACAGCTAAGGGTTGTATTTGTATTTTTGACAATAAAACAGCTTGGGGGTGTATTTGTATTATTTTCCAAGATACAGCTGAGGGTTGTATTTGTATTTTTGAAAATAACACAGCTTGGGGGTGTATTTGTATTATTTTCCAAGATACAGCTGAGGGTTGTATTTGTATTTTTGAAAATAACACAGCTTGGGGGTGTATTTGTATTATTTTCCAAGATACAGCTAAGAGATGTATTTGTATTTTTGAAAATAACACAGCTTGGGGCTGTATTTGTATTATTTTCAAAGATACAGCTAAGGGTTTTATTTGCATTTTTGGAAATAACACAGCTTGAAGGTGTATCTGTATTATTTTCCAAGATACAGCTAAGGGTTGTATTTGTATTTTTGAAAATAACACAGCTTGGGTGTGTATCTGTATTATTTTCCAAGATACGGCTAAGGGTTGTATTTGTATTTTTGAAAATAACACAGCTTGGGAATGTATCTGTATTATTTTTCAAGATACGGCTAAGGGTTTTATTTGTATTTTTGAAAATAACACAGTTTGGAGGTGTATTTGTATTATTTTCCGAGATACAGATAAGGGTTGTATTTGAATTTTTGAAAATAACGCAGTTTGGGGGTGTATTTGTTTTATTTTCTGAGATACAGGTAAGGGTTGTATTTGTATTTTTGAAAATAACACACATTGGGGGTGTTTTTCTATTATTTTCTGATATATAGCTCAGGGTTGTATTTGTATTTTTGAAAATAACACAGCTTGGGGGTGTATTTGTATTATTTTCCGAGATACGGGTAAGGGCTTTATTTGTATTTTTGAAAATAACCGAGCTTGTCGGAGTATTTGTATTATTTTCAGAACACAGCTAAGGGCTGTATTTGTATTTTTGAATATAACACAGCTTGGGGTTGTTTTTGTATTATTTTCCGATATAAAGCTCAGGGTTGTATTTGTATTTTTGAAAATAACGCAGCTTGGGGGTGTATTTGTATTATTTTCAGAGGTACAGCTAAGGGTTTTATTTGTATTTTTGAAAATAACCGAGCTTGGGGGTGTATTTGTATTATTTTCCGAGATACAGCTCAGGGTTGTATTTGTATTTTTGAAAATAACACTGCTTGGGTGTGTATTTGTATTATTTTCCGAGATACAGGTAAGGGCTGTATTTGTATTTTTCAAAATAACCGAGCTTGTGGGTGTATTTGTATTATTTTCCGAGACACAGCTAAGGGCTGTATTTGTATTTTTGAAAATAACACAGCTTGGGGATGTATTTGTATTTTTTTCCGAGATACAGCTCATGGTTATATTTGTATTTTTGAAAATAACAAAGCTTGGGTGTATATTTGTATTATTTTCCGAGTTAAAGCTCAGGGTTGTATTTGCATTTTTGAAACTAACGGAGCTTGGCGTTTTATTTGTATTATTTTCCATGATACAGCTAAGGGTTGTGTTTGTATTTTTTTAAGGTAACACAGCTTGGGGGTGTATTTGTATTATTTTCCGAGATACAGCTCAGGGTTCGATTTGAATTTTTGAAAATAACACAGCTTGGAAGTGTATTTGTATTATTTTCCGAGATACAGCTAAGAGTTGTATTTGTATTTTTGAAAATAACACAGCTTGGGCGTGTATTTGTGTTATTTTCCAAGATAAAGCTAAGGTTTGTATTTGTATTTTGGAAAATAACACATCTTGCGAGTGTATTTGTATTATTTTCCGAGATACAGCTAAGGGATGTATTTGTATTTTTGAAAATAACACAACTTGGGGGTGTATTTGTATTATTTTCCGAGATACTGCTAAGGGTTTTATTTGTATTTTTGAAAATAACAGAGCTTGGGGGTGTATTTGTATTATTTTCCGAGATACAGCTCACGGTTGTATTTGTATTTTTGAAAATAACACAGTTTTTGGGTGTATTTGTATTATTTTCCGAGATACAGCTAAGGGTTGTATATGTATTTTTGAAAATAACACAGCTTTGGGGTGTATTTGTATTATTTTCCGAGATACAGCTAACGGTTGTATTTGTATTTTTGAAAATAACACAACTTGGGGGTGTATTTGTATTATTTTCCGAGATACAGCTAAGGGTTGTATTTGCATTTTTGAAAATAACACAGCTTTGGCGTGTATATGTACTATTTTCTGAGATACAGCTAAGGGTTTTATTTGTATTTTTGAAAATAACAGAGCTTGTAGGTGTATTTGTATTATTTTCCGAGATACAGCTAAGGGTAGTATTTGTATTTTTGAAAATAACACAGCTTGGGGGTGTTTTTGTATTATTTTCCGAGATACAGCTCATGGTTGTATTTGTATTTTTGAAAATAACACAGCTTGTGTTTGTATTTGTATTATTTTCCAAGTTACAGCTCAGGGTTGTATTGCATTTTTGAAAAAAACACAGCTTGGGGGTGAATTTGTATTATTTTCCGAGATACCGCTAAAGTTTTATTTGTATTTTTGAAAATAACACAGCTTGTGGGTGTATTTGTATTATTTTCCGAGATACAGCTATGGGTTGTATTTGTATTTTTGAAAACAACACAGCTTGGGGGTGTATTTGTATTATTATCCGAGATACAGCTCAGGGTTATATTTGTATTTTTGAAAATAACACAGCTTGGGGGTGTATTTGTATTATTTTCCAAGATATAGTTATGGATTGTATTTGTATTTTTGAAAATAACACAGCTTGTGTGTGTATTTGTATTATTTTCCGAGATACAGCTCAGGGTTTTATTTGTATTTTTCAAAATAACACTGCTTGCGGGTGTATTTGTATTATTTTCCAAGATTAAGCTAAGCTTTGTATTTGTATTTTGGAAAATAACACAGCTTGGGGGTGTATTTGTATTATTTTCAGAGATACAGCTAAGGGTTGTATTTGTGTTTTTGAAAATAACACAGCTTGGAGGTGTTTTTGTATTATTTTCCAAGATACAGCTAAGGTTTGTTTTTCCATTTTTCAAAATAACACAGAATGGGGGTGTATTTGTATTATTTTCTGAGATACAGCTAAGGGTTTTATTCGTATTTTTGAAAATAACAGAGCTTGTAGGTGTATTTGTATTATTTTCCGAGATACAGCTAAGGGTAGTATTTGTATTTTTGAAAATAACACAGCTTGGGGGTGTTATTGAATTATTTTCCGAGATATAGCTCAGGATTTTATTTGTATTCTTGAAAATAACACAGCTTGGAAGTATATTTGTATTATTTTCTGAGTTACAGCTCAGGGTTGTATTTGTATTTTTGAAAATAACACAGCTTGGTGGTGTATTTGTATTATTTTCCTAGATACAGCAAAGGATTGTATTTGTATTTTTGAAAATAACACAGCTTGGGGGTGTATTCGTATTATTTTCCGAGATACAGCTATGTGTTGTATTTGTATTTTTGAAAATAACACAGCTTGGGGGTGTATTTCTATTATTATCTGAGATAGAGCTCAGGGTTTTATTTGTATTTTGGAAAATAACACAGCATGGGGGTGTATTTGTATTATTTTCCGAGATACAGCTAAGAGTTGTATTTGTATTTTTTAAAATAACACAGCTTGGGGGTGTAATTGTATTATTTTCCGAGATACAGGTAAGGGTTGTATTTCTATTTTTAGAAATAACTCAGCTTGGGAGTCTATTTGTATTATTTTCCGAGATACAGCTAAGGGTTTTATTTGTATTTTTGAAAATAACAGAGCTTGGGGGTGTATTTGTATTATTTTCAGAGATACAACTATGGTTTGTATTTGTATTTTTGAAAATAACGCAGCTTGGGTGTGTCTTTGTATTATTTTCCGAGATACAGCTAAGGGTTGTATTTGTATTTTGGAAAATAACGCAGCTTCGGGGTGTTTTTTATTATTTTCCGAGATACACCTAAGGCTTGTATTTGTATTTTTGAAAATAACGCAGCTTGTGTGTGTATTTGTATTATTTTCCGAGATACAGCTAAGAGTTGTATTTGTATTTTTGAAAATAACAGTTCTTGGGGGTTTATTTGTAGTATTTTCCGAGATACAGCTAACGGTTGTATTTGTATTTTTGAAAATAACCCAACTTGGGGGTGTATTTGTATTATTTTCCGAGATACAGCTAAGGGTTGTATTTGTATTTTTGAAAATAACACAGCTTTGGGGTGTATTTGTATTGTTTTCTGAGATACAGCTAAGGGTTGTATTTGTATTTTGGAAAATAACACAGCTTGGGGGTGTATTTGTATTGTTTTCTAAGATACAGCTAAGGGTTGTATTTGTATTTTTGAAAGTAACACAGTTTGGGGGTGTGTTTGTATTATTTTCCAAGATACACCTGAGGGTTGTATTTGTAATTTTGAAAATAAAACAGCTTGGGGGTGTAATTAATTATTTTCCGAGAAACAGCTAAGGTTTGTATTTGTATTTTTGAAAATAACACATCTTGGGGGTGTATTTGTATTATTATCCAAGATATAGTTATGGATTGTATTTGTATTTTTGAAAATAACACAGCTTGTGTGTGTATTTGTATTATTTTCCGAGATACAGCTCAGGGTTTTATTTGTATTTTTCAAAATAACACTGCTTGCGGGTGTATTTGTATTATTTTCCAAGATTAAGCTAAGCTTTGTATTTGTATTTTGGAAAATAACACAGCTTGGGGGTGTATTTGTATTATTTTCAGAGATACAGCTAAGGGTTGTATTTGTGTTTTTGAAAATAACACAGCTTGGAGGTGTTTTTGTATTATTTTCCAAGATACAGCTAAGGTTTGTTTTTCCATTTTTCAAAATAACACAGAATGGGGGTGTATTTGTATTATTTTCTGAGATACAGCTAAGGGTTTTATTCGTATTTTTGAAAATAACAGAGCTTGTAGGTGTATTTGTATTATTTTCCGAGATACAGCTAAGGGTAGTATTTGTATTTTTGAAAATAACACAGCTTGGGGGTGTTATTGAATTATTTTCCGAGATATAGCTCAGGATTTTATTTGTATTCTTGAAAATAACACAGCTTGGAAGTATATTTGTATTATTTTCTGAGTTACAGCTCAGGGTTGTATTTGTATTTTTGAAAATAACACAGCTTGGTGGTGTATTTGTATTATTTTCCTAGATACAGCAAAGGATTGTATTTGTATTTTTGAAAATAACACAGCTTGGGGGTGTATTCGTATTATTTTCCGAGATACAGCTATGTGTTGTATTTGTATTTTTGAAAATAACACAGCTTGGGGGTGTATTTCTATTATTATCTGAGATAGAGCTCAGGGTTTTATTTGTATTTTGGAAAATAACACAGCATGGGGGTGTATATGTATTATTTTCCGAGATACAGCTAAGAGTTGTATTTGTATTTTTTAAAATAACACAGCTTGGGGGTGCAATTGTATTATTTTCCGAGATACAGGTAAGGGTTGTATTTCTATTTTTAGAAATAACTCAGCTTGGGAGTGTATTTGTATTATTTTCCGAGATACAGCTAAGGGTTTTATTTGTATTTTTGAAAATAACAGAGCTTGGGGGTGTATTTGTATTATTTTCAGAGATACAACTATGGTTTGTATTTGTATTTTTGAAAATAACGCAGCTTGGGTGTGTCTTTGTATTATTTTCCGAGATACAGCTAAGGGTTGTATTTGTATTTTGGAAAATAACGCAGCTTCGGGGTGTTTTTTATTATTTTCCGAGATACACCTAAGGCTTGTATTTGTATTTTTGAAAATAACGCAGCTTGTGTGTGTATTTGTATTATTTTCCGAGATACAGCTAAGAGTTGTATTTATATTTTTGAAAATAACAGTTCTTGGGGGTGTATTTGTAATATTTTCCGAGATACAGCTAACGGTTGTATTTGTATTTTTGAAAATAACACAACTTGGGGGTCTATTTGTATTATTTTCCGAGATACAGCTAAGGGTTGTATTTGTATTTTTGAAAATAACACAGCTTTGGGGTGTATTTGTATTGTTTTCTGAGATACAGCTAAGGGTTGTATTTGTATTTTGGAAAATAACACAGCTTGGGGGTGTATTTGTATTGTTTTCTAAGATACAGCTAAGGGTTGTATTTGTATTTTTGAAAGTAACACAGTTTGGGGGTGTGTTTGTATTATTTTCCAAGATACAGCTGAGGGTTGTATTTGTAATTTTGAAAATAAAAGAGCTTGGGGGTGTAATTAATTATTTTCCGAGAAACAGCTAAGGTTTGTATTTGTATTTTTGAAAATAACACAGCTTGGGGGTGTATTTGTATTATTTTCCAAGATACAGCTAAGGGATGTATTTGTATTTTTGAAAATAACACAGCTAGGGGGTGTATTTGTACTATTTTCCGAGATACAGCTAAGGTTTGTATTTGTATTTTTGAAAATAACACAGCTTCGGGGTGTATTTGTATTATTTTCCAAGATACAGCTAAGGGTTGTATTTGTAATTTTGAAAATAACACAGATTGGTGGTGTATTTGAATTATTTTCCAAGATAGAGCTAAGCGTTGCATTTGTATGTTTGAAAATAATGCAGATTGGGGGTGTATTTGTATTATTTTACAAGATAAAGCTAAGGGTTGTATTTGTATTTTTGAAAGTAACACAGCCTGGGGGGATATTTGTATTATTTTCAAAAATACAACTAAGGGTTGTATTTGTATTTTTGAAAATAACACAGCCAGTGGGGGTATTTGTATTATTTTCAAAGATACAGCTAAGGACTGTATTTGTATTTTTGAATATAACAGAGCCTGGGGGTATTTGTATTATTTTCAAATATACATCTAAGGGTTGTATTTGTATTTTTGAAAATAACACAGCCTGGGTGGGTATTTGTATTATTTTCAAAGATACAGCTAAGGGTTTTATTTGTATTTTTGAAAATAACACAGTCTGGGGGTGTATTTGTATTATTTTCCAAGATACAGCTTAGGGCTGTATTTGTATTTTTGAAAATAAGAGCCTGGGGGTGCATTTGATTTATTTTCCAAGATACAGCTCAGGTTTGTATTTGTATTTTTGAAAATAACACAGCCTGGGGGTGTATTTGCATTATTTTCCAAGATAGAGCTAAGGGTACTATTTGTATTTTTGAAAATAACACAGCCTGGGGATGTATTTGTATTATTTTCAAAGATACAGCTAAGGGTTGTATTTGTATTTTTGAAAATAACACAGCCAGGGGGTGTATTTGTATTATTTTCCAAGATACAGCTAAGGGATGTATTTGTATTTTTGAAAAAAAACACAACCTGGGGGTGTATTTGTATTATTTTCCAAGACACAGCTAAGGGTTGTATTTGTATTTCTGAAAATACCACAGATTGGTTGTGTATTTGTATTATTTTCCAACATACAGCTAAGGGTTTTATTTGTATTTTTGAAAATAACACAGCTTGGGGGTGTATTTGTATTATTTTCCAAGATACAGCTAAGGGTTGTATTTGTATTTTTGAAAATAACACAGCTTGAAGGTGTATCTGTATTATTTTCCAAGATACAGCTAAGGGTTGTATTTGTATTTTTGAAAATAACACAGCTTGGGGGTGTATTTGTATTATTTTCCAAGATACAGCTAAGGGTTGTATTTGTATTTTTGACAATAAAACAGCTTGGGGGTGTATTTGTATTATTTTCCAAGATACAGCTAAGGGTTGTATTTGTATTTTTGACAATTACACAGCTTGGGGTTGTATTTGTATTATTTTCCAAGATACAGCTGAGGGTTGTATTTGTATTTTTGAAAATAACACAGCTTGGGGGTGTATTTGTATTATTTTCCAAGATACAGCTGAGGGTTGTATTTGTATTTTTGAAAATAACACAGCTTGGGGGTGTATTTGTATTATTTTCCAAGATACAGCTAAGAGATGTATTTGTATTTTTGAAAATAACACAGCTTGGGGCTGTATTTGTATTATTTTCAAAGATACAGCTAAGGGTTTTATTTGCATTTTTGAAAATAACACAGCTTGAAGGTGTATCTGTATTATTTTCCAAGATACAGCTAAGGGTTGTATTTGTATTTTTGAAAATAACACAGCTTGGGTGTGTATCTGTATTATTTTCCAAGATACGGCTAAGGGTTGTATTTGTATTTTTGAAAATAACACAGCTTGGGAATGTATCTGTATTATTTTTCAAGATACGGCTAAGGGTTTTATTTGTATTTTTGAAAATAACACAGTTTGGAGGTGTATGTGTATTATTTTCCGAGATACAGATAAGGGTTGTATTTGTATTTTTGAAAATAACGCAGTTTGGGGGTGTATTTGTTTTATTTTCTGAGATACAGGTAAGGGTTGTATTTGTATTTTTGAAAATAACACAGATTGGGGGTGTTTTTGTATTATTTTCTGATATATAGCTCAGGGTTGTATTTGTATTTTTGAAAATAACACAGCTTGGGGGTGTATTTGTATTATTTTCCGAGATATGGGTAAGGGCTTTATTTTTATTTTTGAAAATAACCGAGCTTGTCGGTGTATTTGTATTATTTTCAGAACACAGCTAAGGGCTGTATTTGTATTTTTGAATATAACACAGCTTGGGGTTGTTGTTGTATTATTTTCCGATATAAAGCTCAGGGTTGTATTTGTATTTTTGAAAATAACGCAGCTTGGGGGTGTATTTGTATTATTTTCAGAGGTACAGCTAAGGGTTGTATTTTTATTTTTGAAAATAACCGAGCATGGGGGTGTATTTGTATTATTTTCTGAGATACAGCTAAGGGCTGTATTTGTATTTTTGAAAATAACACAGCATGGGGGTGTATTTGTATTATTTTCCGAGATACAGCTGAGGGTTGTATTTGCATTTTTGAAAATAACAGAGCTTGGGGCTGTATTTGTATTATTTTCCGAGATACAGCTAAGGGTTGTGTTTGTATTTTTGAAAATTACACACCTTTTTGGTGTATTTGTATTGTTTTCAGAGATACAGCTAAGGGTTTTTTTTGTATTTTTGAAAATAACTGAGCTTGGGGGAGTATCTGTATTATTTTCCGAGATAGAGCTAAGGGTTCTATTTGTATTTTTGTAAATAACAGAGCTTGGGGTTGTATTTGTATTATTTTCCAAGATACAGCTAAGGGTCGTATTTGTATTTTTGAAAATAACACAACTTTGGGGTGTATTTTTATTATTTTCCGAGATACAGCAAAGTGTTGTATTTGTATTTTTGAAAATAAAACAGCTTGGGGGTGTATTTGTATTATTTTCCGAGATACACCTAAGGGTTGTATTTCTATTTTGGAACATAACACAGGTTGTGGGTGTATTTGTATTATTTTCCGAGATACATCTCAGGGTTGTATTTGTATTTTTGAAAATAATACAGCTTGGGGGTGTATTTGTATTGTTTTCCGAGATACAGCTAAGGGTTTTATTTGTATATTTGAAAATAACCGAGATTGGGGGTGTATTTGTATTATTTTCCGACATACATCTCAGGGTTGTATTTGTATTTTTGAAAATAACACACCTTGGGGGTGTATTTGTGTTATTATCTGAGATACTGCTCAGGGATGTCTTTGTATTTTGGAAAATAACACATCTTGGGGATGTATTTATATTTTTTTCCAAGATACAGCTATGTGTTGTATTTGTATTTTTGAAAATAACACAGCTTGTCCGTGTATTTGTATTATTTTCCGAGATACAGCTAAGGGTTTTATTTGTATTTTTGAAAATAACGCAGCTTGGTGGTGTATTTGTATTATTTTCCGAGATACAGCTAAAGGATGTGTTTGTATTTTTGAAAATAACGCATCTTGGGGGTGTATTTGTATTATATTCCGAGATACAGCTAAGGGTTGTATTTGTATTTTGGAAAATAACACAGATTGGGGGTGTATTTGTATTATTTTCAAAATACAGCTAAGATTTGTATTTGTATTTTTGAAAATAACGCAGCTTGGGGGTGTATTTGTTTTATTTTCCGAGATACAGCTAAGGGCTGTATTTGTATGTTGGAAAATAACGCAGCTTGGGAGTGTTTTTGTATTATTTTTTAAGATACAGCTAAGGGTTGTATTTGTATATTTGAAAATAACGCAGCTTGGGGGTGTATTTGTATTATTTTCCGAGATAGAGCTAAGGGTTTTATTTGTATTTTTGAAAATCACGCAGCTTGGGGGTTTATTTGTATTATTTTCTTAGATACATCTAGGTGTTGTGTTTGTATTTTTGAAAATAACGCAGCTTGGGGCTGTATTTGTATTATTTTCCGAGATACAGTTAAGGGTTGTATTTGTATTTTTGAAAATTACACAATTTTGGGGTGTATTTGTATTATTTTCCGAGATACAGCTAAGGGTTGTATTTGAATTTTTGAAAATAACACAGCTTGGGGGGTGTATTTGTATTATTTTCAAAGATACAGCTAAGGGTTGTATTTGCATTTTTGAAAATAACATATCTTGTGGGTGTACTTGTATTATTTTCCGATATACAGCTTTGGGTTGTATTTGTATTTTTGAAAATAACACAGCTTGTGGGTGTACTTGTGTTATTTTCCAACATACAGCTAAGGGTTGTATATGTATTTTTAAAATTAACACAGCTTGGGGGTGTATTTGTATTATTTTCCGAGTTACAGCTAAGCGTTGTATTTGTGTTTTTGAAAGTAACACAGATTGGGGGTGTGTTCGTATTATTTTCCGAGATACACCTCAGGGTTATATTTGTATTTTTGAAAATAACGCAGCTTGGGGGTGTATTTGTATTATTTTCCGAGATACAGCTAAGGGTAGTATTTGTATTTTTGAAAATAACACAGCTTGCGGGTGTATTTGTATTTTTTTCAGAGATACAACTCAGGGTTGTATTTGTATTTTTGAAAATAACACAACTTGTGTGTGTATTTGTGTTATTTTCCAAGATACAGCTACGGGTTGAATTTGTAATTTTAAAAATAACACAGCTTGGGGTGTATTTGTATTATTTTCCGAGATACAGCTCAGGGTTGTATTTGTATTTTAGAAAATGACATAGCTTGGGCGTGTATTTGTATTATTTTCCGAGATACAGCTAAGGGTTGTATTTGTATTTTTGAAAATAACTCAGCTTGGTGGTGTATTTGTATTATTTTCTGAGATACAGCTAAGTGTTTTATTTGTATTTTGGAAAATAACGCCGCTTGGTGGTGTATTTGTATTATTTTCTGAGATACAGCTAAGGGTTATGTTTGTATTTTTGAAAATAACACAGCTTCAGGGTGTATTTGTAATATTTTCCGAAATAAAGCTCAGGGTTGTATTTGTATTTTTGAAAATAACACAGCTTCGGTGTGTATTTGTATTATTTTCCGAGATACAGCTTAGGTTTGTATTTGTATTTTGGAAAATAACACAGCTTCGTGGTTTATTTGTATTATTTTCCGAGATATAGCTATGGGTTGTATTTGTATTTTTGAAAATAACACAGCTTGTGGGTGTATTTATATTATTTTCCAAGATACAGCCATGTATTGTATTTTTATTTTTGAAATAAACACAGCTTGTTGGTGTATTTTTATTATTTTTTGAGATAAAGCTCAGGGTTGTATTTGTATTTTTGAAAATAACACAGCTTTTGGGTGTATTTGTATTATTTTCCGAGATGAAGCTAAGGGTTGTATTTGTATTTTTGAAAATAACACAGCTTGGGCTTGTATTTGTATTATTTTCAAAGATACAGCTAAGGGTTGTATTTGCATTTTTGAAAATAACATATACTGTGGGTTTTCTTGTATTATTTTCCGATATACAGCTATCGGTTGTATTTGTATTTTTTAAAATAACACAGCTAGGGGGTGTATTTGTATTATTTTACGAGATACAGCTAAGGGTTGTATTTCTATTTTTGAAAACAACACAGCTTGGGGGTGTATTTGTATTATTTTCCGAGATACAGCTAAGGGTTGTATTTTTATTTTTGAAAATAACAGAGTTTGGGGTTGTATTTGTGTTATTTTCCGAGATACAGCTAAGGGTTGTATTTGTATTTTTGAAAATAACACAGCTTGGCGGTGTTTTTGTATTATTTTCGGAGATACAGCTCAGGGTTGTATTTGTATTTTTGAAAATAACACATCTTGGGGGTGTATTAGTATTATTTTCCGAGATACAGCTCAGGGTTGTATTCGTGTTTTGGAAAATAACACTGCTTGGGGGTGTATTTGTATTATTTTCCGAGATAAAGCTAACGGTTGAATTTGTATTTTTGAAAAGAACACAGCTTGGGGGTGTATTTGTATTATTTTGCGAGATAAAGCTATGGTTTCTATTTGTATTTTTGAAAATAACACAGCTTGGGGGTGTATTTGTATGATTATCTGAGATACAGCTCAGGGTTTTATTTGTATTTTTGAAAATAACAAAGCTTGTGGGTGTATTTGTATTATATTCAAAGATACAGCTATGGGTTGTAATTGTATTTTTGAAAATAACACAGCTTATGGGTGTATTTGTATTATTTTCCGAGACACAGCTCAGGGTTGTATTCGTGTTTTGGAAAATAACACTGCTTGGGGGTGTATTTGTATTATATTCCGAGATACAGCTCAGGGTTGTATTTGTATTTTTGAAAATAAAACAGCTTGTGTGTATATTTGTATCATTTTCAAAGATACAGGTATGAGTTGTATTTTTATTTTTGAAAATAACACAGCTTGGGGTTGTATTTGTATTATTTTCCGAGATACAGCTTAGGGTTGTATTTTTATTTTGGAAAATAACACAGCTTGTGGGTGTATTTGTATTATTTTCCGAGATACAGCTAAGGATTGTATTTGTATTTTTGAAAATAACGCACCTTTTGGGTGTATTTGTATTATTTTCCTAGATTCAGCTAAGGGTTTTATTTGCATTTTGGAAAAAAACGCATCTTTGGGGTGTTTTTGTATTATTTTCTGTGATAGACCTAAGGGTTGTATTTGTATTTTTGGAAATAGCGCAGATTGTGGGTGTATTTATATTATTTTCCGAGGTACAGCTAAGGTTTGTATTTGTATTTTTGAAAATAACGCAGCTTAGGGGTGTATTTGTATTCTTTTGCGAGATACAGCTAAGGGTTGTATTTGTATTTTTGAAAATATCACAGCTTGGTGTTGTATTTGTATTATTTTCCCAGATACAGCTAAGGTTTGTATTTTTATTTTGGAAAATAACACAGCTTGGGGGTGTATTTGTATTATTTTCCGAGATACATCTAAGGGTTGTATTTGTATTTTTGAAAATAACGCAGCTTGGGGCTCTATTTGTATTATTTTCTGAGATACAGCTAAGGGTTGTATTTGTATTTTTGAAAATAACGCAGCTTGGGGGTTTATTTGTATTATTTTCCAGATACATCTAAGGGTTGTATTTGTATTTTTGAAAATAACGCAGCTTGGGGCTGTATTTGTATTATTTTCCGAGATACAGCTAAGGGTTATGATTGCATTTTTGAAAATAACACAGCTTGGGGATGTATTTGTATTATTTTCCTAGATACAGCTGAGGGTTGTATCTGTATTTTTGAAAATAACACAGCCTTGGAGTGTATTTATGTTATTTTCCGAGGTACGGCTAAGGGTTGTATTTGTGTTTTTGAAAGTAACGCAGCTTGGGCATTTATTTGTATTATTTTACTAGATATATCTAAGGGTTGTGTTTGTGTTTTTCAAAATAACACAGCTTGGGGCTGTATTTGTATTATTTTCCGAGATACAGCTAAGGGTTGTATTAGTATTTTTGAAAAAAATACAGCTTGGGTATGAATTTGTAGTGTTTTCCGAGATACAGCTAAGGGCTGTATTTGTATTTTTGAAAATAACACAGCTTGGGGGTGTATTTCTATTATTATCTGAGATAGAGCTCAGGGTTTAATTTGTATTTTGGAAAATAACACAGCATGGGGGTGTATTTGTATTATTTTCCGAGATACAGCTAAGAGTTGTATTTGTATTTTTTAAAATAACACAGCTTGGGGGTGTAATTGTATTATTTTCCGAGATACAGGTAAGGGTTGTATTTCTATTTTTAGAAATAACTCAGCTTGGGAGTGTATTTGTATTATTTTCCGAGATACAGCTAAGGGTTTTATTTGTATTTTTGAAAATAACAGAGCTTGGGGGTGTATTTGTATTATTTTCAGAGATACAACTATGGTTTGTATTTGTATTTTTGAAAATAACGCAGCTTGGGTGTGTCTTTGTATTATTTTCCGAGATACAGCTAAGGGTTGTATTTGTATTTTGGAAAATAACGCAGCTTCGGGGTGTTTTTTATTATTTTCCGAGATACACCTAAGGCTTGTATTTGTATTTTTGAAAATAACGCAGCTTGTGTGTGTATTTGTATTATTTTCCGAGATACAGCTAAGAGTTGTATTTGTATTTTTGAAAATAACAGTTCTTGGGGGTTTATTTGTAGTATTTTCCGAGATACAGCTAACGGTTGTATTTGTATTTTTGAAAGTAACCCAACTTGGGGGTGTATTTGTATTATTTTCCGAGATACAGCTAAGGGTTGTATTTGTATTTTTGAAAATAACACAGCTTTGGGGTGTATTTGTATTGTTTTCTGAGATACAGCTAAGGGTTGTATTTGTATTTTGGAAAATAACACAGCTTGGGGGTGTATTTGTATTGTTTTCTAAGATACAGCTAAGGGTTGTATTTGTATTTTTGAAAGTAACACAGTTTGGGGGTGTGTTTGTATTATTTTCCAAGATACAGCTGAGGGTTGTGTTTGTAATTTTGAAAATAAAACAGCTTGGGGGTGTAATTAATTATTTTCCGAGAAACAGCTAAGGTTTGTATTTGTATTTTTGAAAATAACACAGCTTGTGTGTGTATTTGTATTATTTTCCGAGATACAGCTCAGGGTTTTATTTGTATTTTTCAAAATAACACTGCTTGCGGGTGTATTTGTATTATTTTCCAAGATTAAGCTAAGCTTTGTATTTGTATTTTGGAAAATAACACAGCTTGGGGGTGTATTTGTATTATTTTCAGAGATACAGCTAAGGGTTGTATTTGTGTTTTTGAAAATAACACAGCTTGGAGGTGTTTTTGTATTATTTTCCAAGATACAGCTAAGGTTTGTTTTTCCATTTTTCAAAATAACACAGAATGGGGGTGTATTTGTATTATTTTCTGAGATACAGCTAAGGGTTTTATTCGTATTTTTGAAAATAACAGAGCTTGTAGGTGTATTTGTATTATTTTCCGAGATACAGCTAAGGGTAGTATTTGTATTTTTGAAAATAACACAGCTTGGGGGTGTTATTGAATTATTTTCCGAGATATAGCTCAGGATTTTATTTGTATTCTTGAAAATAACACAGCTTGGAAGTATATTTGTATTATTTTCTGAGTTACAGCTCAGGGTTGTATTTGTATTTTTGAAAATAACACAGCTTGGTGGTGTATTTGTATTATTTTCCTAGATACAGCAAAGGATTGTATTTGTATTTTTGAAAATAACACAGCTTGGGGGTGTATTCGTATTATTTTCCGAGATACAGCTATGTGTTGTATTTGTATTTTTGAAAATAACACAGCTTGAGGGTGTATTTCTATTATTATCTGAGATAGAGCTCAGGGTTTTATTTGTATTTTGGAAAATAACACAGCATGGGGGTGTATTTGTATTATTTTCCGAGATACAGCTAAGAGTTGTATTTGTATTTTTTAAAATAACACAGCTTGGGGGTGTAATTGTATTATTTTCCGAGATACAGGTAAGGGTTGTATTTCTATTTTTAGAAATAACTCAGCTTGGGAGTGTATTTGTATTATTTTCCGATATACAGCTAAGGGTTTTATTTGTATTTTTGAAAATAACAGAGCTTGGGGGTGTATTTGTATTATTTTCAGAGATACAACTATGGTTTGTATTTGTATTTTTGAAAATAACGCAGCTTGGGTGTGTCTTTGTATTATTTTCCGAGATACAGCTAAGGGTTGTATTTGTATTTTGGAAAATAACGCAGCTTCGGGGTGTTTTTTATTATTTTCCGAGATACACCTAAGGCTTGTATTTGTATTTTTGAAAATAACGCAGCTTGTGTGTGTATTTGTATTATTTTCCGAGATACAGCTAAGAGTTGTATTTATATTTTTGAAAATAACAGTTCTTGGGGGTGTATTTGTAGTATTTTCCGAGATACAGCTAACGGTTGTATTTGTATTTTTGAAAATAACACAACTTGGGGGTGTATTTGTATTATTTTCCGAGATACAGCTAAGGGTTGTATTTGTATTTTTGAAAATAACACAGCTTTGGGGTGTATTTGTATTGTTTTCTGAGATACAGCTAAGGGTTGTATTTGTATTTTGGAAAATAACACAGCTTGGGGGTGTATTTGTATTGTTTTCTAAGATACAGCTAAGGGTTGTATTTGTATTTTTGAAAGTAACACAGTTTGGGGGTGTGTTTGTATTATTTTCCAAGATACAGCTGAGGGTTGTATTTGTAATTTTGAAAATAAAACAGCTTGGGGGTGTAATTAATTATTTTCCGAGAAACAGCTAAGATTTGTATTTGTATTTTTGAAAATAACACAGCTTGGGGGTGTATTTGTATTATTTTCCAAGATACAGCTAAGGGATGTATTTGTATTTTTGAAAATAACACAGCTAGGGGGTGTATTTGTACTATTTTCCGAGATACAGCTAAGGTTTGTATTTGTATTTTTGAAAATAACACAGCTTCGGGGTGTATTTGTATTATTTTCCAAGATACAGCTAAGGGTTGTATTTGTAATTTTGAAAATAACACAGATTGGTGGTGTATTTGAATTATTTTCCAAGATAGAGCTAAGCGTTGCATTTGTAAGTTTGAAAATAATGCAGATTGGGGGTGTATTTGTATTATTTTCCAAGATACAGCTAAGGGTTGTATTTGTATTTTTGAAAGTAACACAGCCTGGGGGGATATTTGTATTATTTTCAAAAATACAACTAAGGGTTGTATTTGTATTTTTGAAAATAACACAGCCAGTGTGGGTATTTGTATTATTTTCAAAGATACAGCTAAGGACTGTATTTGTATTTTTGAATATAACAGAGCCTGGGGGTATTTGTATTATTTTCAAATATACATCTAAGTGTTGTATTTGTATTTTTGAAAATAACACAGCCTGGGTGGGTATTTGTATTATTTTCAAAGATACAGCTAAGGGTTTTATTTGTATTTTTGAAAATAACACAGTCTGGGGGTGTATTTGTATTATTTTCCAAGATACAGCTTAGGGCTGTATTTGTATTTTTGAAAATAAGAGCCTGGGGGTGCATTTGATTTATTTTCCAAGATACAGCTAAGGGTTGTATTTGTATTTTTGAAAATAACACAGCCTGGGGGTGTATTTGCATTATTTTCCAAGATAGAGCTAAGGGTACTATTTGTATTTTTGAAAATAACACAGCCTGGGGGTGTATTTGTATTATTTTCAAAGATACAGCTAAGGGTTGTATTTGTATTTTTGAAAATAACACAGCCAGGGGGTGTATTTGTATTATTTTCCAAGGTACAGCTAAGGGATGTATTTGTATTTTTGAAAAAAAACACAACCTGGGGGTGTATTTGTATTATTTTCCAAGACACAGCTAAGGGTTGTATTTGTATTTTTGAAAATAACACAGCCTGGGGGTGTATTTGTATTATTTTCCAAAATACAGCTAAGGGTTGTATTTGTATTTTTGAAAATAACACAGCCTGGAGGTGTATTTGTATTATTTTCCAAGATACAGCTAAGGGTTGTATTTGTATTTCTGAAAATACCACAGATTGGGGGTGTATTTGTATTATTTTCCAACATACAGCTGAGGGTTTTATTTGTATTTTTGAAAATAACACAGCTTGGGGGTGTATTTGTATTATTTTCCAAGATACAGCTAAGGGTTGTATTTGTATTTTTGAAAATAACACTGCTTGAAGGTGTATCTGTATTATTTTCCAAGATACAGCTAAGGGTTGTATTTGTATTTTTGAAAATAACACAGCTTGGGGGTGTATTTGTATTATTTTCCAAGATACAGCTAAGGGTTGTATTTGTATTTTTGACAATAAAACAGCCTGGGGGTGTATTTGTATTATTTTCCAAGATACAGCTAAGGGTTGTATTTGTATTTTTGACAATTACACAGCTTGGGGTTGTATTTGTATTATTTTCCAAGATACAGCTGAGGGTTGTATTTGTATTTTTGAAAATAACACAGCTTGGGGGTGTATTTGTATTATTTTCCAAGATACAGCTAAGAGATGTATTTGTATTTTTGAAAATAACACAGCTTGGGGCTGTATTTGTATTATTTTCAAAGATACAGCTAAGGGTTTTATTTGCATTTTTGAAAATAACACAGCTTGAAGGTGTATCTGTATTATTTTCCAAGATACAGCTAAGGGTTGTATTTGTATTTTTGAAAATAACACAGCTTGGGTGTGTATCTGTATTATTTTCCAAGATACGGCTAAGGGTTGTATTTGTATTTTTGAAAATAACACAGCTTGGGAATGTATCTGTATTATTTTTCAAGATACGGCTAAGGGTTTTATTTGTATTTTTGAAAATAACACAGTTTGGAGGTGTATTTGTATTATTTTCCGAGATACAGATAAGGGTTGTATTTGTATTTTTGAAAATAACGAAGTTTGGGGGTGTATTTGTTTTATTTTCTGAGATACAGGTAAGGGTTGTATTTGTATTTTTGAAAATAACACAGATTGGGGGTGTTTTTGTATTATTTTCTGATATATAGCTCAGGGTTTTATTTGTATTTTTGAAAATAACACAGCTTGGGGGTGTATTTGTATTATTTTCCGAGATACGGGTAAGGGCTTTATTTGTATTTTTGAAAATAACCGAGCTTGTCGGTGTATTTGTATTATTTTCAGAACACAGCTAAGGGCTGTATTTGTATTTTTGAATATAACACAGCTTGGGGTTGTTGTTGTATTATTTTCCGATATAAAGCTCAGGGTTGTATTTGTATTTTTGAAAATAACGCAGCTTGGGGGTGTATTTGTATTATTTTCAGAGGTACAGCTAAGGGTTGTATTTGTATTTTTGAAAATAACCGAGCATGGGGGTGTATTTGTATTATTTTCTGAGATACAGCTAAGGGCTGTATTTGTATTTTTGAAAATAACACAGCATGGGGGTGTATTTGTATTATTTTCCGAGATACAGCTGAGGGTTGTATTTGCATTTTTGAAAATAACAGAGCTTGGGGCTGTATTTGTATTATTTTCCGAGATACAGCTAAGGGTTTTTTTTGTATTTTTGAAAATAACTGAGCTTGGGGGAGTATCTGTATTATTTTCCGAGATAGAGCTAAGGGTTGTGTTTGTATTTTTGAAAATTACACACCTTTTTGGTGTATTTGTATTGTTTTCAGAGATACAGCTAAGGGTTTTTTTTGTATTTTTGAAAATAACTAAGCTTGGGGGAGTATCTGTATTATTTTCCGAGATAGAGCTAAGGGTTCTATTTGTATTTTTGTAAATAACAGAGCTTGGGGTTGTATTTGTATTATTTTCCAAGATACAGCTAAGGGTCGTATTTGTATTTTTGAAAATAACACAACTTTGGGGTGTATTTTTATTATTTTCCGAGATAGAGCAAAGTGTTGTATTTGTATTTTTGAAAATAAAACAGCTTGGGGGTGTATTTGTATTATTTTCCGAGATACACCTAAGGGTTGTATTTCTATTTTGGAACATAACACAGGTTGTGGGTGTATTTGTATTATTTTCCGAGATACATCTCAGGGTTGTATTTGTATTTTTGAAAATAATACAGCTTGGGGGTGTATTTGTATTGTTTTCCGAGATACAACTAAGGGTTTTATTTGTATATTTGAAAATAACCGAGATTGGGGGTGTATTTGTATTATTTTCCGACATACATCTCAGGGTTGTATTTGTATTTTTGAAAATAACACACCTTGGGGGTGTATTTGTGTTATTATCCGAGATACAGCTCAGGGATGTCTTTGTATTTTGGAAAATAACACATCTTGGGGATGTATTTATATTTTTTTCCAAGATACAGCTATGTGTTGTATTTGTATTTTTGAAAATAACACAGCTTGTCCGTGTATTTGTATTATTTTCCGAGATACAGCTAAGGGTTTTATTTGTATTTTTGAAAATAACGCAGCTTGGTGGTGTATTTGTATTATTTTCCGAGATACAGCTAAAGGATGTGTTTGTATTTTTGAAAATAACGCATCTTGGGGGTGTATTTGTATTATATTCCGAGATACAGCTAAGGGTTGTATTTGTATTTTGGAAAATAACACAGATTGGGGGTGTATTTGTATTATTTTCAAAATACAGCTAAGATTTGTATTTGTATTTTTGAAAATAACGCAGCTTGGGGGTGTATTTGTTTTATTTTCCGAGATACAGCTAAGGGCTGTATTTGTATGTTGGAAAATAACGCAGCTTGGGAGTGTTTTTGTATTATTTTTTAAGATACAGCTAAGGGTTGTATTTGTATATTTGAAAATAACGCAGCTTGGGGGTGTATTTGTATTATTTTCCGAGATAGAGCTAAGGGTTTTATTTGTATTTTTGAAAATCACGCAGCTTGGGGGTTTATTTGTATTATTTTCTTAGATACATCTAGGTGTTGTGTTTGTATTTTTGAAAATAACGCAGCTTGGGGCTGTATTTGTATTATTTTCCGAGATACAGTTAAGGGTTGTATTTGTATTTTTGAAAATTACACAATTTTGGGGTGTATTTGTATTATTTTCCGAGATACAGCTAAGGGTTGTATTTGAATTTTTGAAAATAACACAGCTTAGGGGGTGTATTTGTATTATTTTCAAAGATACAGCTAAGGGTTGTATTTGCATTTTTGAAAATAACATATCTTGTGGGTGTACTTGTATTATTTTCCGATATACAGCTTTGGGTTGTATTTGTATTTTTGAAAATAACACAGCTTGTGGGTGTATTTGTGTTATTTTCCAACATACAGCTAAGGGTTGTATATGTATTTTTAAAATTAACACAGCTTGGGGGTGTATTTGTATTATTTTCCGAGTTACAGCTAAGGGTTGTATTTGTGTTTTTGAAAGTAACACAGCTTGGGGGTGTGTTCGTATTATTTTCCGAGATACACCTCGGGGTTATATTTGTATTTTTGAAAATAACGCAGCTTGGGGGTGTATTTGTATTATTTTCCGAGATACAGCTAAGGGTAGTATTTGTATTTTTTGAAAATAACACAGCTTGCGGGTGTATTTGTATTTTTTTCAGAGATACAACTCAGGGTTGTATTTGTATTTTTGAAAATAACACAACTTGTGTGTGTATTTGTGTTATTTTCCAAGATACAGCTACGGGTTGAATTTGTAATTTTAAAAATAACACAGCTTGGGGTGTATTTGTATTATTTTCCGAGATACAGCTCAGGGTTGTATTTGTATTTTAGAAAATAACATAGCTTGGGGGTGTATTTGTATTATTTTCCGAGATACAGCTAAGGGTTGTATTTGTATTTTTGAAAATAACTCAGCTTGGTGGTGTATTTGTATTATTTTCTGAGATACAGCTAAGTGTTTTATTTGTATTTTGGAAAATAACGCCGCTTGGTGGTGTATTTGTATTATTTTCTGAGATACAGCTAAGGGTTATGTTTGTATTTTTGAAAATAACACAGCTTCAGGGTGTATTTGTAATATTTTCCGAAATAAAGCTCAGGGTTGTATTTGTATTTTTGAAAATAACACAGCTTCGGTGTGTATTTGTATTATTTTCCGAGATACAGCTTAGGTTTGTATTTGTATTTTGGAAAATAACACAGCTTCGTGGTTTATTTGTATTATTTTCCGAGATATAGCTATGGGTTGTATTTGTATTTTTGAAAATAACACAGCTTGTGGGTGTATTTATATTATTTTCCAAGATACAGCCATGTATTGTATTTTTATTTTTGAAATAAACACAGCTTGTTGGTGTATTTTTATTATTTTTTGAGATAAAGCTCAGGGTTGTATTTGTATTTTTGAAAATAACACAGCTTTTGGGTGTATTTGTATTATTTTCCGAGATGAAGCTAAGGGTTGTATTTGTATTTTTGAAAATAACACAGCTTGGGCTTGTATTTGTATTATTTTCAAAGATACAGCTAAGGGTTGTATTTGCATTTTTGAAAATAACATATACTGTGGGTTTTCTTGTATTATTTTCCGATATACAGCTATCGGTTGTATTTGTATTTTTTAAAATAACACAGCTAGGGGGTGTATTTGTATTATTTTACGAGATACAGCTAAGGGTTGTATTTCTATTTTTGAAAACAACACAGCTTGGGGGTGTATTTGTATTATTTTCCGAGATACAGCTAAGGGTTGTATTTTTATTTTTGAAAATAACAGAGTTTGGGGTTGTATTTGTGTTATTTTCCGAGATACAGCTAAGGGTTGTATTTGTATTTTTGAAAATAACACAGCTTGGCGGTGTTTTTGTATTATTTTCGGAGATACAGCTCAGGGTTGTATTTGTATTTTTGAAAATAACACATCTTGGGGGTGTATTAGTATTATTTTCCGAGATACAGCTCAGGGTTGTATTCGTGTTTTGGAAAATAACACTGCTTGGGGGTGAATTTGTATTATTTTCCGAGATAAAGCTAACGGTTGTATTTGTATTTTTGAAAAGAACACAGCTTGTGGGTGTATTTGTATTATTTTGCGAGATAAAGCTATGGTTTCTATTTGTATTTTTGAAAATAACACAGCTTGGGGGTGTATTTGTATGATTATCTGAGATACAGCTCAGGGTTTTATTTGTATTTTTGAAAATAACAAAGCTTGTGGGTGTATTTGTATTATATTCAAAGATACAGCTATGGGTTGTAATTGTATTTTTGAAAATAACACAGCTTATGGGTGTATTTGTATTATTTTCCGAGACACAGCTCAGGGTTGTATTCGTGTTTTGGAAAATAACACTGCTTGGGGGTGTATTTGTATTATTTTCCGAGATACAGCTCAGGGTTGTATTTGTATTTTTGAAAATAAAACAGCTTGTGTGTATATTTGTATCATTTTCAAAGATACAGGTATGAGTTGTATTTTTATTTTTGAAAATAACACAGCTTGGGGTTGTATTTGTATTATTTTCCGAGATACAGCTTAGGGTTGTATTTGTATTTTGGAAAATAACACAGCTTGTGGGTGTATTTGTATTATTTTCCGAGATACAGCTAAGGATTGTATTTGTATTTTTGAAAATAACGCACCTTTTGGGTGTATTTGTATTATTTTCCTAGATTCAGCTAAGGGTTTTATTTGCATTTTGGAAAAAAACGCATCTTTGGGGTGTTTTTGTATTATTTTCTGTGATAGACCTAAGGGTTGTATTTGTATTTTTGGAAATAGCGCAGATTGTGGGTGTATTTATATTATTTTCCGAGGTACAGCTAAGGTTTGTATTTGTATTTTTGAAAATAACGCAGCTTGGGGGTGTATTTGTATTCTTTTGCGAGATACAGCTAAGGGTTGTATTTGTATTTTTGAAAATATCACAGCTTGGTGTTGTATTTGTATTATTTTCCCAGATACAGCTAAGGTTTGTATTTTTATTTTGGAAAACAACACAGCTTGGGGGTGTATTTGTGTTATTTTCCGAGATACATCTAAGGGTTGTATTTGTATTTTTGAAAATAACGCAGCTTGGGGCTCTATTTGTATTATTTTCTGAGATACAGCTAAGGTTTGTATTTGTATTTTTGAAAATAACGCAGCTTGGCGGTTTATTTGTATTATTTTCCAGATACATCTAAGGGTTGTATTTGTATTTTTGAAAATAACGCAGCTTGGGGCTGTATTTGTATTATTTTCCGAGATACAGCTAAGGGTTATGATTGCATTTTTGAAAATAACACAGCTTGGGGATGTATTTGTATTATTTTCCTAGATACAGCTGAGGGTTGTATCTGTATTTTTGAAAATAACACAGCCTTGGAGTGTATTTATGTTATTTTCCGAGGTACGGCTAAGGGTTGTATTTGTGTTTTTGAAAGTAACGCAGCTTGGGCGTTTATTTGTATTATTTTACTAGATATATCTAAGGGTTGTATTTGTGTTTTTCAAAATAACACAGCTTGGGGCTGTATTTGTATTATTTTCCGAGATACAGCTAAGGGTTGTATTAGTATTTTTGAAAAAAATACAGCTTGGGTATGAATTTGTAGTGTTTTCCGAGATACAGCTAAGGGCTGTATTTGTATTTTTGAAAATAACACAGCTTGTGTGTGTATTTGTATTATTTTCAAAGATACAGTTATGGGTTGTATTTGTATTTTTCAAAATAACACAGCTTGGGTTTGAATTTGTATTATTTTCTGACATACAGCTTAGGGTTTTATTTGTATTTTTGAAAATAACGCAGCTTGGGGGTGTATTTGTATTATTTTCCGATTTACAGCTAAGGGTTGGATTTGTATTTTTGAAAATAACACAACCTGGGGGTGTATTTGCGTTATTTTCTGAGATACAGCTAAGGGTTGTATATGTATTTTTGAAAATAACACAGCTTGGGGGTGTATTTATATTATTTTCCGAGATACAGCTAAGGGTTTTATTTGTATTTTTGAAAATAACACAGCTTGGGGCTGTATTTGTATTATTTTCCGAGATACAGCTAAGGGTTGTATTTGTATTTTTGAAAATAACGCAGCTTGGGTGTGTATTTGTATTATTTTCCGAGATAGAGCTAAGGGTTGTAATTGTATTTTGGAAAATTACACAGCTTGGGGGTGTATTTGTATTATTTTCAGAAATACAGCTATAGTTTGTATTTGTATATTTGAAAATAACACAGTTTGCAGGTGTATTTGTATTATTTTCAGAGATACAGCTCAGGGTTGTATTTGTATTTTGGAAAATAACACAGCTTCGGGGTGTATTTGTATTATTTTCCGGGATACAGCTAAAGTTTGTATTTGTATTTTTGAAAACAACGCATCTTGGGGGTTGTTTGTATTATTTTCGGAGATACAGCTAAGTGTTGTGTTTGTATTTTGGAAAATAACGCAGTTTGGGCGTGTTTTTGTATTATTTTCCAAGATACAGCTAAGGCTTGTATTTGTATTTTTGAAAGTAACGCAGCTTGGGGGTGTATTTGTATTATTTTCCGAGATACAGCTAAGGGTTGTATTTGTATTTTCGAAAATAACACAGCTTGGGGGTGTATTTGTATTATTTTCCCAGATACAGCTATGGTTTGTATTTGTATTTTGGAAAATAACAGAGCTTGGTGGTGTATTTGTATTATTTTCCGAGATACAGCTAAAGGTTGTATTTGTATTTTTGAAAATTACACAATTTGGGGGTGTATTTGTAATATTTTCCGAGATACATCAAAGGGTTGTATTTGTATTTTTGAAAATAACACAGCTTGGGGGTGCATTTTTATTATTTTCTGAGATACAGCTAAGAGTTGTATTTGTATTTTTGAAAATAACACAGCTTTTGGGTGTATTTGTATTATTTTCCGAGATACAGCTAAGGGTTGTATTTGTATTTTTGAAAATAACGCAGATTTGGGGTGTATTTGTATTATTTTCCGAGATACTTCTAAGGGTTGTATTTGTATTTTTGAAAATAAGACAACCTGGGGGTTTATTTGTATTATTTTCTGACATAGAGCTAAGGGTTGTATTTGAATTTTTGAAAATACCACAGCTTTGGGGTATATTTGTATTATTTTCCGAGATACAGCTAAGGGTTGTGTTTGTATTTTTGAAAATAACACGGTTTGGGAGTGTATTTGTATTATTTTCCGTGATACAGCTAAAAGTAGTATTTGTATTTTTGAAAATAACACAGCTTGCGGGTGTATTTGTATTTTTTTCAGAGATACAACTCAGGGTTGTATTTGTATTTTTGAAAATAACAAAACTTGTGTGTGTATTTGTGTTATTTTCCAAGATACAGCTACGGGTTGTATTTTTAATTTTAAAAATAACACAGCTTGGGGTGTATTTGTATTATTTTCCGAGATACAGCTCAGGGTTGTATTTGTATTTTAGAAAATAACATAGCTTGGGGGTGTATTTGTATTATTTTCCGAGATACAGCTAAGGGTTGTATTTGTATTTTTGAAAATAACTCAGCTTGGTGGTGTATTTGTATTATTTTCTGAGATACAGCTAAGTGTTTTATTTGTATTTTGGAAAATAACGCCGCTTGGTGGTGTATTTGTATTATTTTCTGAGATACAGCTAAGGGTTATGTGTGTATTTTTGAAAATAACACAGCTTCAGGGTGTATTTGTAATATTTTCCGAAATAAAGCTCAGGGTTGTATTTGTATTTTTGAAAATAACACAGCTTCGGTGTGTATTTGTATTATTTTCCGAGATACAGCTTAGGGTTGTATTTGTATTTTGGAAAATAACACAGCTTCGGGGTTTATTTGTATTATTTTCCGAGATATAGCTATGGGTTGTATTTGTATTTTTGAAAATAACACAGCTTGTGGGTGTATTTATATTATTTTCCAAGATACAGCCATGTATTGTATTTTTATTTTTGAAATAAACACAGCTTGTTGGTGTATTTTTATTATTTTCCGAGATAAAGCTCAGGGTTGTATTTGTATTTTTGAAAATAACACAGCTTTTGGGTGTATTTGTATTATTTTCCGAGATGAAGCTAAGGGTTGTATTTGTATTTTTGAAAATAACACAGCTTGGGCTTGTATTTCTATTATTTTCAAAGATACATCTAAGGGGTGTATTTGCATTTTTGAAAATAACATATACTGTGGGTTTTCTTGTATTATTTTCCGATATACAGCTATTGGTTGTATTTGTATTTTTTAAAATAACACAGCTAGGGGGTGTATTTGTATTATTTTCCGAGATACAGCTAAGGGTTGTATTTGTATTTTTGAAAATAACACAGCTTGGCGGTGTTTTTGTATTATTTTCGGAGATACAGCTCAGGGTTGTATTTGTATTTTTGAAAATAACACATCTTGGGGGTGTATTAGTATTATTTTCCGAGATACAGCTCAGGGTTGTATTCGTGTTTTGGAAAATAACACTGCCTGGGGGTGTATTTGTATTATTTTCCGAGATAAAGCTAACGGTTGTATTTGTATTTTTGAAAAGAACACAGCTTGGGGGTGTATTTGTATTATTTTGCGAGATAAAGCTATGGATTCTATTTGTATTTTTGAAAATAACACAGCTTGGGGGTGTATTTGTATGATTATGTGAGATACAGCTCAGGGTTTTATTTGTATTTTTGAAAATAACAAAGCTTGTGGGTGTATTTGTATTATTTTCCGAGACACAGCTCAGGGTTGTATTCGTGTTTTGGAAAATAACACAGCTTGTGTGTGTATTTGTATCATTTTCAAAGATACAGGTATGAGTTGTATTTTTATTTTTGAAAATAACACAGCTTGTGGGTGTATTTGTATTATTTTCCGAGATACAGTTAACTGTTGTATTTGTATTTTGGAAAATAACGCAGCTTGAGGGTGTTTTTGTATTATATTCCGAGATACAGCTAAGGGTTTTATTTGTATTTTTGAAAATATCACAGCTTGGGGGTGTATTTGTATTATTTTCCGATTTACAGCTAAGGGTTGCATTTGTATTTTGGAAAATAACACAACCTGGGGGTGTATTTGTATTATTTTCCGAGATACAGCTCAGGGTTGTATTTGTATTTTTGAAAATAACACAGCTTGTGTGTGTATTTGTATCATTTTCAAAGATACAGGTATGAGTTGTATTTTTATTTTTGAAAATAACACAGCTTGTGGGTGTATTTGTATTATTTTCCGAGATACAGCTTAGGGTTGTATTTGTATTTTGGAAAATAACACAGCTTGTGGGTGTGTTTCTATTAATTTCCGAGATACAGCTAAGGATTGTATTTGTATATTTGAAAATAACGCATCTTTTGGGTGTATTTGTATTATTTTCCTAGATTCAGCTAAGGGTTTTATTTGCATTTTGGAAAAAAACGCAGCTTTGGGGTGTTTTTGTATTATTTTCTGTGATAGACCTAAGGGTTGTATTTGTATTTTTCAAAATAGCGCAGATTGTGGGTGTATTTATATTATTTTCCGAGGTACAGCTAAGGTTTTTATTTGTATTTTTGAAAATAACGCAGCTTGGGGGTGTATTTGTATTATTTTCCGAGATACAGCTAAGGGTTGTATTTGTATTTTTGAAACTAACACAAATTGGGGGTGTATTTGTATTATTTTGTGAGATAGAGCTAAGGGTTGTATTTGTGTTTTGGAAAATAACACAGCTTGGGGTTGTATTTGTATAATTTTCCGAGATACAGCTAAGGTTTGCATTTGTATTTTTGAAAATAACACTGCTTGGGGGTGTATTTGTATTATTTTCCGAGATACAGCTAAGGGTTGTATTTGTATTTTTGAAAATAACGCAGCTTGGGACTGTATTTGTATTATTTTCCGAGATACATCTAAGGGTTGCATTTGTATTTTTGAAAATAACACTGCTTGGGGGTGTATTTGTATTTTTTTCCGAGATACAGCTAAGGGTTTTATTTGTGTTTTTGAAAATAACGCAGCTTGGGGCTGTATTTGTATTATTTTCCGAGATACAGCTAAGGGTTGTATTTGTATTTTTGAAAATAACGCAGCTTGGGGGTTTATTTGTATTATTTTCCTAGATACATCTAAGGGTTGTGTTTTTATTTTTGAAAATAACGCAGCTTGGGGCTGTATTTGTATTATTTTCCGAGATACAGCTATGGGTTATGATTGTATTTTTGAAAATAACGCAGCTTGGGGCTGTATTTATATTATTTTCCGAGGTACAGCTAAGGGTTGTATTTGTGTTTTTGAAAATAACGCAGCTTGGGGTTGTGTTTGTATTATTTTCGCAGATACAGCTAAGGGTTGTATTTGTATTTTTGAAAATAACGCAGCTTGGGCGTTTATTTGTATTATTTTACTAGATATATCTAAGGGTTGTATTTGTATTGTTCAAAATAACACAGCTTGGGGCTCTATTTGTATTATTTTCTGAGATACAGCTAAGGGTTGTATTTGTATTTTTGGAAATAACACAGCTTGGGGATGAATTTGTAGTGTTTTCCGAGATACAGCTAAGGGCTGTATTTGTATTTTTGAAATTAACACAGCTTGTGTGTGTATTTGTATTATTTTCAAAGATACAGTTATGGGTTGTATTTGTATTTTTCAAAATAACACAGCTTGGGTTTGAATTTATATTATTTTCTGACATACAACTTAGGGTTTTATTTGTATTTTGGGGAATAACACAGTTTGGGGGTGTATTTGTATTATTTTCCGAGATACAGCTAAGGTTTGTATTTGTATTTTTGAAAATAACGCAGCTTGGGGGTGTATTTGTATTATTTTCCGAGATACAGTTAACTGTTGTATTTGTATTTTGGAAAATAACGCAGCTTGAGGGTGTTTTTGTATTATTTTCCGAGATACAGCTAAGGGTTTTATTTGTATTTTTGAAAATACCACAGCTTGGGGGTGTATTTGTATTATTTTCCGATTTACCGCTAAGGGTTGTATTTGTATTTTTGAAAATAACACAACCTGGGGGTGTATTTGTATTATTTTCTGAGATACAGCTAAGCGTTGTATTTGTATTTTTGAAAATAACACAGCTTGGGGGTGTATTTATATTATTTTCCGAGATACAGCTAAGGGTTGTATTTGTATTTTTGAAAATAACGCAGCTTGGGGCTGTATTTGTATTATTTTCCGAGATACAGCTAAGGGTTGTATTTGTATTTTTGAAAATAAGGCAGCTTTGTTGTGTATTTGTATTATTTTCCGAGATAGAGCTAAGGGTTGTAATTGTATTTTGGAAAATTACACAGCTTGGCGGTGTATTTGTATTATTTTCAGAAATACAGCTATAGTTTGTATTTGTATATTTGAAAATAACACAGTTTGCAGGTGTAGATGTATTATTTTCAGAGATACAGCTCAGGGTTGTATTTGTATTTTTGAAAATAACGCAGCTTTGGGGTGTATTTGTATTATTTTCCGAGATACTTCTAAGGGTTGTATTTGTATTTTTGAAAATAAGACAACCTTGGGGTTTATTTGTATTATTTTCTGACATAGAGCTAAGGGTTGTATTTGAATTTTTGAAAATACCACAGCTTGGGGTTATATTTGTATTATTTTCCGAGATACAGCTAAGGGTTGTATTTGTATTTTTGAAAATATCACAGTTTGTGAGTGTATTTGTATTATTTTCCGAGATACAGCTAAGGGTTGTATTTGTATTTTTGAAAATAACGCAGCTTGGTGGTGTGTTTGTATTATTTTCGGAGTTACAGCTAATGTTTGTATTTGTATTTTTGAAAATAACTCAGCTTGGGTGTTTATTTGTATTATTTTCCTAGATACATCTAAGGGTTGTATTTGTATTTTTGAAAATAACACAGCTTGGGGTTGTATTTGTATTATTTTCCGAGATACAGTTAAGGGTTGTATTTGTATTTTTGAAAATAACGCAGCTTGGGTGTGTATTTGTATTATTTTCCGAGATAGAGCTATGGGTTGTAATTGTATTTTGGAACATTACATATCTTGGGGGTGTATTTGTATTATTTTCAGAAATACAGCTTTAGTTTGTATTTGTATATATGAAAATAACACAGTTTGCAGGTGTATTTGTATTATTTTCAGAGATACAGCTCAGGGTTTGTCTTTGTATTTTGGAAAATAACACAGCTTGGGGGTGTATTTGTATTATTTTCCGGGATACAGCTAAAGTTTGTGTTTGTATTTTTGAAAATAACGCAGCTTGGGTGTGTATTTGTAGTATTTTCGGAGATACAGCTAAGTGCTGTATTTGTATTTTGGAAAATAACGCAGTTTGGGCGTGTTTTTTTATTATTTTCCGAGATACAGCTAAGGCTTGTATTTGTATTTTTGAAAGTAACGCAGCTTGGGGGTGTATTTGTATTATTTTCCCAGATACAGCTACGGTTTGTATTTGTATTTTGGAAAATAACAGAGCTTGGGGGTGTATTTGTATTATTTTCCGAGATACAGCTAAGGGTTGTATTTGTATTTTTGAAAATTACACAATTTGGGGGTGTATTTGTATTATTTTCCGAGATACATCAAAGGGCTGTATTCGTATATTTGAAAATAACACAGCTTGGGGGTGTATTTGTATTATTTTCCGAGATACAGCTACGGGTTGTATTTGTGTTTTTGAAAATAACACAGCTTTTGGGTGTATTTGTATTATTTTCCGAGATACAGCTAAGGGTTATATTTGTATTTTTGAAAGTAACGCAGCTTGGGGGTGTATTTGTATTATATTCCGAGATACTTCTAAGGGTTGTATCTGTATTTTTGAAAATGAGACAACCTGGGTGTTTATTTGTATTATTTTCTGACATACAGCTAACGGTTGTATTTGAATTTTTGAAAATACCACAGCTTGGGGGTCTATTTGTATTATTTTCCGAGATACAGCTAAGGGTTGTATTTGTATTTTTGAAAATAACACAGCTTGTGTGTTTATTTGTATTATTTTCCAATATACGGTTATGGGTTGTATTTGTATTTTTGAAAATAACACATCTTGGGGTTGTATTTGTATTATTTTCGGAGATACAGCTTAGGGTTTTATTTGTATTTTGGAAAATAACACAGCTTGGGGGTGTATTTGTATTTTTTTCCGAGATACAGCTAAGGTTTGTATTTGTATTTTTGAAAATAACGCAGCTTGGGGGTGAATTTGTATTATTTTCGGAGATACAGCTAAGGGTTGTATTTGTATTTTTGAAAATAACACAGCTTGGGGGTGTATTTGTATTATTTTCCCAGATACACCTACGGTTTGTATTTGTATTTTGGAAAATAACAGAGCTTGGGGGTGTATTTATATTATTTTCCGAGATACAGCTAAGGGTTGTATTTGTATTTTTGAAAATTACACAATTTGGGGGTGTATTTGCATTATTTTCCGAGATACAGCAAAGGGTTGTATTTGTATTTTTGAAAATAACACAGCTTTGGGTGTATTTGTATTATTTTCCGAGATTCAGCTAAGGGTTGTATTTGTATTTTTGAAAATAACACAGCTTTTGGGTGTATTTGTATTATTTTCAAAGATACAGCTAAGGGTTGTATTTGCATTTTTGAAAATAACATATACTGTTGGTTTACTTGTATTATTTTCCGATATACAGCTATCGGTTGTATTTGTATTTTTTAAAATAACACAGCTAGGGGGTGTATTTGTATTATTTTCCGAGATACAGGTAAGGGTTGTATTTGTATTTTTGAAAATAACACAGCTTGGGGTTGTATTTGTATTATTTTCCAATATGCAGATAAGGGTTATTTGCATTTTTGAAAATAACACATCTTGTGGGTTTACTTGTATTATTTTCCAAGATACTGCTATGGGTTGTATTTGTATTTTTGAAAATAACACAGATTGGGTGTGTATTTAGATTATTTTCCAAGATAAAGCTAAGGTTTGTGCTTGTATTTTGGAAAATAACACAGCTTTGGGGTGTATTTGTAATATTTTCCGAGATACAGATAAGGGTTGTTTTTGTATTTTTGAAAATTACACAATTTTGGGGTGTATTTGTATTATTTTCCGCCATACAGCTAAGGGCTATATTTGTATTTTTGAAAATAACGCAGCTTGGGGCTGTATTTGTATTATTTTCCGAGATTCAGCTAAAGTTTGTATTTGTATTTTTGAAAATAACACAGCTTGGGGGTGTATTTTTATTATTTTCCGAGATACAGCTAAGGGTTGTATTTGTACTTTTGAAAATAACGCAGCTTGTAGGTGTATATGTATTATTTTCGGAGATACAGCTAAGGGTTGTATTTGTACTTTTGAAAATAACTCAGGTTGGGGGTTTACTTGCATTATTTTCTTAGATAAACCTAAGGGTTGTATTTGTATTTTTGAAAATAACGCAGCTTGGGGCTGTATTTGTATTATTTTCCGAGATAAAGTTATGGGTTGTATTTGTATTTTTGAACATAACACAGCTTTGGTGTGTATTTGTATTATTTTCCGAGATACAGCTATGGGTTGTATTTGTATTTTTGAATATAACACAGCTTGCGTGTGTATTTGTATTATTTTCAGAGATACAACTCAGTGTTGTATTTGTATTTTTGAAAATAACACAGCTTGTGTGTGTATTTGTATTATTTTCCAAGATACAGCTACGGATTGTATTTGTAATTTTGAAAATAACACAGCTTGCGTGTGTATTTGTATTATTTTCAGAGATACAACTCAGTGTTGTATTTGTATTTTTGAAAATAACACAGCTTGGGGGTGTATTTGTATTATTTTCGAGATACAGCTAAGTGTTGTATTTGTGTTTTTGAAAATAACGCAGCTTGGGGGTGTATTTTTATTATTTTCCGAGATACAGCTAAGTGTTGTATTTGTATTTTGGAAAATAACGCAGCTTGGGGCTGTATTTGTATTTTTTTCCGAGATACAGCTAAGGGTTATGTTTGTATTTTTGAAAATAACACAGCTTCGGGGTTTATTTGTAATATTTTCCGAAATACAGCTCAGGATTGTATTTTTTTTCTGTAAATAACACACCTTCGGGGTGTATTTGTGTTATTTTCCGAGATACAGCTTAGGTTTGTATTTGTATTTTGGAAAATAAGACAGTTTGGTCGTTTATTTTTATTATTTTCCGAGATACAGCTCAGGGTTGTATTTGTATTTTTGAAAATAACAGAGCTTGGGGGTGTATTTGTATTATTTTCCGAGATACAGCTATGGGTTGTTTTTCTATTTTTGAAAATAACACAGCTTGGGGGTGTATTTGTATTATTATACGAGATGCAGCTCAGGGTTGTATTTGTATTTTTGAAAATAACACACCTTGGGGTTGAATTTGTATTAGATTCCGAGATACAGCTAAGGTTTGTATTTGTATTTTTGAAAATAACGCAGCTTGGTAGTGTATTTGTATTATTTTCCGAGACATAGCTAAGTGTTTTATTTGTATTTTTGAAAATAACACAGCTTGGGTGTGTATTTTTTTTTATTTTCAGAGTTACAGCTGTGGGTTGTATATGTATTTTTGAAAATAACACAGCTTGGGGGTGTATTTGTAGTATTATCTGAGATACAGCTCAGCGTTGTATTTCTATTTTTGAAAATAACACAGCTTGGGTGTGTCTTTGTATTATTTTCCGAGATACAGCTAAGGGTTGTATTTGTATTTTTGAAATTAACGCAACTTGGGCGTGTATTTGTATTATTTTCTGAGATACAGCTAAGTGTTGTATTTGTATTTTGGAAAATAACGCAGCTTGGTGGTGTATTTGTAATATTTTACGAGATACAGCTAAGGTTTATGTTTGTATTTTTGAAAATAACACAGCATCGGGGTGTATTTGTAATATTTTCCAAAATACAGCTCAGGGTTGTATTTGTATTTTTGAAAATAACACAGCTTTGCCGTGTATTTGTGTTATTTTCCGAGATACAGCTTAGGGTTGTATTTGTATTTTGGAAAATAACACAGCTTGGTGGTTTATTTGTATTATTTTTCGAGATATAGCTATGGGTTGTATTTGTATTTTTGAAAATAACACAGCTTGTGGGTGTTTTTGTGTTATTATCCGAGATACAGCTCAGGTTTGTATTTGTATTTTTGAAAAGAACACAGCTTGGGGGTGTCTTTGTATTATTTTCTGAGATACAGCTCAGGGTTGTATTTGTATTTTTGAAAATAAGACAGCTTAGGGGTGTATTTGTATTATTTTCGGAGATACAGCTAATGCTTGTATTTGTATTTTGAAAATAACGCAGCTTGGTGGTTTATTTGTATTATTTTCCTAGATACATCTAAGGCTTGTATTTGTATTTTTTAAAATAGCGCAGCATGGGGCTGTATTTGTATTATTTCCCAAGATACAGTTAAGGGTTGTATTTTTATTTTTGATAGTAACACAACTTGGGTGTGTTTTTGTATTATTTTCCGAGATACAGCTCAGGGTTTTATTTGTATTCTTGAAAATAACACAGCTTCTTGGTGTATTTTTGTTATTTTCCGAGATACAGCTAAGGGTTGTATTTTTATTTTTGAAAATAACACATCTTGGGGGTGAATTTATATTGTTTTTTGAGATACAGCTAAGGGCTGTATTTGTGTTTTTGAAAATAACACAACTTGGTGGTGTATTTGTATTATTTTCCGAGATAGATCGAAGGGTTGTATTTGTATTTTTGAAAATAACACAGCTTGGTGGTGTATTTGTATTATTTTCTGAGATACAGCTAAGGGTTGTATTTGTATTTTTGAAAATAACACAGCTTGCGGGTGTATTTGTATTATTTTCCGAGATACAGCTATGGGTTGTTTTTGTATTTTTGAAAATAACGCAGCTTTGGGGTGTATTTGTATTATTTTCTAAGATACAGCTTAGGTTTGTATTTGTATATTGGAAAATAACGCAGGTTGGGGGTTTATTTGTACAATTTTCCGAGATACAACTAAGGGTTGTATTTGTATTTTTGAAAATAACACAGCTTGGGCGAGTGTTTGTATTATTTTCCGAGATACAGCTAACGGTTGTATTTGTATTTTGGAAAATATCACAGCTTGGTGGTTTATATGTATTATTTTCCGAGATATAGCTATGGGTTTTATTTCTTTTTTGAAAATAACACAGCTCGGTGGTGTATTTGTATTATTTTCCGAGATACAGCTAAGGGTTGTATTCGATTTTTGAAAATAACACAGCTTGGGGGTGTATTTGTATTATTTTCCAAGATACAACTATGGGATGTATTTGTATTTTTGAAAATAACACAGCTTTGGCGTGTATTTGTATTATTTTCCGAGATACAGCTGTGGGCTTTATTTGTATTTTTGAAAATAAAAGAGTTTGGGGTGTATTTTTATGATTTTCCGAGATACAGCTAAGGCTTGTATTTGTATTTTTCAAAATAACGCAGTTTGGGGGTGTATTTGTATTATTTTCTGAGATACAGATAAGAGCTGTATTTGTATTTTTGAAAATAACACAGCTTGGGGGTGTATTTTTAATATTTTCGGAGATACAGCTAAGGTTTGTATTTTTATATTTGAAAATAATGGAGCTTTGGGGTGTATTTGTATTATTTTCCGAGATACAGCTAAGGGTTGTATTTGTATTTTTTAAAATAACGAAGCTTGGGGGTGTATTTGTATTACTTTCCCAGATACAGACAATGTTTGTATTTATATTTTGGAAAATAACACAGCTTGGGGGAGTATTTGTATTATTTTCCGATATACGGCTAAGGGCTGTATTTGTATTTTTGAAAATCACACAACTTGGGGGTGTATTTGTATTATTTTTCGAGATACAGCTAAGGTTTTTATTTTTATTTTTGAAAATAAAACAGCTTGGGGGTTTATTTCTATTATTATCCGAGATACAGCTCAGGGTTGTATATTTATTTTTGAAAATAACAAAGCTTGGGGGAGTATTTATATTATTTTCCAAGATACAGCTAAGGTTTGTATTTGTATTTTTGAAAATTACACAACTTGGGGTTGTATTTGTATTGTTTTCCGATATACAGCTAAGGGTCATTTTTGTATTTTTGAAAATAACACAGCTTGGGGGTGTATTTGTATTATTTTCCCAGATACAGATAAGGTTTTTATTTGTATTTCGGAAAATAACACAGCTTGGGGGTGTATTTGTATTATTTTCCGAGATACAGCTATTGGTTTTATTTGTATTTTTGAAAATAACACAGCTTGGGGGGTTATTTCTATTATTATCCGAGATACAGCTCAGGGTTGTATTTGTATTTTTGAAAATAACACAGCTTGGGGGAATATTTGTAGTATTTTCCAAGATACAGCTATGGGTTGTATGTGTATTTTTGAAAATAACACAGCTTGGAGGTGTATTTGTATTATTTTCCAAGATACAGCTAAGGGTTGTATTTGTATTTCTGAAAATACCACAGATTGGGGGTGTATTTGTATTATTTTCCAAGATACAGCTGTGGGATTTATTTGTATTTTTGAAAATAACACAGCTTGGGGGTGTATTTGTATTATTTTCCGAGATACAGCTAAGGGCTGTATTTGTATTTTTGAAAATAACACAGCTTGAAGGTGTATCTGTATTATTTTCCAATATACAGCTAAGGGTTGTATTTGTATTTTTGAAAATAACACAGCTTGGGGGTGTATTTGTATTATTTTCCAAGATACAGCTAAGGGTTGTATTTGTATTTTTGACAATAAAACAGCTTGGGGGGGTATTTGTATTATTTTCCAAGATACAGCTAAGGGTTGTATTTGTATTTTTCACAATTACACAGCTTTGGGGTGTATTTGTATTATTTTCCAAGATACAGCTGAGGGTTGTATTTGTATTTTTTAAAATAACACAGCTTGGGGGTGTATTTCTATTATTTTCCAAGATAGAGCTGAGGGTTGTATTTGTATTTTTGAAAATAACACAGCTTGGGGGTGTATTTGTATTATTTTCCAAGATACAGCTAAGGGTTGTATTTGTATTTTTGAAAATAACGCATCTTTGGGGTGTATTTGTATTATTTTTCAAGATACAGCTAAGAGATGTATTTGTATTTTTGAAAATAACACAGCTTGGGGCTGTAATTTTATTATTTTCAAAGATACAGCTAAGGGTTTTATTTGCATTTTCGAAAATAACACAGCTTGAAGGTGTATCTGTATTATTTTCCAAGATACAGCTAAGGGTTGTATTTGTATTTTTGAAAATACACAGCTTGGGTGTGTATCTGTATTATTTTCCAAGATACGGCTAAGGGTTGTATTTGTATTTTTGAAAATAACACAGCTTGGTGGTGTATTTGTATTATTTTCTGAGATACAGCTCAGGGTTTTATTTGTTTTTTTGAAAATAACACAGCTTGGGGTTGTATTTGTATTATTTTCCATGATACAGCTATGGGTAGTATTTGTATTTTTGAAAATAACACAGCTTGGCGGTGTATTTGTATTATTTTCCAAGATACAGCTAAGGAATGTATTTGTATTTTGGAAAATAACACACCTTGGGGGTGTATTTTTATTATTTTCCGAGATTCAGTTAAGGGTTGTATTTGTATTTTTGAAAATAACACAGCTTGGGTGTGTATTTGTATTACTTTCCCAGATACAGATAAGGTTTGTATTTATATTTTGGAAAATAACACAGCTTGGTGGTGTATTTGTATTATTTTCCGATATACAGCTAAGGGCTGTATTTGTATTTATGAAAATAACACAACTTGGGGTTGTATGTGTATTATTTTCTGAGATACAGCTAAGGGTTGTATTTGTATTTTTGAAAATAACACAGCTTGTGGGTGTATAATTATTATTTTCCGAGATACAGCTAAGGTTTGTATTTGTATTTTTGAAAATAACAGAGCTTGGTGGTGTATTTGTATTATTTTCCGAGATACAGCTAAGGGTTATATTTGTATTTTTGATAATTACATAAATTGGGGGTGTATTTGTATTATTTTCCGCGATACAGCTAAGGGTTGTATTTGTATTTTTGAAAATAACACAGCTTGGGGGTGTATCTGTATTATTATCCCAGATTCAGATAAGGTTTGTATTTGTATTTTGGAAAATAACACAGCTTGGCGGTGTATTTGTACTATTTTCCGATATAGAGCTAAGGGCTGTATTTGAATTTTTGAATATAACAAAACTTGGGGGTGTATTTGTATTATTTTCCGAGATACAGCTAAGGGTTATATTTTTATTTTTGAAAATAACACAGCTTGGGGGTGTATTTGTATTATTTTACGAGATAAAGCTAAGGGTTCTATTTGTATTTTGGAAAACAACACAGCTTGTGGGTGTATTTGTATTATTTTACGAGATACAGCTAAGGGTTATATTTGTATTTTTGAAAATTACACAAATTGGGGGTGTATTTGTATTATTTTCTGAGATACAGCTAAGGGTTGTATTTGTATTTTTGAAAAAAACACAGCTTGGTTGTGTATCTGTATTATTTTCCCAGATACAGATAAGGTTTGTATTTGTATTTTGGAAAATAACACAGCTTGGGGGTGTATTTGTACTATTTTCCGATATAGAGCTAAGGGCTGTATTTGTATTTTTGAAAATAACAAATCTTGGGGGTGTATTTGTATTATTTTCCTAGATACAGCTAAGGGTTATATTTGTATTTTTGAAAATAACACAGCTTGAGGGTGTATTTGTATTATTTTACGAGATAAAGCTAAGGGTTGTATTTGTATTTTGGAAAATATCACGGCTTGTGGGTGTATTTCTACTATTTTCCAAGATACAACTATGTGTTGTATTTGTATTTTTGGAAATAATACAGCTTGGGGGTGTATTTGTATTATTTTCCGAGATACAGCTCAGGGTTGTATTTTTTTTTGCAAAATAACACAGCTTGGGGGTGTATTTGTATTTTTTTCCGAGATACAGCTAAGGGTTGTATTTGTATTTTTGAAAATAAACGAGCTTGTGGGTGTATTTGTATTATTTTCTGAGATAGAGCTAACGGCTGTATTTGTATTTTTGAAAATAACACAGATTTGGAGTGTTATTGTATTATTTTCCGAGATACAGCTGTGGGTTGTATTTGTGTTTTTGAAATTAACGGAGCTTGGGGGTGTATTTTTATTATTTTCCGAGATGCAGCTAAGGGTTGTATTTGTATTTTTGAAAATAACACAGCTTGGGCGTGTATTTGTATTATTTTCCAAGATACAGCAATGGGTTGTATTTGTATTTTTGAAAATAACACAGCTTGGGCGTGTATTTGTATTATTTTCCGAGATACAGCTCAGGGTTGTATTTGTATTTTGGAAAACAACACAGCTTGGAGGTGTATTTGTATTATTTGCCGAGATACAGCTAAGGATTGTATAAGTATTTTCGAAAATAACACAGCTTGGGGGTGTGTTTGTATTATTTTCCGACATACTGCTATGGGTTGTATTTGTATTTTTGAAAATAACACAGCTTGGGGGTGTATTTGTATTATTTTCTGTGATACAGCTCAGGGTTTTATTTGTTTTTTTGAAAATAACACAGCTTGGGGTTGTATTTGTATTATTTTCCATGATACAGCTATGGGTAGTATTTGTATTTTTGAAAATAACACAGCTTGGCGGTGTATTTGTATTATTTTCCAAGATACAGCTAAGGAATGTATTTGTATTTTGGAAAATAACACACCTTGGGGGTGTATTTGTATTATTTTCCGAGATTCAGTTAAGGGTTGTATTTGTATTTTTGAAAATAACGCAGCTTGGGTGTGTATTTGTATTACTTTCCCAGATACAGATAAGGTTTGTATTTATATTTTGGAAAATAACACAGCTTGGTGATGTATTTGTATTATTTTCCGATATACAGCTAAGGGCTGTATTTGTATTTATGAAAATAATACAACTTGGGGTTGTATGTGTATTATTTTCTGAGATACAGCTAAGGGTTGTATTTGTATTTTTGAAAATAACACAGCTTGTGGGTGTATAATTATTATTTTCCGAGATACAGCTAAGGTTGGTATTTGTATTTTTGAAAATAACAGAGCTTGGTGGTGTATTTGTATTATTATCCGAGATACAGTTAAGGGTTATATTTGTATTTTTGAAAATAACACAGCTTGAGGGGGTATTTGTATTATTTTACGAGATAAAGCTAAGGGTTGTATTTGTATTTTGGAAAATATCACAGTTTGTGGGTGTATTTCTACTATTTTCCAAGATACAACTATGTGTTCTATTTGTATTTTTGAAAATAATACAGCTTGGGGGTGTATTTGTATTATTTTCCGAGATATAGCTCAGGGTTGTATTTTTTTTTGCAAAATAACACAGCTTGGGGGTGTATTTGTATTTTTTTCCGAGATACAGCTAAGGGTTGTATTTCTATTTTTGAAAATAAACGAGCTTGGGGGTGTATTTGTATTATTTTCTGAGATAGAGCTAACGGCTGTATTTGTATTTTTGAAAATAACACAGATTTGGAGTGTAATTGTATTATTTTCCGAGATACAGCTGTGGGTTGTATTTATGTTTTTGAAATTAACGGAGCTTGGGGGTGTATTTTTATTATTTTCCGAGATGCAGCTAAGGGTTGTATTTGTATTTTTGAAAATAACACAGCTTGGGCGTGTTTTTGTATTATTTTCCGAGAAACAGCTCAGGGTTTTATTAGTATTTTTGAAAATAACACAGCTTGGGGGTGTATTTGTATTATTTTCCGATTTACAGCTCAGGGTTGTATTTGTATTTTTGAAAATAACACAGCTTTGGGTTGTATTTGTATTATTTTCCGAGATACAGCTAAAGATTGTATTTGTATTTTTGAAAATAACACAGCTTGAGGGTGTATTTGTATTATTTTACGAGATAAAGCTAAGGGTTGTATTTGTATTTTGGAAAATATCACAGCTTGTGGGTGTATTTCTACTATTTTCCAAGATACAACTATGTGTTGTATTTGTATTTTTGAAAATAATACAGCTTGGGGGTGTATTTGTATTATTTTCCGAGATACAGCTCAGGGTTGTATTTTTTTTTTGCAAAATAACACAGCTTGGGAGTGTATTTGTATTTTTTTCCGAGATACAGCTAAGGGTTGTATTTGTATTTTTGAAAATAAACGAGCTTGGGGGTGTATTTGTATTATTTTCTGAGATAGAGCTAACGGCTGTATTTGTATTTTTGAAAATAACACTGATTTGGAGTGTAATTGTATTATTTTCCGAGATACAGCTGTGGGTTGTATTTATGTTTTTGAAATTAACGGAGCTTGGGGGTGTATTTTTATTATTTTCCGAGATGCAGCTAAGGGTTGTATTTGTATTTTTGAAAATAACACAGCTTGGGCGTGTTTTTGTATTATTTTCCGAGAAACAGCTCAGGGTTTTATTAGTATTTTTGAAAATAACACAGCTTGGGGGTGTATTTGTATTATTTTCCGATTTACAGCTCAGGGTTGTATTTGTATTTTTGAAAATAACACAGCTTGGGGGAGTATTTGTATTATTTTCCGAGATACAGCTATGGGTTGTATTTGTATTTTTGAAAATAACACCGCTTGGGGTGTATTTCTATTATTATCCGAGATAAAGCTCAGGGTTGTATTTGTATTTTTGAAAATAACACAGCTTGTGCGTGTATTTGTATAATTTTCCAAGATACAGCAATGGGTTGTATTTGTATTTTTGAAAATAACACAGCTTGGGCGTGTATTTGTATTATTTTCCGAGATACAGCTCAGGGTTGTATTTGTATTTTGGAAAATAACACAGCTTGGAGGTGTATTTGTATTATTTGCCGAGATACAGCTAAGTATTGTATAAGTATTTTCGAAAATAACACAGCTTGGGGGTGTGTTTGTATTATTTTCCGACATACTGCTATGGGTTGTATTTGTATTTTTGAAAATAACACAGTTTGGGGGTGTATTTGTATTATTTTCTGAGATACAGCTCAGGGTTTTATTTGTTTTTTTGAAAATAACACAGCTTGGGGTTGTATTTGTATTATTTTCCATGATACAGCTATGGGTAGTATTTGTATTTTTGAAAATAACACAGCTTGTCGGTGTATTTGTATTATTTTCCAAGATACAGCTAAGGAATGTATTTGTATTTTGGAAAATAACACACCTTGGGGGTGTATTTGTATTATTTTCCGAGATACAGCTAAGGGTTTTATTTGTATTTTTGAAAATAAACTAACTTGTGGGTGTATTTGTATTATTTTCCGAGATACAGCTAAGGGCTGTGTTTGTATTTTTAAAAATAACACAGCTTAGTGGTGTTATTTGTATTATTTTCCGAGATACAACTGTGGGTTGTATTTGTATTTTTGAAAATAAAAGAGCTTGGGGTTGTATTTGTATTATTTTCCGAGATATAGCTAAGGGTTTTATATGTATTTTTGAAAATAACATATCTTGGGGGTGTATTTGTATTATTTTCCGAGATACAACTAAGGGTTGTATTTGTATTTTTGAAAATAACACAGCTTGGGGTATATTTGTATTATTTTCCGAGATACAGCTAAGATTTGTATTTGTATTTTGGAAAATAACGCAGCTTGGCGGTGTTTTTTATTATTTTCTGAGATACAGCTAAAGATTGTTTTTGTATTTTTCAAAATAACGCAGCTTGGGGGTGTATTTGTATTATTTTCCGAGATACAACAAAGAGTTGTATTTGTATTTTTGAAAATAACGCAGCTTCGGGGTGTATTTTTATTATTTTCGGAGATAATGCTAAGGTTTGTATTTGTATTTTTGATAATAACGGAGCTTTGGGGTGTATTTGTATTATTTTCCGAGATACAGTTAAGGGTTGTATTTGTAGTTTTGAAAACAACGCAGCTTGGGTGTCTATTTGTATTACTTTCCCAGATACAGATAAGGTTTGTATTTATATTTTGGAAAATAACACAGCTTGGTGGTGTATTTGTATTATTTTCCGATATACAGCTAAGTGCTGTATTTGTATTTATGAAAATAACACAACTTGGGGGTGTATGTGTATTATTTTCTGAGATACAGCTAAGGGTTGTATTTGTATTTTTGAAAATAACACAGCTTGTGGGTGTATAATTATTATTTTCCGAGATACACCTAAGGTTTGTATTTGTATTTTTGAAAATAACAGAGCTTGGTTGTGTATTTGTATTATTTTCCGAGATACAGCTAAGGGTTGTATTTGTATTTTTGAAAATAACACAGCTTGGGGGTGTATCTGTATTATTTTCCCAGATACAGATAAGGTTTGTATTTGTATTTTGGAAAATAACACAGCTTGGGGGTGTATTTGTACTATTTTCCGATATAGAGCTAAGGGCTGTATTTGTATTTTTGAAAATAACAAAACTTGGGGGTGTATTTGTACTATTTTCCGAGATACAGCTAAGTGTTATATTTGTATTTTTGAAAATTACACAGCTTGGGGGTGTACTTGTATTATTTTATGAGATAAAGCTAAGGGTTCTATTTGTATTTTGGAAAATAACACAGCTTGTGGGTGTATTTGTATTATTTTCCCAGATAAAGCTCAGGGTTGTATTTGTATTTTTGAAAATAACACAGCTTGGGGGTATATTTGTATTATTTTCCGAGATACAGCTAAGGTTTGTATTTGTATTTTGGAAAATAACGCAGCTTGGGGGTGTTTTTTATTATTTTCTGAGATACAGCTAAAGATTGTATTTGTATTTTTTAAAATAACGCAGCTTGGGGGTGTATTTGTATTATTTTCCGAGATACAGCTAAGGGTTGTATTTGTATTTTTGAAAATAACACAGCTTGTGGGTGTATCTGTATTATTTTACCAGATACAGACAAGGTTTGTATTTGTATTTCGGAAAATAACACAGCTTGGGGGTGTATTTGTACTATTTTCCGATATAGAGCTAAGGGCTGTATTTGTATTTTTGAAAATAACAAAACTTGGGTATGTATTTGTATTATTTTTCGAGATACAGCTAAGTGTTTTATTTGTATTTTTGAAAATAACACAGCTTGGGGGTGTATTTGTATTATTTTACGAGATAAAGCTAAGGGTTGTATTTGTATTTTGGAAAATAACACAGCTTGTGGGTGTATTTGTATTATTTTCCGAGATACAGCTTAGGGTCATATTTGTATTTTTGAAAATAACACAGCTTGGGTTTGTATTTGTATTATTTTCTGAGATACAGCTAAGGGTTTTATTTGTATTATTGAAAATAACCGAGCTTGGGGCAGTATTTGTATTATTTTCCGAGATACAGCTAAGGTCTGTATTTGTATTTTTGAAAATAACACAGCTTGGGTGTCTATATGTATTATTTTTCGAGATACAGCTCAGGGTTGTATTTGTATTTTTGAAAATAACACAGTTTGGGAATGTATTTGTATTATTTTCCAAGATACAACTATGGGTTGTATTTGTATTTTTGAAAATAATACATCTTGGGGGTGTATTTGTATTATTTTCCGCAATACAGCTCAGGGTTTTATTTGTATTTTGAAAAATAACAGAGCGTGGGGGTGTATTTGTATTATTTTCCAAGATACAGCTCAGGGTTGTATTTTTTTTTGCAAAATAACACAGCTTGGGGGTTATTTGTATTTTTTTCCGAGATACAGCTAAGCGTTGTATTTCTATTTTTGAATATAAACGAGATTGGGGGTGTACTTGTATTATTTTCTGAGATAGAGCTAATGGCTGTATTTGTATTTTTGAAAATAACACAGCTTTGGAGTGTAATTGTATTATTTTCTGAGATAGAGCTGTGGGTTGTATTTGTGTTTTTGAAAATAACAGAGCTTGGGGGTGTATTTTTATAATTTTCCGGGATGCAGCTAAGGGTTGTATTTTTATTTTTGAAAATAACACAGCTTGTGCGAGTGTTTGTATTATTTTCCAAGATACAGCTATGGGTTGTATTTGTATTTTTGAAAATAACACAGGTTGGGCGTGTATGTTTATTTTTTTCCGAGATACAGCTCAGGGTTGTATTTGTATTTTGGAAAATAATACAGCTTGTAGGTGTATTTGTATTATTTGCCGAGATACAGCTTAGGGTTGTATATGTATTTTCGAAAATAACACAGCTTGGGGGTATATTTGTATTATTTTCCGAGATACAGCTAAGATTTGTATTTGTATTTTGGAAAATAACGCAGCTTGGGGGTGTTTTTTATTATTTTCTGAGATACAGCTAAAGATTGTATTTGTATTTTTCTAAATAACGCAGCTTGGGGGTGTATTCGTATTATTTTCCGAGACACAACAAAGAATTGTATTTGTATTTTTGAAAATAACGCAGCTTGGAGGTGTATTTTTATTATTTTAGGAGATACAGCTAAGGTTTGTATTTGTATTTTTGATAATAACGGAGCTTTGGGGTGTATTTGTATTATTTTCCGAGATTCAGTTAAGGGTTGTATTTGTATTTATGAAAATAACGCAGCTTGGGTGTGTATTTGTATTACTTTCCCAGATACAGATAAGGTTTGTATTTATATTTTGGAAAATAACACAGCTTGGTGGTGTATTTGTATTATTTTCCGATATACAGCTAAGGGCTGTATTTGTATTTATGAAAATAACACAACTTGGGGTTGTATGTGTATTAGTTTCTGAGATACAGCTAAGGGTTGTATTTGCATTTTTGAAAATAACACAGCTTGTGGGTGTATAATTATTATTTTCCGAGATACAGCTAAGGTTTGTATTTGTATTTTTGAAAATAACAGAGCTTGGTGGTGTATTTGTATTATTTTCCGAGATACAGCTAAGGGTTATATTTGTATTTTTGATAATTACATAAATTGGGGGTGTATTTGTATTATTTTCCGCGATACAGCTAAGGGTTGTATTTGTATTTTTGAAAATAACACAGCTTGGGGGTGTATCTGTATTATTTTCCCAGATACAGATAAGGTTTGTATTTGTATTTTGGAAAATAACACAGCTTGGCGGTGTATTTGTACTATTTTCAGATATAGAGCTAAGGGCTGTATTTGAATTTTTGAAAATAACAAAACTTGGGGGTGTATTTGTATTATTTTCCGAGATACAGCTAAGGGTTATATTTTTATTTTTGAAAATAACACAGCTTGGGGGTGTATTTGTATTATTTTACGAGATAAAGCTAAGGGTTCTATTTGTATTTTGGAAAATAACACAGCTTGTGTGTGTATTTGTATTATTTTACGAGATACAGCTAAGGGTTATATTTGTATTTTTGAAAATTACAGAAATTGGGGGTGTATTTGTATTATTTTCTGAGATACAGCTAAGGGTTGTATTTGTATTTTTGAAAAAAACACAGCTTGGTTGTGTATCTGTATTATTTTCCCAGATACAGATAAGGTTTGTATTTGTATTTTGGAAAATAACACAGCTTGGGGGTGTATTTGTACTATTTTCCGATATGGAGCTAAGGGCTGTATTTGTATTTTTGAAAATAACAAATCTTGGGGGTGTATTTGTATTATTTTCCGAGATACAGCTAAGGGTTATATTTGTATTTTTGAAAATAACACAGCTTGAGGGTGTATTTGTATTATTTTACGAGATAAAGCTAAGGGTTGTATTTGTATTTTGGAAAATATCACAGCTTGTGGGTGTATTTCTACTATTTTCCAAGATACAACTATGTGTTGTATTTGTATTTTTGAAAATAATACAGCTTGGGGGTGTATTTGTATTATTTTCCGTGATACAGCTCAGGGTTGTATTTTTTTTTGCAAAATAACACAGCTTGGGGGTGTATTTGTATTTTTTTCCGAGATACAGCTAAGGGTTGTATTTGTATTTTTGAAAATAAACGAGCTTCGGGGTGTATTTGTATTATTTTCTGAGATAGAGCTAACGGCTGTATTTGTATTTTTGAAAATAACACAGATTTGGAGTGTAATTGTATTATTTTCCGAGATACAGCTGTGGGTTGTATTTGTGTTTTTGAAATTAACGGAGCTTGGGGGTGTATTTTTATTATTTTCCGAGATGCAGCTAAGGGTTGTATTTGTATTTTTGAAAATAACACCGCTTGGGGGTGTATTTGTATTATTTTCCGATTTATAGCTCAGGGTTTTATTAGTATTTTTGAAAATAACACCGCTTGGGGGTGTATTTGTATTATTTTCCGATTTACAGCTCAGGGTTTTATTAGTATTTTTGAAAATAACACAGCTTGGGGGTGTATTTGTATTATTTGCCGAGATACAGCTAAGGATTGCATAAGTATTTTCGAAAATAACACGGCTTGGGGGTGTGTTTGTATTATTTTCCGACATACTGCTATGGGTTGTATTTGTATTTTTGAAAATAACACAGCTTGGGGGTGTATTTGTATTATTTTCTGAGATACAGCTCAGGGTTTTATTTGTTTTTTTGAAAATAACACAGCTTGGGGTTGTATTTGTATTATTTTCCATGATACAGCTATGGGTAGTATTTGTATTTTTGAAAATAACACAGCTTGGCGGTGTATTTGTATTATTTTCCAAGATACAGCTAAGGAATGTATTTGTATTTTGGAAAATAACACACCTTGGGGGTGTATTTGTATTATTTTCCGAGATACAGCTAAGGGTTGTATTTGTATTTTTGAAAATAAACTAACTTGTGGGTGTATTTGTATTATTTTCCGAGATACAGCTAAGGGCTGTGTTTGTATTTTTAAAAATAACACAGCTTGGTGGTGTTATTTGTATTATTTTCCGAGATACATCTGTGGGTTGTATTTGTATTTTTGAAAATAAAAGATCTTGGGGTTGTATTTGTATTATTTTCTGAGATATAGCTAAGGGTTGTATACGTATTTTTGAAAATAACATATCTTGGGGGTGTATTTGTATTATTTTCCGAGATACAACTAAGTGTTGTATTTGTATTTTTGAAAATAACACAGCTTGCGGTATATTTGTATTATTTTCCGAGATACAGCTAAGATTTGTATTTGTATTTTGGAAAATAACGCAGCTTGGGGGTGTTTTTTATTATTTTCTGAGATACAGCTAAAGATTGTTTTTGTATTTTTCAAAATAACGCAGCTTGGGGGTGTATTTGTATTATTTTCCGAGATACAACAAAGAGTTGTATTTGTATTTTTGAAAATAACGCAGCTTCGGGGTGTATTTTTATTATTTTCGGAGATACAGCTAAGGTTTGTATTTGTATTTTTGATAATAACGGAGCTTTGGGGTGTATTTGTATTATTTTCCGAGATACAGTTAAGGGTTGTATTTGTATTTTTGAAAACAACGCAGCTTGGGTGTCTATTTGTATTACTTTCCCAGATACAGATAAGGTTTGTATTTATATTTTGGAAAATAACACAGCTTGGTGGTGTATTTGTATTATTTTCCGATATACAGCTATGTGCTGTATTTGTATTTATGAAAATAACACAACTTGGGGGTGTATGTGTATTATTTTCTGAGATACAGCTAAGGGTTGTATTTGTATTTTTGAAAATAACACAGCTTGTGGGTGTATAATTATTATTTTCCGAGATACAGCTAAGGTTTGTATTTGTACTTTTGAAAATAACACAGCTTGGTGGTGTATTTGTATTATTTTCCGAGATACAGCTAAGGGTTATATTTGTATTTTTGATAATTACACAAATTTGGGGTCTATTTGTATTATTTTCCGAGATACACCTAAGGATTGTATATGTATTTTTGAAAATAACACAGCTTGGGGGTGTATCTGTATTATTTTCCCAGATACAGATAAGGTTTGTATTTGTATTTTGGAAAATAACACAGCTTGGGGGTGTATTTGTACTATTTTCCGATATAGAGCTAAGGGCTGTATTTGTATTTTTTAAAATAACAAAACTTGGGGGTGTATTTGTACTATTTTCCGAGATACAGCTAAGTGTCATATTTGTATTTTTGAAAATTACACAGCTTGGGGGTGTATTTGTATTATTTTATGAGATAAAGCTAAGGGTTCTATTTGTATTTTGGAAAATAACACAGCTTGTGGGTGTATTTGTATTATTTTCCGAGATAAAGCTCAGGGTTGTATTTGTATTTTTGAAAATAACACAGCTTGTGTTTGTATTTTTATTATTTTCCGAGATACAGCTAAGGGTTTTATTTGTATTATTGAAAATAACCGAGATTGGGGGAGTATTTGTATTATTTTCCGAGATACAGCTAAGGGCTGTATTTGTATTTTTGAAAATAACACAGCTTGGGTGTCTATATGTATTATTTTTCGAGATACAGCTCAGGGTTTTATTTGTATTTTTGAAAATAACACAGCTTGTGGGTGTATTTGTATTATTTTCCGCGATACAGCTCAGGGTTTTATTTGTATTTTGGAAAATAACAGAGCTTGGGGGTGTATTTGTATTATTTTCTGAGATAGAGCTAACGGCTGTATTTGTATTTTTGAAAATAACACCGCTTGGGGGTGTATTTGTCTTATTTTCCGAGATACAGCTATGGGTTGTATTTGTATTTTTGAAAATAACACAGCTTGGGGGTGTATTTCTATTATTATCCGAGATACAGCTCAGGGTTGTATTTGTATTTTTGAAAATAACACAGCTTGGGGGGTAGTATTTGTATTATTTGCCGAGATACAGCTATGGTTTGTATTTGTATTTTGGAAAATAACACAGCTTGGGGGTGTATTTGTATTATTTGCCGAGATACAGCTAAGGGTTGTATTTGTATTTTCGAAAATAACACATCTTGGGGGTGTATTTGTATTATTTTCCGAGATATAGCTAAGGGTTGTATTTGTATTTTTGAAAATAACACAGTTTGGGGGTGTATAATTATTATTTTCCGAGATACAGCTAAGGTTTTTATTTGTATTATTGAAAATAACAGAGCTTGGTGGTGTATTTGTATTATTTTCCGAGATACAGCTAAGGGTAATATTTGTATTTTCGAAAATAACACAGCTTGGGGGTGTATTTGTATTATTTTCCGAGATATAGCTAAGGGTTGTATTTGTATTTTTGAAAATAACACAGCTTGGGGGTGTATTTGTATGATTTTCCCTGATATAGATAAGGTTTGTATTTGTATTTTGGAAAATAACTCAGCTTGGGGGTGTTTTTGTACTATTTTCTGATATAGAGCTAAGGGCTGTATTTGTATTTTTGAAAATAACAAAATTTGGGGGTGTATTTGTATTATTTTCCGAGATACTGCTAAGGGTTGTATTTGTATTTTCGAAAATAACACAGCTTAGGGGAGTGTTTGTATTATTTTCCGAGATACAGCTATGGGTTGTATTTGTATTTTGGAAAATAACACAGCTTGTGGGTGTATTTGTATTATTTTCCGAGATACAGCTCAGGGTTGTATTTGTATTTTTGAAAATAACCCAGCTTGGGTTTGTATTTGTATTATTTTCCTAGATACAGCTGAAAGTTTTATTTGTATTACTGAAAATAACCGAGCTTGGGGGAGTATTTGTATTATTTTCCGAGATACAGCTAAGGGCTGTATTTGTATTTTTGAAAATAACACAGCTTGGGTGTGTATATTTATTATTTTTCGAGATATAGCTCAGGGTTGCATTTATATTTTTGAAAATTACACAGCTTGGGGGTGTATTTGTATTATTTTCCAAGATACAACTATGGGTTGTATTTGTATTTTTGAAAATAATACAGCTTGGGGGTGTATTTGTATTATTTTCCGCGATACAGCTCAGGGTTTTATTTGTATTTTGGAAAACAACAGAGCTTGGGGCTGTATTTATATTATTTTCCGAGATACAGCTCGGGGTTGTATTTTTTTTTCCAAATTAACAAAGCTTGTGGGTGTATTTGTATTTTTTTCCGAGATGCAGCTAAGGGTTGTATTTGTATTTTTGAAAATAAACGAGCTTGGGGGTGTATTTGTATTATATTCTGAGATAGAGCTAACGGCTGTATTTGTATTTTTGAAAATAACACAGCTTTGGATTGTAATTGTATTATTTTCCGAGATACAGCTGTGGGTTGTATTTGTATTTTTGATAGTAACAAAGCTTGGGGGAGTATTTGTATTATTTTCGGAGATAAAGCTCAGGGTTGTATTTGTATTTTTGAAAATAACACAGCTTGGGGATGTATTTGTATTATTTTCCAAGATACAGCTATGGGTTGTATTTGTATTTTTGAAAATAACACAGCTTGGGGGTGTATTTGTATTATTTTCCGATATACAGCTCAGGGTTGTATATGTATTTTTGAAAATAACACAGCTTGGGTGTGTATTTGTATTATTTTCCAAGATACAGCTATGGGTTGTATTTGTATTTTTGAAAATAACACAGCTTGGGCATGTATTTGTATTATTTTCCGAGATACAGCTCAGGGTTGTATTTGTATTTTGGAAAATAACACAGTGTGGGGGTGTATATATATTATTTTCCAAGATAAAGCTATGGGTTGTATTTGTATTTTTGAAAACAACACAGCTTGGCGGTGTATTTGTATTATTTTCCGAGATACAGCTCAGTGTTGTATTTGTATTTTGGAAAATAACACAGATTGGGGGTGTATTTGTATTATTTTCCGAGATACAGCTATGGAGTGTATTTGTATTTTTGAAAATAACACAGCTTGGGGGTGTATTTATATTATTTTCCGATATACAGCTCAGGGTTGTATTTTTATTTTGGAAAATAACAGAGCTTGGGGTGTATTTGTATTATTTGCCGAGATACAGCTAAGGGTTGTATTTGTATTTTTGAAAATAACACAGCTTGAAGATGTATTTTTATTATTTTCCGAGATACAGCTAAGGGTTGTATTTGTATTTTTGAAAATAACACTGCTTGGGGGTGCATTTGTTTTATTTTACGAGATACTGCTATGGGTTGTATTTGTATTTTTGAAAATAACACAGATTGTGGGTGTATTTGTATTATTTTCTGAGATACAGCTCAGGGTTGTATTTCTATATTTGAAAATAACACAGCTTGTGGTTGTATTTGTATTATTTTCCAAGATATAGCTATGGGTTTTATTTGTATTTTTGAAAATAACACAGCTTGGCGGTGTATTTGTATTATTTTCCGAGATACAGCTCAGAGTTGTATTTGTATTTTGGAAAATAACAAAGCGTGGGGGTTTATTTGTATTATTTTCCGAGATACAGCTAAGGGCTGTATTTGTATTTTTAAAAATAACACAGCTTGTTGGTGTTATTTGTATTATTTTCTGAGATACAGCTCTGGGTTGTATTTGTATTTTTGAAAATAACACAGCTTGGGGGTGTATTTGTATTATTTTCCCAGATACAGCTAAGGGTTGCATTTGTATTTTTGAAAATAACACAGCTTCGTGGTGTATTTGTGTTATTTTCCAAGATAAAGCTATGGGTTGTGTTTTTGTTTTTGAAAATTACACACCTTGGGGGTGTATTTGTATTGTTTTCCAAGATACATCTACGGGTTGTATTTGTATTTTTGAAAATAACGCAGATTGGGGTGTATTTGTATTATTTTCCGAGATACAGCTAAGGTTTGTATTTGTATTTTGGAAAATAACAAAGCTTTGGGGTGTTTTTTATTATTTTCTGAGATACAGCTAAGGCTTCTATTTGTATTTTTCAAAATAACGCAGATTGGGGGTGTATTTGTATTACTTTCCAAGATACAGCTAAAGGTTTTATTTCTATTTTTGAAAATAACACAGCTTGGGGGTGTATTTGTATTATTTTCCGAGATACAACTAAGAGTTGTATTTTTATTTTTGAAAATAACACAGCTTGGGGGTGTATTTATATTATTTTCCGGGATACAGCTAAGGTTTGTAATTGTATTTTTGAAAATAACACAGCTTCGTGGTGTATTTGTGTTATTTTCCAAGATAAAGCTATGGGTAGTGTTTTTGTTTTTGAAAATTACACACCTTGGGGGTGTATTTGTATTGTTTTCCAACATACAGCTACGGGTTGTATTTGTATTTTTGAAAATAACGCAGATTGGGGTGTATTTGTATTACTTTCCGAGATACAGCTAAGGGTTTTATTTCTATTTTTGAAAATAACACAGCTTGGGGGTGTATTTGTATTATTTTCCGAGATACAGCTAAGGGTTGCATTTGTATTTTTGAAAATAACACAGCTTCGTGGTGTATTTGTGTTATTTTCCAAGATAAAGCTATGGGTTGTGTTTTTGTTTTTGAAAATTACACACCTTGGGGGTGTATTTGTATTGTTTTCCAACATACAGCTACGGGTTGTATTTGTATTTTTGAAAATAACGCAGATTGGGGTGTATTTGTATTATTTTCCGAGATACAGCTAAGGTTTGTATTTGTATTTTGGAAAATAACGCAGCTTGGGAGTGTATTTGTATTACTTTCCTAGATACAGCTAATGGATTTATTTCTTTTTTTGAAAATAACACAGTTTGTGGGTGTATTTGTATTATTTTCCGAGATACAGCTAAGGGTTGTATTTTTATTTTTGAAAATAAACGAGCTTGGTGGTGTATTTGTATTATTTTCTGAGATACAGCTAAGGGCAGTATTTATATTTTTGAAATTAACACAGCTTTGGTGTGTATTTGTATTACTTTCCGAGATACAGCTGTGGGTTTTATTTGTATTGTTGAAAGTAACAGAGATTGGGGGTGTATTTTTATTATTTTCCGAGAAACTGCTATGGGTGGTATTTGTATTTTGGAAAATAACACAGATTGGGGGTGTATTTGTATTATTTTCCGAGTTACAGCTCAGGGCTGTATTTGTATTTTTGAAAATAACACAGCTTGTGTGTGTATTTGTATTATTTTCCGAGATACAGCTAAGGATTGTATTTGTATTTTTGAAAATAACACAGCTTGAAGGGTATTCGTATTATTTTCTGAGATACAGCTCGGGGTTGTATTTGTATTTTTGAAAATAAAACAGCTTTGGGGTGTATTTGTATTATTTTCCAAGATACAGCCATGGGTTGTATTTGTATTTTTGAAAGTAACACCGCTTGGGGGTTTATTTGCATTATTTTCGGAGATACAGCTAAGGGCTGTATTTGTATTTTTGAAAATAACACAGCTTGGGGGTGTATTTGTATTATTTTCCAATATAGAGGTAAGGTCTGTCTTTGAATTTTTGAAAACAACACCACTTGGGGGTGTATTTGTCTTATTTTCCGAGATACAGCTAAGGGTTGTATTTGTATTTTTGAAAATAACAGAGCTTGGGGGTGTATTTGTATTATTTTCCGAGATACAGCTGTGGGTTGTATTTGTATTTTGGAAAATAACAGAGCTTGGGGGTGTATTTTTATTATTTAACGAGATACAGCTAAGGGTTGTATTTGTATTTTTGAAAATAACACAGCTTTGGGGGTGTTTTTGTATTATTTTCCGAGATACAGCTCAGGGTTGTATTTGAATTTTTGAAAATAACACAGATTGGGGGTGTATTTGTATTATATTCCGAGTTACAGCTCAGGGAAGTATTTGTATTTCTGAAAATAACACAGCTTGGGGGTGTATTTGTATTACTTTCCGAGAAACAGCTAAGGATTGTATCTGTATTTTTTAAAATAACACAGCTTGTGGCAGTATTTATATTATTTTACGAGATACAGCTATGGGTTGTATTTGTATTTTTGAAAATAACACAGCTTCTGGGTGTATTTGTATTATTTTCCAACATACAGCTATGGGTTTTATTTTTGTTTTTGAAAATTACACAGCTTGGGGGTGTATTTGTATTATTTTCCGAGATACAGCTCAGGGTTGTATTTGTATTTTTGAAAATAACACAGCCTGGGGGTGTATTTGCATTATTTTCCAAGATACAGCTATGGGTTGTATTTGTATTTTTGAAAATAACACAGCTTGAGGGTGTATTTGTATTATTTTCCGAGATACAGCTCAGGGTTGTATTTCCATTTTACAAAATAACACAGCATGGGGGTGTATTTGTATTATTTTTCGAGATACAGCTAAGGGTTGTATTTGTATTTCTGAAAATAAACGAGCTTGGGGGTGTATTTGTATTATTTTCTGAGATACAGCTAAGGGCTGTATTTATATTTTTGAAAATAACACAGCTTCGGGATGTATTTGTATTACTTTCCGAGATACAGCTGTGGGTTGTATTTGTATTTTTGAAAATAACAGAGCTTGGGGGTGTATTTTTATTATTTTCCGAGATACAGCTCAGTGTTGTATTTGTATTTTTGAAAATAACACAGCTTGGGGGTGTTTTTGTATTATTTTCCGAGATACAGCTCAGGGTTGTATTTGTATTTTTGAAAATAACGCAGCTTGGAGGTGTATTTGTATTATTTTCCGAGTTTCAGCTCAGAGTTGTATTTGTATTTTTGAAAAAAACACCGCTTGGGGGTGTATTTGTATTATTTTCCGAGATACAGCTAAGGATTTTATTTGTATTTTTGATAGTAACAAAGCTTGGGGGAATATTTGTATTATTTTCGGATATAAAGGTCAGGGTTGTATTTGTATTTTTGAAAATAACACAGCTGCTTGGGTGTGTATTTGTATTATTTTCCAAGATACAGCTATGGGTTCTATTTGTATTTTTGAAAATAACACAGCTTGGGCGTGTATTTGTATTATTTTCCGAGATACAGCTCAGGGTTGCATTTGTATTTTGGAAAATAACACAGTGTGTGGGTGTATTTATATTATTTTCCAAGATAAAGCTATGGGTTGTATTTTTATTTTTGAAAATAACACAGCTTGGCGGTGTATTTGTATTATTATCCGAGATACAGCTCAGTGTTGTATTTGTATTTTGGAAGATAACACAGATTGGGGGTGTATTTGTATTATTTTCCGAGAAACAGCTATGGGTTGTATTTGTATTTTTGAAAATAACACAGCTTGGGGGTGTATTTGTATTATTTTCCAATATACAGCTCAGGGTTGTATTTGTATTTTTGAAAATAACACAGCTTGGGGGTGTATTTGTATTATTTTCCGCGATACAGCTCAGCGTTGTATTTGTATTTTGGAAAATAACACAGCTTGGTGGTGTATTTGTATTATTTTCCGAGATACAGCTAAGGGTTGTATTTGTAATTTTGAAAATAACACAGCTTGGGGGTGTATTTGTATTATTTTCTGAGATACAGCTAGGGGTTGTATTTGTATTTTTGAAAATAACACAGCTTGGGGGTGTATTTGTATTATTTTCCGAGACACTGCTATGGGTTTTATTTGTATGTTTGAAAATAACATAGCTCGGTGGTGTATTTGTATTATTTTCCTTGATACAGTTCAGGGTTGTATTTGTATTTTTAAAAATAACACAACTTGGGAGTGTATTTGTATTATTTTCCAAGGTACAGCTATGGGTTGTATTTGTATTTTTGAAAATAACACAGCTTGGGGGTGTATTTGTATTTTTTTACAAGATACAGCTAAGGGTTGTATTTGTATTTTGCAAAACAACCCAGCTTGGGGGTGTACATGTATCATTTTTCGAGATACACCTAAGGGCTGTTTTTGTATTTTTGAAAATAACACAGCTTGGGGGTGTATATGTATTATTTTTCGAGATACAGCTAACGGTTGTATTTGTATTTTTGAAAATAACAGAGCTTGTGGGTGTATTTGTATTATTTTCTGAGATACAGCTAAGGGTTGTGTTTGTATTTTTGAAAATTACACAACATGGAGGTGTATTTTATTATTTTCCAAAATACAGCTAATGGTTGTATTTGTATTTTTGAAAATAACACAGGTTTGGGTGTATTTGTATTATTTTCCGAGATACAGCTATGGGTTGTATTTGTATTTCTGAAAATAACACAGCTTGGGCTTGTATTTCTATTATTATCTGAGATGCACCTCAGGGGTGTATTTGTATTTTTGAAAATAACACAGCTTGGGGGTGTATTTGTATTATTTTCCAAGATACAGCTATGGGTTGTATTTGTATTTTTGAAAATAACACAGCTTGGGGGTGTATTTGTATTATTTTCCACGATACAGCTCAGGGTTGTATTTGTATTTTGGAAAATAACACTGCTTGGGGGTGTATTTGTATTATTTTCCCACATACAGGTAAGGTTTGTATTTGTATTTTTGTAAATAACACAGCTTGGGTGTTTATTTGTATTATTTTCCGAGATACAGCTAAGGTTTCTATTTGTATTTCTGAAAATAACACAGCTTGGGGGTGTATTTGTATTATTTTCCGAGATACAGCTAAGGGTTGTATGTGCATTTTTGAAAATAACACATCTTGTGGGTGTACTTGTATTATTTCCAAGATACAGCTATCGGTTGTATTTGTATTTTAGAAAATAATACAGCTTGGGGGTGTATTTGTATTATTTTGCGAGATACAGATAAGAGTTGAATTTGTGTTTTTGAAAATAACACAGCTTCGGGGTGTTTTTGCATTATTTTCCGAGATATAGCTAAGTGTTGCATTTGTATTTTTGAAAATAACACAGATTTGGTGTGTATTTGTATTATTTTCAGATATACAGCTAAGGTTTTTATTTGTATTTTTGAAAATAACACAGCTTGGGGGTGTATTGGTATTATTTTCCCAGATACAGCAAAGGTTTGTATTTGCATTTTTGAAAATAACACAGCTTGGGGATGTGTTTGTATTATTTTCCGAGACACAGCTAAGGATTTTATTTGTATTTTTGATAATAACACAGCTTGGGAGTGTATTTGTATTATTTTCCGAGATACTGCTATGGGTTGTGTTTGTATTTTTGAAAATAACACAGTTTGGGGGTGTATTTGTATTATTTTCTGAGATACATTTCAGAGTTGTATTTGTATTTTTGAAAATAACACGACTTGGGGGTGTATTTTTATTATTTTCCAGGATACAGCTATGGGTTGTATTTGTATTTTTGAAAATAGCAGAGATTGGGGGTGTATTTGTATTATTTTCCGAGATAGAGCTCAGGGTTTTATTTGTATTTTGGAATATAACACAGCTTGGGGGTGTATTTGTATCATTTTCCGAGATACAGCTAAGGGTTTTATTTGTATTTTTGAAAATAACACAGCTTGGGGGTGTATTTGTATTATTTTCCGAGATACAGCTAATGGTTGTATTTGTATTTTTGAAAATAACACAGCTTGGGTGTGTATTTGTATTATTTTCCGAGATACTGCTCTGCGTTGTATTTGTATTTTTGGAAATAACACAGTTTGGGGGTGTATTTGTATTATTTTCTGAGATACATTTCAGAGTTGTATTTGTATTTTTGAAAATAACACGACTTGGGTGTGTATTTGTATTATTTTCCAAGACACAGCTATGGGTTGTATTTGTATTTTCGAAAATAACACAGCTTGGGGGTGTATTTGTATTATTTTCCGATATACAGCTCAGGGTTGTATTTGCATTTTAGAAAATAACACAGCTTGGGGGTGTATTTATATTATATTCTAAGATACAGCTATGGGTTGTATTTGTATTTTTGAAAATAACACAGCTTCGCGGTGTATTTGTATTATTTTCCGAGATACAGCTAAGGGATTTATTTGTATTTTTGAAAATAACACATCTTGGGGGTGTATTTGTAATATTTTCCGAGATACAACTAAGGGTAGTATTTGTATTTTTGAAAATAACACAGCTTCTGGGTGTATTTGTATTATTTTCCAAGATACAGCTATGGGTTTTATTTTTGTTTTTGAAAATTACACAGCTTGGGGGTGTATTAGTACTATTTTCCCAGATAGAGCTCAAAGTTGTATTTGTATTTTTGAAAATAACACAGCTTGGGAGTTTATTTGTATTAATTGCCGAGATACAGCTGTGTGTTTTATTTGTATTTTTGAAAATAACAGTGCTTGGGGGTGTATTTGTATTATTTTCCAAGATACAGCTATGGGTTGTATTTGTATTTTTGAAAATAACACAGCTTGGGGGTTTATTTGTATTATTTTCCGAGATACAGCTCAAGGTTTTATTTGTATTTTTGAAAATAACACAGCTTGGGGGTGTATTTGTATTATTTTCCAAAATACAGCTATGGGTTGTATTTGTATTTTTGAAAATAACACAACTTGGGGGTGCTATTTGTATTATTATCCGAGATACAGTTCAGGGTTGTATTTGTATTTTACAAAATAACACAGCTTAGGGGTGTATTTGTATTATTTTCCGAGATACAGCTAAGCGTTATATTTGTATTTTTGAAATATACACAACTTGGGGGTGTATTTGTATTATTTTCCGAGATACAGCTAAGGGTTGTATTTGTATTTTTGAAAATAACACAGCTTGCGGGTGTATTTGTATTATTTTCCCAGATACAGATAAGGTTTGTATTTGTCTTTTGGAAAATAACACAGCTTGGGGGTGTATTTGTACTATTTTCCGATATAGAGCTAAGGGCTGTATTTGTATTTTTGAAAATAACAAAACTTGGGGGTGTATTTGTATTATATTCCGAGATACAGCTAAGGGTTGTATTTGTATTTTTGAAAATAACACAGCTTGGGGGTGTATTTGTATTATTTTATGAGATAAAGCTAAGGGTTGTATTTCTATTTTGGAAAATAACACAGCTTGTGAGTGTATTTGTATTATTTTCCGAGACACAGCTCAGGGTTGTATTTTTATTTTTGAAAATAACACAGCTTTGGGGTGTATTTGTATTATTTTCCGAGTTACAGCTCAGGGTTGTATTTGTATTTTTGAAAATAACACAGCTTGGGAGTGTATTTGTATTATTTTCCGAGATACTGCTATGGGTTGTATTTGTATTTTTGAAAATAACACAGTTTGGGGGTGTATTTGTATTATTTTCTGAGATACATTTCAGAGTTGTATTTGTATTTTTGAAAATAACACGACTTGGGGGTGTATTTGTATTATTTTCCAGGATACAGCTATGGGTTGTATTTGTATTTTTGAAAATAGGAGAGATTGGGGGTGTATATGTATTAATTTCCGAGATAGAGCTCAGGGTTTTATTTGTATTTTGGAATATAACACAGCTTGGGGGTGTATTTGTATTATTTTCCGAAATACAGCTAAGGGTTTTATTTGTATTTTTGAAAATAACACAGCTTCGTTGTGTATTTGTATTATTTTCCGAGATACAGCTAAGGGTTGTATTTGTATTTTTGAAAATAACACAGTTTGGGGGTGTATTTGTATTATTTTCTGAGATACATTTCAGAGTTGTATTTGTATTTTTGAAAATAACACGACTTCGGGGTGTATTTGTATTATTTTCCAAGACACAGCTATGGGTTGTATTTGTATTTTTGAAAATAACAAAGCTTGGGGGTGTATTTGTATTATTTTCCGATTTAGAGCTCAGGGTTGTATTTGCATTTTAGAAAATAACACAGCTTGGTGGTGTATTTATGTTATTTTCCAAGATAGAGCTATGGGTTGTATTTGTATTTTTGAAAATATCACAGCTTGGCGGTGTATTTGTATTATTTTCCGAGATACAACTAAGGGTTGTATTTGTATTTTTGAAAATAACACAGCTTCTGGGTGTATTTGTATTATTTTCCAAGATACAGCTATGGGTTTTATTTTGGTTTTTAAAATTACACAGCTTGGGGGTGTATTTGTATTATTTTCCCAGATAGAGCTCGGGGTTGTATTTGTATTTTTGAAAATAACACAGCTTGGGAGTTTATTTGTATTAATTGCCGAGATACAGCTCTGTGTTTTATTTGTATTTTTGTAAATAACAGAGCTTGGGGGTGTATTTGTATTATTTTCCAAGATACAGCTATGGGTTGTATTTGTATTTTGAAAATAACACAGCTTGGGGGTGTATTTGTATTATTTTCCGAGATACAGCTCAAGGTTGTATTTGTATTTTTGAAAATAACACAGCTTGGGGGTGTATTTGTATTATTTTCCAAGTTACAGCTATGGGTTGTATTTGTATTTTTGAAAATAACACAGCTTGGGGGTGCTATTTGTATTATTATCCGAGATACAGCTCAGGGTTGTATTTGTATTTTACAAAATAACACAGCTTGGGGGTGTATTTGTATTATTTTCCGAGATACAGCTAAGGGTTTTATTTGTATTTTTGAAATATACACAACTTGGGGGTGTATTTGTATTATTTTCCGAGATACAGCTAAGGGTTGTATTTGTATTTTTGAAAATAACACAGCTTGCGGGTGTATTTGTAATATTTTCCCAGATACAGATAAGGTTTGTATTTGTCTTTTGTAAAATAACACAGCTTTGGGGTGTATTTGTACTATTTTCCGATATAGAGCTAAGGGCTGTATTTGTATTTTTGAAAATAACAAAACTTAGGGGTGTATTTGTATTATTTTCCGAGATACAGCTAAGGGTTGTATTTCTATTTTTGAAAATAACACAGCTTGTGGGTGTATTTGTATTATTTTACGAGATAAAGCTAAGGGTTGTATTTCTATTTTGGAAAATAACACAGCTTGTGAGTGTATATGTATTATTTTCCGAGACACAGCTCAGGGTTGTATATTTATTTTTGAAAATAACACAGCTTTGGGGTGTATTTGTATTATTTTCCGAGTTACAGCTCAGGGTTTTATTTGTATTTTTGAAAATAACACAGCTTGGGGGTGTATTTGTATTATTTTCCGAGATACAGCTCAAGGTTGTATTTGTATTTTTGAAAATAACACAGCTTGGGGGTGTATTTGTATTATTTTCCAAGATACAGCTATGGGTTGTATTTGTATTTTTGAAAATAACACAGCTTGGGGGTGTATTTGTATTATTTTCCGAGATACAGCTCAGGTTTGTATTTGTATTTTACAAAATAACACAGCTTGGGGGTGTATTTGTATTATTTTCCGAGATACAGCTAAGGGTTGTATTTGTATTTCTGAAAATAAACGAACTTGGGGGTGTATTTGTATTATTTTCCGAGATACAGCTAAGGGTTGTATTTGTATTTTTGAAAATAACACAGCTTGCGGGTGTATTTGTGTTACTTTCCCAGATACAGATAAGGTTTGTATTTGTATTTTGGAAAATAACACAGCTTGGGGGTGTATTTGTACTATTTTCCGATATAGAGCTAAGGGCTGTATTTGTATTTTTGAAAATAACAAATCTTGGGGGTGTATTTGTATTATTTTCCTAGATACAGCTAAGGGTTGTATTTGTATTTTTGAAAATAACAAATCTTGGGGGTGTATTTGTATTATTTTCCGAGACACAGCTCAGGGTTGTATTTGTATTTTTGAAAATAACACAGCTTTGGGGGTGTTTTTGTATTATTTTCCGAGATACAGCTCAGGGTTGTATTTGAATTTTTGAAAATAACACAGATTGGGGGTGTATTTGTATTATATTCCGAGTTACAGCTCAGGGAAGTATTTGTATTTCTGAAAATAACACAGCTTGGGGGTGTATTTGTATTACTTTCCGAGAAACAGCTAAGGATTGTATCTGTATTTTTTAAAATAACACAGCTTGTGGCAGTGTTTATATTATTTTACGAGATACAGCTATGGGTTGTATTTGTATTTTTGAAAATAACACAGCTTCTGGGTGTATTTGTATTATTTTCCAACATACAGCTATGGGTTTTATTTTTGTTTTTGAAAATTACACAGCTTGGGGGTGTATTTGTATTATTTTCCGAGATACAGCTCAGGGTTGTATTTGTATTTTTGAAAATAACACAGCCTGGGGGTGTATTTGCATTATTTTCCAAGATACAGCTATGGGTTGTATTTGTATTTTTGAAAATAACACAGCTTGAGGGTGTATTTGTATTATTTTCCGAGATACAGCTCAGGGTTGTATTTCCATTTTACAAAATAACACAGCATGGGGGTGTATTTGTATTATTTTTCGAGATACAGCTAAGGGTTGTATTTGTATTTCTGAAAATAAACGAGCTTGGGGGTGTATTTGTATTATTTTCTGAGATACAGCTAAGGGCTGTATTTATATTTTTGAAAATAACACAGCTTCGGGATGTATTTGTATTACTTTCCGAGATACAGCTGTGGGTTGTATTTGTATTTTTGAAAATAACAGAGCTTGGGGGTGTATTTTTATTATTTTCCGAGATACAGCTCAGTGTTGTATTTGTATTTTTGAAAATAACACAGCTTGGGGGTGTTTTTGTATTATTTTCCGAGATACAGCTCAGGGTTGTATTTGTATTTTTGAAAATAACGCAGCTTGGAGGTGTATTTGTATTATTTTCCGAGTTTCAGCTCAGAGTTGTATTTGTATTTTTGAAAAAAACACCGCTTGGGGGTGTATTTGTATTATTTTCCGAGATACAGCTAAGGATTTTATTTGTATTTTTGATAGTAACAAAGCTTGGGGGAATATTTGTATTATTTTCGGATATAAAGGTCAGGGTTGTATTTGTATTTTTGAAAATAACACAGCTGCTTGGGTGTGTATTTGTATTATTTTCCAAGATACAGCTATGGGTTCTATTTGTATTTTTGAAAATAACACAGCTTGGGCGTGTATTTGTATTATTTTCCGAGATACAGCTCAGGGTTGCATTTGTATTTTGGAAAATAACACAGTGTGTGGGTGTATTTATATTATTTTCCAAGATAAAGCTATGGGTTGTATTTTTATTTTTGAAAATAACACAGCTTGGCGGTGTATTTGTATTATTATCCGAGATACAGCTCAGTGTTGTATTTGTATTTTGGAAGATAACACAGATTGGGGGTGTATTTGTATTATTTTCCGAGAAACAGCTATGGGTTGTATTTGTATTTTTGAAAATAACACAGCTTGGGGGTGTATTTGTATTATTTTCCAATATACAGCTCAGGGTTGTATTTGTATTTTTGAAAATAACACAGCTTGGGGGTGTATTTGTATTATTTTCCGCGATACAGCTCAGCGTTGTATTTGTATTTTGGAAAATAACACAGCTTGGTGGTGTATTTGTATTATTTTCCGAGATACAGCTAAGGGTTGTATTTGTAATTTTGAAAATAACACAGCTTGGGGGTGTATTTGTATTATTTTCTGAGATACAGCTAGGGGTTGTATTTGTATTTTTGAAAATAACACAGCTTGGGGGTGTATTTGTATTATTTTCCGAGACACTGCTATGGGTTTTATTTGTATGTTTGAAAATAACATAGCTCGGTGGTGTATTTGTATTATTTTCCTTGATACAGTTCAGGGTTGTATTTGTATTTTTAAAAATAACACAACTTGGGAGTGTATTTGTATTATTTTCCAAGGTACAGCTATGGGTTGTATTTGTATTTTTGAAAATAACACAGCTTGGGGGTGTATTTGTATTTTTTTACAAGATACAGCTAAGGGTTGTATTTGTATTTTGCAAAACAACCCAGCTTGGGGGTGTACATGTATCATTTTTCGAGATACACCTAAGGGCTGTTTTTGTATTTTTGAAAATAACACAGCTTGGGGGTGTATATGTATTATTTTTCGAGATACAGCTAACGGTTGTATTTGTATTTTTGAAAATAACAGAGCTTGTGTGTGTATTTGTATTATTTTCTGAGATACAGCTAAGGGTTGTGTTTGTATTTTTGAAAATTACACAACATGGAGGTGTATTTTATTATTTTCCAAAATACAGCTAATGGTTGTATTTGTATTTTTGAAAATAACACAGGTTTGGGTGTATTTGTATTATTTTCCGAGATACAGCTATGGGTTGTATTTGTATTTCTGAAAATAACACAGCTTGGGCTTGTATTTCTATTATTATCTGAGATGCACCTCAGGGGTGTATTTGTATTTTTGAAAATAACACAGCTTGGGGGTGTATTTGTATTATTTTCCAAGATACAGCTATGGGTTGTATTTGTATTTTTGAAAATAACACAGCTTGGGGGTGTATTTGTATTATTTTCCACGATACAGCTCAGGGTTGTATTTGTATTTTGGAAAATAACACTGCTTGGGGGTGTATTTGTATTATTTTCCCACATACAGGTAAGGTTTGTATTTGTATTTTTGTAAATAACACAGCTTGGGTGTTTATTTGTATTATTTTCCGAGATACAGCTAAGGTTTCTATTTGTATTTCTGAAAATAACACAGCTTGGGGGTGTATTTGTATTATTTTCCGAGATACAGCTAAGGGTTGTATGTGCATTTTTGAAAATAACACATCTTGTGGGTGTACTTGTATTATTTCCAAGATACAGCTATCGGTTGTATTTGTATTTTAGAAAATAATACAGCTTGGGGGTGTATTTGTATTATTTTGCGAGATACAGATAAGAGTTGAATTTGTGTTTTTGAAAATAACACAGCTTCGGGGTGTTTTTGCATTATTTTCCGAGATATAGCTAAGTGTTGCATTTGTATTTTTGAAAATAACACAGATTTGGTGTGTATTTGTATTATTTTCAGATATACAGCTAAGGTTTTTATTTGTATTTTTGAAAATAACACAGCTTGGGGGTGTATTGGTATTATTTTCCCAGATACAGCTAAGGTTTGTATTTGCATTTTTGAAAATAACACAGCTTGGGGATGTGTTTGTATTATTTTCCGAGACACAGCTAAGGATTTTATTTGGATTTTTGATAATAACACAGCTTGGGAGTGTATTTGTATTATTTTCCGAGATACTGCTATGGGTTGTGTTTGTATTTTTGAAAATAACACAGTTTGGGGGTGTATTTGTATTATTTTCTGAGATACATTTCAGAGTTGTATTTGTATTTTTGAAAATAACACGACTTGGGGGTGTATTTTTATTATTTTCCAGGATACAGCTATGGGTTGTATTTGTATTTTTGAAAATAGCAGAGATTGGGGGTGTATTTGTATTATTTTCCGAGATAGAGCTCAGGGTTTTATTTGTATTTTGGAATATAACACAGCTTGGGGGTGTATTTGTATCATTTTCCGAGATACAGCTAAGGGTTTTATTTGTATTTTTGAAAATAACACAGCTTGGGGGTGTATTTGTATTATTTTCCGAGATACAGCTAATGGTTGTATTTGTATTTTTGAAAATAACACAGCTTGGGTGTGTATTTGTATTATTTTCCGAGATACTGCTCTGCGTTGTATTTGTATTTTTGGAAATAACACAGTTTGGGGGTGTATTTGTATTATTTTCTGAGATACATTTCAGAGTTGTATTTGTATTTTTGAAAATAACACGACTTGGGGGTGTATTTGTATTATTTTCCAAGACACAGCTATGGGTTGTATTTGTATTTTCGAAAATAACACAGCTTGGGGGTGTATTTGTATTATTTTCCGATATACAGCTCAGGGTTGTATTTGCATTTTAGAAAATAACACAGCTTGGGGGTGTATTTATATTATATTCTAAGATACAGCTATGGGTTGTATTTGTATTTTTGAAAATAACACAGCTTCGCGGTGTATTTGTATTATTTTCCGAGATACAGCTAAGGGATTTATTTGTATTTTTGAAAATAACACATCTTGGGGGTGTATTTGTAATATTTTCCGAGATACAACTAAGGGTAGTATTTGTATTTTTGAAAATAACACAGCTTCTGGGTGTATTTGTATTATTTTCCAAGATACAGCTATGGGTTTTATTTTTGTTTTTGAAAATTACACAGCTTGGGGGTGTATTAGTACTATTTTCCCAGATAGAGCTCAAAGTTGTATTTGTATTTTTGAAAATAACACAGCTTGGGAGTTTATTTGTATTAATTGCCGAGATACAGCTGTGTGTTTTATTTGTATTTTTGAAAATAACAGTGCTTGGGGGTGTATTTGTATTATTTTCCAAGATACAGCTATGGGTTGTATTTGTATTTTTGAAAATAACACAGCTTGGGGGTTTATTTGTATTATTTTCCGAGATACAGCTCAAGGTTTTATTTGTATTTTTGAAAATAACACAGCTTGGGGGTGTATTTGTATTATTTTCCAAAATACAGCTATGGGTTGTATTTGTATTTTTGAAAATAACACAACTTGGGGGTGCTATTTGTATTATTATCCGAGATACAGTTCAGGGTTGTATTTGTATTTTACAAAATAACACAGCTTAGGGGTGTATTTGTATTATTTTCCGAGATACAGCTAAGCGTTATATTTGTATTTTTGAAATATACACAACTTGGGGGTGTATTTGTATTATTTTCCGAGATACAGCTAAGGGTTGTATTTGTATTTTTGAAAATAACACAGCTTGCGGGTGTATTTGTATTATTTTCCCAGATACAGATAAGGTTTGTATTTGTCTTTTGGAAAATAACACAGCTTGGGGGTGTATTTGTACTATTTTCCGATATAGAGCTAAGGGCTGTATTTGTATTTTTGAAAATAACAAAACTTGGGGGTGTATTTGTATTATATTCCGAGATACAGCTAAGGGTTGTATTTGTATTTTTGAAAATAACACAGCTTGGGGGTGTATTTGTATTATTTTACGAGATAAAGCTAAGGGTTGTATTTCTATTTTGGAAAATAACACAGCTTGTGAGTGTATTTGTATTATTTTCCGAGACACAGCTCAGGGTTGTATTTTTATTTTTGAAAATAACACAGCTTTGGGGTGTATTTGTATTATTTTCCGAGTTACAGCTCAGGGTTGTATTTGTATTTTTGAAAATAACACAGCTTGGGAGTGTATTTGTATTATTTTCCGAGATACTGCTATGGGTTGTATTTGTATTTTTGAAAATAACACAGTTTGGGGGTGTATTTGTATTATTTTCTGAGATACATTTCAGAGTTGTATTTGTATTTTTGAAAATAACACGACTTGGGGGTGTATTTGTATTATTTTCCAGGATACAGCTATGGGTTGTATTTGTATTTTTGAAAATAGGAGAGATTGGGGGTGTATATGTATTAATTTCCGAGATAGAGCTCAGGGTTTTATTTGTATTTTGGAATATAACACAGCTTGGGGGTGTATTTGTATTATTTTCCGAAATACAGCTAAGGGTTTTATTTGTATTTTTGAAAATAACACAGCTTCGTTGTGTATTTGTATTATTTTCCGAGATACAGCTAAGGGTTGTATTTGTATTTTTGAAAATAACACAGTTTGGGGGTGTATTTGTATTATTTTCTGAGATACATTTCAGAGTTGTATTTGTATTTTTGAAAATAACACGACTTCGGGGTGTATTTGTATTATTTTCCAAGACACAGCTATGGGTTGTATTTGTATTTTTGAAAATAACAAAGCTTGGGGGTGTATTTGTATTATTTTCCGATTTAGAGCTCAGGGTTGTATTTGCATTTTAGAAAATAACACAGCTTGGTGGTGTATTTATGTTATTTTCCAAGATAGAGCTATGGGTTGTATTTGTATTTTTGAAAATATCACAGCTTGGCGGTGTATTTGTATTATTTTCCGAGATACAACTAAGGGTTGTATTTGTATTTTTGAAAATAACACAGCTTCTGGGTGTATTTGTATTATTTTCCAAGATACAGCTATGGGTTTTATTTTGGTTTTTAAAATTACACAGCTTGGGGGTGTATTTGTATTATTTTCCCAGATAGAGCTCGGGGTTGTATTTGTATTTTTGAAAATAACACAGCTTGGGAGTTTATTTGTATTAATTGCCGAGATACAGCTCTGTGTTTTATTTGTATTTTTGTAAATAACAGAGCTTGGGGGTGTATTTGTATTATTTTCCAAGATACAGCTATGGGTTGTATTTGTATTTTGAAAATAACACAGCTTGGGGGTGTATTTGTATTATTTTCCGAGATACAGCTCAAGGTTGTATTTGTATTTTTGAAAATAACACAGCTTGGGGGTGTATTTGTATTATTTTCCAAGTTACAGCTATGGGTTGTATTTGTATTTTTGAAAATAACACAGCTTGGGGGTGCTATTTGTATTATTATCCGAGATACAGCTCAGGGTTGTATTTGTATTTTACAAAATAACACAGCTTGGGGGTGTATTTGTATTATTTTCCGAGATACAGCTAAGGGTTTTATTTGTATTTTTGAAATATACACAACTTGGGGGTGTATTTGTATTATTTTCCGAGATACAGCTAAGGGTTGTATTTGTATTTTTGAAAATAACACAGCTTGCGGGTGTATTTGTAATATTTTCCCAGATACAGATAAGGTTTGTATTTGTCTTTTGTAAAATAACACAGCTTTGGGGTGTATTTGTACTATTTTCCGATATAGAGCTAAGGGCTGTATTTGTATTTTTGAAAATAACAAAACTTAGGGGTGTATTTGTATTATTTTCCGAGATACAGCTAAGGGTTGTATTTCTATTTTTGAAAATAACACAGCTTGTGGGTGTATTTGTATTATTTTACGAGATAAAGCTAAGGGTTGTATTTCTATTTTTGAAAATAACACAGCTTGTGAGTGTATATGTATTATTTTCCGAGACACAGCTCAGGGTTGTATATTTATTTTTGAAAATAACACAGCTTTGGGGTGTATTTGTATTATTTTCCGAGTTACAGCTCAGGGTTTTATTTGTATTTTTGAAAATAACACAGCTTGGGGGTGTATTTGTATTATTTTCCGAGATACAGCTCAAGGTTGTATTTGTATTTTTGAAAATAACACAGCTTGGGGGTGTATTTGTATTATTTTCCAAGATACAGCTATGGGTTGTATTTGTATTTTTGAAAATAACACAGCTTGGGGGTGTATTTGTATTATTTTCCGAGATACAGCTCAGGTTTGTATTTGTATTTTACAAAATAACACAGCTTGGGGGTGTATTTGTATTATTTTCCGAGATACAGCTAAGGGTTGTATTTGTATTTCTGAAAATAAACGAACTTGGGGGTGTATTTGTATTATTTTCCGAGATACAGCTAAGGGTTGTATTTGTATTTTTGAAAATAACACAGCTTGCGGGTGTATTTGTGTTACTTTCCCAGATACAGATAAGGTTTGTATTTGTATTTTGGAAAATAACACAGCTTGGGGGTGTATTTGTACTATTTTCCGATATAGAGCTAAGGGCTGTATTTGTATTTTTGAAAATAACAAATCTTGGGGGTGTATTTGTATTATTTTCCTAGATACAGCTAAGGGTTGTATTTGTATTTTTGAAAATAACAAATCTTGGGGGTGTATTTGTATTATTTTCCGAGACACAGCTCAGGGTTGTATTTGTATTTTTGAAAATAACACAGCTTTGGGGTGTATTTGTATTATTTTCCGAGTTACAGCTCAGGGTTGTATTTGTATTTTTGAAAATAACACAGCTTTGGGGTGTATTTGTATTATTTTCCGAGATACAGCTAAGGATTGTATTTATATTTTTGAAAATAACACAGCCTGGAGGAGTATTTGTATTATTTTCCGAGATACAACTAAGGGTTGTATTTGTATTTTTGAAAATAACACAGTTTGGGGGTGTATTTGTATTATTTTCCGAGATACAGCTAAGGATTTTATTTGTATTTTTGAAAATAACACAGCTTGGGAGTGTATTTGTATTATTTTCCGAGATACTGCTATGGGTTGTATTTGTATTTTTGAAAATAACACAGTTTGGGGGTGTATTTGTATTATTTTCTGAGATACATTTCAGATTTGTATTTGTATTTTTGAAAATAACACGACTTGGGGGTGTATTTGTATTATTTTCCAGGATACAGCTATGGGTTGTATTTGTATTTTTGAAAATAGCAGAGATTGGGGGTGTATTTGTATTATTTTCCGATATACAGCTCAGGGTTTTATTTGCATTTTAGAAAATAACACAGCTTGGGGGTGTATTTATATTATTTTCCAAGATAGAGCTATGGGTTGTATTTGTATTTTTGAAAATAACACAGCTTGGCGGTGTATTTGTATTATTTTCCGAGATACAGCTAAGGGATTTATTTGTATTTTTGAAAATAACACATCTTGGGGGTGTATTTGTATTATTTTCCGAGATACAACTAAGGGTTGTATTTGTATTTTTGAAAATAACACAGCTTCTGGGTGAATTTGTATTATTTTCCAAGATACAGCTATGGGTTTTATTTTTGTTTTTGAAAATTACACAGCTTGGGGGTGTATTTGTATTATTTTCCCAGATAGAGCTCAGGGTTGTATTTGTATTTTTGAAAATAACACAGCTTGGGAGTTTATTTGTATTAATTGCCGAGATACAGCTCTGTGTTTTATTTGTATTTTTGAAAATAACAGAGCTTGGGGTTGTATTTGTATTATTTTCCAAGATACAGCTATGGGTTGTATTTGTATTTTTGAAAATAACACAGCTTGGGGGTGTATTTGTATTATTTTCCGAGATACAGCTCAAGGTTGTATTTGTATTTTTGAAAATAACACAGCTTGGGGGTGTATTTGTATTATTTTCCAAGTTACAGCTATGGGTTGTATTTGTATTTTTGAAAATAACACAGCTTGGGGGTGCTATTTGTATTATTATCCGAGATACAGCTCAGGGTTGTATTTGTATTTTACAAAATAACACAGCTTGGGGGTGTATTTGTATTATTTTCCGAGATACAGCTAAGGGTTATATTTGTATTTTTGAAATATACACAACTTGGGGGTGTATTTGTATTATTTTCCGAGATACAGCTAAGGGTTGTATTTGTATTTTCGAAAATAACACAGCTTGCGGGTGTATTTGTAATATTTTCCCAGATACAGATAAGGTTTGTATTTGTCTTTTGGAAAATAACACAGCTTGGGGGTGTATTTGTACTATTTTCCGATATAGAGCTAAGGGCTGTATTTGTATTTTTAAAATAACAAAACTGGGGGGGGAATTGTATTATTTCCCGAGATACAGCTAAGGGTTGTATTTGTATTTTTGAAAATAACACAGCTTGGGGGTGTATTTGTATTATTTTATGAGATAAAGCTAAGGGTTGTATTTCTATTTTGGAGAATAACACAGTTTGTGAGTGTATTTGTATTATTTTCCGAGACACAGCTCAGGGTTGTATTTGTATTTTTGAAAATAACACAGCTTTGGGGTGTATTTGTATTATTTTCCGAGTTACAGCTCAGGGTTGTATTTGTATTTTTGAAAATAACACAGCTTTGGGGTGTATTTGTATTATTTTCCGAGATACAGCTATGGGTTGTATTTGTATTTTTGAAAATAACACAGCTTGGGTGTGTATTTCTATTATTTTCCGAGATACCGCTCAGGGTTGTATTTGTATTTTTGAAAATAACACAGCTTGTGGGTGTATTTGTATTATTTTCCAAGATACCGCTATGGGATTTATTTGTATTTTTAAAAATAACACAGCTTGGGTGTGTATTTGTATTATTTTCCAAGATACAGCTCAGGTTTGTATTTGTATTTTGGAAACTAACACAGCTTGGGGGTGTATTTGTATTATTTTCCGAGATACTGCTATTGGTTGTATTTGTATTTTTGAAAATAACACAGCTTGGGGGTTTATTTTTATTATTTTCTGAGATACAGCTCAGGGTTGTATTTGTATTTTTGAAAATAACACAGCTTGGGGGTGTATTTGTATCATTTTCCAAGATACAGCTATGGGTTGTATTTGTATTTTGGAAAATAACGCATCTTGGGTGTGTATATGTATTATTTTCCGAGATTCAGCTCAGGGTTGTATTTGTATTTTGCAAAATAACACAGGTTGGGGGTGTATTTGTGTTATTTTCCGAGATAAAGCTAAGGGCTTTATTTGTATTTTTGTAAATAACACAGCTTTGGGGTGTATTTGAATTATTTTCCAAGATACAGCTGTGGGTCATAATTGTATTTTGAAAATAACGCAGGTTTTGGGTGTATATTTATTATTTTCCTAGATACAGCTAAGAGTTGTATTTGTATTTTTGAAAATAACACAGCTTTGGGGTGTTTTTGTATTATTTTCCGATATACAGCTCACGGTGGTATTTGTATTTTTGAAAATAACACAGCTTGGGGCTGTATTTGTATTATATTCCGTGTTACAGCTTAGGGATGTATTTGTATTTTTGAAAATTACACAGCTTGGGGGTATATTTGTAACATTTTCCGAGATACAGCTAAGGATTGTATTTGTATTTTTGAAAATAACACAGCTTGGGGGAGTATTTGTATTATTTTCTGAGATACAGCTATGGGTTGTATTTGTGTTTTTGAAAATAACACAGCTTGGGGGTGTATTTCTATTATTATCCGAGATACAGCTCAGTGTTGTATTTGTATTTTTGAAAATAACACAGCTTGGGAATTATTTGTATTATTTTGCAAGATACAGCTATGTGTTTTATTTGTATTTTGGAAAATAACAACGCTTGGGGGTGTATTTGTATTATTTTCCGAGATACTGCTATGGGTTGTATTTGTATTTTTGAAAATAACACAGCTCGTTGGTGTATTTGTATTATTTTCCGAGATACAGCTAAGGGTTATATTTGTATTTTTGAAATATACACAACTTGAAGGTGTATTTGTATTATTTTCCGAGATACAGCTAAGGGTTTTATGTGTATTTTTGAAAATAACACACCTTGCGGGTGTATTTGTATTATTTTCCCAGATGCAGATAAGGTTTGTATTTGTCTTTTGGAAAATAACACAGCTTGGGTGTGTATTTGTACTATTTTCCGATATAGAGCTAAGGGCTGTATTTGTATTTTTGAAAATAACAAAACTTGGGCGTGTATTTGTATTATTTTCCGAGATACAGCTAAGGGTTGTATTTGTATTTTTGAAAATAACACAGCTTGGGGGTGTATTTGTATTATTTTACGAGATAAAGCTAAGGGTTGTATTTCTATTTTGGAAAATAACACAGCTTGTGAGTGTATTTGTATTATTTTCCGAGACACAGCTCAGGGTTGTATTTGTATTTTTGAAAATAACACAGCTTTGGGGTGTATTTGTATTATTTTCCGAGTTACAGCTCAGGGTTGTATTTGTATTTTTGAAAATAACACAGCTTTGGGGTGTATTTGTATTATTTTCCGAGATACAGCTATGGGTTGTATTTGTATTTTTGAAAATAACACAGCTTGGTGTGTATTTCTATTATTTTCCGAGATACCGCTCAGGTATGTATTTGTATTTTTGAAAATAACACAGCTTGTGGGTGTATTTGTATTATTTTCCAAGATACCACTATGGGATTTATTTGTATTTTTAAAAATAACACAGCTTGGGGGTGTATTTGTATTATTTTCCAAGATACAGCTCAGGGTTGTATTTGTATTTTGGAAAATAACACAGCTTGGGGGTGTATTTGTATTATTTTCCAAGATACAGCTATGGGTTGTATTTGTATTTTGGAAAATAACGCATCTTGGGTGTGTATATGTATTATTTTCCGAGATTCAGCTCAGGGTTGTATTTGTATTTTGCAAAATAACACAGATTGGGGGTGTATTTGAATTATTTTCCGAGATAAAGCTAAGGGCTTTATTTGTATTTTTGTAAATAACACAGCTTTGGGGTGTATTTGAATTATTTTCCAAGATACAGCTGAGGGTTATATTTGTATTTTGAAAATAACGCACGTTTTGGGTGTATATTTATTATTTTCCTAGATACAGCTAAGAGTTGTATTTGTATTTTTGAAAATAACACAGCTTGGGGGTGTATTTGTATTATTTTCTGAGATACAGCTAAGGGTTATATTTGTATTTTTGAAATATACACAACTTGGGGGTGTATTTGTATTATTTTCCGAGATACAGCTAAGGGTTGTATTGGTATTTTTGAAAATAACACCGCTTGCGGGTGTATTTGTAATATTTTCCCAGATACAGATAAGGTTTGTATTTGTCTTTTGTAAAATAACACAGCTTTGGGGTGTATTTGTACTATTTTCCGATATAGAGCTAAGGGCTGTATTTGTATTTTTGAAAATAACAACACTTAGGGGTGTATTTGTATTATTTTCCGAGATACAGGTAAGGGTTGTATTTCTATTTTTGAAAATAACACAGCTTGTGGGTGTATTTGTATTATTTTACGAGATAAAGCTAAGGGTTGTATTTCTATTTTGGAAAATAACACAGCTTGTGAGTGTATTTGTATTATTTTCCGAGACACAGCTCAGGGTTGTATTTGTATTTTTGAAAATAACACAGCTTTGGGGTGTATTTGTATTATTTTCCGAGTTACAGCTCAGGGTTGTATTTGTATTTTTGAAAATAACACAGCTTGGGGGTGTATTTGTATTATTTTCCGAGATACAGCTCAAGGTTGTATTTGTATTTTTGAAAATAACACAGCTTGGGGGTGTATTTGTATTATTTTCCAATATACAGCTATGGGTTGTATTTGTATATTTGAAAATAACACAGCTTGGGGGTGTATTTGTATTATTTTCCGAGATACAGCTCAGGTTTGTATTTGTATTTTACAAAATAACACAGCTTGGGGGTGTATTTGTATTATTTTCCGAGATACAGCTAAGGGTTGTATTTGTATTTCTGAAAATAAACGAACTTGGGGGTGTATTTGTATTATTTTCCGAGATACAGCTAAGGGTTGTATTTGTATTTTTGAAAATAACACAGCTTGCGGGTGTATTTGTGTTACTTTCCCAGATACAGATAAGGTTTGTATTTGTATTTTGGAAAATAACACAGCTTGGGGGTGTATTTGTACTATTTTCCGATATAGAGCTAAGGGCTGTATTTGTATTTTTGAAAATAACAAATCTTGGGGGTGTATTTGTATTATTTTCCTAGATACAGCTAAGGGTTGTATTTGTATTTTTGAAAATAACAAATCTTGGGGGTGTATTTGTATTATTTTCCGAGACACAGCTCAGGGTTGTATTTGTATTTTTGAAAATAACACAGCTTTGGGGTGTATTTGTATTATTTTCCGAGTTACAGCTCAGGGTTGTATTTGTATTTTTGAAAATAACACAGCTTTGGGGTGTATTTGTATTATTTTCCGAGATACAACTAAGGATTGTATTTGTATTTTTGAAAATAACACAGCCTGGAGGAGTATTTGTATTATTTTCCGAGATACAACTAAGGGTTGTATTTGTATTTTTGAAAATAACACAGTTTGGGGGTGTATTTGTATTATTTTCCGAGATACAGCTAAGGATTTTATTTGTATTTTTGAAAATAACACAGCTTGGGAGTGTATTTGTATTATTTTCCGAGATACTGCTATGGGTTGTATTTGTATTTTTGAAAATAACACAGTTTGGGGGTGTATTTGTATTATTTTCTGAGATACATTTCAGAGTTGTATTTGTATTTTTGAAAATAACACGACTTGGGGGTGTATTTGTATTATTTTCCAGGATACAGCTATGGGTTGTATTTGTATTTTTGAAAATAGCAGAGATTGGGGGTGTATTTGTATTATTTTCCGAGATAGAGCTCAGGGTTTTATTTGTATTTTGGAATATAACACAGCTTGGGGGTGTATTTGTATTATTTTCCGAGATACAGCTAAGGGTTTTATTTGTATTTTTGAAAATAACACAGCTTGGGGGTGTATTTGTATTATTTTCCGAGATACAGCTAAGGCTTGTATTTGTATTTTTGAAAATAACACAGCTTGGGTGTGTATTTGTATTATTTTCCGAGATACTGCTCTGGGTTGTATTTGTATTTTTGAAAATAACACAGTTTGGGGGTGTATTTGTATTATTTTCTGAGATACATTTCAGAGTTGTATTTTTATTTTTGAAAATAACACGACTTGGGGGTGTATTTGTATTATTTTCCAAGACACAGCTATGGGTTGTATTTGTATTTTTGAAAATAACACAGCTTGGGGGTGTATTTGTATTATTTTCCGATATACAGCTCAGGGTTTTATTTGCATTTTAGAAAATAACACAGCTTGGGGGTGTATTTATATTATTTTCCAAGATAGAGCTATGGGTTGTATTTGTATTTTTGAAAATAACACAGCTTGGCGGTGTATTTGTATTATTTTCCGAGATACAGCTAAGGGATTTATTTGTATTTTTGAAAATAACACATCTTGGGGGTGTATTTGTATTATTTTCCGAGATACAACTAAGGGTTGTATTTGTATTTTTGAAAATAACACAGCTTCTGGGTGAATTTGTATTATTTTCCAAGATACAGCTATGGGTTTTATTTTTGTTTTTGAAAATTACACAGCTTGGGGGTGTATTTGTATTATTTTTCCAGATAGAGCTCAGGGTTGTATTTGTATTTTTGAAAATAACACAGCTTGGGAGTTTATTTGTATTAATTGCCGAGATACAGCTCTGTGTTTTATTTGTATTTTTGAAAATAACAGAGCTTGGGGTTGTATTTGTATTATTTTCCAAGATACAGCTATGGGTTGTATTTGTATTATTGAAAATAACACAGCTTGGGGGTGTATTTGTATTATTTTCCGAGAAACAGCTCAAGGTTGTATTTGTATTTTTGAAAATAACACAGCTTGGGGGTGTATTTGTATTATTTTCCAAGTTACAGCTATGGATTGTATTAGTATTTTTGAAAATAACACAGCTTGGGGGTGCTATTTGTATTATTATCCGAGATACAGCTCAGGGTTGTATTTGTATTTTACAAAATAACACAGCTTGGGGGTGTATTTGTATTATTTTCCGAGATATAGCTAAGGGTTATATTTGTATTTTTGAAATATACACAACTTGGGGGTGTATTTGTATTATTTTCCGAGATACAGCTAAGGGTTGTATTTGTATTTTTGAAAATAACACAGCTTGCGGGTGTATTTGTAATATTTTCCCAGATACAGATAAGGTTTGTATTTGTCTTTTGGAAAATAACACAGCTTGGGGGTGTATTTGTACCATTTTCCGATATAGAGCTAAGGGCTGTATTTGTATTTTTGAAAATAACAAAACTTGGGGGTGTATTTGTATTATTTCCCGAGATACAGCTAAGGGTTGTATTTGTATTTTTGAAAATAACACAGCATGGGGGTGTATTTGTATTATTTTATGAGATAAAGCTAAGGGTTGTATTTCTATTTTGGAGAATAACACAGCTTGTGAGTGTATTTGTATTATTTTCTGAGACACAGCTCAGGGTTGTATTTGTATTTTTGAAAATAACACAGCTTTGGGGTGTATTTGTATTATTTTCCGAGTTACAGCTCAGGGTTGTATTTGTATTTTTGAAAATAACACAGCTTTGGGGTGTATTTGTATTATTTTCCGAGATACAGCTATGGGTTGTATTTGTATTTTTGAAAATAACACAGCTTGGGTGTGTATTTCTATTATTTTCCGAGATACCGCTCAGGGTTGTATTTGTATTTTTGAAAATAACACAGCTTGTGGGTGTATTTGTATTATTTTCCAAGATACCGCTATGGGATTTATTTGTATTTTTAAAAATAACACAGCTTGGGTGTGTATTTGTATTATTTTCCAAGATACAGCTCAGGGTTGTATTTGTATTTTGGAAACTAACACAGCTTGGGTGTGTATTTGTATTATTTTCCGAGATACTGCTATTGGTTGTATTTGTATTTTTGAAAATAACACAGCTTGGGGGTTTATTTTTATTATTTTCTGAGATACAGCTCAGGGTTGTATTTGTATTTTTGAAAATAACACAGCTTGGGGGTGTATTTGTATCATTTTCCAAGATACAGCTATGGGTTGTATTTGTATTTTGGAAAATAACGCATCTTGGGTGTGTATATGTATTATTTTCCGAGATTCAGCTCAGGGTTGTATTTGTATTTTGCAAAATAACACAGGTTGGGGGTGTATTTGTGTTATTTTCCGAGATAAAGCTAAGGGCTTTATTTATATTTTTGTAAATAACACAGCTTTGGGGTGTATTTGTACTATTTTCCGATATAGAGCTAAGGGCTGTATTTGTATTTTTGAAAATAACAACACTTAGGGGTGTATTTGTATTATTTTCAGAGATACAGCTAAGGGTTGTATTTCTATTTTTGAAAATAACACAGCTTGTGGTTGTATTTGTATTATTTTACGAGATAAAGCTAAGGGTTGTATTTCTATTTTGGAAAATAACACAGCTTGTGAGTGTATTTGTATTATTTTCCGAGACACAGCTCAGGGTTGTATATTTATTTTTGAAAATAACACAGCTTGGGGGTGTATTTGTATTATTTTCCGAGTTACAGCTCAGGGTTGTATTTGTATTTTTGAAAATAACACAGCTTGGGGGTGTATTTGTATTATTTTCCGAGATACAGCTCAAGGTTGTATTTGTATTTTTGAAAATAACACAGCTTGGGGGTGTATTTGTATTATTTTCCAATATACAGCTATGGGTTGTATTTGTATTTTTGAAAATAACACAGCTTGGGGGTGTATTTGTATTATTTTCCGAGATACAGCTCAGGTTTGTATTTGTATTTTACAAAATAACACAGCTTGGGGGTGTATTTATATTATTTTCCGAGATACAGCTAAGGGTTGTATTTGTATTTCTGAAAATAAACGAACTTGGGGGTGTATTTGTATTATTTTCCGAGATACAGCTAAGGGTTGTATTTGTATTTTTGAAAATAACACAGCTTGCGGGTGTATTTGTGTTACTTTCCCAGATACAGATAAGGTTTGTATTTGTATTTTGGAAAATAACACAGCTTGGGGGTGTATTTGTACTATTTTCCGACATAGAGCTAATGGCTGTATTTGTATTTTTGAAAATAACAAATCTTGGGGGTGTATTTGTATTATTTTCCTAGATACAGCTAAGGGTTGTATTTGTATTTTTGAAAATAACAAATCTTGGGGGTGTATTTGTATTATTTTCCGAGACACAGCTCAGGGTTGTATTTGTATTTTTGAAAATAACACAGCTTTGGGGTGTGTTTGTATTATTTTCCGAGTTACAGCTCAGGGTTGTATTTGTATTTTTGAAAATAACACAGCTTTGGGGTGTATTTGTATTATTTTCCGAGATACAGCTAAGGATTGTATTTGTATTTTTGAAAATAACACAGCCTGGAGGAGTATTTGTATTATTTTCCGAGATACAACTAAGGGTTGTATTTGTATTTTTGAAAATAACACAGTTTGGGGGTGTATTTGTATTATTTTCCGAGATACAGCTAAGGATTGTATTTGTATTTTTGAAAATAACACAGCCTGGAGGAGTATTTGTATTATTTTCCGAGATACAACTAAGGGTTGTATTTGTATTTTTGAAAATAACACAGTTTGGGGGTGTATTTGTATTATTTTCCGAGATACAGCTAAGGATTTTATTTGTATTTTTGAAAATAACACAGCTTGGGAGTGTATTTGTATTATTTTCCGAGATACTGCTATGGGTTGTATTTGTATTTTTGAAAATAACACAGTTTGGGGGTGTATTTGTATTATTTTCTGAGATACATTTCAGAGTTGTATTTGTATTTTTGAAAATAACACGACTTGGGGGTGTATTTGTATTATTTTCCAGGATACAGCTATGGGTTGTATTTGTATTTTTGAAAATAGCAGAGATTGGGGGTGTATTTGTATTATTTTCCGAGATAGAGCTCAGGGTTTTATTTGTATTTTGGAATATAACACAGCTTGGGGGTGTATTTGTATTATTTTCCGAGATACAGCTAAGGGTTTTATTTGTATTTTTGAAAATAACACAGCTTGGGGGTGTATTTGTATTATTTTCCGAGATACAGCTAAGGCTTGTATTTGTATTTTTGAAAATAACACAGCTTGGGTGTGTATTTGTATTATTTTCCGAGATACTGCTCTGGGTTGTATTTGTATTTTTGAAAATAACACAGTTTGGGGGTGTATTTGTATTATTTTCTGAGATACATTTCAGAGTTGTATTTTTATTTTTGAAAATAACACGACTTGGGGGTGTATTTGTATTATTTTCCAAGACACAGCTATGGGTTGTATGTGTATTTTTGAAAATAACACAGCTTGGGTGTGTATTTGTATTATTTTCCGATATACAGCTCAGGGTTTTATTTGCATTTTAGAAAATAACACAGCTTGGGGGTGTATTTATATTATTTTCCAAGATAGAGCTATGGGTTGTATTTGTATTTTTGAAAATAACACAGCTTGGCGGTGTATTTGTATTATTTTCCGAGATACAGCTAAGGGATTTATTTGTATTTTTGAAAATAACACATCTTGGGGGTGTATTTGTATTATTTTCCGAGATACAACTAAGGGTTGTATTTGTATTTTTGAAAATAACACAGCTTCTGGGTGAATTTGTATTATTTTCCAAGATACAGGTATGGGTTTTATTTTTGTTTTTGAAAATTACACAGCTTGGGGGTGTATTTGTATTATTTTCCCAGATAGAGCTCAGGGTTGTATTTGTATTTTTGAAAATAACACAGCTTGGGAGTTTATTTGTATTAATTGCCGAGATACAGCTCTGTGTTTTATTTGTATTTTTGAAAATAACAGAGCTTGGGGTTGTATTTGTATTATTTTCCAAGATACAGCTATGGGTTGTATTTGTATTATTGAAAATAACACAGCTTGGGGATGTATTTGTATTATTTTCCGAGAAACAGCTCAAGGTTGTATTTGTATTTTTGAAAATAACACAGCTTGGGGGTGTATTTGTATTATTTTCCAAGTTACAGCTATGGATTGTATTAGTATTTTTGAAAATAACACAGCTTGGGGGTGCTATTTGTATTATTATCCGAGATACAGCTCAGGGTTGTATTTGTATTTTACAAAATAACACAGCTTGGGGGTGTATTTGTATTATTTTCCGAGATACAGCTAAGGGTTATATTTGTATTTTTGAAATATACACAACTTGGGGGTGTATTTGTATTATTTTCCGAGATACAGCTAGGGGTTGTATTTGTATTTTTGAAAATAACACAGCTTGCGGGTGTATTTGTAATATTTTCCCAGATACAGATAAGGTTTGTATTTGTCTTTTGGAAAATAACACAGCTTGGGGGTGTATTTGTACCATTTTCCGATATAGAGCTAAGGGCTGTATTTGTATTTTTGAAAATAACAAAACTTGGGGGTGTATTTGTATTATTTCCCGAGATACAGCTAAGGGTTGTATTTGTATTTTTGAAAATAACACAGCATGGGGGTGTATTTGTATTATTTTATGAGATAAAGCTAAGGGTTGTATTTCTATTTTGGAGAATAACACAGCTTGTGAGTGTATTTGTATTATTTTCCGAGACACAGCTCAGGGTTGTATTTGTATTTTTGAAAATAACACAGCTTTGGGGTGTATTTGTATTATTTTCCGAGTTACAGCTCAGGGTTGTATTTGTATTTTTGAAAATAACACAGCTTTGGGGTGTATTTGTATTATTTTCCGAGATACAGCTATGGGTTGTATTTGTATTTTTGAAAATAACACAGCTTGGGTGTGTATTTCTATTATTTTCCGAGATACCGCTCAGGGTTGTATTTGTATTTTTGAAAATAACACAGCTTGTGGGTGTATTTGTATTATTTTCCAAGATACCGCTATGGGATTTATTTGTATTTTTAAAAATAACACAGCTTGGGTGTGTATTTGTATTATTTTCCAAGATACAGCTCAGGGTTGTATTTGTATTTTGGAAACTAACACAGCTTGGGTGTGTATTTGTATTATTTTCCGAGATACTGCTATTGGTTGTATTTGTATTTTTGAAAATAACACAGCTTGGGGGTTTATTTTTATTATTTTCTGAGATACAGCTCAGGGTTGTATTTGTATTTTTGAAAATAACACAGCTTGGGGGTGTATTTGTATCATTTTCCAAGATACAGCTATGGGTTGTATTTGTATTTTGGAAAATAACGCATCTTGGGTGTGTATATGTATTATTTTCCGAGATTCAGCTCAGGGTTGTATTTGTATTTTGCAAAATAACACAGGTTGGGGGTGTATTTGTGTTATTTTCCGAGATAAAGCTAAGGGCTTTATTTGTATTTTTGTAAATAACACAGCTTTGGGGTGTATTTGTTCTATTTTCCGATATAGAGCTAAGGGCTGTATTTGTATTTTTGAAAATAACAAATCTTGGGGGTGTATTTGTATTATTTTCCTAGATACAGCTAAGGGTTGTATTTGTATTTTTGAAAATAACAAATCTTGGGGGTGTATTTGTATTATTTTCCTAGACACAGCTCAGGGTTGTATTTGTATTTTTGAAAATAACACAGCTTTGGGGTGTATTTGTATTATTTTCCGAGTTACAGCTCAGGGTTGTATTTGTATTTTTGAAAATAACACAGCTTTGGGGTGTATTTGTATTATTTTCCGAGATACAACTAAGGATTGTATTTGTATTTTTGAAAATAACACAGCCTGGAGGAGTATTTGTATTATTTTCCGAGATACAACTAAGGGTTGTATTTGTATTTTTGAAAATAACACAGTTTGGGGGTGTATTTTTATTATTTTCCGAGATACAGCTAAGGATTTTATTTGTATTTTTGAAAATAACACAGCTTGGGAGTGTATTTGTATTATTTTCCGAGATACTGCTATGGGTTGTATTTGTATTTTTGAAAATAACACAGTTTGGGGGTGTATTTGTATTATTTTCTGAGATACATTTCAGAGTTGTATTTGTATTTTTGAAAATAACACGACTTGGGGGTGTATTTGTATTATTTTCCAGGATACAGCTATGGGTTGTATTTGTATTTTTGAAAATAGCAGAGATTGGGGGTGTATTTGTATTATTTTCCGAGATAGAGCTCAGGGTTTTATTTGTATTTTGGAATATAACACAGCTTGGGGGTGTATTTGTATTATTTTCCGAGATACAGCTAAGGGTTTTATTTGTATTTTTGAAAATAACACAGCTTGGGGGTGTATTTGTATTATTTTCCGAGATACAGCTAAGGCTTGTATTTGTATTTTTGAAAATAACACAGCTTGGGTGTGTATTTGTATTATTTTCCGAGATACTGCTCTGGGTTGTATTTGTATTTTTGAAAATAACACAGTTTGGGGGTGTATTTGTATTATTTTCTGAGATACATTTCAGAGTTGTATTTTTATTTTTGAAAATAACACGACTTGGGGGTGTATTTGTATTATTTTCCAAGACACAGCTATGGGTTGTATTTGTATTTTTGAAAATAACACAGCTTGGGGGTGTATTTGTATTATTTTCCGATATACAGCTCAGGGTTTTATTTGCATTTTAGAAAATAACACAGCTTGGGGGTGTATTTATATTATTTTCCAAGATAGAGCTATGGGTTGTATTTGTATTTTTGAAAATAACACAGCTTGGCGGTGTATTTGTATTATTTTCCGAGATACAGCTAAGGGATTTATTTGTATTTTTGAAAATAACACATCTTGGGGGTGTATTTGTATTATTTTCCGAGATACAACTAAGGGTTGTATTTGTATTTTTGAAAATAACACAGCTTCTGGGTGAATTTGTATTATTTTCCAAGATACAGCTATGGGTTTTATTTTTGTTTTTGAAAATTACACAGCTTGGGGGTGTATTTGTATTATTTTCCCAGATAGAGCTCAGGGTTGTATTTGTATTTTTGAAAATAACACAGCTTGGGAGTTTATTTGTATTAATTGCCGAGATACAGCTCTGTGTTTTATTTGTATTTTTGAAAATAACAGAGCTTGGGGTTGTATTTGTATTATTTTCCAAGATACAGCTATGGGTTGTATTTGTATTATTGAAAATAACACAGCTTGGGGGTGTATTTGTATTATTTTCCGAGATACAGCTCAAGGTTGTATTTGTATTTTTGAAAATAACACAGCTTGGGGGTGTATTTGTATTATTTTCCAAGTTACAGCTATTGATTGTATTAGTATTTTTGAAAATAACACAGCTTGGGGGTGCTATTTGTATTATTATCCGAGATACAGCTCCGGGTTGTATTTGTATTTTACAAAATAACACAGCTTGGGGGTGTATTTGTATTATTTTCCGAGATACAGCTAAGGGTTATATTTGTATTTTTGAAATATACACAACTTGGGGGTGTATTTGTATTATTTTCCGAGATACAGCTAAGGGTTGTATTTGTATTTTTGAAAATAACACAGCTTGCGGGTGTATTTGTAATATTTTCCCAGATACAGATAAGGTTTGTATTTGTCTTTTGGAAAATAACACAGCTTGGGGGTGTATTTGTACTATTTTCCGATATAGAGCTAAGGGCTGTATTTGTATTTTTGAAAATAACAAAACTTGGGGGTGTATTTGTATTATTTCCCGAGATACAGCTAAGGGTTGTATTTGTATTTTTGAATATAACACAGCTTGGGGGTGTATTTGTATTATTTTATGAGATAAAGCTAAGGGTTGTATTTCTATTTTGGAGAATAACACAGCTTGTGAGTGTATTTGTATTATTTTCCGAGACACAGCTCAGGGTTGTATTTGTATTTTTGAAAATAACACAGCTTTGGGGTGTATTTGTATTATTTTCCGAGTTACAGCTCAGGGTTGTATTTGTATTTTTGAAAATAACACAGCTTTGGGGTGTATTTGTATTATTTTCCGAGATACAGCTATGGGTTGTATTTGTATTTTTGAAAATAACACAGCTTGGGTGTGTATTTCTATTATTTTCCGAGATACCGCTCAGGGTTGTATTTGTATTTTTGAAAATAACACAGCTTGTGGGTGTATTTGTATTATTTTCCAAGATACCGCTATGGGATTTATTTGTATTTTTAAAAATAACACAGCTTGGGTGTGTATTTGTATTATTTTCCAAGATACAGCTCAGGGTTGTATTTGTATTTTGGAAACTAACACAGCTTGGGTGTGTATTTGTATTATTTTCCGAGATACTGCTATTGGTTGTATTTGTATTTTTGAAAATAACACAGCTTGGGGGTTTATTTTTATTATTTTCTGAGATACAGCTCAGGGTTGTATTTGTATTTTTGAAAATAACACAGCTTGGGGGTGTATTTGTATCATTTTCCAAGATACAGCTATGGGTTGTATTTGTATTTTGGAAAATAACGCATCTTGGGTGTGTATATGTATTATTTTCCGAGATTCAGCTCAGGGTTGTATTTGTATTTTGCAAAATAACACAGGTTGGGGTTGTATTTGTGTTATTTTCCGAGATAAAGCTAAGGGCTTTATTTGTATTTTTGTAAATAACACAGCTTTGGGGTGTATTTGTACTATTTTCCGATATAGAGCTAAGGGCTGTATTTGTATTTTTGAAAATAACAAATCTTGGGGGTGTATTTGTATTATTTTCCTAGATACAGCTAAGGGTTGTATTTGTATTTTTGAAAATAACAAATCTTGGGGGTGTATTTGTATTATTTTCCGAGACACAGCTCAGGGTTGTATTTGTATTTTTGAAAATAACACAGCTTTGGGGTGTATTTGTATTATTTTCCGAGTTACAGCTCAGGGTTGTATTTGTATTTTTGAAAATAACACAGCTTTGGGGTGTATTTGTATTATTTTCCGAGATACAACTAAGGATTGTATTTGTATTTTTGAAAATAACACAGCCTGGAGGAGTATTTGTATTATTTTCCGAGATACAACTAAGGGTTGTATTTGTATTTTTGAAAATAACACAGTTTGGGGGTGTATTTGTATTATTTTCCGAGATACAGCTAAGGATTTTATTTGTATTTTTGAAAATAACACAGCTTGGGAGTGAATTTGTATTATTTTCCGAGATACTGATATGGGTTGTATTTGTATTTTTGAAAATAACACAGTTTTGGGGTGTATTTGTATTATTTTCTGAGATACATTTCAGAGTTGTATTTGTATTTTTGAAAATAACACGACTTGGGGGTGTATTTGTATTATTTTCCAGGATACAGCTATGGGTTGTATTTGTATTTTTGAAAATAGCAGAGATTGGGGGTGTATTTGTATTATTTTCTGAGATAGAGTTCAGGGTTTTATTTGTATTTTGGAATATAACACAGCTTGGGGGTGTATTTGTATTATTTTCCGAGATACAGCTAAGGGTTTTATTTGTATTTTTGAAAATAACACAGCTTGGGGGTGTATTTGTATTATTTTCCGAGATACAGCTAAGGCTTGTATTTGTATTTTTGAAAATAACACAGCTTGGGTGTGTATTTGTATTATTTTCCGAGATACTGCTCTGGGTTGTATTTGTATTTTTGAAAATAACACAGTTTGGGGGTGTATTTGTATTATTTTCTGAGATACATTTCAGAGTTGTATTTTTATTTTTGAAAATAACACGACTTGGGGGTGTATTTGTATTATTTTCCAAGACACAGCTATGGGTTGTATTTGTATTTTTGAAAATAACACAGCTTGGGGGTGTATTTGTATTATTTTCCGATATACAGCTCAGGGTTTTATTTGCATTTTAGAAAATAACACAGCTTGGGGGTGTATTTATATTATTTTCCAAGATAGAGCTATGGGTTGTATTTGTATTTTTGAAAATAACACAGCTTGGCGGTGTATTTGTATTATTTTCCGAGATACAGCTAAGGGATTTATTTGTATTTTTGAAAATAACACATCTTGGGGGTGTATTTGTATTATTTTCCGAGATACAACTAAGGGTTGTATTTGTATTTTTGAAAATAACACAGCTTCTGGGTGAATTTGTATTATTTTCCAAGATACAGCTATGGGTTTTATTTTTGTTTTTGAAAATTACACAGCTTGGGGGTGTATTTGTATTATTTTCCCAGATAGAGCTCAGGGTTGTATTTGTATTTTTGAAAATAACACAGCTTGGGAGTTTATTTGTATTAATTGCCGAGATACAGCTCTGTGTTTTATTTGTATTTTTGAAAATAACAGAGCTTGGGGTTGTATTTGTATTATTTTCCAAGATACAGCTATGGGTTGTATTTGTATTATTGAAAATAACACAGCTTGGGGGTGTATTTGTATTATTTTCCGAGAAACAGCTCAAGGTTGTATTTGTATTTTTGAAAATAACACAGCTTGGGGGTGTATTTGTATTATTTTCCAAGTTACAGCTATGGATTGTATTAGTATTTTTGAAAATAACACAGCTTGGGGGTGCTATTTGTATTATTATCCGAGATACAGCTCAGGGTTGTATTTGTATTTTACAAAATAACACAGCTTGGGGGTGTATTTGTATTATTTTCCGAGATACAGCTAAGGGTTATATTTGTATTTTTGAAATATACACAACTTGGGGGTGTATTTGTATTATTTTCCGAGATACAGCTAAGGGTTGTATTTGTATTTTTGAAAATAACACAGCTTGCGGGTGTATTTGTAATATTTTCCCAGATACAGATAAGGTTTGTATTTGTCTTTTGGAAAATAACACAGCTTGGGGGTGTATTTGTACTATTTTCCGATATAGAGCTAAGGGCTGTATTTGTATTTTTGAAAATAACAAAACTTGGGGGTGTATTTGTATTATTTCCCGAGATACAGCTAAGGGTTGTATTTGTATTTTTGAAAATAACACAGCTTGGGGGTGTATTTGTATTATTTTATGAGATAAAGCTAAGGGTTGTATTTCTATTTTGGAGAATAACACAGCTTGTGAGTGTATTTGTATTATTTTCCGAGACACAGCTCAGGGTTGTATTTGTATTTTTGAAAATAACACAGCTTTGGGGTGTATTTGTATTATTTTCCGAGTTACAGCTCAGGGTTGTATTTGTATTTTTGAAAATAACACAGCTTTGGGGTGTATTTGTATTATTTTCCGAGATACAGCTATGGGTTGTATTTGTATTTTTGAAAATAACACAGCTTGGGTGTGTATTTCTATTATTTTCCGAGATACCGCTCAGGGTTGTATTTGTATTTTTGAAAATAACACAGCTTGTGGGTGTATTTGTATTATTTTCCAAGATCCCGCTATGGGATTTATTTGTATTTTTAAAAATAACACAGCTTGGGTGTGTATTTGTATTATTTTCCAAGATACAGCTCAGGGTTGTATTTGTATTTTGGAAACTAACACAGCTTGGGTGTGTATTTGTATTATTTTCCGAGATACTGCTATTGGTTGTATTTGTATTTTTGAAAATAACACAGCTTGGGGGTGTATTTTTATTATTTTCTGAGATACAGCTCAGGGTTGTATTTGTATTTTTGAAAATAACACAGCTTGGGGGTGTATTTGTATCATTTTCCAAGATACAGCTATGGGTTGTATTTGTATTTTGGAAATTACGCATCTTGGGTGTGTATATGTATTATTTTCCGAGATTCAGCTCAGGGTTGTATTTGTATTTTGCAAAATAACACAGGTTGGGGGTGTATTTGTGTTATTTTCCGAGATAAAGCTAAGGGCTTTATTTGTATTTTTGTAAATAACACAGCTTTGGGGTGTATTTGTACTATTTTCCGATATAGAGCTAAGGGCTGTATTTGTATTTTTGAAAATAACAAATCTTGGGGGTGTATTTGTATTATTTTCCTAGATACAGCTAAGGGTTGTATTTGTATTTTTGAAAATAACAAATCTTGGGGGTGTATTTGTATTATTTTCCGAGACACAGCTCAGGGTTGTATTTGTATTTTTGAAAATAACACAGCTTTGGGGTGTATTTGTATTATTTTCCGAGTTACAGCTCAGGGTTGTATTTGTATTTTTGAAAATAACACAGCTTTGGGGTGTATTTGTATTATTTTCCGAGATACAACTAAGGATTGTATTTGTATTTTTGAAAATAACACAGCCTGGAGGAGTATTTGTATTATTTTCCGAGATACAACTAAGGGTTGTATTTGTATTTTTGAAAATAACACAGTTTGGGGGTGTATTTGTATTATTTTCCGAGATACAGCTAAGGATTTTATTTGTATTTTTGAAAATAACACAGCTTGGGAGTGTATTTGTATTATTTTCCGAGATACTGCTATGGGTTGTATTTGTATTTTTGAAAATAACACAGTTTGGGGGTGTATTTGTATTATTTTCTGAGATACATTTCAGAGTTGTATTTGTATTTTTGAAAATAACACGACTTGGGGGTGTATTTGTATTATTTTCCAGGATACAGCTATGGGTTGTATTTGTATTTTTGAAAATAGCAGAGATTGGGGGTGTATTTGTATTATTTTCCGAGATAGAGCTCAGGGTTTTATTTGTATTTTGGAATATAACACAGCTTGGGGGTGTATTTGTATTATTTTCCGAGATACAGCTAAGGGTTTTATTTGTATTTTTGAAAATAACACAGCTTGGGGGTGTATTTGTATTATTTTCCGAGATACAGCTAAGGCTTGTATTTGTATTTTTGAAAATAACACAGCTTGGGTGTGTATTTGTATTATTTTCCGAGATACTGCTCTGGGTTGTATTTGTATTTTTGAAAATAACACAGTTTGGGGGTGTATTTGTATTATTTTCTGAGATACATTTCAGAGTTGTATTTTTATTTTTGAAAATAACACGACTTGGGGGTGTATTTGTATTATTTTCCAAGACACAGCTATGGGTTGTATGTGTATTTTTGAAAATAACACAGCTTGGGGGTGTATTTGTATTATTTTCCGATATACAGCTCAGGGTTTTATTTGCATTTTAGAAAATAACACAGCTTGGGGGTGTATTTATATTATTTTCCAAGATAGAGCTATGGGTTGTATTTGTATTTTTGAAAATAACACAGCTTGGCGGTGTATTTGTATTATTTTCCGAGATACAGCTAAGGGATTTATTTGTATTTTTGAAAATAACACATCTTGGGGGTGTATTTGTATTATTTTCCGAGATACAACTAAGGGTTGTATTTGTATTTTTGAAAATAACACAGCTTCTGGGTGAATTTGTATTATTTTCCAAGATACAGCTATGGGTTTTATTTTTGTTTTTGAAAATTACACAGCTTGGGGGTGTATTTGTATTATTTTCCCAGATAGAGCTCAGGGTTGTATTTGTATTTTTGAAAATAACACAGCTTGGGAGTTTATTTGTATTAATTGCCGAGATACAGCTCTGTGTTTTATTTGTATTTTTGAAAATAACAGAGCTTGGGGTTGTATTTGTATTATTTTCCAAGATACAGCTATGGGTTGTATTTGTATTATTGAAAATAACACAGCTTGGGGGTGTATTTGTATTATTTTCCGAGAAACAGCTCAAGGTTGTATTTGTATTTTTGAAAATAACACAGCTTGGGGGTGTATTTGTATTATTTTCCAAGTTACAGCTATGGATTGTATTAGTTTTTTTGAAAATAACACAGCTTGGGGGTGCTATTTGTATTATTATCCGAGATACAGCTCAGGGTTGTATTTGTATTTTACAAAATAACACAGCTTGGGGGTGTATTTGTATTATTTTCCGAGATACAGCTAAGGGTTATATTTGTATTTTTGAAATATACACAACTTGGGGGTGTATTTGTATTATTTTCCGAGATACAGCTAAGGGTTGTATTTGTATTTTTGAAAATAACACAGCTTGCGGGTGTATTTGTAATATTTTCCCAGATACAGATAAGGTTTGTATTTGTCTTTTGGAAAATAACACAGCTTGGGGGTGTATTTGTACCATTTTCCGATATAGAGCTAAGGGCTGTATTTGTATTTTTGAAAATAACAAAACTTGGGGGTGTATTTGTATTATTTCCCGAGATACAGCTAAGGGTTGTATTTGTATTTTTGAAAATAACACAGCATGGGGGTGTATTTGTATTATTTTATGAGATAAAGCTAAGGGTTGTATTTCTATTTTGGAGAATAACACAGCTTGTGAGTGTATTTGTATTATTTTCCGAGACACAGCTCAGGGTTGTATTTGTATTTTTGAAAATAACACAGCTTTGGGGTGTATTTGTATTATTTTCCGAGTTACAGCTCAGGGTTGTATTTGTATTTTTGAAAATAACACAGCTTTGGGGTGTATTTGTATTATTTTCCGAGATACAGCTATGGGTTGTATTTGTATTTTTGAAAATAACACAGCTTGGGGGTGTATTTCTATTATTTTCCGAGATACCGCTCAGGGTTGTATTTGTATTTTTGAAAATAACACAGCTTGTGGGTGTATTTGTATTATTTTCCAAGATACCGCTATGGGATTTATTTGTATTTTTAAAAATAACACAGCTTGGGTGTGTATTTGTATTATTTTCCAAGATACAGCTCAGGGTTGTATTTGTATTTTGGAAACTAACACAGCTTGGGTGTGTATTTGTATTATTTTCCGAGATACTGCTATTGGTTGTATTTGTATTTTTGAAAATAACACAGCTTGGGGGTTTATTTTTATTATTTTCTGAGATACAGCTCAGGGTTGTATTTGTATTTTTGAAAATAACACAGCTTGGGGGTGTATTTGTATCATTTTCCAAGATACAGCTATGGGTTGTATTTGTATTTTGGAAAATAACGCATCTTGGGTGTGTATATGTATTATTTTCCGAGATTCAGCTCAGGGTTGTATTTGTATTTTGCAAAATAACACAGGTTGGGGGTGTATTTGTGTTATTTTCCGAGATAAAGCTAAGGGCTTTATTTGTATTTTTGTAAATAACACAGCTTTGGGGTGTATTTGTACTATTTTCCGATATAGAGCTAAGGGCTGTATTTGTATTTTTGAAAATAACAACACTTAGGGGTGTATTTGTATTATTTTCAGAGATACAGCTAAGGGTTGTATTTCTATTTTTGAAAATAACACAGCTTGTGGGTGTATTTGTATTATTTTACGAGATAAAGCTAAGGGTTGTATTTCTATTTTGGAAAATAACACAGCTTGTGAGTGTATTTGTATTATTTTCCGAGACACAGCTCAGGGTTGTATATTTATTTTTGAAAATAACACAGCTTGGGGGTGTATTTGTATTATTTTCCGAGTTACAGCTCAGGGTTGTATTTGTATTTTTGAAAATAACACAGCTTGGGGGTGTATTTGTATTATTTTCCGAGATACAGCTCAAGGTTGTATTTGTATTTTTGAAAATAACACAGCTTGGGGGTGTATTTGTATTATTTTCCAATATACAGCTATGGGTTGTATTTGTATTTTTGAAAATAACACAGCTTGGGGGTGTATTTGTATTATTTTCCGAGATACAGCTCAGGTTTGTATTTGTATTTTACAAAATAACACAGCTTGGGGGTGTATTTATATTATTTTCCGAGATACAGCTAAGGGTTGTATTTGTATTTCTGAAAATAAACGAACTTGGGGGTGTATTTGTATTATTTTCCGAGATACAGCTAAGGGTTGTATTTGTATTTTTGAAAATAACACAGCTTGCGGGTGTATTTGTGTTACTTTCCCAGATACAGATAAGGTTTGTATTTGTATTTTGGAAAATAACACAGCTTGGGGGTGTATTTGTACTATTTTCCGACATAGAGCTAAGGGCTGTATTTGTATTTTTGAAAATAACAAATCTTGGGGGTGTATTTGTATTATTTTCCTAGATACAGCTAAGGGTTGTATTTGTATTTTTGAAAATAACAAATCTTGGGGGTGTATTTGTATTATTTTCCGAGACACAGCTCAGGGTTGTATTTGTATTTTTGAAAATAACACAGCTTTGGGGTGTGTTTGTATTATTTTCCGAGTTACAGCTCAGGGTTGTATTTGTATTTTTGAAAATAACACAGCTTTGGGGTGTATTTGTATTATTTTCCGAGATACAGCTAAGGATTGTATTTGTATTTTTGAAAATAACACAGCCTGGAGGAGTATTTGTATTATTTTCCGAGATACAACTAAGGGTTGTATTTGTATTTTTGAAAATAACACAGTTTGGGGGTGTATTTGTATTATTTTCCGAGATACAGCTAAGGATTGTATTTGTATTTTTGAAAATAACACAGCCTGGAGGAGTATTTGTATTATTTTCCGAGATACAACTAAGGGTTGTATTTGTATTTTTGAAAATAACACAGTTTGGGGGTGTATTTGTATTATTTTCCGAGATACAGCTAAGGATTTTATTTGTATTTTTGAAAATAACACAGCTTGGGAGTGTATTTGTATTATTTTCCGAGATACTGCTATGGGTTGTATTTGCATTTTTGAAAATAACACAGTTTGGGGGTGTATTTGTATTATTTTCTGAGATACATTTCAGAGTTGTATTTGTATTTTTGAAAATAACACGACTTGGGGGTGTATTTGTATTATTTTCCAGGATACAGCTATGGGTTGTATTTGTATTTTTGAAAATAGCAGAGATTGGGGGTGTATTTGTATTATTTTCCGAGATAGAGCTCAGGGTTTTATTTGTATTTTGGAATATAACACAGCTTGGGGGTGTATTTGTATTATTTTCCGAGATACAGCTAAGGGTTTTATTTGTATTTTTGAAAATAACACAGCTTGGGGGTGTATTTGTATTATTTTCCGAGATACAGCTAAGGCTTGTATTTGTATTTTTGAAAATAACACAGCTTGGGTGTGTATTTGTATTATTTTCCGAGATACTGCTCTGGGTTGTATTTGTATTTTTGAAAATAACACAGTTTGGGGGTGTATTTGTATTATTTTCTGAGATACATTTCAGAGTTGTATTTTTATTTTTGAAAATAACACGACTTGGGGGTGTATTTGTATTATTTTCCAAGACACAGCTATGGGTTGTATGTGTATTTTTGAAAATAACACAGCTTGGGGGTGTATTTGTATTATTTTCCGATATACAGCTCAGGGTTTTATTTGCATTTTAGAAAATAACACAGCTTGGGGGTGTATTTATATTATTTTCCAAGATAGAGCTATGGGTTGTATTTGTATTTTTGAAAATAACACAGCTTGGCGGTGTATTTGTATTATTTTCCGAGATACAGCTAAGGGATTTATTTGTATTTTTGAAAATAACACATCTTGGGGGTGTATTTGTATTATTTTCCGAGATACAACTAAGGGTTGTATTTGTATTTTTGAAAATAACACAGCTTCTGGGTGAATTTGTATTATTTTCCAAGATACAGCTATGGGTTTTATTTTTGTTTTTGAAAATTACACAGCTTGGGGGTGTATTTGTATTATTTTCCCAGATAGAGCTCAGGGTTGTATTTGTATTTTTGAAAATAACACAGCTTGGGAGTTTATTTGTATTAATTGCCGAGATACAGCTCTGTGTTTTATTTGTATTTTTGAAAATAACAGAGCTTGGGGTTGTATTTGTATTATTTTCCAAGATACAGCTATGGGTTGTATTTGTATTATTGAAAATAACACAGCTTGGGGGTGTATTTGTATTATTTTCCGAGAAACAGCTCAAGGTTGTATTTGTATTTTTGAAAATAACACAGCTTGGGGGTGTATTTGTATTATTTTCCAAGTTACAGCTATGGATTGTATTAGTTTTTTTGAAAATAACACAGCTTGGGGGTGCTATTTGTATTATTATCCGAGATACAGCTCAGGGTTGTATTTGTATTTTACAAAATAACACAGCTTGGGGGTGTATTTGTATTATTTTCCGAGATACAGCTAAGGGTTATATTTGTATTTTTGAAATATACACAACTTGGGGGTGTATTTGTATTATTTTCCGAGATACAGCTAAGGGTTGTATTTGTATTTTTGAAAATAACACAGCTTGCGGGTGTATTTGTAATATTTTCCCAGATACAGATAAGGTTTGTATTTGTCTTTTGGAAAATAACACAGCTTGGGGGTGTATTTGTACCATTTTCCGATATAGAGCTAAGGGCTGTATTTGTATTTTTGAAAATAACAAAACTTGGGGGTGTATTTGTATTATTTCCCGAGATACAGCTAAGGGTTGTATTTGTATTTTTGAAAATAACACAGCATGGGGGTGTATTTGTATTATTTTATGAGATAAAGCTAAGGGTTGTATTTCTATTTTGGAGAATAACACAGCTTGTGAGTGTATTTGTATTATTTTCCGAGACACAGCTCAGGGTTGTATTTGTATTTTTGAAAATAACACAGCTTTGGGGTGTATTTGTATTATTTTCCGAGTTACAGCTCAGGGTTGTATTTGTATTTTTGAAAATAACACAGCTTTGGGGTGTATTTGTATTATTTTCCGAGATACAGCTATGGGTTGTATTTGTATTTTTGAAAATAACACAGCTTGGGGGTGTATTTCTATTATTTTCCGAGATACCGCTCAGGGTTGTATTTGTATTTTTGAAAATAACACAGCTTGTGGGTGTATTTGTATTATTTTCCAAGATACCGCTATGGGATTTATTTGTATTTTTAAAAATAACACAGCTTGGGTGTGTATTTGTATTATTTTCCAAGATACAGCTCAGGGTTGTATTTGTATTTTGGAAACTAACACAGCTTGGGTGTGTATTTGTATTATTTTCCGAGATACTGCTATTGGTTGTATTTGTATTTTTGAAAATAACACAGCTTGGGGGTTTATTTTTATTATTTTCTGAGATACAGCTCAGGGTTGTATTTGTATTTTTGAAAATAACACAGCTTGGGGGTGTATTTGTATCATTTTCCAAGATACAGCTATGGGTTGTATTTGTATTTTGGAAAATAACGCATCTTGGGTGTGTATATGTATTATTTTCCGAGATTCAGCTCAGGGTTGTATTTGTATTTTGCAAAATAACACAGGTTGGGGGTGTATTTGTGTTATTTTCCGAGATAAAGCTAAGGGCTTTATTTGTATTTTTGTAAATAACACAGCTTTGGGGTGTATTTGTACTATTTTCCGATATAGAGCTAAGGGCTGTATTTGTATTTTTGAAAATAACAACACTTAGGGGTGTATTTGTATTATTTTCAGAGATACAGCTAAGGGTTGTATTTCTATTTTTGAAAATAACACAGCTTGTGGGTGTATTTGTATTATTTTACGAGATAAAGCTAAGGGTTGTATTTCTATTTTGGAAAATAACACAGCTTGTGAGTGTATTTGTATTATTTTCCGAGACACAGCTCAGGGTTGTATATTTATTTTTGAAAATAACACAGCTTGGGGGTGTATTTGTATTATTTTCCGAGTTACAGCTCAGGGTTGTATTTGTATTTTTGAAAATAACACAGCTTGGGGGTGTATTTGTATTATTTTCCGAGATACAGCTCAAGGTTGTATTTGTATTTTTGAAAATAACACAGCTTGGGGGTGTATTTGTATTATTTTCCAATATACAGCTATGGGTTGTATTTGTATTTTTGAAAATAACACAGCTTGGGGGTGTATTTGTATTATTTTCCGAGATACAGCTCAGGTTTGTATTTGTATTTTACAAAATAACACAGCTTGGGGGTGTATTTATATTATTTTCCGAGATACAGCTAAGGGTTGTATTTGTATTTCTGAAAATAAACGAACTTGGGGGTGTATTTGTATTATTTTCCGAGATACAGCTAAGGGTTGTATTTGTATTTTTGAAAATAACACAGCTTGCGGGTGTATTTGTGTTACTTTCCCAGATACAGATAAGGTTTGTATTTGTATTTTGGAAAATAACACAGCTTGGGGGTGTATTTGTACTATTTTCCGACATAGAGCTAAGGGCTGTATTTGTATTTTTGAAAATAACAAATCTTGGGGGTGTATTTGTATTATTTTCCTAGATACAGCTAAGGGTTGTATTTGTATTTTTGAAAATAACAAATCTTGGGGGTGTATTTGTATTATTTTCCGAGACACAGCTCAGGGTTGTATTTGTATTTTTGAAAATAACACAGCTTTGGGGTGTGTTTGTATTATTTTCCGAGTTACAGCTCAGGGTTGTATTTGTATTTTTGAAAATAACACAGCTTTGGGGTGTATTTGTATTATTTTCCGAGATACAGCTAAGGATTGTATTTGTATTTTTGAAAATAACACAGCCTGGAGGAGTATTTGTATTATTTTCCGAGATACAACTAAGGGTTGTATTTGTATTTTTGAAAATAACACAGTTTGGGGGTGTATTTGTATTATTTTCCGAGATACAGCTAAGGATTGTATTTGTATTTTTGAAAATAACACAGCCTGGAGGAGTATTTGTATTATTTTCCGAGATACAACTAAGGGTTGTATTTGTATTTTTGAAAATAACACAGTTTGGGGGTGTATTTGTATTATTTTCCGAGATACAGCTAAGGATTTTATTTGTATTTTTGAAAATAACACAGCTTGGGAGTGTATTTGTATTATTTTCCGAGATACTGCTATGGGTTGTATTTGCATTTTTGAAAATAACACAGTTTGGGGGTGTATTTGTATTATTTTCTGAGATACATTTCAGAGTTGTATTTGTATTTTTGAAAATAACACGACTTGGGGGTGTATTTGTATTATTTTCCAGGATACAGCTATGGGTTGTATTTGTATTTTTGAAAATAGCAGAGATTGGGGGTGTATTTGTATTATTTTCCGAGATAGAGCTCAGGGTTTTATTTGTATTTTGGAATATAACACAGCTTGGGGGTGTATTTGTATTATTTTCCGAGATACAGCTAAGGGTTTTATTTGTATTTTTGAAAATAACACAGCTTGGGGGTGTATTTGTATTATTTTCCGAGATACAGCTAAGGCTTGTATTTGTATTTTTGAAAATAACACAGCTTGGGTGTGTATTTGTATTATTTTCCGAGATACTGCTCTGGGTTGTATTTGTATTTTTGAAAATAACACAGTTTGGGGGTGTATTTGTATTATTTTCTGAGATACATTTCAGAGTTGTATTTTTATTTTTGAAAATAACACGACTTGGGGGTGTATTTGTATTATTTTCCAAGACACAGCTATGGGTTGTATGTGTATTTTTGAAAATAACACAGCTTGGGGGTGTATTTGTATTATTTTCCGATATACAGCTCAGGGTTTTATTTGCATTTTAGAAAATAACACAGCTTGGGGGTGTATTTATATTATTTTCCAAGATAGAGCTATGGGTTGTATTTGTATTTTTGAAAATAACACAGCTTGGCGGTGTATTTGTATTATTTTCCGAGATACAGCTAAGGGATTTATTTGTATTTTTGAAAATAACACATCTTGGGGGTGTATTTGTATTATTTTCCGAGATACAACTAAGGGTTGTATTTGTATTTTTGAAAATAACACAGCTTCTGGGTGAATTTGTATTATTTTCCAAGATACAGCTATGGGTTTTATTTTTGTTTTTGAAAATTACACAGCTTGGGGGTGTATTTGTATTATTTTCCCAGATAGAGCTCAGGGTTGTATTTGTATTTTTGAAAATAACACAGCTTGGGAGTTTATTTGTATTAATTGCCGAGATACAGCTCTGTGTTTTATTTGTATTTTTGAAAATAACAGAGCTTGGGGTTGTATTTGTATTATTTTCCAAGATACAGCTATGGGTTGTATTTGTATTATTGAAAATAACACAGCTTGGGGGTGTATTTGTATTATTTTCCGAGAAACAGCTCAAGGTTGTATTTGTATTTTTGAAAATAACACAGCTTGGGGGTGTATTTGTATTATTTTCCAAGTTACAGCTATGGATTGTATTAGTTTTTTTGAAAATAACACAGCTTTAGGGTGCTATTTGTATTATTATCCGAGATACAGCTCAGGGTTGTATTTGTATTTTACAAAATAACACAGCTTGGGGGTGTATTTGTATTATTTTCCGAGATACAGCTAAGGGTTATATTTGTATTTTTGAAATATACACAACTTGGGGGTGTATTTGTATTATTTTCCGAGATACAGCTAAGGGTTGTATTTGTATTTTTGAAAATAACACAGCTTGCGGGTGTATTTGTAATATTTTCCCAGATACAGATAAGGTTTGTATTTGTCTTTTGGAAAATAACACAGCTTGGGGGTGTATTTGTACCATTTTCCGATATAGAGCTAAGGGCTGTATTTGTATTTTTGAAAATAACAAAACTTGGGGGTGTATTTGTATTATTTCCCGAGATACAGCTAAGGGTTGTATTTGTATTTTTGAAAATAACACAGCATGGGGGTGTATTTGTATTATTTTATGAGATAAAGCTAAGGGTTGTATTTCTATTTTGGAGAATAACACAGCTTGTGAGTGTATTTGTATTATTTTCTGAGACACAGCTCAGGGTTGTATTTGTATTTTTGAAAATAACACAGCTTTGGGGTGTATTTGTATTATTTTCCGAGTTACAGCTCAGGGTTGTATTTGTATTTTTGAAAATAACACAGCTTTGGGGTGTATTTGTATTATTTTCCGAGATACAGCTATGGGTTGTATTTGTATTTTTGAAAATAACACAGCTTGGGTGTGTATTTCTATTATTTTCCGAGATACCGCTCAGGGTTGTATTTGTATTTTTGAAAATAACACAGCTTGTGGGTGTATTTGTATTATTTTCCAAGATACCGCTATGGGATTTATTTGTATTTTTAAAAATAACACAGCTTGGGTGTGTATTTGTATTATTTTCCAAGATACAGCTCAGGGTTGTATTTGTATTTTGGAAACTAACACAGCTTGGGTGTGTATTTGTATTATTTTCCGAGATACTGCTATTGGTTGTATTTGTATTTTTGAAAATAACACAGCTTGGGGGTTTATTTTTATTATTTTCTGAGATACAGCTCAGGGTTGTATTTGTATTTTTGAAAATAACACAGCTTGGGGGTGTATTTGTATCATTTTCCAAGATACAGCTATGGGTTGTATTTGTATTTTGGAAAATAACGCATCTTGGGTGTGTATATGTATTATTTTCCGAGATTCAGCTCAGGGTTGTATTTGTATTTTGCAAAATAACACAGGTTGGGGGTGTATTTGTGTTATTTTCCGAGATAAAGCTAAGGGCTTTATTTGTATTTTTGTAAATAACACAGCTTTGGGGTGTATTTGTACTATTTTCCGATATAGAGCTAAGGGCTGTATTTGTATTTTTGAAAATAACAACACTTAGGGGTGTATTTGTATTATTTTCAGAGATACAGCTAAGGGTTGTATTTCTATTTTTGAAAATAACACAGCTTGTGGGTGTATTTGTATTATTTTACGAGATAAAGCTAAGGGTTGTATTTCTATTTTGGAAAATAACACAGCTTGTGAGTGTATTTGTATTATTTTCCGAGACACAGCTCAGGGTTGTATATTTATTTTTGAAAATAACACAGCTTGGGGGTGTATTTGTATTATTTTCCGAGTTACAGCTCAGGGTTGTATTTGTATTTTTGAAAATAACACAGCTTGGGGGTGTATTTGTATTATTTTCCGAGATACAGCTCAAGGTTGTATTTGTATTTTTGAAAATAACACAGCTTGGGGGTGTATTTGTATTATTTTCCAATATACAGCTATGGGTTGTATTTGTATTTTTGAAAATAACACAGCTTGGGGGTGTATTTGTATTATTTTCCGAGATACAGCTCAGGTTTGTATTTGTATTTTACAAAATAACACAGCTTGGGGGTGTATTTATATTATTTTCCGAGATACAGCTAAGGGTTGTATTTGTATTTCTGAAAATAAACGAACTTGGGGGTGTATTTGTATTATTTTCCGAGATACAGCTAAGGGTTGTATTTGTATTTTTGAAAATAACACAGCTTGCGGGTGTATTTGTGTTACTTTCCCAGATACAGATAAGGTTTGTATTTGTATTTTGGAAAATAACACAGCTTGGGGGTGTATTTGTACTATTTTCCGACATAGAGCTAAGGGCTGTATTTGTATTTTTGAAAATAACAAATCTTGGGGGTGTATTTGTATTATTTTCCTAGATACAGCTAAGGGTTGTATTTGTATTTTTGAAAATAACAAATCTTGGGGGTGTATTTGTATTATTTTCCGAGACACAGCTCAGGGTTGTATTTGTATTTTTGAAAATAACACAGCTTTGGGGTGTATTTGTATTATTTTCCGAGTTACAGCTCAGGGTTGTATTTGTATTTTTGAAAATAACACAGCTTTGGGGTGTATTTGTATTATTTTCCGAGATACAGCTAAGGATTGTATTTGTATTTTTGAAAATAACACAGCCTGGAGGAGTATTTGTATTATTTTCCGAGATACAACTAAGGGTTGTATTTGTATTTTTGAAAATAACACAGTTTGGGGGTGTATTTGTATTATTTTCCGAGATACAGCTAAGGATTTTATTTGTATTTTTGAAAATAACACAGCTTGGGAGTGTATTTGTATTATTTTCCGAGATACTGCTATGGGTTGTATTTGTATTTTTGAAAATAACACAGTTTGGGGGTGTATTTGTATTATTTTCTGAGATACATTTCAGAGTTGTATTTGTATTTTTGAAAATAACACGACTTGGGGGTGTATTTGTATTATTTTCCAGTATACAGCTATGGGTTGTATTTGTATTTTTGAAAATAGCAGAGATTGGGGGTGTATTTGTATTATTTTCCGAGATAGAGCTCAGGGTTTTATTTGTATTTTGGAATATAACACAGCTTGGGGGTGTATTTGTATTATTTTCCGAGATACAGCTAAGGGTTTTATTTGTATTTTTGAAAATAACACAGCTTGGGGGTGTATTTGTATTATTTTCCGAGATACAGCTAAGGCTTGTATTTGTATTTTTGAAAATAACACAGCTTGGGTGTGTATTTGTATTATTTTCCGAGATACTGCTCTGGGTTGTATTTGTATTTTTGAAAATAACACAGTTTGGGGGTGTATTTGTATTATTTTCTGAGATACGTTTCAGAGTTGTATTTATATTTTTGAAAATAACACGACTTGGGGGTGTATTTGTATTATTTTCCAAGACACAGCTATGGGTTGTATTTGTATTTTTGAAAATAACACAGCTTGGGGGTGTATTTGTATTATTTTCCGATATACAGCTCAGGGTTTTATTTGCATTTTACAAAATAACACAGCTTGGGGGTGTATTTATATTATTTTCCAAGATAGAGCTATGGGTTGTATTTGTATTTTTGAAAATAACTCAGCTTGGCGGTGTATTTGTATTATTTTCCGAGATACAGCTAAGGGTTGTATTTGTATTTTTGAAAATAACACAGCTTGCGGGTGTATTTGTGTTACTTTCCCAGATACAGATAAGGTTTGTATTTGTATTTTGGAAAATAACACAGCTTGGGGGTGTATTTGTACTATTTTCCAACATAGAGCTAAGGGCTGTATTTGTATTTTTGAAAATAACAAATCTTGGGGGTGTATTTGTATTATTTTCCGAGACACAGCTCAGGGTTGTATTTGTATTTTTGAAAATAACACAGCTTTGGGGTGTATTTGTATTATTTTCCGAGTTACAGCTCAGGGTTGTATTTGTATTTTTGAAAATAACTCAGCTTGGCGGTGTATTTGTATTATTTTCCGAGATACAGCTAAGGGATTTATTTGTATTTTTGAAAATAACACATCTTGGGGGTGTATTTGTATTATTTTCCGAGATACAACTAAGGGTTGTATTTGTATTTTTGAAAATAACACAGCTTCTGGGTGAATTTGTATTATTTTCCAAGATACAGCTATGGGTTTTATTTTTGTTTTTGAAAATTACACAGCTTGGGGGTGTATTTGTATTATTTTCCCAGATAGAGCTCAGGGTTGTATTTGTATTTTTGAAAATAACACAGCTTGGGAGTTTATTTGTATTAATTGCCGAGATACAGCTCTGTGTTTTATTTGTATTTTTGAAAATAACAGAGCTTGGGGTTGTATTTGTATTATTTTCCAAGATACAGCTATGGGTTGTATTTGTATTATTGAAAATAACACAGCTTAGGGGTGTATTTGTATTATTTTCCGAGATACAGCTCAAGGTTGTATTTGTATTTTTGAAAATAACACAGCTTGTGGGTGTATTTGTATTATTTTCCAAGTTACAGCTATGGGTTGTATTAGTATTTTTGAAAATAACACAGCTTGGGGGTGCTATTTGTATTATTATCCGAGATACAGCTCAGGGTTGTATTTGTATTTTACAAAATAACACAGCTTGGGGGTGTATTTGTATTATTTTCCGAGATACAGCTAAGGGTTATATTTGTATTTTTGAAATATACACAACTTGGGGGTGTATTTGTATTATTTTCCGAGATACAGCTAAGGGTTGTATTTGTATTTTTGAAAATAACACAGCTTGCGGGTGTATTTGTAATATTTTCCCAGATACAGATAAGGTTTGTATTTGTCTTTTGGAAAATAACACAGCTTGGGGGTGTATTTGTACTATTTTCCGATATAGAGCTAAGGGCTGTATTTGTATTTTTGAAAATAACAAAACTTGGGGGTGTATTTGTATTATTTCCCGAGATACAGCTAAGGGTTGTATTTGTATTTTTGAAAATAACACAGCTTGGGGGTGTATTTGTATTATTTTCTGAGATAAAGCTAAGGGTTGTATTTCTATTTTGGAGAATAACACAGCTTGTGAGTGTATTTGTATTATTTTCCGAGACACAGCTCAGGGTTGTATTTGTATTTTTGAAAATAACACAGCTTTGGGGTGTATTTGTATTATTTTCCGAGTTACAGCTCAGGGTTGTATTTGTATTTTTGAAAATAACACAGCTTTGGGGTGTATTTGTATTATTTTCCGAGATACAGCTATGGGTTGTATATGTATTTTTGAAAATAACACAGCTTGGGTGTGTATTTCTATTATTTTCCGAGATACCGCTCAGGGTTGTATTTGTATTTTTGAAAATAACACAGCTTGTGGGTGTATTTGTATTATTTTCCAAGATACCGCTATGGGATTTATTTGTATTTTTAAAAATAACACAGCTTGGGTGAGTATTTGTATTATTTTCCAAGATACAGCTCAGGGTTGTATTTGTATTTTGGAAACTAACACAGCTTGGGGGTGTATTTGTATTATTTTCCGAGATACTGCTATTGGTTGTATTTGTATTTTTGAAAATAACACAGCTTGGGGGTTTATTTTTATTATTTTCTGAGATACAGCTCAGGGTTGTATTTGTATTTTTGAAAATAACACAGCTTGGGGGTGTATTTGTATCATTTTCCAAGATACAGCTATGGGTTGTATTTGTATTTTGGAAAATAACGCATCTTGGGTGTGTATATGTATTATTTTCCGAGATTCAGCTCAGGGTTGTATTTGTATTTTGCAAAATTACACAGGTTGGGGGTGTATTTGTGTTATTTTCCGAGATAAAGCTAAGGGCTTTATTTGTATTTTTGTAAATAACACAGCTTTGGGGTGTATTTGAATTATTTTCCAAGATACAGCTGTGGGTTATATTTGTATTTTGAAAATAACGCAGGTTTTGGGTGTATATTTATTATTTTCCTAGATACAGCTAAGAGTTGTATTTGTATTTTTGAAAATAACACAGCTTTGGGGTGTTTTTGTATTATTTTCCGATATACAGCTCACGGTGGTATTTGTATTTTTGAAAATAACACACCTTGGGGCTGTATTTGTATTATATTCCGAGTTACAGCTCAGGGATGTATTTGTATTTTTGAAAATTACACAGCTTGGGGGTATATTTGTAACATTTTCCGAGATACAGCTAAGGATTGTATTTGTATTTTTGAAAATAACACAGCTTGGGGGAGTATTTGTATTATTTTCTGAGATACAGCTATGGGTTGTATTTGTGTTTTTGAAAATAACACAGCTTGGGGGTGTATTTCTATTATTATCCGAGATACAGCTCAGTGTTGTATTTGTATTTTTGAAAATAACACAGCTTGGGAGTTATTTGTATTATTTTGCAAGATACAGCTATGTGTTTTATTTGTATTTTGGAAAATAACAACGCTTGGGGGTGTATTTGTATTATTTTCCGAGATACTGCTATGGGTTGTATTTGTATTTTTGAAAATAACACAGCTCGTTGGTGTATTTGTATTATTTTCCGAGATACACCTAAGTGTTATATTTGTATTTTTGAATTATACACAACTTGAAGGTGTATTTGTATTATTTTCCGAGATACAGCTAAGGGTTTTATTTGTATTTTTGAAAATAACACAGCTTGCGGGTGTATTTGTATTATTTTCCCAGATACAGATAAGGTTTGTATTTGTCTTTTGGAAAATAACACAGCTTGGGGGTGTATTTGTACTATTTTTTGATATAGAGCTAAGGGCTGTATTTGTATTTTTGAAAATAAAAAAACTTGGGCGTGTATTTGTATTATTTTCCGAGATACAGCTAAGGGTTGTATTTGTATTTTTGAAAATAACACAGCTTGGGGGTGTATTTGTATTATTTTACGAGATAAAGCTAAGGGTTGTATTTCTATTTTGGAAAATAACACAGCTTGTGAGTGTATTTGTATTATTTTCCGAGACACAGCTCAGGGTTGTATTTGTATTTTTGAAAATAACACAGCTTTGGGGTGTATTTGTATTATTTTCCGAGTCACAGCTCAGGGTTGTATTTGTATTTTTGAAAATAACACAGCTTTGGGGTGTATTTGTATTATTTTCCGAGATACAGCTATGGGTTGTATTTGTATTTTTGAAAATAACACAGCTTGGTGTGTATTTCTATTATTTTCCGAGATACCGCTAAGGGTTGTATTTGTATTTTTGAAAATAACACAGCTTGTGGGTGTATTTGTATTATTTTCCAAGATACCACTATGGGATTTATTTGTATTTTTAAAAATAACACAGCTTGGGGGTGTATTTGTATTATTTTCCAAGATACAGCTCAGGGTTGTATTTGTATTTTGGAAAATAACACAGCTTGGGGGTGTATTTGTATTATTTTCCGAGATACTGCTATTGGTTATATTTGTATTTTTGAAAATAACACAGCTTGGGGGTTTATTTTTATTATTTTCTGAGATACAGCTCAGGGTTTTATTTTTATTTTTGAAAATAACACAGCTTGGGGGTGTATTTGTATTATTTTCCAAGATACAGCTATGGGTTGTATTTGTATTTTGGAAAATAACGCATCTTGGGTGTGTATATGTATTATTTTCCGAGATTCAGCTCAGGGTTGTATTTGTATTTTGCAAAATAACACAGATTGGGGGTGTATTTGAATTATTTTCCGAGATAAAGCTAAGGGCTTTATTTGTATTTTTGTAAATAACACAGCTTTGGGGTGTATTTGAATTATTTTCCAAGATACAGCTGTGGGTTATATTTGTATTTTGAAAATAACGCACGTTTTGGGTGTATATTTATTATTTTCCTAGATACAGCTAAGAGTTGTATTTGTATTTTTGAAAATAACACAGCTTTGGGGTGTTTTTGTATTATTTTCCGAGATACAGCTCAAGGTTGTATTTGTATTTTTGAAAATAACACAGCTTGGGGGTGTATTTGTATTATATTCCAAGTTACAGCTATGGGTTGTATTTGTATTTTTGAAAATAACACAGCTTGGGGGTGCCATTTGTATTATTATCCGAGATACAGCTCAGGGTTGTATTTGTATTTTACAAAATAACACAGCTTGGGGGTGTATTTGTATTATTTCCCGAGATACAGCTAAGTGTTATATTTGTATTTTTGAAATATACACAACTTGGGAGTGTATTTGTATTATTTTCCGAGATACAGCTAAGGGTTGTATTTGTATTTTTGAAAATAACACAACTTGCGGGTGTATTTGTAATATTTTCCCAGATACAGATAAGGTTTGTATTTGTCTTTTGGAAAATAACACAGCTTGGGGGTGTATTTGTACTATTTTCCGATATAGAGCTAAGGGCTGTATTTGTATTTTTGAAAATAACAAAACTTAGGGGTGTATTTGTATTATTTTCCGAGATACAGCTAAGGGTTGTATTTGTATTTTTGAAAATAACACAGCTTGGGGGTGTATTTGTATTATTTTACGAGATAATGCTAAGGGTTGTATTTCTATTTTGGAAAATAACACAGCTTGTGAGTGCATTTGTATTATTTTCCGAGACACAGCTCAGGGTTGTATTTGTATTTTTGAAAATAACACAGCTTTGGGGTGTATTTGTATTATTTTCCGAGTTACAGCTCAGGGTTGTATTTGTATTTTTGAAAATAACACAGCTTTGGGGTGTATTTGTATTATTTTCCGAGATACAGCTATGGATTGTATTTGTATTTTTGAAAATAACACAGCTTGGGTGTGTATTTCTATTATTTTCCGAGATACCGCTCAGGGTTGTATTTGTATTTTTGAAAATAACACAGCTTGTGGGTGTATTTGTATTATTTTCCAAGATACCGCTATGGGATTTATTTGTATTTTTAAAAATAACACAGCTTGGGGGTGTATTTGTATTATTTTCCAAGATACAGCTCAGGGTTGTATTTGTATTTTGGAAACTAACACAGCTTGGGGGTGTATTTGTATTATTTTCCGAGATACTGCTATTGGTTGTATTTGTATTTTTGAAAATAACACAGCTTGGGGGTTTATTTTTATTATTTTCTGAGATACAGCTCAGGGTTGTATTTGTATTTTTGAAAATAACACAGCTTGGGGGTGTATTTGTATCATTTTCCAACATACAGCTATGGGTTGTATTTGTATTTTGGAAAATAACGCATCTTGGGTGTGTATATGTATTATTTTCCGAGATTCAGCTCAGGGTTGTATTTGTATTTTGCAAAATAACACAGGTTGGGGGTGTATTTGTATTATTTTCCGAGATAAAGCTAAGGGCTTTATTTGTATTTTTGTAAATAACACAGCTTTGGGGTGTATTTGAATTATTTTCCAAGATACAGCTGTGGGTTATATTTGTATTTTGAAAATAACGCACGTTTTGGGTGTATATTTATTATTTTCCTATATAGAGCTAAGAGTTGTATTCGTATTTTTGAAAATAACACAGCTTGGGGGTGTATTTGTATTATTTTCCGAGATACAGCTCAGAGTTGTATTTGTATTTTGCAAAATAACACAGGTTGGGGGTGTATTTGTATTATTTTCCGAGATACAGCTAAGGGTTGTACTTGTATTTTTTAAAATAAACGAGCTTGGGGGTGTATTTGTATTATTTTCTGAGATACAGCTAAGGGCTTTATTTGTATTTTTGAAAATAACACAGCTTTCTGGTGTATTTGTATTATTTTCCAAGATACAGCTGTGGGTTGTATTTGTATTTTTGAAAATAACGCAGATTTGGGGTGTGTTTTTATTATTTTCCAAGATACAGCTCAGGGTTTTATTTGTATTTTTGAAAATAACACAGCTTGGGGGTGTATTTGTATTATTTTCTGAGTTACAGCTCAGGGTTGTATTTGTATTTTTGAAAATAACACAGCTTTGGGGTGTATTTGTATTATTTTCCAAGATACAGTTAAGGATTTTATTTGTATTTTTGAAAATAACACAGCTTGGGGGAGTATTTGTATTATTTTCCGAGATACAGCTATGGGTTGTATTTGTATTTTTGAAAATAACACAGCTTGGATGTGTATTTCTATAATTATCCGAGATACAGCTCAGGGTTGTATTTGTGTTTTTGAAAATAACACAGCTTATGGGTGTATTTGTATTATTTTCCAAGATACCGCTATGGGATATATTTGTATTTTTAAAAATAACACAGCTTGGGGGTGTATTTGTATTATTTTCCGAGATACAGCTCAGGGTTGTATTTGTATTTTGGAAAATAACACAGCTTGGGGGTGTATTTGTATTATTTTCCGAGATAGAGCTATGGGTTGTATTTGTATTTTTGAAAATAACACAGCTTGGTGGTGTATTTGTATTATTTTCCGAGATACAGCTCTGGGTTGTATTTGTATTTTGGAAAATAACACAGCTTGGGGTGTATTTGTATTATTTTCCGAGATACAGCTAAGGTTTGTGTTAATATTTTTGAAAATAAACGAGCTTGGGGGTGTATTTGTATTATTTTCCGCGATACAGCTAAGGGCTGTATTTGTATTTTTAAAAATAACACAGCTTGGTGGTGTTATTTGTATTATTTTCCTAGATACAACTGTGGGTTGTATTTGTATTTTTGAAAATAACACAGCTTGGGGGTGTTTTTGTATTATTTTACGAGATACATCTAAGGGTTGAATTTGTATTTTGCAAAATAACCCAGCTTGGGGGTGTATATGTATTGTTTTCCGAGATACAGCTAAGGGCTGTTTCTGTATTTTTGAAAATAACACAGCTTGGGGGTGTATATGTATTATTTTTCGAGATACAGCTAAGGGTTGTATTTGTATTTTTGAAAATAAACGAGCTTGGGGGTGTATTTGTATTATTTTCTGAGATACAGCTCAGGGCTGTATTTGTATTTTTAAAAATAACACAGCTTTGGGGTGTATATGTATTATTTTCCGAGATACAGCTGTGGGTTGTATTTGTATTTTAGAAAATAATACAGCTTGGGGGTGTATTTGTATTATTTTGCGAGATACAGCTAAGAGTTGAATTTGTGTTTTTGAAAATAACACAGATTCCGGGTGTATTTGCATTATTTTCCGACATACAGCTCAGGGTTCTATTTGTATTTTTGAAAATAACACATCTTGGGGGTGTATTTGTATTATTTTCCGAGTTACAGCTCAGGGTTTATTTATATTTTTGAAAATAACACAGCTTGCGTGTGTATTTGTATTATTTTCCGAGATAGAGCTAAGGATTGTATATGTATTTTTGAAAATAACACAGCTTGGGGGAGTAATTGTATTATTTTCCGATATACAGCTATGGGTTGTATTTGTATTTTTGAAAATAAATCAGCTTTGGGGTGTATTTCTATTATTATCCGAGATACAGCTCAGAGTTGTATTTGTATTTTTGAAAATAACGCAGCTTGTGGGTGTATTTGTATTATTTTCCAAGATACGGCTATGGGTTGTATTTCTATTTTTGAAAATAACACAGCTTGTGGGTGTATTTGTATTATTTTCCGAGATACAGCTCAGGGTTGTATTTGTATTTTGGAATATAACACAGCTTGGGGGTGTATTTGTATTATTTTCCGAGATACAGCTAAGGGTCTTATTTGTATTTTTGAAAATAACACAGCTTGGCGGTGTGTTTGTATTATTTTCCGAGATACAGCTAAGGATTGTCTTTGTATTTTTGAAAATAACACAGCTTTTGAGTGTATTTGTATTATTTTCCGAGATACTGCTATGGGTTGTATTTGTATTTTTGAAAATAACAGAGTTTGGGGGTGTATTTGTATTATTTTCTGAGATACATTTCAGAGTTGTATTTGTATTTTTGAAAATAACACGACTTGGGGGTGTATTTGTATTATTTTCCAGGATACAGCTATGGGTTGTATTTGTATTTTTGAAAATAACAGAGATTGGGGGTGTATTTGTATTATTTTCGGAGATAGAGCTCAGGGTTGTATTTGTATTTTGGAATATAACACAGCTTGTTGGTGTATTTGTATTATTTTCCGAGATACAGCTAAGGGTTTTATTTGTATTTTTGAAAATAACACAGCTTGGGGGTGTACTTGTATTATTTTCTGAGATACAGCTAAGGGTTGTATTTGTATTTTTGAAAATAACACAGCTTGGGTGTGTATTTGTATTATTTTCCGAGATACTGCTCTGGGTTGTATTTGTATTTTTGAAAATAACACAGTTTGGGGGTGTATTTGTATTATTTTCTGAGATACATTTCAGAGTTGTATTTGTATTTTTGAAAATAACACGACTTGGGGGTGTATTTGTATTATTTTCCAAGACACAGCTATGGGTTGTAATTGTATTTTTGAAAATAACACAGCTTGGGGGTGTATTTGTATTATTTTCCGATATACAGCTCAGAGTTGTATTTGCATTTTAGAAATTAACACAGCTTGGGGGTGTATTTATATTATTTTCCGAGATACAGCTATGGGTTGTATTTGTATTTTTGAAAATACCACAGCTTGGCGGTATATTTGTATTATTTTCCGAGATACAGCTAAGGGTTTTATTTCTATTTTTGAAAATAACACAGCCTGGGGGTGTATTTGTATTATTTTCCGAGATACAACTAAGGGTTGTATTTGTATTTTTGAAAATAACACAGCTTCTGGGTGTATTTGTATTATTTTCCAAGATACAGCTATGGGTTTTATTTTTGTTTTTGAAAATTACACAGCTTGGGGGTGTATTTGTATTATTTTCCCAGATAGAGCTTAGGGTTGTATTTGTATTTTTGAAAATAACACAGCTTGGGAGTTTATTTGTATTAATTTCCGAGATACAGCTGTGTGTTTTATTTGTATTTTTGAAAATAACTGAGCTTGGGGGTGTATTTGTATTATTTTCCAAGATACAGCTATGGGTTGTATTTGTATTTTTGAAAATAACACAGCTTGGGGGTGTATTTGTATTATTTTCCGAGATACAGCTCAAGGTTGTATTTGTATGTTTGAAAATAACACAGCTTGGGGGTGTATTTGTATTATTTTCCAAGATACAGCTATGGGTTGTATTTGTATTTTTGAAAATAACACAGCTTGGGGGTGCTATTTGTATTATTTTCTGAGATACAACTCAGGGTTGTATTTGTATTTTTGAAAATAACACAGCTCGGGGGTGTATAATTATTATTTTCCGAGATACAGCTAAGGTTTTTATTTGTATTTTTGAAAATAACAGAGCTTGGTGGTGTATTTGTATTATTTTCCGAGATACAGATAAGGGTTATATTTGTATTTTTTTAATATATACACAATTTGGGGGTGTATTTGTATTATTTTCCCAGATACAGCTAAGGGTTGTATTTGTATTTTTGAAAATAACACAGCTTGCGGGTGTATTTGTGTTATTTTCCCAGATACAGATAAGGTTTGTATTTGTATTTTGGAAAATAACACAGCTTGGGGGTGTATTTGTACTATTTTCCGATATAGAGCTAAGGGCTGTATTTGTATTTTTGAAAATAACAAAACTTGGGGGTGTATTTGTATTATTTTCTGAGATACAGCTAAGGGTTGTATTTGTATTTTTGAAAATAACACAGTTTGGGGGTGTATTTGTATTATTTTACGAGATAAAGCTAAGGGTTGTTTTTCTATTTTGGAAAATAACACAGCTTGTGGGTGTATTTGTATTATTTTCCGAGACACAGCTCAGGATTGTATTTGTATTTTTGAAAATAACACAGCTTTGCGGTGTATTTGTATTATTTTCCGAGTTACAGCTCAGGGTTGTATTTGTATTTTTGAAAATAACACAGCTTTGGGGTGTATTTGTATTATTTTCCGAGATACAGCTAAGGATTGTATTTGTATTTTTGAAAATAACACAGCCTGGAGGAGTATTTGTATTATTTTCCGAGATACAGCTATGGGTTGTATTTGTATTTTTGAAAATAACACAGCTTGGGTATGTATTTCTATTATTTTCCGAGATACCGCTCAGTGTTGTATTTGGATTTTTGACAATAACACAGCTTGTGGGTGTATTTGTATTATTTTCCAAGATACCGCTATGGGATTTATTTGTATTTTTAAAAATAACACAGCTTGGGGGTGTATTTGTATTATTTTCCAAGATACAGCTCAGGGTTGTATTTGTATTTTGGAAAATAACACAGCTTGGGGGTGTATTTGTATTATTTTCCGAGATACAGCTATGGGTTGTATTTGTATTTTTGAAAATAACACAGCTTGGTGGTGTATTTGTATTATTTTCCGAGATACAGCTCTGGGTTGTATTTGTATTTTGGAAAATAACACAGCTTGGGGTGTATTTGTATTATTTTCCGAGATACAGCTAATGTTTGTGTTAATATTTTTGAAAATAAACGAGCTTGGGGGTGTATTTGTATTATTTTCCGCGATACAGCTAAGGGCTGTATTTGTATTTTTAAAAATAACACAGCTTGGTGGTGTTATTTGTATTATTTTCCTAGATACAACTGTGGGTTGTGTTTGTATTTTTGAAAATAACACAGCTTGGGGGTGTTTTTGTATTATTTTACAAGATACATCTAAGGGTTGAATTTGTATTTTGCAAAATAACCCAGCTTGGGGGTGTATATGTATTATTTTCCGATATACAGCTAAGGGCTGTCTCTGTATTTTTGAAAATAACACAGCTTGGGGGTGTATATGTATTATTTTTCGAGATACAGCTAAGGTTTGTATTTGTATTTTTGAAAATAAACGAGCTTGGGGGTGTATTTGTATTATTTTCTGAGATACAGCTCAGGGCTGTATTTGTATTTTTGAAAATAACACAGCTTTGGGGTGTATATGTATTATTTTCTGAGATACAGCTGTGGGTTGTATTTGTATTTTAGAAAATAATACAGCTTGGGGGTGTATTTGTATTATTTTGCGAGATACAGCTAACAGTTGAATTTGTGTTTTTGAAAATAACACAGATTCGGGGTGTATTTGCATTATTTTCCGACATACAGCTCAGGGTTCTATTTGTATTTTTGAAAATAACACATCTTAGGGGTGTATTTGTATTATTTTCCGAGTTACAGCTCAGGGTTTTATTTGTATCTTTGAAAATAACACAGCTTGGGTGTGTATTTCTATTATTTACCGAGATAGAGCTAAGGATTGTATATGTATTTTTGAAAATAACACAGCTTGGGGGAGTAATTTTATTATTTTCTGATATACAGCTATGGGTTGTATTTGTGTTTTTGAAAATAAATCAGCTTTGGGGTGTATTTCTATTATTATCCGAGATACAGCTCAGAGTTGTATTTGTATTTTTGAAAATAACGCAGCTTGTGGGTGTATTTGTATTATTTTCCAAGATACGGCTATGGGTTGTATTTCTATTTTTGAAAATAACACAGCTTGTGGGTGTATTTGTATTATTTTCCGAGATACAGCTCAGGGTTGTATTTGTATTTTGGAAAATATCACAGCTTGCGGGTGTATTTGTATTATTTTCCGAGATACAGCTAAGGGTCTTATTTGTATTTTTGAAAATAACACAGCTTGGCGGTGTGTTTGTATTATTTTCCGAGATACAGCTAAGGATTGTATTTGTATTTTTGAAAATAACACAGCTTGGGAGTGTATTTGTATTATTTTCCGAGATACTGCTATGGGTTTTATTTGTATTTTTGAAAATAACAGAGTTTGGGTGTGTATTTGTATTATTTTCTGAGATACATTTCAGAGTTGTATTTGTATTTTTGAAAATAACACGACTTGGGGGTGTATTTGTATTACTTTTCAGGATACAGCTATGGGTTGTATTTGTATTTTTGAAAATAGCAGAGATTGGGGGTGTATTTGTATTATTTTCCGAGATAGAGCTCAGGGTTGTATTTGCATTTTAGAATATAACACAGCTTGTGGGTGTATTTGTATTAATTTCCGAGATACAGCTAAGGGTTTTATTTGTATTTTTGAAAATAACACAGCTTGGGGGTGTATTTGTATTATTTTCCGAGATACAGCTAAGGGTTGTATTTGTATTTTTGAAAATAACACAGCTTGGGTGTGTATTTGTATTATTTTCCGAGATACTGCTCTGGGTGTTATTTGTATTTTTGAAAATAACACAGTTTGGCGGTGTATTTGTATTATTTTCTGAGATACATTTCAGAGTTGTATTTGTATTTTTGAAAATAACACGACTTGGGGGTGTATTTGTATTATTTTCCAAGACACAGCTATGGGTTGTATTTGTATTTTTGAAAATAACACAGCTTGGTGGTATATTTGTATTATTTTCCGAGATACAGCTAAGGGTTTTATTTGTATTTTTGAAAATAACACATCTTGGGGGTGTATTTGTATTATTTTCCGAGATACAACTAAGGGTTGTATTTGTATTTTTGAAAATAACACAGCTTCTGGGTGTATTTGTATTATTTTCCAAGATACAGCTATGGGTTTTATTTTTCTTTTTGAAAATTACACAGCTTGGTGGTGTATTTGTATTATTTTCCCAGATAGAGCTCAGGGTTGTATTTGTATTTTTGAAAATAACACAGCTTGGGAGTTTATTTGTATTAATTTCCGAGATACAGATGTGTGTTTTATTTGTATTTTTAAAATAACAGAGCTTGCGGGTGTATTTGTATTATTTTCCAAGATACAGCATTGGGTTGTATTTGTATTTTTGAAAATAACACAGCTTGGGTGTGCTATTTGTATTATTTTCCGAGATACAGCTCAGGGTTGTATTTGTATTTTACAAAATAACACAGCTTGGGGGTGTATTTGTATTATTTTCCGAGATACAGCTAAGGGTTATATTTGTATTTTTGAAATATACACAACTTGGGGGTGTATTTGTATTATTTTCCGAGATACAGCTAAGGGTTGTATTTGTATTTTTGAAAATAACACAGCTTGCGGGTTTATTTGTATTATTTTCCCAGATACAGATAAGGTTTTTATTTGTCTTTTGGAAAATAACACAGCTTGGGTGTGTATTTGTACTATTTTCCGATATAGAGCTAAGGGCTGTATTTGTATTTTTGAAAATAGCAAAACTTGGGGGTGTATTTGTATTATTTTCCGAGATACAGCTAAGGGTTGTATTTGTATTTCTGAAAATAACACAGCTTGGGGGTGTATTTGTATTATTTTACGAGATAAAGCTTAGGGTTGTATTTCTATTTTGGAAAATAACACAGATTGTGGGTGTATTTGTATTATTTTCCGAGACACAGCTCAGGGTTGTATTTGTATTTTTGAAAATAACACAGCTTGGGGGTGTATTTGTATTATTTTTCGATATACTGCTATTGGTTGTATTTGTATTTTTGAAAATAACACAGCTTGGGGGTTTATTTGTATTATTTTCTGAGATACAGCTCAGGGTTGTATTTGTATTTTTGAAAATAACACAGCTTGGGGGTGTATTTGTATTATTTTCCAAGATACAGCTATGGGTTGTATTTGTATTTTGGAAAATAACGCATCTTGGGTGTGTATATGTATTATTTTCCGAGATACAGCTCAGGGTTGTATTTGTATTTTGCAAAATAACACAGGTTGGGGGTGTATTTGTATTATTTTCCGAGATAAAGCTAAGGGCTTTATTTGTATTTTTGTAAATAACACAGATTTGGGGTGTATTTGAATTATTTTCCAAGATACAGCTGTGGGTTATATTTGTATTTTGAAAATAACGCAGGTTTGGGGTGTATATTTATTATTTTCCGAGATACAGCTAAGAGTTTTATTTGTATTTTTGAAAATAACACAGCTTGGGGGTGTTTTTGTATTATTTTCCGATATACAGCTCAGGGTGGTATTTGTATTTTTGAAAATAACACAGCTTGGGGCTGTATTTGTATTATATTCCGAGTTACAGCTCAGGGATGTATTTGTATTTTTGAAAATTACACAGCTTGGGGGTATATTTGTATCATTTTCCGAGATATTGCTAAGGATTGTATTTGTATTTTTGAAGATAACACAGCTTGGGGGAGTATTTGTATTATTTTCCGAGATACAGCTATGGGTTGTATTTGTGTTTTTGAAAATAACACAGCTTGGGGGTGTATTTCTATTATTATCCGAGATACAGCTCAGTGTTGTATTTGTATTTTTGAAAATAACACAGCTTGGGAGTGTATTTGTATTATTTTGCAAGATACAGCTATGTGTTTTATTTGTATTTTGGAAAATAACAACGCTTGGGGGTGTATTTGTATTACTTTCCGAGATACTGCTGTGGGTTGTATTTGTATTTTTGAAAATAACACAGGTCGTTGGTGTATTTGTATTATTTTCCGAGATACAGCTCAGGGTTGTATTTGTATTTTTGAAAATAACACAGCTTGTGGGTGTATTTGTATTATTTTCCAAGATACAGCTGTGGGTTGTATTTGTATTTTTGAAAATAACACAGATTTGGGGTGTGTTTTATTATTTTCCGAGATACAGCTCAGGGTTGTATTTGTATTTTTGAAAATAACACAGCTTGGCGGTGTATTTGTATTATTTTCCGAGTTACAGCTCAGGGTTGTATTTGTATTTTTGAAAATAACACAGCTTTGGGGTGTATTTGTATTATTTTCCAAGATACAGTTAAGGATTGTATTTGTATTTTTGAAAATAACACAGCTTGGGAGAGTATTTGTATTATTTTCCGAGATACAGCTATAGGTTGTATTTGTATTTTTGAAAATAACACAGCTTCGGTGTGTATTTCTATAATTATCCGAGATACAGCTATGGGTTGTATTTGTATTTTTGAAAATAACACAGCTTGGTGGTGTATTTGTATTATTTTCCGAGATACAGCTCTGGGTTGTATTTGTATTTTGGAAAATAACACAGCTTGGGGTGTATTTGTATTATTTTCCGAGATACAGCTAATGTTTGTGTTAATATTTTTGAAAATAAACGAGCTTGGGGGTGTATTTGTATTATTTTCCGCGATACAGCTAAGGGCTGTATTTGTATTTTTAAAAATAACACAGCTTGGTGGTGTTATTTGTATTATTTTCCTAGATACAACTGTGGGTTGTGTTTGTATTTTTGAAAATAACACAGCTTGGGGGTGTTTTTGTATTATTTTACAAGATACATCTAAGGGTTGAATTTGTATTTTGCAAAATAACCCAGCTTGGGGGTGTATATGTATTATTTTCCGATATACAGCTAAGGGCTGTCTCTGTATTTTTGAAAATAACACAGCTTGGGGGTGTATATGTATTATTTTTCGAGATACAGCTAAGGGTTGTATTTGTATTTTTGAAAATAAACGAGCTTGGGGGTGTATTTGTATTATTTTCTGAGATACAGCTCAGGGCTGTATTTGTATTTTTGAAAATAACACAGCTTTGGGGTGTATATGTATTATTTTCTGAGATACAGCTGTGGGTTGTATTTGTATTTTAGAAAATAATACAGCTTGGGGGTGTATTTGTATTATTTTGCGAGATACAGCTAACAGTTGAATTTGTGTTTTTGAAAATAACACAGATTCGGGGTGTATTTGCATTATTTTCCGACATACAGCTCAGGGTTCTATTTGTATTTTTGAAAATAACACATCTTAGGGGTGTATTTGTATTATTTTCCGAGTTACAGCTCAGGGTTTTATTTGTATCTTTGAAAATAACACAGCTTGGGTGTGTATTTCTATTATTTACCGAGATAGAGCTAAGGATTGTATATGTATTTTTGAAAATAACACAGCTTGGGGGAGTAATTTTATTATTTTCTGATATACAGCTATGGGTTGTATTTGTGTTTTTGAAAATAAATCAGCTTTGGGGTGTATTTCTATTATTATCCGAGATACAGCTCAGAGTTGTATTTGTATTTTTGAAAATAACGCAGCTTGTGGGTGTATTTGTATTATTTTCCAAGATACGGCTATGGGTTGTATTTCTATTTTTGAAAATAACACAGCTTGTGGGTGTATTTGTATTATTTTCCGAGATACAGCTCAGGGTTGTATTTGTATTTTGGAAAATATCACAGCTTGCGGGTGTATTTGTATTATTTTCCGAGATACAGCTAAGGGTCTTATTTGTATTTTTGAAAATAACACAGCTTGGCGGTGTGTTTGTATTATTTTCCGAGATACAGCTAAGGATTGTATTTGTATTTTTGAAAATAACACAGCTTGGGAGTGTATTTGTATTATTTTCCGAGATACTGCTATGGGTTTTATTTGTATTTTTGAAAATAACAGAGTTTGGGTGTGTATTTGTATTATTTTCTGAGATACATTTCAGAGTTGTATTTGTATTTTTGAAAATAACACGACTTGGGGGTGTATTTGTATTACTTTTCAGGATACAGCTATGGGTTGTATTTGTATTTTTGAAAATAGCAGAGATTGGGGGTGTATTTGTATTATTTTCCGAGATAGAGCTCAGGGTTGTATTTGCATTTTAGAATATAACACAGCTTGTGGGTGTATTTGTATTAATTTCCGAGATACAGCTAAGGGTTTTATTTGTATTTTTGAAAATAACACAGCTTGGGGGTGTATTTGTATTATTTTCCGAGATACAGCTAAGGGTTGTATTTGTATTTTTGAAAATAACACAGCTTGGGTGTGTATTTGTATTATTTTCCGAGATACTGCTCTGGGTGTTATTTGTATTTTTGAAAATAACACAGTTTGGCGGTGTATTTGTATTATTTTCTGAGATACATTTCAGAGTTGTATTTGTATTTTTGAAAATAACACGACTTGGGGGTGTATTTGTATTATTTTCCAAGACACAGCTATGGGTTGTATTTGTATTTTTGAAAATAACACAGCTTGGTGGTATATTTGTATTATTTTCCGAGATACAGCTAAGGGTTTTATTTGTATTTTTGAAAATAACACATCTTGGGGGTGTATTTGTATTATTTTCCGAGATACAACTAAGGGTTGTATTTGTATTTTTGAAAATAACACAGCTTCTGGGTGTATTTGTATTATTTTCCAAGATACAGCTATGGGTTTTATTTTTCTTTTTGAAAATTACACAGCTTGGTGGTGTATTTGTATTATTTTCCCAGATAGAGCTCAGGGTTGTATTTGTATTTTTGAAAATAACACAGCTTGGGAGTTTATTTGTATTAATTTCCGAGATACAGATGTGTGTTTTATTTGTATTTTTAAAATAACAGAGCTTGCGGGTGTATTTGTATTATTTTCCAAGATACAGCATTGGGTTGTATTTGTATTTTTGAAAATAACACAGCTTGGGTGTGCTATTTGTATTATTTTCCGAGATACAGCTCAGGGTTGTATTTGTATTTTACAAAATAACACAGCTTGGGGGTGTATTTGTATTATTTTCCGAGATACAGCTAAGGGTTATATTTGTATTTTTGAAATATACACAACTTGGGGGTGTATTTGTATTATTTTCCGAGATACAGCTAAGGGTTGTATTTGTATTTTTGAAAATAACACAGCTTGCGGGTTTATTTGTATTATTTTCCCAGATACAGATAAGGTTTTTATTTGTCTTTTGGAAAATAACACAGCTTGGGTGTGTATTTGTACTATTTTCCGATATAGAGCTAAGGGCTGTATTTGTATTTTTGAAAATAGCAAAACTTGGGGGTGTATTTGTATTATTTTCCGAGATACAGCTAAGGGTTGTATTTGTATTTCTGAAAATAACACAGCTTGGGGGTGTATTTGTATTATTTTACGAGATAAAGCTTAGGGTTGTATTTCTATTTTGGAAAATAACACAGATTGTGGGTGTATTTGTATTATTTTCCGAGACACAGCTCAGGGTTGTATTTGTATTTTTGAAAATAACACAGCTTGGGGGTGTATTTGTATTATTTTTCGATATACTGCTATTGGTTGTATTTGTATTTTTGAAAATAACACAGCTTGGGGGTTTATTTGTATTATTTTCTGAGATACAGCTCAGGGTTGTATTTGTATTTTTGAAAATAACACAGCTTGGGGGTGTATTTGTATTATTTTCCAAGATACAGCTATGGGTTGTATTTGTATTTTGGAAAATAACGCATCTTGGGTGTGTATATGTATTATTTTCCGAGATACAGCTCAGGGTTGTATTTGTATTTTGCAAAATAACACAGGTTGGGGGTGTATTTGTATTATTTTCCGAGATAAAGCTAAGGGCTTTATTTGTATTTTTGTAAATAACACAGATTTGGGGTGTATTTGAATTATTTTCCAAGATACAGCTGTGGGTTATATTTGTATTTTGAAAATAACGCAGGTTTGGGGTGTATATTTATTATTTTCCGAGATACAGCTAAGAGTTTTATTTGTATTTTTGAAAATAACACAGCTTGGGGGTGTTTTTGTATTATTTTCCGATATACAGCTCAGGGTGGTATTTGTATTTTTGAAAATAACACAGCTTGGGGCTGTATTTGTATTATATTCCGAGTTACAGCTCAGGGATGTATTTGTATTTTTGAAAATTACACAGCTTGGGGGTATATTTGTATCATTTTCCGAGATATTGCTAAGGATTGTATTTGTATTTTTGAAGATAACACAGCTTGGGGGAGTATTTGTATTATTTTCCGAGATACAGCTATGGGTTGTATTTGTGTTTTTGAAAATAACACAGCTTGGGGGTGTATTTCTATTATTATCCGAGATACAGCTCAGTGTTGTATTTGTATTTTTGAAAATAACACAGCTTGGGAGTGTATTTGTATTATTTTGCAAGATACAGCTATGTGTTTTATTTGTATTTTGGAAAATAACAACGCTTGGGGGTGTATTTGTATTACTTTCCGAGATACTGCTGTGGGTTGTATTTGTATTTTTGAAAATAACACAGGTCGTTGGTGTATTTGTATTATTTTCCGAGATACAGCTCAGGGTTGTATTTGTATTTTTGAAAATAACACAGCTTGTGGGTGTATTTGTATTATTTTCCAAGATACAGCTGTGGGTTGTATTTGTATTTTTGAAAATAACACAGATTTGGGGTGTGTTTTATTATTTTCCGAGATACAGCTCAGGGTTGTATTTGTATTTTTGAAAATAACACAGCTTGGCGGTGTATTTGTATTATTTTCCGAGTTACAGCTCAGGGTTGTATTTGTATTTTTGAAAATAACACAGCTTTGGGGTGTATTTGTATTATTTTCCAAGATACAGTTAAGGATTGTATTTGTATTTTTGAAAATAACACAGCTTGGGAGAGTATTTGTATTATTTTCCGAGATACAGCTATAGGTTGTATTTGTATTTTTGAAAATAACACAGCTTGGGTGTGTATTTCTATAATTATCCGAGATACAGCTCAGGGTTGTATTTGTATTTTTGAAAATAACACAGGTTATGGGTGTATTTGTATTATTTTCCAAGATACCGCTATGGGTTGTATTTGTATTTTTGAAAATAACACAGCTTGGTTGTGTATTTGTATTATTTTCCTAGTTACAACTCAGGGTTGTATGTGTATTTTTGAAAATAACACAGCTCGGGGGTGTATAATTATTATTTTCCGAGATACAGCTAAGGTTTTTATTTGTATTTTTGAAAATAACAGAGCTTGGTGGTGTATTTGTATTATTTTCCGAGATACAGCTAAGGGTTATATTTGTATTTTTGAAATATACACAATTTGGGGGTGTATTTGTATTATTTTCCGAGATACAGCTAAGCGTTGTATTTGTATTTTTGAAAATAACACAGCTTGCGTGTGTAATTGTGTTATTTTCCCAGATACAGATAAGGTTTGTATTTGTATTTTGGAAAATAACACAGCTTGGGGGTGTATTTGTACTATTTTCCGATATAGAGCTAAGGGCTGTATTTGTATTTTTGAAAATAACAAAACTTGGGGGTGTATTTGTATTATTTTCCGAGATACAGCTAAGGGTTGTATTTGTATTTTTGAAAATAACACAGCTTGGGGGTGTATTTGTATTATTTTACGAGATAAAGCTAAGGGTTGTATTTCTATTTTTGAAAATAACACAGCTTGTGTGTGTATTTGTATTTTTTTCTAAGATACAGCTATGGGTCTTATATGTATTTTCGAAAATAACACAGCTTGGGGGTGTATTTGTATTATTTTCCGTGATACAGCTAAGGGTTGTTTTTGAATTTTTTAAAATAACCGAGCTTGGGGTTGTATTTGTATTATTTTCCGAGATACAGCTAAGGGTTTTATTTGTATTTTTGAAAATAACACAGCTTGGGGGTGTGTTTGTATTATTTTCAAAGATACAGCTAAGAGCTGTATTTGCATTTTTGAAAATAACATATCTTGTGGGTGTACTTGTATTATTTTCCGAGATACAGCTATCGGTTGTATTTGTATTTTTGAAAATAACACAGCTTGTGGGTGTATCTGTATTATTTTCCGAGATACAGCTAAGGGTTGTATTTGTATTTTGGGAAATAACACAGCATCTGGGTGTATTTGTATTATTTTCCGAGATACAGCTATGGGTTGTATTTGTGTTTTTGAAAATAACACAGCTTGAGGGTGTATTTGTATTATTATCCGAGATACAGTTCAGGGTTGTATTTGTATTTTTGAAAATAACACAGCTTGGGGGTGTATTTGTATCATTTTCCGAGATACAGCTAAGGGTTGTATTTGTATTATTGAAAATAACAGAGCTTGGCTGTGTATTTGTATTATTTTCAGAGATACAGCTAAGGGTTGTATTGTATTTTTGAAAATAACACAGCTTGCGATGTTTTTGTATTATTTTCCAAGATACAGCTAAGGGTTCTATTTGTATTTTTGAAAATAACGCAGCTTGGGGGTGTATTTGTATTATTTTCCGAGATACAGCTAAGAATTGTATTTGTATTTTTGAAAATAACGCAGCTTGGGGGTGTATTTATATTATTTTCCGAGATACAGCTATGGTTTGTATTTGTATTTTTTAAAATAGCACAGCTTGGTGTTGTATTTGTATTTTTGAAAATAACACAGCTTGTGGGTGTTTTTTTATTATTTTCCGAGATACAGCTAAGTTTTCTATTTCTATTTTTGAAAATAACACAGATTGTGGGTGTATTTGTAATATTTTCCGAGATACAGCTAAGAGTTGTATTTGTATTTCAGAAAATAACAGAGATTGGGGGTGTATTTGTATTATTTTCCGAGATACAGCTAAGGGTTGTATTTGTATTTTTGAAAATAACACAGCTTGGGGGTGTTTTTGTATTATTTTCTGAGATACAGCTCAGGGTGGTATTTGTATTTTTGAAAATAACACAGTTTGGGAGTGTATTTGTATTATTTTCCGAGTTACAGCTCAGGGTTGTATTTGTATTTTTGAAAATAACACAGCTTAGTGGTGTATTTGTATTATTTTCCGAGATACAGCTAAGGATTGTATTTGTATTTTTGAAAATAAGACAGCTGGGAGTGTATTTGTATTATTTTCCGAGATACAGTTATGGGTTGTATTTGTATTTTGGAAAATAACACAGCTTGGGGGTGTATTTTTATTATTATCCGAGATACAGCTCAGGGTTTTACTTGTATTTTGGAAAATAACACAGCTTGGGGGTGAATTTGTATTATTTTCCGAGATAAAGCTAAGGGTTGTATTTGTATTTTTGAAAATATCACAGCTAGGGGGTGTATTTGCATTATTTTCTGAGATACTGCTAAGGGTTGTATTTGTATTATTGAAAATAACAGAGCTTTTCAGTGTATTTGTATTATATTCTGAGATACATCTAAGGGATTTATTTGTATTTTTGAAAATAACACAGCTTGGGGGTGTTTTTGTATTATTTTCCGAGATACAGCTCAGGGTTGTATTTGTATTTTTGAAAATAACACAGCGTGTGGGTGTATTTGTATTATTTTCCGAGTAACACATCAGGGTTGTATATGTATTTTTGAAAATAACACAGCTTGGGGGTGTATTTGTATTATTTTCAGATATACAGCTAAGGGCTGTATTTGTATTTTTGAAAATACCACAATTTGCGGGTGTATTTGTATAATTTTCCGAGATACAGCTAAGGGTTGTATTTGTATTTTTGATAATAACACAGCTTGTGTGTGTATCTGTATTATTTTCCGAGATACAGCTAAGGGTTGTATTTGTATTTTGGGAAATAACACAGCATCTGGGTGTATTTGTATTATTTTCCGAGATACAGCTATGGGTTGTATTTGTGTTTTTGAAAATAAAACAGCTTGAGGGTGTATTTGTATTATTATCCGAGACACAGTTCAGGGTTGTATTTGTATTTTTGAAAATAACACAGCTTGGGGGTGTATTTGTATTATTTTCCAAGATACAGCTATATGTTGTATTTTTGTTTTTGAAAATTACACACCTTGGGGGTGTATTTGTATTATTTTCCCAGATACAGCTCAGGGTTGTATTTGTATTTTTGAAAATAACACAGCTTGGGGGTGTATTTATATTATTTTCCGAAATACTGCTCAGTGTTTTATTTGTATTTTGGAAAATAACACAGCTTGGGGGTGTATTTGTATTATTTTCCGAGATAGAGCTAAGGGTTTTATTTCTATTTTTGAAAATAACACAGCTTGGTGTTGTATTTGTATCACTTTCCGAGATACAGCTAAGGGTTTTATTTGTATTATTGAAAATAACAGAGCTTGTCTGTGTATTTGTATTATTTTCCAAGATACAGCTAAGGGTTGTATTTTTATTTTTGAAAATAACACAGCTTGGGGGTGTTTTTGTATTATTTTCCGAGTTGCAGCTCATGGTTGTATTTGTATTTTTGAAAATAACACAGCATCAGGGTGTATTTGTACTATTTTTCGAGATATAGCTAGGGGTTGTATTTGTATTTTTGAAAATAACACAGCTTGGGGGTTTATTTGTATTATTTTCCGAGATACAGCTCAGGGTTGTATTTGTATTTTTGAAAATAACACAGCTTGGGGTTGTATTTGTATTATTTTCACAGATACAGATAAGGTTTCTATTTGTATTTTGGAAAATAACACAGCTTGGGGGTGTATTTGTATTATTTTCAGATATACAGCTAAGGGCTGTATTTGTATTTTTGAAAATAACGCAATTTGCGGGTGTATTTGTATAATTTTCCGAGATACAGCTAAGGGTTATATTTGTATTTTTGAAAATAACACAGCTTGTGTGTGTATTTGTATTATTTTCCGAGATACAGCTAAGGGTTGTATTTGTATTTTGGGAAATAACACAGCTTCTGGGTGTATTTGTATTATTTTCCGCGATAAAGCTCATGGTTGTATTTGTATTTTTGAAAATAACACAGCTTGGCGGTGTATTTGTATTATTTTCCGAGATACAGCTAAGGGTTGTAATTGTATTTTTTAAACTAACCGAGCTTGGGGGTGTATTTGTATTATTTTCCGATTTACAGCTAAGGGCTGTATTTGTATTTTTGAAAATAACACAGCTTGGGGGTGTTTATGCATTATTTTTCGATATACATCTAAGGGTTATATTTGTATTTTTGAAAATAACATAGCTTAGGGGTGTATTTGTATTATTTTCCGAGGTACAGCTAAGGGTTGTATTTGTATTTTTGAAAATTACACATATTGGGGGTGTATTTGTATTATTTTCCGTGATGCAGCTAAAGGTTGTATTTGTATTTTTGAAAACAACACAGCTTGGGGGTGTATTTGTATTATTTTCCGAGACACAGCTAATGGTTGTATTTGTATTTTTGAAAATAACACAGCATTTTGGTGTATTTGTATTATTTTCCCAGATACAGATAAGCTTTGTATTTGTATTTTGGAAAATAACACAGCTTGGGGGTGTATTTGTATTATTTTTCGATATACAGCTAAGGGCTGTATTTGTATTTTTGAAAATAACGCAACTTGTGGGTGTATTTGTATTATTTTCTGAGATACAGCTAAACGTTGTATTTGTATTTTTGAAAATAACACAGCTTCGGGGTGTATTTGTATTATTTTCCGAGATACAGCTAAGAGTTTTATTTGTATTTTTGAAAATAACACAGCTTGGGGTTGTATTTGTATTATTTTCCGATATAGAGGTAAGGGTTTTATTTCTATTTTTGAAAATAACACAGCTTGGAGGTGTATTTGTATCATTTTCCGAGATACAGCTAAGGGTTGTATTTGTATTATTGAAAATAACAGAGCTTGGCTGTGTATTTGTATTATTTTCAGAGATACAGCTAAGGGTTGTATTGTATTTTTGAAAATAACATAGCTTGCGATGTTTTTGTATTATTTTCCAAGATACAGCTAAGGGTTCTATTTGTATTTTTGAAAATAACGCAGCTTGGGGGTGTATTTATATTATTTTCCGAGATACAGCTAAGATTTGTATTTGTATTTTTTAAAATAGCACAGCTTGGGGTTGTATTTGTATTTTTGAAAATAACACAGCTTGGGGGTGTTTTTTTATTATTTTCCGAGATACAGCTAAGTTTTCTATTTCTATTTTTGAAAATAACACAGATTGTGGGTGTATTTGTATTATTTTCCGAGATACAGCTAAGGGTGGTATTTGTATTTTTGTAAATAACACAGTATGGGAGTGTATTTGTATTATTTTCCGAGTTACAGCTCAGGGTTGTATTTGTATTTTTGAAAATAACACAGCTTGGTGGTGTATTTGTATTATTTTCCGAGATACAGCTAAGGATTGTATTTGTATTTTTGAAAATAACACAGCTTGGGGGTGTATTTGTATTATTTTCCGAGATACAGTTATGGGTTGTATTTGTATTTTGGAAGATAACACAGCTTGGGGGTGTATTTCTTTTATTATCCGAGATACAGCTCAGGGTTTTATTTGTATTTTGGAAAATAACACAGCTTGGGGGTGTATTTGTATTATTTTCCGAGATGCAGCTAAAGGTTGTATTTGTATTTTTGAAAATAACACAGCTTGGGGGTGTATTTGTATTATTTTCCGAGACACAGCTAAGGGTTGTATTTGTATTTTTGAAAATAACACAGCTTGGGGGTGTATTTGTATTATTTTCCGAGATACAGCTCAGGGTTGTATTTGTATTTTTGAAAATAACTCAGCCTGGTGGTGTATTTCTATTATTTTCCAAGATACAGCTCAGGGTTTTATTTGTATTTTGGAAAATAACACAGCTTGGGGTTGTATTTGTATTATTTTCCGAGATACTGCTAAGTGTTGTATTTGTATTTTTCAAAATATCTCAGCTTGGGGTGTATTTGTATTATTTTCCGAGATACAACTAAGGGTTGTATTTTTATTTTTGAAAATAACACAGCTTGGGGATGCATTTGTATTATTTTCCGAGATACAGTTATGGGTTGTATTTGTATTTTGGAAAATAACACAGCTTGGGGGTGTATTTGTATTATTTTCCGAGATGCAGCTAAAGGTTGTATTTGTATTTTTGAAAATAACACAGCTTGGGGGTGTATTTGTATTAATTTCCGAGATACAGCTAAGGATTGTATTTGTATTTTTGAAAATAACACAGCTTGGGGGTGTATTTGTGTTATTTTCTGAGATACAGCTATTGGTTGTATTTGAATTTTTGAAAATAACTCAGCTTGGTGGTGTATTTCTATTATTTTCCAAGATACAGCTATGGGTTGTATTTTTGTTTTTGAAAATTACACAGCTTTGGGGTGTAATTGTATTATTTTCCCAGATACAGCTTAGGGTTGTATTCGTATTTTTGAAAATAACGCAGCTTGGGGGTGTATTATTATTATTTTCCGAGATTCAGTTAAGTTTTGTTTATGTATTTTTAAAAATATCACAGCTTTGGGTTGTATTTGTATTATTTTCTGAGATACAGCTAAGGGTTGTATTTGTATTTTTGAAAATAACACACCTTGGGGGAGTTTTTGTATTATTTTCCGAGATACAGCTAAGTTTTCTATTTCTATTTTTGAAAATAACAGAGATTGGGGGTGTATTTGTATTATTTTCTGAGATACAGCTAAGGATTGTATTTGTATTACTGAAAATAACAGAGATTGGGGGTGTATTTGTATTATTTTCCGAGATACAGCTAAGGGTTGTATTTGTATTTTTGAAAATAACACAGCTTGGTGGTGTATTTGTATTATTTTCCGAGTTACAGCTCAGGGTTGTATTTGTATTTTTGAAAATAACACAGCTTGGTGGTGTATTTGTATTATTTTCCGAGATACAGCTAAGGATTGTATTTGTATTTTTGAAAATAGCACAGCATGAGGGTGTATTCTATTATTTTCTACATACAGGTCAGGGTTGTATTTGTATTTTTGAAAATAACACAGCTTGGGTGTGTATTTGTATTATTTTCCAAGACACAGCTATGGGTTTTATTTCTATTTTTGAAAATAACACAGCTTGGGTGGGGTATTTGTATTATTTTTCGAGATACAGCTATGGGTTGTATTTGTATTTTGGAAAATAACACAGCTAGGGGGTGTACTTGTATTATTTTCCGAGTTACAGCTAAGGGTTGTATCGGTATTTTTGAAAATAAACGAGCTTGTGGGTGTATTTGTATTATTTTCTGAGATACAGCTAAGGGCTGTATTTGTATTTTTGAAAATAACACAGCTTCGGGGTGTGTTTGTATTATTTTCCGAGATACAGCTGTGGGTTGTATTTGTATTTTTGAAATTAACACAGCTTGGGGGTGTATTTGTATTATTTTCCGAGATACAGCTAATGGTTTTATTCATATTTTTGAAATTAACACATCTTGGGGGTGTATTTTTCACTATTTTCTGAGATACAGCTAATGGTTGTATTTGCATTATTGAAAATAACAGAGCTTGGCTGTGTATTTGTATTATTTTCAGAGATACAGCTAAGGGTTGTATTTGTATTTTTGAAAATAACACAGCTTGCGGTGTTTTTGTATTATTTTCCAAGATACAGCTCAGGGATGTATAAGTATTTTTAAAAATAACACAGCTTGGGGGTATATTTGTATTATTTTTTGAGTTACAGCTCATGGTTGTATGTGGATTTTTGAAAATAACACAGCTTGGGGGTGTATTTGTATTATTTTTCGAAATATAGCTAAGGGTTGTTTTTGTATTTTTGAAAATAACACAGCTTGGGGTTTTATTTGTATTATTTTCCGAGATACATCTATGGGTTGTATTTGTATTTTTGAAAATAACACAGCTTGGGGTTTTATTTGTATTATTTTCCCAGATACAGATAAGTTTTGTATTTGTATTTTGGAAAATAACACAACATGGGGGTGTGTTTGTATTATTTTCTGATATACAGCTAATTGCTGTAATTGTATTTTTGAAAATAACACAACTTGCGGGTGTATTTGTATTATTTTCCGAGATAAAGCTAAGTGTTGTATTTGTATTTTTTAAAATAACACAGCTTGTGGGTGTATTTGTATTATTTTCCGAGATACAACTAAGGGTTGTATTTGTATTTTGGGAAATAACACAGCTTGTGGGTGTATTTGTATTATTTTCCGAGATACAGCTCAGGGTTGTACATGTATTTTTGAAAATAACAAAGCTTGTGGGTGTGTTTGTATTATTTTCAAAGATACAGCTAAGGGTTTTATTTGCATTTTTGAAAATAACATATCTTGTGGGTGTACTTGTATTATTTTCCGAGATACAGCTATCGGTTGTATTTGTATTTTTGAAAATAACACTGCTTGGGGGTGTATTTGTATTATTTTCCGAGATACAGCTAAGGGTTGTATTTGTATTTTTGAAAATAACACAGCTTGGTGGTGTATTTTTTTTATTTTCCGAGATACAGCTAACGGTTGTATTTGTATTATTGAAAATAACACAGCTTGGCGGTTTATTTGTATTATTTTCCGAGACACAGCTAAGGGTTGTATTTGTATTTTTGAAAATAACACAGCTTGGGGGTGTTTTTGTATTATTTTCCGAGATACATCTCAGGGTTGTATTTGTATTTTTGAAAATAACGCAGCTTCGGGTTGTATTTTTATTATTTTCCGAGATACAGCTAAGGTTTGTTTTTGTATTTTTGAAAATATCGCAGCTTTTGGGTGTATTTTTATTATTTTCCAAGATACAGCTGTGGGTTGTATTTGTATTTTTGAAAATAACACAGCTTGGGGGTGTATTTGTATTATTTTCCGATATACAGCTATTGGTTGTATTTGTATTTTTGAAAATAACACAGCTTGGGGGTGTATTTGTATTATTTTCCGAGATACAGGTCAGGGTTTTATTTGTATTTTGGAAAATAACACAGCTTGGGCTTGTATTTTTATTATTTTCTGAGATACAGCTAAGGGTTGTATTTGTATTTTTGAAAATAAACGAGCTTGGGTGTGCATTAGTATTATTTTCCGAGATACAGCTAAGGGCAGTATTTGTATTTTTGAAAATAACAGAGCTTGGTGGTGTATTTTTTTTATTTTCCTATATACATCTCTGGGTTGTATTTGTATTTTTGAAAATGACACACCTTGGGGGTTAATTTTTTTTATATTCCGAGATACAGGTAAGGGTTCTATTTGTATTATTGAAAATAACAGACTTTGGGGAGTATTTGTATTATTTTCCGAGATACAGCTAAGGTTTGTATTTGTATTTTTGAAAATAACACAGCTTTGGGGTGTATTTGTATTATTTTCCGAGTTACAGCTCAGGGTTGTATTTGTATTTTTGAAAATAACACAGCTTGGTGGTGTATTTGTATTATTTTCCGAGATACAGCTAAGGATTGTATTTGTATTTTTGAAAATAACACAGCTTGGGGGTGTATTTGTATTATTTTCCGAGATACAGCTAAGGGTTGTATTTGTATTTTTGAAAATAACACATCTTGGGGGTGTATTTTTTACTATTTTCTGAGATACATCTATGGGTTGTATTTGTATTTTTGAAAATAACGCAACTTGGGGTTGTATTTTTATTATTTTCTGAGATACAGCTAAGGTTTGTTTTTGTATTTTTGAAAATATTGTAGCCTTGGGGTGTATTTGTATTATTTTCTGAGATACAGCTAATGGTTGTATTTGTATTTTTGAAAATAACACATCTTGGTGGTGTATTTTTATTATTTTCCGAGATACAGCTGTAGGTTGTATTTGTATTTTTGAAAATAACACAGCTTAGGGGTGTATTTCTCTTATTATCCGAGGTACAGCTCAGTGTTGTATTTGTATTTTTGAAAATAACATAGCTTGTGTGTGTATTTGTATTAATTTCCGAGATACAGCTAAGGATTGTATTTGTATTTTTGAAAATAACACAGCTTGGGGTGTATTTGTGTTATTTTCTGAGATAGAGCTAGTGGTTGTATTTGAATTTTTGAAAATAACTCAGCTTGGTGGTGTATTTCTATTATTTTCCAAGATACAGCTATAGGTTGTATTTTTGTTTTTGAAAATTACACAGCTTTGGGGTGTATTTGTATTATTTTCCCAGATACAGCTCAGGGTTGTATTCGTATTTTTGAAAATAACGCAGCTTGGGGGTGTATTATTATTATTTTCCGAGATTCAGTTAAGTTTTGTTTATGTATTTTTAAAAATATCGCAGCTTTGGGTTGTATTTGTATTATTTTCTGAGATACAGCTAAGGGTTGTATTTGTATTTTTGAAAATAACACACCTTGGGGGAGTTTTTGTATTATTTTCCGAGATACAGCTAAGTTTTCTATTTCTATTTTTGAAAATAACAGCGATTGGGGGTGTATTTGTATTATTTTCTGAGATACAGCTCAGGATTGTATTTGTATTACTGAAAATAACAGAGATTGGGGGTGTATTTTTATTATTTTCCGAGATACAGCTAAGGGTTGTATTTGTATTTTTGAAAATAACACAGCTTGGGGGTGTATTTGTATTATTTTCCGAGTTACAGCTCAGGGTTGTATTTGTATTTTTCAAAATAACACAGCTTGGTGGTGTATTTGTATTATTTTCCAAGATACAGCTAAGGATTGTATTTGTATTTTTGAAAATAGCACAGCATGAGGGTGTATTCTATTATTTTCTACATACAGGTCAGGGTTGTATTTGTATTTTTGAAAATAACACAGCTTGGGGGTGTATTTGTATTATTTTCCAAGATACAGCTATGGGCTTTATTTCTATTTTTGAAAATAACACAGTTTGTGGGGGGTATTTGTATTATTTTTCGAGATACAGCTATGGGTTGTATTTGTATTTTGGAAAATAACACAGCTAGGGGGTGTACTTGTATTATTTTCCGAGTTACAGCTAAGGGTTGTATCGGTATTTTTGAAAATAAACGAGCTTGTGGGTGTATTTGTATTATTTTCTGAGATACAGCTAAGGGCTGTATTTGTATTTTTGAAAATAACACAGCTTCGGGGTGTGTTTGTATTATTTTCCGAGATACAGCTGTGGGTTGTATTTGTATTTTTGAAATTAACACAGCTTGGGGGTGTATTTGTATTATTTTCCGAGATACAGCTAATAGCTGTATTCGTATTTTTGAAATTAACACATCTTGGGGGTGTATTTTTTACTATTTTCTGAGATACAGCTAATGGCTGTATTTGCATTATTGAAAATAACAGAGCTTGGCTGTGTATTTGTATTATTTTCAGAGATACAGCTAAGGGTTGTATTTGTATTTTTGAAAATAACACAGCTTGCGGTGTTTTTGTATTATTTTCCAAGATACAGCTCAGGGATGTATAAGTATTTTTGAAAATAACACAGCTTGGTTGTATATTTGTATTATTTTTTGAGTTACAGCTCATGGTTGTATGTGGATTTTTGAAAATAACACAGCTTGGGGGTGTATTTGTATTATTTTTCGAAATATAGCTAAGGGTTGTATTTGTATTTTTGAAAATAACACAGCTTGGGGTTTTATTTGTATTATTTTCCCAGATACAGATAAGTTTTGTATTTGTATTTTGGAAAATAACACAACATGGGGGTGTGTTTGTATTATTTTCTGATATACAGCTAATTGCTGTAATTGTATTTTTGAAAATAACACAACTTGCGGGTGTATTTGTATTATTTTCCGAGATAAAGCTAAGTGTTGTATTTGTATTTTTTAAAATAACACAGCTTGTGGGTGTATTTGTATTATTTTCCGAGATACAACTAAGGGTAGTATTTGTATTTTGGGAAATAACACAGCTTGTGGGTGTATTTGTATTATTTTCCGAGATACAGCTCAGGGTTGTACATGTATTTTTGAAAATAACAAAGCTTGTGGGTGTGTTTGTATTATTTTCAAAGATACAGCTAAGGGTTTTATTTGCATTTTTGAAAATAACATATCTTGTGGGTGTACTTGTATTATTTTCCGAGATACAGCTAAGGATTGTATTTTTATTATTGAAAATAACAGAGCTTGTCTGTGTATTTTTATTATTTTCCGAGACACAGCTAAGGGTTGTATTTGTATTTTTGAAAATAACACAGCTTGGGGGTGTTTTTGTATTATTTTCCGAGATACATCTCAGGGTTGTATTTGTGTTTTTGAAAATAATGCAGCTTGGGGATGTATTTTTATTATTTTCCGAGATACAGCTAAGGTTTGTTTTTGTATTTTTGAAAATATCGCAGCTTTTCGGTGTATTTTTATTATTTTCCAAGATACAGCTGTGGGTTGTATTTGTATTTTTGAAAATAACACAGCTTGGGGGTGTATTTGTATTATTTTCCGATATACAGCTATTGGTTGTATTTGTATTTTTGAAAATAACACAGCTTGGGTGTGTATTTGTATTATTTTCCGAGATACAGTTCAGGGTTTTATTTGTATTTTGGAAAATAACACAGCTTGGGCTTGAATTTTTATTATTTTCTGAGATACAGCTAAGGGTTATATTTGTATTTTTGAAAATAAACGAGCTTGGGTGTGCATTAGTATTATTTTCCGAGATACAGCTAAGGGCAGTGTTTGTATTTTTGAAAATAACAGAGCTTGGTGGTGTATTTTTTTTATTTTCCTAGATACATCTCTGGGTTGTATTTGTATTTTTGAAAATAACAGAGCTTGGGGTTGTATCTGTATTATTTTCTGAGATACAGCTAAGGGTTGTATTTGTATTTTTGAAAATCACACATCTAGGGGGTGTATTTGTATTATTTTCCGAGATACAGCTATTGGTTGTACTTGTATTTTTGAAAATAACACAGCTTGGCGGTGTTTTTGTATTATTTTCCGATATACAGCTAATTTTTTTATTTCTATTTTTGAAAATAACACAGATTGGGGGTGTATTTGTATTATTTTCCGAGATACAGCTAAGGGTTTTATTTGTATTATTGAAAATAACAAAAATTGGGGGTGTATTTGTATTATTTTCCGAGATACAGATAAGGGTTGTATTTGTATTTTTGAAAATAACACAGCATGGATGTGTTTTTGTATTATTTTCCGAGATACAGCTCAGGGTTGTATTTGTATTTTTGAAAATCACACATCTTGGGGGTGTATTTGTATTATTTTCTGAGATACAGCTAAGAGTTGTATTTGTATTTTTGAAAATAACACAGCTTGGGGGTGTATTTGTATTATTTTCCGAGATAAAGCTAAGGGTTTTATTTATTTTTTTGAAAATAACACAGATTGGGGATGTATTTGTATTATTTTCTGAGATAATGCTATGGGTTGTTTTTGCATTTTTGAAAATAACACAGCTTGGGGGTGTATTTGCATTATTTTCCGAGATACTGCTCAGGGTTGTATTTGTATTTTTGAAAATAAGACAGCTTTGGGGTGTATTTGTATTATTTTCCAAGACACAGCTATGGGTTGTATTTGTATTTTTGAAAATAACACAGCTTGGCCGTGTATTTGTATTATTTTTTGAGATACAGCTAAGGGTTGTATTTGTATTTTTGAAATTAACAGAGCTTGCGGTGTTTTTGTATTATTTTCCAAGATACAGCTCAGGGATGTATAAGTATTTTAGAAAATAACACAGCTTGTGGGTGTATTTGTATTATTTTCCCAGATACAGATAAGGTTTGTATTTGTATTTTGGAAAATAACACAGCTTGGGGTTGTATTTGTATTATTTTCCGATATACAGCTAAGGGCTGTATTTGTATTTTTGAAAATAACACAACTTGCGGGTGTATTTGTATTATTTTCCGAGATACAGCTAAGGATTTTATTTGTATTTTTGAAAATAACAGAGCTTGGGGGTGTATTTGTATTATTTTCCGAGATACAGCTTATGGTTTCATTTGTATTTTTGAAAATTACACATCTTGGGGGTGTATTTGTATTGTTTTCCGAGATACAGCTAACGGTTGTATTTGTATTTTTGAAAATAACACAGATTGTTGTGTATTTGTATTATTTTCCAAGACACAGCTATGGGTTGTATTTGTATTTTTGAAAATAACAAAGCTTGTGGGTGTATTCGTATTATTTTCCGAGATAAAGCTAAGGGTTGCATTTGTATTTTTGAATATAACAAAGCTTGGTGGTGTATTTGTTTTATTGTCAAAGATACAGCTATCGGTTGTATGTGCATTTTTGAAAATAACACTGCTTATGGGTGTATTTGTATTATTTTCCGAGATACAGTTAAGGGTTGTATTTGTATTTTTGAAAATGACACAGCTTGTGGGTTTATGTTTTTTTATATTCCGAGATACAGCTAAGGGTTCTATTTGTATTATTGAAAATAACAGACTTTGGGAAGTTTTTGTATTATTTTCCGAGATAGAGCTAAGGTTTGTATTTGTATTTTTGAAAATAACACAGCTTGTGGGTGTATTTGTATTATTTTCCGAGATACAGCTAAGGTTTGTATTTGTATTTTTGAAAATAGCACAGCTTGGTGTTGTATTTGTATTATTTTCCGAGATACAGCTAAGGGTTTTATTTCTATCTTTGAAAATAACACAGCTTGGGGGTATATTTTTATTATTTTTCGAGATACAGATAAGGATTGTATTTGTATTTTTGAAAATAACACAGCTTGGGGGTGTATTTGCATTATTTTCCGAGTTACAGCTCAGCGTTGTATTTGTATTTTTGAAAATAACACAGCTTGAGGGTTTATTTCTTTTATTATCCGAGATACAGCTCAGGGTTGTATTTGTATTTTTGAAAATAACACAGCTTGGGGGTGTATTTGTATTATTTTCTGAGATACAGCTAAGGATTGTATTTGTCTTTTTGAAAATAACACAGCTTGGGGGTGTATTTGTATTATTTTCCGAGATACAACTAAGGGTTTTATTTGTATTATTGAAAATAAAAGAGCTTTGGGGTGTATTTGTATTATTTTCCGCGATACAGCGAAGGGTTGTATTTGTATTTTTGAAAATAACACAGCTTGGGGGTGTACTTGTATTATCTTCTGAGATAAAGCTATTGGTTGTATTTGTATTTTTGAAAATAACACAGCTTAGGGGTGTATTTCTATTATTATCCGAATTACAGCTCAGGGTTTTATTTGTATTTTGGAAAATAACACAGCTTGGGGGTGTATTTGTATTATTTTCCGAGATACAGCTAAGGGTTTTATTTCTATCTTTGAAAATAACACAGCTTGGGGGTATATTTGTATTATTTTCCGAGATACAGATAAGGATTGTATTTGTATTTTTGAAAATAACACAGCTTGGGGATTTATTTGCATTATTTTCCGAGTTACAGCTCAGGTTTGTATTTGTATTTTTGAAAATAACACAGCTTGGGGGTGTATTTCTATTATTATCCGAGATACAGCTCAGGGTTGTATTTGTATTTTTAAAAATAACACAGCTTGTGGGTGTATTTGTATTATTTTCCTAGATACAGCTAAGGATTCTATTTGTATTTTTGAAAATAACACAGCTTGGTGGTGTATTTGTATTTTTTTCCGAGATACAACTAAGGGTTTTATTTGTATTATTGAAAATAAAAGAGCTTTGGGGTGTATTTGTATTATTTTCCGAGATACAGCTAAGGGTTATATTCTTATTTTTGAAAATAACACAGCTTGGTGGTGTACTTGTATTATCTTCTGAGATAAAGCTATTGGTTGTATTTGTATTTTTGAAAATAACACAGCTTAGGGGTGTATTTCTATTATTATCCGAATTACAGCTCAGGGTTTTATTTGTATTTTGGAAAATAACACAGCTTGAGGGTGTATTTGTATTATTTTCCGAGATACAGCTAAGGGTTGTATTTGTATTTTTGAAAATAACACACCTTGGGGGTTAATTTTTTTTATATTCCGAGATACAGGTAAGGGTTCTATTTGTATTATTGAAAATAACAGACTTTGGGGAGTATTTGTATTATTTTCCGAGATACAGCTAAGGTTTGTATTTGTATTTTTGAAAATAACACAGCTTTGGGGTGTATTTGTATTATTTTCCGAGATACAGCTAAGGGTTGTATTTGTATTTTTGAAAATAACACAGCTTGGGGGTGTACTTGTATTATCTTCTGAGATAAAGCTATTGGTTGTATTTGTATTTTTGAAAATAACACAGCTTAGGGGTGTATTTCTATTATTATCCGAATTACAGCTCAGGGTTTTATTTGTATTTTGGAAAATAACACAGCTTGGTGGTGTACTTGTATTATCTTTTGAGATAAAGCTATTGGTTGTATTTGTATTTTTGAAAATAACACAGCTTAGTGGTGTATTTCTATTATTATCCGAATTACAGCTCAGGGTTGTATTTGTATTTTGGAAAATAACACAGCTTGAGGGTGTATTTGTATTATTTTCCGAGATATAGCTGAGGGTTGTATTTGTATTTTTGAAAATGACACACCTTGGGGGTGTATTTTTTTTATATTCCGAGATACAGCTATGGGTTCTATTTGTATTATTGAAAATAACAGACTTTGGGGAGTATTTGTATTATTTTCCGAGATACAGCTAAGGGTTGTATTTGTATTTTTGAAAATGACACACCTTGGGGGTTAATTTTTTTTATATTCCGAGATACAGCTAAGGGTTCTATTTGTATTATTGAAAATAACAGACTTTGGGGAGTATTTGTATTATTTTCCGAGATACAGCTAAGGATTGTATTTGTATTTTTGAAAATAACACAGCTTTGGGGTGTATTTGTATTATTTTCCGAGATACAGCTAAGGGTTGTATTTGTATTTTTGAAAATAACACAGCTTGGGGGTGTACTTGTATTATCTTCTGAGATAAAGCTATTGGTTGTATTTGTATTTTTGAAAATAACACAGCTTAGGGGTGTATTTCTATTATTATCCGAATTACAGGTCAGGGTTTTATTTGTATTTTGGAAAATAACACAGCTTGGGGGTGTATTTGTATTATTTTCCGAGATACAGCTCAGGGTTTTATTTCTATCTTTGAAAATAACACAGCTTCGGGGTATATTTGTATTATTTTCCGAGATACAGATAAGGATTGTATTTGTATTTTTGAAAATAACACAGCTTGGGGGTTTATTTGCATTATTTTCCGAGTTACAGCTCAGGGTTGTATTTGTATTTTTGAAAATAACACAGCTTGTATATGTATTTTTGAAAATAACACAGCTTGGGGGTTTATTTGTATTATTTTCCGAGATACAGCTAAGGATTGTATTTGTATTTTTGAAAATAACACAGCTTGGGGGTGTATTTGTTTTCTTTTCCGAGATACAGCTAAGGGCTGTATTTGTATTTTTGAAAATAACACAGCTTGTTGGTGTATTTTTATTATTTTCCGAGATACAGCTGTGGGTTGTATTTGTATTTTTGAAAAAAACACAACTTGGGGATGTATTTCTATTATTATCCGATGTACAGCTCAGGGTTGTATGTGTATTTTTGAAAATAACATAGCTTGGGGGTGTATTTGTATTAATTTCCGAGATACAGCTAAGGATTGTATTTGTATTTTTGAAAATAACACAGCTTGGGGGTGTATTTGTATTATTTTCCGAGATACAGCTATTGGTTATATTTGTATTTTTGAAAATAACACAGCTTGGGGGTGTATTTCTATTATTTTTCAAGATACAGCTATGGGTTGTATTTTTGTTTTTGAAAATTACACAGCTTGGGGGTGTATTTGTATTATTTTCCCAGATACAGATCAGGGTTGTATTTGTGTTTTTGAAAATAACGCAGCTTGGGGGTGTATTTTTATTATTTTCCGAGATTCAATTAAGTTTTGTTTATGTATTTTTAAAAATATCACAGCTTTGGGTTGTATTTGTATTATTTTCTGAGATACAGCTAAGGGTTGTATTTGTATTTTTGAAAATAACACAGCTTGGGGGTGTATTTGCATTATTTTCCGAGATACAGCTAAGAGTTGTATTTGTATTACTGAAAATAACAGAGATTGGGGGTGTATTTGTATTATTTTCCGAGATACAGCTAAGGGTTGTATTTGAATTTTTGAAAATAACACAGCTTGGGGGTGTTTTTGTATTATTTTCCGAGATAAAGCTCAGGGTGGTATTTGTATTTTTGAAAATAACACAGCTTTGCGGTGTATTTGTATTATTTTCCGAGTTACAGCTCAGGGTTGTATTTGTATTTTTGAAAATAACACAGCTTGGTGGTGTATTTGTATTATTTTCGGAGATACAGCTAAGGATTGTATTTGTATTTTTGAAAATAACACAGCTTGGGGGTGTATTTGTAATATTTTCCGAGATACAGCTATGGGTTGTATTTGTATTTTTGAAAATAACACAGCTTGGGGATGTATTTCTATTATTATCCAAGATACAGCTCAGGGTTTTATTTGTATTTTGGAAAATAACACAGCTTGGGGATGTATTTGTATTATTTTCCGAGATACAGCTAAGTGTTGTATTTGTATTTTTCAAAATAACTCAGCATGGGGTGTATTTGTATTATTTTCCGAGATACAACTTAGGGTTGTATTTTTATTTTTGAAAATAACACAGCTTGGGGATGCATTTGTATTATTTTCCGAGATAATGCTATGGGTAGTATTTGCATTTTTGTAAATAACACAGCTAGTGGGTGTATTTGTATTATTTTCCGAGATACATGTCAGGGTTGTGTTTGTATTTTTGAAAATAACACAGCTTGGCTGTGTATTTGTATTATTTTCCAAGATACAGCTATGGGTTGTATTTGTATTTTTGAAAATAACACAGCTTGGGGGTGTATTTGTATTATTTTTCGAGATACAGCTAAGGGTTGTATTTGTATTTTGGAAAATAACACAGCTAGGGGGTGTACTTGTATTATTTTCCGAGATACAGCTAAGGGTTGTATCTGTATTTTTGAAAATAAACGAGCTTGGGGGTGTATTTGTATTATTTTCTGAGATACAGCTAAGGGCTGTATTTGTATTGTTGAAAATAACACAGCTTGGGGGTGTATTTGTATTATTTTCCGAGATACAGCTGTGGGTTGCATTTGTATTTTTTAAATTAACAGAGCTTGGGTGTGTATTTGTATTATTTTCGGAGATACAGCTAAGGGTTGTATTTGTATTTTTGAAAATAACACATCTTGGGGGTGTATTTTTTACTATTTTCTGAGATACATCTATGGGTTGTATTTGTATTTTTGAAAATAACACAGCTTGGGGTTGTATTTGTATTATTTTCCCAGATACAGATAAGGTTTGTATTTGTATTTTGGAAAATAACACAACTTGCGGGTGTATTTTTATTATTTACCGAGATACAGCTAAGGGTTGTATTTGTATTCTTGAAAATAACACAGCTTGGGGGTGTATTTGTATTATTTTCCGAGTTGCAGCTCAAGGTTTTATTTGTATTTTTGAAAATAACACAGCTTGGTGGTTTATTTGTATTATTTCCCGAATTACAGCTAAGGATTGTATTTGTATTTTTGAAAATAACACAGCTTGGTGCTGTATTTGTATTATTTTCCGAGATACAGCATTGGATTGTATTTGTATTTTTGAAAGTAACACAGCTTGGGGGTGTATTTCTATTATTATCCGAGATAATAATAGGGTTTTATTTGTATTTTGGAAAATAACACAGCTTTGGGGTGTATTTGTATTATTTTCCGAGATACAGCTAAGACTTGTATTTGTATTTTTGAAAATAACACAGCTTGGAGGTGTATTTATATTATTTTCCTAGATACAGCTCAGGGTTTTATATGTATTTTGGAAAATAACACAGCTTGGGGGTGTATTTGTATTATTTTCCGAGATACAGCTAAGAGTTGTATATGTATTTTTGAAAATAACACAGCTTGGGGGTGTATTTATATTATTTTCCGAGATGCAGCTAAGGTTGGTATTTGTATTTTTTACAGTAACACAGCTTGGGGTTGTATTTGTATTATTTTCCGAGATATAGCTAAGGGTTTTATTTCTATTTTTGAAAATAACACAGCTTGGTGGTGTATTTGTATCATTTTCCGAGATACAGCTAAGGATTGTATTTTTATTATTGAAAATAACAGAGCTTGTCTGTGTATTTTTATTATTTTCCGAGATACAGCTAAGGGTTGTATTTGTATTTTTGAAAATAACACAGCTTGGGTGTGTTTGTGCATTATTTTCCGAGATACAGCTCAGGGAAGTATATGTATTTTTGAAAATCACACAGCTTGGGGGTGTATTTGTATTATTTTCCGAGTTACAGCTCATGGTTGTATTTGTATTTTTGAAAATAACACAGCTTCGGGGTGTATTTGTACTATGTTTCGAGATATAGCTAAGGGTTGTATTTTTATTTTTGAAAATAACACAGCTTGGGGGTGTATATTTATTATTTTTCAAGATACAGCTCAGGGTTGTATTTGTATTTTTGAAAATAACATAGCTTGGGGTGTATTTGTATTATTTTCCGAGATTTTGCTATGGGTTGTATTTGTATTTTTGAAAATTACACAACTTCGGGGTGTATTTGTATTATTTTCCGAGATGCAGCTAAAGGTTGTATTTGTATTTTTGAAAATAATACAGCTTGGGGGTTTATTTGTATTATTTTCCGAGACACAGCTAAGGGTTGTATTTGTATTTTTTAAAATAACACAGCTTTTGGGTGTATTTTTATTATTTTTTGAGATACAGCTAAAGGTTGTATTTGTATTTTTGAAAATAACACAGCTTGGGCGTGTATTTGTATTATTTTCCAAGATAAAGCTATGGGTTGTATTTTTGTTTTTGAAAATTACACACCTTGGGGGAGTATTTGTATTATTTTCCCAGATACAGGTCAGGGTTGTATTTGTATTTTTGAAAATAACGCAACTTGGGGTTGTATTTTTATTATTTTCTGAGATACAGCTAAGGTTTGTTTTTGTATTTTTGAAAATATTGCAGCTTTGGGGTGTATTTGTATTATTTTCTGAGATACAGCTAATGGTTGTATTTGTATTTTTGAAAATAAACGAGCTTGGGGGTGTATTTGTATTATTTTCCGAGATGCAGCTAACGGTTGTATTTGTATTTTTGAAAATAACACATCTTGGTGGTGTATTTTTATTATTTTCCGAGATACAGCTGTAGGTTGTATTTGTATTTTTGAAAATAACACAGCTTGGGGGTGTATTTCTCTTATTATCCGAGGTACAGCTCAGTGTTGTATTTGTATTTTTGAAAATAACATAGCTTGTGGGTGTATTTGTATTAATTTCCGAGATACAGCTAAGGATTGTATTTGTATTTTTGAAAATAACACAGCTTGGGGGTGTATTTGTGTTATTTTCCGAGATACAGCTATTGGTTGTATTTGAATTTTTGAAAATAACTCAGCTTGGTGGTGTATTTCTATTATTTTCCAAGATACAGCTATGGGTTGTATTTTTGTTTTTGAAAATTACACAGCTTTGGTGTGTATTTGTATTATTTTCCCAGATACAGCTCAGGGTTGTATTCGTATTTTTGAAAATAACGCAGCTTGGGGGTGTATTATTATTATTTTCCGAGATTCAGTTAAGTTTTGTTTATGTATTTATAAAAATATCACTGCTTTGGGTTGTATTTGTATTATTTTCTGAGATACAGCTAAGGGTTGTATTTGTATTTTTGAAAATAACACACCTTGGGGGAGTTTTTGTATTATTTTCCGATATACAGCTAAGTTTTCTATTTCTATTTTTGAAAATAACAGAGATTGGGGGTGTATTTGTATTATTTTCTGAGATACAGCTAAGGATTCTATTTGTATTACTGAAAATAACAGAGATTGGGGGTGTATTTGTATTATTTTCCGAGATACAGCTAAGGGTTGTATTTGTATTTTTGAAAATAACACAGCTTGGGGGTGTATTTGTATTATTTTCCGAGTTACAGCTCAGGGTTGTATTTGTATTTTTGAAAATAGCACAGCATGAGGGTGTATTCTATTATTTTCTACATACAGGTCAGGCTTGTATTTGTATTTTTGAAAATAACACAGCTTGGGGGTGTATTTGTCTTATTTTCCAAGATACAGCTATGGGTTATATTTCTATTTTTGAAAATAACACAGCTTGGGGGGGATATTTGTATTATTTTTCGAGATACAGCTATGGGTTGTATTTGTATTTTGGAAAATAACACAGCTAGGGGGTGTACTTGTATTATTTTCCGAGTTACAGCTAAGGGTTGTATCGGTATTTTTGAAAATAAACGAGCTTGTGGGTGTATTTGTATTATTTTCCGAGATACATCTATGGTTTGTATTTGTATTTTTGAAAATAACACAGCTTGGGGTTGTATTTGTATTATTTTCCCAGATACAGAAAAGGCTTGTAGTTGTATTTTGGAAAATAACACAGCTTGGGGGTGTGTTTGTATTATTTTCCGATATACAGCTAAGGGCTGTATTTGTATTTTTGAAAATAACACAGCTTGGCGGTGTATTTGTATTATTATCCGAGATACAGCTCAGGGTTGTATTTGTATTTTTGAAAATAACACAGCTTGGCAGTGTATTTGTATTATTTTCCAAGATACAGCTATGGGTTTTATTTGTGTTTTTGAAAATAACACAGCGTGGGGGTGTATTTGTATTATTTTCCATGATACAGCTCAGTGTTGTATTTGTATTTTGGAAAATAACGCAGCTTGGGGGTGTATTTGTATTATTTTCCAAAATAGAGCTAAGGGTTGTATTTGTATTTTTGAAAATAACACAGCTTGGGGGTGTGTTTGTATTATTTTCCGAGATACAGCTAAGGGTTGTATTTGTATTTTTGAAAATAACATAGCTTCGCTGTGTATTTGTATTATTTTCCAAGATACAGTTATGGGTTGTATTTGTATTTTTGAAAATAACACAGCTTGGGGGTGTATTTGTATTATTTTCCAAGATAGAGCTCAGGGTTGTATTTGTATTTTGCAAAATAACACATCTTGTTGGTGTATTTGTATTATTTTTCGAGATACAGCAATGGGTTGTATTTGTATTTTTGAAAATAACACAGCTTGGGGGTGTATTTCTATTATTATCCGAGATACAGCTCAGGGTTGTATTTGTATTTTTGAAAATAACACAGCTTGGCTGTGTATTTGTATTATTTTCCAAGATACAGCTATGGGTTTTATTTGTATTTTTGAAAATAACACAGCTTGGTGGTGTATTTGTATTATTTTCCGAGATACAGCTAAGGGTTTTATGTGTATTTTTGAAAATTACACATTTTTGGGGTATATTTGTATTGTTTTCCGAGATACAGCTACTGGTTGTATTTGTATTTTTGAAAATAACACAGCTTGGGGGTGTATTTGTATTATTTTCCGAGATACAGCAATGGGTTGTATTTGAATTTTTGGAAATAACACAGCTTGGGGGTGTATTTCTATTATTATCCGAGATACAGTTATGGGTTTTATTTGTGTTTTTGAAAATAACACAGCGTGGGGGTGTATTTGTATCATTTTCCGCGATACAGCTCAGGGTTGTATTTGTATTTTGGAAAATGACACAGCTTGGGGGTGTATTTGTATTATTTTACGAGGTACAGCTAAGGGTTGTATTTGTATTTTTGAAAATAACACAGCTTGGGTGTGTATTTGTATTATTTTCAGAGATAGAGCTCAGGGTTGTATTTGTATTTTGCAAAATAACACAGCTTGGGGGTGTATTTGTATTATTTTCCGAGATACAGCTAAGTGTTGCATTTGTATTTTTGAAAATAACAGAGCTTGGGGGTGTATTTGTATTATTTTCCGTGATACATCTAAGAGGTTTATTTGTATTTTTGAAAGTAACACAGCTTGGGGGTGTATTTCTATTATTATCCGAGATAATAATAAGGTTTTATTTGTATTTTGGAAAATAACACAGCTTTGGGGTGTATTTGTATTATTTTCCGAAGTAAAGCTAAGACTTGTATTTGTATTTTTGAAAATAACGCAGCTTGGAGGTGTATTTATATTATTTTCCTAGATACAGCTCAGGGTTTTATATGTATTTTGGAAAATAACACAGCTTGGGGGTGTATTTGTATTATTTTCCGAGATACAGCTAAGAGTTGTATATGTATTTTTGAAAATAACACAGCTTGGGGGTGTATTTATATTATTTTCCGATATACAGCTAAGGTTGGTATTTGTATTTTTTACAGTAACACAGCTTGGGGTTGTATTTGTATTATTTTCCGAGATATAGCTAAGGGTTTTATTTCTATTTTTGAAAATAACACAGCTTGGTGGTGTATTTGTATCATTTTCCGAGATACAGCTAAGGATTGTATTTTTATTATTGAAAATAACAGAGCTTGTCTGTGTATTTTTATTATTTTCCGAGATACAGCTAAGGGTTGTATCTGTATTTTTGAAAATAAACGAGCTTGGGGGTGTATTTGTATTATTTTCTGAGATACAGCTAAGGGCTGTATTTGTATTGTTGAAAATAACACAGCTTGGGGGTGTATTTGTATTATTTTCCGAGATACAGCTGTGGGTTGTATTTGTATTTTTAAATTAACAGAGCTTGGGGGTGTATTTGAATTATTTTCCGAGATACAACTGTGGGTTGTATTTGTATTTTTGAAATTAACAGAGCTTGGGTGTGTATTTGTATTATTTTCGGAGATACAGCTAAGGGTTTTATTTGTATTTTTGAAAACAACACATCTTGGGGGTGTATTTTTTTACTATTTTCTGAGATACATCTATGGGTTGTATTTGTATTTTTGAAAATAACACAGCTTGTGGTTGTATTTGTATTATTTTCCCAGATACAGATAAGGTTTGTATTTGTATTTTGGAAAATAACACAACTTGCGGGTGTATTTGTATTATTTACCGAGATACAGCTAAGGGTTGTATTTGTATTCTTGAAAATAACACTGCTTGGGGGTGTATTTGTATTATTTTCCGAGTTGCAGCTCAGGGTTTTATTTGTATTTTTGAAAATAACACAGCTTGGTGGTTTATTTGTATTATTTTCCGAGATACAGCTAAGGATTGTATTTGTATTTTTGAAAATAACACAGCTTGGGGCTGTATTTGTATTATTTTCCGAGATACAGCTAAAGGTTGTATTTGTATTTTTGAAAATGACACAGCTTGGGGGTGTATTTTTTTTATATTCCGAGATACAGCTAAGGGTTCTATTTGTATTATTGAAAATAACAGACTTAGGGGAGTATTTGTATTATTTTCCGAGATACAGCTAAGGTTTGTATTTGTATTTTTGAAAATAACACAGCTTTGGGGTGTATTTGTATTATTTTCCGAGATACAGCTAAGGGTTGTATTTGTATTTTTGAAAATAACACAGCTTGGGGGTGTACTTGTATTATCTTCTGAGATAAAGCTATTGGTTGTATTTGTATTTTTGAAAATAACACAGCTTAGGGGTGTATTTCTATTATTATCCGAATTACAGGTCAGGGTTTTATTTGTATTTTGGAAAATAACACAGCTTGGGGGTGTATTTGTATTATTTTCCGAGATACAGCTCAGGGTTTTATTTCTATCTTTGAAAATAACACAGCTTCGGGGTATATTTGTATTATTTTCCGAGATACAGATAAGGATTGTATTTGTATTTTTGAAAATAACACAGCTTGGGGGTTTATTTGCATTATTTTCCGAGTTACAGCTCAGGGTTGTATTTGTATTTTTGAAAATAACACAGCTTGTATATGTATTTTTGAAAATAACACAGCTTGGGGGTTTATTTGTATTATTTTCCGAGATACAGCTAAGGATTGTATTTGTATTTTTGAAAATAACACAGCTTGGGGGTGTATTTGTTTTCTATTCCGAGATACAGCTAAGGGTTGTATTTGTATTATTTTCCCAGATACAGCTCAGGTTTGTATTTGTTTTTCTGAAAATAACGCAGTTTGGGGATGTATTTTTATTATTTTCCGAGATACAGCTGAGGGATGTATTTGTATTTTTGAAAACAACACAGCTTGGGGGTGTATTTTTATTATTATCCGAGATACAGCTCAGGGTTGTATTTGTATTTTTGAAAATAACACAGCTTGGGGGTGTTTTTGTAATATTTTCCGAGTTACAGCTCAGGGTTGTATTTGTATTTTTGAAAATAACACAGCTTGGGGGTGTTTTTGTATTATTTTCCGAGTTACAGCTCAGGGTTGTATTTGTATTTTTGAAAATAATACAGCTTGGGGGTGTATTTCTATTATTATCCGAGATACAGCTCAGGATTGTATTTGTATTTTTGAAAATAACACAGCTTAGGGGTGTATTTGTATTATTTTTCGAGATAAAGCTATTGGTTGTATTTGTATTTTTGAAAATAACACAACTTGGGGGTGTATTTCTATTATTATCCGAGATACAGCTCAGGGTTGTATTTGTATTTTTGAAAATTACACAGATTGGGGGTGTATTTGTTTTATTTTCCATGATACAGCTATGGGTTTTATTCGTATTTTAGAAAATAACACAGCTTGGGGGTGTATTTGTATTATTTTCAGATATACAGCTAAGGGCTATATTTGTATTTTTGAAAATAACACAACTTGCGGGTGTATTTGTATTATTTTACGAGATAAACCTCAGGGTTGTATTTGTATTTTTGAAAATAACACAGCTTGGGGGTGTATTTGTTTTATTTTCTGATATACAGCTAAGGGTTGTATTTGTATTTTTGAAAATAACATAGCTTGGGTGTGTATTTGTATTATTATCCGAGATACAGCTAAGGGTTGTATTAGTATTTTTGAAAATTACACAACTTGGGGGTGTATTTGTATTATTTTCCGAGATGCAGCTAAAGGTTTTATTTGTATTTTTGAAAATAACACAGATTGGGGGTGTGTTTGTATTATTTTCCGAGACAAAGCTAAGGGTTGTATTTGTATTTTTGAAAATAACACAGCTTTTGGGTGTATTTGTATTATTTTCCGAGATACAGCTAAAGGTTGTATTTGTATTTTTGAAAATAACACAGCTTGGGCGTGTATTTGTATTATTTTCAAAGATATAGCTAAGGGTTGTATTTGCATTTTAGAAATTAACATATCTTGTGGTTGTACTTGTATTATTTTCCGAGATACAGCTATTGGTTTTATCTGTATTTTTGAAAATAACACAGCTTGGGTGTGTATTTGTATTATTTTCCGAGTTACAGCTCAGGGTTGTATTTTTATTTTTGAAAATAACACAGCTTGGGGGTGTATTTGTATTATTTTCCGAGATACAGCTAAGTGTTGTATTTGTATTTTTGAAAATAACACAGCTTGGGGGTGTATTTGTATTATTTTCCGAGATACAGCTATGGGTTGTATTTGTATTTTGAAAATAACACAGCTTGGGGGTGTATTTGAATTATTATCCGAGATACAGTTCAGGGTTGTATTTGTATTTTTGAAAATAACACAGCTTGGGGCTGTATTTGTATTATTTTCCAAGATACAGCTATGGGTTGTATTTTTGTTTTTGAAAATTACACACCATGGGTGTGTATTTGTATTATTTTTCCAGATATAGCTCAGGGTTGTATTTGTATTTTTGAAATAACGCAACTTGGGGTTGTATTTTTATTATTTTCCGAGATACAGCTAAGTTTTGTTTTTGTATTTTTGAAAATATCGCAGCTTTGGGGTGTATTTGTATTATTTTCTGAGATACAGCTAATAGTTGTATATGTATTTTTGAAAATAAACGAGCTTGGTGGTGTATGTGTATTATTTTCCGAGATACAGCTAAGGGCTGTATTTGTATTTTTGAAAATAACACAGCTTGGTGGTGTATTTTTATTATTTTCCGAGATACAGCTGTGGGTTGTATTTGTATTTTTGAAAATAACACAGCTTGGGGATGTATTTCTATTATTATCCGATGTACAGCTCAGGGTTGTATGTGTATTTTTGAAAATAACATAGCTTGGGGGTGTATTTGTATTAATTTCCGAGATACAGCTAAGGATTGTATTTGTATTTTTGAAAATAACACAGCTTGGGGGTGTATTTATATTATTTTCCGAGATACAGCTATTGGTTATATTTGTATTTTTGAAAATAACACAGCTTGGGGTTGTATTTCTATTATTTTCCAAGATACAGCTATGTGTTGTATATTTGTTTTTGAAAATTACACAGCTTGGGGGTGTATTTGTATTATTTTCCCAGATACAGCTCAGGGTTGTATTTGTGTTTTTGAAAATAACGCAGCTTGGGGGTGTATTTTTATTATTTTCCGAGATTCAATTAAGGTTTGTTTATGTATTTTTAAAAATATCACAGCTTTGGGTTGTATTTGTATTATTTTCTGAGATACAGCTAAGGGTTGTATTTATATTTTTGAAAATAACACAGCTTGGGGGTGTATTTGTATTATTTTCCGAGATACAGCTAAGAGTTGTATTTGTATTACTGAAAATAATAGAGCTTGGGGGTGTATTTGTATTATTTTCCGAGATACAGCTAAGGGTTGTATTTGTATTTTTGAAAATAACACAGCTTGGGGGTGTTTTTGTATTATTTTCCGAGATAAAGTTATTGGTTGTATTTGTATTTTTGAAAATAACAAAGCTTAGGGGTGTATTTATATTATTTTCCGAATTACAGCTCAGGGATGTATTTGTATTTTTGAAAATAACACAGCTTGTGGGTGTATTTGTATTATTTTCCGAGATACAGCTAAGGGTTGTATTTGTATTTTTGAAAATAACACAGCTTGGGGGTGTATTTGTATTATTTTCCGAGACACAGCTATGGGTTGTATTTATGTTTTGAAAATAACACAGCTTGGGGGTGTATTTGAAATATTATCCGAGATACAGTTCAGGGTTGTATTTGTATTTTTGAAAATAACACAGCTTGGGGGTGTATTTGTATTATTTTCCAAGATACAGCTATGGGTTGTATTTTTGTTTTTGAAAATTACACACTTTGGGTATGTATTTGTATTATTTTTCCAGATATAGCTCAGGGTTGTATTTGTATTTTTGAAAATAACGCAACTAGGGGTTGTATTTTTATTATTTTCCGAGATACAGCTAAGTTTTGTTTTTGTATTTTTGAAAATATCGCAGCTTTGTGGTGTATTTGTATTATTTTCTGAGATACAGCTAATAGTTGTATATGTATTTTTGAAAATACACGAGCTTGGTGCTGTATGTGTATTATTTTCCGAGATACAGCTAAGGGCTGTATTTGTATTTTTGAAAATAACACAGCTTGTTGGTGTATTTTTATTATTTTCCGAGATACAGCTGTGGGTTGTATTTGTATTTTTGAAAAAAACACAACTTGGGGATGTATTTCTATTATTATCCGATGTACAGCTCAGGGTTGTATGTGTATTTTTGAAAATAACATAGCTTGGGGGTGTATTTGTATTAATTTCCGAGATACAGCTAAGGATTGTATTTGTATTTTTGAAAATAACACAGCTTGGGGGTGTATTTGTATTATTTTCCGAGATACAGCTATTGGTTATATTTGTATTTTTGAAAATAACACAGCTTGGGGGTGTATTTCTATTATTTTTCAAGATACAGCTATGGGTTGTATTTTTGTTTTTGAAAATTACACAGCTTGGGGGTGTATTTGTATTATTTTCCCAGATACAGATCAGGGTTGTATTTGTGTTTTTGAAAATAACGCAGCTTGGGGGTGTATTTTTATTATTTTCCGAGATTCAATTAAGTTTTGTTTATGTATTTTTAAAAATATCACAGCTTTGGGTTGTATTTGTATTATTTTCTGAGATACAGCTAAGGGTTGTATTTGTATTTTTGAAAATAACACAGCTTGGGGGTGTATTTGTATTATTTTCCGAGATACAGCTAAGAGTTGTATTTGTATTACTGAAAATAACAGAGATTGGGGGTGTATTTGTATTATTTTCCGAGATACAGCTAAGGGTTGTATTTGAATTTTTGAAAATAACACAGCTTGGGGGTGTTTTTGTATTATTTTCCGAGATAAAGCTCAGGGTGGTATTTGTATTTTTGAAAATAACACAGCTTTGCGGTGTATTTGTATTATTTTCCGAGTTACAGCTCAGGGTTGTATTTGTATTTTTGAAAATAACACAGCTTGGTGGTGTATTTGTATTATTTTCGGAGATACAGCTAAGGATTGTATTTGTATTTTTGAAAATAACACAGCTTTGGGGTGTATTTGTAATATTTTCCGAGATACAGCTATGGGTTGTATTTGTATTTTTGAAAATAACACAGCTTGGGGATGTATTTCTATTATTATCCAAGATACAGCTCAGGGTTTTATTTGTATTTTGGAAAATAACACAGCTTGGGGTTGTATTTGTATTATTTTCCGAGATACAGCTAAGTGTTGTATTTGTATTTTTCAAAATAACTCAGCATGGGGTGTATTTGTATTATTTTCCGAGATACAACTTAGGGTTGTATTTTTATTTTTGAAAATAACACAGCTTGGGGATGCATTTGTATTATTTTCCGAGATAATGCTATGGGTAGTATTTGCATTTTTGTAAATAACACAGCTAGTGGGTGTATTTGTATTATTTTCCGAGATACATGTCAGGGTTGTGTTTGTATTTTTGAAAATAACACAGCTTGGCTGTGTATTTGTATTATTTTCCAAGATACAGCTATGGGTTGTATTTGTATTTTTGAAAATAACACAGCTTGGGGGTGTATTTGTATTATTTTTCGAGATACAGCTAAGGGTTGTATTTGTATTTTGGAAAATAACACAGCTAGGGGGTGTACTTGTATTATTTTCCGAGATACAGCTAAGGGTTGTATCTGTATTTTTGAAAATAAACGAGCTTGGGGGTGTATTTGTATTATTTTCTGAGATACAGCTAAGGGCTGTATTTGTATTGTTGAAAATAACACAGCTTGGGGGTGTATTTGTATTATTTTCCGAGATACAGCTGTGGGTTGCATTTGTATTTTTTAAATTAACAGAGCTTGGGTGTGTATTTGTATTATTTTCGGAGATACAGCTAAGGGTTGTATTTGTATTTTTGAAAATAACACATCTTGGGGGTGTATTTTTTACTATTTTCTGAGATACATCTATGGGATGTATTTGTATTTTTGAAAATAACACAGCTTGGGGTTGTATTTGTATTATTTTCCCAGATACAGATAAGGTTTGTATTTGTATTTTGGAAAATAACACAACTTGCGGGTGTATTTTTATTATTTACCGAGATACAGCTAAGGGTTGTATTTGTATTCTTGAAAATAACACAGCTTGGGGGTGTATTTGTATTATTTTCCGAGTTGCAGCTCAAGGTTTTATTTGTATTTTTGAAAATAACACAGCTTGGTGGTTTATTTGTATTATTTCCCGAATTACAGCTAAGGATTGTATTTGTATTTTTGAAAATAACACAGCTTGGTGCTGTATTTGTATTATTTTCCGAGATACAGCATTGGATTGTATTTGTATTTTTGAAAGTAACACAGCTTGGGGGTGTATTTCTATTATTATCCGAGATAATAATAGGGTTTTATTTGTATTTTGGAAAATAACACAGCTTTGGGGTGTATTTGTATTATTTTCCGAGATACAGCTAAGACTTGTATTTGTATTTTTGAAAATAACACAGCTTGGAGGTGTATTTATATTATTTTCCTAGATACAGCTCAGGGTTTTATATGTATTTTGGAAAATAACACAGCTTGGGGGTGTATTTGTATTATTTTCCGAGATACAGCTAAGAGTTGTATATGTATTTTTGAAAATAACACAGCTTGGGGGTGTATTTATATTATTTTCCGAGATGCAGCTAAGGTTGGTATTTGTATTTTTTGCAGTAACACAGCTTGGGGTTGTATTTGTATTATTTTCCGAGATATAGCTAAGGGTTTTATTTCTATTTTTGAAAATAACACAGCTTGGTGGTGTATTTGTATCATTTTCCGAGATACAGCTAAGGATTGTATTTTTATTATTGAAAATAACAGAGCTTGTCTGTGTATTTTTATTATTTTCCGAGATACAGCTAAGGGTTGTATTTGTATTTTTGAAAATAACACAGCTTGGGTGTGTTTGTGCATTATTTTCCGAGATACAGCTCAGGGAAGTATATGTATTTTTGAAAATCACACAGCTTGGGGGTGTATTTGTATTATTTTCCGAGTTACAGCTCATGGTTGTATTTGTATTTTTGAAAATAACACAGCTTCGGGGTGTATTTGTACTATGTTTCGAGATATAGCTAAGGGTTGTATTTTTATTTTTGAAAATAACACAGCTTGGGGGTGTATATTTATTATTTTTCAAGATACAGCTCAGGGTTGTATTTGTATTTTTGAAAATAACATAGCTTGGGGTGTATTTGTATTATTTTCCGAGATTTTGCTATGGGTTGTATTTGTATTTTTGAAAATTACACAACTTCGGGGTGTATTTGTATTATTTTCCGAGATGCAGCTAAAGGTTGTATTTGTATTTTTGAAAATAATACAGCTTGGGGGTTTATTTGTATTATTTTCCGAGACACAGCTAAGGGTTGTATTTGTATTTTTTAAAATAACACAGCTTTTGGGTGTATTTGTATTATTTTTTGAGATACAGCTAAAGGTTGTATTTGTATTTTTGAAAATAACACAGCTTGGGCGTGTATTTGTATTATTTTCCAAGATAAAGCTATGGGTTGTATTTTTGTTTTTGAAAATTACACACCTTGGGGGAGTATTTGTATTATTTTCCCAGATACAGGTCAGGGTTGTATTTGTATTTTTGAAAATAACGCAACTTGGGGTTGTATTTTTATTATTTTCTGAGATACAGCTAAGGTTTGTTTTTGTATTTTTGAAAATATTGCAGCTTTGGGGTGTATTTGTATTATTTTCTGAGATACAGCTAATGGTTGTATTTGTATTTTTGAAAATAAACGAGCTTGGGGGTGTATTTGTATTATTTTCCGAGATGCAGCTAACGGTTGTATTTGTATTTTTGAAAATAACACATCTTGGTGGTGTATTTTTATTATTTTCCGAGATACAGCTGTAGGTTGTATTTGTATTTTTGAAAATAACACAGCTTGGGGGTGTATTTCTCTTATTATCCGAGGTACAGCTCAGTGTTGTATTTGTATTTTTGAAAATAACATAGCTTGGGGGTGTATTTGTATTAATTTCCGAGATACAGCTAAGGATTGTATTTGTATTTTTGAAAATAACACAGCTTGGGGGTGTATTTGTGTTATTTTCCGAGATACAGCTATTGGTTGTATTTGAATTTTTGAAAATAACTCAGCTTGGTGGTGTATTTCTATTATTTTCCAAGATACAGCTATGGGTTGTATTTTTGTTTTTGAAAATTACACAGCTTTGGGGTGTATTTGTATTATTTTCCCAGATACAGCTCAGGGTTGTATTCGTATTTTTGAAAATAACGCAGCTTGGGGGTGTATTATTATTATTTTCCGAGATTCAGTTAAGTTTTGTTTATGTATTTTTAAAAATATCACTGCTTTGGGTTGTATTTGTATTATTTTCTGAGATACAGCTAAGGGTTGTATTTGTATTTTTGAAAATAACACACCTTGGGGGAGTTTTTGTATTATTTTCCGATATACAGCTAAGTTTTCTATTTCTATTTTTGAAAATAACAGAGATTGGGGGTGTATTTGTATTATTTTCTGAGATACAGCTAAGGATTCTATTTGTATTACTGAAAATAACAGAGATTGGGGGTGTATTTGTATTATTTTCCGAGATACAGCTAAGGGTTGTATTTGTATTTTTGAAAATAACACAGCTTGGGGGTGTATTTGTATTATTTTCCGAGTTACAGCTCAGGGTTGTATTTGTATTTTTGAAAATAGCACAGCATGAGGGTGTATTCTATTATTTTCTACATACAGGTCAGGCTTGTATTTGTATTTTTGAAAATAACACAGCTTGGGGGTGTATTTGTCTTATTTTCCAAGATACAGCTATGGGTTATATTTCTATTTTTGAAAATAACACAGCTTGGGGGGGATATTTGTATTATTTTTCGAGATACAGCTATGGGTTGTATTTGTATTTTGGAAAATAACACAGCTAGGGGGTGTACTTGTATTATTTTCCGAGTTACAGCTAAGGGTTGTATCGGTATTTTTGAAAATAAACGAGCTTGTGGGTGTATTTGTATTATTTTCCGAGATACATCTATGGTTTGTATTTGTATTTTTGAAAATAACACAGCTTGGGGTTGTATTTGTATTATTTTCCCAGATACAGAAAAGGCTTGTAGTTGTATTTTGGAAAATAACACAGCTTGGGGGTGTGTTTGTATTATTTTCCGATATACAGCTAAGGGCTGTATTTGTATTTTTGAAAATAACACAGCTTGGCGGTGTATTTGTATTATTATCCGAGATACAGCTCAGGGTTGTATTTGTATTTTTGAAAATAACACAGCTTGGCAGTGTATTTGTATTATTTTCCAAGATACAGCTATGGGTTTTATTTGTGTTTTTGAAAATAACACAGCGTGGGGGTGTATTTGTATTATTTTCCATGATACAGCTCAGTGTTGTATTTGTATTTTGGAAAATAACGCAGCTTGGGGGTGTATTTGTATTATTTTCCAAAATAGAGCTAAGGGTTGTATTTGTATTTTTGAAAATAACACAGCTTGGGGGTGTGTTTGTATTATTTTCCGAGATACAGCTAAGGGTTGTATTTGTATTTTTGAAAATAACATAACTTCGCTGTGTATTTGTATTATTTTCCAAGATACAGTTATGGGTTGTATTTGTATTTTTGAAAATAACACAGCTTGGGGGTGTATTTGTATTATTTTCCAAGATAGAGCTCAGGGTTGTATTTGTATTTTGCAAAATAACACATCTTGTTGGTGTATTTGTATTATTTTTCGAGATACAGCAATGGGTTGTATTTGTATTTTTGAAAATAACACAGCTTGGGGGTGTATTTCTATTATTATCCGAGATACAGCTCAGGGTTGTATTTGTATTTTTGAAAATAACACAGCTTGGCTGTGTATTTGTATTATTTTCCAAGATACAGCTATGGGTTTTATTTGTATTTTTGAAAATAACACAGCTTGGTGGTGTATTTGTATTATTTTCCGAGATACAGCTAAGGGTTTTATGTGTATTTTTGAAAATTACACATTTTTGGGGTATATTTGTATTGTTTTCCGAGATACAGCTACTGGTTGTATTTGTATTTTTGAAAATAACACAGCTTGGGTGTGTATTTGTATTATTTTCCGAGATACAGCAATGGGTTGTATTTGAATTTTTGGAAATAACACAGCTTGGGGGTGTATTTCTATTATTATCCGAGATACAGTTATGGGTTTTATTTGTGTTTTTGAAAATAACACAGCGTGGGGGTGTATTTGTATCATTTTCCGCGATACAGCTCAGGGTTGTATTTGTATTTTGGAAAATGACACAGCTTGGGGGTGTATTTGTATTATTTTACGAGGTACAGCTAAGGGTTGTATTTGTATTTTTGAAAATAACACAGCTTGGGTGTGTATTTGTATTATTTTCAGAGATAGAGCTCAGGGTTGTATTTGTATTTTGCAAAATAACACAGCTTGGGGGTGTATTTGTATTATTTTCCGAGATACAGCTAAGTGTTGCATTTGTATTTTTGAAAATAACAGAGCTTGGGGGTGTATTTGTATTATTTTCCGTGATACATCTAAGAGGTTTATTTGTATTTTTGAAAGTAACACAGCTTGGGGGTGTATTTCTATTATTATCCGAGATAATAATAAGGTTTTATTTGTATTTTGGAAAATAACACAGCTTTGGGGTGTATTTGTATTATTTTCCGAAGTAAAGCTAAGACTTGTATTTGTATTTTTGAAAATAACGCAGCTTGGAGGTGTATTTATATTATTTTCCTAGATACAGCTCAGGGTTTTATATGTATTTTGGAAAATAACACAGCTTGGGGGTGTATTTGTATTATTTTCCGAGATACAGCTAAGAGTTGTATATGTATTTTTGAAAATAACACAGCTTGGGGGTGTATTTATATTATTTTCCGATATACAGCTAAGGTTGGTATTTGTATTTTTTACAGTAACACAGCTTGGGGTTGTATTTGTATTATTTTCCGAGATATAGCTAAGGGTTTTATTTCTATTTTTGAAAATAACACAGCTTGGTGGTGTATTTGTATCATTTTCCGAGATACAGCTAAGGATTGTATTTTTATTATTGAAAATAACAGAGCTTGTCTGTGTATTTTTATTATTTTCCGAGATACAGCTAAGGGTTGTATTTGTATTTTTTGAAAATAACACAGCTTGGGGGTGTATATGTATTATTTTTCAAGATACAGCTCAGGGTTGTATTTGTATTTTTGAAAATAACATAGCTTGGGGTGTATTTGTATTATTTTCCGAGATTTTGCTATGGGTTGTATTTGTATTTTTGAAAATTACACAACTTCGGGGTGTATTTGTATTATTTTCCGAGATGCAGCTAAAGGTTGTATTTGTATTTTTGAAAATAATACAGCTTGGGGGTGTATTTGTATTATTTTCCGAGACACAGCTAAGGGTTGTATTTGTATTTTTTAAAATAACACAGCTTTTGGGTGTATTTGTATTATTTTCCGAGATACAGCTAAAGGTTGTATTTGTATTTTTGAAAATAACACAGCTTGGGCGTGTATTTGTATTATTTTCCAAGATAAAGCTATGGGTTGTATTTTTGTTTTTGAAAATTACACACCTTGGGGGAGTATTTGTATTATTTTCCCAGATACAGGTCAGGGTTGTATTTGTATTTTTGAAAATAACGCAACTTGGGGTTGTATTTTTATTATTTTCTGAGATACAGCTAAGGATTGTTTTTGTATTTTTGAAAATATTGCAGCTTTGGGGTGTATTTGTATTATTTTCTGAGATACAGCTAATGGTTGTATTTGTATTTTTGAAAATAAACGAGCTTGGGGGTGTATTTGTATTATTTTCCGAGATGCAGCTAACGGTTGTATTTGTATTTTTGAAAATAACACATCTTGGTGGTGTATTTTTATTATTTTCCGAGATACAGCTGTAGGTTGTATTTGTATTTTTGAAAATAACACAGCTTGGGGGTGTATTTCTCTTATTATCCGAGGTACAGCTCAGTGTTGTATTTGTATTTTTGAAAATAACATAGCTTGGGGGTGTATTTGTATTAATTTCCGAGATACAGCTAAGGATTGTATTTGTATTTTTGAAAATAACACAGCTTGGGGGTGTATTTGTGTTATTTTCCGAGATACAGCTATTGGTTGTATTTGAATTTTTGAAAATAACTCAGCTTGTTGGTGTATTTCTATTATTTTCCAAGATACAGCTATGGGTTGTATTTTTGTTTTTGAAAATTACACAGCTTTGGGGTGTATTTGTATTATTTTCCCAGATACAGCTCAGGGTTGTATTCGTATTTTTGAAAATAACGCAGCTTGGGGGTGTATTATTATTATTTTCCGAGATTCAGTTAAGTTTTGTTTATGTATTTTTAAAAATATCACTGCTTTGGGTTGTATTTGTATTATTTTCTGAGATACAGCTAAGGGTTGTATTTGTATTTTTGAAAATAACACACCTTGGGGGAGTTTTTGTATTATTTTCCGAGATACAGCTAAGTTTTCTATTTCTATTTTTGAAAATAACAGAGATTGGGGGTGTATTTGTATTATTTTCCGAGATACAGCTAAGGGTTGTATTTGTATTTTTGAAAATAACACAGCTTGGGGGTGTATTTGTATTATTTTCCGAGTTACAGCTCAGGGTTGTATTTGTATTTTTGAAAATAGCACAGCATGAGGGTGTATTCTATTATTTTCTACATACAGGTCAGGCTTGTATTTGTATTTTTGAAAATAACACAGCTTGGGGGTGTATTTGTATTATTTTCCAAGATACAGCTATGGGTTTTATTTCTATTTTTGAAAATAACACAGCTTGGGGGGGATATTTGTATTATTTTTCGAGATACAGCTATGGGTTGTATTTGTATTTTGGAAAATAACACAGCTAGGGGGTGTACTTGTATTATTTTCCGAGTTACAGCTAAGGGTTGTATCGGTATTTTTGAAAATAAACGAGCTTGTGGGTGTATTTGTATTATTTTCCGAGATACATCTATGGTTTGTATTTGTATTTTTGAAAATAACACAGCTTGGGGTTGTATTTGTATTATTTTCCCAGATACAGAAAAGGCTTGTAGTTGTATTTTGGAAAATAACACAGCTTGGGGGTGTGTTTGTATTATTTTCCGATATACAGCTAAGGGCTGTATTTGTATTTTTGAAAATAACACAGCTTGGCGGTGTATTTGTATTATTATCCGAGATACAGCTCAGGGTTGTATTTGTATTTTTGAAAATAACACAGCTTGGCAGTGTATTTGTATTATTTTCCAAGATACAGCTATGGGTTTTATTTGTGTTTTTGAAAATAACACAGCGTGGGGGTGTATTTGTATTATTTTCCATGATACAGCTCAGTGTTGTATTTGTATTTTGGAAAATAACGCAGCTTGGGGGTGTATTTGTATTATTTTCCAAAATAGAGCTAAGGGTTGTATTTGTATTTTTGAAAATAACACAGCTTGGGGGTGTGTTTGTATTATTTTCCGAGATACAGCTAAGGGTTGTATTTGTATTTTTGAAAATAACATAGCTTCGCTGTGTATTTGTATTATTTTCCAAGATACAGTTATGGGTTGTATTTGTATTTTTGAAAATAACACAGCTTGGGGGTGTATTTGTATTATTTTCCAAGATAGAGCTCAGGGTTGTATTTGTATTTTGCAAAATAACACATCTTGTTGGTGTATTTGTATTATTTTTCGAGATACAGCAATGGGTTGTATTTGTATTTTTGAAAATAACACAGCTTGGGGGTGTATTTCTATTATTATCCGAGATACAGCTCAGGGTTGTATTTGTATTTTTGAAAATAACACAGCTTGGCTGTGTATTTGTATTATTTTCCAAGATACAGCTATGGGTTTTATTTGTATTTTTGAAAATAACACAGCTTGGTGGTGTATTTGTATTATTTTCCGAGATACAGCTAAGGGTTTTATGTGTATTTTTGAAAATTACACATTTTTGGGGTATATTTGTATTGTTTTCCGAGATACAGCTACTGGTTGTATTTGTATTTTTGAAAATAACACAGCTTGGGGGTGTATTTGTATTATTTTCCGAGATACAGCAATGGGTTGTATTTGAATTTTTGGAAATAACACAGCTTGGGGGTGTATTTCTATTATTATCCGAGATACAGTTATGGGTTTTATTTGTGTTTTTGAAAATAACACAGCGTGGGGGTGTATTTGTATTATTTTCCGCGATACAGCTCAGGGTTGTATTTGTATTTTGGAAAATAACACAGCTTGGGGGTGTATTTGTATTATTTTCCGAGATACAGCTAAGGTTTGTATTTGTATTTTTGAAAATAACGCAGCTTGGGGTTGTATTTGTACTATTTTCCGAGATACAGCTAAGGTTTTTATTTGTATTTTTGAAAATAAAACAGTATGGGGGTATATTTTATTATTTTCCCAGATACTGCTAAGGTTTGTATTTGTGTTTTGGAAAATAACACAGCTTGTGGGTGTATTTGCATTATTTTCCGAGATATAGCTAAGGCTGTATTTGTGTTTTTGAAAATAACACAACTTGGGGGTGTATTTGTATTATTTTTCGAGATAAAGCTAAGGTTTGTATTTGTATTTTTGAAGATAACACAGCTTGGCGGTGTATTTGTACTATTTTCCCAGATACAGATAAGGTTTTATTTGTATTTTGGAAAATAACACAGCTTGGGGGTGTTTTTGTATTATATTCCGAGACACAGGTCAGGGTTGTATTTGTATTTATGAAAATGACACAGCTTGTGGGTGTGTTTGTTTTATTTTCCGCGATACAGCTAAGGTTTGTATTTCTATTTTTGACAATACCACAGCTTGGGGGTGTATTTGTATTATTTTTCGAGATACAGCTAGGGTTGTATTTGTATTTTTGAAAATAACACAGCTTGGATGTGTATTTGTATTATTTTCCCAGATACAGCTAAGGTTTGTATTTGCATTTTTGAAAATAACACAGCTTGGGGGAGTACTTCTACCATTTTTCCAGATACAGCTAAGGTTTGTATTTGTATTTTGGAAAATAACACAGCTTGGGGGTGTATTTGTATTATTTTTCCAGATAGAGCTAATGTTTGTATTTGTATTTTTGAAAGTAACACAGCTTGGGGGTGTATTTGTATTATTTTCCAAGATACAGCTAAGGATTTTACTTGTATTTTTGAATAAAACACAGCTTGGGTGTGTATTTGAATTATTTACGGAGATACAGCTAAGGGTTGTATTTGCATTTTTGAAAATAACAAATCTTGTGGGTTTACTTGTATTATTTTCCAAGATGCAGCTATGGGTTGTATTTGTATTTTTCTAAATAATAAAACTTGGGGGTGTATTTGTATTATTTTCCGAGATACAGGGGAGGGTTGTGTTTGTAGTTTTGAAAATAACACAGCTTGGCGGTGTATTTCTATTATTTTGCGAGATACATCTAAGGGTTGAATTTGTGTTTTGGAAAATAACACTGCTTGGGGGTGTGTTTGTATTATTTTCCGAGATACAGTTAAGGTTTGTATTTGTGTTTTTGAAAATAACACAGCTTAGTGGTGTATTTGTATTGTTTTCCCAGATGCGGCTACGGTTTGTATTTGTATTTTGGAAAATAACACAGCTTTGTGTTGTTTTTGTATTATTTCCCGAGATACAGCTCAGGGTTGTATTTGTATTTTTGAAAATAACATAGCTTGTGAGTGTATTTGTATTATTTTCCAAGATACAGCTATGGGTTGTATTTGTATTTTTGAAAATAGCACAGCTTGTGGGTGAATTTGTATTATTTTTTAAGATACAGCTCAGGGTTGTATTTGTATTTTTGAAAATAACACAGCTTTGGGGTGTATTTGTATTATTTTCCGAGATACAGCTAAGGGTTTTATTTGTATTTTTTAAAATAACAGTGCAAGGGGGTGTATTTATATTATTTTCCGAGATACAGGTAAGGTTTGTATTCGTATTTTTGAAAGTAACACAGCTTGGCGGTGTATTTGTTTTATTTTCCGAGATACAGAGAAGGGTTGTATTTCTATTTTTGAAAATAACACAGCTTGGGGGTGTATTTTTTATTATTTTCCCAGATACAGCTAAGGATTGTATTTGTGTTTTTGAAAATAACACAGCTTGGGGGTGTATTTGTATTATTTTCCCAGATACAGCTAAGGTTTGTATTTGTATTTTGGAAAATAACACAGCTTCGGGGTGTTTTTGTATTATTTCCCGAGATACAGTGCAGGGTTGTCTTTGTATTTTTGAAAATGACACAGCTTGGGGGTGTATTTGTATTATTTTCCGAGATACAGCTGAGGGTTGTATTTGTATTTTTGAAAATAACACCACATGGGGGTGTATTTATATTATTTTCCGAGATAAAGCTAAGATTTGTATTTGTATTTTTGAAAATAACACAGCTTGGGGGTGTATTTGTATTATTTTCTGAGATACAGCTGAGGGTTGTATTTCTATTTTTGAAAATAACACAGCTTCGGGGTGTATTTGTATTATTTTCCAAGATACAGCTAAGGGTTGTATTTGTATTGTTGAAAATAACGCAGCATTTGTGTGTATTTGTATTATTTTCCGAGATAGAGCTAACGCTTGTATATTTATTTTTGAACATAACACAGCTTGGGGGTGTATTTGTACTATTTTCCGAGGTACAGTTAAGGGGTGAATTTCTGTTTTTGAAAATAACAGAGCTTGGGGGTGTGTTTTTATTATTTTCCAAGATACTGCTAAGGGTTGTATTTGTATTTTTTAAAATAACACAGGTTCGGGGTCTATTTGTATTATTTTCCAAGATACAGCTAAGGGTTGTATTTGTATTTTTGAAAATAACACAGCTTGTGGTATATTTGTATGATTTTCCAAGAAACAGCTGTGAATTGTAATTGTATTTTTGAAAATAACACAGCTTGGGGATGTATTTCTATCATTTTCCGAGACACAGCTCAGGGTTGTATTTGTATTTTTGAAAATAAAACAGCTTGTGGGTGTATTTGTATTATTTTCCAAGATACAGCTATGGGTTGTATTTGTATTTTTGAAAGTAACACAGCTTGGGGGTGTATTTGTATTATTTTCCGAGATACAGCTCAGGGTTGTATTTATATTTTTGAAAATAAAGCAGCTTGGCTGTGTATTTGTATTATTTTCCGAGATACAGCTAAGGTTTGTATTTGTATTTTTGAGAATAACGCAGCTTGGGGTTTTATTTGTACTATTTTCCGAGATACAGCTAAGGTTTTTAATTGTATTTTTGAAAATAACACAGCTTGGGGGTATATTTGTATTATTTTCCCAGATACAGCTAAGGTTTGTATTTGTGTTTTGGAAAATAACACAGCTTGGGGGTGTATTTGCATTATTTTCCGAGATATAGCTAAGGGCTGTATTTGTGTTTTTGAAAATAACACAACTTGGGGGTGTATTTGTATTATTTTCCGAGATAAAGCTAAGGTTTGTATTTGTATTTTTGAAAATAACACAGCTTGGGGGTGTATTTGTATTATTTTCCCAGATCCAGCTAAGGTTTGTATTTGTATTTTGGAAAATAACACAGCTTGGGGGTGTTTTTGTATTATTTTCTGAGACACAGGTCAGGGTTGTATTTGTATTTTTGAAAATGACAGAGCTTGGGGGTGTATTTGTTTTATTTTCCGAGATAAAGCTAAGGGTTGTATTTCTATTTTTGAAAATAACACAGCTTGGGGGTGTATTTGTATTATTTTTCGAGATACATCTAAGGGTTGTATTTGTATTTTTGAATATAACACAGCTTGTGTGTGTATTTGTGTTATTTTCCCAGATACAACTAAGGTTTATTTTTTTTTTTTTTTGAAAATAACACAGCTTGCGGGTGTACTTCTTCTATTTTCCCAGATACAGCTAAGGTTTGTATTTGTATTTTGGAAAATAACACAGCTTGGGGGTGTATTTGTATTATTTTTCCAGATACAGCTAATGTTTGTATTTGTATTTTTGAAAATAACACAGCTTGGGTGTGTATTTGTATTATTTTCCGAGATACAGCTAAGGGTTGTACTTGCATTTTTGAAAATAACAAATCTTGTGGGTGTACTTGTATTATTTTCCAAGATACAGCTATGGGTTGTATTTGTATTTTTCAAAATAATAAAGCTTGGGGGTGTATTTGTATTATTTTCCGAGATACAGCTGAGGGTTGTATTTGTATTTTTGAAAATAACACAGCTTGGCGGTGTATTTCTATTATTTTGCGAGATACAGCTAAGGGTTGAATTTGTGTTTTTGAAAATAACACAGCTTGTGGGTGTATTTGTATTATTTTCCGGGATATATCTAAGGGTTGTGTTTGTATTTTTGAAAATAACACAGCTTGGGGGTGTATTTGTATTATTTTCCGAGATACAGCTAAGGTTTGTATTTGTATTTTTGAAAATAACACAGCTTGGGGTATATTTCTATTATTTTCCGAAATACAGCTGTGGATTGTATTTTTATTTTGGAAAATAACACAGCTTGAGGGTGTATTTGCATTATTTTCCGAGATATAGCTTAGGCTGTATTTGTGTTTTTGAAAATAACACAACTTGAGGGTGTATTTGTATTATTTTTCGAGATAAAGCTAAGGTTTTATTTGTAGTTTTGAAAATAACACAGCTTGGCGGTGTATTTGTACTGTTTTCCCAGATACAGATAAGGTTTTATTTGTATTTTGGAAAATAACACAGCTTGGGGGTGTTTTTGTATTACATTCCGAGACACAGGTCAGGGTTGTATTTGTATTTATGAAAATGACACAGCTTGTGGGTGTGTTTGTTTTATTTTCCGCGATACAGCTAAGGTTTGTATTTCTATTTTTGACAATACCACAGCTTGGGGGTGTATTTGTATTATTTTTCGAGATACAGCTTAGGGTTGTATTTGTATTTTTGAAAATAACACAGCTTGGGTTTGTATTTGTATTATTTTCCCAGATACAGCTAAGGTTTGTATTTGCATTTTTGAAAATAACACAGCTTGGGGGAGTACTTCTACCATTTTTCCAGATACAGCTAAGGTTTGTATTTGTATTTTGGAAAATAACACAGCTTGGGGGTGTATTTGTATTATTTTTCCAGATAGAGCTAATGTTTGTATTTGTATTTTTGAAAGTAACACATCTTGGGGGTGTATTTGTATTATTTTCCTAGATACAGCTAAGGATTTTATTTGTATTTTTGAATAAAACACAGCTTGGGTGTGTATTTGTATTATTTACGGAGATACAGCTAAGGGTTGTATTTGCATTTTTGAAAATAACAAATCTTGTGGGTTTACTTGTATTATTTTCCAAGATGCAGCTATGGGTTGTATTTGTATTTTTCTAAATAATAAAACTTGGGGGTGTATTTGTATTATTTTCCGAAATACAGGGGAGGATTGTGTTTGTAGTTTTGAAAATAACACATCTTGGCGGTGTATTTCTATTATTTTGCGAGATACAGCTAAGTGTTGAATTTGTGTTTTGGAAAATAACACTGCTTGGGGGTTTGTTTGTATTATTTTCCGAGATACAGCTAAGGTTTGTATTTGTGTTTTTGAAAATAACATAGCTTGTGAGTGTATTTGTATTATTTTTTAAGATACAGCTATGGGTTGTATTTCTATTTTTGAAAATAAAACAGCTTGGGTGTGTATTTGTATTATTTTCCCAGATACAGCTAAGGTTTGTATTTGCATTTTTGAAAATAACACAGCGTGGGGGAGTACTTCTACCATTTTTCCAGATACAGCTAAGGTTTGTATTTGTATTTTGGAAAATAACACAGCTTGGGGGTGTATTTGTATTATTTTTCCAGATAGAGCTAATGTTTGTATTTGTATTTTTGAAAGTAACACAGCTTGGGGGTGTATTTGTATTATTTTCCAAGATACAGCTAAGGATTTTATTTGTATTTTTGAATAAAACACAGCTTGGGTGTGTATTTGCATTATTTACGGAGATACAGCTAAGGGTTGTATTTGCATTTTTGAAAATAACAAATCTTGTGGGTTTACTTGTATTATTTTCCAAGATGCAGCTATGGGTTGTATTTGTATTTTTCTAAATAATAAAACTTGGGGGTGTATTTGTATTATTTTCCGAGATACAGGGGAGGGTTGTGTTTGTAGTTTTGAAAATAACACAGCTTGGCGGTGTATTTCTATTATTTTGCGAGATTCAGCTAAGGGTTGAATTTGTGTTTTGGAAAATAACACTGCTTGGGGGTGTGTTTGTATTATTTTCCGAGATACAGCTAAGGTTTGTATTTGTGTTTTTGAAAATAACACAGCTTAGGGGTGTATTTGTATTGTTTTCCCAGATGCGGCTACGGTTTGTATTTGTATTTTGGAAAATAACACAGCTTTGTGTTGTTTTTGTATTATTTCCCGAGATACAGCTCAGGGTTGTATTTGTATTTTTGAAAATAACATAGCTTGTGAGTGTATTTGTATTATTTTCCAAGATACAGCTATGGGTTGTATTTGTATTTTTGAAAATAGCACAGCTTGTGGGTGAATTTGTATTGTTTTTTAAGATACAGCTCAGGGTTGTATTTGTATTTTTGAAAATAACACAGCTTTGGGATGTATTTGTATTATTTTCCGAGATACAGCTAAGGGTTTTATTTGTATTTTTTAAAATAACAGTGCAAGGGGGTGTATTTATATTATTTTCCGAGATACAGGTAAGGTTTGTATTCGTATTTTTGAAAGTAACACAGCTTGGCGGTGTATTTGTTTTATTTTCCGAGATACAGAGAAGGGTTGTATTTCTATTTTTGAAAATATCACAGCTTGGGGGTGTATTTTTTATTATTTTCCCAGATACAGCTAAGGATTGTATTTGTGTTTTTGAAAATAACACAGCTTGGGGGTGTATTTGTATTATTTTCCCAGATACAGCTAAGGTTTGTATTTGTATTTTGGAAAATAACACAGCTTCGGGGTGTTTTTGTATTATTTCCCGAGATACAGTGCAGGGTTGTCTTTGTATTTTTGAAAATGACACAGCTTGGGGGTGTATTTGTATTATTTTCCGAGATACAGCTGAGGGTTGTATTTGTATTTTTGAAAATAACACCACATGGGGGTGTATTTATATTATTTTCCGAGATAAAGCTAAGATTTGTATTTGTATTTTTGAAAATAACACAGCTTGGGGGTGTATTTGTATTATTTTCTGAGATACAGCTGAGGGTTGTATTTCTATTTTTGAAAATTACACAGCTTCGGGGTGTATTTGTATTATTTTCCAAGATACAGCTAAGGGTTGTATTTGTATTGTTGAAAATAACGCAGCATTTGTGTGTATTTGTATTATTTTCCGAGATAGAGCTAACGCTTTTATATTTATTTTTGAACATAACACAGCTTGGGGGTGTATTTGTATTATTTTCCGAGATACAGTTAAGGGGTGAATTTCTGTTTTTGAAAATAACAGAGCTTGGGGGTGTGTTTTTATTATTTTCCAAGATACTGCTAAGGGTTGTATTTGTATTTTTTAAAATAACACAGGTTCGGGGTCTATTTGTATTATTTTCCGAGATACAGCTAAGGGTTGTATTTGTATTTTTGAAAATAACACAGCTTGGGGTATATTTGTATGATTTTCCAAGAAACAGCTGTGAATTGTAATTGTATTTTTGAAAATAACACAGCTTGGGGATGTATTTCTATCATTTTCCGAGACACAGCTCAGGGTTGTATTTGTATTTTTGAAAATAAAACAGCTTGTGAGTGTATTTGTATTATTTTCCAAGATACAGCTATGGGTTGTATTTGTATTTTTGAAAATAACACAGCTTGGGGGTGTATTTGTATTATTTTCCGAGATACAGCTCAGGGTTGTATTTATATTTTTGAAAATAAAGCAGCTTGGCTGTGTATTTGTATTATTTTCCGAGATACAGCTAAGGTTTGTATTTGTATTTTTGAGAATAACGCAGCTTGGGGTTGTATTTGTACTATTTTCCGAGATACAGCTAAGGTTTTTAATTGTATTTTTGAAAATAACACAGCTTGGGGGTATATTTGTATTATTTTCCCAGATACAGCTAAGGTTTATATTTGTGTTTTGGAAAATAACACAGCTTGGGGGTGTATTTGCATTATTTTCCGAGATATAGCTAAGGGCTGTATTTGTGTTTTTGAAAATAACACAACTTAGGGGTGTATTTGTATTATTTTCCGAGATAAAGCTAAGGTTTGTATTTGTATTTTTGAAAATAACACAGCTTGGGGGTGTATTTGTATTATTTTCCCAGATCCAGCTAAGGTTTGTATTTGTATTTTGGAAAATAACACTGCTTGGGGGTGTTTTTGTATTATTTTCTGAGACACAGGTCAGGGTTGTATTTGTATTTTTGAAAATGACAGAGCTTGGGGGTGTATTTGTTTTATTTTCCGAGATAAAGCTAAGGGTTGTATTTCTATTTTTGAAAATAACACAGCTTGGGGGTGTATTTGTATTATTTTTCGAGATACATCTAAGGGTTGTATTTGTATTTTTGAATATAACACAGCTTGTGTGTGTATTTGTGTTATTTTCCCAGATACAACTAAGGTTTATTTTTTTTTTTTTTTGAAAATAACACAGCTTGCGGGTGTACTTCTTCTATTTTCCCAGATACAGCTAAGGTTTGTATTTGTATTTTGGAAAATAACACAGCTTGGGGGTGTATTTGTATTATTTTTCCTGATACAGCTAATGTTTGTATTTGTATTTTTGAAAATAACACAGCTTGTGTGTGTATTTGTATTATTTTCTGAGATACAGCTAAGGGTTGTATTTGCATTTTTGAAAATAACAAATCTTGTGGGTGTACTTGTATTATTTTCCAAGATACAGCTATGGGTTGTATTTGTATTTTTCAAAATAATAAAGCTTGGGGGTGTATTTGTATTATTTTCCGAGATACAGCTGAGGGTTGTATTTGTATTTTTGAAAATAACACAGCTTGGCGGTGTATTTCTATTATTTTGCAAGATACAGCTAAGGGTTGAATTTGTGTTTTTGAAAATAACACAGCTTGTGGGTGTATTTGTATTATTTTCCAGGATATATCTAAGGGTTGTGTTTGTATTTTTGAAATAACACAGCTTGGGGGTGTATTTGTATTATTTTACGAGATACAGCTAAGGTTTGTATTTGTATTTTTGAAAATAACACAGCTTGGGGTATATTTCTATTATTTTCCGAAATACAGCTGTGGATTGTATTTTTATTTTGGAAAATAACACAGCTTGGGGGTGTATTTGCATTATTTTCCGAGATATAGCTTAGGCTGTATTTGTGTTTTTGAAAATAACACAACTTGGGGGTGTATTTGTATTATTCTTCGAGATAAAGCTAAGGTTTGTATTTGTAGTTTTGAAAATAACACAGCTTGGCGGTGTATTTGTACTGTTTTCCCAGATACAGATAAGGTTTTATTTGTATTTTGGAAAATAACACAGCTTGGGGGTGTTTTTGTATTACATTCCGAGACACGGGTCAGGGTTGTATTTGTATTTATGAAAATGACACAGCTTGTGGGTGTGTTTGTTTTATTTTCCGCGATACAGCTAAGGTTTGTATTTCTATTTTTGACAATACCACAGCTTGGGGGTGTATTTGTATTATTTTTCGAGATACAGCTTAGGGTTGTATTTGTATTTTTGAAAATAACACAGCTTGGGTTTGTATTTGTATTATTTTCCCAGATACAGCTAAGGTTTGTATTTGCATTTTTGAAAATAACACAGCTTGGGGTGTACTTCTACCATTTTTCCAGATATAGCTAAGGTTTGTATTTGTATTTTGGAAAATAACACAGCTTGGGGGTGTATTTGTATTATTTTTCCAGATAGAGCTAATGTTTGTATTTGTATTTTTGAAAGTAACACATCTTGGGGGTGTATTTGTATTATTTTCCTAGATACAGCTAAGGATTTTATTTGTATTTTTGAATAAAACACAGCTTGGGTGTGTATTTGTATTATTTACGGAGATACAGCTAAGGGTTGTATTTGCATTTTTGAAAATAACAAATCTTGTGTGTTTACTTGTATTATTTTCCAAGATGCAGCTATGGGTTGTATTTGTATTTTTCTAAATAATAAAACTTGGGGGTGTATTTGTATTATTTTCCGAAATACAGGGGAGGGTTGTGTTTGTAGTTTTGAAAATAACACATCTTGGCGGTGTATTTCTATTATTTTGCGAGATACAGCTAAGGGTTGAATTTGTGTTTTGGAAAATAACACTGCTTGGGGGTTTGTTTGTATTATTTTCTGAGATACAGCTAAGGTTTGTATTTGTGTTTTTGAAAATAACACTGCTTAGGGGTGTATTTGTATTGTTTTCCCAAATGCGGCTACGGTTTGTATTTGTATTTTGGAAAATAACACAGCTTTGTGTTGTTTTTGTATTATTTCCCGAGATACAGCTCAGGGTTGTATTTGTATTTTTGAAAATAACATAGCTTGTGAGTGTATTTGTATTATTTTCCAAGATACAGCTATGGGTTGTATTTGTATTTTTGAAAATAGCACAGCTTGTGGGTGTATTTGTATTATTTTTTGAGATACAGCTGTGAATTGTAATTGTATTTTTGAAAATAACACAGCTTGGGGATGTATTTCTATCATTTTCCGAGATACAGCTCAGGGTTGTATTTGTATTTTTGAAAATAAAACAGCTTGTGAGTGTATTTGTATCATTTTCCAAGATACAGCTATGGGTTGTATTTGTATTTTTGAAAATAACACAGCTTGGGGGTGTATTTGTATTATTTTCCGAGATACAGCTCAGGGTTGTATTTGTATTTTTGAAAATAAAGCAGCTTGGCTGTGTATTTGTATTATTTTCTGAGATACAGCTAAGGTTTGTATTTGTATTTTTGAGAATAACGCAGCTTGGGGTTGTATTTGTACTATTTTCCGAGATACAGCTAAGGTTTTTAATTGTATTTTTGAAAATAACACAGCTTGGGGGTATATTTGTATTATTTTCCCAGATACAGCTAAGGTTTGTATTTGTGTTTTGGAAAATAACACAGCTTGGGGGTGTATTTGCATTATTTTCCAATATACAGCCAAGGGCTGTATTTGTGTTTTTGAAAATAACACAACTTGGGGGTGTATTTGTATTATTTTCCGAGATAAAGCTAAGGTTTGTATTTGTCTTTTTGAAAATAACACAGCTTGGGGGTGTATTTGTATTATTTTCCCAGATCCAGCTAAGGTTTGTATTTGTATTTTGGAAAATAACACAGCTCGGGGGTGTTTTTGTATTATTTTCTGAGACACAGGTCAGGGTTGTATTCGTATTTTTGGAAATGACAGAGCTTGGGGGTGTATTTGTTTTATTTTCCGAGATAAAGCTAAGGGTTGTATTTCTATTTTTGAAAATAACACAGCTTGGGGGTGTATTTGTATTATTTTTCGAGATACATCTAAGGGTTGTATTTGTATTTTTGAACATAACACAGCTTGTGTGTGTATTTGTGTTTTTTTCCCAGATACAACTAAGGTTTATATTTTTTTTTTTGAAAATAACACAGCTTGCGGGTGTACTTCTTCTATTTTCCCAGATACAGCTAAGGTTTGTATTTGTATTTTGGAAAATAACACAGCTTGGGGGTGTATTTGTATTATTTTTCCAGATACAGCTAATGTTTGTATTTGTATTTTTGAAAACAACACAGCTTGGGTGTGTATTTGTATTATTTTCCGAGATACAGCTAAGGGTTGTATTTGCATTTTTGAAAATAACAAATCTTGTGGGTGTACTTGTATTATTTTCCAAGATACAGCTATGGGTTGTATTTGTATTTTTCAAAATAATAAAGCTTGGGGGTGTATTTGTATTATTTTCCGAGATACAGCTGAGGGTTGTATTTGTATTTTTGAAAATAACACAGCTTGGCGGTGTATTTCTATTATTTTGCGAGATACAGCTAAGGGTTGAATTTGTGTTTTGGAAAATAACACAGCTTGTGGGTGTATTTGTTTTATTTTCCGGGATATATCTAAGGGTTGTGTTTGTATTTTTGAAAATAACACAGCTTGGGGGTGTATTTGTATTATTTTCCGAGATACAGCTAAGGTTTGTATTTGTATTTTTGAAAATAACACAGCTTGGGGTATATTTGTATTATTTTCCGAAATACAGCTGTGGATTGTATTTTTATTTTGGAAAATAACACAGCTTGGGGGTGTATTTGTATTATTTTCCGAGATACAGCTAAGGGTTGTATTTGTATTTTTCAAAATAACAGAGCTTTGGGTATATTTGTATTATTTTCCGAAATACAGCTGTGGATTGTATTTGTATTTTGGAAAATAACACAACTAGGGGTTGTATTTGTATTATTTTCCGAGATACAGCTAAGGTTTTTATTTGTATTTTGGAAAATAACACAGCTTTGGGGTGTTTTTGTATTATTTTCTGAGGGACAGCTCAGGGTTGTATTTGTATTTTTGAAAATGACACAGCTTGGGTGTTTATTTGTTTTATTTTCCGAGATACAGCTAAGGGTTGTATTTCTATTTTTGAAAATAACACACCTTATGGGTGTATTTGTATTATTTTTCGAGATACAGCTAAGGGTTGTATTTGTATTTTTGAATATAACACAGCTTGTGTGTGTATTTGTGTTATTTTCCCAGATACAACTAAGGTTTGTATTTGTATTTTTGAAAATAACACAGCTTGGGGGTGTATTTGTATTATTTTCCGAGATACAGCTATGGGTAGTATTTACATTTTTGAAAATAACACAGCTTGGGCGTGTATTTGTATCATTTTCTGAGATACAGCTCTGGGTTGTATTTGTATTTTTTAAAATACCACAGCTTGTGAGTGTATTTGTATTATGTTCCAAGATACAGCTATGGGTTGTATTTGTATTTTTGATAATAACACAGCTTGGGGGTGTATTTGTATTATTTTCTGAGATACAGCTCAGGGTTGTATTTGTATTTTTGTAAATAACACAGCTTGCGGGTGTATTTGTATTATTTTCCGATATACAGCTAAGGGTTGTATTTGTATTTTTGAAAATAACACAAATTGTGTGTGTATTTGTATTATTTTCCCAGATACAGCTAAGGTTTGTATTTGTATTTTTGAAAATAACACAGCTTGGGGGTGTAATTGTACTATTTTTCCCTGATACAGCTAAGGTTTGTATTTGTATTTTGGAATATAACACAGCATGGGGTTGTATTTGTATTATTTTTCCAGATACAGCTAAGGTTTGTATTTGTATTTTTTAAAATAACACAGCTTGGGGGTGTATTTGTATTATTTTCCGAGATACAGCTAAGGTTTTTATTTGTATTTTTGAAAATAACACTGCTTGGGTGTGTATTTGTATTATTTTCCGAGATACAGCTAAGGGTTGTATTTTCATTTTTGAAAATAACACATCTTGTGGGTGTACTTGTATTATTTTCCAAGATACAGCTATGGGTTGTATTTGTATTTTTGAAAATAGTACAGCTTGGTGGTGTATTTGTATTATTTTCCGATATACAGGTGAGTGTTGTATTTGTATGTTTGAAAATAACACAGCATGGCGGTGTATTTCTATTATTTTGCGAGATATAGCTAAGGGTTGAATTTATGTTTTTGAAAATAACACAGCTTCGGGGTGTATTTGTATTATTTGCCGGGATATAGCTAAGGTTTGTTTTTGTATTTTGGAAAATAACGCAGCTTGGTGGTGTATTTGTATTATTTTCCGAGATACAGCTAAGGTTTGTATTTGTATTTTTGAAAATAACACAGCTTGGGGGTGTATTTTTTAATATTTTCCCAGATACCGCTAAGGGTTGTATTTGTATTTTTGAAAATAACACAGCTTGGGGGTGTATTTGTATTATTTTCGGAGATACAGCTAAGGGTTTTATTTGTATTTTTGAAAATATCGCAGCTTGGGTTTGTATTTGTATTATTTTCCGAGATACAACTAAGGTTTGTATTTGTATTTTTGAAAATAACACAGCTTGGGGGTTTATTTGTATTATTTTCCGAGATACAGCTAAGGGTTTTATTTATATCTTTGAAAATAACACAGCTTGTGGGTGTATTTATATTATTTTCCGAGATACAGCTAAGGGTTGTATTTGTATTTTTGAAAATAACGGAGCTTGGGGGTGTGTTTGTATTATTTTCTGAGATACAGCTAAGGGTTGTATTTGTGTTTTAGAAAATAACACAGCTTGGGGGTGTTTTTATATTATTTTCTGAGATACAGGTCAGGGTTGTATTTGTATTTTTGAAAATAACACAGCTTGGGGGTGTATTTGTATTATTTTCCGAGATACAGCTAAGGGTTGTGTTTATATTTTTGAAAATAACACAGCTCAGGGGTGTATTTGTATTATTTTCCGAGATACAGCTGTGGGTTGTATTTGCATTTTTGAAAATAACACAGCTTGGGGGTGTATTTGAATCATTTTCCAAGATACAGCTCAGGGTTGTATTTGTATTTTTGAAAATAACACAGATTTTGAGTGTATTTGTATTATTTTCCAAGATACAGCCATGGATTGTGTATGTATTTTTGAAAATAACTCAGCTTGAGGGTTTATTTGTACTATTTTCCGAGATACAGCTAAGGTTTTTATTTGTATTTTTGAAAATAACACAGCTTGTGTGCGTATTTGTATTATTTTCCCAGATACAGCTAATGTTTGTATTTGTGTTTTGGAAAATAACACAGCTTGGGGGTGTATCTGTATTATTTTCCGAGATACAGCTAATGTTCTTATTTGTATTTTTGAAAATAACACAGCTCGGGGGTGTGTTTGTATTATTTTCCCAGATACAGCTAAGGATTGTATTTGTATATTTGAAAATGACACAGCTTGGGGGTGTATTTGTATTATTTTCCAAGATACAGCTAAGGTTTTTATTTGTATTTTGGAAAATAACACAGCTTGTGGGTGTTTTTGTATTATTTTCCGAAATACAGCTTAGGGTTGTATTTGTATTTTTGAAAATAACACAGCATGGGGGTGTATTTATATTATTTTCCGAGATACAGCTAAGGGTTTTATTTGTATTTTTGAAAATAACACATCTTGGGGGTGTTTTTTTTACTGTTTTCTGAGATACAACAAAGGGTTGTATTTGTATTTTTGAAAATAACACAGCTTGGGGGTGTATTTGTATTATTTTCCGAGATATATCTATGGGTTATATTTGTATTTTTGAAAATAACACAGCTTGGGGTTGTATTTGTATTATTTTCCCAGATACAGAAAAGTTTTTTATTTGTATTTTGAAAAATAACACAGCTTGGGGGAGTATTTGTATTATTTTCCGAGATACAGCTCAGAAATATATATGTATTTTTGAAAATAACAGAGCTTGGGGGTGTATTTTTATTATTTTCCGAGTTACAGCTCATGGTTGTATTTGTATTTTTGAAAATAACAGAGCTTGGGAGTGTATTTGTATTATTTTCCGAGATACAGCTAAGGGTTGTATTTGTATTTTTGAAAATAACACAGCTTTGGGGTGTATTTGTATTATATTCCGAGATACATCTATGGGTTATATTTGTATTTTTGAAAATAACACAGCTTTTGGTAGTATTTGTATTATTTTCCCAGATACAGAAAAGGATTGTATTTGTATTTTGGAAAATAACACAACTTGGGGGTGTATTTGTATTATTTTCTGAGATACAGCTAAGGGTTGTATTTGTATTTTTGAAAATAACACATCTTGGGGGTGTATTTTTATATTATTTTCCGAGATACAGCTCAGGGTCGTATTTGTATTTTTGAAAATAACACAGCTTGGGGGTGTTTTTGTATTATTTTCCGAGATACAGCTAAGTTTTCTATTTCCATTTTTTAAAATAACACAGATTGGGGGTGTATTTGTATTATTTTCCGAGATACAGCTAAGGTTTGTATTTGTATTACTGAAAATAACAGAGATTGGGGGTGTATTTGTATTATTTTCCGAGATACAGCTTTGGGTTGTATTTGTATTTTTGAAATTAAGAGAGCTTGGGGGTGTATTTGTATTATTTTCCGAGATACAGCTAAGGGTTGTATTTGTATTTTTGAAAATAACACATCTTGGGGGTGTATTTTTTACTATTTTCTGAGATACAGCTAAGGGTTTTATTTCTATTTTTGAAAATAACACAGCTTGTGGGTGTTTTTGTATCATTTTCCGAGATACAGCTAAGGGTTGTATATGTATTATTGAAAATAACAGAGCTTGACTGTGTGTTTGTATTATTTTCAGAGATACAGCTAAGGGTTGTATTTGTATTTCTGAAAATAACACAGCTTGCGGTGTTTTTGTATTATTTTCCGAGATACAGCTCAGGGATGTATAAGTATTTTTGAAAATAACACAGCTTGGGGGTGTATTTGTATTATTTTCCGAGATACAGCTAAGGGTTTTATTTGTATTTTTGAAAATAACACAGCTTGTGTGTGTATTTGTATTATTTTCTGAGATACAGCTAAGGGTTGTATTTGCATTTTTGAAAATAACAAATCTTGTGGGTGTACTTGTATTATTTTCCAAGATACAGCTATGGGTTGTATTTGTATTTTTCAAAATAATAAAGCTTGGGGGTGTATTTGTATTATTTTCCGAGATACAGCTGAGGGTTGTATTTGTATTTTTGAAAATAACACAGCTTGGCGGTGTATTTCTATTATTTTGCAAGATACAGCTAAGGGTTGAATTTGTGTTTTTGAAAATAACACAGCTTGTGGGTGTATTTGTATTATTTTCCAGGATATATCTAAGGGTTGTGTTTGTATTTTTGAAATAACACAGCTTGGGGGTGTATTTGTATTATTTTACGAGATACAGCTAAGGTTTGTATTTGTATTTTTGAAAATAACACAGCTTGGGGTATATTTCTATTATTTTCCGAAATACAGCTGTGGATTGTATTTTTATTTTGGAAAATAACACAGCTTGGGGGTGTATTTGCATTATTTTCCGAGATATAGCTTAGGCTGTATTTGTGTTTTTGAAAATAACACAACTTGGGGGTGTATTTGTATTATTCTTCGAGATAAAGCTAAGGTTTGTATTTGTAGTTTTGAAAATAACACAGCTTGGCGGTGTATTTGTACTGTTTTCCCAGATACAGATAAGGTTTTATTTGTATTTTGGAAAATAACACAGCTTGGGGGTGTTTTTGTATTACATTCCGAGACACGGGTCAGGGTTGTATTTGTATTTATGAAAATGACACAGCTTGTGGGTGTGTTTGTTTTATTTTCCGCGATACAGCTAAGGTTTGTATTTCTATTTTTGACAATACCACAGCTTGGGGGTGTATTTGTATTATTTTTCGAGATACAGCTTAGGGTTGTATTTGTATTTTTGAAAATAACACAGCTTGGGTTTGTATTTGTATTATTTTCCCAGATACAGCTAAGGTTTGTATTTGCATTTTTGAAAATAACACAGCTTGGGGTGTACTTCTACCATTTTTCCAGATATAGCTAAGGTTTGTATTTGTATTTTGGAAAATAACACAGCTTGGGGGTGTATTTGTATTATTTTTCCAGATAGAGCTAATGTTTGTATTTGTATTTTTGAAAGTAACACATCTTGGGGGTGTATTTGTATTATTTTCCTAGATACAGCTAAGGATTTTATTTGTATTTTTGAATAAAACACAGCTTGGGTGTGTATTTGTATTATTTACGGAGATACAGCTAAGGGTTGTATTTGCATTTTTGAAAATAACAAATCTTGTGTGTTTACTTGTATTATTTTCCAAGATGCAGCTATGGGTTGTATTTGTATTTTTCTAAATAATAAAACTTGGGGGTGTATTTGTATTATTTTCCGAAATACAGGGGAGGGTTGTGTTTGTAGTTTTGAAAATAACACATCTTGGCGGTGTATTTCTATTATTTTGCGAGATACAGCTAAGGGTTGAATTTGTGTTTTGGAAAATAACACTGCTTGGGGGTTTGTTTGTATTATTTTCTGAGATACAGCTAAGGTTTGTATTTGTGTTTTTGAAAATAACACTGCTTAGGGGTGTATTTGTATTGTTTTCCCAAATGCGGCTACGGTTTGTATTTGTATTTTGGAAAATAACACAGCTTTGTGTTGTTTTTGTATTATTTCCCGAGATACAGCTCAGGGTTGTATTTGTATTTTTGAAAATAACATAGCTTGTGAGTGTATTTGTATTATTTTCCAAGATACAGCTATGGGTTGTATTTGTATTTTTGAAAATAGCACAGCTTGTGGGTGTATTTGTATTATTTTTTGAGATACAGCTGTGAATTGTAATTGTATTTTTGAAAATAACACAGCTTGGGGATGTATTTCTATCATTTTCCGAGATACAGCTCAGGGTTGTATTTGTATTTTTGAAAATAAAACAGCTTGTGAGTGTATTTGTATCATTTTCCAAGATACAGCTATGGGTTGTATTTGTATTTTTGAAAATAACACAGCTTGGGGGTGTATTTGTATTATTTTCCGAGATACAGCTCAGGGTTGTATTTGTATTTTTGAAAATAAAGCAGCTTGGCTGTGTATTTGTATTATTTTCTGAGATACAGCTAAGGTTTGTATTTGTATTTTTGAGAATAACGCAGCTTGGGGTTGTATTTGTACTATTTTCCGAGATACAGCTAAGGTTTTTAATTGTATTTTTGAAAATAACACAGCTTGGGGGTATATTTGTATTATTTTCCCAGATACAGCTAAGGTTTGTATTTGTGTTTTGGAAAATAACACAGCTTGGGGGTGTATTTGCATTATTTTCCAATATACAGCCAAGGGCTGTATTTGTGTTTTTGAAAATAACACAACTTGGGGGTGTATTTGTATTATTTTCCGAGATAAAGCTAAGGTTTGTATTTGTCTTTTTGAAAATAACACAGCTTGGGGGTGTATTTGTATTATTTTCCCAGATCCAGCTAAGGTTTGTATTTGTATTTTGGAAAATAACACAGCTTGGGGGTGTTTTTGTATTATTTTCTGAGACACAGGTCAGGGTTGTATTCGTATTTTTGGAAATGACAGAGCTTGGGGGTGTATTTGTTTTATTTTCCGAGATAAAGCTAAGGGTTGTATTTCTATTTTTGAAAATAACACAGCTTGGGGGTGTATTTGTATTATTTTTCGAGATACATCTAAGGGTTGTATTTGTATTTTTGAACATAACACAGCTTGTGTGTGTATTTGTGTTTTTTTCCCAGATACAACTAAGGTTTATATTTTTTTTTTTGAAAATAACACAGCTTGCGGGTGTACTTCTTCTATTTTCCCAGATACAGCTAAGGTTTGTATTTGTATTTTGGAAAATAACACAGCTTGGGGGTGTATTTGTATTATTTTTCCAGATACAGCTAATGTTTGTATTTGTATTTTTGAAAACAACACAGCTTGGGTGTGTATTTGTATTATTTTCCGAGATACAGCTAAGGGTTGTATTTGCATTTTTGAAAATAACAAATCTTGTGGGTGTACTTGTATTATTTTCCAAGATACAGCTATGGGTTGTATTTGTATTTTTCAAAATAATAAAGCTTGGGGGTGTATTTGTATTATTTTCCGAGATACAGCTGAGGGTTGTATTTGTATTTTTGAAAATAACACAGCTTGGCGGTGTATTTCTATTATTTTGCGAGATACAGCTAAGGGTTGAATTTGTGTTTTGGAAAATAACACAGCTTGTGGGTGTATTTGTTTTATTTTCCGGGATATATCTAAGGGTTGTGTTTGTATTTTTGAAAATAACACAGCTTGGGGGTGTATTTGTATTATTTTCCGAGATACAGCTAAGGTTTGTATTTGTATTTTTGAAAATAACACAGCTTGGGGTATATTTGTATTATTTTCCGAAATACAGCTGTGGATTGTATTTTTATTTTGGAAAATAACACAGCTTGGGGGTGTATTTGTATTATTTTCCGAGATACAGCTAAGGGTTGTATTTGTATTTTTCAAAATAACAGAGCTTTGGGTATATTTGTATTATTTTCCGAAATACAGCTGTGGATTGTATTTGTATTTTGGAAAATAACACAACTAGGGGTTGTATTTGTATTATTTTCCGAGATACAGCTAAGGTTTTTATTTGTATTTTGGAAAATAACACAGCTTTGGGGTGTTTTTGTATTATTTTCTGAGGGACAGCTCAGGGTTGTATTTGTATTTTTGAAAATGACACAGCTTGGGTGTTTATTTGTTTTATTTTCCGAGATACAGCTAAGGGTTGTATTTCTATTTTTGAAAATAACACACCTTATGGGTGTATTTGTATTATTTTTCGAGATACAGCTAAGGGTTGTATTTGTATTTTTGAATATAACACAGCTTGTGTGTGTATTTGTGTTATTTTCCCAGATACAACTAAGGTTTGTATTTGTATTTTTGAAAATAACACAGCTTGGGGGTGTATTTGTATTATTTTCCGAGATACAGCTATGGGTAGTATTTACATTTTTGAAAATAACACAGCTTGGGCGTGTATTTGTATCATTTTCTGAGATACAGCTCTGGGTTGTATTTGTATTTTTTAAAATACCACAGCTTGTGAGTGTATTTGTATTATGTTCCAAGATACAGCTATGGGTTGTATTTGTATTTTTGATAATAACACAGCTTGGGGGTGTATTTGTATTATTTTCTGAGATACAGCTCAGGGTTGTATTTGTATTTTTGTAAATAACACAGCTTGCGGGTGTATTTGTATTATTTTCCGATATACAGCTAAGGGTTGTATTTGTATTTTTGAAAATAACACAAATTGTGTGTGTATTTGTATTATTTTCCCAGATACAGCTAAGGTTTGTATTTGTATTTTTGAAAATAACACAGCTTGGGGGTGTAATTGTACTATTTTTCCCTGATACAGCTAAGGTTTGTATTTGTATTTTGGAATATAACACAGCATGGGGTTGTATTTGTATTATTTTTCCAGATACAGCTAAGGTTTGTATTTGTATTTTTTAAAATAACACAGCTTGGGGGTGTATTTGTATTATTTTCCGAGATACAGCTAAGGTTTTTATTTGTATTTTTGAAAATAACACTGCTTGGGTGTGTATTTGTATTATTTTCCGAGATACAGCTAAGGGTTGTATTTTCATTTTTGAAAATAACACATCTTGTGGGTGTACTTGTATTATTTTCCAAGATACAGCTATGGGTTGTATTTGTATTTTTGAAAATAGTACAGCTTGGTGGTGTATTTGTATTATTTTCCGATATACAGGTGAGTGTTGTATTTGTATGTTTGAAAATAACACAGCATGGCGGTGTATTTCTATTATTTTGCGAGATATAGCTAAGGGTTGAATTTATGTTTTTGAAAATAACACAGCTTCGGGGTGTATTTGTATTATTTGCCGGGATATAGCTAAGGTTTGTTTTTGTATTTTGGAAAATAACGCAGCTTGGTGGTGTATTTGTATTATTTTCCGAGATACAGCTAAGGTTTGTATTTGTATTTTTGAAAATAACACAGCTTGGGGGTGTATTTTTTAATATTTTCCCAGATACCGCTAAGGGTTGTATTTGTATTTTTGAAAATAACACAGCTTGGGGGTGTATTTGTATTATTTTCGGAGATACAGCTAAGGGTTTTATTTGTATTTTTGAAAATATCGCAGCTTGGGTTTGTATTTGTATTATTTTCCGAGATACAACTAAGGTTTGTATTTGTATTTTTGAAAATAACACAGCTTGGGGGTTTATTTGTATTATTTTCCGAGATACAGCTAAGGGTTTTATTTATATCTTTGAAAATAACACAGCTTGTGGGTGTATTTATATTATTTTCCGAGATACAGCTAAGGGTTGTATTTGTATTTTTGAAAATAACGGAGCTTGGGGGTGTGTTTGTATTATTTTCTGAGATACAGCTAAGGGTTGTATTTGTGTTTTAGAAAATAACACAGCTTGGGGGTGTTTTTATATTATTTTCTGAGATACAGGTCAGGGTTGTATTTGTATTTTTGAAAATAACACAGCTTGGGGGTGTATTTGTATTATTTTCCGAGATACAGCTAAGGGTTGTGTTTATATTTTTGAAAATAACACAGCTCAGGGGTGTATTTGTATTATTTTCCGAGATACAGCTGTGGGTTGTATTTGCATTTTTGAAAATAACACAGCTTGGGGGTGTATTTGAATCATTTTCCAAGATACAGCTCAGGGTTGTATTTGTATTTTTGAAAATAACACAGATTTTGAGTGTATTTGTATTATTTTCCAAGATACAGCCATGGATTGTGTATGTATTTTTGAAAATAACTCAGCTTGAGGGTTTATTTGTACTATTTTCCGAGATACAGCTAAGGTTTTTATTTGTATTTTTGAAAATAACACAGCTTGTGTGCGTATTTGTATTATTTTCCCAGATACAGCTAATGTTTGTATTTGTGTTTTGGAAAATAACACAGCTTGGGGGTGTATCTGTATTATTTTCCGAGATACAGCTAATGTTCTTATTTGTATTTTTGAAAATAACACAGCTCGGGGGTGTGTTTGTATTATTTTCCCAGATACAGCTAAGGATTGTATTTGTATATTTGAAAATGACACAGCTTGGGGGTGTATTTGTATTATTTTCCAAGATACAGCTAAGGTTTTTATTTGTATTTTGGAAAATAACACAGCTTGTGGGTGTTTTTGTATTATTTTCCGAAATACAGCTTAGGGTTGTATTTGTATTTTTGAAAATAACACAGCATGGGGGTGTATTTATATTATTTTCCGAGATACAGCTAAGGGTTTTATTTGTATTTTTGAAAATAACACATCTTGGGGGTGTTTTTTTTACTGTTTTCTGAGATACAACAAAGGGTTGTATTTGTATTTTTGAAAATAACACAGCTTGGGGGTGTATTTGTATTATTTTCCGAGATATATCTATGGGTTATATTTGTATTTTTGAAAATAACACAGCTTGGGGTTGTATTTGTATTATTTTCCCAGATACAGAAAAGTTTTTTATTTGTATTTTGAAAAATAACACAGCTTGGGGGAGTATTTGTATTATTTTCCGAGATACAGCTCAGAAATATATATGTATTTTTGAAAATAACAGAGCTTGGGGGTGTATTTTTATTATTTTCCGAGTTACAGCTCATGGTTGTATTTGTATTTTTGAAAATAACAGAGCTTGGGAGTGTATTTGTATTATTTTCCGAGATACAGCTAAGGGTTGTATTTGTATTTTTGAAAATAACACAGCTTTGGGGTGTATTTGTATTATATTCCGAGATACATCTATGGGTTATATTTGTATTTTTGAAAATAACACAGCTTTTGGTAGTATTTGTATTATTTTCCCAGATACAGAAAAGGATTGTATTTGTATTTTGGAAAATAACACAGCTTGGGGGTGTATTTGTATTATTTTCTGAGATACAGCTAAGGGTTGTATTTGTATTTTTGAAAATAACACATCTTGGGGGTGTATTTTTATATTATTTTCCGAGATACAGCTCAGGGTCGTATTTGTATTTTTGAAAATAACACAGCTTGGGGGTGTTTTTGTATTATTTTCCGAGATACAGCTAAGTTTTCTATTTCCATTTTTTAAAATAACACAGATTGGGGGTGTATTTGTATTATTTTCCGAGATACAGCTAAGGTTTGTATTTGTATTACTGAAAATAACAGAGATTGGGGGTGTATTTGTATTATTTTCCGAGATACAGCTTTGGGTTGTATTTGTATTTTTGAAATTAAGAGAGCTTGGGGGTGTATTTGTATTATTTTCCGAGATACAGCTAAGGGTTGTATTTGTATTTTTGAAAATAACACATCTTGGGGGTGTATTTTTTACTATTTTCTGAGATACAGCTAAGGGTTTTATTTCTATTTTTGAAAATAACACAGCTTGTGGGTGTTTTTGTATCATTTTCCGAGATACAGCTAAGGGTTGTATATGTATTATTGAAAATAACAGAGCTTGACTGTGTGTTTGTATTATTTTCAGAGATACAGCTAAGGGTTGTATTTGTATTTCTGAAAATAACACAGCTTGCGGTGTTTTTGTATTATTTTCCGAGATACAGCTCAGGGATGTATAAGTATTTTTGAAAATAACACAGCTTGGGGGTGTATTTGTATTATTTTCCCTGTTACAGCTCATGGTTGTATGTGTATTTTTGAAAATAACACAGCTTGGTGGTGTATTTTTATTATTTTCAAAGATACAGCTAAGCGTTGTATTTGCATTTTTGAAAATAACATATCTTGTGTTTGTACTTGTATTATTTTCCGAGATACAGCTATCGGTTGTATTTTTATTTTTGAAAATAACACAGCTTGGGTGTGTATTTGTATTATTTTCCGAGTTACAGCTCAGCGTTGTATTTGTATTTTTTAAAATATCGCAGCTTTGGGGTGTATTTGTATTATTTTCTGAGATACAGCTAAGGGTTGTATTTGTATTTTTGAAAATAACACAGCTTCGCGGTGTATTTGTATTATTTTCCGAGATACAGCTCAGGTTTGTACTTGTATTTTGGAAAATAACACAGCTTGGGCTTGTATTTTTATTATTTTCCGAGATACAGCTAAGGGTTGTATTTGTATTTTTGAAATTAACAGAGCTTGTGTGTGTATTTGTATTATTTTCCGAGATACAGATAAGGGTTGTATTTTTATTTATTTATTTTTTTTTTCTGCATTTTAACTTTATTAGGTAATGCCAAATCCTTTTCCAAAGTTTTGTTGTACCAATTTGTACACTGTTGAAAAATATGTACTAATTAGCATTGCTCCAACATATGAAAATAATCAACAATTAGTATAGTTTTTTTTTTTTTTAATTGCATTTTAGGTTTTGGGGTACATGTGATGAACATGCAAGATTGTTGCATAGGTACACACATGGCAGTGTGCTTTGCTGCCTTCCATCCCCTCACCTGTATCTGTCATTTCTCCCCATGCTATCTCTTCCCACCTCCCCACCCCCCGCCCCTCCCCCATTCCCCCCAACAGACCCCAGTGTGTAGTGCTCCCCTCCCTGTGTCCATGTGTTCTCATTGTTCAACACCCGCCTATGAGCGAGAATATACGGTGTTTGATTTTCTGCTCTTGTGTCAGTTTGCTGAGAATGATGGTTTCCAGGTTCATCCATGTCCCTATAAAGGACGTGAACTCATCGTTTTTGATGGCTGCATAATATTCCATGGTGTATATGTACCACATTTTCCCTATCCAGTCTATCATCGTTGGGCATTTGGGTTGGTTCCAGGTCTTTGCTATTGTAAACAGTGCTGCAATGAACATTCGTGTGCACGTGTCCTTGTAGTAGAATGATTTATAATCCTTTGGATATATACCCAGTAAGGGGATTGCTGGGTCAAATGGGATTTCTATTTTTAGGTCCTTGAGGAATCGCCACACTGTCTTCCACAATGGTTGAATTAATTTACATTCCCACCAACAGTGTAGAAGTGTTCCTATTTCTCCACATCCTCTCCAGCATCTGTTGTTTCCCGATTTTTTAATGATCGCCATTCTAACTGGTGTGAGATGGTATCTCAATGTGGTTTTGATTTGCATTTCTCTGATGACCAGTGATGATGAGCATTTTTTCATATGTTTGTTGGCCTCCTGTATGTCTTCTTTTGTAAAGTATCTGTTCATATCCTTTGCCCATTTTTGAATGGGCTTGTTTGTTTTTTTCTTGTAGATCTGCTTTAGTTCTTTGTAAATTCTGGATATCAGCCCCTTGTCAGATGGGTAGACTGCAAAAATTTTTTCCCATTCTGTTGGTTGCCGATTCACTCTACTGACTGTTTCTTTTGCCGTGCAGAAGCTGTGGAGTTTGATTAGGTCCCATTTGTCTATTTTGGCTTTTGTTGCCATTGCTTTTGGCGTTTTGGTCATGAAGTCCTTGCCTACACCTATGTCCTGAATGGTTTTGCCTAGATTTTCTTCTAAGGTTTTTATGGTATTAGGTCTGATGTTTAAGTCTTTAATCCATCTGGAGTTAATTTTGGTGTAAGGTGTCAGGTAGGCGTCCTGTTTCTGCTTTCTGCACATGGCTAGCCAGTTTTCCCAACACCATTTATTAAACAGGGAGTCCTTTCCCCATTGCTTGTTTTTGTCAGGTTTGTCGAAGATCAGATGGTTGTGGGTATGTTGTATTTCCTGTGAGGCCTCTGTTCTGTTCCATTGGTCTATATCTCTGTTTTGGTACCAGTACCATGCTGTTTTGATTACTGTAGCCTTGTAGTATAGTTTGAAGTCCGGTAGTGTGATGCCTCCCGCTTTGTTCTTTTTGCTTAGAATTGACTTGGCTATGCGGGCTCTCTTTAGGTTCCATATGAAGTTTAAGGTGGTTTTTTCCAGTTCTGTGAAGAAGGTCATTGGTAGCTTGATGGGAATAGTGTTGAATCTGTAAATTACTTTGGGCAGTATGGCCATTTTCACGATGTTGATTCTTCCTAACCATGAACATGGAATGTTTCTCCATCTGTTTGTATCCTCTCTTATTTCGTTGAGCAATGGCTTGTAGTTCTCCTTGAAGAGGTCCTTTACGTTCCTTGTTAGTTGTATTCCTAGGTACTTTATTCTCTTTGTAGCAATTGTGAATGGCAGTTCGTTCTTGATTTGGCTCTCTTGAAGTCTATTACTGGTGTATAGGAATGCTTGTGATTTTTGCACGTTGATTTTGTATCCTGAGACTTTGCTGAAGTTGTTTATCAGTTTCAGGAGATTTTGGGCTGAGATGATGGGGTCTTCCAGATATACCATCATGTCATCTGCAAATAGAGACAATTTGATTTCCTCCTTTCCAATTTGGATACCCTTTATTTCTTTTTCTTGCCTGATTGCTCTGGCTAGAACTTCCAGTACTATATTGAATAGGAGTGGTGAGAGAGGGCATCCTTGTCTAGTGCCAGATTTCAAAGGGAATGCTTCCAGTTTTTGCCCATTCAGTATGATATTGGCTGTTGGTTTGTCGTAAATAGCTTTTATTGTTTTGAGATACGTTCCGTCAATACCTAGTTTATTGAGGGTTTTTAGCATAAAGGGTTGTTGAATTTTGTCAAAAGCCTTCTCTGCATCAATCGAGATAATCATGTGGTTTTTGTCTTTGGTTCTGTTTATGTGGTGAATTACGTTTATGGACTTGCGTATGTTGAACCAGCCTTGCATCCCCGGGATGAATCCTACTTGATCATGGTGGATGAGCTTTTTGATATGCTGTTGCAATCGGTTTGCCAGTATTTTATTGAAGATTTTTGCATCTATGTTCATCATGGATATTGGCCTGAAATTTTCTTTTCTTGTTGAGTCTCTGCCGGGTTTTGGTATCAGGATGATGTTTGTCTCGTAAAATGATTTGGGAAGGCTTCCCTCTTTTTGGATTGTCTGGAATAGTTTCAGAAGGAATGGTATCAGCTCCTCCTTGTATGTCTGGTAGAATTCAGCTGTGAACCCATCTGGACCTGGGCTTTTTTTGGGTGGTAGGCTCTTTATTGCTGCCTCGACTTCAGACCATGTTATTGGTCTATTCAGGGTTTCGGCTTCTTCCAGGTTTAGGCTTGGGAGGTTGCAGGTGTCCAGGAATTTATCCATTTCTTCCAGGTTTACTAGTTTATGTGCATAGAGTTGTTTGTAATAATCTCTGATGATGGTTTGGATTTCTGTGGAATCTGTGGTGATAGCCCCTTTATCGTTTTTTATTGCATCAATTTGGTTATTCTCTCTTTTCTTTTTTATTAATCTGGCTAGTGGTCTGTCTATTTTGTTGATCTTTTCAAAAAACCAGCTCCTGGATTTATTGATTTTTTGAAGAGTTTTTTGTGTCTCTATTTCCTTCAGTTCTGCTCTGATCTTAGTTATTTCCTGTCTTCTGCTAGGTTTTGAGTTTTTTTGATCTTGCTCCTCTAGCTCTTTCAATTTTGATGATAGGGTGTCAATTTTAGATCTCTCCTTTCTTCTCATGTGGGCACTCATTGCTATATATTTTCCTCTAGAGACTGCTTTAAATGTGTCCCAGAGATTCTGGTATGTTGTGTCTTCGTTCTCATTGGTTTCGAAGAACATCTTTATTTCTGCCTTCATTTCATTGTTTATCCAGTCAACATTCAAGAGCAAGTTGTTCAGTTTCCATGAAGCTGTGCGGTTCTGAGTTAGTTTCTGCATTCTGAGTTCTAACTCGATTGTACTGTGGTCTGAGAGACTGTTATGATTTCTGTTCTTTTGCATTTGCTGAGGAGTGATTTATTGCCAATTATGTGGTCAATTTTAGAGTAGGTGTGATGTGGTGCTGAGAAGAATGTATATTCTGTGGATTTGGGGTGGAGAGTTCTGTAAATGTCTATTAGGTTTGCTCGTTCCAGGTCTGTGTTCAGGTCCTGGATATCCTTGTTGATTTTCTGTCTGGTTGATCTGTCTAATATTGACAATGGGGTGTTAAAGTCTCCCACTATTATTGTGTGGGAGTCTAAGTCTCTTTGTAAGTCATTAAGAACTTGCCTTATGTATCTGGGTGCTCCTGTATTGGGTGCATATATATTTAGGATCGTTAGCTCTTCTTGTTGCAGTGATCCTTTTACCATTATGTAATGTCCTTCTTTGTCTCTTTTGATCTTTGTTGCTTTAAAGTCTATTTTATCAGAGATGAGAATTGCAACTCCTGCCTTTTTTTGCTCTCCATTTGCTTGGTAGATCTTCCTCCATCCCTTTATTTTGAGCCTTTGTGTATCCTTGCATGTGAGATGGGTTTCCTGGATACAGCACACTGATGGGTTTTGGCTTTTTATCCAATTTGCCAGTCTGTGTCTTTTGATTGGGGCATTTAGTCCATTGACATTTAGGGATAGTATTGTTATGTGTGAATTTGATGCTGTCATTTTGATGCTACCTGGCTGTTTTGTTGGTTAGTTGATGCAGATTCTTGATTGTGTTGCTGCTTTTTTACCATTTGGTGTGTTTTTGGAGTGGCTGGTACTGGTTGTTCCTTTATATGTGTAGAGCCTCTTTCAGGAGTTCTTGTAGAGCAGGTTTGGTGGTGATGAAATCTCTGAGTGCTTGCTTGTTCACAAAGGATTTTATTTTTCCTTCACTTATGAAGCTGAGTTTGGCTGGATAGGAGATTCTGGGTTGAAAGTTCTTTTCTTTAAGGATGTTGAATATTGGCCCCCAGTCTCTTCTGGCTTGTAGGGTTTCTGCTGAGAGATCTGCTGTGAGTCTAATGGGCTTCCCTTTGTGGGTAACCCGACCTTTCTCTCTGGCTGCCCTTAGCATTTTCTCTTTCATTTCAACCCTGGTGAATCTGACGATTATGTGCCTTGGGGTTGCTCTTCTTGAGGAATATCTCTGTGGTGTTCTCTGTATTTCCTGGATTTGAATATTGGTCTGCCTTGCTAGGTTGGGGAAGTTTTCCTGGATAATATCCTGAAGAGTATTTTCCAGCTTGGATTCATTCTCTTCAACACATTCAGGTACACCTATCAGACGTAGATTAGGTCTTTTCACATAGTCCCACATTTCTTGAAGATTTTGTTCATTCCTTTTTGCGCTTTTTTCTCTGTTCTTGCCTTCTCTTTTTATTTCATTGAGTTGGTCTTCGACCTCTGATATCCTTTCTTCTGCTTGGTCAATTCGGCTGTTGAAGCTTGTGCATGCTTCACGAAGTTCTCGTGTTGCGTTTTTCAGCTCCATCAATTCACTTATTCTCCTCTCTATGCTGTCCATTCTCGTCAGCAGTTCGTCCAATCTTTTTTCAAGGTTCCTATTTTCTTTGCGATGGGTTAGAACATGTTCTTTTAGCTCATTGTAGTTTCTTACTACCCATCTTCTGAAGTCTGATTCTGTCATTTCATCACCCTCCTTCTCCATCCGGTCTGGTTCCCTTGCTGGTGAGGAGTTGTGATCACTTTTAGGAGGAGAGGTGTTCTGGTTTCGGGAGTTTTCATCCTTTTTACGCTGGTTTCTACCCATTTTTGTGGGTTTATCCACCTGTTGTCTGTCTCTGTCCCAGGGAGTTGGAGCTTTATGAGTTTCCGTTGCACTACTGCCTTTTTTGATTTTTTTTTTTTTTTCAGGTCGGACCTGCCCAGCTAGCAGCACGCCTAGCCTCTGCCTGCCCGCAGGGGCTTTGCTGAGCTGCTGTGGGCTCCGCCCAGCTGCCCTGAGCTCTTCCCTGTAGTCCTTTTTATATGGGCGTAGTTAGAACTGTCTGGGCAACGGTGGCCCCGCCTCTGTTATGGCGGACTCTCTCTGTTGTGGCAGGTTGCCTCGGCAACGGCGGGTTGCCTCGGCAACGGCAGCCTGCCTCCGTAGCGGTGGAGAGTCTCAGTAATGGCGGAAGCCCCTCCCCCACGGAGCCGGACCGTCCCGGTTCAGCTGTGCTTGGTTTGAAGGGCTCAACCCAGAGGGTTTCCAATTACTGTTTTTGTTTTCGTTGTTGTTGGGGGTGGAGGGGTGGGACCAACGGAGCCTGATCACCTGGCTCCCTGACTCAGAGTCTTTTCTTTTAAGTTGAACGACCCCGCGTTCCGGTCGCTTGTTGAAAAGGCACCGGGATCTCCCGTGCTGCGACTCACGGAGTCGGCTCGAACCGCGGCGTCGGCTCCTGGCGGATTTTTTGCCTAGGAATCTCCTGGCCTGACTCGCTATTTCAGATGAATGGGCTATTCTGCCGTCTCAAGGCTCTGCTCGCCAGCTAAGAGGGCTCCCAGACCAGTGGCTTTTTTATGGAGAACGGCAGCAACAGGGCGTGGTTACAGCAGCCGCGCGGGCGGAATCAGCCCCGCAGGGGCCAAAACAGCCGCACCAGCTGGGACTGCGACGCTGGCGACCCCTCTGCCTGGGTATCTCCTGGTCTGTGGGCAATAAGAGTTCATCTGGAAATGCGGCGTCCACTCACCCTCTGTACTTTCATTGGGAGCTGAAGTCCTGAGCTGTTCTTAGGCGGCCATCTTGAAAGTCCCCCCTCATATAGTTCTGTATTTTTATTTTTGAAAATAACACATTTGGGGGTGTATTTTTTACTATTTTATGAGATACCCCTAAGGGTTGTATTTTTATTTTTGAAAATAACACAGCTTGGGGGTGTATTTATATTATTTTCCGAGATACAGCTAAGGTTTGTATTTGTATTTTTTAAAATAACACAGCTTGGGTTTGTATTTGTATTATTTTCCGAGATACAGCTAAGGGTTGTATTTCTATTTTTGAAAATAACACAGCTTGGTGGTGTATTTGTATCATTTTCTGAGATACAGCTAAGGGTTGTATATGTATTATTGAAAATAACAGAGCTTGTCTGTGTATTTGTATTATTTTCCGAGATACAGCTAAGGGTTGTATTTGTATTTTTGAAAATAACACAGCTTGGGGGTGTTTTTGTATTATTTTCCGAGTTACAGCTCATGGTTGTATTTGTATTTTTGAAAATAACACAGCTTCGGGCTGTATTTGTGTTATTTTTAGAGATATAGCTAAGGGTTGTATTTCTATTTTTGAAAATAACACAGCTTGGGGGTTTATTAGTATTATTTTCCGAGATACATCTATGGGTTGTATTTTTATTTTTGAAAATAACACAGCTTGGGGTTGTATTTGTATTATTTTCCCAGATACAGATAAAGTTTGTATTTGTATATTGGAAAATAACACAATTTGGGGGTGTATTTGTATTATTTTCAGATATACAGCTAAGGGCTGTATTTGTATTTTTGAAAATAACACAACTTGCGGGTGTATTTGTATTATTTTCCGAGATACAGCTAAGGGTTGTATTTATATTTTTGAAAATAACACAGCTTGTGGGTGTATTTGTATTATTTTCCGAGATACAGCTAAGGGTTGTATTTGTATTTTGGGAAATAACACAGCTTCTGGGTGGATTTGTATTATTTTCCGAGATAAAGCTCAGGGTTGTATTTGTATTTTTGAAAATAACACAGCTTGGGGGTGTATTTGTATTATTTTCCGAGATACAGCTAAGGGTTGTATTTGTATTACTGAAAATAACAGAGATTGGGGGTGTATTTGTATTATTTTCCGAGATACAGCTAAGGGTTGTATTTCTATTTTTGAAAATAACACAGCTTGGGGGTGTTTTTGTATTATTTTCCGAGATACAGCTCAGGGTGGTATTTGTATTTTTGAAAATAACACAGCTTGGGGGTGTATTTGTATTATTTTCCGAGTTACAGCTCAGGGTTGTATTTGTATTTTTGAAAATAACAGAGCTTGGTGGTGTATTTGTATTATATTCCGAGATACAGCTATGGGTTGTATTTTTGTTTTTGAAAATTACACACCTTGGGGGTGTATTTGTATTATTTTTCCAGATATAGCTCAGGGTTGTATTTGTATTTTTGAAAATAACGCAACTTGGGGTTTTTTTTTATTATTTTCCGAGATACAGCTAAATTTTTTTTTTTGTATTTTTGAAAATATCGCAGCTTTGGGGTGTATTTGTATTATTTTCTGAGATACAGCTAATAGTTGTATTTGTATTTTTGAAAATAAACGAGCTTGGGGGTGTATGTGTATTATTTTCCGAGATACAGCTAAGGGCTGTATTTGTATTTTTGAAAATAACACAGCTTGGTGGTGTATTTTTATTATTTTCCGAGATACAGCTGTGGGTTGTATTTGTATTTTTGATAATAACACAGCTTGGGGATGTATTTCTATTATTATCCGATGTACAGCTCAGGGTTGTATTTGTATTTTTGAAAATAACATAGCTTGGGGGTGTATTTGTATTAATTTCCGAGATACAGCTAAGGATTGTATTTGTATTTTTGAAAATAACACAGCTTGGGGGTGTATTTGTATTATTTTCCGAGATACAACTATTGGCTGTATTTGTATTTTTGAAAATAACACAGCTTGGGGGTGTATTTCTATTATTTTCCAAGATACAGCTATGGGTTGTATTTTTGTTTTTGAAAATTACACAGCTTGGGGGTGTATTTGTATTATTTTCCCAGATACAGCTCAGGGTTGTATTTGTATTTTTGAAAATAACACAGCTTGGGGGTGTATTTATATTATTTTCTGAGATACAGCTAAGGTTTGTATTTGTGTTTTTCAAAATAACACAGCTCTGGGTTGTATTTGTATTATTTCCGAGATAGAGGTATGGGTTTTATTTCTATTTTTGAAAATAACACAGCTTGGGGGTGTATTTGTATCATTTTCCGAGATACAGCTAAGGATTTTATTTGTGTTTTTGAAAATAACAGAGCTTGGCTGTGTATTTGTATTATTTTCAGAGATACAGCTAAGGGTTGTATTTGTATTTTTGAAAATAACACAGCTTGGGGGTGTATTTGTATTATTTTCCAAGATACAGCTAAGAGTTGTATTTGTATTTTTGAAAATAACACAGCTTGGGGGTGTATTTGTATTATTTTTCGAGTAACAGCTCATGGTTGTATGCGTATTTTTGAAAATAACACAGCTTGGGGGTGTATTTGTATTATTTTTCGAGATATAGCTAAGGGTTGTATTTGTATTTTTGAAAATAACACATCTTGTGGGTTTATTTGTATTATTTTCCGAGATACATCTATGGGTTGTATTTGTATTTTTGAAAATAACACAGCTTGGGGTTGTATTTGTATTATTTTCTCAGATACAGATAAGGTTTGTATTTGTATTTTGGAAAATAACACAGCTTGGGGGTGTATTTGTATTATTTACCGATATACAACTAAGGGTTGTATTTGTATTCTTTAAAATAACACAGCTTGGGGGTGTATTTGTATTGTTTTCCGAGTTGCAGCTCAGGGTTGTATTTGTATTTTTGAAAATAACACAGCTTGGTGGTTTATTTGTATTATTTTCCGAGATACAGCTAAGGATTGTATTTGTATTTTTGAAAATAACACAGCTTGGGGGTGTATTTGTATTATTTTCCGAGATACAGCTATGGGTTGCATTTGTATTTTTGAAAATAACACAGCTTGGGGGTGTATTTCTATTATTATCCGAGATACAGCTCAGGGTTTTATTTGTATTTTGGAAAATAACACAGCTTGTGGGTGTATTTGTATTATTTTCCGAGATACAGCTAAGAGTTGTATTTGTATTTTTGAAAATAACACAGCTTGGGGGTGTGTTTATATTATTTTCCGAGATACAGCTCAGGGTTTTATTTGTATTTTGGAAAATAACACTGCTTGGGGGTGTATTTGTATTATTTTCCGAGATACAGCTAAGAGTTGTATTTGTATTTTTGAAAATCACACAGCTTGGGGGTGTATTTGTATTATTTTCCGAGTTACAACTCATGGTTGTATTTGTATTTTTGAAAATAACACAGCTTCGGGGTATATTTGTACTATTTTTTGAGAAAAAGCTAAGGGTTGTATTTGTATTTTTGAAAATAACACAGCTTGGGGGTGTATATGTATTATTTTTCGAGATACAGCTAAGGTTTGTATTTGTATTTTTGAAAATAACATAGCTTGGGGTGTATTTGTATTATTTTCCGAGATTTTGCTATGGGTTGTATTTGTATTTTTGAAAATTACACAACTTGGGGGTGTATTTGTATTATTTTCCGAGACGCAGCTAAATGTTGTATTTGTATTTTTGAAAATAACACAGCTTTTGGGTGTATTTGTATTATTTTCCGAGATACAGCTCATGGTTGTATTTGTATTTTTGAAAATAGCAGACCTTGGGTGTATATATGTATTATTTTCTGAGATACAGCTAAGGGTTTTATTTGTATTTTTGAAAATTACACAACTTGGGGGTGTATTTGTATTATTTTCCGAGATACAGCTAACGGTTGTATTTGTATTTTTGAAAATAACACAGCTTGGGGCTGTATATGAATTATTTTCCGAGATACAGCTCAGGGTTTTATTTCTATTTTTGAAAATAACACAGCTTGGGGGTGTATTTGTATTATTTTCCGAGACACAGCTATGGGTGGTATTTGAATTTTTGAAAATATCACACCTTGAGGTGTATTTGTGTAATTTTCCGAGATACCGCTAATGGTTGTATTTTTATTTTTGAAAATAACAAAGCTTGGTGGTGTATTTGTATTATTTTCAAAGATACAGCGAAGGGTTGTATTTGCATTTTTGAAAATAACGTATTTTGTGGGTGTACTTGTATTATTTTCCGAGATACAGCTATCGGTTGTATTTGCATTTTTCAAAATAACACTGCTTGGGGGTGTATTTGTATTATTTTCCGAGATACAGCTAAGGGTTGTATTCGTATTTTTGGAAATGACACAGCTCGGTGGTGTATTTGTTTTATTTTCCGAGATACAGCTAAGGGTTCTATTTGTATTATTGAAAATAACAGACTTTGGGGAGTATTTGTATTATTTTCCGAGATACAGCTAAGGGTTGTATTTGTATTTTTGAAAATGACCCAGCTTGGGTGTGTATTTCTATTATTTTCCGAGTTACAGCTCAGGGTTGTATATTTATTTTTGAAAATAACAAAACTTGTGGGCATATTTGTATTATTTTCCGAGATACAGCTTAGGATTGTATTTTTATTTTTGAAAATAACGCAGCTTGGGGGTGTATTTGTATTATTTTCCGAGTTACAGCTCAGGGTTGTATTTGTATTTTTGAAAATATCACAGCTTGGGAGTATATTTCTATTATTATCCGAGATACAGCTCAGGGTTGTATTTGTATTTTTGAAAATAACACAGCTTGGGGGTGTATTTGTATTATTTTCAAAGATACAGCTAAGGGTTGTATTTGCATTTTTGAAAATAACATATTTTGTGGGTGTACTTGTATTATTTTCCGAGATACAGTTATCGGTTGTATTTGCATTTTTGAAAATAACAATGCTTGGGGGTGTATTTGTGTTATTTTCTGAGATACAGCTATGGGTTTTATTTGTATTTTCAAAATAACACAGCTTGTGGGTGTATTTCTATTATTATCCGAGATACAGCTCAGGGTTGTATTTGTATTTTTTTAAATAACACAGCTTGGGGGTGTATTTGTATTATTTTCCAAGATACAGCTATGGGTTTTATTTGTAACTTTGAAAATAACACGGCTTGGGGGTGTATTTGTATTATTTTCCGAGATAAAGCTCAGGGTTGTATTTGTATTTTCGAAAATAACACAGCTTGGGGGTGTATTTGTATTATTTTCCGCGATACAGCTCAGGGTTTTATTTGTAGTTTGGAAAATAACACAGCTTGGTGGTGTATTTGTATTATTTTCAGAGATAAAGCTAAGGGTTGTATTTGTATTTTTGAAAATAACACAGCGTGGGGTGTATTTGTATTATTTTCCGTGATACAGCTCAAGGTTGTATTTGTATTTTAGAAAATAACACAGCTTGTGGGTGTATTTGTATTATTTTCCGAGATACCTCACAGGGTTGTATTTGTATTTTTGAAAATAACAGAGCTTGGGGGTTTATTTGTATTATTTTCCGAGATGCAGCTAAGGGTTGTATTTGTATTTTTGAAAATAACACAGCTTGAGGGTGTATTTCTATTATTTTCTGAGTTAAGCTAAGGGTTGTATATGTATTTTTGAAAATAACACAGCTTGTGGGCATATTTTTATTATTTTCCGAGATACAGCTAAGGATTTTATTTGTGTTTTTGAAAATAACACAGCTTGGGGGTGTATTTCTTTTATTATCCGCGTTACAGCTAAGGGTTGTATTTGTATTTTGGAATATAACACAGCTAGAGGGTTTATTTGTATTATTTTCCGAGATACAGCTCAGTGTTGTATTTGTATTTTTGAAAATATCACAGCTTGTATATGTATTTTTGAAAATAACACAGCTTGGGGGTATATTTGTTTATTTTCCGAGATACAGCTAAGGATTGTATTTGTATTTTTGAAAATAACACAGCTTGGGGGTGTATATGTATTATTTTCTGAGATACAGCTAAGGGTTGTATTTGTATTTTTGAAAATAACAGAGTTTTGGGGTGTATTTGTATTGTTTTCCGAGGTACAGCTAAGGGTTGTATTTGTATTTTTGAAAATTACACAACTTGGGGGAGTATTTGTATATTTTTCGGAGGTACAGCTAAGTTTTGTATTTGTATTATTGAAAATAATAGAGCTTGAGGGTGTATTTGTATTATTTTCCGACATACAGCTAAGGGTTGTATTTGTATTTTTGAAAATAACACAGCTTGGGGGTGTTTTTGTATTATTTTCCGAGATACAGCTATTGGTTGTATTTGTATTTTGGAAAATAACACAGCTTGGGGTTGTATTTTTATTATTTTCCGAGATACAGCTAAGGGTGGTATTTGTATTTTTGAAAATAACACAGCTTGGGGTTGTATTTGTATTATTTTCCCAGATACAGCTAAGGGTTGTATTTGTGTTTTTGAAAATTACACAACTTGGGGATGTATTTGTATTATTTTCCGAGATACAGCTAACGGTTGTATTTGTATTTTTGAAAATAACACAGCTTGGGTGTGTATTTTTATTATTTTCCGAGACACAGCTATGGGTGGTATTTGTATTTTTGAAAATATCACAGCTTGGGGTGTATTTGTGTTATTTTCCGAGATACGGGTAAGGGTTGTATTTGTATTTTTGAAAATAACAAATCTTGGTGGTGTATTTGTATTATTTTCAAAGATACAGCGAAGGGTTGTATTTGCATTTTTGAAAATAACATATTTTGTGTGTGTACTTGTATTATTTTCCGAGATACAGCTATCGGTTGTATTTGCATTTTTTAAAATAACACTGCTTGGGGGTGTATTTGTATTATTTTCCGAGATACAGCTAAGGGTTGTATTTGTATTTTTGAAAATGACACTGCTTGGGGGTGAATTTGTTTTATTTTCCGAGATACAGCTAAGGGTTTTATTTGTATTTTTGAAAATAACAGAACTTGGGGTTGTGTTTGTATTATTTTCTGACATACAGCTAAGGGTTGTATTTGTGTTTTAGAAAATAACACAGCTTAGGGGTGTTTTTGTATTATTTTCCGAGATACAGGTCTGGGTTGTATTTGTATTTTTGAAAATAACACAGCTTGGGGGTGTATTTGTATTATTTTCCAAGATACAGCTAAGGATTGTGTTTGTATTTTTGAAAATAACTCAGCTTGGGGGTGTATTTATATCATTTTCCGAGATACAGCTGTGGGTTGTATTTGCATTTTTGAAAATAACTCAGCTTGCGGGTGTATTTGAATCATTTTCCGAGATACAGCTCAGGGTTGTATTTGTATTTTTGAAAATAACACAGATTGTGAGTGTATTTGTATTATTTTCCGAGATACAGCCATGGGTTGTATTTGTATTTTTGAAAATAACTCAGATTGAGGGTTTATTTGTACTATTTTCCGAGATACAGCAAAGGTTTTTATTTGTATTTTTGAAAATAACACAGCTTGGGGGTGTATTTGCATTATTTTCCCACATACAGCTAATGTTTGTATATGTGTTTTGGAAAATATCACAGCTTGGTGGTGTATTTGTATTATTTTCCGAAATACAGCTAAGTGATATATTTGTATTTTTGAAAATAACGAAGCTTGTGGGTGTATTTGTATTATTTTCCGAGATAAAGCTAAGTATTGTATTTGTATTTTTGAAAATGACACAGCTTGGGGGTGTATTTTTATTATTTTTTGAGACAGAGCTAAGGGTTGTGTTTGTATTTTTGAAAATAACACAGATTGGCGGTGTATTTGTATTATTTTTCCGAGATACAGCTATGGGTTGTAATTGCATTTTTGAAAATAACACAGCTTGGGGGTGTATTTGTATCATTTTCTGAGATACAGCTCAGGGTTCTATTTGTATTTTTTAAAATAGGACAGCTTGTGAGTGTATTTGTATTATTTTCCAAGATACAGCTATGGGTTGTATTTGTAGTTTTGAAAATAACGCAGCTTGGGGGTGTATTTGTATTATTTTCGGAGATACAGCTCAGGGTTGTATTTGTATTTTTGAAAATAACACAGCTTGCGGGTGTGTTTGTATTATTTTCCCAGATACAGCCAAGTTTTGTATTTGTATTTTTGAAAATAACACAGCTTGGGGAATATTTGTATTATTTTCCGAGAAACAGCTAAGGTTTGTATTAGTATATTTGAAAATAACACTGCTTGGGTGTGTATTTGTATTATTTTCCCAGATACAGCTAAGGTTTGTATTTGTATTTTTGAAAATAACACAGCTTGTGGGTGTACTTGTACTATTTTCCCATCTACAGCTAAGGTTTGTATTTGTATTTTGGAATATAACAGAGCTTGGGGGTGTATTTGTATTATTTTTCCAGATACAGCTATGGGCTGTATTTGTATTTTTGAAAATAATACAGCTTGGGGGTGTACTTGTATTATTTTCCGAGATAGAGGTCAGGGTTGTATTTGTATGTTTGAAAATAACACAGCTTGGCGGTGTGTTTCTATTATTTTGCAAGATACAAATAAGGGTTGAATTTGTGTTTTTGAAAATAACACAGCTTGGGGGTGTATTTGTATTATTTTCCGGGATATAGATAAAAGTTGTTTTTGTATTTTGGAAAATAACGCAGCTTCGGGGTGTATTTGTATTATTTTCCGAGATACAGCTAAGGTTTGTATTTGTATTTTTGAAAATCACACAGCTTGTGGGTGTATTTTTTAATATTTTCCCTGATACAGCCAAGGTTTGTGTTTGTATTTTTGATAATAACAGAGCTTGGGGGTGTATTTGTATTATTTTCCCAGATACGGCTAAGATTTGTATTTATATTTTGGAAAATAACACAGCTTCGGAGTATTTTTGTATTATTTCCCGAGAGACAGCTCAGGGTTGTATTTGTATTTTTGAAAATGACACAGCTTGGGTGTGTATTTGTATTATTTTCCGAGATACAGCTAAGGGTTCTATTTGTATTTTTGAATATAACACAGCTTGGGGGTGTGTTTGTATTATTTTCCGAGATAACGCTAATGGTTGTATTTGTATTTTTGAAAATAACACAGCTTGGGGGTGTATTTGTATTTTTTTCGGAGATACAGCTAAGGGTTGTATTTGTATTTTTGAAAATAACGCAGCTTGGGTTTGTATTTGTATTATTTTCCGGGATACAGCTAAGGTTTGTATTTGTATTTTTGAAAATAACACAGCTTGGGGGTGTATTTGTATTATTTTCTGAGATTCATCTAAGGGTTTTGTTTCTATCTTTGAAAATAACACAGCCTGGGTGTGTATTTATATTATTTTCCGAAATACAGCTAAGGGTTTTATTTGTATTTTTGAAAATAACACATCGTGGGGGTGTATTTGTATTATTTTCCCGAGATACAGCTATGGACTGTATTTGTATTTCTGAAAATAACACAGCTTGGGGGTGTATTTTATCATTTTCCGAGATACAGCTCATTGTTGTATTTGTATTTTTGAAAATAACACAGCTTGTGATTGTATTTGTATTATTTTCCAAGATACAGCTATGGGTTGTGTTTGTATTTTTGAAAATAACACAGCTTGGTGGTATTTTTGTATTATTTTTCGAGATACAGCTCAGGGTTGTATTTGTATTTTTGAAAATAACGCAGCTTGGTGGAGTATTTGTATTATTTTCTGAGATACAGCTAAGGTTTGTATTTGTATTTTTGAAAATAACACAGCTTGGGTGTGTATTGGTATTATTTTTCCAGATACAGCTAAGGATTATATTTGTATTTTTGAAAATGTCACAGCCTGTGGGTGTACTTGAATTATTTTCCCAGATACAGCTAATGTTTCTATTTGTATTTTGGAAAATAACACAGCTTGGGGGTGTATTTGTATTATTTTCCAAGGTACAGCTCAGGGTTGTATTTGTATTTTTGAAAATAACACAGCTTGGTGGTGTATTTGTATTATTTTCCGAGATACAGCTAAGAGTTGTATTTGTATTTTTGAAAATAACACAGCTTTGGGGTGTATTTGTATTATTTTCCGAGATACAGCAAAGGGTTCGATTTTTATTTTTTAAAATAACACAGCTTGGGGATGTATTTGTATTATTTTCCGAGATAATGCTATGGGTTGTATTTGCATTTTTGAAAATAACACAGCTTGGGGCTGTATTTGTATTATTTTCCGAGATACAGCTCAGGGTTGTATTTGTATTTTTGAAAATAACACAGCATGGGGGTGTATTTGTATTATTTTCCAAGATACAACTATGGGTTGTATTTGTATTTTTGAAAATAACACACTTTGGGGGTGTATTTGTATTATTTTTCGAGATACAGCTAAGGGTTGTATTTGTATTTTGGAAAATAACACAGCTAGGGAATGAACTTGTATTATTTTCCGAGATACAGCTATGGCTTTTATCTGTATTTTTGAAAATAAACGAGCTTGGGGGTGTATTTGTATTATTTTCTGAAATACAGATAAGGGCTGTATTTGTATTTTTGAAAATAACGCAGTTTGTGGGTGTATTCGTATTATCTTCCGAGATACAGCTGTGGGTTGTATTTGTATTTTTAAAATTAACAGAGTTTGGGGGTGTATTTGTATTATTTTCTGAGATACAGCTAAGGGTTGTATTTGTATTTTTGAAAATAACACATCTTGGGGGTGTATTTTTTACTATTTTCTGAGATACAGCTAAGGGTTGTATTTGTATTTTTCAAAATAACAAAGCTTGGGGGTGTATTTATATTATTTTCCGAGATACAGCTAAGGTTTGTATTTGTTTTTTTTAAAATAACACAGCTTCGGGTTGTAATTGTATTATTTTCCGAGATAGAGCTAAGGGTTTTATTTCTAGTTTTGAAAATAACACTGCTTGTGGGTGTATTTGTATCATTTTCCGAGATACAGCTAAGGGTTGTATTAGTATTATTGAAAATAACAGAGCTTGGCTGTGTATTTGTATTATTTTCCGAGATACAGCTAAGGGTTGTATTTGTATTTTTAAAAATAACACAGCTTGGGGGTGTTTTTGTGTTATTTTCCGAGATACAGCATAGGGATGTATATGTATTTTTGAAAATAACACAGCTTGGGGGTGTATTTGAATCATTTTCCGAGTTACAGCTCATGGTTGTATTTGTATTTTTGAAAATAACACAGCTTCGGTGTGTATTTGTATTATTTTTCGAGATATAGCTAAGGGTTGTATTTGTATTTTTGAAAATAACACGGCTTGGGGGTTTATTTGTATTATTTTCCGAGATACATCTATGGGTTTATTTGTATTTTTGAAAATAACACAGCTTGGGGTTGTATTTGTATTATTTTCCCAGATACAGATAAGGTTTGTATTTGTATTTTGGAAAATAACACAGCTTGGGGGAGTATTTGTATTATTTTCAGATATACAGCTAAGGGCTGTATTTGTATTTTTGAAAATAACACAACTTGCGGGTGTATTTGTATTATTTTCCGAGATACATCTCTGGGTTGTATTTGTATTTTTGAAAATAAACGAGCTTGGGGGTGCATTTGTATTATTTTCCGAGATACAGCTAAGGGCTTTATTTGTATTTTTGAAAATAACACAGCTTGGTGGTGTATTTTTATTATTTTCCGAGATACATCTCTGGGTTGTATTTGTATTTTTGAAAATAAAAGAGCTTGGGGGTATTTTTGTATTATTTTCGAGATACAGCTAAGTTTTCTATTTCTATTTTTGAAAATAATACAGATTTGGGGTGTATTTGTATTATTTTCCGAGATACAGCTAAGAGTTGTATTTGTATTTTTGAAAATAACACAGCTTGGGGGTGTATTTGTATTATTTTCCGAGATACAGCAAAGGGTTCGATTTTTATTTTTGAAAATAACACAGCTTGGGGATGTATTTGTATTATTTTCCGAGATAATGCTATGGGTTGTAATTGCATTTTTGAAAATAACACAGCTTGGGGGTGTATTTGTATTATTTTTCGAGATACAGCTAAGGGTTGTATTTGTATTTTGGAAAATAACACAGATAGGGAGTGTACTTGTAAAATTTTCCGAGACACAGCTATGGCTTTTATCTGTATTTTTGAAAATAAACGAGCTTGGGGGTTTATTTGTATTATTTTCCGAGATACAGCTAAAGGTTGTATTTGTATTTTAGAAAATAACACAGCTTGGGGGTGTATTTGTATTATTTTCAAAGATAGAGCTAAGGGTTTTATTTGCATTTTTGAAAATAACATATATTGTGGCTGTACTTGTATTATTTTCCGAGATACAGCTATCGGTTGTATTTGTATTTTTGAAAATAACACAGCTTGGGGGTGTATTTGTATTATTTTCCGAGATACAGCTAAGGGTTGTATTTGTATTATTGAAAATAACAGAGCTTTGGGGGGTATTTGTATTATTTTCTGAGATACAGCTAAGGGTTGTATTTGTATTTTTGGAAATAACATCGCTTGTGGGTGTTTTTGTATTATTTTCCGATATACAGCTCAGGGTTCTATTTGTATTCTTTAAAATAACACATCTTGGGGGTGTATTTGTATTATTTTCCGAGTTACAGCTCAGGGTTGTATATGTATTTTTGAAAATAACCCAGCTTGGGGGTATATTTGTATTATTTTCCTAGATACAGCTAAGGATTGTATTTGTATTTTTGGAAATAACACAGCTTGTGGGTGTATTTGTATTATTTTCCGAGATACAGCTATGGGTTGTATTTTTATTTTTGAAAATTACACAGCTTGGGTGTGTATTTGAATCATTTTCCGAGTTACAGCTCATGGTTGTATTTGTATTTTTGAAAATAACACAGCTTGGGGGTGTATTTGTATTATTTTTCAAGATATAGGTAAGGGTTTTATTTGTATTTTTGAAAATAACACAGCTTGGGGGTTTATTTGTATTATTTTCCAAGATACTACTATGGGTTGTATTTGTATATTTGAAAATAACACACCTTGGGGTTGTATTTGTATTATTTTCCCAGATACAGATAAGGTTTGTATTTGTATTCTGGAAAATAACACAGCTTGGGGGTGTATTTGTATTATTTTCCGATATACAGCTAAGGGCTGTATTTGTATTTTTGAAAATAACACAACTTGTGGGTGTATTTGTATTATTTTCCGAGATACAGCTAAGGATTGTATTTGTATTTTTGAAAATAACACAGCTTGTGGGTGTATTTGTATTATTTTCAGAGATACAGCTAAATGTTGTATTTGTATTTTTGGAAATAACACAGCTTGGGGGTGTATTTTTATTATTTTCAAAGATACAGCTTAGGGTTGTATTTGCATTTTTGAAAATAACATATCTTATGGTTGTACTTGTATTATTTTCCGAGATACAGCTATCGGTTGTATTTGTATTTTTGAAAATAACACAGCCTGGGGGTGTATTTGTATTATTTTCCGAGTTACAGCTCAGCGTTGTATTGGTAATTTTGAAAATAACCCAGCTTGGGGGTGTATTTGTATTATTTTCCGAGATACAGCTAAGGGTTGTATTTGTATTTTTGAAAATAACACAGCTTGGAGGTGTATTTGTATTAATTTCTGAGATACAGCTAAGGATTGTATTTGTATTTTTGAAAATAACACAGCTTGGGGGTGTATTTGTATTATTTTCCGAGATACAGCTATGGGTTGTATTTTTGTTTTTGAAAATTACACACCTTGGTTGTGTATTTGTACTATTTTTCCAGATACAGCTAAGGGTTGTATTTGTATTTTTGAAAATAACACAGCTTGGGGGTGTTTTTATGTTATTTTCCGATATACAGCTCTGGGATGTATATGTATTTTTGAAAATAACACAGCTTCGGTGTATATTTGTATTATTTTCCGAGTTACAGCTCAGGGTTGTATTTTTATTTTTGAAAATAACACAGCTTGCGGGTGTATTTGTATTATTTTCCGATATACAGCTAAGGATTTTATTTGTATTTTTGAAAATAACACAGCTTGGGGGTGTATTTGTATTATTTTCCGAGATACAGCTATGGGTTGTATTTGTATTTTGAAAATAACACAGCTTGGTGGTGAATATCTATTATTACCCGAGATACAGCTCAGGGATGTATATGTATTTTTGAAAATAACACAGTTTGGGGGTGTATTTGTATTATTTTCCAAGATACAGCTATGGGTTTTTTTTTTTTTTTTGAAAATTACACAGCTTGGGGTTGTATTTGTATTATTTTCCCAGATACAGCTCACGGTTGTATTTGTATTTTTGAAAACAACACAGCTTGTGGGTGTATTTCTATTATTATCCGAGATACAGCTCAGGGTTGTATTTGTATTTTTGAAAATAACACAGCTTGGGGGTGTTTTTGTATTATTTTCCGAATTACAGCTCAGGGTTGTATTTGTATTTTTGAAAATAACACAGTTGGGGGTGTATTTCTATTATTATCCGAGATACAGCTATTGGTTGTATTTGTATTTTTGAAAATAACACAGCTTGGGGGTGTATTTCTTTTATTATCCGAGATACAGCTCAGGGTTGTATTGGTATTTTTGAAAATAACACAGATTGGGTGTGCATTTGTTTATTTTCCAAGATACAGCTATGGGTTTTATTTGTATTTTTCAAAATAACACAGCTTGGGGGTGTATTTGTATTATTTTCCGTGATACAGCTCAGGGTTTTATTTGTTGTTTGGAAAATAACACAGCTTGGTGGTGTATTTGTATTATTTTCAGAGATAAAGCTAAGGGTTGTATTTGTATTTTTGAAAATAACACAGCGTGGGTTGTATTTATATTATTTTCCGTGATACAGCTATGGGTTGTATTGTATTTTGGAAAATAACACAGCTTGGGGGTGTATTTGTATTATTTTCCGAGATACAGCTAAGGGTTGTATTTGTATTTTTGAAAATAACACAGCTTGTGGGTGTATTTGTATTATTTTCCGAGATACCTCACAGGGTTGTATTTTTATTTTTGAAAATAACACAGCTTGGGGTGTATTTGTATTATTTTCTGAGATACAGCTAAGGGTTGTAATTGTATTTTTTAAATAACCGAGCTTGGGGGTGTATTTGTATTATTTTTGGAGATACAGCTAAGGGCTGTATTTGTGTTTTTGAAAATAACACAGCTTGGGGGTGTATATGTATTATTTTCCGAGATACAGCTAAGGGTTTTATTTGTATTTTTGAAAATAACAGAGCTTGGGGGTTTATTTGTATTATTTTACGAGATAGAGCTAAGGGTTTTATTTGTATTTTTGAAAATTACACAACTTGGGGATGTATTTGTATTATTTTCCGAGATGCAGCTAACTTTTGTTTTTCTATTTTTGAAAATAACACACTTTGGGGGTGTATTTATATTATTTTCCGAGACACAGCTATGGGTTGTATTTGTATTTTTGAAAATAACACAGCTTGGGAGTGTATTTGTGTTATTTTCCGAGATACAGCTAAGGGTTGTATTTTTATTTTTGAAAATAACACAGCTTGGGGGTGTATTTGTATTATTTTCCGAGATACTGCTATGGGTTGTATTTGTATTTTTGAAAATAACACAGCTTGTGTGTGTATTTGTATTATTTTACGAGATACAGCTCAGTGTTGTATTTATATTTTTGAAAATAACAGAGCTTGGAGGTGTATTTGCATTATTTTAAAAGGTACAGCTATGGGTTGTATTTGTATTTTTGAAAATAACACAGCTTGGCGGTGTATTTGTATTATTTTCCGAGATACAGCTAAGGGTTGTGTTTGTGTTTTTGAAAATAACACAGCTTGGGGGTGTATTTCTATTATTAAAAGAGATACAGCTCAGGGTTTTATTTGTAAATTGGAAAATAACACAGATTGGGGTTGTATTTGTATTATTTTCCGAGATACAGCTAAGAGTTGTGTTTGTATTTTTGAAAATAACACAGCTTGTGGGTGTATTTATATTATTTTCCGTGATACAGCTAAGGTTTGTGTTTGTATTTTTTAAAATAACACAGCTTGTTGTTGTATTTGTATTATTTTCCGACATGGAGCTAAGGGTTTTATTTCTATTTTTGCAAATAACGCAGCTTGGGGGTGTATTTGTATCATTTTCCGAGATACAGCTAAGGGTTGTATTTGTATTATTGAAAATAACAGAGCTTGGCTGTGTATTTGTATTATTTTCCGAGATACAGCTAAGGGATGTATTTGTATTTTTGAAAATAACACAGCTTGGTGGTGTTTTTGTATTATTTTCCGAGATACAGCTAAGGGCTTTATTTGTATTTTTGAAAATAACACAGCTTGGGGGTGTATTTTTATTATTTTCCGAGATACATCTCTGGGTTGTATATGTATTTTTGAAAATAAAAGAGCTTGGGTGTGTATCTGTATTATTTTCAGAGATACAGCTAAGGGTTGTATTTGTATTTTTGGAAATCACACATCTTGGGTGTGTATTTGTATTATTTTCTGAGATACAGCTAAGGGTTGTATTTGTATTTTTGAAAATAACACAGCTTGGGGGTGATTTTGTATTATTTTTTGAGATACAGCGAAGTTTTCTATTTCTATTTTTGAGAATAACACAGATTGGGGGTGCATTTGTATTATTTGCCGAGATAGAGCTAAGGGTTGTATTTGTATTTCTGAAAATCACACAGCTTGGGGGTGTATTGGTATTATTTTCCGAGATACAGCTAAGGGTTGTATTTCTATTTTTGAAAATAAGACAGCTTGGGGGTGTTTTTATATTATTTTCCGAGATACAGCTCAGGGTTGTATTTGTATTTTTGAAAATAACACAGCTTGGGGGTGTATTTGTATTATTTTCCAAGGTACAGCTCAGGGTTGTATTTGTATTTTTGAAAATAACACAGCTTGGTGGTGTATTTGTATTATTTTCCGAGATACAGCTAAGAGTTGTATTTGTATTTTTGAAAATAACACAGCTTTGGGGTGTATTTGTATTATTTTCCGAGATACAGCAAAGGGTTCGATTTTTATTTTTTAAAATAACACAGCTTGGGGATGTATTTGTATTATTTTCCGAGATAATGCTATGGGTTGTATTTGCATTTTTGAAAATAACACAGCTTGGGGCTGTATTTGTATTATTTTCCGAGATACAGCTCAGGGTTGTATTTGTATTTTTGAAAATAACACAGCATGGGGGTGTATTTGTATTATTTTCCAAGATACAACTATGGGTTGTATTTGTATTTTTGAAAATAACACACTTTGGGGGTGTATTTGTATTATTTTTCGAGATACAGCTAAGGGTTGTATTTGTATTTTGGAAAATAACACAGCTAGGGAGTGAACTTGTATTATTTTCCGAGATACAGCTATGGCTTTTATCTGTATTTTTGAAAATAAACGAGCTTGGGGGTGTATTTGTATTATTTTCTGAAATACAGATAAGGGCTGTATTTGTATTTTTGAAAATAAAGCAGTTTGTGGGTGTATTCGTATTATCTTCCGAGATACAGCTGTGGGTTGTATTTGTATTTTTAAAATTAACAGAGTTTGGGGGTGTATTTGTATTATTTTCTGAGATACAGCTAAGGGTTGTATTTGTATTTTTGAAAATAACACATCTTGGGGGTGTATTTTTTACTATTTTCTGAGATACAGCTAAGGGTTGTATTTGTATTTTTCAAAATAACAAAGCTTGGGGGTGTATTTATATTATTTTCCGAGATACAGCTAAGGTTTGTATTTGTTTTTTTTAAAATAACACAGCTTCGGGTTGTAATTGTATTATTTTCCGAGATAGAGCTAAGGGTTTTATTTCTAGTTTTGAAAATAACACTGCTTGTGGGTGTATTTGTATCATTTTCCGAGATACAGCTAAGGGTTGTATTAGTATTATTGAAAATAACAGAGCTTGGCTGTGTATTTGTATTATTTTCCGAGATACAGCTAAGGGTTGTATTTGTATTTTTAAAAATAACACAGCTTGGGGGTGTTTTTGTGTTATTTTCCGAGATACAGCATAGGGATGTATATGTATTTTTGAAAATAACACAGCTTGGGGGTGTATTTGAATCATTTTCCGAGTTACAGCTCATGGTTGTATTTGTATTTTTGAAAATAACACAGCTTCGGGGTGTATTTGTATTATTTTTCGAGATATAGCTAAGGGTTGTATTTGTATTTTTGAAAATAACACGGCTTGGGGGTTTATTTGTATTATTTTCCGAGATACATCTATGGGTTTATTTGTATTTTTGAAAATAACACAGCTTGGGGTTGTATTTGTATTATTTTCCCAGATACAGATAAGGTTTGTATTTGTATTTTGGAAAATAACACAGCTTGGGGGAGTATTTGTATTATTTTCAGATATACAGCTAAGGGCTGTATTTGTATTTTTGAAAATAACACAACTTGCGGGTGTATTTGTATTATTTTCCGAGATACATCTCTGGGTTGTATTTGTATTTTTGAAAATAAACGAGCTTGGGGGTGCATTTGTATTATTTTCCGAGATACAGCTAAGGGCTTTATTTGTATTTTTGAAAATAACACAGCTTGGTGGTGTATTTTTATTATTTTCCGAGATACATCTCTGGGTTGTATTTGTATTTTTGAAAATAAAAGAGCTTGGGGGTATTTTTGTATTATTTTCGAGATACAGCTAAGTTTTCTATTTCTATTTTTGAAAATAACACAGATTTGGGGTGTATTTGTATTATTTTCCGAGATACAGCTAAGAGTTGTATTTGTATTTTTGAAAATAACACAGCTTGGGGGTGTATTTGTATTATTTTCCGAGATACAGCAAAGGGTTCGATTTTTATTTTTGAAAATAACACAGCTTGGGGATGTATTTGTATTATTTTCCGAGATAATGCTATGGGTTGTAATTGCATTTTTGAAAATAACACAGCTTGGGGGTGTATTTGTATTATTTTTCGAGATACAGCTAAGGGTTGTATTTGTATTTTGGAAAATAACACAGATAGGGAGTGTACTTGTAAAATTTTCCGAGACACAGCTATGGCTTTTATCTGTATTTTTGAAAATAAACGAGCTTGGGGGTTTATTTGTATTATTTTCCGAGATACAGCTAAAGGTTGTATTTGTATTTTAGAAAATAACACAGCTTGGGGGTGTATTTGTATTATTTTCAAAGATAGAGCTAAGGGTTTTATTTGCATTTTTGAAAATAACATATATTGTGGTTGTACTTGTATTATTTTCCGAGATACAGCTATCGGTTGTATTTGTATTTTTGAAAATAACACAGCTTGGGGGTGTATTTGTATTATTTTCCGAGATACAGCTAAGGGTTGTATTTGTATTATTGAAAATAACAGAGCTTTGGGGGGTATTTGTATTATTTTCTGAGATACAGCTAAGGGTTGTATTTGTATTTTTGGAAATAACACCGCTTGTGGGTGTTTTTGTATTATTTTCCGATATACAGCTCAGGGTTCTATTTGTATTCTTTAAAATAACACATCTTGGGGGTGTATTTGTATTATTTTCCGAGTTACAGCTCAGGGTTGTATATGTATTTTTGAAAATAACCCAGCTTGGGGGTATATTTGTATTATTTTCCTAGATACAGCTAAGGATTGTATTTGTATTTTTGGAAATAACACAGCTTGTGGGTGTATTTGTATTATTTTCCGAGATACAGCTATGGGTTGTATTTTTATTTTTGAAAATTACACAGCTTGGGTGTGTATTTGAATCATTTTCCGAGTTACAGCTCATGGTTGTATTTGTATTTTTGAAAATAACACAGCTTGGGGGTGTATTTGTATTATTTTTCAAGATATAGGTAAGGGTTTTATTTGTATTTTTGAAAATAACACAGCTTGGGGGTTTATTTGTATTATTTTCCAAGATACATCTATGGGTTGTATTTGTATATTTGAAAATAACACACCTTGGGGTTGTATTTGTATTATTTTCCCAGATACAGATAAGGTTTGTATTTGTATTCTGGAAAATAACACAGCTTGGGGGTGTATTTGTATTATTTTCCGATATACAGCTAAGGGCTGTATTTGTATTTTTGAAAATAACACAACTTGTGGGTGTATTTGTATTATTTTCCGAGATACAGCTAAGGATTGTATTTGTATTTTTGAAAATAACACAGCTTGTGGGTGTATTTGTATTATTTTCAGAGATACAGCTAAATGTTGTATTTGTATTTTTGGAAATAACACAGCTTGGGGGTGTATTTTTATTATTTTCAAAGATACAGCTAAGGGTTGTATTTGCATTTTTGAAAATAACATATCTTATGGTTGTACTTGTATTATTTTCCGAGATAAAGCTATCGGTTGTATTTGTATTTTTGAAAATAACACAGCCTGGGGGTGTATTTGTATTATTTTCCGAGTTACAGCTCAGCGTTGTATTGGTAATTTTGAAAATAACCCAGCTTGGGGGTGTATTTGTATTATTTTCCGAGATACAGCTAAGGGTTGTATTTGTATTTTTGAAAATAACACAGCTTGGAGGTGTATTTGTATTAATTTCTGAGATACAGCTAAGGATTGTATTTGTATTTTTGAAAATAACACAGCTTGGGGGTGTATTTGTATTATTTTCCGAGATACAGCTATGGGTTGTATTTTTGTTTTTGAAAATTACACACCTTGGTTGTGTATTTGTACTATTTTTCCAGATACAGCTAAGGGTTGTATTTGTATTTTTGAAAATAACACAGCTTGGGGGTGTTTTTATGTTATTTTCCGATATACAGCTCTGGGATGTATATGTATTTTTGAAAATAACACAGCTTCGGTGTATATTTGTATTATTTTCCGAGTTACAGCTCAGGGTTGTATTTTTATTTTTGAAAATAACACAGCTTGCGGGTGTATTTGTATTATTTTCCGATATACAGCTAAGGATTTTATTTGTATTTTTGAAAATAACACAGCTTGGGGGTGTATTTGTATTATTTTCCGAGATACAGCTATGGGTTGTATTTGTATTTTGAAAATAACACAGCTTGGTGGTGAATATCTATTATTACCCGAGATACAGCTCAGGGATGTATATGTATTTTTGAAAATAACACAGTTTGGGGGTGTATTTGTATTATTTTCCAAGATACAGCTATGGGTTTTTTTTTTTTTTTTGAAAATTACACAGCTTGGGGTTGTATTTGTATTATTTTCCCAGATACAGCTCACGGTTGTATTTGTATTTTTGAAAACAACACAGCTTGTGGGTGTATTTCTATTATTATCCGAGATACAGCTCAGGGTTGTATTTGTATTTTTGAAAATAACACAGCTTGGGGGTGTTTTTGTATTATTTTCCGAATTACAGCTCAGGGTTGTATTTGTATTTTTGAAAATAACACAGTTGGGGGTGTATTTCTATTATTATCCGAGATACAGCTATTGGTTGTATTTGTATTTTTGAAAATAACACAGCTTGGGGGTGTATTTCTTTTATTATCCGAGATACAGCTCAGGGTTGTATTGGTATTTTTGAAAATAACACAGATTGGGTGTGCATTTGTTTATTTTCCAAGATACAGCTATGGGTTTTATTTGTATTTTTCAAAATAACACAGCTTGGGGGTGTATTTGTATTATTTTCCGTGATACAGCTCAGGGTTTTATTTGTTGTTTGGAAAATAACACAGCTTGGTGGTGTATTTGTATTATTTTCAGAGATAAAGCTAAGGGTTGTATTTGTATTTTTGAAAATAACACAGCGTGGGTTGTATTTATATTATTTTCCGTGATACAGGTATGGGTTGTATTGTATTTTGGAAAATAACACAGCTTGGGGTTGTATTTGTATTATTTTCCGAGATACAGCTAAGGGTTGTATTTGTATTTTTGAAAATAACACAGCTTGTGGGTGTATTTGTATTATTTTCCGAGATACCTCACAGGGTTGTATTTTTATTTTTGAAAATAACACAGCTTGGGGTGTATTTGTATTATTTTCTGAGATACAGCTAAGGGTTGTAATTGTATTTTTTAAATAACCGAGCTTGGGGGTGTATTTGTATTATTTTTGGAGATACAGCTAAGGGCTGTATTTGTGTTTTTGAAAATAACACAGCTTGGGGGTGTATATGTATTATTTTCCGAGATACAGCTAAGGGTTTTATTTGTATTTTTGAAAATAACAGAGCTTGGGGGTTTATTTGTATTATTTTACGAGATAGAGCTAAGGGTTTTATTTGTATTTTTGAAAATTACACAACTTGGGGATGTATTTGTATTATTTTCCGAGATGCAGCTAAATTTTGTTTTTCTATTTTTGAAAATAACACACTTTGGGGGTGTATTTATATTATTTTCCGAGACACAGCTATGGGTTGTATTTGTATTTTTGAAAATAACACAGCTTGGGAGTGTATTTGTGTTATTTTCCGAGATACAGCTAAGGGTTGTATTTTTATTTTTGAAAATAACAAAGCTTGGTGGTGTATTTGTATTATTTTCAAAGATACAGCTAAGGGTTGCATTTGCATTTTTGAAAATAAAATATTTTGTGGGTGTACTTGTATTATTTTCCGAGATACAGCTATTGGTTGTTTTTGCATTTTTGAAAATAACACTGCTTTGGGGTGTATTTGTATTATTTGCCGAGATACAGCTAAGGGTTGTATTTGTATTTTTGAAAATGACACTGCTTGGGGGTGTATTTGTTTTATTTTCCGAGATACAGCTAAGGGTTGTATTTGTATTATTGAAAATAACAGACTTTGCGGAGTATTTGTATTATTTTCCGAGATACAGCTAAGGGTTGTATTTGCACTTTTGAAAATAACACAGCTTGGGGGTGTATTTCTATTATTTTCCGAGTAAAGCTCAGGGTTGTATATGTATTTTTGAAAATAACACAGCTTGTGGGCATATTTGTATTATTTTCCGAGATACAGCTAAGGGTTTTATTTCTATCTTTGAAAATAACACAGCATGGGGGTATATTTGTATTATTTTCCGAGATACAGATAAGGATTGTATTTGTATTTTTGAAAATAACACAGCTTGGGGGTGTATTTGCATTATTTTCCGAGTTACAGCTCAGGGTTGTATTTGTATTTTTGAAAATAACACAGCTTGGGGGTGTATTTCTATTATTATCTGAGATACAGCTCAGGGTTGTATTTGTATTTTTGAAAATAACACTGATTGGGGGTGTATTTCTATTATTTTCCGAGATACAGCTAAGGGTTGTATTTGTATTTTTGAAAATAACACAGCTTGGGGTGTATTTGTATTATTTTCCGAGATACAACTAAGGGTTGTATTTGTATTATTGAAAATAAAAGAGCTTTGGGGTGTATTTGCATTATTTTCCGAGTTACAGCTCAGGGTTGTATTTGTATTTTTGAAAATAACACAGCTTGGGTGTGTACTTGTATTATCTTCTGAGATAAAGCTATTGGTTGTATTTGTATTTTTGAAAATAACACAGCTTGGGGGTGTATTTCTATTATTATCCGAGTTACAGCTCAGGGTTGTATTTGTGTTTTGGAAAATAACACAGCTTGAGGGTGTATTTGTATTATTTTCCGAGATACAGCTAAGGGTTGTAGGTGTATTTATGAAAATAACACAGCTTTGGGGTGTATTTATATTATTTTCCGAGATACAGCTAAGGTTTGCATTAGTATTTTTAAAAATAACACAGGTTGGGGTGTATTTGTATTATTTTCCGAGATTCTGCTATGGGTTGTATTTGTATTTTTGAAAATAACACAGCTTGGGGGTGTATTTGTTTTATTTTCTGAGACACAGCTAAGGGTTGTATTTGCATTTTTTAAAATAACACAGCTTGGGGGTGTATTTGTATTATTTACCGAGATACAGCTAAGGGTTGTATATTATTTTTGAAAATAACACAGGTTGGAGGTGTATTTGTATTATTTTCGGAGGTACAGCTAAGGGTTTTATTTGTATTTTTGAAAGTAACAGAGCTTGGGGGTGTATTTGTATTATTTTCCGAGATACAGCTAAGGATTGTATTTGTATTTTTGAAAATTACACAACTTGGGGATGTATTTGTATTAATTTCCGAGATACAGCTAACGGTTGTATTTGTATTTTTGAAAATAACACAGCTTAGGGGTTTATTTGTATTATTTTCCGAGACACAGCTATGGGTGGTATTTGTATTTTTCAAAATATCAAAGCTTGTGTTGTATTTGTGTTATTTTCCAAGATACGACTAAGGGTTGTATTTGTATTTTTGAAAATAACAAAGCTTGGTGGTGTATTTGTATTATTTTCAAAGATACAGCAAAGGGTTGTATTTGCATTTTTGAAAATAACATATTTTGTGGGTGTACTTGTATTATTTTCCGAGATACAGCTATCGGTTGTATTTGCATTTTTCAAAATAACACTTCTTGGGGGTGTATTTGTATTATTTTCCGAGATACAGCTAAGGGTTGTATTTGTATTTTTGAAAATGACACAGCTTGGGGGTGTATTTGTTTTATTTTCCGATATACAGCTAAGGGTTGTATTTGTATTATTGAAAATAACAGACTTTGGGGAGTATTTGTATTATTTTCCGAGATAGAGCTAAGGGTTGTATTTGTATTTTTGAAAATGACACAGCTTGGGTGTGTATTTCTATTATTTTCCGAGTTACAGCTCATGGTTGTATATGTATTTTTGAAACTAACACGACTTGTGGGCATATTTGTATTATTTTCCGAGATACAGCTAAGGATTGTATTTGTATTTTTGAAAATAACACAGCTTGGGGGTGTATTTGTATTATTTTCGGAGGTACAGCTAAGCGTTGTATTTGTATTTTTGAAAATAACACAGCTTGGGGGTGTATTTGTATTATTTTCCAAGATACTGCTATGGGTTGTATTTGTATTTTTGAAAATAACACAGCTTGGGGGTGTATTTGTATTATTTTCCAAGATACTGCTATGGGTTGTATTTGTATTTTGGAAAATAACAAAGCTTGGGGGTGTATTTTTATTATTTTCCGAGATAGAGCTAAGGGTTGTATTAGTATTTTTGAAAATTACACAGCTTGAGGGTGTATTTGTATTATTTTCCGAGATACAGCTAAGGGTTGTATTTGTATTTTTGAAAATAACACAGCTTGGGGGTGTATTTGTATTATTTTCCAAGAAACAGCAAAGGGTTGTATTTGTATTTTTGAAAATAACACAGCTTGGGGGTGTATTTGTATTATTTTTCGAGATACAGCTAAGGGTTGTATTTTATTTTTGAAAATAACACAGGTTGGGGGTGTTTTTGTATTATTTTCGGAGGTACAACTAAGCGTTGTATTTGTATTTTTGAAAATAACACAGCTTTGGGGTGTTTTTATGTTATTTTCCGAGATACAGCTCAGGGATGTATATGAATTTTTGAAAATAACACAGCTTCGGTGTGTATTTGTATTATTTTCCGAGTTACAGCTCAGGGTTGTATTTGTATTTTTGAAAATAACACAGCTTGGGTGTGTATTTGTATTATTTTCCGAGATACAGCTATGGGTTGTATTTGTATTTTGAAAATAACACAGCTTGGTGGTGAATATCCATTATTATCCGAGATAAAGCTCAGGGATGTATATGTATTTTTGAAAATAACACAGCATGTGGGTGTATTTGTATTATTTTCAGAGAAAGAGCTAGGGGTTTTATTTGTATTTTTGAAAATAACAGAGCTTGGGGGTGTATTTGTATTATTTTCCGAGATACAGCTCAGGGTTGTATTTGTATTTTTGAAAATAACACAGCGTGGGGGTGTATTTGTATTATTTTCCAAGATACAGCTATGGGTTGTATTTTTTTTTTTTTTTGAAAATTACACAGCTTGGGGTTGTATTTTTATTATTTTCCCAGAAACAGCTAAGGGTTGTATTTGTATTATTGAAAATAACAGACTTTGGGGAGTATTTGTATTATTTTCCGAGATAGAGCTAAGGGTTGTATTTGTATTTTTGAAAATGACACAGCTTGGGTGTGTATTTCTATTATTTTCCGAGTTACAGCTCATGGTTGTATATGTATTTTTGAAACTAACACCACTTATGGGCATATTTGTATTATTTTCGGAGATACAGCTAAGGATTGTATTTGTATTTTTGAAAATAACAGAGCTTGGGGGTGTATTTGTATTATTTTCCAAGATACTGCTATGGGTTTTATTTGTATTTTTGAAAATAACACAGCTTCTCGGTGTATTTGTATTATTTTCGGAGATACAGCTCAGGGTTATATTTGTATTTTGGAAAATAACACAGCTTGGGGGTGTATTTTTATTATTTTCCAAGATACAGCTAAGGGTTGTATTTGTATTTTTGAAAATTACACAACTTGGGGGTGGAGTTGTATTATTTTCCGAGATACAGCTAACGGTTGTATTTGTATTTTTGAAAATAACACAGCTTGGGGGTGTATTTGTATTATTTTCCGAGACACAGCAAAGGGTTGTATTTGTATTTTTGAAAATAACACAGCTTGGGGGTGTATTTGTATTATTTTTGGAGGTACAGCTAAGGGTTGTATTTTTATTATTGAAAATAATAGAGCTAGGGGGTGTATTTGTATTATTTTCTGAGATACAGCTTAGGGTTGTATTTGTATTTTAGAAAATAGCACAGCTTCGGGGTGTTTTTGTATTATTTTCCGAGTTACAGCTCAGGGTTGTATTTGTATTTTTGAAAACAACACAGCTTGGGGGTGTATTTCTATTATTTCCCGATATACAGCTAAGGGTTGTATTTGTATTTTTGAAAATAACACAGCTTGTGGGTGTATTTGTATTATTTTCCGAGATACAGCTCAGGGTTGTATTTGTATTTTGGAAAATAACAAAGCTTGGGGGTGTATTTTTATTATTTTCCGAGATAGAGCTAAGGGTTGTATTAGTATTTTTGAAAATTACACAGCTTGAGGGTGTATTTGTATTATTTTTCGAGATACAGCTACGGGTTGTATTTTATTTTTGAAAATAACACAGGTTGGGGGTGTATTTCTATTATTTTCGGAGGTACAGCTAAGCGTTGTATTTGTATTTTTGAAAATAACACAGCTTGGGGGTGTTTTTATGTTATTTTCCGAGATACAGCTCAGGGATGTATATGTATTTTTGAAAATAACACAGCTTCGGTGTGTATTTGTATTATTTTCCGAGTTACAGCTCAGGGTTGTATTTGTATTTTTGAAAATAACACAGCTTGTGGGTGTATTTGTATTATTTTCCGATATACATCTAAGGATTTTATTTGTATTTTTGAAAATAACACAGCTTGGGTGTGTATTTGTGTTATTTTCTGAGATACAGCTATGGGTTGTATTTGTATTTTGAAAATAACACAGCTTGGTGGTGAATATCCATTATTATCCGAGATACAGCTCAGGGATGTATATGTATTTTTGAAAATAACACAGCATGTGGGTGTATTTGTATTATTTTCCGAGAAATAGCTAGGGGTTTTATTTGTATTTTTGAAAATAACACAGCTTGGAGGTGTATTTGTATTATTATCCGAGATACAGCTCAGGGTTGTATTTGTATTTTTGAAAATAACACAGCTTGGGGGTGTATTTGTATTATTTTCCAAGATACAGCTATGGGTTGTATTTTTTTTTTTTTTGAAAATTACACAGCTTGGGGTTGTATTTGTATTATTTTCCCAGATACAGCTCAGGGTTGTATTTGTATTTTTGAAAATAACGCATCTTGGGGATGTATTTTTGTATTATTTTCCGAGTTACAGCTCAGGGTTGTATTTGTATTCTTGAAAATAACACAGCTTGGGCGTGTATTTCTATTATTATCCGAGATACAGCTCAGGATTGTATTTGTATTTTTGAAAATAACACAGCTTGGTGTGTATTTGTATTATTTTCCGAGATACAACTAAGTGTTGTATTTGTATTATTGAAAATAAAAGAGCTTTGGGGTGTATTTGTGTTATTTTCAAAGATTCAGTTAAGGTTTGTATTTGTATTTTTGAAAATAACACAGCTTGGGGTTGTATTTGTATTATTTTTCAAGATTCTGCTAAGTGTTGTATTTGTCTTCTTGAAAATAACACAGCTTGGGGGTGTATTTGTATGACTTTCAAGGATACAGCTATGGCTTGTGTTTGTATTTTTGATAATAACACAGCTTCGGGGTGTATTTGTATTACTTTCTAAGATACAGCTATGGGTTCTATTTGTATTTTTGAAAACAACACAGCTTGGTGGTGTATTTGTATTATTTTCCAAGATACTGCTAAGGGTTTTATTTGTATTTTTGAAAATAACACAGCTTGCGGGTGTATTTGTATTATTTTCCAAGATACAGCTAAGGGTTTTATTTGTATTTTTGACAATAACACAGCTCGGGGGTGTATTCATGTTGTTTTCAAAGATACAGCTAAGGGTTCTATTTTTATTTTTGTAAATAACACAGCTTGGGGGTGCATTGTATTATTTTCCAAGATAAAGCGATGGGTTTTATTTGTATTTTTGACAATAACACAGCTTGGGCGTGTATTTGTATTATTTTCAAAGATACAGCTAAGCGTTCTATTTGTATTTTTGACAATAACACAGCTTGTGGGTGTTTTTGTGTTATTTTCAAAGATACAGCTGAGGATTGTATTTGTGTTTTTGACAATAACACAGCTTTGGCTTGTATTAGAATTATTTTCAAAATACAGCAAAGGGTTGTATTTGTATTTTTGAAAATAAGACAGCATGGGGGTGTATTTGTATTTTTTTCCAAGATACATCTCCGGGTTGTACTTTTATTTTTGAAAATAACACATCTTGGGTGTGTATTTTTATTAGTTTCGAAGATACACCTAAGTGTTTTATATGTATTCTTGAAAATAACACAGCTTGGGGGTGTATTTTTAATATTTTCCAAGATACAGCTAAGAATTGTATTTGTATTTTTGAAAAGAACACAGCTTGGGGGTGTATTTGTATTATTTTCCAAGATATCTCTAAGGGTTTTATTTGTATTTTTCAATATAACACAGCTTGTGGGTGTATATGTATTATTTTCCAAGATACAGCTATGGGTTGTGTTTGTATTTTTGAAAATAACACAGATTGGGGGTGTATTTGTATTATTTTTCTAGATACATCTAAGGGTTGTATTTGTATTTTTTAAAATAACACAGCTTGGGGGTGTATTTGTATTATTTTCCAAGATGCAGCTAAGGGTTGTATTTTTATTTTTGACAATAATACAGCTTGGGTTTGTGTTTGTGTTATTTTCAAAGATACAGCTAAAGGTTTGTATTTGAATTTTTGACAATAACACAGCTTGGGGTTGTATTTGTATTATTTTCAAAGATACAGCTAAGGGTTGTATTTGTATTTTTTAAAATAACACAGCTTGGTGGTGTATTTGTATTATATTCCAAGATACAGCTAATGGTTCTATATGTATTTTGGAAAATAACACAGCTTGTCTGTGTATTTGTATTATTTTCCAAGATACAGCTAACGGTTGTATTTGTGTTTTTGAAAATAACACAGCTTGGGGGTGTATTTGTATTATTTTTCGAGATAAAGCAAAGGGTTGTATTTGTCTTTTTGAAAATAACACAGCTTTGGGGTGTATTTGTATTATATTCCAAGATACAGCTAAGGGTTGTATTTGTATTTTTGAAAATGACACAGCTTGGGGGTGTATTTGTTTTATTTTCCGATATACAGCTAAGGGTTGTATTTGTATTTTTGAAAATAACACAGCTTACTGGTGTATTTGTATTATTTACAAAGACACAGCTAATGGTGGTATCTGTAGTTTTGAAAATAACACAGCTTGGTGGTGTAATTGTATTATTTTCCAAGATACAGCTAAGGGTTGTATTTGTATTTTTCAAAATCACACAGCTTGAGTGTGCATTTGTATTATTTTCCGAGATACAGCTAAGGGTTGTATTTGTATTTTTGAAAATAACACAGCTTGGGGGTGTATTTGTATTATTTTCGGAGATACAGCTAAGGGTTGTATTTGTATTTTTGAAAATAACACTGCTTGGGGGTGTATTTGTATTATTTTCCAAGATACAGCTATGGGTTGTGTTTGTATTTTTGAAAATAACACAGATTGGGGGTGTATTTGTATTATTTTTCTAGATACATCTAAGGGTTGTATTTGTATTTTTTAAAATAACACATCTTGGGGGTGTATTTGTATTATTTTCCAAGATAAAGCTAAGGGTTGTTGGTATTTTTGTAAATAACACAGATTGGGGGTGTATTTCTTTTTCCAAGATACAGCTAAGGGTTGTACTTGTATTTTGGAAAATAACACGGCTTGGGGATGTAATTGTATTATATTCCAAGATATAGCTAAGGGTCGTATTTGTATTTTTGAAAATAACACAGCTTGGGGGTGTATTTGTATTATTTTCCAAGATACAGCTATGGGACGTATTTGTATTTTTGTAAATAACACAGCTTTGGAGTGTATTTGTATCATTTTCAAAGATACAGATAAGCAATGTATTTGTATTTTTGAAAATAACACAGCTTGGGGGTGTATTTGTATCATTTTCCAAGATACAGCTAAGGGTTGTATTTGTATTTTTGAAAATAATAAAGCTTGTGGGGGGTATTTGTATTATTTTCCAAGATACAGCTATGGGTTGTTTTTGTATTTTTGAAAATAACACAGCTTGTGGGTGTATTTGTATTATTTTCCAAGATACAGCTAAGGGATATATTTGTATTTTTGAAAATAACACAGCTTGTGGGTGTATTTGTATTATTTTCCAAGATAAAGCTAAGGGTTGTATTTGTATTTTTTAAAATAACGCAGCTTGGCCGTGTATTTGTATTATTTTCGAAGATAGAGCTAAGGGTTGAATATGTATTTTTGAAAATAACACAGCTGGGGGGTTTATTTGTATTATTTTCCAAGATAGAGATAAGGGTTCTATTTGTATTTCTGAAAATAACAGAGCTTGGGGGCGTATTTGTTTTATTTTCCAAGATACAGCTAAGGGTTGTATTTGTCTTTTTGAAAATAATAAAGCTTTGGGGTGTATTTGTATTATTTTCCAAGATACAGGTAAGGGTTGTATTTGTATTTTTGAAAATAACAGAGCTTGGTGATGTATTTGCATTATTTTCCAAGATACAGCTAAGGGTTCTATTGGTATTTTTGAAAATAACACAGCTTCGGGGTGTATTTGTTTTTTTTTTTCCAAGATACAGCTAAGGGTATTACTTGTATTTTGGAAAACATCACAGCTTCGTTTTGTATTTGTATTATTTTCAAAGATACAGCTAAGGGTCATATTTGTATTTTTGAAAATAACACATCTTGGGGGTGTATTTGTATCATTTTCAAAGATACAGGTAATAGTTGTATTTGTATTTTTGAAAATAACACAGCTTTTGTGTGTGTTTGCATTATTTTCCAAGATACAGCTTAGGGTTTTATTTGTATTTTTGAAAATAAAACAGCTTGGGGGTGTATTTGTATTATTTTCCAAGATACTGCTATGGGTTGTATTTGTATTCTTGAAAATAACACAGCTTGTGGGTGTATACGTATTATTTTCCAAGATTATTTTTGAAAATAACACAGCTAGGAGGTGTATTTGTATTATTTTCCAAGATACAGCTATGGACTTTATCTGTGTTTTTGACAATTACACAGCTTTGGGGTGTATTTGCATTACTTTCCAAGATAGAGCTAAGAGTTGTATATGTATTTTTGAAAATAACACAGCATTGGGGTGTATTTGTATTACTTTCCAAGATACAGCTAAGGATTGTATTTGCATTTTTGAAAATAAGTCGGCTTGGGGGTGTATTTGTATTACTTTCCAAGATACAGCTAAGGGTTGTATTTGTATTTTTGACAATAAGACAGCTGGGGGGTGTATTTGTATTATTTTCCAAGATACAGCTACGGGTTTGGTTTGTATTTTTGAAACTAACACAGGTTGGGGGTGTATTTGTATTATTTTCCAAGATACAGCGAAGGGTTTTATTTGTATTTTTGAAAATAACACAGCTTGGGGTTGTATTTACATTATTTTCCAAGATAAAGCTAAGGGTTGTATTGGTATTTTTGAAAATAACATAGCTTGGGGGTGTATTTTTTTTTTCCAAGATACAGCTAAGATTTGTACTTATATTTTGGAAAATAACACGGCTTGGGGGTGTAATTGTTTTATATTCCAAGATATACCTAAGTGTCGTATTTGTATTCTTGAAAATAACACAGCTTGGGGGTGTATTTTTGTTATTTTCCAAGATACAGCTAATGGTCGTATTTGTATTTTTGAAAATAACACAGCTTTCGAGTGTATTTGTATCATTTTCAAAGATACAGATAAGCATTGTATTTGTATTTTTGAAAATAACACAACTTGGGGGTGTATTTGTGTTTTTTTCCAAGATACAGCTAAGGGTTGTAGTTGTATTTTGGAAAATAACACGGCTTGGGGGTGTATTTGTATTATAATCCAAGATACAGCTAAGGGTCGTGTTTGTATTTTTGAAAATAACATAACTTGGGGTTGTATTTGTATTATTTTCCAAGATACACCTAAGGGTCATATTTGTATTTTTGAAAAAAACACAGCTTTGGGGTGTATTTGTATCCTTTTCAAAAGTACAGCTAAGGGTTATATTTGTATTTTTGAAAATAACACAGCTTAGGGTTGTATTTGTATTATTTTCCAAGATACAGCAAAGGGTTGTATTTGTACCTTTGAAAATAACACAGCTTGGGGTTGTATTTGTATTATTTTCCAAGAAACAGCTAAGGGTTGTATTTGTATTTTTTAAAACAACACAGATTGGGGGTGTATTTGTATTATTTTCCAAGATACAGTGAAGGGTTGTATTTGTATTTTTGAAAATAACACAGCTTTGGCGTGTATTTTGTATTATTTTCCAAGATGCAGTTAAGGGTTTTATTTGTATTTATGACAATAACACAGCATTTGAGTGTATTTGTATTATTTTCCAAGATACAGCTAAGTGTTGTATTTCAATTTTTGAGAATAACACAGCTTGGGTGTGTTTTTGCATTATTTTCCTAGATACAGCTAAGGTTTCTATTTGTATTTTTAAAATAACACAGCTTGTGGGTGTATTTGTATTATTTTCCAAGATACAGCTAAGTGTTGTATTTCAATTTTTGAGAATAACACAGCTTGGGTGTGTATTTGCATTATTTTCGAAGATACAACTAAGGTTTCCATTTGTATTTTTGAAAATAACACAGCTTGTGGGTGTATTTGTATTATTTTCCAATATACAGCTAAGGGTTGTATTTGTATTTTTGAAAATAACACAGCTTGTGGGTGAGTTTGTATTATTTTCCAAAATAGAGCTAAGGGTTGTATTTGTATTCTTGAAAATAGCACAGGTTGGAGGTATATTTGTATTATTTTCCAAGATACAGCTAAGGGTTGTATTTGTATTTTTGAAAATAACACAACTTGGGGTTGTATTTCTATTATTTTCCAAAATACAGCTAAGGGTTTTGTATGTATTTTTGAAAATAACGCAGCTTGGCGGTGTATTTTTATTATTTTCCAAGATAGAGCTAAGGGTTGAATTTGTATTTTTGAAAATAACACAGCTTGGGTGTGTATTTGTATTATTTTCCAAGATAGAGGTAAGGGTTGTATTTGTATTTCTGAAAATAACACAGCTTGGTGGTGTAATTGTATTATTTTCAAAGATACAGCTTAGGGTTGTATTTGAGTTTTTGAAAATATCAAAGCTTGGGTGTTTATTTGAATTATTTTCCAAGATACAGCTATGGTTTGTATTTGTATTTTTGAAAATAACACAGCTTGGGTGTGTATTTGCATTATTTTTCAAGATACGGCTAAGTGTTGTATTGGTATTTTTGAAAATAACACAGCTTGTGGGTTTATTTGTGTTATTTTTCAAGATACAGCTAACGGTTGTATTTGTATTTTTGACAATAACAGAGCTTGGGGGTTATTTGCATTATTTTCCAAGATGCAGCTAAGGGTTGTATTTTTATTTTTGACAATAATACAACTTGGGTTTGTGTTTGTGTTATTTTCAAAGATACAGCTAAAGGTTTGTATTTGTATTTTTGACAATAACACAGCTTGGGGTTGTATTTGTATTATTTTCAAAGATACAGCTAAGGGTTGTATTTGTATTTTTTAAAATAACACAGCTTGGTGGTGTATTTGTATTATATTCCAAGATACAGCTAATGGTTATATATGTATTTTGGAAAATAACACAGCTTGTCTGTGTATTTGTATTATTTTCCGAGATACAGCTAAGGGTTGTATTTGCATTTTTGAAAATAACACAGGAGGGGGCGTATTTGTATTATTTTCCAAGATTCATCTAAGGGTTGTATTTGTATTTTTGAAAATAACACAGCTTGGGGGTGTATGTGTATTATTATCCAAGATACAGTTAAGGGTTGTATTTGTATTTTTGAAAATAAAACAGCTTGGGGGTGTATTTGTATTATTTTCAAAGACACAGCTACGGGTGGTATATGTAGTTTTGAAAATATCACAGCTTGGGGGTTTATTTGTATTATTTTCCGAGATACAGCTAAGTGTTGTATTTGTATCTTTGAAAATAACAAAGGTGGGGGCGTATTTGTATTATTTTCCGAGATAGATCTAAGGGTTGTATTTGTATTTTTGAAAATAACACAGCTTGGTGGTGTATTTGTATTATTTTCCGAGATAAAGCTAAGTGTTGTATTTGTATTTTTGAAAATAACACTGCTTGGGGGTGTATTTGTAATATTTTCCAAGATACAGCTAACGGTTGTATTTGTGTTTTTGAAAATAACACAGCTTGGGGGTGTATTTGTATTATTTTCCGAGATACAGCTAAGGGTTTTATTTGTCTTTTTGAAAATAACACAGCTTGGGGGTGTATTTGTATTATATTCCAAGATACTGCTAAGGGTTGTATTTGTGTTTTTGAAAATAAAACAGCTTGGGGTTGTATATGTATTATTTTCAAGAATACAGCTAACGGTTGTATTTGTATTTTTGAAAATAACACAGCTTACTTGTGTATTTGTATTATTTACAAAGACACAGCTAAGGGTGGTATCTGTAGTTTTGAAAATAACACAGCTTGGCGGTGTGTTTGTATTATTTTCCAAGATACAGCTAAGGGTTGTATTTGTATTTTTGAAAATAACACAGCTTGAGTGTGTATTTGTATTATTTTCCGAGATACAGCTAAGGGTTGTATTTGTATTTTTGAAAATAACACAGCTTGGGGGTGTATTTGTATTATTTTCAGAGATACAGCTAAGGGTTGTATTTGTATTTTTGAAAATAACACAGCTTGGGGGTGCTTTTGTATTATTTTCCAAGATACAGCTAAGGTTTATATTTCTCTTTTGGAAAATAACACAGCTTGGGGTGTTATTTGTATTATTTTCTGAGATACAGCTAAGGGTTGTATTTGTCTTTTTGAAAATAACACAGCTTGGGGGTGTATTTGTATTATTTTCAAAGATACAGCTAAGGGTTGTATTCGTATTTTTCAAAAAAACACAGCTTGTGGGTGTATTTGAATTATCTTACAAGATACAGCAAAGGGTTGTATTTGTGTTTTTGAGAATAACAAAGCCGGGGTTGTATTTGAATTATTTTCTAAGATACAGCTAAGGGTTGTATTTGTATTTTTGAAAATAACACAGCTTGGGCTTGTATTTATATTATTTTCCGAGATACAGCTAAGGGTTATATTTATATTTCTGAAAATTACACAGCTTGGGGGTGTATTTGTATTATTTTCCGAGATACAGCTAAGGGTTGTATTTGTCTTTTTGAAAATAACACAGCTTGGGGATGTATTTGTATTATTTTCCAAGATACAGCTTAGGGTTATATTTGTATTTTAGAAAATAACACAGCTTCGGGTTGTATTTGTATTATTTTCTGAGATACAGCTAAGGGTTGTATTTGTCTTTTTGAAAATAACACAGCTTGGGGGTGTATTTGTATTATATTCCAAGATAGAGCTAAGGGTTGTATTTTTGTGTTTGAAAATAACGCACCTTGGTGGTGTATTTGTATTATTTTCAAAGATACAGCTAAGGGTTGTATTTGTATTTTTGAAAAAAACTCAGCTTAGGAGTGTATTTGAATTATTTTACAAGTTACAGCTAAGGGATGTATTTGTATTTTTTACAATAACAAAGCCGGAGGTGTATTTGTATTATTTTCCAAGATACAGCGAATGGTTGTAGTTGTATTTTTGACAATAACACAGCTTGGGGGTGTATATGTATTATTTTCCAAGATACAGCTAACGGTTGTATTTGTATTTTTGACAATAACATAGCATGTGGTTGTATTTGTATTATTTTCAAAGATACAGCTAAGGGTTGCATTTTTATTTTTGACAATAACACAGTTTCGGGGTGTATTTGTATTATTTTCCAAGATACAGCTAAGGGTTGTATTTGTATTTTTGAAAATAACACAGTTTGGGGGTGTATTTGAATTATTTTCCAAGATATAGCTAAGGGTTGTATTTGTGTTTTTGAAAATAACACAGCTTGGGGTTGTATTTCTATTATTTTCCAAGACAAAGCTATGGGCTGTATTTGTATTTTTGAAAATAACACAGCTTGGGGGTGTATTTGTATTATTTTCTGAGATACAGCTAAGTGTTGTATTTGTATTTTTGAAAGTAAAACAGCTTGGGGGTGTATTTATATTATTTTCCAAGACAAAGCTAAGGGTTGTATTTGTGTTTTTGAAAATAACACAGCTTGGGGGTGTATCTGTATTATTTTGCCAGATTCAGCTATGGGTTGTATTTGTATTTTTGAAAATAAAACAGCTTGGGGGTGTTTTTGTATTATTTGCCAAAATACAGCTAAGGGTTGTGTTTGTGTTTTTGAAAATAACACAGCTTGGGGGTTTATTTGTATCATTTTCAAAGACAGATCTAAGGGTTGTATTTGTAGTTTTGAAAATAACACAGCATTGGGGTGTATTTGTATTATTATCAAAGATACAGCTAAGGGTTGTATTCGTATTTTTCAAAAAAACACAGCTTGGGGGTGTATTTGAATTATTTTACAAGATACAGCAAAGGGTTGTATTTGTATTTTTGAGAATAACAAAGCCGGGGTTGTATTTGAATTATTTTCTAAGATACAGCTAATGGTTGTATTTGTATTTTTGAAAATAACACAGCTTGGGCTTGTATTTATATTATTTTCCGAGATACAGCTAAGGGTTATATTTGTATTTTTGAAAATTACACAGCTTGGGGGTGTATTTGTATTATTTTACAAGATACAGCTAAGGGTTGTATTTGTGTTTTTGAAAATAACACAGCTTGGGGGTGTATTTGTATTATTTTCCAAGATACAGCTAAGGTTTGTATTTGTGTTTTTGAAAATAACACATCTTAGGGGTGTATTTGTACGATTTTCCAAGATACAGCTAAGTGTTGTATTTGTATTTTTGAAAATAACACATCCTGTGGTTGTATTTGTGTTATTTTCGGAGATACAGCTAAAGGTTGTATTTGTCTTTTTGAAAATAACATAACTTGGGGGTGTATTTGTTTTATATTCCAAGATACAGCTAAGGGTTGTATTTGTCTTTTTGAAAAGAACACAGCTTGGGTGTGTATTTGTATTATTTTCGAAGATACAGATAAGGGTTGTATTTGTATTTTTGAAAATAACACAGCTTGGGAGTGTATTTTTATTATATTCCAAGATACAGCTAGGTGTTGTATTTGTATTTTTGAAAATAACACAGCTTGTATTTTTATTTGTATTATTTTCCGAGATAGTGCTAAGGGTTGTATTTTTCTTTTTGAAAATAACACAGCTTGGGGGTGTATTTGTATTATATTAAAAGATACAGCTAAGGGTTGTACTTGTGTTTTTGAAAATAACACTGCTTGGGGGTGTATTAGTATAATTTTCCGAGACACAGCTAAGCGTTGTATTTGTATTTTTCAAAAAAACACAGCTTGGGGGTGTATTTGAATTATTTTCAAAGATACAGCTAAGTGTTGTATTTGTATTTTTGAAAATAACACCGCTTGGGGGTGGATTTGTATTATTTTCCGCCATACTGCTAAGGGTTGTACATGTATTTTTGAAAATAACATCGCTTGGGGGTGTATTTGTATTATTTTCTGCGATACAGGAAAGGGTTTTATTTGTATTTTTGAAAATAACACAGCTTGGGGGTGTATTTGAATTATTGTACAAGGTACAGCTAAGGGTTATAATTGTATTTTTGACAATAAAAAAGCCGGAGATGTATTTATATTATTTTCCAAGATACAGCTAATGGTTGTGTTTGTATTTTTGACAATAACACAGCTTGTGGGTGTATTTGTATTATTTCCGAAGATACAGCTAAGGGTTGTATTTGTATTTCTGACAACAACGCTGCTTGGGGGTGTATTTGAATTATTTTCCAAGATACAGCTAAGGGTTATATTTATATTTTTGACAATAACACAGCTTCGGGGTGTATTTGTATTATTTTCCAAGATACAGCTAAGGGTTGTATTTGTGTTTTTGAAAATAACACAGCTTGGGGATATATTTGTATTATTTTCCAAGATACAGCTATGGGTTGTATTTGTATTTTTGGAAATAACACAGCTTTGGGGTGTATTTGTATTACTTTCTAAGATACAGCTAAGGCTTTTATTTGTGTTTTTGAAAATAACACTGCTTGGGTGTGTATTTGCATTATTTTCCAAGAAACACCTAAGGGTTATATTTGTGTGTTTGAAAATAACACAGCTTGAAGGTGTATTTGTATTATTTTACAAGACACAGCTAAGGGTTGTATTTGTATTTTTGACAATAACAAAGCCTATGGGTGTATTTGTATTATTTTCCAAGGTATAGCTAAGGATTGTATTTGTATTTTTGAAAATAACACAGCTTGGGTGTATTTGTGTTATTTTCCAAGATACATCTTTGGGTTGTATTTGTATTTTTTACACTAACACAGCTGTGGTGTGTATTTGTATTATTTTCCAAGATACAGCTAAGGGTTGTATTTGTATTTTTGAAAATATTACAGGTTGGGGGTGTATTTGTATTATTTTCCAAGATACAGCTATGGGTTGTATTTGTATTTTTGAAAATAACACAGCTTTGGTGTGTATTTGTATTATTTTCCAAGATACAGCTAAGTGTTGTATTTGTATTTTTGAAAATAACACAGCTTGGGGGTGTATTTGTATTATTTTCCAAGATACAGCTAACGGTTGTATTTGTGTTTTTGAAAATAACACAACTTGAGGGTGTATTTGTATTATTTTCAATGATACAGCTAAGGGTTGTATTTGTGTTTTTGAAAATAACACAGCTTGGGGGTGTATTTGTATTATTTTCCAAGATACAGCTATGGGTTGTATTTGTAGTTTTGAAAATAACACAGTTTGGGGTTGTATTTTTATTATTTTCCGAGATACAGCTAAGGGTTTTATTTGTCCTTTTGAAAATAACACAGCTTTGGTGTGTATTTGTATTATATTCCAAGATACAGCTAATGGTTGTATGTGTGTTTTTGAAAATAACACAGCTTGGGGGTGTATTTGTATTATTTTCAAAGATACAGCTAAGGGTTGTATTTGTGTTTTTGATAATAACACAGCTTGGGTGTGTATTTGTATTATTTTCCAAGATAGAGCTAAGGGTTGTATTTGTATTTTTGAAAATAACACAGCTTGGGGGTGTATTCGTATTATTTTTCAAGATACAGCTAAGGGTTGTATTTGTATTTTTGAAAATAACACAGCTTGGGATTGTATTTGTATTATTTTCCAAGATACAGCTAAGAGTTATATTTGTATTTTTGACAATAACTCAGCTTGAGGGTGTATTTGTATTATTTTCCAAAGATACAGCTGTGGGTTGTATTTGCGTTTTTGAAAATAACACAGCTTGGGGGTGTATTTGAATAATTTTTCAAGATACAGTTAAGGGTTGTATTTGTATTTTTGACAATAAGAAAGCCGGGGGTGTATTTATATTATTTTCCATGATACAGCTAATGGTTTTGTTTGTATTTTTGACAATAACACAGCTTGGGGGTGTAATTGAATTATTTTGCAAGATACAGGTTAGGGTTGTATTTATATTTTTGACAATAACACAGCTTCGGGGTGTATTTGTATTATTTTCCTAGATACAGCTAAGGGTTGTATTTGTATTTTTGAAAATAATACAGCTTGTGGGTGTAATTGTATTATTTTCCAAGATACAGCTAATGGTTGTATTTATATTTTAGAAAATAATTCAGCTTGGGGGTGTATTTGTATCATTTTCCAAGATACAGCTAAGGGTTGTATTTGTATTTTTGACAATAACACAGCTTGGAGGTTGATTAGTATTATTTTCAAAGACACAGCTAAGGGTATTATTTGTAGTTTTCAAAATAACACAGCTTTGGGGTGTTTTTGTATTATTTTCCAAGATACAGCTAAAGATTGTAATAGACAGCTAAAACTGTCCGTTCTTTTAATGCTAAACAAGTTTTTCAGAATACACAGCTAAAACGGGGACCGTTTTAGCTGTGTATTCTGAAAAACTTGTGTGCTCTTCAAAGAGAAAGCTAATTTTGCTGTGCCTTTGGGTTCAAGGGGAAATGGGATTCCTCTTTAGTCAGCAGGGACGACACCTGAGTCCTTTGCAGTCCTCTTGTCTGCCTCTGAGGGTGAAATGAGAGTGGTCCCTGTCATCATGAGCCATGTCTGAAAGAATTATTCACATTCCCTACGAGAAGAGACGGGTGAAATAGCGAAAGGTGTGTCTTCCTTTGGAGCATGGACGGGTTCAAAGCCCACCTCATAACACTAAGTATTTTGCTGAACACGAGCAGTTGTGTGTGCGGCCTGTGTTTGGGTGTTTTTAGTGTCACGAGTGTGTGTGAGTGTGTGTGTGTGTGTCTGTGTGTGTGTGTCTGTATTTCTGTCTCCATTCCTGAGCAGCAAATCTTTTTTCCTCTTTTAGCATGTTACTCAGAACTGTGGATGAAGCCCAACACTCCTGAAAACACACTCCATGTACGGTTGAAGGAAATTTTCTTGGTGATGACTGAGAGGTTGGTGACTGAAACCAGCCAATTTCCCATTGACCACTGAGGTCACATCTCTCAGGTGAGAAGCAAAGTGAGAATTTGAACCAGGCACATTCTCCTTAGAGACAATGGGCCAAAGACAGGTCCGATGGAATCGAATGTCTTTTCATGTTGACATCCATCATGTCAAGGTCTCGTTAAGCCATTGAAGTGTCACATTGGGCCTGGGGGAGGCGGTGCACCCTGTGAAATTACATGTCCGAAGATTTGGATTAGATTTCCAGTCCTCAGCCAGTCAGTCTGCCAGGCACTTTCATGTGAGAAGCCTTAGGCGAGTCCCTTTCTGTCTCTGTTTCCCGATTCCTTCACAGGGATTTATGTGGGCCTTAAGGCCCACTGGGAAAAGATCCCTCTGCCAGCTCATTGCCTGCTTTCTTGGTTTGCCTTGTCAATCTGGACTTGAATACACCTTTGGATTTGGATTGACTCTATTACCTCTCCTAGAAATTAACACACAAAACTGACAGCTGATTGACAAGATGAGAAGCAGTTTTCCAGAATTCAAACTGAACTTAATCTTTTCTTACTAAAAGAATGCTCAACTCAAGTGGACATAGCTCACTCGATTTGACTTCATGGGCTAAGGCAGGTAGAGACAACTTTTTGAAAATACACAGCTAAAACTGTCCGTGCTTTGAATGCTAGACATGTTTTTCAGAATACACTGCTAAAACGGTAACCGCTTTAGCACTTAAAGTGGGGACCGTTTTAGCTGTCTATTTTGAAAAAGTTGTGTGCTCTTCTAAGAGAAAGCTACTTTTGCTGTGTCTTTGGGTTCGAGGGGAAATGGGAGTCCTCTTCAGTCAGCAGGGACGACACCTGAGTCCTTTGCAGTCCTCTTCTCTGCCTCTGAGGGTGAAATGAGAGTGGTCCCTGCCTACATGAGCCATGTCTGAAAGAATTATTCACATTCCCTACGAGAATAGATGGGTGAAAAAGCGAAAGGTGTGTCTTCCTTTGGAGCATGGACGGGTTCAAATTCTACCTCATACCACTAAGTATATTGCTGAACACGAGCAGTTGTGTGTGCGGCCTGTGTTTGGGTGTTTTTTGTGTCACGTGTGTCTGTGTGTGTGTGTCTGTGTGTGTGTGTCTGTGTCTGTGTTTGTGTGTCTGTATTTCTGTCTCCATTCCTGAGCAGCAAATCATTTTTTCCTCTTTTAGCATGTTACTCAGAACTGTGGATGAAGCCCAGCACTCCTGAAAACACAATCCATGTATGGTTGAAGGAAATTTTCTTGGTGATGAGTGAGAGGTTGGTGACTGAAACCAGCTCATTTCCATTGACCACTGAGGTCACATCTCTCAGGTGAGAAGCAAAATGAGAATTTGATCCAGGCACATTCTCCTTAGAGACAATGGGCCAAAGACCGGTCCGATGGAATCGAATGTCTTTTCCTTTTTGCATCTATCCCGTCAAGCTCTCGTTAAGCCATTGAAGTGTCACATTGGGCATGGGAGAGGCGTTGCACCCTGTGAAATTACACGTCCGAAGATTTGGATTTGATTTCCAGCCCTCTGCCAGTCAGTCTGCCAGGCACTTTCATGTGAGAAGCCTTAGGCGAGTCCCTTTCTGTCTCTGTTTCCCGATTCCTTCACAGGGATTTATGTGGGCCTTAAGGCCCAAGGGGAAAAGATCAGTCTGCCATCTCAGTGCCTGCTTTCTTGGTTTGACTTGTCAATCTGGACTTGAATACACCTTTGGTTTTGGATTGACTCCATTACCTCTCCTAGAAATTAAGACACAAAACCGACAGCTGATTGAAAAGATGAGAAGCAGTTTTCCAGAATTCAAATTGAACTTAATTTTTTCTTACTAAAAGAATACTCAACTCAAGGGGACACAGCTCACTCGTTTTGACTTCATGAGCTATGGCAGGTAGAGACAACTTTTTGAAAATACACAGCTAAAACTGTCCGTGCTTTGAATGCTAGACATGTTTTTCAGAATACACAGCTAAAACGGTCCCCGCTTTAAGTGCTTTAGCAGTTGTATTTGTATTTTTGAAAATAACACCTCTTAGGGGAGTATTTGTATTATTTTCCGAGATAAAACTAAGGGTTGTATTTGTATTTTTGAAAATAACACAGCTTGGGTGTGTATTTGTTTTATTTTCGGAGATAGAGCTAAGGGATGTATTTTTATTTTTGAAAATAACACAGCTTGGGGATGTCTTTGTATTATTTTTAAAGATACAGCTAAGGGTTGTATTTTTATTTTTGAAAATAACACAGCTTAGGGGTGTATCTGTATTATTTTCCAAGATAAAGTTAAGGGTTGTATTTGTATTTTTGAAAATATCACAGCTTGTGGGTATATTTGTATTATTTTCTAAAATACGGCTAAGGGCTGTATTTTCATATTTTTGAAAATAACACAGCTCGGGGGTTTATTTGTATTATTTTCCAAGATAAGGCTAAGGGTTGTATTTTATTTTTGACAATAACACAGCTTGGGGGTGTACTTGTATTATTTTCCGAGATACAGCTATGGTTTTTATTTGTATTTTTGAGAAATAACACAGCTTGGGGGTGTATTTGTATTATTTTCCAAGATACAGCTAAGGGTTGTATTTGTATTTTTGAAAATAACACAGCTTGGGAGTGTATTTGTATTACTTTCCGAGATACAGCTAAGGGCTGTATTTGTATTTTTGACAATAACACAGCTTGGGGGTGTAATTGTATTATTTTCAAGATACAGCTAAGGGTTGTATTTGTATTTTTGAAAATAACACAGCTTGGGGGTGTATTTGTATTATTTTCCGAGATACAGCTAAGGGTTGTATTTGTATTTTTGAAAATAATACTGCTTGTGGGTGTATTTTTATTATTTCCCAACATAAAGCTAAGGGTTGTATTTCTTTTTTGACAATAACACAGCTTGGGGGTGTATTTGTATTATTTTCAAAGATACAGCTAAGGGTTTTATTTTTATTTTGGCAATAACACTGGTTAGGGGTGTATTCGTATTAATTGCAAAGTTACAGCTAAGTGTTGTATTTGTATTTTTGACAGTAGCAAAGCTGGGGGTGTATTTGTATTATTTTCCAAGATACAGCTAAAAGTTGTATTTGTATTTTTGACAATAACACAGCGTGTGGGTGTTTTTTTATTATTTTCCAATATACAGCTAAGGATTGTATTTTTTTTTTGACAATAACACAGATTGGGGGAGTTTTTGAATTATTTTCCAAGATACAGCCAAGGGTTGTATTTGTATTTTTGAAAATAACACAGCTTCGGTGTGTATTTATATTATTTTCCAAGATACAGCTAAGGGTTGTATTTGTATTATTGACAGTAACACAGCTTGAGTGTGTATATGTGTTATTTTCCAAGATAGAGCTAAGGGTTGTATTTGTATTTTTGAAAATAACACTGGTTTGTGGTGTATTTGTATTATTTTCCGACATACACCTAAGGGTTGTACGTGTATTTTTGAAAATAACACCGCTTGGGGGTGTATTTGTATTATTTTCCAAGATACAACTAAGGGTTGTATTTGTATTTTTGAAAATAACACAGCTTGGGAGTGTATTTGTATTACTTATCAAGATACAGCTAAGGGTTGTATTTGTATTTTTGACAATAACACAGCTGGGGGTGTATTTGTATTATTTTCCAAGATACAGCTAAGGGTTGTATTTGTATTTTTGAAAATAACACTGGTTTGTGGTGTATTTGTATTATTTTCCGACATACAGCTCAGGGTTGTACTTGTATTTTTGAAAATAACACCGCTTGGGGGGGTATTTGTATTATTTTCTGCGATTCAGCTAAGGGTTGTATTTGTATTTTTGAAAATAACACAGTTTGGGAGTGTATTTGTATTATTTTCCGAGATATAGCTAAGGGTTTTATTTGTATTTTTGGAAATAACACAGCTTTGATGTGTTTGTATTATTTTCCTAGATACAGCTAAGGGTTGTATTTGTATTTTTGAAAGTATCACAGCTTGGGTGTGTATTTGTATTATTTTCTGACTTAAGGCTAAGGGTTGTAATTGTATTTTTGAAAATAACACAGCATGGGGGTGTATTTGTATTATTTTCCGAGATACAGCTAAGGGTTGTATTTGTATTTTTGAAACTAACACCGCTTGGGGGTGTATTTGTATTATTTTCCGAGATACAGCTAAGAGTTGTATTTGTATTTTTGAAAATAACACAGCTTCAGTTTGTATTTGTATTATTTTCCAAGATACAGTTAAAGGTTGTATTTGTATTTTTGAAAATAACACAGCTTGGGGGTGTATTTGTATTATTTTCCAAAATACAGCTAAGGGTTGTATTTGTATTTTTGAAAATAACACAGACTGGGGGTGTACTTGTATTGTTTTCCGAGATATAGCTAAGGGTTGTATTTGTATTTTTTTTGAAATTAACACAGCTTGGCGGTGTATTTGTCTTATTTTCTGAATTACGGCTGAGTTCTGTATTTTTGTATTTTTGAAAATAACACAGCTTGGGGGTGTATTTGTATTATTTTTTGAGATACAACTAAGGGTTGTATTTGTATTTTTGGAAATAACACAGCTTGGAGGTGTATTTGCATTATTTTCCTTGATACAGCTAATGGTTGTATTTGTATTTTTGAAAATAACACAGCTTGGGGTTGTATTTGTATTATTTTCCTAGATACAGCTAAGGGTTGTATTTGTATTTTTGAAAATAACACAGCCTGGTGGTGTATTTTTATTATTTTCCGAGATACAGCTAAGGGTTGTATTTGTATTTTTGAAATTAACACTGCTTGGGGGTGTATTTGTCTTCTTTTCTGAATTATGGATAAGTTCTCTATTTTTGCATTTTTGAAAATAACACAGCTTTGGGGTGTATTTGTATTATTTTCCAAGATACAGCTAAGGGTTTTATTTGTATTTTTGAAAATAACACAGCTTGGGGGTGTATTTGTATTACTTTCCAAGATACAGCGAAGGTTTGTATTTCTATTTTTGACAAAAACGCAGCTTGGGGGTGTATTTGTATTATTTTTCAAGATACAGCTAAGAGTGGTATTTGTATTTTTGAAAATAACACAGCTTGGGGGTGTATTTGAATTACCTTCCGAGATACAGCTAAGGGTTGTATTTGTATTTTTGATAATAACACCTCTTGGGGTTGTATTTGTATTATTTTCCGAGATACATCTAAGTGTTGTATTTGTATTTTTTAAAATAACAGCGCTTGGGGGTGTATTTGTTTTATTTTCCTAGATACAGCTAAGGGTTGTGTTTGTATTTTTGAAAATAACCCAGCTTGGGGGTGTATTTGTATTATTTTCGGACATACAGTTAATGGTTGTACTTGTATTTTTGAAAATAACACTGCTTCCGGGTGTATTTGTATTATTTTCTGCGATACAGCTAAGGGTTGTATTTGTATTGTTGAAAATAACACAGCTTGGGGGTGTATTTGTATTATTTTCCGAGATACAGATAAGGGTTGTATTTGTATTTTTGGAAATAACACAGCTTGGAGCTGTATTTGTATTATTTTCTTAGATACAGCTAAGGGTTGTATTTGTATTTTTGAAAATAACACAGCTTAGGGCTGTATTTGTACTATTTTCCGAGATACAGCTAAGGGATTTATTTGTATTTTTGACAATAACACAGCCTGATGGTGTATTTGTATTATTTTCTGAGATACAGCTAAGGGTTGTATTTGTATTTTTGAAATTAACACTGCTTGGGGGTGTATTTGTCTTATTTTCTGAATTATGGCTAAGTTCTCTATTTTTGCATTTTTGAAAATAACACAGCTTGTGGGTGTATTTGTATTATTTTTCAAGATACAGCTAAGGGTGGTATTTGTATTTTTGAAAATAACACAGCTTGGTGGTGTATTTGTATTATTTTCCGAGATACAGCTAAGGATTGTATTTGTATTTTTGAAAATAACACAGCTTGGGTGTGTATTTTTACTATTTTCTGACATACAGCTAAGGGTTATATTTGTATTTTTGAAAATAACACAGCTTGTGGGTGTATTTGTATTATTTTCCGAGATACAGCTAAGGGTTGTATTTGTATTTTTGAAAATACCAGAGCTTGGGGGTGTATTTGTACTATTTTCTGACATACAGCTAAGGGTCATATTTGTATTTTTGAAAATAACACAGCTTGTGGGTTTATTTGTATTATTTTCCAAAATACAGCTAACGGTTGTATTTGTGTTTTTGAAAATTACACAGCTTTGTGGTGTATTTGTATTATTTTCCAAGATACAGTTAAGTGTTGTTTGTATTTTTGAAAAAAACACAGCTTGGGGGTGTATTTGTATTATTTTCCGAGATACAGCTAAGGGTTGTATTTGTATTTTTGAAAATTACACAGCTTTGTGGTGTATTTGTATTATTTTCCAAGATACAGCTAAGGGTTGTTTGTATTTTTGAAAAAAACACAGCTTGGGGGTGTATTTGTATTATTTTCCGAGATACAGCTATGGGTTGTATTTGTATTTTTGAAAATAACACAGCTTGGGAGTGTATTTGTATTACTTTCCAATATACAGCTAAGGGTTGTATTTGTATTTTTGACAATAACACAGCTGGGGGTGTATTTGTATTATTTTCCAAGATACAGCTAAGGGTTGTATTTGTATTTTTGAAAATAACACAGACTGGGGGTGTATTTGTATTATTTTCCGAGATACAGCTAAGGGTTGTATTTGTATTTTTGAAATTAACACAGCTTGGCGGTGTATTTGTCTTATTTTCTGAATTACGGCTAAGTTCTGTATTTTTGTATTTTTGAAAATAACACAGCTTGGGGGTGTATTTGTATTATTTTCCAAGATACAGCTAAGGGATTTATTTGTATTTTTGAAAATAACACAGCTTGGGAGTGTATTTGTATTACTTTCCAAGATAAAGCTAAGGGTCGTATTTGTATTTTTGACAATAACACAGCTTGGGGGTGCATTTGAATTATTTTCCAATATACAGCTAAGAGTTGTATTTGTATTTTTGAAAATAACACCGCTTGGGGGTGTATTTGTATTATTTTCCGAGATACAGCTAAGGGTTGTTTTTGTATTTTTGAAAATTACACAGCTTGGGGGTGTATTTGTATTATTTTACGAGATACAGCTAAGGGTTTTATTTGTATTTTTGACAATAACACAGCTTGGGGGTGTATTTGTATTATTTTCCGAGATACAGCTAAGGGTTGTATTTGTATTTTTGAAAATAACACAGCTTCTGGTTGTATTTGTATTATTTTCCAAGATACAGCTAACGGTTGTATTTGTATTTTTGAAAATTACACAGCTTTGTGGTGTATTTGTATTATTTTCCAAGATAGAGCTAAGGGTTGTTTGTATTTTTGAAAAAAACACAGCTTGGGGGTGTATTTGTATTATTTTCCGAGATACAGCTAAGGGTCGTATTTGTATTTTTGAAAATAACACAGCTTGTGGGTGTATTTGTATTATTTTCCGAGATACAGCTAAGGGATGTATTTGTATTTTTGAAAAGAACACCGCTTGGTGGTGTATTTGTATTATTTTCCGAGATACAGCTAAGGGTTGTTTTTGTATTTTTGAAAATTACACAGCTTGGGGGTGTATTTGTATTATTTTCCGAGATACAGCTAAGGGTGTTATTTGTATTTTTAACAATAACTGAGCGTGGGGGTGTATTTTTATTATTTTCTGAGATACTGCTAAGGGTTGTATTTGTATTTTTGAAAATAACACAGCTTTGGGTTGTATTTGTATTATTTTCCAAGATACAGCTAACGGTTGTATTTGTATTTTTGAAAATTACACAGCTTTGTGGTGTATTTGTATTATTTTCCAAGACACAGCTAAGGGTTGTTTGTATTTTTGAAAAAAACACAGCTTGGGGGTGTATTTGCATTATTTTCCGAGATACAGCTAAGGATTGTATTTGTATTTTTGAAAATAACACAGCTTGTGGGTGTATTTGTATTATTTTCCAAGATACAGCTAAGGGTTGTATTTCTTTTTTGACAATAACTCAGCATGGGGCGTATTTGTATTATTTTCAAAGATACAGTAAGTGTTTTATTTCTATTTTTGACAATAACACAGGATGGGGGTGTATTTGTATTAATTTCAAAGTTACAGCTAAGTGTTGTATTTGTATTTTTGACAATAAAAAATCTGGGCGTGTATTTGTATTATTTTCCAAGATAGAGCTAAAATTTGTATTTGTATTTTTGACAATAACACAGCGTGGGGGTGTATTTTTATGATTTTCCAAGATACAGCTAAGTATTGTATTTGTATTTTTGACAATAACACAGATTGTGGGTGTTTTTGTATTATTTTCCAAGATACAGCTAAGGGTTGTATTTGTATTTTTGAAAATAACACAGCTTGTGGGTGTATTTGTATTATTTCCGAGATACAGCTAAGGGTTGTATTTGTATTTCTGAAAATAACACCGCTTGGGGGTGTATTTGTAATATTTTCCGAGATACAGCTAAGGGTTGTATTTGTATTTTTGAAAATAACACAGCTTGGGGGTGTATTTATATTATTTTCCGAGATAGAGCTAACGTTGTATTTGTATTTTTGAAAATAACACAGCTTGTGGGTGTATTTGTATTATTTTCCTAGATACAGCTAAGGGATGTATTTGTATTTTTGAAAATACCACAGCTTGGGGGTGTATTTTTACTATTTTCCGAGATAGAGCTAAGGGTTGTATTTGCATTTTTGATAATCCCACAGCTTAGGGGTTTATTTGTATTATTTTCCGAGATATAGCTAAGGGTTGTATTTGTATTTTTAAAATTAACACAGCTTGGGTGTGTATTTGTCTTATTTTCTGAGTTATGGCTAAGTTCTGTATTATTGTATTTTTGAAAATAACACAGCTTTGGGGTGTATTTGTATTATTTTCCAAGATACAACTAAGGGTTGTATTGTATTTTTGAAAATAACACAGCTTGGGAGTGTATTTGTATTACTTTCCAAGATACAGCTAAGGGTTGTATTTGTATTTTTGACAATAACACAAATGGGGGTGTATTTGTATTATTTTCCAAGATACAGCTAAGGGTTGTATTTGTATTTTTGAAAATAACACAGACTGGGGGTGTATTTGTATTATTTTCCGAGATACAGCTAAGGGTTGTATTTGTATTTTTGAAATTAACACAGCTTGGCCTTGTATTTGTCTTATTTTCTGAATTACGGCTAAGTTCTGTATTTTTGTATTTTTGAAAATAACACAGCTTGGGGGTGTATTTGTATTATTTTCCAAGATACAGCTAAGGGTTTTATTTGTATTTTTGAAAATAACTCAGCTTGGGAGTGTATTTGTATTACTTTCCAAGATAAAGCTAAGGGTTGTATTTGTATTTTTGACAATAACACAGCTTGGGGGTGCATTTGAATTATTTTCCAATATACAGCTAAGAGTTGTATTTGTATTTTTGAAAATAACACCGCTTGGGGGTGTATTTGTATTATTTTCCGAGATACAGCTAAGGGTTGTTTTTGTATTTTTGAAAATTACACAGATTGGGGGTGTATTTGTATTATTTTCCGAGATACAGCTAAGGGTTTTATTTGTATTTTTGACAATAACACAGCTTGGGGGTGTATTTGTATTATTTTCCGAGATACAGCTAAGGGTTGTATTTGCATTTTTGATAATCCCACAGCTTAGGGGTTTATTTGTATTATTTTCCGAGATATAGCTAAGGGTTGTATTTGTATTTTTAAAATTAACACAGCTTGGGTGTGTATTTGTCTTATTTTCTGAGTTATGGCTAAGTTCTGTATTATTGTATTTTTGAAAATAACACACCTTGGGGGTGTATTTCTATTATTTTCCAAGATACAACTAAGGGTTGTATTTGTATTTTTGAAAATAACACAGCTTGGGAGTGTATTTGTATTACTTTCCAAGATACAGCTAAGGGTTGTATTTGTATTTTTGACAATAACACAGCTGGGGGTGTATTTGTATTATTTTCCAAGATACAGCTAAGGGTTGTATTTGTATTTTTGAAAATAACACAGACTGGGGGTGTATTTGTATTATTTTCCGAGATACAGCTAAGGGTTGTATTTGTATTTTTGAAATTAACACAGCTTGGCCTTGTATTTGTCTTATTTTCTGAATTACGGCTAAGTTCTGTAGTTTTGTATTTTTGAAAATAACACAGCTTGGGGGTGTATTTGTATTATTTTCCAAGATACAGCTAAGGGTTTTATTTGTATTTTTGATAACAACACAGCTTGGGAGTGTATTTGTATTACTTTCCAAGATAAAGCTAAGGGTTGTATTTGTATTTTTGACAATAACACAGCTTGGGGGTGCATTTGAATTATTTTCCAATATACAGCTAAGAGTTGTATTTGTATTTTTGAAAATAACACCGCTTGGGGGTGTATTTGTATTATTTTCCGAGATACAGCTAAGGGTTGTTTTTGTATTTTTGAAAATTACACAGATTGGGGGTGTATTTGTATTATTTTCCGAGATACAGCTAAGGTTTTTATTTGTATTTTTGACAATAACACAGCTTGGGGGTGTATTTGTATTATTTTCCGAGATACAGCTAAGGGTTGTATTTGTATTTTTGAAAATAACACAGCTTCTGGTTGTATTTGTATTATTTTCCAAGATACAGCTAACGGTTGTATTTGTATTTTTGAAAATTACACAGCTTTGTGGTGTATTTGAATTATTTTCCAAGATACAGCTAAGGGTTGTTTGTATTTTTGAAAAAAACACAGCTTGGGGGTGTATTTGTATTATTTTCTGAGATACAGCTAAGGATTGTATTTGTATTTTTGAAAATAACACAGCTTGTGGGTGTATTTGTATTATTTTCCAAGATACAGCTAAGGGTTGTATTTGTATTTTTGACAATAACACAGCTTCGGGGTGTATTTATATTATTTTCCAAGATACAGCTTAGGGTTGTATTTGTGTTTTTGACAATAACACAGCTTGAGTGTGTATTTGTATTATTTTCAAAAATAGAGCTAAGGGTTGTATCTGTATTTTTCATAATAAAACATCTAGGGGGTGTGTTTGTACTATTTTCCAAGACACAGCTAAGGGTTGTATTTGTATTTTTGAAAATACCACAACTGGGGGGTGTATTTTTACTATTTTCTGACATACAGCTAAGGGTTGTATTTGTATTTTTGAAAATAACACAGCTTGGGAGTGTATTTGTATTACTTTCCAAGATACAGCTAAGGGTTGTATTTGTATTTTTGACAATAACTCAGTTGGGGGTGTATTTGTATTATTTTCCACGATACAGCTAAGGGTTGTATTTGCATTTTTGAAAATAACACAGAATGGGGGTGTATTTGTATTATTTTCCGAGATACAGCTAAGGGTTGTATTTGTATTTTTGAAATTAACACAGCTTGGCGGTGTATTTGTCTTATTTTCTGAATTACGGCTAAGTTCTGTATTTTTGTATTTTTGAAAATAACACAGCTTGGGGGTGTATTTGTATTATATTCCAAGATACTGCTAAGGGTTTTATTTGTATTTTTGAAAATAACACAGCTTGGGAGTGTATTTGTATTACTTTCCAAGATAAAGCTAAGGGTCGTATTTGTATTTTTGACAATAACACAGCTTGGGGGTGCATTTGAATTATTTTCCAATATACAGCTAAGAGTTGTATTTGTATTTTTGATAATAACACCGCTTCGGGGTGTATTTGTATTATTTTCCGAGATACAGCTAAGGGTTGTTTTTGTATTTTTGAAAATTACACAGCTTGGGGGTGTATTTGTATTATTTTCCGAGATACAGCTAAGGGTTTTATTTGTATTTTTGAGAATAACACAGTTTGGGGGTGTATTTGTATTATTTTCCGAGATACAGCTAAGGGTTGTATTTGTATTTTTGAAAATAACACAGCTTCTGGTTGTATTTGTATTATTTTCCAAGATACAGCTAACGGTTGTATTTGTATTTTTGAAAATTACACAGCTTGGTGGTGTATTTGTATTATTTTCCAAGATAGAGCTAAGGGTTGTTTGTATTTTTGAAAAAAACACAGCTTGGTGGTGTATTTGTATTATTTTCCGAGATACAGCTAAGGGTCGTATTTGTATTTTTGAAAATAACACAGCTTGTGGGTGTATTTGTATTATTTTCCGAGATACAGCTAAGGGATGTATTTGTATTTTTGAAAAGAACACCGCTTGGTGGTGTATTTGTATTATTTTCCGAGATACAGCTAAGGGTTGTTTTTGTATTTTTGAAAATTACACAGCTTGGGGGTGTATTTGTATTATTTTCCGAGATACAGCTAAGGGTTTTATTTGTATTTTTAACAATAACAGAGCGTGGGGGTGTATTTGTATTATTTTCTGAGATACAGCTAAGGGTTGTATTTGTATTTTTGAAAATAACACAGCTTCGGGTTGTATTTGTATTATTTTCCAAGATACAGCTAACGGTTGTATTTGTATTTTTGAATATTACACAGCTTTGTGGTGTATTTGTATTATTTTCCAAGATACAGCTAAGGGTTGTTTGTATTTTTGAAAAAAACACAGCTTGGGGGTGTATTTGCATTATTTTCCGAGATACAGCTAAGGATTGTATTTGTATTTTTGAAAATAACACAGCTTGTGGGTGTATTTGTATTATTTTCCAAGATACAGCTAAGGGTTGTATTTCTTTTTTGACAATAACTCAGCATGGGGGCGTATTTGTATTATTTTCAAAGATACAATAAGGGTTTTATTTCTATTTTTGACAATAACACAGGATGGGGGTGTATTTGCATTAATTTCAAAGTTACAGCTAAGTGTTGTATTTGTATTTTTGACAATAACAAATCTGGGCGTGTATTTGTATTATTTTCCAAGATACAGCTAAAATTTGCATTTGTATTTTTGACAATAACACAGCGTGGGGGTGTATTTTTATGATTTTCCAAGATACAGCTAAGTATTGTATTTGTATTTTTGACAATAACACAGATTGTGGGTGTTTTTGTATTATTTTCCAAGATACAGCTAAGGGTTGTATTTGTATTTTTGAAAATAACACAGCTTGTGGGTGTATTTGTATTATTTCCGAGATACAGCTAAGGGTTGTATTTGTATTTTTGAAAATAACACCGCTTGGGGGTGTATTTGTATTATTTTCCGAGATACAGCAAAGGGTTGTATTTGTATTTTTGAAAATAACACAGCTTGGGGGTGTATTTATATTATTTTCCGAGATAGAGCTAAGGGTTGTATTTGAATTTTTGAAAATAACACAGCTTGTGGGTGTATTTGTATTATTTTCCTAGATACAGCTAAGGGATGTATTTGTATTTTTGAAAATACCACAGCTTGGGGGTGTATTTGTACTATTTTCCGACATACAGCTAAGGGTTGTATTTGTACTTTTGACAATAACACAGCTTGGGAGTGTATTTGTATTATTTTCCGAGATACAGCTAAGGATTGTATTTGCATTTTTGATAATCCCACAGGTTAGGGGTGTATTTGTATTATTTTCCGTGATATAGCTAAGGGTTGTATTTGTATTTTTAAAATTAACACAGCTTGGGGGTGTATTTGTCTTATTTTCTGAGTTATGGCTAAGTTCTGTATTTTTGTATTTTTGAAAATAACACAGCTTGGGGGTGTATTTGTATTATTTTCCAAGATACAACTAAGGGTTGTATTTGTATTTTTTAAAATAACACAGTTTGTGAGTGTATTTGTATTACTTATCAAGATGCAGCTAAGGGTTGTATTTGTATTTTTGACAATAACACTGCTGGGGGTGTATTTGTATTATTATCCAAGATACAGCTAAGGGTTGTATTTGTGTCTTACAGCCTCAAAAGAATATTTTCACCTAGACTGCACTAAAGTAACAAGATAAATCTGAAACTAAAACTTAAAACAGAAACACTTTGACACCTCAGGTAAAGGGCTACATATTTCCCTCTCTATTTTCGTATCTTAGCTTTAAGATGAAATGACATTGTCATTTTACTTATAATAGGAGAACCTACGAATAGGAGAACTTAAATAACATTGTCATTTGACTTAAAACAGGACAACCTAGAAACTTGATTCCCGCTTATTAGTGCAAACCAAAGGGGTTACTTCCAAATATTTTCAGTTTAGTTTTTGTTCATGTGTAATATAAATGATTTAAAAGCCAGGTTTCGGGGAAAGCTGCCATAAATGTGTTTAATAGTTGCTGCCTCAGCATCCATTTTCAGACCTGACCTAAGTTGTCTGAAGCCCAGTCTCACTGTATCCCCTCCGATCTGGGTAACCCTCCCCCTCCCTGAGTGGTCGTGATGCGGCCCATCCCGCTGAGTCAGAACCCACCCATCACACAGCTGCTGGTCATGATAAAACCTAATGGTCGACACCAGAGCCCTGTAAATAAGCCCAGCTCCACGTGTTCTCTTAAATCAGCAAAGCCACACCCTCACGGGAAAGCCCGAGAAGAAAGCTTCAGGCCCTCCCTCTGCTCTCTGGTTCCTCACGGCCTTCAGACTGCCCCTCGTCCTCCAGACGCTCCCCGACCTTCTCCAGGATGTGTAAGTTAGAGATTTCTTCTGTTCCTGTGTTTTGGTGTTGCCTCCTCCTTGTGCCTTACCTGACTGACACCCCAGAGCCTTCCTTTCCTCCTGGCCAGGGCTCTCCTGGAGATGGGCTGGCTTCTGGCCTCCTTTAAAGAGAGACCTCAACCAAATTAGAGAGAAACCTAAATAAATAAATCACAACAGAAAGCTTGGTTTTTTACTTAAAATCCATATTTATAACATAAAATGTGTTTATGCTAGATTTAGAACACACTAGGCCTGTTCTAGCTCTAAATTGCACTGCTATCTTGTAGTATGCAGTTATTCTTCATTTTATTTTCCACTTGAAGTCATTGTATTTCCTCAGTTTATAAACACCTTGAATTCTTGAGCTGAAAAGACAGGGTAACTTGATAGGGCATCTCCCTTAGGAACCATAACCCCCAATGCAGAACAAATTAAATGTGCAAAACTGTGAGCACCATGTCCTATGTTATTAAAGATAGAATATAATGCTGAAAGGCAAGAAAGTCTTTATGAAGAAGTTTAAAGGAGTAGAAGAATGGACAGATGAACTGGAAATGGAAAGATCAGTTCTCCTTTCCTTTAGGAGTAAGCCCCTTTGGAAACTAGCTGGTAAATGTCAGTCCCTTTAGATGGCAAGGTTAGTGAATACTAAGAAAACACTAGGGTACAAGTGTTCATCACGCAAAGCACACCTGTAATATTTCATCTGGTCTCTCAGTGACCCTAGAAGAAACAAGAGATGTTTTCAGATGAGGAGATTGGGCTTCAGGGTGAAATTAGGAGACTGGTAAGACTCACAGAGAGAGTCAGTGGTGGAACGGAGTTCAGATCCACATTCTTCCAACTGCAAGCACAGGGCATTTTCCACTAATCAGTGCACTAACCCAAGAAATCTAATTTTTCCAAACATTTAAAATGATGCTATGGCCATCTGAGTAAAACCACTTTTGGCCTCTACTTCTGATTCCTCATTACCAGCCTACCATTGTTTATCTGATATGGGCAGCAGAATTAAGATGTAATGAAGTCTAACAGAACCCCTCATTACCTGTGTAGATACAGTAGTAACAGAGATGGTGATATCGTTTGAATGTTTGGGCCCTTCAAGTCTCATGTTGAAATGTGATCCCCAGTGTTGGAGGTAGGGCCTGCTGGGAGGGAGGTGTTGGCTCATCGGGCAGATCCTTCCTGAATGGCTTGGTGCCCTCCTCACAGTAATGGCTGAATTCCTGCTCTCTTCACTCACTGAGATCTGGTTGTTAAAGTGTGATACTGCCCCCGTCTCTCTCTTGCTTCCTCTCTCACTATGTTAGATGCCAGCTCCCCTTTGCCTTCTGCCATGGTTGTAAGCTCCCTGAGGTCTCACAAGAAGCAGATGCTGGTGCCATGCTTCTTGGACAGTCTGCACAACCATGAGTCTAATCACCCTTATTTCCCTATAAATTACCCAGCCTCAGGTATCCCTTTATTACAGCAATGCAAATTGGACTAATACAGATGAAGAGATAAAGTATTAATTTAGAAGATGTTTATATACATATAAATATATATATATATACATATACATATGCATATATATGTATATATGTATATATGTTTAACATTCTCACTGAGACTGGGAGGTGTTAGAGACACATAATTGAAAACGAAATCTCCCCCCAACCAAGCAAACTTCTCCACGAAGGTAGAAGAGAAAGAAATACTATTATTACACTTTAATTTCTGGGGTACATGTGCAGAACGTGCATTTTGTTACATAGGTATCCACACGTCTTGGTGCTTTGCTGCATCTGATCCTCCCATCAACTACACTAGGTATTTCTCGTGTTATCCCTTCCCAATCCCCCCACCCCTGCCTGTTCCTCCCCACCCCTCCCCCACCACCCACAAGCCCCAGTGTGTGATGTTCCCCTCCCTGTGTCCATGTGGTCTCATTGTTCACCATCCACTTATATTTTAGAAAAAAATATTATGTTTTAAGTTCTGCAATACATGTGGAGATCATGTAGGCTTGTTCAATAGGTATACACATGCCATGGTGGTTGTTACTTCATCCATTGCCCCGTCATCTACATTAGGTATTTCTCCTAATGCTATCCCTCCCCAATTCGCCCACACCCTGCTATTCCTCCCCTAGCCCCTCAGCCCCTGGGCCCCAGTGTGTGATGTTCCCCTACCTGTGTCTGTGTGTTCTCATTATTCAGCACCCACTTATGAGTGAGAACATGCAATGTTGGGTTTTCTGTTCTTGTGTCAGTTTGCTGAGAATGATGGTTTTCAGCTTCATCCATGTTCCAGCAAAGGACATGAAGTTATTTTTTATGGCTGCACAGTATTCCATGGTGTATGTGTGACATATTTTCCTTGTCCAGTCTATCTATGATGGGCATTTGGGTTAGTTCAAAGTCCTTGCTATGGTAAACAGTGCCACAATAAACATACGTGTACACGTGTCTTTATAATTGAAAGTGTTATAATCCTTTGGGTACATATCTAATAATGGGATTCCTGGGTCCAACAATATTTCTATTTCTAGATCCTGAAGGAATCACCACACTGTCTTCCACAATGGTTGAACAATTTACACTCTCAACAGCAGTGTAAAAGCATTCCTGTTTCTCCACATTGTCTCCAACATCTGTTGTCTCCAGATTTTTTAATGATTGCCATTCTAATTGGCATGAGATGGTACCTCAAAGTGGTTTTGATATGCATTTCTCTAGTTATCAGTGATGATGAGCTTTTTTTTTTTCATGTTTGTTGGCTGCATGAATGTCTTCTTTTGAAAAGTGTCTCTTCATCTCTGTCACAAAATTTTTTGCCCATTCTTTTGGTTGCCAGTTCACTCTAATGCTAATTTCTTTTGCTGTGCAGAAGTTCTTAAGTTTAGATCTCATTTGTCTGTTTTGGCTTCTGTTGCCATTGCTTTTGCTGTTTTAGTCATGAAGTCCTTGCCTATGCTTATGTCCAGAATGGTACTGCCTAGGTTTTTTATGGTGTTAGGTCTTATCTTTAAATCTTGAATCCATCCGGAGTTGATTTTTATATAAGGTGCAAGGAAGGGATCCAGTTTCAGCTTTCTGCATGTGGCTAGCCAGTTTTCCAACACCATTTGTTACCTAGGGTATCCTTTCCCCATGGCTTGTTTTTGTCAGGTTTGTCAAAGATCAGACAGTTGTAGCTGTGTGGTGTTACTTTCGAGGCCTCTGTTCTGTCCCGTTGGTCTACATTGGTACCAGTACCACGGTGTTTTTATTACTGTGGCCTTGTAGTACCGTTTGAAGTCAGGTAGTATGATGTCTCCATAATTGTGTGCTTAGGATTGTCTTGGCTATGTAGGTTCTCTTTTGGTTCCGTATAAAGCTTAAGGTGTTTATTTTCCAATTCTGTGAAGAAAGTCATTGGTAGCTTATGGGGATAGCATTGAATATGTAAATTATTTTGGGCAGTATGGTCATTTTCACAATATCGATTCCTCCTGACCATGCGTATGAAATGTTTTTATATCTGTTTCTGTCCTCTCTTATTTTCTTAAGCAGTGGTTTGTCCTTCTTTTTGAAGAGGTCCTTCACATGTTTTGTTAGTTGTATTTCTAGGTATTTTATTCTCTTTGTAGCAACTGTGAATGGGAGGTAACTCATGATTTGGCTCTCTGTGTGTCTGTTGCTGATGTACAGGAATGCTCATAATTTTTGCACATTGTTTTTGTATCCTGAGACTTTGCTGAAGTTGCTTATCAACTTAAGGAGATTTGGGCTGAGACAATGGGGTCTTTTAAATATACAATCATGTCATCTGCAAATAGAGACAATTTGACTTCCTCTTTTTCTAATTGAATAACCTTTATTTCTTTTAGCATGAAACCAAAGTGAGATGCACTTCTCAGGAAATCAGCTCAGCAGTTGCAAAGACAGAAAAAAAAAAAAAAAAAAACAACTCTCACCTTTTTATATAAAAAGCAGATACAACCTTTAACATACAAATTCTCAAGGTAAGCAATAACTTGTCCTCAAGGGGACTTTACAGTCCCATTTGTCACACACCTTTCATTTTAAACGTTCTTAGCAATTGGGGTAACCGTCTCTGTTAGACAATTGGCTTTTCCAAAGAAAAAAATAAACTTCTTATGTCTTTATAAAAGGAGGTTGTCTTGCAACTTGGAGTAAGATACCTGCGGAACATACCCTCCCAGCCTCCTACTGAACCTGAGAAATGGAGGTGTTATCTTCCTTGATAATTTTCAAAGTGATGATTCCCAGGCTTTCAGAACAGCATCTTTGGGTCTTAAAATTAATGAGACTAAGTTATCTTTTAAGAATATTTACATACATTTCAATATGACAAAGATGTACAAGCTTTCTAAAATAAACGCCCTAAGCAAAAGGTGCTTCTTTTCTTATTTTTAACATGGAGAATATATGAGTCAGTTAGTAATTATAGGCTTCTAACAAAATACTACAGATTGGGTAAGTTAAACAACAGATATTTATTTCCTCACTGTTCTTGAGGCCGAAAGTCTAAGACGAAGGTGCCAGTGGGGTTGGCTTTTGGTGAGACTGCTCTTCCTATCTTGGAGACAGTTACCTTTTCACTCCCTCCCATGTGGCCTTTTCCCCATGCACAGGGAGAGAGATCTCTTGTGTCTCTTTCTCCTCTTAGAAGAACACCAGTCTTATCATACTGAAGCCCAATCCTTGTCATCTCATCTAACCTTAATTAACTCTTTAAAGGCCCTCTCTTCCAATAAAGTCACACTGGGGGGTAGGACTTCCACATGCAAATTTAGTGTGGGGCACAATTCAGTCCTTTACATAGAGTTGAGCTTCTTATTTTTAGTTGGCCTTTGTCCTTATGGGAATAACAAGCCAGGCTGAGTCCTTCTCATCATGGGGCATGTATTGGAAGAAGAGATGATGAAAAGCAAGTACATTTATCACTTGCAAGTAATAATCAAGGAAAGAAACAGTGATGAGTGAAGGCCCTTGGCTCAAGGATGAGAAGATACCTGTGAGCTCCTGGTTAGCCAGGTAGTAAATCAAGCATTCCTGATGATTTGGAAAGAATGGAGCTAGAAAAACCAATTCAGGAAAGCAGAATCATCTAGATAGTCAGTGATATAACTAAGTCGTATGTACTATTTAGGCCATCGATCAATAATTTATCAACATTCCACTTACATATTAGCTCATTTGTTTATGCACTCAACATTTAATCACCCCTAGATTCATTGTACACATCAGTATGGCTGAAAACTACCCAGATAATTTTTTCCTTCCTGCAGTCACTTACTACCACTGTAGATTTTATGAAACCATTAATCAGGTTTGAACTTAGATTTCAATTTCAAGCTGTTGTCATGTTGATTTTACACAAAGAATTATGAGGTGACATGTCAGAATTCTCTTCCTACCAGTACAGTTCACAAAACCCATGAAACATTTATATGGCTTGAAGCATCATATGTGCTCAGTTTATGGTGAGAAAACAGTTATCTGCATTTCTTCCCAGTTTTAAAAAAACAACCATCAACTAATTGAAAAAGCATAACTCACTCAAAATAACTGAAAGGTGGTCTAAATAAATTTACAAGATTATGTAGTCTGATAACATCCACAGATAGATAGTAAACTTACATCGAAGGAGTTTGGGATGAGTCTTCACTCATGAAGTACTGAGTTTCAGAACTCAGTACTTCCCTCTTCTCAATGTATGGCCATTCTGTTGGTAGGCTGGATTTTCATCACTGGAAGCAGATGTTACACTGCTCCTCCCCTCAGGCAATCTGGCTTAGAGGAAGGCAAGTGAAGGCCAGATGAGACTGAGCCTGCACCCAGCTCCCCATGCCCATCCAACCCTCTGATTCTCTACCCTGCGCATCTTGAAGTCAAGTTAGGTATGTTTTAATGACTGTGTCATAGTTTAAAGAGATGAAAGCGATGATGATTCATTGTGCATTTGTTAAACCAAGTTTCAGATATGATTAACGTGGGCCCTGGACACCAAGCATGGGTGAATTATTTTAGTCTCAGGAAGACAGGTTTTGTAATGTATTTTGTATTAGGCAGAATGAGAAAGTAGAGAGATTGGAGAGTCCTAGATAAGCTGATAGAGAATGGGTAGGACCCCACTGGCACCTTCTCACCCTTCTCCTGACCAGCAGACTGCTGGTTAATCACGGCTTTGTTCTCGCCTAGCTTCCTACGTGGTTCATCAGTGGCAGTGAGGCACAATGCATTATCTGCTGAAACACAAAGAAAATGCTGATGCATTTCACATTTATTTCCTCAAGTCAATTGAACTTTCCCCTAAAATACGGTCACATTATTAATTACTTTAAATCTTGTCTTTGCCACATATTATGTGTAACATTGAGTAAGCAATTTAACTTTTCTACGTCTCATTCCCTCATCTGTAAAATGAGGTTGACAATAGTGTCCCCTGAGGGTGGTTGGTGAGAATATTAAATAAATCAATATATGTAAACCTCTTAGAACCATGCCTAGTGCATAACAAATACTTCATAGAAAGATTCTTTGTTATTTTATTTTATTTTCCACAAGTTATTGGGGTGCAGCTGGTATTTGGTTACATGAGTAAATTCTTTAGTAATGTGTGAGATCCTAGTGTACCCATCGCCTGAGCAGTATACACGGCATTGTATTTGTTGCTTTTGTCCCTTGTGCCTCCCCCCCACCACCAAGTCATCGAAGTCCACTGTGTCATTCTTAAGCCTTTGTGTACTCATAGCTTAGTTCCCGCATATCAGTGAGAACATACAATATTTGGTTTTCCATTCTCGAGTGGCTTCACTTAGAATAAGTCACCAATCTCATCTAGGTTATGGCAAATGCTGCTAATTTATTCCTTTTTTGGCTGAGTAGTATTCCATCATGTATATGTATGCCAGTTTCTTTATCCACTCATATATTGATGGGTATTTGGGTTGGTCCCATGATTTTGCAGTTGTGAATTGTGTTGCTATAAACATGCATGTGCAAGTATCTTTTCTCAAATAATGACTTTTTTTCTGAGTAGATATCCAGTAGTGGTATTGCTTGATCAAATGGTAATTCTACTTTTAGTTCTTTAAGGAACTCCGCCCTGTTTTCCGTAGTGGCCGTACTAGTTTATATTTCTTCTAGCAGTGTAGAAGTGTTCCCTAATTGCCACAACCATGCCAACATCTACTGTTGTTGTTGTTGTTGTTGTTGTTTTTACATTCTTTGATTATGACCATTCTTGCAGGAGTAAGGTGGTATTGCATTGTTGTTTTGATTTACATTTCCCACATCATTAGTGATGTTGAGCATTTATTAAATTATTTGCTAGCCATTTGTATGTCTTCTTTGGAGAATTGTCTATTCATGTCTTAGCCCACTTTTGGATGGGGTTGATTGATTTTTTCTTACTGATTTGTTTGAGTTTGTTGTAGATTCTGGATATGAGTCCTTTGTCAGAAGTATGTATTGTGAACATTTTCTCTCACTCTGTGAGTTAACTGTTTATTCTGCTGACTGTTATTTTTGCCATGCAAAAGCTCTTTAGTTATCTCTCAGCTATTTATCTTTGTTTATATTGCAATTGCTTTTGGGTTTTTAGTCATAAAATCTTTGCCTAAGCCAATGCCTAAAAGGGTTCTTCCAGTGTTATCTTCTGGAATTTTTATAGTTTCAGGTTTTAGGTTTAAGTCTTTAATCTGTCCTGAGTTGATTTTTGTATAAGGTGAGAGATGAGGATTCAGCTTTATTCTCCTACATGTGGCTGGCCAGTTATCTCAGCACCATTTGTTGAAAAGGGTGTCCTTTCTCCACTTGATGTTTTTGCTTGCTTTACTGAAGATCAGTTGGCTGTAAGTATTTGGTTTTATTTCTGGATTTTCTATTCTGTTCCCATTGATCTATGTGCCTGTTTTTATACCAGTACCATGCTGTTTTGGTGACCATGGCCTTATAGTTTGAAATCAGGAAGTGTGATGCCTCCAGATTTGTTCCTTTTACTTAGTCGTGCTTTGGCTATGTTGGCTCTTGTTTGTTTCCATATGAATTTTAGAACTGCTTTTCTTGAACTCCCGACCTCAGGTGATCCACCCGCCTTGGCCTCCAAAATGCTCGGATTACAGGCATGAGCCACCACGCCTGGCCTTAGAACTATTTTTCTAACTCTGTGAAGAATGATGGTAAAATTTTGATGGGAATTGCATCGTGTTTATACATTGCATGTATTTGTACATTGCAGTATGCTCATTTTTACAATATTGATTCTACCCATCCAGGGCCATGTGATGTGTTTTCATTTCTTTGTGTCATCTATGTTTTCTTTCATCTGTGTTATGTAGTTTTCCTACTAGAGGTCTGTCCACCCTTTTGTTAGATATATTCCTAAGTATTTTTTTTTCTTTTTTTTTTTTTTTCTTTTTTGGCGGCAATGGTGAAAGGGTTTGAGTTCTTGATTTGGTTCTCCATTTTGTCACTGTTGGTGTATAGAAGAGCTGATTTGTGTACATTAATCTCGTAGTGGGAAATCTGCTAAATTATTTTATCAGTTCTGTGAGCTTTCTTGGGGAGTCCTTTGGGTTTTCAAGGTAGATGATCATATTGTTAGCAGAGACAGTTTGACTTCCTCTTTATCTGTTTGGATGCCCTTTATTTCTTTCACTTGTCTGATTGCCCTGGCTAGGATTTCCAGTACTATGTGGAAGAGGAATGGTGAGAGTGGCCATCCGTGTCTTGTTTCCATTCTCAGGAGGAATGCTTTCAACTTTTCCCCATTCAGTATTATGTTGGCTGTGGGTATGGCATAGATGGCCTTTATTACATTAAGGTATGTCCCTTGTGTACCGATTTTGCTGAAGGTTTTAATCCGAAAATGATGCTGGATTTTGTTAAATGCTTTTTCTGCATCTATTGAGATGATCATGTAATATTTGTCTTTAATTCTGTTAATGTGGTACAGCACATTTATTGACATGCTTATGTTTCCCCATCCCTGCATCCCTGGTATGAGTCACTTGATCATGGTAGATTATCTGTTTGATATGTTGTTTGATTTGCTTAGCAAGTATTTTATTAAGAATTTTAGCCTGTATCTTTATCAAGGACATTGCTCTGTAGTTTTCTTTTTAGTTGTGTCCTTTCCTGGCTTTGGTAATAGGGTGATGCTGGCTTCATAGAATGGATTAAGGAGGGTTCCTTCTTTCTCTGTCTTGTGGAATAGTGTCAAAAGGATTGCTGCCAATTCTTCTTTGAATATCTGGTAGGATTCTGTGGTGATTCCATCTGCTTCTGAACTTTTTATTGTTGGTAATTTTTAAATTACCATTTCAGTCTTGCTACTTGTTATTAGTTTGTTTGGGGCATCTAATTCTTTCTGATTGAAGCTAAGAGGGCTGTATTTTTCCAGGAATTCATCCATCTCTTCTAGCTTTTCTAGTTTATTTCTGTCAAGGTGTTCGTAATAGCCTTGAGTGATCTTTAGTATTTCAGTGGTGTGAGTTGTGATATCTTCCGTTGTGCTTCTCAGTGAGGTTATTGGGATGTTTCTCTCTTCTCTTGGGTAATTCTGCTAATGGTCTACCAGCTTTATTTATCTTTTCAAAGAACCAGCTTTTTGTTTCATTTATCTTTTGTATTTTTGTTCGTTTGTTTCTATTACATTTAGTCTGGTGTTGGCTATTTCCTTTCTTCTGGGTTTGGGTTTGGGTTTGGTTTATGTTTTTCCTCTCATTCCTTGAGGCACGACCTTAGATTGTCTGTTTGTGCTCTTTCAGACTTTTTGACGTAGGTGTTAAGGGCTATGCAGTTTTCTCTTAGCACCTCCTTAGTTGTAGCTCAGAGGTTTTGATAGGTTGTGTAATTTAAATATGTCATTGAGTTTGACAAATTTTTACATTTCTATCTCAATTTGCTTTGGGACCCAGTGCTCTTTCAGGAGCAGGTTATTTAATTTCCATGTATTTGTGTGGTGTTGAAGGTTCCTCTTTGAGTTTATTTCCAGTTTGATTCCACTGTTGGTATGATAGAGTGCTTGATATAATTTCAGTTGTCTGAAACTTCCTGAGGGTCGTTTTATGGCCTATCATATGGTCTATACTGGAGAAAGTTCCATGTATTGTTGAACAGAATGTGTATTCTGTGGTTGTTGGATGAAGCGTTCTGTATATATCTGTTAAGTCTATTTATTCCAAGGTATAGTTTAAATCCATTGTATCTTTCTTGACTTTCTGTCTTGATGACCTGTCTAGTGCTGTCAGTGGAGTATTGAAGTCCCCCGCTCTTATGGTGTTGCTGTCTACCTCATTTCTTAGGTCCGTTCGTAATTGTTTTATAAATTTGGGAACTCCAGTGTTAGCTGCATATATGTTTAGGATCGTGGTATTTTCCTGTTGGACAAGGCCTTTTACCATTATGTACTATCTCTCTTTGTCTGTTTTAACTGCTGTTGCTTTAAAATTTGTTTTGTCTGATCTAAGAACAATTATCCCTGCTCAGTTTGGTGTCCTTTTGTATGAAATGCCTTTTTCCAGCCTTTTACTTTAAGTTTCTGTGAGTCCTCATGTGTCAGGCAAGACTCCTGAAGGCAGCAGATGGTTGGTTGGTGAGTTCTTACCCATTTTGCAGTTCCGTATCTTTTAAGTGGAGCATTTGGGCCATTTACATTCGATGTTAGTATTGAAATGTGAGGTATCATTGCAGTCATCATGCTCTTTGTTGCCTGCATAGTCTGTGTTGTTTTGTTTTCGCTTTTTACCTTGTAATTTTGTTTTGTTGGTTTTGTGTGATTTATGCATTAAAGAGATTCTGTTTGCGTGTGATTCCAGGATTTTGTTTCAAGATTTAGAGCTCCTTTTATAGCGGTTCTTGTAGTGGTGGTTTGGTAATGGTCAATTCTGTCAGTGTGTGTTTGTCTGAAAATGACTGTATCTTTCCTTCTTAAATAATGCTTAGTTTCACTGGATGCAAAATTCTTGGCTGCTAACTGTTTTGTTTGAGGAGGCTGAAGATAGGACACCAATCCCTTCTAGCTTGTAGGTTTTATGCAGGTAAATCTGCTTTTAATCGGGTGACTTTGGTTTTACAGGTTACCTGGTGCTTCTGTCTCACAGCTCTTAAGAGTCTTTCTTTCCTCTTAACTTTGGATAATTTGATGGCAATATGCCTAGGCAAAGACCTTTCTGTGATGAATTTCCCATGTCTTCTTCATGCTTCTTGTATTTACATGCCTAGGTCTCTATCTGGGCCAGGGAAGTTTTCCTCAGTTATTTCCCTAAATATGCTTTCCAAACTTTTAGAATTTTCTTCTTCCTCAGGAATACCAATTATTCTTAGGTTTAGTCATTTAACATAATCCCATAATTTGTGGAGGCTTTGTTCATAATTTCTTATTCTTTTTTCTTTGTCTTTGTTGGGTTGGGTTAATTCAAAGTCCTTATCTTTGAGCTCTGAATTTCTCTCTTCCACTTGTTCAATTCTATGGCTGAGACTTTCCAGAGCATTTTAAATTTCTAAAAGTATGAACAAATTTTCCTGAATTTTGGATTTTTTTTTTTTTTCTTGAAGCTGTCTGTTTCCTTTAATATTTCTCCATTCACTTCTAGTATCATTTTTTGGATTTTTTTTCCCACCCCCACAGGGCTTTGCCTTTCTCTGGACCCTCCCTGAGTAGCTTAACTAACCTCCTGAATTCTTTTTCAGGGGAATCAGGGATGTCTTCTTGGGTTGAATCCATTGCTGGTGAACTAGTGTGATTTTTGTGGGGTGTTGACACGCCTTGTTTTGCCATATTACCAGGGTTGGTTTTCTGGTTCTTTCTCATTGGGCTAGGCTGTGTTAGAGGCAAAGTCTAGGGCTGAAGGCTGTTCTGATATTTTTTGTCCCATGGGGTGTTCCCGTGGTGTAGTGTTCTCCCTGTTCTCCTGTGGATGTGGCTTCCTGTGAGCTGACTGCAGTGATTGTTGTCTCTTCTGGATCCAGCCACCCAGTGAGTCTACCTGGTTCTGGGCTGGTACTGGGGATCGTTTGCACAGAGTCCTGTGATGTGAACCATCTATGGATCTCTCAGTTGTGGATACCAGTGCCTGTTCCGGAGGAGGTGGTGTAGGGTGCAGCAAACCCATGAGGGTTCTTAACTTTGTTGATTTAGAGGTCTATGTTTGTGCTTATTGGCCTCCTGCCAGGAGGTGGCACATCCCAGAAAGCATCAGCTGTGGTAGTGTGGAGAGAAACCATTGGTGGGTTTCTCTCCCAAGATTATATGCCCTTTGTCTTTCCCTACCAGGGTAGGTAGGGAAGGACCGTCATGTAGGGCAGGGCCAGGTGTGTGTGAGCTCAGACTCTCCTTGGGCAGGTCTTGCTGTGGTTGCTGTGGTGGGTGGGGATGAGACTCCCAGGTCACTGGCATTGTGTACCTAGGATTATGGCTGCCTCTGCTGGATCTTGCAGGTTGTCAGGGAAGTGGGGGAAAGCTGGCAGTCACAGGCCTCACCCAGCTCCCAGGAAACCTGAAGGGCCAGTCTCACTCCCACGATGCCCCCTGCAGCATACCTGAGTCTGTTTCCAGGTGAATGACGAATCGGGCTCGGAAACTTGCCGGAGGGTTTCCTTCTTTCAGCTTCAGCTTCTCCATTGGGGACGTTTTCCACTTCCACAGCTGGGTCTCTCATAGTATTTGGGGTGTCTCTGGGGTCCTGAGGAAAAAGTCTGTTTCCTTCAGAGGGTCTGTCAGTCATCTCAGTATTGCTGGTTTGTTCTTGGAGTCAATCTGGAGCAAAAATTCACAGTGGAAGCCTCCACATGCTGCTCTGACTGGAGCTGCCACCTACTCCTGCCTCTCGTCTGCCTTGATCCATAAGTAGATTCCTAATTATGGAATTTGTGAATATTTTAAGTTATTTAAGGCAATTGTGTTCAGATCTTATTTTGCCACTAAAACTGCCTTGGAAATACGTTCTCTGCCACTCATGCTAACAGTGGTTATAGTGACACAATGGCATAACAGTTTCTCCAGAAATAATTCAGAATTCTCAGACAGTTTTTATTTGTGTCATTCTTTGGTTTATTTGGACAGATTCCGTTTTCCCGTGAATTACATTTGACCTTGTACAGAAATGTAACCAAATAATTGGAAAGTAATTTTCTATTCATTATACTAGTTATTTAATCTCTTAAATGATTATATAAAATAAATTTCTTCAGAGCATAAGAAATAGTGCATATAAAAATGCCTTTAAGAACTTGAAAAAAAATGTTTTCCAGAGGAGTTTTGGTTGTCTGCTTTAGCTTGGTTTGTTTTTACTAAGCTCATCGGTAATTTCTGTCCAACACCCAGCATGACGGAGTCTAGTTGAGTTGGACAGGGTTTGTGTACTGAGTCTGAAGGTTAAAGTCAAAAATACATGTTGAATTCCATCTCAGAGGAGGTTATATGAACCACAAAGTTGTATGTTTTTCATGGCGTATAATATGCTTGTCCCAAGTGTGGGTATTCTTTCTACCAAAAGCACTACATTAAAAAGGATCATTTCTATATCCCATGCCAAACATGCCTCCCTGTGAATTTTAGATGACTCATTTCCCACAAGGGAGGTGGCTATGGAGGCCAGCTTTGTTGTTTTTAGTTTCATGGGATTTTCTTCCAGGAACTGGAATGTAAAGAGTATGGCCATGATGCAAACTTAAATGACGATAAGTCCCAGGCTTGCTTTGAGGAGTTACCACTGATATGCATATGCACACACCCACGTGCAACAAAAACTTCAGAGGCCGAATGACAGCACCAGCAGCTTTATGTATGACCCTGATTGGAGGCACTGCACAGGTGTGAGAACTGGGGATATTGTTTGGATGTTTTGTCTTTTCTGACTCTCATGATGACACGTGATTCACCCAGTGTTGGAGGTGGGGTCTAGCGGGAGGTGTTTGTGTTATGGGAGCAGATCTCTCATGAATGACTTGATGCCCTCCCCAGGGAAATGAGTGATTTATTGCTCTATTAGTTTAGCTGGTTAAGAGTCTGGGACCTCCCTCTTCTCTTGCAATGTGAAACACCGGCTTCCCCTTTGCCTTCCACCACGAGTAAAAGCTCCCAGAGGTCTGACCACTAGTTGAGCAGGTGGTGGTGCCATGCTTGTATTGCCCGCAGAACTGTGAGCCAAAGAAACCTCTTTTCTGAATAAGTTACCCAGTCTCAGATATTCCTTTACAGCAATACAAAATGGACTAACACATCTGGGAAGTCCCATCCTTGGGAAGAGCTGTCCCTAATCTTTTTGACAACAGAGACTGGTTTCCGTCTTGGGCAGCTTTACCCCAAAACCAGTTGGGATGGTTTTTGGATGAAACTGTTCCACTTCAGATCATCAGGCAATAGTTAGATTCTCATATGGAGTGCACAAGCTAGATCCCTCACATGTGCAGTTGACGACAGAGTTTACGCTCCTGTCAGAATCTAATGCTGGCTGATGTAACAGGAGGCAGGTCTCAGGTGGTAATGCTCACTTGCCTGCCACTGACCTCCTGCTGTACAGCCCAGTTCCTAGCAGGCCGCAGACCAGTCTCAGTCCACGGCCTGGGGAGTTAGGAACCCCTGCTCAGGAAGGTCAGAGCCAAAGACAATTGTAGTGCCAGCAAAGAATTCTACCAGGTGCATCAGGAGATGGCTTAACACCTTTGGAATCCAGGGTCCTCTGGTAGAAGGACATTCTACCGAACCTGCAGGCCAACGTTTCTGTGCATGTAAGGGGCTTATTTTAGGTAGCCCAGGGGTTGTGGTCCTCCACTTATGAACCCCAAATATGTCTGGGGTAACATATGGAAGGAGAGGGAAGATTGTTGGGCATGGAGAATTGCCTCTGAGATGCTGCAGAAGAGGCAAGAGAGTCACCCCTGTGTAACACATAAAAATTACGATAAAGAATTGAATTTTGATCTTTTTCATGGACTGGTAATCTACACGACACATACTAAGAATGTAAAATATTTGAGTAAATTAATTAGTAAATACTGTATTAACATAATGTAAGAGATGAGGAGACTACTAACATTAATGATAATTTCAGGCGTTAAAAAGCAAGTATGTACGTATTTTATTCTGAGGGTCTAAAAATACATTATGTCCAGCTAATAATGTAAAAAATTTTCCAGTTCTACCTAATTTTGATGGAGGACAATAATGACTTTTTTTTTTTTTCCAAAATTGAGGCATTAAATGTGTTCCAGAAATACGGACTTTGTCTTAATATTTTACCAATGATATAATCGTTTGGGCTACCTAATGAAAGACTATGATGCCTTTTTTTTTTTTTTTAGATGTTTACATAATAGAAGGGAGTCTAGCTTTTAGACAGGGCAAAATTGTCCATGAGTATTTTGTAAGACTCCTAGAATGAGTGGAAGATTTTAACCTCTAAGGTCCTTTTGTAATTCTAAAATTCTATGATATTGAAGTGGGATTTAAAAGTTGAGTGAAAAGCTGTTCATGTACAGGGAGAGTTCGATGCTCTCCAGAGGCACATCCAGGCGCAGCACATATGATTTGGGTGGATTAAAGTTCTGTTGAATCAACCTGAAGGAAGCAACACTAGTAAGGGTTGAAGTTTTCTCAAAAGAATTCAATCGATATTGATTTAGTTCAAGCACCGTAAAATTTAAGTTGTAAAAACTGAGTCAATTTCTATTAATTTGATGTCATAACTTTTACTGAGCATTCTAAATTTTCTATCTTTTTAAAAGAAAACCTGGGCTCTTTCCATGTCAGAAAATAGTTTAAGCAAAATGATTGAGCTCTGAGTGTTTATATGAAAATATTCATGCACTTGTTGTCTAGCCGGCACTCAGGAAATGTTAGCTGTATTGTACTGAGGCACAAACATGTATTTGACAAGAGTTTGCTTTCCTTCAATCACTGCAGGAGTATTTGTTTTGTTTATTTCTCTACCCTGGAAACCTGGTACTCAACAAGTATTAAACGGAAAATCGGCAATTGTGCTGTGGTAAAATAATAATAATAGAGTAAAATACTATTCTAATCATATTCTACTTTCCCCACCAAATTTCCCATAATAATCATACATTTCAGTAATAGCTCACTTTACTTTAGCAAATATGTTCATATTCATGACAGCATCTGGTCGCACCTATATAGGTAGATAAGTATTCTCATTCTCATCTTATGAATGGCGGAAAAACAGAGGTTCAGGGAGATTAAATAATCCCATTAGTGACTAGGATACACATCCCTACTTCAAGATTCCCTGTTGAGGACATTTCTAATAAACATGAGGGTTTATGCCAGCTTCAGAGTACAGATCAAGAAAAGAGAAAGGCTGAACAATTTCTTCTCCATTTGATGACGTTTTGCTTGCTTTTGCTTTGACTTTGTGTCTTCCATAAACCTGCAGTGTAATCTCTATTTCTTCAGTACCTACTTGCAATCATTGTTACATTTTTATGTTATTTGTGGATAAAAATGGTAAGAACTATTTCTTTCACTCCAGTAAGACTATCCAACTTTCTAAATGTAAGATTTTTCCAAAGACACTTGTTCATGATGGATCTAGGGCAGGGGGAGGAGAGTCAAGAAAGCGATTGTTCCTATAGTAGTAAAATGTTCCAACGAATGGAAAGACATCGTTGTCTACGTGGTTTTTGAAATTTTCTTTAAGAAGCTTGCTTCAGTGGTTAGCTGTGCAGTGAAAAATTCTTCCCCACGTATAAACAAATTTTCTCTCGGTCTGTGTGAAGCCTATTACATCACATATTTCTGGTCTGTATGGAAACGAAGGACATCTGCTTCTTTGCTTCTTGAGTAGTACTTAGAACATTAAAAAATTGCATTCTCCTCACTCGTCTTTCCTCCGACCTCTTCCGAAGAATTGCACTTAAACTTGAAGAGAATAGTCATTACCTAGGCCACTGAAATTAAAGACATTAGGAAGATTAACCTCTTCTCTTGCTTTTGTAGTAATTGTTTTAAGTACTTTGTTTTTTTTAGGAAGAATTTTTTTAGGTCTAAAATAGCAAGTATATGACCATTTATTAACCTCTTATTCAACCAGGTGATTTGGAACAAAGAGAACAATGGACACCATTCTTCCTCCAGAATAGTTTATGATCTAATTTGGCAGGGCACAATAAACAAGTGTGGTACAGTGAGAGAGTCATTTCATGGTAACACATATTTGTGTGAGAACGTGGCAGGTCCGGGACTGTTTCTTGATCTTATCTAAGTGAGACCTCTCTAAATTCTGCAAGAATAGTATTGTTATCTAGGGAACACTGTGAGGAAAAGGTGTATCTAGGGAGGGATTTTAACGGAGGCATATGATTTAGGAATTAGAGGATTTTTCCATGAACATCAAAAGGTGTCACCAAAGGCAAAGACGTATGAATGAGCAAGCTGTATTCAGAGTGTAGGGAAGTGGGCCACATAAGCTGGAGTCGAAGGTCCAATTTGAGAACAAGATGAACTCAGCTAGCTTATGTTAGATTATAGGGGGCCTTTGAGATTCCTTTGCCCCTGTGGTACTGTCCTATTGATAAATGCACAATAATTTTCAGATTTTAATGTTCCCTGTAACTCACTTTTTTGTACCTTATTTTTCAGATATTTATCGATCAATAACATGTCTGAATTATGTGCCAAATCAGTGTTTGATTTCTATCTTTTCTATAAAAAATGTGTTTTACCTGTGAAAACAAGTCTTTTTTGCTCTGCATTGATCCCTATTTTATTTATTTATTTATTTAATTGTACTTTAAGTTCTGGGATACACGTACAGATCTTGCAGGATTGTTGTAAAGGTGCACACGTGCCATGGTGGTTTGCTGCCCCCATCCCCCCATCACCCACATCTGGCATTTCTCCCAATGCTATGCCTACCCAGCCTCCCCACTCCCTGCTGTCCCTCCCCTAACTCTGCACCCCCCAACAGAACCCAGTGTGTGATGTTCTCCTCCTGTGCCCATGTGTGCTTATTGTTCATCACCCACCTGTGAGCGAGAACATGGGGTGTTTGGTTTTCTGTTCTTGTGTCAGTTTGCTGAGAATGATGGTTTCCAGATTCATCCATGAACATATGTGTGCATGGGTATTTATAATAGAATGATTTATAATCCTTTGGGCATATACTCAATAATGGGATTGCTGGGTCAAAATGAATTTCGATTTCTAGATCCTTAAGGAATCGCCATACTGTTTTCTACAACGGTTGAACGAATTTACACTCCCACCAACAGTGTAAAAGTGTTCCTATTTCTCCACATCCTCTCCAGGATCTGTTGTCTCCAGATTTTTTAATGATCACCATTCTAACTGGCCTGAAATGGTATCTCAGTGTAGTTTTGATTTGCATTTCTCTAATGATCAGAGATGATGAGCATTTTTTCAAGTATTTATTAGTCTCATCTATGTCTTCTTTTGAAAGGTGTCTGTTTATATCCTTTGTCCACTTTTGAATAGGTTCGTTTTTTCTTGTAAACCTGTTTTAGTTCTTTGTAGATTCTGGATAGCAGTCCTTTGTCAGATGGGTAGGTTGCAAAATTCCTTTCCCATTCTCTTGGTTGCCAGTTCACCCTAGTGATTGTTTCTTTTGCTATGCAGAAACGCTTCAGTTTAATTAGATCCCATTTGTCTATTTTGGCTTTTGTTGCCAGTACTTCTGATGTCTTAGTCATGAAGTCCTTGCCTGTGCCTATGTCCTGAGTGGCTTTGCTTAGGCTTTCTTCTAGGGTTTTTATGGTGTTAGGTCTTATGTTTAAATCTTTAATCTAACTGGAGTTAATTTTTGTATTAGGTGTAAGGAAGGGGTCCAGTTTCAGTTTTCTGCACATGGCTAGCCAGTTTTCCCAACACCATTCATTAAACATGGAATCCTTTCCCCATTGCTTGTTTTTGTCAAGTTTGTCAAAGATTAGATGGTTGTAGATGTGTGGCATTACTTCTGAGGTCTTGGTTCTGTTCCATTGCTCTATATCTCATTTTTGGTACCAGTACCATGCTGTTTTGATTACTGTAGCTTTGAGAATGGTTTGAAGTCAGGTAGCGTGATGCTTCCAGCTTTGTTTATTTTGCTTATGATGGTCATTTTATGGGCTCTTTTTTTTGGTTATATATGAAGTTTAAAGTGGTTTTTTTTTGTTTTTTTGTTTGTTTGTTTGTTTTTTCCTAGTTCTGTGAAGAAGGTCAGTGGTAGATTGATGGGGATAGCACTGAATCTATAAATTACTTTGGAAAGTAGGGCCATTTTAACCATACCGATTTTTCCTGACCATAAGCATGGAATGTTTTTCCATCTGTTTGTGTCCTCCCTTATTTCCTTGAGTAGTGGTTTGTAATCCTCCTTGAAGAGGTCCTTCACAGCCTTTGCTAGTTGTATTCCTAGGCATTTTATTTTCTTTGTGGCAATCGTAAATGGGAATTTACTCATTATTTGACTCTCTGTCTTTTACTGGTGTATAGGAATGCTTGTGATTTTTGCACATCGATTTTGTATTGTGAGACTTTGCTGAAGTTGCTTAGCAGCTTAAGGAGATTTTGGGCCGAGACAATGGGATCTTCTAAATATACAATCATGTCATCTGCAAATAGAGACAACTTAACTTCTTTTTTTCCTAATCGAATACCCTTTATGACGTTTTCTTGCCTGATTGCTCTAGCTAGAACTTCCAATACTATGTTGAATAGAAAGGGTGAGATAGAGCACCTTTGTCTAGTGCCAGTTTTCAAAGGGAATGCTTCCAGTTTTTGCTCATTAAGTTAGATGTTGGCTGTGGGTTTGTCATAAATAGCTTTTTTTTATTTTGAAATGTGTTCCATTGATACCTAGTTTATTGAGAGTTTGTGTTTTTTTTTTTTTTTTTTTTTTTTTTCATCAAGGGCTGTAGAAGTTTGTTGAAGGCCTTCTCTGCGATGATGTGTTTTTTTTTTTTCTTTGTTTATGTGATGGATTACATTTATAGATTTACGTATGCTGAACCAGGCTTGCATCCCCGCGGTGAAGCCTACTTGATTGTGATGGATAAGCGTCTTGATGTGCTGTTGGATTCAGTTTGCCAGTATTTTATTGAAGATTTTTGCATCAATGTTCATCATGGCTATTGGCCTGAATTTTTTTCTTTTAGTTGTATGTCTGCCAGGTTTTGTCTGAGGATGATGATGGTCTCGTAAAATATGTTAGGGAGTATTCCTTCTTTTTGTATTGTTTCGAAGCGTTTTAGAAGGAGTGATATGAACTCCTCTTTGTACATCTGGTAGAATTCTGCTGTAAATCCATCTGGGCCTGGACTATCTTGGTTGGTAGGCTATTAATTAGTGCCTCAACGTCAGTCCTTATTGTTGGTCTATTAAGGGATTAACTCCTTCTTGATTTAGTCTTGGGAGGGTGTAAGTGTCCAGGAGTTTATCCATTTCTTCCAGATTTACTGGTTTATATGCATAGAGTTGTTTGTAGTAATCTCTGATGGTAGTTTGTATTTCTTTGGAATTGGTGGTGATACCCTTTTTATCATTTTGTATTGCATCCATTTGAGTCTTCTCTCTTTTCTATGTCATTAGTATGGCTATCTTGTCTATTTTGTTGACCTTTTCAAAAAACCAGCTGCTTGATTTACCGATTTCTTGAAGAGTTTTTCTTTGCCTCTATCTCCACTTCTGCTCTCATCTTAGTTACTTCTTGTCTTCTGCTAGGTTTTGAATTTTTTTTGATCTTGCTTCTCTAGCTCTTTCCATTTTGATGATAGGGTGACGATTTTACATCTTTCCTCACTTCCAATGTGGGCATTTATTGCTATAATTTTTCTCGTAGTCACTGCTTTAAATGTGTCTCAGAAATTTTGGTATGTCGTGTCTTCGTTCTCATTGGTTTCGAAGAACATCTTTATTTCTGCCTTCATTTCATTGTTTATCCTGTTGCTGTTCTGGAGCAAATTGTCCCGGTTCCATGTACTTGTGTGGATTTGAGTGACTTTCTTAATCCTGAGTTCTAATTTGATTTCACAGTGTTCTGAGAGATTGTTAGGATTTTCGTTCTTTTGCATTTGCTGAGGAGCGACTTACTTCCAATTATGTGGTCAGTTTTAGACTAGGTATCATGCAGTGCTGAGAGGAATATATATTCTGTGGATTTGGGGTGGAGATTTCTGTAGATGTCTGTTAGGTCCACTTGGTCCAGATCTGCGTTCAAGTCCCGGATATCCTTGTTGATTTTCTGTCTTGTTGATCTGTCAAATAGTGACAGTGGAATGTTAGTCTCCCACTATTATTGTTTGGGAGTCTAAGTCTCTCTGTGGGTCTTTAAAAACACCGCATGTTCTCACGCATAGGCGGGTGTTGAACAGTGAGAACACATGGACACAGGGAGGGGAGCACTACGCACTGGGGTCTGTGGGGGAGAAAGAGGGGAGGGACAGCAGGGGGTGGGTAGTTGGGGAGAGATAGCATGGGGAGAAATGCCAGATACAGGTGAAGGGGAGGAAGGCAGCAAATCACACTGCCATGTTGTAGCTATGCAACAATCTTGCATGTTCTTCACATATACCCCAAAACCTAAAATGCAATTTAAAAAAAGGGAGTATTCCTTCTTTTTGTATTGTTTCAAAGAGTTTTAGAAGGAGTGATATGCTTTATGTATCTGGGTGCTTCTGTATTGGGTGCATACATATTTAGGATACTTAGCTCTTCTTGCATTGATCCTTTTACCGTTATGTAAAAGACCTTGTCTCTTTTGATCTTTGTTGGTTGAAAGTCCATTTTATCAGACCAGGATTGCAACCCCTGCTTCTTTTTGCTCTCCATTTGCTTGGTAAATCTTCTTCCATCCCTTTATTTTGAGTCTATGTGTGTATTTGCACATGAGATGGGTCTCCTGAATACAGCACAACAAAGGATCTTGACTTTTTATCCAGTTTGTCTGTGTCTTTCAATGGGTGCATTTAGACCATTTATATGTAACATTAATATTGATACGTGCCAATTTTATCCTGCCATTTTGTCACTGGTTGGTGGTTTTGCCCGTTAGTCGATGCAGTTTATTCGTTATGTCCTCGGTCTTTACCTTTTGATACGTTTTTGTAGTGGCTGGTAGTGGTTGTTCCTTTCCGTGTTTAGTGCGTCTTTCAGGAACTCTTGTAAGGCAGGTCTGGTGGTGATAAAATCTCTCAGCAGTCGCTTGTCTGTAAAGGATTTTATTTCTCCTTCACTTATGAAGCTTAGTTTGACTGGATATGAAATTCTGTGTTGAAAGTTCTTTTCTTTAAGGGTGTTGAATATTGACCCCCACTCTCTTCCGGCCTGTAGGGTTTCTGCTGAGAGATCCACTGTAAGTCTAATGGGCTTCCGTTTGTTGATGACCCAACCTTTCTCTTTCTAGCTGCCCTTAACATTTTTTCCTTCATTTCAACCCCGGTCAGTCTGATGATTATGTGCCTTGGGGTTGCACTTTTTGAGAAATATCTTTGTGGTGTTCTCTGTATTTCCAGAATTTGAATGTCAGCTTGCCTTGCGAGGTTAGGGAAGTTCTCTTGGGTAATATTCTGAAGTGTGTTTTCCAGCTCGGATTCATTCTCCCTGTCACATTCAGGTACGTCGATCGTGCATAGATTTGGTTTCTTCACATAATCCCATAGGTCTTGTAGTCTTTATTCATTTTTGTTCACTCTTTTTTTTCCCTCTAATGTGGCCTTCTCATTTTATTTCATAGAGTTGATCTTCAATTTCTGATGTTCCTCCTTCCACTTAATTGATTAAACTACTAAAATTGGCGTGTGCTTTGTGAAGTTCTCCTGCTGTGTTTTTCAGCTCCATTAAGTCGTTTATGTTCTTCTCTAAGCTGGTTATTCTAGTCAGAATTTTGTCTAACCACATTTCCAGCTCAGCGCCTGGATTGTTGAGTAAATTTATCAATCGGAACTTTCATAAACCTATGGTTTTGAACTAATTTTATTACCTGAACTGGAAATTGACACACAAAATTGACAGCGCATTGAAAAGATGATAAGCAGTTTTCTAGAATTAAAATAGAACGTGATCTTTTCTTACTCAAAGAATGCTCAACTCAAGGGGACACAGATCACTCGTTTTGACTGCATGAGCTATGGGAGGTAGAGACAACTTTTTGAAAATACAGAGCTAAAACTGTCCGTGCTTTGAATGCTAGACAAGATTTTCAGAATACACAGCTAAAACGGTCCCCGCTTTCGCTCTGTATTTTGAAAACGTTGTATGCTCTTCAAAGAGAAAGCTACGGGGACTGAAACCAGCTCATTTCCCATTGACACACTGAGGCCACATCTCTCAGGTGAGAAGCAAAGTGAGAATTTGAACCAGGCACATTCTCCTTAGAGACAATCGGCCAAAGACAGGTCCAATGGAATTGAATGTCTTTTCATATTGACATCAATCACATCAAGCTCTCGTTAAGCCATTGAAGTGTCACATTGGGTCTGGGGGAGGCGGAGCACACTGTGGAATTACACGTCCGAAGATTTGGATTTGATTTCCAGCCCTCTGCCAGTCAGTCTGCCAGGCACTTTCAAGCGACAAGCCTTAGACGAGTCCATTTCTGTCTCTGACTCCAAATTCTTTCACAAGGATTTATGTGGGCCTTAAGGCCCACTAAGAAAAGATCCCTCTTCCGGCTTAGTGCCTGCTTTCTTGATTTGATTTGTCAATCTGGACTGAATACACCTTTGGTTTTGGATTGACACTATTACCTCTCCTAGAAATTAACACACAAAACTGACAGCTGATTGACAAGATGAGAAGCAGTTTCCCAGAATTCAAATTGAACTTAATCCTTTCTTAATAAAAGAATGCTCAATTCAAGGGGACAGAGCTCACTCGTTTTGACTTCATGAGGTATGGCAGGTAGAGACAACTTTTTGAAAATACACAGCTAAAACTGTCCGTACTTTGAATGCTAGACAAGTTTTTCAGAATACTGCTGTGTATCTTTAAAACTGGCGTGCTCTACAAAGAGAAAGCTACTTTTTCTGTTACTTTGGGTTCAACGGGAAATGGGAGTCCTCTTCAGTCAGCAGGGACGACACCTGAGTCCTTTGCAGTCCTTTTGTCTGCCTCTGAGGGTGAAATGAGAGTGGTCACTGTCATCATGAGTCGTGTCTGAAAGAATTATTCACATTTCCTACGAGAATAGACGGCTGAAATATCGAAAGGTGTGTGTTTTTTTGGAGCATGTACTGGTTCAAAGCCCACCTCAAACCACTAAGTATTTTGCTGAACACAAGAAGTGGTGTGTGCGGCCTGTGTTTGGGTGTTTTTTGTGTCACTGTGTGTGTGTGTGTGTGTGTGTGTGTGTGTGTGTGTGTGTGTCTGTCTGAGGGTTTGTGTATCTGTGTTTCTGTCTCCATTCCTGAGCAGCAAATCTTTTTATCTTTTTTCCTCTTTCAGCGTGTTACTCAGAACCGTGGATGAAGCCCAGCACTCCTGAAAACACAATAAATGTATGGTTGAAGGAAATTTTCTTGATGATGAGTGAGAGGCTGGTGACTGAAACCAGCTCATTTCCCATTGACCGCTGAGGCCACATCTCTCAGGTGAGAAGCAAAGTGAGAATTTGAACCAGGCACATTCTCCTTAGAGACAATGGGCGAAAGACAGGTCCGATGGAATCTAATGTCTCTTCATGTTGACATCCATCCCGTCAAGCTCTCGTTAAGCCATTGAAGTGTCACACTGGGCCTGGGGGAGGCCGTGCACCCTGTGGAATAACACGTCCGAAGATTTAGATTTGATTTCCAGCCCTCTGCCAGTCAGTCTGCCAGGCCCTTTCAAGTGACAAACCTTAGGCGAGTCCCTTTCTGTCTCTGTTTCCCGATTCCTTCACAGGGATTTATGTGGGCCTAAAGGTCTACTGGGAAAAGATACCTCTTCTGACTCAGTGCCTGCTTTCTTGATTTGACTTGTCAATCTGGAGTTGAATACACCTTTGATTTTGGATTGATTCTATTACCTCACCTGGAAATTAACACACAAAACTGACAGCTGATTGACAGGATGAGAAGCAGTTTTCCAGAATTCAAATTGAACTTAATCCTTTCTTACGAAAAGAATGCTCAGCTCAAGGGGACACATATCACTCGTTTTGACTTCAAGAGCTATAGCATGTAGAGACAACTTTTTGAAAATACACAGCTAAAACTGTCCGTGCTTTGAATGCTAGAAAACTTTTTCAGAATAAACAGCTAAAACGGTCCCCGATTTAAGTGATTTAGTATTTGTAATTTTGAAAATATCACACCTTGGGGGTGTATTTGTATTATATTCAAAAATACAACTAAGAGTCGTATTTGTAATTTTGAAAATATCACACCTTGGGGGTGTATTTGTATTATATTCAAAAATAAAACTAAGAGTTGTATTTGTATTTTTGAAAATAACACAGCTTGGGGGTGTATTTGTATTATTTTAAAAAATACAACAGAGAGTTGTATTTGTATTTTTGAATATAACACAGCTTGGGGGTGTATTTGTATTATTTTCCAAGGTACAGCTAAGGGTTGGATATGTATTTTTAAAAATAACACAGCTTGGGGGTGTATTTGTATTATTTTCAAAGATACAACTAAGGGTTGTATTTGTATTTTTGAAAATAACACAGCTTGGGGGTGTATTTGTATTATTGTCCAAGATACAGCTAAGGGTTGTTTTTGTCTTTTTGAAAATAACACAGGTTGGGGGAGTATTTGTATTTTTTTCCAAGATGCAGCCAAGTGTTTTATTTGTATTTTAGAAAATAACACAGTTTGAGGGTGTATTTGTATTATTTTCCAAGATACAGCTAAGGGTGGTATTTGTATTTTTGAAAATAACACAGCTTGGGGGTGTATTTGTATTATTTTCCAAGATACAGATAAGGGTTGTATTTGTATTTTTGAAAATAAAACAGCTTGGTAGTGTATTTGTATTATTTTCCAAGATAAAGCTAAGGTTTGTATTTGTATTCTTCAAAACAAAACAGATTGAGGGTGTATTTGTATTATTTTCAAAGATACAGCTAAGAGTTGTATTTGTATTTTTAAGTATAACACAGCTTGCGGTTGTATTTCTATTATTTTCCAAGATACAGCTAAGGGTCGTATTTGTATTTTTGAAAATAACACAGCTTGTGTCTGTATTTGAATTATTTTCCAATATAGAGCTAAGGGATGTATTGGTATTTTTGAAAATAACACAGCTTTGGGGTGTATTTGTGTTATTTTCCAAGATACAGCTAAGGGTTGTATTGGTATTTTAGAAAATAACACAGCTTTCAGGTGTATTTGTATTATTTTCCAAGATACAGCTAAGGGTTGTATTTGCATTTTTGACAACAACACAGCTTGTGGGTGTTTTTGTACTATATTCCAAGATACAGCTAATGGTTGTATTTGTATTTTTGACAATAACACAGCTTGGGGGTGTATATGTATTATTTTCCAAGATACATCAAAGGGTTATATTTGTCTTTTTGAAAATAACACAGCTTGGGGGTGTATTTGTATTATTTTCCAAGATAAAGCTAAGGGTTTTATTTTTATTTTTGAAAATAACACAGCTTGCGGGTGTATTTCTATTACTTTCCAAGATACAGCTAAGGGCTGTATTGGTATTTTTGAAAATAACACAGCTTTCGGGTGTATTTGTACTATTTTCCAAGATACAGCTAAGGGTTGTATTTGTATTTTTGAAAATAACACAGATTTTGGGTGTATATGTATTGTTTTCCAAGATAGAGCTAAGGGATGTATTTTTTTTCAGAAAATAACACAGCTTGGGGGCATATTTGTATTATTTTCCAAGATTCAGCAAAGGGTTGTATTTGTATTTTTGAAAATAACACAGCTTGGGGGTGTTTTTGTATTATTTTCCAAGATACAGCTAAGGGTTGTATTTGTATTTTTGAAAATAACAGAGAATGGGGGTGTATTTGTATTATTTTCCAAGATACAGCTAAGGGTTGTATTTGTCTTTTTGAAAATAACACAGCTTGGGGGTGTATATGTATTATATTCCAAGATACAGCAAAGGGTTGTATTTGTCTTTTTGAAAATTACTCAGGTTGGGGGTGTATTTGTATTATTTTCCAAGATAAAGCTAAGGGTTTTATTTGTATTTTTGAAAATAACACAGCTTGCGGGTGTATTTGTATTGTTTTCCAAGATACAGCTAAGGGTTGTATTTGTATTTTTGATAAGAACACAGATTTTGGCTGTATATGTATTGTTTTCCAAGATACAGCTAAGGGTTTTATTTGCCTTTTTGAAAATAACACAGCTTGGGGGCGTATTTGTATTATTTTCCAAGATTCAGCAAAGGGTTGCATTTGTCTTTTTGAAAATAACACAGCTTGGTGGTGTATTTGTATTATTTTCCAAGATATACCTTAGGGTTGTATTTGTATTTTTGAAAATAACACAGCCGGGGGGTGTATTTGTATTATTTTCCAAGATACTTCTAAGGGTTGTATTTGTATTTTCGTCAATAAGACAGCTTGAGGGTGTATTTGTATTATTTTCCAAGATACTGCTAAGGGTTGTATTTGTATTTTTGAAAATAACCCAGCTTCAGGTGTATTTGTAATATTTTCCAAGATACAGTTAAGGGTTGTATTTGTATTTTTGAGAATAACACAGCTTGGGGGTGTATTTGTATTATTTTCAAAGATACAGCTAAGGTTTGTATTTGTATTTTTGAAAACAACACAGCTTGGTTGTGTATTTGTATTATTTTGCAAGATACAGCTAATGGTTGTATTTGTATTTTTGACAATAACACAGCTTGGGGGTGTATTTGTATTATTTTCCAAGATACAGCTAAGGATTGTATTTGTATTTTTGACAATAACACAGCTTGGGGGTGTATTTATGTTATTTTCAAAGATACAGCTAAGGTTTCTATTTGTATTTTTGAAAATAACACAGCTTTGGGGTGTATTGTATTATTTTCCAAGATACAGCTAAGGGTTGTATTTGTATTTTTGACAATAACACAGCTTGGAGGTGTATTTGTATTATATTCAAAGATACAGCTAAGTGTTGCATTTGTATTTTTGACAATAACACAGCTTGTGGGTGTTTTTGTGTTGTTTTCAAAGACACAGTTAAGAGTTCTATTTGTATTTTTGACAATAACACAGCTTGGGGTGTATTTGTATTATTATTTTCAAAGATACAGCTAAAGGTTGTATTTGTATTTTTGACAGTAACACAGCTTGGGGTTGTATTTGAATTATTTTCAAAATACAGCTAAGGGTTGTATTTGTATTTTTTAAAATAACACAACTTGGGGGTGTATTTGTATTATTTTCCAAGATACAGTTAAGGGTTGTATTTGTATTTTTGAAAATAACAAAGCTTGGGGGTGTACTTGTATTATTTTCCAAGATACAGATAAGGGATGTATTGGTATTTTTGAAAATATCACAGCTTGTGGATGTATTTGTATTATTTTAAAAGATACAGCTAAGGATTGTATTGGTATTTTGGAAAATAACACAGCTTTGGGGTGTATTTGTATTATTTTCCAAGATACAGCTAAGGGTTGTATTTGTATTTTTTAAAATAACCCACCTTGGGGGTGTATTTGTATTATTTTACAAGATACAGCTAAGGGTCGTATTTGTATTTTTGAAAATAACATAGCTTGTGGGTGTATTTGTATCATTTTTCTAGATACAGCGAAGGGTTGTATTTTTATTTTTGAAAGTAACACAGCTTGGGGGAGATATGTATCATTTTCAAAGATACGGCTAAGGGTTGTATTTGTATTTTTGAAAAGAACACAGCTTGGGGGTGTATTTGTATTATTTTCAAAGATATAGCTAAGCGTTGTATTTGTATTTTTGACAATAACACAGCTTGTGGGAGTTTTTTGTTATTTTCAAAGATACAGCTAATGTTTGTATTTGTTTTTTTGACAATAACACAGCTTGGGCTTGTATTTTAATTATTTTCAAAATACAGCTAAGGGTTGTATTTGTATTTTTGAAAATAACACAGCTTGGGGGTGTATTTGTATTATTTTTCTAGATACATCTACGGGTTATACTTTTATTTTTGAAAATAACACATCTTGGGTGTGTATTTTTATTAGTTTCAAAGATACACCTAAGTGTTGTATATGTATTCTTGAAAATAACACAGCTTGGGGGTGTATTTGTATTATTTTCCAAGATACAGCTAAGGGTTGTATTTGTATTTTTGAAAATAACACATCTTGGGGGTGTATTTGTATTATTTTCCAAGATACACCTAAGGGATATATTTGTATTTTTGAAAATAACACAGCTGTGGGTGTATTTGTATTATTTTCCAAGATACAGCTAAGGTTTGGAATTGTATTTTTGAAAATAACACAGATTGTGGGTGAATTTGTATTATTTTCCAAAATACAGCTAAGGGTTGTATTTGTATTCTAGAAAATAACACAGCTTGGGGGTGTATTTGTATTATTTTCAAAGATACTGCTAAGGGTTGTATTTGGATTTTTGACAATAACACAGCTTGGGCTTGTATTTGAATTATTTTCAAAATACAGCTAAAGGTTGTATTTGTATTTTTGAAAATAACACAGCTTGGGGCTGTATTTGCATTATTTTCCAAGATACAGCTCAGGGTTGTGTTGGTATTTTTGAAAATAACACAGCTTGGGGGTGTATTTGTGTTTTTTTCCAAGATACAGCTAAGGGTTTTACTTGTATTTTGGAAAACATCAGAGCTTGGGCGTGTATTTGTATTTTTTTCAAAGATACAGCTACGGGTCGTATTTGTATTTTTGAAAATAACACAGCTTGGGTGTGTATTTGTATCATTTTCAAAGATACAGGTAAGGTTTGTATTTTTACTTTTGAAAATCACACATCTTGGGTGTGTATTTGTATTAGTTTCGAAGATACACCTAAGTGTTGTATATGTATTCTTGAAAATAACACAGCTTGGGGGTGTATTTGTATTATTTTCCAAGATGCAGCTGAGAGTTGTATTTTTGAAAATAACACAGCTTGGGGGTGTATTTATATTATTTTCCAAGATATCTATAAGGGTTTTATTTGTATTTTTGAATATAACACAGGTGGTGGGTGTATATGTATTATTTTCCAAGATACAGCAAAGGATTGTATTAGTATTTTTGAAAATAACACAGCTTGGAGGTGTATTTGTTTTATTTTCCAAGATACAGCTAAGGGTTGTATTTGTATTTTTGACAATATCACAGCTTAAGGTGTATTTGTATTATTTTCCAAGATACTGCTAAGGTTTTTATTTGTATTTTTGAAAATAACACAGCTTGTGTGTGTATTTGTATTATTTTCTGAGATACAGCTAAGGGTTGTATTTGTCTTTTTGAAAAAAAAAAAACAGCTTTGGGGTGTATTTTTATTATTTTCCAAGATACAGCTAAGGGTTGTATTTGTCTTTTTGAAAATAACACAGCTTGGGGGTGTATTTGTATTATTTTCCAAGATACAGCTAAGGGTTGTATTTGTCTTTTTGAAAATAACACAGCTTGGGGGTGTATTTGTATTATTTTCCAAGATAAAGCTAAGGGTTTTATTTGTATTTTTGAAAATAACATAGCTCGGTGTGTATTGGTATTATTTTCCAAGATACAGCTAAGGGTTGTATTTGTATTTTTGAAAATAACACAGCTTTCGGGTGTATTTGTATTACTTTCCAAGATAGAGCTAAGGGATGTATTTTTATTTTTGAAAATAACACAGCTTTCGGGTGTATTTGTATTATTTTCCAAGATACAGCTAAGGGTTGTATTTGTAGTTTTGAAAATAACACAGCTTGTGTCTGTATTTGAATTATTTTCCAAGATAGAGCTAAGGGATGTATTGGTATTTTTGAAAATAACACAGCTTGGGGGGGGGGTATTTGTGTTATTTTCCAAAACAGAGCTAAGGTTTGTATTGGTATTTTGGAAAATAACACAGATTTGTGGTGTATTTGTATTATTTTCCAAGATACAGCTAAGGGTTGTATTTGCATTTTTGACAACAACACAGCTTGTGGGTGTTTTTGTATTATATTTCAAGATACAGCTAAGGGTTGTATTTATATTTTTGAAAATAACACACTTTGGGGGAGGATTTGTATTATTTTCCAAGATACAGCTAAGCGTTTTATTTGTATTTTTGAAAATAACACAGCTTGGGTGTGTATTTGTATTATTTTCCAAGATACAGCTAAGTGTTGTATTTGTATTTTTGATAATAACACAGCTTGGGGGTGTATTTGTATTATTTTCCAAGATACAGCTAAGGGCTCTATTTGTATTTTTGAAAATAACATACCTTGGGGGTGTTTTTGCATTATTTTCCAAGATACAGCTAAGGTTTGTATTTGTATTTATGAAAATAACACAGATTGGGGGTGTATTTGTATTATTTTCCAAGATAGAGCTAAGGGTTGTATTTGTCTTTTTGAAAATAACACAGCTTGGGGTTGTATATGTATTATTTTCCAAGATACAGCTAAGGGTTGTATTTGTCTTTTTGAAAATAACACAGATTGTGGGTGTATATGTATTGTTTTCCAATATAGAGCTAAGGGTTGTATTTGTCTTTTTGAAATTAACACAGCTTGGGGGCGTATTTGTATTATTTTCCAAGATTCAGCTAATGGTTGTATTTGTCTTTTTGAAAATAACACAGCTTGGGTGTGTATTTGTATTATTTTCCAAGACACAGCTAAGGGCTGTATTTGTATTTTTGAAAATAACTCAGTTTGGGAGTGTTTTTGCATTATTTTCCAAGATACAGCTAACGGTTGTATTTGTATTTTTGAAAATAACACAGATTGGCGGTGTACTTGTATTATTTTCCAAGATACAGCTAAGGGTTGTATTTGTCTTTTTGAAAATAACACAGCTTGGAGGTGTATATGTATTATTTTCCAAGATGCAGCTAAGGGTTGTATTTGTATTTTTGTCAATAACACAGCTTGGGTGTGTATTTGTATTATTTTTCAAGATAAAGCAAAGCGTTGTATTTTTATTTTTGACAATAACAGAGCTTGGGGTTGTATTTATGTTATTTTCAAAGATACAGCTAAGGATTCTATTTGTATTTTTGAAAATAACACAGCTTGGGGGTGTTTTTTATTATTTTCCAAGATACAGCTAAGTGTTGTATTTGTATTTTCGAAAATAACACAGCTTGGGGGTGTATTTGTATTATTTTCCAAGATCAAGCTTAGGGTTTTATTTGTATTTTTGAAAATAACACAGCTTGCTGGTGTATTTGTATTACTTTCCAAGATACAGCTAAGGGTTGTATTTGTATTTTTGAAAATAACACAGCTTTCGGGTGTATTTGTATTATTTTCCAATATACAGCTAAGGGTTGTATTTGTATTTTTGAAAATAACACAGATTGTGGGTGTATTTGTATTGTTTTCCAAGACTCAGCTAAGGGTTGTATTTGTCTTTTTGAAAATAACACAGTTAGGGGGCGTATTTGTATTATTTTCCAGGATTCAGCTAAGGGTTGTATTTGTCTTTTTAAAAATAACACAGCTTGGTGGTGTATTTGTATTATTTTCCAAGACATACCAAAGTGTTGTATTTGTATTTTTGAAAATAACACAGCTTGGGGCTGTATTTGTATTATTTTCCAAGATACAGCTTAGGGTTTTATTTGTATTTTTGAAAATAACACAGCTTGGGGGTGTATTTGTATTATTTTCCGATATACTGCTATGTGGTGTATTTTTATTTTTGAAAATAACACATGTTGGGGTTGTATTTGTGTTATTTACCAAGATTCACCTAAGGGTTGTATTTGTCTTTTTGAAAATAACACAGTTTGGGGTGTATTTGTATTATTTTCCAAGATACAGCTAAGGGTTGTATTTGTATTTTCGTCAATAACACAGCTTGGGTGTGTATTTGTATTATTTTCCAAGATACTGTAAGGGTTGTATTTGTATTTTTGAAAATAACACAGCTTGCAGGTGTATTTGTATTATTTTCCAAGATACAGCTAATGGTTGCATTTTTATTTTTGACAATAACACAGCTTGGGTGTGTATTTGTATTAATTTCCAAGATACTGTTAAGGGTTGTATTTGTATTTTTGACAATAACACAGCTTGGGGGTGTATTTGTATTATTTTCCAAGATAAAGCTAAGCGTTGTATTTTTATTTTTGACAATAACACAGCTTGGGGGTGTATTTATGTTATTTTCAAAGATACAGCTAAGGGTTCTATTTGTATTTTTGAAAATAACACAGCTTGCTAGTGTATTGTATTATTTTCCAAGATACATCTAACGGTTGTATTTCTATTTTTGAAAATAACACAACTTGGGGGTGTATTTGTATTATTTTCCAAGATACTGCTAAGGGTTGTATTTGTATTTTTGAAAATAAAACAGCTTGTGGGTGTATTTGTATTATTTTCCAAAATACAGCTATGTGTTGTATCTGTATTTTTGAAAATAACACAGCTTTCGGGTGTATTTGTATTATTTTCCAAGATACAGCTAAGGGTTGTATTTGTATTTTTCAAAATAACACAGCACGGTGTGTATTTGTATTATTTTCCAAGATACAGCTAAGGGTTGTATTTGTATTTTTGAAAATAACACAGATTGGGGATGTATTTGTATTATTTTCCAAGATAGAGCTAAGGGTTGTATTTGTCTTTTTGAAAATAACACAGCTTGGGCGTGTATTTGTACTATTCTCCAAGATTCAGCTAAGGGTTGTATTTGTCTTTTTGAAAATTACACAGCTCGGTGTGTATTTCTATTATTTTCCAAGATACAGCTAAGGGTTGTATTTGTATTTTTGAAAATAACACAGATTGGGGGTGTATTTGTATTATTTTCCAAGATACAGCAAAGGGTTGTATATGTCTTTTTGAAAATAACACAGCTTGGGGCTGTATTTGTATTATTTTCCAAGATATAGCTAAGGGTTGTATTTGTGTTTTCGTCAATAACACAGCTTGGGGGTGTATTTGTATTATTTTCCAAGATACTGTAAGGGTTGTATTTGTATTTTTGAAAATAACACAGCTTGCAGGTGTATTTGTATTATTTTCCAAGATACAGCTAATGGTTGTATTTGTATTTTTGCCAATAACACAGCTTGGGGGTGTATTTGTATTAATTTCCAAGATACTGTTAAGGGTTGTATTTGTATTTTTGACAATAACACAGCTTGGGGGTGTATTTGTATAATTTTCCAAGATAAAGCTAAGTGTTGTATTTTTATTTTTGACAATAACACAGCTTGGGTTGTATTTATGTTATTTTCAAAGATATAGCTAAGGGTTCTATTTGTATTTTTGAAAATAACACAGCTTGGGAGTGTATTGTATTATTTTCCAAGATACATCTATGGGTTGTATATGTATTTTTGAAAATAACACAGCTTGGGGGTGTATTTGTATTATTTTCCAAGATACTGCTAAGGGTTGTATTTGTATTTTTGAAAATAACACAGCTTGGGGGTGTATATGTATTATTTTCCAAGATACAGCTAAGGGTTGTATTTGTCTTTTTGAAAATTACTCAGCTTGGGGGTGTATTTGTATTATTTTCCAAGATAAAACTAAGGGTTTTATTTGTATTTTCTAAAATAACACAGCTTGCGAGTGTATTTGTATTACTTTCCAAGATACAGCTAAGGGTTTTATTTGTATTTTTGAAAATAACACAGCTTTCGGGTGTATTTGTATTATTTTCCAAGATACAGCTAAGGGTTGTATTTGTATTTTTGATAATAACACAGATTTTGGCTGTATATGTATCGTTTTCCAAGATACAGCTAAGGGTTTTATTTGTCTTTTTGAAAATAACACAGCTTGGGGGCGTATTTGTATTATTTTCCAAGATTCAGCAAAGGGTTGCATTTGTCTTTTTGAAAATAACACAGCTTGGTGGTGTATTTGTATTATTTTCCAAGATATACCTAAGGGTTGTATTTGTATTTTTGAAAATAACACAGCGTGGAGGTGTATTTGTATTATTTTCAAGATACTTCTAAGAGTTGTATATGTATTTTCGTCAATAAGACAGCTTGGGGGTGTATTTGTATTATTTTCCAAGATACTGCTAAGGGTTGTATTTGTATTTTTGAAAATAACCCAGCTTGCGGGTGTATTTGTATTATTTTCCAAGATACAGTTAAGGGTTGTACTTGTATTTTTGACAATAACACAGCTTGGGGGTGTATTTGTATTATTTTTAAAGATACAGCTAAGGTTTGTATTTGTATTTTTGAAAATAACACAGCTTGTGGGTGTATTTGTATTATTTTCCAAGATACAGCTAAGGATTGTATTTGAGGTTTTGAAAATATCACAGCTTGGGTGTGTATTTGAATTATTTTCCAAGATACTGCTAAGCTTTGTATTTGTACTTTTGAAAATAACACAGCTCGTAGGTGTATTTGTATTATTATCCAAGATACATCTTAGGGTTGTATTTGTATTTTGGGAAATAACACATCGTGGTGGTGTATTTGTATTATATTCCAAGATACTGCTAATGGTTCTATTTGTATTTTGGAAAATAACACAGCTTGTGGGTGTATTTGCATTATTTTCCAAGATACAGCTAAGGGTGCTATTTGTATTTTTGAAAATATCAGAGCTTGGGGGTGTATTGTATTATTTTCCAAGATACAGCTAAGGGTTGTATTTCTATTTTTGAAAATAACACAGCTTGGGGTAGTATTTATATTATTTTCCAAGATACTGCTAAGGGTTGTATTTTTATTTTAGAAAATAACACAGCTTGTGGGTGTATTTGTATTATTTTCCAATGATACAGCTAAGGATTGTATTTGTATTTTTTAAAATAACACAGCTTTCGGGTGTATTTGTATTATTTTCCAAGATAAAGCTAAGAGTTGTATTTGTATTTTTGAAAATAACACAGATAGGGGGTGTATTTGTATTATTTTCCAAGATACTGCTCAGGGTTGTATTTGTATTTTCGTCAATAACACAGCTTGGGGGTGTATTTGTATTATTTTCCAAGATACTGCTAAGGGTTGTATTTGTATTTTTGAAAATAACACAGCTTGCGGGTGAATTTATATTATTTTCAAAGATACAGCTAAGGGTTGTATTTGTATTTTTGACAATAACACAGCTTGGGCTTGTATTTGAATTATTTTCAAAATACAGCTAAGGGTTGTATTTGTATTGTTGAAAATAACACAACTTGGGGGTGTATTTGTATTATTTTCCAAGATACTGCTAAGAGTTGTATTTGTATTTTTGACAATATCACAGATTGGGGTGTATTTGTATTATTTTCCAAGATACAGCTGAAGGTTGTATTTGTATTTTTAAAAATTACACAGTTTGGGGATGTATTTGTATCATTTTCCAAGATACAGCTAAGTGTTGCATTTGTATTTTTGAAAATAACACAGCTTGGGGGTGTATTTGAATCATTTTCAAAGATACAGCTATGAGTTGTATTTGCATTTTTGAAAATAACTCAGCTTGGTGGTGTATTTGTATTATTTTCCAAGATACAGCTAAGGGTTGTATTTGTATTTTTGAAAATAACACAGGTTGGGGGCGTATTTGTATTATTTTCCAACATACAGCTAAGGCTTGTACTTGTATTTTTGAGAGTAAAACAGCTTGCGGGTGTATTTGTATTATTATCCAAGATACAGCTAAGTGTTGTATTTGTATTTTTGACAATAACACAGCTTGGGGGTGTATTTGTATTATCTTCAAAAATACAGCTAAGGGTTGTATTTGTATTTAGGAAAATGACACAGCTTGGGGGTGTATTTGTATTATTTTCGAAGATACAGCTATGGGTTGTATTTTTCTTTTTGAAAATAACACAACTTGGGGGTGTATATTTTTTATTATCCAAGATACAGCTAAGGGTGGTATTTGTAGTTTTGAAAATAACACAGCTTGTGTCTGTATTTGAATTATTTTCCAAGATAGAGCTAAGGGATGTATTGGTATTTTAGAAAATAACACAGCTTTGGGGTGTATTTGTGTTATTTTCCAAGATACAGCTAAGGGTTGTATTGGTATTTTGGAAAATAACACAGCTTAGTGGTGTATTTGTGTTATTTTACAAGATACTGCTAAGGGTTTTATTTGTATTTTTGAAAATAATACAGCTTTCAGGTGTATTTGTATTATTTTCCAAGATACAGCTAATGGTTGTATTTGTATTTTTGACAATAACACAGCTTGGGGGTGTATTTGTATTATTTTCCAAGATAAAGCTAAGCATTGTATTTTTATTTTTGACAATAACACAGCTTGGGGGTGTATTTATGTTATTTTCCAAGATACAGCTAAGGGTTTTATTTGTATTTTTGAAAATAACACAGCTTTCGGGTGTATTTGTATTTTTTTCCAAGATACAGCTAAGGGTTGTATTTGTATTTTTGATAATAACACAGATTTTGGCTATATATGTATTGTTTTCCAAGATACAGCTAAGGGTTTTATTTGTCTTTTTGAAAATACCACAGCTTGGGGGCGTATTTGTATTATTTTCCAAGATTCAGCAAAGGGTTGCATTTGTCTTTTTGAAAATAACACAGCTTGGTGGTGTATTTGTATTATTTTCCAAGATATACCTAAGGGTTGTATTTGTATTTTTGAAAATAACACAGCTTGGGGGTGTATTTGTATTATTTTCCAAGATATTTCTAAGAGTTGTATTTGTATTTTCGTCAATAAGACAGCTTGGGGGTGTATTTGTATTATTTTCCAAGATACTGCTAAGGGTTGTATTTGTATTTTTGAAAATAACCCAGCTTGCGGGTGTATTTGTATTATTTTCCAAGATACAGTTAAGGGTTGTATTTGTATTTTTGACAATAACAGAGCTTGGGGGTGTATTTGTATTATTTTTAAAGATACAGCTAAGGTTTGTATTTTTATTTTTGAAAACAACACAGCTTGGTGGTGTATTTGTATTATTTTGCAAGATACAGCTAATGTTTGTATTTGTATTTTTGAAAATAACACAGCTTTGGGGTGTATTTGTATTATTTTCCAAGATACAGCTAAGGATTGTATTTGAGTTTTTGATAATATCACAGCTTGGGTGTGTATTTGAATTATTTTCCAAGATACTGCTAAGCTTTGTATTTGTATTTTTGAAAATAACACGGCTCGTAGGTGTATTTGTATTATTATCCAAGATACATCTTAGGGTTGTATTTGTATTTTGGGAAATAACACATCGTGGTGGTGTATTTGTATTATATTCCAAGATACTGCTAATGGTTCTATTTGTATTTTGGAAAATAACACAGCTTGTGGGTGTATTTGCATTATTTTCCAAGATACAGCTAAGGGTGCTATTTGTATTTTTGAAAATAACACAGCTTGGGGGTGTATTGTTTTATTTTCCAAGATACAGCTAAGGGTTGTATTTGTATTTTTGAAAATAACACAGCTTGGGGTAGTATTTATATTATTTTCCAAGATACCGCTAAGGGTAGTATTTGTATTTTGGAAAATAACACAGCTTGTGTGTGTATTTGTATTATTTTCCAAGATACAGTTAAGGATTGTATTTATATTTTTGAAAACAACACAGCTGGGGGGTGTATTTGTATTATTTTCCAAGATACAGCTAAGGGAACTATTTGTATTTTTGAAAATAACACAGCTTGGTGGTATATTTGTATCGTTTTCCAAGATACAGCTAAGGGTTGTATTTGTATTTTTGAAAATAACACAGCTTGGGGGTGTATTTGTATTATTTTCCAAGATACAGCTAAGGATTGTATTTGTATTTTTTAAAATAACACAGCTTTCGGGTGTATTTGTATTATTTTCCAAGATACAGCTAAGAGTTGTATTTGTATTTTTGAAAATAACACAGATAGGGGGTGTGTTTGTATTATTTTCCAAGATACTGCTCGGGGTTGTATTTGTATTTTCGTCAATAACACAGCTTGGGGGTGTATTTGTATTATTTTCCAAGATACTGCTAAGGGTTGTATTTGTATTTTTGAAAATAACACAGCTTGCGGGAGAATTTATATTATTTTCAAAGATACAGCTAAGGGTTGTATTTGTATTTTTGACAATAACACAGCTTGGGCTTGTATTTGAATTATTTTCAAAATACAGCTAAGGGTTGTATTTGTATTGTTGAAAATAACACAACTTGGGGGTGTATTTGTATTATTTTCCAAGATACTGCTAAGAGTTGTATTTGTATTTTTGACAATATCACAGATGGGGTGTATTTGTATTATTTTCCAAGATACAGCTGAAGGTTGTATTTCTCTTTTTGAAAGGAAAGCAGCTTCGGGGTGTTTTTGTATTATTTTCCAAGAAACAGCTAACGGTTGTATTTGTATTTTTGAAAATAACACAGTTTGGGGATGTATTTGTATCATTTTCCAAGATACAGCTAAGTGTTGCATTTTTATTTTTGACAATAACACAGCTTGGGTGTGTATTTGTGTTAATTTCCAAGATACTGTTAAGGGTTGTATTTGTATTTTTGACAATAACACAGCTTGGGGGTGTATTTGTATTATTTTCCAAGATAAAGCTAAGCGTTGTATTTTTATTTTTGACAATAACACAGCTTGGAGGTGTATTTATGTTATTTTCAAAGATACAGCTAAGGGTTCTATTTGTATTTTTGAAAATAACACAGCTTGCGAGTGTATTGTATTATTTTCCAAGATATATCTAACGGTTGTATTTCTATTTTTGAAAATAACACAACTTGGGGGTGTATTTGTATTATTTTCCAAGATACTGCTAAGGGTTGTATTTGTATTTTTGAAAATAAAACAGCTTGTGGGTGTATTTGTATTATTTTCCAAAATACAGCTATGTGTTGTATCTGTATTTTTGAAAATAACACAGCTTTCGGGTGTATTTGTATTATTTTCCAAGATACAGCTAAGGGTTGTATTTGTATTTTTCAAAATAACACAGCACGGTGTGTATTTGTATTATTTTCCAAGATACAGCTAAGGGTTGTATTTGTATTTTTGAAAATAACACAGATTGGGGATGTATTTGTATCATTTTCCAAGATAGAGCTAAGGGTTGTATTTGTCTTTTTGAAAATAACACAGCTTGGGCGTGTATTTGTACTATTCTCCAAGATTCAGCTAAGGGTTGTATTTGTCTTTTTGAAAATTACACAGCTCGGTGTGTATTTCTATTATTTTCCAAGATACAGCTAAGGGTTGTATTTGTATTTTTGAAAATAACACAGATTGGGGGTGTATTTGTATTATTTTCCAAGATACAGCAAAGGGTTGTATATGTCTTTTTGAAAATAACACAGCTTGGGGCTGTATTTGTATTATTTTCCAAGATATAGCTAAGGGTTGTATTTGTGTTTTCGTCAATAACACAGCTTGGGGGTGTATTTGTATTATTTTCCAAGATACTGTAAGGGTTGTATTTGTATTTTTGAAAATAACACAGCTTGCAGGTGTATTTGTATTATTTTCCAAGATACAGCTAATGGTTGTATTTGTATTTTTGCCAATAACACAGCTTGGGGGTGTATTTGTATTAATTTCCAAGATACTGTTAAGGGTTGTATTTGTATTTTTGACAATAACACAGCTTGGGGGTGTATTTGTATAATTTTCCAAGATAAAGCTAAGTGTTGTATTTTTATTTTTGACAATAACACAGCTTGGGTTGTATTTATGTTATTTTCAAAGATATAGCTAAGGGTTCTATTTGTATTTTTGAAAATAACACAGCTTGGGAGTGTATTGTATTATTTTCCAAGATACATCTAAGGGTTGTATATGTATTTTTGAAAATAACACAGCTTGGGGGTGTATATGTATTATTTTCCAAGATACAGCTAAGGGTTGTATTTGTCTTTTTGAAAATTACTCAGCTTGGGGGTGTATTTGTATTATTTTCCAAGATAAAGCTAAGGGTTTTATTTGTATTTTCTAAAATAACACAGCTTGCGAGTGTATTTGTATTACTTTCCAAGATACAGCTAAGGGTTTTATTTGTATTTTTGAAAATAACACAGCTTTCGGGTGTATTTGTATTATTTTCCAAGATACAGCTAAGGGTTGTATTTGTATTTTTGATAATAACACAGATTTTGGCTGTATATGTATTTTTTTCCAAGATACAGCTAAGGGTTTTATTTGTCTTTTTGAAAATAACACAGCTTGGTGGCGTATTTGTATTATTTTCCAAAATTCAGCAAAGGGTTGCATTTGTCTTTTTGAAAATAACACAGCTTGGTGGTGTATTTGTATTATTTTCCAAGATATACCTAAGGGTTGTATTTGTATTTTTGAAAATAACACAGCGTGGAGGTGTATTTGTATTATTTTCAAGATACTTCTAAGAGTTGTATATGTATTTTCGTCAATAAGACAGCTTGGGGGTGTATTTGTATTATTTTCCAAGATACTGCTAAGGGTTGTATTTGTATTTTTGAAAATAACCCAGCTTGCGGGTGTATTTGTATTATTTTCCAAGATACAGTTAAGGGTTGTACTTGTATTTTTGACAATAACACAGCTTGGGGGTGTATTTGTATTATTTTTAAAGATACAGCTAAGGTTTGTATTTGTATTTTTGAAAATAACACAGCTTGTGGGTGTATTTGTATTATTTTCCAAGATACAGCTAAGGATTGTATTTGAGGTTTTGAAAATATCACAGCTTGGGTGTGTATTTGAATTATTTTCCAAGATACTGCTAAGCTTTGTATTTGTACTTTTGAAAATAACACAGCTCGTAGGTGTATTTGTATTATTATCCAAGATACATCTTAGGGTTGTATTTGTATTTTGGGAAATAACACATCGTGGGGGTGTATTTGTATTATATTCCAAGATACTGCTAATGGTTCTATTTGTATTTTGGAAAATAACACAGCTTGTGGGTGTATTTGCATTATTTTCCAAGATACAGCTAAGGGTGCTATTTGTATTTTTGAAAATATCAGAGCTTGGGGGTGTATTGTATTATTTTCCAAGATACAGCTAAGGGTTGTATTTCTATTTTTGAAAATAACACAGCTTGTGGGTGTATTTGTATTATTTTCCAAGATACAGCTAAGGATTGTATTTGTATTTTTTAAAATAACACAGCTTTCGGGTGTATTTGTATTATTTTCCAAGATAAAGCTTAGAGTTGTATTTGTATTTTTGAAAATAACACAGATAGGGGGTGTATTTGTATTATTTTCCAAGATACTGCTCAGGGTTGTATTTGTATTTTCGTCAATAACACAGCTTGGGGGTGTATTTGTATTATTTTCCAAGATACTGCTAAAGGTTGTATTTGTATTTTTGAAAATAACACAGCTTGCGGGTGAATTTATATTATTTTCAAAGATACAGCTAAGGGTTGTATTTGTATTTTTGACAATAACACAGCTTGGGCTTGTATTTGAATTATTTTCAAAATACAGCTAAGGGTTGTATTTGTATTGTTGAAAATAACACAACTTGGGGGTGTATTTGTATTATTTTCCAAGATACTGCTAAGAGTTGTATTTGTATTTTTGACAATATCACAGATTGGGGTGTATTTGTATTATTTTCCAAGATACAGCTGAAGGTTGTATTTCTCTTTTTGAAAGGAACACAGCTTCGGGGTGTATTTGTATTATTTTCCAAGAAACAGCTAACGGTTGTATTTGTATTTTTGAAAATTACACAGTTTGGGGATGTATTTGTATCATTTTCCAAGATACAGCTAAGTGTTGCATTTGTATTTTTGAAAATAACACAGCTTGGGGGTGTATTTGAATCATTTTCAAAGATACAGCTAAGAGTTGTATTTGCATTTTTGAAAATAACTCAGCTTGGTGGTGTATTTGTATTATTTTCCAAGATACAGCTAAGGGTTGTATTTGTATTTTTGAAAATAACACAGGTTGGGGGAGTATTTGTATTATTTTCCAACATACAGCTCAGGCTTGTATTTGTATTTTTGAGAGTAAAACAGCTTGCGGGTGTATTTGTATTATTATCCAAGATACAGCTAAGTGTTGTATTTGTATTTTTGACAATAACACAGCTTGGGGGTGTATTTGTATTATCTTCAAAAATACAGCTAAGGGTTGTATTTGTATTTAGGAAAATGACACAGCTTGGGGGTGTATTTGTATTATTTTCGAAGATACAGCTATGGGTTGTATTTTTCTTTTTGAAAATAACACAACATGGGGGTGTATATTTTTTATTATCCAAGATACAGCTAAGGGTGGTATTTGTAGTTTTGAAAATAACACAGCTTGTGTCTGTATTTGAATTATTTTCCAAGATAGAGCTAAGGGATGTATTGGTATTTTAGAAAATAACACAGCTTTGGGGTGTATTTGTGTTATTTTCCAAGATACAGCTAAGGGTTGTATTGGTATTTTGGAAAATAACACAGCTTAGTGGTGTATTTGTGTTATTTTACAAGATACTGCTAAGGGTTTTATTTGTATTTTTGAAAATAACACAGCTTTCAGGTGTATTTGTATTATTTTCCAAGATACAGCTAATGGTTGTATTTGTATTTTTGACAATAACACAGCTTGGGGGTGTATTTGTATTATTTTCCAAGATAAAGCTAAGCATTGTATTTTTATTTTTGACAATAACACAGCTTGGGGGTGTATTTATGTTATTTTCAAAGATACAGCTAAGGGTTCTATTTGTATTTTTGAAAATAACACAGCTTGGGCGTGTATTGTATTATTTTCCAAGATACAGCTAAGTGTTGTATTTGTATTTTTGAAAATAACACAGCTTTCGGGTGTATTTGTATTATTTTCCAAGATATATCTAAGGGTTGTATTTGTATTTTTGAAAATAACACAGATTTTGGGTGTATATGTATTGTTTTCCAAGATAGAGCTAAGGGTTGTATTTTTCTTTTTGAAAATAACACAGCTTGGGGGCATATTTGTATTATTTTCCAAGTTTCAGCTAAAGGTTGTATTTGTATTTTTGAAAATAACACAGCTTGGCGGTGTTTTTGTATTATTTTCCAAGATACAGCTAAGGGTTGTATTTGTTTTTTTGAAAATAACACAGATTGGGGGTGTATTTGTATTATTTTCCAAGATACAGCTAAGGGTTGTATTTGTCTTTTTGAAAATAACACAGCTTGGGGATGTATATGTATTATTTTCCAAGATACAGCTAAGGTTTGTATTTGTCTTTTTGAAAATTACTCAGCTTGGGGGTGTATTTGTATTATTTTCCAAGATAAAGCTATGGGTTTTATTTGTATTTTTGAAAATAACACAGCTTGCGGGTGTATTTGTATTACTTTCCAAGATACAGCTAAGGGTTTTATTTGTATTTTTGAAAATAACACAGCTTTCGGTTGTATTTGTATTTTTTTCCAAGATACAGCTAAGGGTTGTATTTGTATTTTTGATAATAACACAGATTTTGGCTATATATGTATTGTTTTCCAAGATACAGCTAAGGGTTTTATTTGTCTTTTTGAAAATACCACAACTTGGGAGCGTATTTGTATTATTTTCCAAGATTCAGCAAAGGGTTGCATTTGTCTTTTTGAAAATAACACAGCTTGGTGGTGTATTTGTATTATTTTCCAAGATATACCTAAGGGTTGTATTTGTATTTTTGAAAATAACACAGCTTGGAGGTGTATTTGTATTATTTTCCAAGATATTTCTAAGAGTTGTATTTGTATTTTCGTCAATAAGACAGCTTGGGGGTGTATTTGTATTATTTTCCAAGATACTGCTAAGGGTTGTATTTGTATTTTTGAAAATAACCCAGCTTGCGGGTGTATTTGTATTATTTTCCAAGATACAGTTAAGGGTTGTATTTGTATTTTTGACAATAACAGAGCTTGGGGGTGTATTTGTATTATTTTTAAAGATACAGCTAAGGTTTGTATTTTTATTTTTGAAAACAACACAGCTTGGTGGTGTATTTGTATTATTTTGCAAGATACAGCTAATGTTTGTATTTGTATTTTTGAAAATAACACAGCTTTGGGGTGTATTTGTATTATTTTCCAAGATACAGCTAAGGATTGTATTTGAGTTTTTGAAAATATCACAGCTTGGGTGTGTATTTGAATTATTTTCCAAGATACTGCTAAGCTTTGTATTTGTATTTTTGAAAATAACACGGCTCGTAGGTGTATTTGTATTATTATCCAAGATACATCTTAGGGTTGTATTTGTATTTTGGGAAATAACACATCGTGGTGGTGTATTTGTATTATATTCCAAGATACTGCTAATGGTTCTATTTGTATTTTGGAAAATAAAACAGCTTGTGGGTGTATTTGCATTATTTTCCAAAATACAGCTAAGGGTGCTATTTGTATTTTTGAAAATAACACAGCTTGGGGGTGTATTGTTTTATTTTCCAAGATACAGGTAAGGGTTGTATTTGTATTTTTGAAAATAACACAGCTTGGGGTAGTATTTATATTATTTTCCAAGATACAGCTAAGGGTAGTATTTGTATTTTGGAAAATAACACAGCTTGTGTGTGTATTTGTATTATTTTCCAAGATACAGTTAAGGATTGTATTTATATTTTTGAAAACAACACAGCTTGGGGGTGTATTTGTATTATTTTCCAAGATACACCTAAGGGAACTATTTGTATTTTTGAAAATAACACAGCTTGGTGGTATATTTGTATCGTTTTCCAAGATACAGCTAAGGGTTGTATTTGTATTTTTGAAAATAACACAGCTTGGGGGTGTATTTGTATTGTTTTCCAAGATACAGCTAAGGATTGTATTTGTATTTTTTAAAATAACACAGCTTTCGGGTGTATTTGTATTATTTTCCAAGATACAGCTAAGAGTTGTATTTGTATTTTTGAAAATAACACAGATAGGGGGTGTGTTTGTATTATTTTCCAAGATGCTGCTCAGGGTTGTATTTGTATTTTCGTCAATAACACAGCTTGGGGGTGTATTTGTATTATTTTCCAAGATACTGCTAAGGGTTGTATTTGTATTTTTGAAAATAACACAGCTTGCGGGAGAATTTATATTATTTTCAAAGATAAAGCTAAGGGTTGTATTTGTATTTTTGACAATAACACAGCTTTGGCTTGTATTTGAATTATTTTCAAAATACAGCTAAGGGTTGTATTTGTATTGTTGAAAATAACACAACTTGGGGGTGTATTTGTATTATTTTCCAAGATACTGCTAAGAGTTGTATTTGTATTTTTGACAATATCACAGATGGGGTGTATTTGTATTATTTTCCAAGATACAGCTGAAGGTTGTATTTCTCTTTTTGAAAGGAAAGCAGCTTCGGGGTGTTTTTGTATTATTTTCCAAGAAACAGCTAACGGTTGTATTTGTATTTTTGAAAATAACACAGTTTGGGGATGAATTTGTATCATTTTCCAAGATACAGCTAAGTGTTGCATTTGTATTTTTGAAAATAACACAGCTTGGGGGTGTATTTGAATCATTTTCAAAGATACAGCTAAGAGTTGTATTTGCATTTTTGAAAATAACTCAGCTTGGTGGTGTATTTCTATTATTTTCCAAGATACAGCTAAGGGTTGTATTTGTATTTTTGAAAATAACACACCTTTTGTGTGTATTTGTATTATTTTCCAAGATACAGTTAAGGATTGTATTTATATTTTTGAAAACAACACAGCTGGGGGGTGTATTTGTATTATTTTCCAAGATACAGCTAAGGGAACTATTTGTATTTTTGAAAATAACACAGCTTGGTGGTATATTTGTATCGTTTTCCAAGATACAGCTAAGGGTTGTATTTGTATTTTTGAAAATAACACCTCTTTTGGGTGTATTTGTATTATTTTCCAAGATACACCCTATGGTTGTATTTGTATTTTTTACAATAACACAGCTTGGGGGTGTATTTGTATTATTTTCCCAGATACATGTACGGGTTGTATTTGTATTTTGGACAATAACACAGCTTGAGGGTGTATTTGTATTATTTTACAAGATAGAGCTAAGGGTTGTATATGTATTTCTGACAATACACAGCTTGGGGGTGTATTTGTGTTATTTTCAAAGATACAGCTAAGTGTTGTATCTGTATTTTTGAAAATAACACAGCTTGGGTGTGTATTTGTATTATTTTCCAAGATACAGCTAAGGGTTGTATTTGTATTTTTGAAAATAAAACAGCTTGGTAATGTATTTGTATTATTTTCCAAGATAAAGCTAAGGTTAGTATTTGTATTCTTGAAAACAACACAGATTGGCGGTGTATTTTTATTATTTTCCAATATACAGCTAAGGGTTGTATTTGTATTTTTGAAAATAAAACAGCTTGGGGTTGTATTTCTATTATTTTCCAAGATACAGCTAAGGGTTGTATTTGTATTTTTGAAAATAACACAGCTTGGGGTTGTATTTCTATTATTTTCCAAGATACAGTTAAGGTTTGTATTTGTATTTTTGAAAACAACACAGCTTGGGGGTTTATTTGTATTACTTTCCAAGATAACCCTAAGGGTTGTATTTGTATTCTTGAAAATAACACTGCTTGGGGGTGTATTTGTATTATTTTCCAAGATTCCGCTAAGGGTTGTATTTGTATTTTTGAAAATAACACACCTTGGGGTTGTGTTTGTATTATTTTCCAAGATACAGCTAATGGTCGTATTTGTATTTTTGAAAATAACACAGCATGGCGGTGTATTTGTATTATTTTTCGAGATACAGCGAAGGGTTTTATTTGTATTTTTGAAAATCACACAGCTTGTTGGTGCATTTGTATTATTTTCCGAGATACAGCTAAGGGTTGTATTTGTATTTTTGAAAATAACACAGCTTGTTCGTTTATTTGTATTATTTTCCGAAATACAGCTAAGGGTTGTATTTGTATTTTTGAAAATAACACAGCTTTGGCGTGTATTTGTATTATTTTTTAAGATACCCCTAAGAGTTGTATTTGTATTTTTGAAAATAACACAGCTTGGGTGTGTATTTGTATTATTTTCAAAGATACAGCTAAGGGTTGTATTTGAATTTGTGAATATAACACAGCTTTGGGGTGTATTTGTATTATTTTCCGAGATAAAACTAAGGGTTTTATTTGTATTTTTCAAATAAAGCACCGTGGGGGTGTATTTGTATTATTTTCCGAGATACAGCTAAGAGTTGTATTTGAATTTTTGAATATAACACAGCTTGGGGGTGCATTTGTATTATGTTCCGACATACAGCTAAGGGTTGTACTTGGATTTTTGAAAATCACCACTCTTGGGGGAGTATTTGTATTATTTTCTACGATACAGCTACGGGTTGTATTTGTATTTTTGAAAATAACACAGCTTAGGGGTATATTTGTATTATTTTCCGAGATACACCTAAGGGTTGTTCTTGTATTTTTGAAAATAACACAGCTTGTGGGTGTATTTGTATTATTTTCCGAGATAAAGCTAAGGGTTGTATTTGTATTTTTTAAAATAACTCAGCTTGTTGGTGTATTTGTATTATTTTCTGAATTACGGCGAAGGGCTGTATTTTTGTATTTTTGAAAATAACACAGCCTGGGGGTGTATTTGTATTATTTTCCAAGATACAGCTAAGGGTTGTGTTTGTATTTTTGAAAATAACACAGCTTGCATGTGTATTTTATTACTTTCCAAGATACAGCTATGGGTTGAATTTGTATTTTTGACAATAACACAGCTTGGGGATTTATTTGTATTATTTTCCAAGATACAGCTAAGGGTTGTATTTGTATTTTTGACAACAACACCTCTTGGGGGTATATCTGTATTATTTTCCAAGATACAGCTAAGGGTTATATTTGTAATTTTGAAAATAACACAGCTTGTGTTTGTATTTGTATTACTTTCCGAAATACAGCTAAGGGTTGTATTTGCATTTTTGAAAATAACACAGCTTGGGGTTTTACTTATATTATTTTCCAAGATACAGCTAAGAGTTGTATTTGTATTTTTGAAAATAACACAGCTTGGGTGTGTATTTGTATTATTTTCAAAGACACATCTAAGGGTGGTATTTGTAATTTTGAAAATAACACAGCTTGGGGGTGTATTTGTATTATTTTCCGAGATAAAGCTAAAGGTTTTATTTGTATTTTTGAAAATAACACAGCTTGGGCGTGTATTTGTATTATTTTCCGAGATACAGCTAAGGGTTGGATTTGAATTTTTGAAAATAACACAGCTTGGGGGTTTATTTGTATTATTTTCGGAGATACGGCTAAGGGTTGTGTTTGTATTTTTGAAAATAACACAGCTTGGGAGAGTAGTTGTGTTTTTTTCCGAGATACAGCTAAGGGTTGTATTTGTGTTTTTGAAAATAACACAGCTTGGTGGTGTATTTGTATTATTTTCCGAGATAAAGCTAAGGCTTGTATTTGTATTTCTGAAAATAACACAGCTTGGGGGTGTATTTGTATTATTTTGCCAGATACGGCTATGGGTTGTATTTGTATTTTTGAAAATAACAGTGCTTGGGGGTCTATTTGAATTATTTGCCAAGATACAGCTAAGGGATGTATTTCTGTTTTTGAAAATAACACAGCTTGGTGGTGTATTTGTATTATTTTCCAAGATACAGCTAAGGGTTGTATTTGTGTTTTTGAAAATGACACAGCTTGGGGGTGTATTTGTATTATTTTCTGAGATACAGCTAAGGGTTGTATTTGTATTTTTGAAAATAACATAGCTTTGTGGTGTATTTGTATTATTTTCCGAGATACAGCTAAGGGTTGTATTTGTATTTTTGAAAATAACACAGCTTGATTGTGTATTTGTATTATTTTCCGAGATACAGCTAAGTGTTTTATTTGTATTTTTGAAAATAGCACAGCTTGGGGGTGTATTTCTATTATTTTCAAAGACACAGCTAAGGGTTGTATTTGTATTTTTGAATATAACTCAGCTTGTGGGTTTATTTGTATTATTTTCCGAGATACAGCTAAGGGTTGTATTTGTATTTTTGAAAATAACACAGCTTGGGGGTGTCATGTATTATTTTCGAAGATACAGCTAAGGGTTGTATTTGTATTTTTGAAAATAACACAGCTTTGTGGCGTATTTGTATTATTTTCCGAGATACAGCTAAGGGTTGTATTTGTATTTTTGAAATAACACACCTTGGTGGTGTATTTGTATTATTTTCCGACATACCGCTAAGGGTTATATTTGTATTTTTGAAAATAACACAGCTTGTTGGTGTATTTTTATTATTTTCCGAGATACATCTAAGGGTTGTATTTGTATTTTAAAAAGTAACACCGCTTTGGGTTGTATTTGTATTATTGTCCGAGATACAGCTAAGGGTTGTATTTGTATTTTTGAAAATAACACACCTTGGGCGTGTATTGGTATTATTTTTTAAGATACAGCTTAGAGTTGTATTTTTCTTTTTGAAAATAACACAGCTTGGGGTTGTATTTGTATTATTTTCCGAGCTACAGCTAAGGTTGTATTTTTATTTTTGAAAATAACACAGCTTGTGGGTGTATTTGTATTATTTTCAAAGATACAGCTAAGCGTTGTATTTGTATTTTTGTAAATAACACAGCTGGTGGGTGTATTTGTATTATTTTCCGAGATCCAGCTAAGGGTTGTATTTGTATTTTTGAAAATAACACAGCTTGTATTATTTTCCAAGATACAGCTAAGGGTTTTATTTTTATTTTTGAAAATAACACAGCTTGTGGGTGTTTTTGTATTATTTTCCGAGATTCACCTAAGGGTTGAATTTGTATTTTTGAAAATAACACCACTTGGGGGTGTATTTGTGTTATTTTCCGACCTACAGCTAAGTGTTGTACTTGTATTTTTGAAAATAACTTCGCTTGGGGGTGTATATGTATTAATTTCTGCGATACAGCTAAGGGTTGTATTTTTATTTTTGAAAATAACACAGCTTGAGGGTATATTTGTATTATTTTCCGAGATACAGCTAAGGGTTGTATTTGTAATTTTTTAAAGAACAAGGCTTGGGGGTGTATTTGTATTATTTTCCTAGATACAGCTAAGGGTTGTATTTGTGTTATTGAAAATAACTCAGCTTGTGTGTGTATTTGTATTATTTTCAAAGATACAGCTAAGGGTTGTATTTGTATTTTGGAAAATAACTCACCTTAGGGTTGTATTTGTATTATTTTCCGAGATACAGCTAAGGGTTGTATTTGTATTTTTGAAAATAACACAGCTTGGGGGTGTATTTGTATTATTTTTGGAGATACAGCTAAGGGTTTTATTTGTATTTTTGAAAATCACACAGCTTCGTGGTGTATTTGTATTATTTTCCGAGATACAGCTAAGGGTTGTATTTGTATTTTTGAAAATAACACAGCTTGTGGGTGTATTTCTATTATTTTCCGAGATATAGCTAAGTGTTGTATTTGTGATTTTGAAAATAACACAGCTTGGGGGTGTATTTGTATTATTTTCTGACATACAGCTAAGGGTTGTACATGTATTTTTGAAAATAAAACCGTTTGGGTGTGTATTTGTATTATTTTCTGCGATACAGCTAAGGGTTGTATTTGTATTTTTGAAAATAACACAGGTTGGGGGTGTATTTGTATTATTTTCCGAGATACAGCTAAGGGTTTTATTTGTATTTTTGGAAATGACACAGGTTTTGGGTGTATTTGTATTATTTTCAAAGATACAGCTAATGGTTGTATTTGTATTTTTGACAGTAACACAGCTTGGGGGTTTATTTGAATTATTTTCCATGATTCAGCTAAGGGTTGTATTTATATTTTTGACAATAATACAGCTTCGGGGTGTATTTGTATTATTGAAAATAACACAGCTTGAGGGTGTATTTGTATTATTTTGAAAGATAGAGCTCAGGGTTTTATTTGTGTTTTTGAAAATAACACAGCTTGGGATTGTATTTGTATTGTTTTCCAAGATACACCTAAGGGTTGTATTTGTATTTTTGAAAATAACACATCTTTTGGGTGTATTTGTATTATTTTCCAAGACACCGCTATGGGTTGTATTTGTATTTTTGAAAATAACACAGCTTGGTGGTGTATTTGTATTAATTTCCAAGATACAGCTATGGGTTGTATTTGTATTTTTGAAAATTACACAGCTTGGGTGTGTATTTGTATTATTTGCCAGGATACAGCTAAGGGTTGTATTTGTGTTTTTGTAAATAACACAGCTTGGGGTGTATTTGTATTATTTTCCAAGTTACACCTAATGGTTGTATTTGTATTATTGAAAATAACACAGCTAGGGGGTGTATTTGTATTATTTTCCAATATACAGCTAAGGGTTGTATTTGTATTTTTGAAAATAACACAGCTTGGGGTTGTATTTGTATTATTTTCCGATATACAGCTAAGGGTTGTATTTGTATTTTTGAAGATAACACAGCTTGGGTGTGTATTTGTGTTATATTCCAAGATAGAGCTAAGGCTTGTATTTGTGTTTTTGCAAAAAACACAGCTTGGTTGTGTATTTGAATTTTTTTACAAGATACAGCTAAGGGTTGTATTTTTATTTTTGACAATGACAAAGCCGCGGGTGTATTTGCATTATTTTCCAAGATACAGCTAAGGGTTGTATTTGTATTTTTTACAATAACACAGCTTGTGGGTGTATTTGTATTATTTTCCAAGATACAGCTAAGGGTTGTATTTGTATTTTTGAAAATAACACAGGTTGGGTTTGTATTTGTATTATTTTCCGAGATACAGCTATGGGTTGTATTTGTGTTTTTGAAAATAACACCGCTTGGGGGTGTATTTGTATTATTTTCCAAGTTACAGCTAAGGGATGTATTTGTATTATTGAAAATAACACAGCTAGGGGGTGTATTTTTATTATTTTCCAAGATACAGCTAAGGGTAGTATTTGTATTTTTGCAAAAAACACAGCTTGTTTGTGTATTTGAATTATTTTACAAGATACAGCTAAGGGTTGTATTTGTATTTTTGAAAATAACACTGCTTGTGGGTCTGTTTGTATTATTTTCCATGACAAAGCTATGGGTTTTATTTGTATTTTTGAAAATAACACAGCTTAGGGGTGTATTTGTATTATTTTGCCATTTACAGCTAAGGGTTGTATTTGTATTTTTGAAAATAACACAGCTTGGGGTTGTATTTGTATTATATTCCAAGATAGAGCTAAGGGTTGTATTTGTGTTTTTGAAAATAACACAGCTTTGGGTTGTATTTTTATTATTTTCCAAGATACAGCTAAGGGTTGTATTTGTATTTTTGAAAAAAACACAGCTTGGTGGTGTATTTGAATTATTTTACAAGATACAGCTAAGTGTTGTATTTGTATTTTTGACAATAACAAAGCCGGGGGTGCATTTGTATTATTTTCCAAGATACAGCTAAGGGTTGTATTTGTATTTTTGATAATAACACAGCTTTTGGGTGTATTTGTATTATTTTCCAAGATACTGCTAAGGTTTGTATTTGTATTTTTGACAATAACACACCTTGGGGGTGTATTTGAATTATTTTCCAAGAAACAAAGAAGGGTTTTATTTGTATTTTTGAAAATAACACAGCTTGGGTTTGTATCTGTATTATTTTTCAAGATACAGCTAAGAGTTATATTTCTAACTCAGCTTGAGGGTGTATTTGTATTATTTTCTAAGATACAGCTAAGGGTTGTATTTATATTTTTGACAATAACACAGCTTCGGGTTACATTTGTATTATTTTCCAAGATACAGCTGAGGGTTGTATTTGTATTTTTGAAAATAACACAGCTTGGTGGTGTATTTGTATTATTTTCCAAGATACAGCTAAGGGTTGTATGTGTATTTTTGAAAATAACACAGCTTAGGGGTGTATTTGTATTATTTTCCAAGATACAGCTAAGGGTTGTATTTGTATTTTTGAAAATAACTCAGCTTGGGGGTGTATTTGTATTATTTTCCGAGATAGAGCTATGGGTTGTTTTTGTATTTTTGAAAATAACACAGCTTGTAGGTGTATTTGTGTTATTTTCCGAGATACAGCTTAGGGTTGTATTTGTATTTTTGAAAATAACAGAACTTGTGGGTGTATTTGTATTATTTTTTGAGATACAGCTAAGGGTTGTATTTGTATTTTTGAAAATAACACAGCTTGGTTGTGTATTTGTATTATTTTCCAAAGATACAGCTAAGTGTTGTATTTGTATTTTTGAAAATAAAACAGCTGGGGGTGTATTTGAATTATTTTACAAGATACAGCTAAGGGTTGTATTTGTATTTTTGACAATAACAAAGGCGGTGTTGTATTTATATTATTTTCCACGATACAGCTAAGTGTTGTGTTTGTATTTTTGACAATAACACAGCTTGTGGGTGTATTTGTATTATTTTCAAAGATACAGCTATGGGTTCTCTTTGTATTTTTGAAAATAACACAGCTTGGGGGTGTATTTGAATTATTTTCCAAGATACAGCTAAGGGTTGTATTTATATTTTTGACAATAACACAGCTTCTGGTTGTATTTGTATTATTTTCCAAGATACAGCTAAGGGTTGAATTTGTATTTTTGAAAATAAGACAGCTTGGGGGTGTATTTGTATTATTTTCCAAGATACAGCTAAGGGTTGTATTTGTATTTTAGAAAATAACGCAGCTTGGGGGTGTATTTGTATCATTTCCCAAGATACAGCTAAGGGTTGTATTTGTATTTTTGACAATAACAAAGCTTGGGGGTGTATTTGTATTATTTTCCAAGATACAGCTAATGTTTGTATTAGTATTTTTGACAATAACACAGTTTGGAGGTGTATTTGTATTATTTTCAAAGACACAGCTAAGGGTTGTATTTGTAGTTTTGAGAATAACACAGCTTTGGGGTGTATTTGTATTATTTTCCAAGATACAGCTAAGGCTTGTATTTGTGTTTTAAAAAATAACACAGCTTGTGTGTGTATTTGTATTATTTTCCAAGATACAGCTAAGGCTTGTATTTTTGTTTTTGAAAATAACTCAGCTTGGGCTTGTATTTGTATTATTTTCCAAGATACAGATAAGGGTTGTATTTTTATTTTAGAAAATAATGCAGCTTGGGGGTGTATTTGTATCATTTTACAAGATACAGCTAAGGGTTGTATTTGTATTTTTGACAATAACAAAGCTTGGGGTTGTATTTGTATTATTTTCCAAGATACAGCTAAGAGATGTATTTGTATTTTTGAAAATAACACAGCTTGGGGGTGTATTTGTATTATTATCCAAGATACAGCTAAGGGTTTTATATGTATTTTTGAAAATAACACAGTTTGTTGGTGTATTTGTATTATTTTCAAAGACACAGCTAAGGGTGGTATTTGTAGTTTTGAAAATAACACAGCTTAGGGGTGTATTTGTATTATTTTCCAAGATATAGCTAAGGGATGTATTTATATTTTTGAAAGTAACACAGCATGGTGGTGTATTTGTATTATTTTCCAAAATACAGCTAAGGGTTGTATTTGTATTTTTAAAAATAACACAGCTTGGGGGTGTATTTGTATTATTTTCTGAAATAAAGCTAACCGTTGTATTTGTATTTTTGAAAATAACACAGCTTGGTGGTGTTTTTGTATTATTTTCCAAGATACAGCTATCGGTTGTATTTGTATTTTTGAAAATAACACAGCTTCGGGGTGTATCTCTAGTATTTTCCAAGATACAGCTAAGGTTTGTATTTGTGTTTTTGAAAATAACACAGCTTGGTTGTGTATTTGCATTATTTTCGAAGATACAGCTAAGGGTTTTATTTGTATTTTTGAAAATAACACAGCTTGGGGGTGTATTTGTATTATTTTACAAGATACAGCTAAGGGTTGTATTTGTATTTTTGACAATAACAAAGCCTGGGGGTGTATTTGTATTATTTTCCAAGGTATAGCTAAGGTCTGTATTTGTATTTTTGAAAATAAGACAGCTTGGGGTGTATTTGTATTATTTTGCAAGAAACATCTAATGATTGTATTTCTGTTTTTTACACTAACACAGCTTGGGGGTGTATTTGTATTATTTTCCAAGATACAGCTAAGGATTGTATTTGTATTTTTGACAGTAACACAGCTTGGAGGTTTATTTGTATTATTTTCAAATACACAGCTAAGGGTTGTATTTGTAGTTTTGAAAATAACACAGCTTTGGTGTGTTTTTGTATTATTTTCCAAGATACAGCTAAGGGATGTACTTGTGTTTTTGAAAATAACACAACTTAGGGTTGTATTTGTATTATTTTCCGAGATACATCTAAGGGTTGTATTTGTATTTTTGAAAATAACACATCTTGCGGGTGTATTTATATTATTTTCCGAGATACAGCTAAGGGTTGTATTTGTATTTTTGAAAATAACACAGCTGGGGGTGTATCTGTATTATATTCCAAGATACAGCTGAAGATTTTATTTGTGTTTTGGAAAATAGCACAGCTTGGGTGTGTATTTGTATTATTTTCCAAGATAGAGCTAAGGGTTGTATTTGTATTTTTCAAAATAACAGAGCTTGGGGGTGTATTTGTATTATTTTCCAAGAAACAGCTATGGGTTTTATTTGAATTTTTGACAATAAAACAGCTTGTGTGTTTATTTGTATTATTTTCCAAGTTACAGCTAAGGGTTGTAATACACAGCTAAAACTGTCCGTGCTTTGAATGCTAGACAAGTTTTTCAGAATACACAGCTAAAATGGTCCCCGCTTTAAGTGCTAAAGCGGGGACCGTTATAGCTGTGTATTTTGAAAAATTTGTGTCCTCTTCAAAGAGAAAGCTAATTTTCCTGTGCCTTTGGTTTCGAGGGGAAATGGGAGTCCTCTTCAGTCAGCAGGGACGACACCTGAGTCCTTCGCAGTCCTCTTGTCTGCCTCTGAGAGTGAAATGAGAGTGGTCCCTGTCATCATGAGCCATGTCTGAAAGAATTATTCACATTCCCAACGAGAATAGACGGGTGAAATAGCGAAATGTGTGTCTTCCTTTGGAGCATGGACGGGTTCAAAGCCCACGTCATACCACTAAGTATTTTGCTGAACACGAGCAGTTGTGTGTGCGGCCTGTGTTTGGGTGATTTTTTGTGTCACGTGTGTGTGTGTGTGTGTGTGTGTGTGTCTGTGTGTGTCTGTGTGTGTGTGTCTGTAGTTCTGTCTCCATTCCTGAGCAGCAAATATTTTTTCGTCTTTTAGCATAACACTCAGAACTCTGGATGATGCCCAGCCCTCCTGAAAACACAATCCATGTATGGTTGAAGGAAATTTTCTTGGTGATGAGTGAGAGGTTGGTGACTGAAACCAGCTCATTTCCCATTGACCACTGAGGCCACATCTCTCAGGTGAGAAGCAAAGTGAGAATTTGAACCAGACACATTCTCCTTAGAGACATTGGGACAAAGACGGGTCCGATGGAATCTAATGTCTTTTTATGTTGACAACCATCCCGTCAAGCTGTCGTTAAGCCATTGAAGTGTCACATTGGGCTGTGGGAGGCGGTGCACCCTGTGAAATTACACGTCCGAAGATTTGGATTTGATTTCCAGCCCTCTGCCAGTCAGTCTGCCTGGCCCTTTCATGTGACAAGCTTTAGGCGAGTCCCTTTCTGTCTCTGTTTCCCGATTCCTTCACAGGGATTTAGGTGGGCCTTAAGGCCCACTGGGAAAAGATCCCTCTTCCAGCTCAGTGCCTGCTTTCTTGGTTTGGCTTGTCAATCTGGCCTTGAATACACCTTTGGGTTTGGATTGACTCTAATACCTCTCCTAGAAATTAACACACAAAACTGACAGCTGATTGACAAGATGAGGAGCAGTTTTCCAGAATTCAAATTGAACTTAATCCTTTCTTACTAAAAGAATGCTCAACTCAAGGGGACACAGATCACTCATTTTGACTTCATGAGCTATGGCAAGTAGAGACAACTTTTTGAAAATACACAGCTAAAACTGTCCGTGCTTTGAATGCTAGACAAGTTTTTCAGAATACACAGCTAAAACGGTCCCCGCTTTAAAGAACTTAAAGCGGGATCCGTTTTAGCTGTGTATTTTGAAAAAGTTGTGTGCTCTTCAAAGAGAAAGCTACTTTTGCTGTGCCTTTGGGTTCGAGGGGAAATGGGAGTCCTTTTCAGTCAGCAGGGACGACACCTGAGTCCTTTGCAGTCCTCTTGTCTGCCTCTGAGGGTGAAATGAGAGTGGTCCCTGTCATCATGAGCTATGTCTGAAAGAATTATTCACATTCCCTACGAGAATAGACGGGTGAAATAGCGAAAGGTGTGTCTTCCTTTGGAGCATGGACGGGTTCAAAGCCCACCTCATACTACTAAGTACTTTGCTGAACACGAGCAGTTGTGTGTGCGGCCTGTGTTTGGGTGTTTTTTGTGTCACGTGTGTGTGTCTGTGTGTGTGTCTGTGTGTGTCTGTGTGTGTGTGTCTGTATTTCTGTTTCCATTCCTGAGCAGCAAATCTTTTTTCCTCTTTTAGCATGTTACTCAGAACTGTGGATGAATCCCAGCACTCCTGAAAACACAATCCATGTATGGTTGAAGGAATTTTTCTTGGTGATGAGTGAGAGATTGGTGACTGAAACCAGCTCATTTCCCATTGACCACTGAGGCCACATCTCTCAGGTGAGAAGCAAAGTGAGAATTTGAACCAGGCACATTCTCCTTAGAGACAATGGGCCAAAGACCGGTCCGATGGAATCTAATGTCTTTTCATGTTGACATCCATCCCCTCAAGCTCTCCTTAAGCCATTGTTGTGTCATATTGGGCCTGGGGGAGGCGATGCACCTTGTGGAATTACACGTTCGAAGATTCGGATTTGATTTCCGGCCCTCTGCCAGTCATTCTGCCAGGAACTTTCATGTGACAAGCCTTAGGCGAGTCCCTTTCTGTCTCTGTTTCCAGATTTCTTCACAGGGATTTATGTGGGCCTTAAAACCGACTAAGAAAAGGTCCCTCTTCCAACTCAGTGCCTGCTTTCTTGGTTTGACTTGTCAATCGGGACTTGAATACACCTTTGGTTTTGGATTGAGTCTATTTCCTCTCCTAGAAATTTACACACAAACCTGACAGCTGATTGACAAGATGAGAAGCAGTTTTCCAGAATTCAAATTGAACTTAATCCTTTCTTACTAAAAGAATGCCCAACTCAAAGGGACACAGATCACTCGTTTTGACTTCATGAGCTATGGCAGGTAGAGACAACTTTTTGAAAATACACAGCTAAAACTGTCCGTGCTTTGAATGCTAGACATGTTTTTCGGAATACACAGCTAAAACGGTCCCGGTTCAAGGGCTAAAGCACTTAAAACGGGGACCGTTTTAGCTGTGTATTTTGTAAAAGTTGTGTGCTCTTCAAAGAGAAAGCTACTTTTGCTGTTCCTTTGGGTTCGACGGGAAATGGGAGTCCTCTTCAGTCAGCAGGGACGACACTTGAGTCCTTTGCAGTCCTCTTGTCTGCCTCTGAGGGTGAAATGAGAGTGGTCCCTGTCATCATGAGCCCTGTCTGAAGGAATTATTCACATTCCCTACGAGAATAGACGGGTGAAATAGCGAAAGATGTGTCTTCCTTTGGAGCATGGACGGGTTCAAAGCCCACCTCATACCACTAAGTATTTTGCTGAACACGAGCAGTTGTGTGTGCGGCCTCTGTTTGGGTGTTTTTTGTGTCATTTGTGTGTTTGTGTGTTTGTGTGTGTCTGTGTGTGTGTGTCTGTATTTCTGTCTCCATTCCTCAGCAGCAAATCTTTTTTCCTCTTTTAGCATGTTACTCAGAAATGTGGATGAATCCCAGCACTCCTGAAAACACAATCCATGTATGGTTGAAGGAGTTTTTCTTGGTGATGAGTCAGAGGTTGGTGACTGAAACCAGCTCATTTCCCATTGACCACTGAGGCCACATCTCTCAGGTGAGAAGAAAAGTGAGAATTTGAACCAGGCACATTCTCCCTAGAGACAATGGGCCAAAGACAGGTTCAATGGAATCGAATGTCTTTTCATGTTGACATCCATCCCGTCAACTCTCGTTAAGCCATTGAAGTGTCGCATTGGGCCTGGGGGAGGCGGTGCACCCTGTGAAATTACACGTCCGAATATTTGGATTTGATTTCCAGCCCTCTGCCAGTTAGTCTGCTAGGCACTTTAATGTGACAAGCCTTAGGAGAGTCCCTTTCTGTCTCTGTTTCCTGATTCCTTCACAGGGATTTATGTGGGCCTTAAGGCCCACTGGGAAAATATCCCTCTTCCAGCTCAGTGCGTGCTTTCTTGGTTTGACTTGTCAATCTGGACTTGAATACACCTTTGGTTTTAGATTGACTCTATTACCTCTCCTAGAAATTAACACACAAAACTGACAGCTGATTGACAGGATGAGAAGCAATTTTCCAGAATTCAAATTGAATTTAATCCTTTCTTACCAAAAGATTGCTCTCCTCAAAAGGACACAGATCACTCGTTTTGACTTCATGAGCTATGGCAGGTAGAGACAACTTTTTGAAAATACACAGCTAAAACTGTCCGTGCTTTGAATGCTAGACAAGTTTTTCAGAATACACAGCTAAAGCGGGGACAGTTTTAGCTGTGTATTTTGAAAAAGTTGTGTGCTCTTCAAAGAGAAAGCAACTTTTGCTGTGCCTTTGGGTTCGAGGGGAAATGGGAGTCCTCTTCAGTCAGCAGGGACGACACCTGAGTCCTTTGCAGTCCTCTTGTCTGCCGCTGAGGGTGAAAAGAGAGTGTTCCCTGTTATCATGAGCCATTTCTGAAAGAATTTTTCATATTCCCTACGAGAATAGACGGGTGAAATAGCGAAAGCTGTGTCTTCCTTTGGAGCATGGACGGGTTCAAAGCCCACCTCATACCACTAAGTATTTTGCTGAACACGAGCAGTTGTGTGTGCGGCCTGTGTTTGGGTGTTTTTGTGTCACTTGTGTGTGTGTGTGTATGTGTGTGTGTGTCTGTGTGTGTGTGTCTGTATTTCAGTCTCCATTCCTGAGCAGCAAATCTTTTTTCCTCTTTTAGCATGTTACTCAGAACTGTGGATGAAGCCCAGCACTCCTGAAAACACAATCCATGAATGGTTGAAGGAATTTTTCTTGGTGATGAGTGAGAGGTTGGTGACTGAAACCAGCTCATTTCCCATTGACCACCGAGGCCACGTATCTCAGGTGAGAAGCAAAGTGAGAATTTGAACCAGGCACATTCTCCTTAGAGACAATAGGCCAAAGACAGGTCCGATGGAATCTAATGTCTTTTCATGCTGAAATCCATCTTCTCAAGCTTTCTTTAAGCCATTGAAGTCTCATATTGTGCCTGGGGGAGGCGGTGCACCCTGTGAAATTACACGTCCGAAGATTTGGATTTGATTTCCAGTCCTCTGCCAATCAGTCTGCCAGGCACTTTCATGTGACAAGACTTAGGCCAGTCGCTTTATGTCTCTGTTTTCCGATTCCTTCACAGGGATTTAAGTGGGCCTTAAGGCCACTGGGAAAAGATCACTCTTCCAGCTCATGGCCTGCTTTCTTGGTTTGACTTGTCAATCTGGACTTGAATACACTTTGGTTTTGGATTGACTCTATTACCTCTCCTGGAAATTAACACACAAAACTGACAGCTGATTGACAAGATGAGAAGCAGTTTTCCAGAATTCAATTAGAACTTAATGCTTTCTTACTGAAAGAATGCTCAACTCAAGGGGACACAGATCACTCGTTTTGACTTCATGAGCTATGGCTGGTAGAGACAACTTTTTGAAAATACACAGCTAAAACTGTCCGTGCTTTGAATGCTAGACATGTTTTTCAGAATAGACAGCTAAAACGGTCCCCGCTTTAAGTGCTTTAGTACTTAAAGCGGGGACCGTTTAACTGTGTATTTTGAAAAAGTTGTGTGCTCTTCAAAGAGAAAGCTACCTTTGCTATGCCTTTGGGTTCGAGGGGAAATGGGAGTCCTCTTCAGTCAGCAGGGACGACACCTGAGTCCCATGCAGTCCTCTTGTCTACCTCTGAGGGTGAAATGAGAGTGGTCCCTGTCATCATGAGCCGTGTCTGAAAGAATTATTCACATTCCCTATGAGAATAGACTGGTGAAATAGCGAAAGGTGTGTCTTAATTTGGAGCATGGACGGGTTCAAAGCCCACCTCATACCACTAAGTATTTTGCTGATCACGAGCAGTTGTGTGTGCGGCCTGTGTTTGGGTGTTTTTTGTGTCAGGATTGTGTGTGTGTGTGTGTGTCTGTGTGTGTGTGTCTGTATTTCTGTCTCCACTCCTGAGCAGCAAATCATTTTTCCTCTTTTACCATGAAACTCAGAACTGTGGATGAAGCCCAGCACTCCTGAAAACACAATCCATGTACGGTTGAAGGAATTTTTCTTGGTGATGAGTGAGAGGCTGGTGACTGAAACCAGCTCATTTCCCATTGACTACTAAGGCCACATCTCTCAGGTGAGAAGCAAAGTGAGAATTTGAACCAGGCACATTCTCCTTAGAGACAATGGGCGAAAGACAGGTCCGATGGAATCTAATGTCTTTTCATGTTGACATCCATCCCGTCAAGTTCTCGTAAAGCCATTGAAGTGTCACATTGGGCCAGTGGGAGGCGGTGCACCCTGTCAAATTACACGTCCGGAGATATGGATTTGATTCCCAGCCCTCTGCCAGTCAGTCTGCCAGGCACTTTCATGTGACAAGCCTTAGGCGAGTTCCTTTCTGTCTCTGTTTCCCGATTCCTTCACAGGGATTTATGTGGGTCTTAAGGCCCACTGGGAAAAGATCCCTCTTCCAGCTCAGTGCCTGCTTTCTTGGTTTGACTTGTCAATCTGGACTTGAATACACCATTGGTTTTGGATTGACTCTATTACCTCTCCTAGAAATTAACACACAAAACTGAAAGCTGATTGACAAGATGAGAAGCAGTGTTCCAGAATTCAAATAGAACTTATTCCTTTCTTACTAAAAGAATGCTCAACTCAAGGGGACACAGATCACTCGTTTTGACTTCATGAGCTATGGCAGGTAGAGACAACTTTTTGAAAATACACAGCTAAAACTGTCCGTGCTTTGAATGCTAGACAAGTTTTTCAGAATACACAGCTAAGGCAGGGACTGTTTTAGCTGTGTATTTTGAAAAAGTTGTGTGCTCTTCAAAGAGAAAGCTACTTTTGCTGTGCCTTTGGGTTCGAGGGGAAATGGGAGTCCTACTCAGTCAGCAGGGACGACACCTGAGTCCTTTGCAGTCCTCTTGTCTGCCTCTGAGGGTGAAATGAGAGTGGTCCTAGTCATCATGATCCATGTCTGAAAGAATTATTCACATTCCCTACGAGAATAGACGGGTGAAATAGCGAAGATTGTGTCTTCCTTTGGAGCATGGACGGTTTCAAAGCCCACCTCATACCACTAAGTATTTTGCTGAACACGAGCAATTGTGTGTGCGGCCAGTGTTTGGGTGTTTTTTGTGTCACGTTTGTGTGTGTGTGTGTGTGTGTGTGTGACTGTGTTTGTGTGTCTATATTTCTGTCTCCATTCTTGAGCAGCAAATCTTTTTTCCTCTTTTAGCATGTCACTCAGAACTGTGGATGAATCCCAGCACTCCTGAAAACACAATCCATGTACGGTTGAAGGATTTTTTCTTGGTGATGAGTGAGAGGTTGGTGACTGAAACCAGCCCATTTCCCATTGACCACTGAGGCCACATCTCTCAGTTGAGAAGCAAAGTTAGAATTTGAACCAGGCACATTCTCCTTAGAGACAATGCGCCAAAGACAGGTACGATGGAATCTAATGTCTTTTCATGTTGACATCCATCCCGTCAAGCTCTCGTTAAGCCATTGAAGTGTCACATTGGGCCTGGGGGAGGCGGTGCACCCTGTGAAATTACAGGTCTGAAGATTTGGATTTGATTCCCAGCCCTCTGCCAGTCAGTCTGCCAGGCATTTTCATGTGACAAGTCTTAGGCGAGTCCCTTTCTGTCTCTTTTTCCCGATTCCTTCACAGGGATTTATGTGGGCCTTAAAGCCCACTGGGAAAAGATCCCTCTGCCAGCTCAGTGCCTGCTTTCTTGGTTTGACTTGTCAATCTGGACTTGAATACACCTTTGGTTTTGGATTGACTCTATTACCTTTCCTAGAAATTAACACACAAAATTGACAGCTGATTGACAAGATTAGAAGCAGTTTTCCAGAATTCAAATAGAACTTATTCCTTTCTTACTAAAAGAATGCTCAACTCAAGGGGACACAGATGACTTGTTTTGACTTCATGAGCTATGGCAGGTAGAGACAACTTTTTGAAAATACACAGCTAAAACTGTACGTGCTTTGAATGCTAGACAACTTTTTCAGAATACACAGCTAAGGCGAGGACTGTTTTAGCAGTGTATTTTGAAAAAGTTGTGTGCTCTTCAAAGAGAAAGCTACTTTTGCTGTGCCTTTGGGTTCGAGGGGAAATGGGAGTCCTATTCAGTCAGCAGGGACGACACCTGAGTCCCTTGCAGTCCTCTTGTCTGCCTCTGAGGGAGAAATGAGAGTGGTCCTAGTCATCATGATCCATGTCTGAAAGAATTATTCACATTCCCTACAAGAATAGACTGGTGAAATAGCGAAAGGTGTGTCTTCCTTTGGAGCATGGACGGGTTCAAAGCCCACCTCATACCACTAAGTATTTTGCTGAACACGAGCTGTTGTGTGCGGCCTGTGTTTGGTTGTTTTTTGTGTCACGTGTGTGTGTGTCTGTGTGTGTGTGTGTGTCTGTGTGTGTCTGTGTGTGTGTGTCTGTATTTCTGTCTCCATTCCTGAGCAGCAAATCTTTTTCCTCTTTTAGCATGTTACTCAGAACTGTGGATGAAGCCCAGCACTCCTGAAAACACAATCCAAGTATGGTTGAAGGAATTTTTCTTGGTGATGAGTGAGAGGTTGGTGACTGAATCCAGCTCATTTCCCATTGACCACTGAGGCCACATCTCTCAGGTGAGAAGCAAAGTGAGAATTTGAACCAGGCACATTCTCGTTAGAGACAATGGAACAAAGACAGGTCCGATGGAATCTAATGTCTTTTCATGTTGACATCCATCCCGTCAAGCTCTCGTTAAGCCGTTGAAGTGTCACATTGGGCCTGGGGGAGGCGGTGCACCCTGTGAAATTACACGTCCTAAGATTTGGATTTGATTTCCAGCCCTCTGCCAGTCAGTTTGCCAGGCACTTTCATGTGACAAGCCTTAGGCCAGTCCCTTTCTGTCTCTGTTTCCCGATTCCTTCACAGGGATTTAAGAGGGCCTTAATGCCCACTGGGAAAAGATCCCTCTTCCAGATCAGTGCCTGCTTTCTTTGTTTGACTTGTCAATCTGGACTTGAATACACCTTTGGTTTTTGATTGACTCTATTACCTCTCCTGGAAATTAACACACAAAACTGACAGCTGATTGCCAAGATGAGAAGCAGTTTTCCAGAATTCAAACTGAACTTAATCCTTTCTTACTAAAAGAATGCTCAACTCAAGGGGACACAGATCACTCGTTTTGACTTCATGAGCTATGGCAGGTAGAGACAACTTTTTGAAAATACACAGGTAAAACTGTCCGTGCTTTGAATGCTAGACCAGTTTTTCAGAATACACAGCCACAACGGTCTCCGCTTTAAAGCACTTAAAGCGGAGACTGTTTTAGCTGTGTGTTTTGAAAAAGTTGTGTGCTCTTCAAAGAGAAAGCTACTTTTGCTGTGCCTTTGGGTTCGAGGGGAAATGGGAGTCCTCTTCAGTTAGCAGGGACGACACCTTAGTCCTTTGCAGTCCTCTTGTGTGCCTCTGAGGGTGAAATGAGAGTGGTCCCTGTCATCATGTGCCATGTCTGAAAGAATTATTCACATTCCCTACAAGAATATACGGGAGAAATAGCGAAAGTTGTGTCTTCCTTTGGAGCATGGACGGGTTCAAAGCCCACCTCATACCACTATGTATTTTGCTGAACACGAGCAGTTGTGTGTGCGGCCTGTGTTTGGGTGTTTCTTGTGTCACGTTTGTGTGTGTGTGTGTGTGTGTGTGTGTGTGTGTGTGTGTCTGTATTTCTGTCTCCATACCTGAGCAGCAACTCTTTTTTCCTCTTTTAGCATGTTACTCAGAACTGTGGATGAAGCCCAGCACTCCTGAAAACACAATCCATGTATGGTTGAAGGAAATTTTCTTGGTGATGAGTGAGATGTTGGTGACTGAAACCAGCACATTTCCCATTGACCACAGAGGCCACATCTCTCAGGTGAGAAGCAAAGTGAGAATTTGAACCAGGCACATTCTCCTTAGAGACAATGGGCCAAAGACAGGTCCTATGGAATCTAATGTCTTTTCATGTGGACATCCATCACGTCAAGCTCTCGTTAAGCCATTGAAGTGTCACATTGGGCCTTGGGGAGGCGGTGCACCCTGTGAAATTACACGTCCGAAGATTTGGATTTTATTTCCAGCCCTCTGCCAGTCAGTCTGCCAGGCACTTTCATGTGACAAGCCTTAGGCGAGCCCCTTTCTGTCTCTGTTTCCCGATTCCTTCACAGGGATTTATGTGGGCCTTAAAGCCCACTGCGAAAAGATCCCTCTTGCAGCTCAGTGCCTGCTTTCTTGGTTTGACTTGTCAATCTGGACTTGAATACACCTATGGTTTTAGATTGACTCTATTATCTCTCCTAGAAATTAACACAAAAAACTGACAGGTGATTGACAACATGAGAATCCGTTTTCCAGAATTCAAATTGAACTTAATCCTTTCTTACTAAAAGAATACTCAACTCAAGGGGACACAGATCCCTCGTTTTGACTGCATGAGATATGGCAGGTAGAGACAACTTTTTGAAAATACACAGCTAAAACTGTCCGTGCTTTGAATGCTAGACAAGTTTTTCAGAATACACAGCTAAAACGGTCCCCGCTTTAAGTGATAAAGCACTGAAATTCGTGAACGTTTTAGCTGTGTATTTTGAAAAAGTTGTGTGCTCTTCAAAGAGAAAGCTACTTTTGCTGTGCCTTTGGGTTCGAGGGGAAATGGGAGTCCTCTTCAGTCAGTAGGGATGACACCTGAATCCTTTGCAGTCCTCTTGTCTGCCTCTGAGTGTGAAATGAGAGTGGTCCCTGTCATCATGAGCCATGTCTGAAAGAATTATTCACATTCCCTACGAGAATAGACGGGTGAAATAGCGAATGGTGTGTCTTCCTTTGGAGCATGGACGGGTTCAAAGCCCACCTCATACCACTAAGTATTTTGCAGAACATGAGCTGTTGTGTGTGCGGCCTGGGTTTTCGTGTTTTTTGTGTCACGTGTGTGTGTGTGTGTGTGTGTGTGTGTGTGTGTGTGTTTCTGTGTGTGTGTGTCTGTATTTCTGTCCCCATTCCTGAGCAGCAAATTTTTTTCCTCTTTTAGCATGTTACTCAGAAGTGTGGATGAAGCCCAGCACTCCTGAAAACACAATCCATGTATGGTTGAAGGAAATTTTCTTTGTGATTAGTGAGAGGTTGGTGACTGAAACCAGCTCATTTCCCATTGACCACTGAGGCCACGTCTCTCAGGTGAGAAGCAAAGTGAGAATTTGAACCAGGCACATTCTCCTTAGAAACAATGGGCCAAAAACTGGTCCGATGGAATCGAATGTCTTTTCATGTTGACATCCATCCCGTCAAGCTCTCGTTATGCCATTGAAGTTTCCCATTGGGCCTGGGCGAGGTGGTGCACCCTGTGACATTACACGTCCGAAGATTTGGATTTCATTTCCAGCCCTCTGCCAGTCAGTCTGCCAGGCACTTTCATGTGACAAGCCTTAGGCGAGTCCCTTTCTGTCTCTGTTTCCCGATTCCTTCACAGGGATTTATGTGGGCCATAAGGCCCACTAGGAAAAGATCCCTCTTGCAGCTCAGTGCCTGCTTTCTTGGTTTGACTTGTCAATCTGGACTTGAACACACCTTTGGTTTTGGATTGACTCTATTACCTCTCTCAGAAATTAACACACAAAACTGACAGCTGATTGACAAGATGAGAAGCAGTTTTCCAGAATTCAAATTGAACTTAATCCTTTCTTACTAAAAGAATGCTCAACTCAAGGGGACACAGATCACTCGTTTTGACTTCATGAGCTATGGCAGGTAGAGACAACTTTTTGAAAATACACAGCTAAAACTGTCTGTGTTTTGAATGCTAGACAAGTTTTTCAGAATACACAGATAAAGCGGGGACCGTTTTAGCTGTGTATTTGGAAAAAGTTGTGTGCTCTTTAAAGAGAAAGCTACTTTTGCTCTGCCTTTGGGTTTGAGGGGAAATGGGAGTACTATTCAGTCAGCAGGGAGGACACCTGACTCTTTGCAGTCCTCTTGTCTGCCTCTGAGGGTGAAATGAGAGTGGTCCCTGTCATCATGAGCCGTGTCTGAAAGAATTATTCACATTCCCTACGAGAATAGACGGGTGAAATTGCGAAAGGTGTGTCTTCCTTTGGAGCATGGACGGGTTCAAAGCCCACGTCATACCACTAAGTATTTTGGTGATCACGAGCAGTTGTGTGTGCGGCCTGTGTTTGGGTGTTTTTTGTGTCACGTGTGTGTGTGTGTGTGTGTCTGTGTGTGTGTGTCTGTATTTCTGTCTCCATTCCTGAGCAGCAAATCTTTTTTCCTCTTTTAGCATGTTACTCAGAACTGTGGATGAAGCCCAGCACTCCTGAAAACACAATTCATGTATGGTTGAAGGAATTTTTCTTGGTGATGAGTGAGAGGTTGGTGACTGAAACCAGCTCATTTCCCATTGAACACTGAGGCCACATCTCTCATGTGAGAAGCAAAGTGGGAATTTGAACCAGGCACCTTCTCCTTAGAGACAATGGGCCAAAGACAGGTCCGATAGAATCTAATGTCTTTTCATGTTGACATCCATCCCGTCAAGCTCTCGTTAAGCCATTGAAGTGTCACATTGGGCCTTGGGGAGGCGGTGCACCCTGTGAAATTACAGGTCCGAAGATTTGGATTTGATTTCCAGCCCTCTGCCAGTCAGTCTGCCAGGCACTTTCATGTGACAAGCCTTAGGCGAGTCCCTTTCTGTCTCTGTTTCCCGATTCCTTCACAGGAATTTATGTGGGCCTTAAGACCCACTGGGAAAAGATCCCTCTTCCAGCTCAGTGCTTGCTTTCTTGGTTTGACTTGTCAATCTGGACTTGAATACACCTTTGGTTTGGACTGACACTATTACCTCTCCTAGAAATTAACACACAAAACTGACAGCTTATTGACAAGATGAGATGCAGTTTTCCAGAATTCAAATTGAACTTAATCCTTTCTTACTAAAAGAATGCTCAACTCAAGGGGACACAGATCACTCGTTTTGACTTCATGAGCTATGGAAGGTAGAGACAACTTTTTGAAAATACACAGCTAAAATTGCCTGTGCTTTGAATGCTAGACAAGTTTTTCAGAATACACAGCTAAGACGGTCCCCGCTTTAAGGGCTTTAGGACTTAAAGCGGGGAACGTTTTAGCTGTGTATTTGGAAAAAGTTGTGTGCTCTTCAAAGAGAAAGCTACTTTTGCTTTGCCTTTGGGTTCGAGGGGAAATGGGAGTCCTCTTCAGTCAGCAGGGACAACACCTGAGTCCTTTGCAGTCCTCTTGTCTGCCTCTGAGAGAGAAATGAGAGTGGTCCCTGTCATCATGAGCCATGTCTGAAAGAATTATTCACATTCCCTACGAGAATTGACGGGTGAAATAGCGAAAGTTGTGTCTTCCTTTGGAGCATGGACGGATTCAAAGCCCACCTCATACCACTAAGTATTTTGCTGAACACGAGCAGTTGTGTGTGCGGCCTGTGTTTGGTTGTTTTTTTTTGTCACTTGTGTGTGTGTGTGTGTGTGTGTGTGTGTGTGTGTCCTTGTGTGTCTTTGTGTGTGTGTCTGTATTTCTGTCTCCATTCCTGAGCAGCAAATCATTTTTCCTCTTTTAGCATGTTACTCAGAAGTGTGGATGAAGCCCAGCACTCCTGAAAACACAATCCATGTATGGTTGAAGGAATTTTTCTTGCTGATGAGTGAGAGTTTGGTGACTGAAACCAGCTCATTTCCCCTTGACCACTGAGGACACATCTCTCAGGTGAGAATAAAGTGAGAATTTGACCCAGGCACATTCTCCTTAGAGACAATGGGCCAAAGACAGGTCCGATGGAATCGAATGTCTTTTCATGTTGACATCCATCCCGTCAAGCTCTCGTTAAGCCACTGAAGTGTCACATTGGGCCTGGGGGAGGCGGTGCACCCTGTGAATTTACACGATCGAAGATTTCGATTTGATTTCCAGCCCTCTGCCAGTCAGTCTGCCAGGCACTTTCATGTGACAAGCCTTAGGCCAGTCCCTTTCTGTCTATGTTTCCCGATTCCTTCACAGGGATTTATGTGGGCCTTAAGGCCCACTGGGAAAAGATCCCTCTTCCAGCTCAGTGCCTGCTTTCTTGGTTTGACTTGTCAATCTGGACTTGAATACACCTTTGGTTTTGGATTGACTCTATTACGTCTCCTAGAAATTAACACACAAAACTGACAGCTGATTGACAAGATGAGAAGCAGTTTTCCAGAATTCAAATAGAACTTAATCCTTTCTTACTAAAAGAATGCTCAACTGAAGGGGACACAGATCACTCGTTTGACTTCATGAGGTATGGCAGGTAGAGACAACTTTTTGAAAATACACAGCTAAAACTGTCCGTGCTTTGAATGCTAGACAAGGTTTTCAGAATACACAGCCAAAACGGTCCCCGCTTTAAAACACTTAAAGCGGGGTCCGTTTTAGCTGTGTATTTTGAAAAAGTTGTGTGCTCTTCAAAGAGAAAGCTACTTTTGCTGTGCCTTTGGGTTCGAGGGGAAATGGGAGTCCTCTTCAGTCAGCAGGGACGACAACTGAGTCCTTTGCAGTCCTCTTGTCTGCCTCTGAGGGTGAAATGAGAGTGGTCCCTGTCATCATGAGCAGTGTCTGAAAGAATTATTCACATTCCCTACGAGAATAGACGGGTGAAATAGCGAAAGGTGTGTCTTCCTTTGGAGCATGGACGGTTTCAAAGCCCACCTCATACCACTACGTATTTTGCTGAACACGAGCAGTTGTGTGTGCGGCCTGTGTTTGTGTGTTTTTTGTGTCACGTGTGTGTGTGTTTGTGTGTGTGTGTCTGTGAGTGTGTGTCTGTATTTCTGTCTCCATTCCTGAGCAGGAAATCTTTTTTCCTCTTTTAGCATGTTACTCAGAACTGTGGATGAAGCCCAGCACTCCTGAAAACACAATCCATGTATGGCTGAAGGAAATTTTCTTGGTGATGAGTGAGAGGTTGGTGACTGAAACCAGCTCATTTCCCATTGACTACTGAGGCCACATCTCTCAGGTGAGAAGCAAAGTGCGAATTTGAACCAGGCACATTCTCCTTAGAGACAATGGGCCAAAGACAGGTCCGATGGAATCTAATGTCTTTTCATATTGACATCCATCCCGTCAAGCTCTCGTTAAGCCATTGAAGTGTCACATTGGTCCTGGGGTAGGCGGTGCACCCTGTGAAATTACATGTCCGAAGATTTGGATTTGATTTCCAGCCCTCTGCCAGTCAGTCTGCCAGGCCCTTTCATGTGACAAGCCTTAGGCGAGTCCTTTCTGTCTCTGTTTCCCGATTCCTTCACAGGGATTTATGTGGGCCTTAAGGCCCACTGGGAAAAGATCCCTCTTCCAGCTCAGTGCCTGCTTTCTTGGTTTGACTTGTCAATCTGGACTTGAATACACCATTGGTTTTGGATTGACTCTATTACCTCTCCTAGAAATTAACACTCAAAACTGAAAGCTGATTGACAAGATGAGAAGCAGTGTTCCAGAATTCAAATAGAACTTATTCCTTTCTTACTAAAAGAATGCTCAACCCAAGGGGACACAGATCACTCGTTTTGACTTCATGAGCTATGGCAGGTAGAGACAACTTTTTGAAAATACACAGCTAAAACTGTCCGTGCTTTGAATGCTAGACAAGTTTTTCAGAATACACAGCTAAGGCAGGGACTGTTTTAGCTGGGTATTTTGAAAAAGTTGTGTGCTCTTCAAAGAGAAAGCTACTTTTGCTGTACCTTTGGGTTCGAGGGGAAATGGGAGTCCTATTCAGTCAGCAGGGACGACACCTGAGTCCTTTGCAGTCCTCTTGTCTGCCTCTGAGGGTGAAATGAGAGTGGTCCTAGTCATCATGATCCATGTCTGAAAGAATTATTCACATTCCCTACGAGAATAGACGGGTGAAATAGCGAAGATTGTGTCTTCCTTTGGAGCATGGACGGGTTCAAAGCCCACCTCATACCACTAAGTATTTTGCTAAACACGAGCAGTTGTGTGTGCGGCCTGTGTTTGTGTATTTTTTGTGTCACGTGTGTGTGTGTGTGTGTGTGTGTGTGTGTGTGTGTGTGTCTGTATTTCTGTCTGCATTCCTGAGCAGCAAATCTTTTTTCCTCTTTTAGCATGTTACTCAGAACTGTGGATGAAGCCCAGCACTCCTGAAAACACAATCCATGTATGGTTGAAGGAATTTTTCTTGGTGATGAGTGAGAGGTTGGTGACTGAAACCAGCTCATTTCCCATTGACCACTGAGGCCACATCTCTCAGGTGAGAAGCAAAGTGAGAATTTGAACCAAGCACATTATCCGGAGAGACAATGGTCCAAAGACAGGTCCGATGGAATCTAATGTCTTTTCATGTTGACATCCATCCCGTCAAGCTCTCGTTAAGCCATTGAAGTGTCACATTGGGCCTGGGGGAGGCTGTGTACCCTGTGAAATTACACGTCCGAAGATTTGGATTTGATTTCTAGCCCTCTACCAGTCAGTCTGCCAGGCACTTTCATGTGACAAGCCTTAGGCCAGTCCCTTTCTGTCTCTGTTTCCCCATTCCTTTACAGGGATTTATGTGGGCCTTAAGGCCCACTGGGAAAAGATCCCTCTTCCAGCTCAGTGCCTGCTTTCTTGGTTTGACTTGTCAATCTGGACTTGAATACACCTTTGGTTTCGGATTGACTCTATTACCTCTCCTAGAAATTAACACACAAAACTGACACCTGATTGACAAGATAAGAAGCAGTTTTCCAGAATTCAAATTGAACTTAATCCTTTCTTACTAAAAGAATGCTCAACTCAAGGGGACACAGATCACTCGTTTTGACTTCATGGGCTATGGCAGGTAGAAACAACTTTTTGAAAATACACAGCTAAAACTGTCCGTGCTTTGAATGCTAGACAAGTTTTTCAGAATACACAGCTAAGGCAGGGACTGTTTTAGCTGTGTATTTTGAAAAAGTTGTGTGCTCTTCAAAGGGAAAGCTACTTTTGCTGTTCCTTTGGGTTCGAGGGGAAATGGGAGTCCTCTTCAGTCAGCAGGGACGACACCTGAGTCCATTGCAGTCCTCTTGTTTGCCTCTGAGGGTGAAATGAGAGTGGTCCCTGTCATCATGAGCCATGTCTGAAAGAATTATTCACATTCCCTACGACAATAGACGGGTGAAATAGCGAAAGGTGTGTCTTCCTTTGGAGCGTGGACGGGTTCAAAGCCCACCTCATTCCACTAAGTATTTTGCTGATCACGAGCAGTTTTGTGTGCGGCCTGTGTTTGGGTGTTTTTTGTGTCACGTGTGTGTATGTGTGTGTGTGTGTGAGTGTGTGTGTGTCTGTGTGTGTGTGTCTGTATTTGTGTCTCCATTCCTTAGCAGCAAATCTTTTTTCCTCTTTTAGCATGTTACTCAGGACTGTGGATGAAGTCCAGTACTCCTGAAAACACAATCCATGTATGGTTGAAGGAATTTTTCTTGGTGATGAGTGAAAGGTTGGTGATTGAAACCAGCTCATTTCCCATTGACCACTGAGGCCACATCTCTCAGGTGAGAAGCAAAGTGAGAATTTGAACCAGACACATTCTCCTTAGAGACAATTGGGCAAAGACAGGTCCGATGGAATCGAATGTCTTTTCATGTTGACATCCATTTCGTCAAGCTCTCGTTAAGCCATTGAAGTGTCACATTTGGCCTGGGGGAGGCGGTGCACCCTGTGAAAATACAGGTCCGAAGATTTGGATTTGATTTCCAGCCCTCTGCCAGTCAGTCTGCCAGGCACTTTCATGTGACAGGCCTTAGGCCAGTCCCTTTCTGTCTCTTTTCCCGAATCCTTCACAGGGATTTATGTGGGCCTTAAGGCCCACTGGGAAAAGATCCCTCTTTCAGCTCAGTGCCTGCTTTCTTGGTTTGACTTGTCAATCTGGACTTGAATACACCTTTGGTTTTGGATTGACTCTATTACCTCTCCTAGAAATTAACACACAAATCTGACAGCTGATTGAGAAGATGAGAAGCAGTTTTCCAGAATTCAAGTTGAACTTAATCCTTTCTTACTAAAAGAATGCTCAGCTCAAGGGGACACAGATCACTCGTTTTGACTTCATGGGCTATGGCAGGTATAAACAACATTTTGAAAATACACAGCTAAAACTGTCCGTGCTTTGAATGCTAGACAAACTTTTCAGAATACACAGCAAAAATGGTCCCCGCTTTAAGGGCTAAAGCCCTTAATGCGGGGACCGTTTTAGCTGTGTATTTTGAAAAATTTGTGTGCTCTTCAAAGAGAAAGCTACTTTTGCTGTGCCTTTGGGTTCGAGGGAAAGTGGGAGTCCTCTTCAGTCAGCAGGGATGACACCTGAGTCCTTTGCAGTCCTCTTGTCTGCCTCTGAGGGTGAAATGAGAGTGGTCCCTGTCATCATGAGCCGTGTCTGAAAGAATTATTCACATTCCCTACGAGAATAGACGGGTGAAATAGCGAAAGGTGTGTCTTTCTTTGGAGCATGGACGGGTTCAAAGCCCACCTCATACCACTAAGTATTTTGCTGAACTCGAGCAGTTGTGTGTGCGGACTGTGTTTGTGTGTTTTTTGTGTCACGTGTGTGTGTGTGTGTGTTTGTGTCTGTGTTTGTGTGTCTGTATTTCTGTCTCCATTCCTGAGCAGCAAATCTTTTTTCCTCTTTTAGCATGTTACTCAGAACTGTGGATGAAGCCCAGCACTCCTGAAAACACTATCCATGTATGGTTGAAGGAATTTTTCTTGGTGATGAGTGAGATTTTGGTGACTGAAACCAGCTCATTTCCCATTGACCACTGAGGCCACATCTCTCAGGTGAGAAGCAAAGTGAGAATTTGAACCAGGCACATTCTCCTTAGAGACAATGGGCCAAAGACAGGTCCGATGGAATCTAATGTCTTTTCATGTTGACATCAATCCGGTCAAGCTCTCGTTAAGCCATTGAAGTGTCACATTGGGCCTGGGGGAGGCAGTGCACCCTGTGAAATTACACGTCCTAAGATTTGGATTTGATTTCCAGCCCTCTGCCTGTCAGTCTGCCAGGCACTTTCATGTGACAAGCCTTGGGCGAGTCCCTTTCTGTCTCTGTTTCCCGATTCCTTCACAGGGATTTATGTGGGCCTTAAGGCCCACTGGGAAAAGATCCCTCTTCCAGCTCAGTGCCTGCTTTCTTGGTTTGACTTGTCAATCTGGACTTGAATACACCTTTGGTTTTGGATTGACTCTATTACCTCTCCTAGAAATTAACACACAAAACTGACAGCTGATTGACAAGATTAGAAGCAGTTTTCCAGAATTCAAATAGAACTTAATCCTTTCTTACTAAAAGAATGCTCAACTCATGGGGACACAGATCACTCGTTTTGACTTCATGAGCTATGGCAGGTAGAGACAACTTTTTGAAAATACACAGCTAAAACTGTCCGTGCTTTGAATGCTAGACATGTTTTTCAGAATACACAGCTAAAACGGTCTTTTTTTTTTTTTTGAGACTGAATCTTGCTCTGTCACCTAGGCTAGAGTGCTGTTGCATGATAGCTCACTGCAACCTCTGCCTCATGGGTTCAAGGGATTCTCCTGCCTCAGCCTCCCAAATATCTGTGATTATAGGCACCTGCCACCACACCCAGCTAATTTTTGTATTTTTCATATAGATCGGGTTTCTTTTTTTCTTTTTCTTTGAGACGGAGTTTCTCTCTTGTTACCCATGCTTGAGTGCAGTGTCATGATCTCAGCTCAGCACAACCTCTGCCTCCTGGGTTCAGGCAAATGTCCTTCCTCTGCCTCCCGAGTAGCTGTGATTACAGGCATGCGCCACCATGCTTAGCTAATTTTTTGTATTTTAGGTAGAGACTGGGTTTCACCATGTTGACCAGGATGGCCTCGATCTCTTGACTTTGTGATCCGCCTGCCTTAGTTTCCCAAAGTGCTGGGATTACAGCCTTGAGCCACCGTGCCCGGCCCAGAGATGGGGTTTCACCATATTGGCCTGTCTGGTCTTGAACTGACCTAGTGATCTGCCCACCTTGGCCTCTGATAGTGCTGGGATTGCAGGCATGGGCCACCACGCCTTGTACCTAATTCCTATTCACTGGTCGTGGATGGGAGCTATGGAATCTCTTCCTACAAAACATCCTGGCCACATCAGAATGTGAGAGTTAAGTTTTCTAAGAGATGGTTCCTCTGTTTGTGCTCCACACCCAAATAATCGATCTTACTTCACTGTCAGACAACTTCCAGGTATTACAGTGGCTGTAGTCTAGCTGGAAAAATGCTGAAGTAGACCCCCGGGACTCTCTTGACTCAGCCACTAACAACTTAGTGTGGCCCTGGGAAACAAAGAAGCTGGAGCAACCACGCCTGCAATCCCAGCACTTTGGGAGGTCGAGGTGGGAGGATTGCTTGAGCCCAGGAGTTTGACAGCAGCCTGGGCAACATAGCAAGACCCCATCTCTACAAAAAAAAAAAAAAAATCAAAAAATTATTGCGGTGTGGTGGTGTCACCCTGTAGTCCCAGCTATTCAGGAGGCTAAAGTGGGAGGATCACTTGAGTCCCAGAGGTCAAGACTACAGTGAGCCAAGATCATGCCACTGCCCTCAAGCTTGGGCTTCAAAGTGAGACACTGTCTCAGGAGGAAAAAAACAAAACCAAACAAAACAAAAAAACTGGAGCTTTTGTTTTCTCATTTGTTAAAGGTAGACGATATTATCTCCTTCATGGAATTACTGTGAGGATGGAAGTACAATTTTTTTCCCCTTTCCTTTTAGAAATACAATGAGATAGGCATAGTGGCCAGGTGAGGTGGCTCATGCCTGTAATCCCAGCACTTTGGGAGCCTGAAGCAGGTGGATCACCTGAGGTCAGGAGTTCAAGACCATCCTGGCCACCATGGTGAAACCCTGACTCCACTAAAATTACAAAAATTAGCCTAGCGTGGTGGCACGTGACTACAATCGCAGCTACTCAGGAAGCTGAGGCAGGAGAATGGCTTGAACCTGGGAGGTGGAGGGTGTAGTGAGCAGAGATCATCCCATGGCACTCCAGTCTGGATGACAGAGTGAGAGTCCATCTCAAAAAAAAAAATGCCAGATGTGGTGGCTCATACCTGTAAACCCAGCACTTTGGGAGGCAGAGGAAGGTGGATCACCTGACGTCAGGAGTTCAAGACCAGCCTGACCAACATGCAGAAACCCCATCTCTAATAAACATATAAAATTCGCCAAGCATGGTGGCACATGCCTGTAATCCCAACTATTTGGGAGGCTGAGGCAGGAGAATCGCTTGAACCTGGGAAGTGGAGGTTGCAGTGAGCCAAGATTGCACTCCTGCATGGACGAGAAGAAGGAAACTGTGTCTCAAAAACAATAATTAGATAGGCATAGTGCACAAGATAATGTCAGGTGACACGTGCACTACCACTTAGTACCACTGTGAGTCCGGACAGATGACATAGGTCTCCGTGCCTCAGTTTTTCTACCTGTCAAATAGGAACCATATGAGGATGTACTCGTAAGATGATGCTCAAGGCTAAATAATGTAATCCATGAACGTGCCTAGACCAGCACCTCCTGCATTTTAAATACTCTTCCCTTTTGGCTGCTGTTGCTACTATTTTACTAACTGGGTTGATTTCTAGCCTGCAAAAAAAGGATCACAAGTTTGTGAACAAGACCATTATTCCTTACCAAATTATTCATAACCCCAATTTTTCTTTTTCTTTTTTTTTTTTTTGTTTGTGTTTTTGGAAACAGAGTCTCACTCCCACTCCCAGGCTCAAGTGATTCTCCTGCTCAGTCTCATGAGTAACTGGGATTAAAGGTACCCACAACTAGGCCCAGCTAATTTTTGTATTTTTAGTACAGATGGGGTTTCACCATGTTGGCCAGGCTGATCTCAAACTCCTGACCTCACGTAATCCATCCACCTCGGCCTCCCAAAGTGCTGGGATTATAGGCGTGTGCCACCCCACCAGCCCATAACCCCAGTTTCTTTTTACCAACTTAGATTATGGAACTTGGCATGATACCCAGATTCCCATAATGCAAATTGTCCTCCCCAATTATAACTACCAGTTTTTTTTCATCTAAGAAAAACAAAACAAAAATTGAAATGCTGGTCATTTTTGTGGACAAAAAGATAAGTATGACCGGGGTAGTGGCTCATGCCTGTAATTCCAGCACTTTGAGAGGCTGAGGCGGGAACATCACTTGAAGCCAGAAGTTCGAGACCAGCCTGACCAACACGGTGAATCCCCCTCTCTACTAAAACTACAAAAATGAGCCAGGTGGGCTGGTGTGCGCCTGCAGTCCCAGCTACTCAGGAGGCTGAGGCAGGAGAATCACTTAACCCAGGAGGCAGAGGTTGCAGTGAAAAGAGATCATGCCACTGCAGTCCAGCTTGGGCAACAAGATCAGAACTCCATCTCAAAAAACAAACAAAAAAAAGTAATGCGACTGCTATTTTCTGGTTATAATCACAGAGTTCATGTAGAAAAGCTAAGCAATGTGAAAAAATACAGAGTTAAAGTTTTTAAAAATTACCCCAAATTGGATCAGCAAACTTTTTTTTTTTTCCCTCTTGAGACGGACTAGGTCTTGCTGCTGCCCAAGCTGGTGTACAGTGACACAATCACAGATGACTGCAGCCTCGACCTCCTGGACTGGCTCTGTGCTCCTGCCTCCCAAGGAGCTGGGACTACAGGTGCATATTCCTATACCCAGCTAATTTTTTTTTAATTGGTTTTGTAGAGGTGAAGTCTCACTATGTTGCTCAGGCTGGTCTCGAACTCTGGCCTCAAGTAATCCTCCCGCTTCAGCCTTCCAAAGTGCTGGAATTACAAGCATGACCTTATTTGGAGACTGGGTCATTACAGAGGTCATCAAGTTAAAATGGGTCATGAAGGTGGGGCCCTGATGCTATATAACTGTTGTCCTTACTAAAAGAAAAATTTGTTGCCTGTGAAAGAAAAAGAAAGAATAAAATATTTTTTCCTGAGACAGGGTCTTGCTCTGTCACCCAGGCTGGAGTGAAGTGGTGTGATCTCAGCTCACTGCAGCCTCATCCTCCCTGACTCAAGCAATCCTCCAACCTCAGCCTCCTGAGTAGCTTGGGAACACAGGTACATGCAACCATGCCTGGCTTTTTTTTTTTTTTCCCCGAGATGGATTCTTGCTCTTTCCTCCAGTCTGGAGTGCAGTGGTGCAATCTCAGCTCACTGCAACCTCCACCTCTGGGTTCAAGCAGTTCTCCTGCCTCAGCCTCCTGAGTAGCTAGGATGGCAGGCGTGCACCACCACAGCCAGCTAATTTTTATATTTTTAGTAGAGATGGGGTTTCACCATGTTGGCTATGCTGGTCTCAAACTCCTGACCTCTTGATCTGCCAACCTCAGCCTCCCAAAGTGCTAGGATTACAGGTGTGAGCCACCACTCCCGGCTGTATTGTTTTTAGTACAGGTGGGGTTTCATCCTGTTGGCCTGGCTGGTATTGAACTCCTGACCTGAAGTTATCCTCTCACTCATGCTCCCAAAGTACAGGGATTACAGACATGAGCCACGGCATCTGGCCTGAGACAACAAATTTGTCTTATTCTAAGCCACTTAGTTGGTGGCACTTTGTTACAGCATCCCCAGCAAAGTTATATCCAACGAATAATCCATTTCATTGTTGTTGTTGTTGTTGTCGTTGTTGTTGTTGTTGTGGTTGTTGTTGTTTTTGAGACGGAGTTTCGCTCTTGTTACCCAGGCTGGAGTGCAATGGCACGATCTCGGCTCACCGCAACCTCCGCCTCCTGGGTTCAGGCAATTCTCCTGCCTCAGCCTCCTGAGTAGCTGGAATTAAAGGCACGCACCACCATGCCCAGCTTATTTTTTGTATTTTTAGTAGAGACGGGATTTCACCATGTTGACCAGGATGGTCTCCATCTCTTGACCTCGTGATCCACCCGCCTCGGCCTCCCAAAGTGCTGGGATTACAGGCTTGAGCCACCATGCCCGGCCATTGTTGTTGTTTTTAAGGGAAAAAAAAAAGGAAAGAAAGAAAGAAAAAAGAATAATTAAAAAGAATGAAGGAGAGGAAGAAAGAGGAAGAGGGAGAGAGAACGGGAGTGTTGCTTTATTGCCCAGGCTAGAATGCAGTCTAAAAACGGGTATTGAAACGTCTTTTATGCCAGTAGTTTTGCTTAATAATGGAGACAGGAAAAAAATGAGGAAAGAAAATAACAAACAAGCAGCCAACCAATAATTCATTTAAACATGTAAGTAGGTATGATGTGGTACTGATAAGAGTGTATATTTTGTGTATTTAAAATGGAGAGTTCTATAAATGTTTATTAAGTTTACTTGTTCCGGATGTGAGTTCAAGTCCTGGATATCCTTGTTAATTTTCTGTCTCGTTGATCTGTCTAATATTGATGTTGAAGTCTCCCCCTATTATTGTGTGGGAGTCTGTCTCTTTATAAGTCTTACGTAATCTGGGTGTTCCTGTATTGGGTGCGTATATATGTAGGACCGTTAGCTCTTCTCGTTGCATTGATCCTTTGACCATTATGTAATGTCCTCCTTTGCCTCTTTTGATCTTTGTTGCTTTAAAGTTTACTTTATCAGAGGCGAGAATTGCAACTCCTGCTTTTTATTAATTAACTTATTTTTGCTCTCAAGTTGGTTGGTAAATCTTTCTTTCTCCATCCATTTATGTTGAGTCTTTGTGTATCCCTGCATGTGAGATGGGTCTGGATGCAGCATACCGATGGATTTTGCATTTCATTGTTAAAGGACACAGAAGCTCATGCTCTCTGTCATTCACGAATGTGTAATTAGGTTTTGGCCAGGAGCAGAGGCTCACACCTGTAATCCCAGGACTTTGGAAGGCTGAGATGGGAGGATCACTTGAAGCTCAGAGTTTGAGGCCAGCCTGGCCAACATGGTGAGACCCCATCTCCACACACACACACAAATATTAGTTGGGCATGGTAGCATTCACCTGTAATCCCAGCTACTCAGGAGGCTAAGGTGGGAGGACTGCTTGATCCTGGGAGTAAGAGGCTGCAGTGGGCTATGATTATACCACTGCACTGTAGGCTGAACAACACAGGAAGTCCCTATCTATCTCTTAAAAAAGAAAAAAAAAAAAGAAAAAAAAAAAAAAGGGCTGGAGTTTGAGTTTGTGTTTTTGTTGTTGTTACTGTTGTTGTTGTTGTCGTCGTCTTTTTTTTTAGTCGGAGTTTCGCTCTTGTTACCCAGGCTGTAGTGCAATGGCACGATCTCGGCTGACCGCAACGTCCGCCTCCTGGGTTCAGGCAATTGTCCTGCCTCAGCCTCCTGAGTAGCTGGGATTACAGGCATGTGCCACCATGTCCAGCTATTTTTTTATATTTTTTAGTAGAGACGGGTTTTCACCATGTTGACCTGGATGGTCTCAGTCTCTTGACCTCGTGATCCACCCGCCTTGGCTTCCCAAAGTGCTGGGGTTATAGGCGTGAGCCACTGGGCCCAGCCTCGTTACTGTTGTTTTTTGAGATGGAGTGTCATGCTCTGCCCGGGCTGGAGTGCGGTGGTTCAATCTCAGCTCATTGCAACTCCACCTCCTGTGTTCAAGTGATTCTCCCACCTCAGCCTCCCAAGTAGCTGGGATTACAGGTGTGCACCCCCACACCTGGCTCATTTTTATATTTTCAGTAGAGATGGGATTTCACCATGTTGGCCAGGCTGGTCTCAAACTCATGACCTCAGGAGATCCACCGGCCTCGGCCTCCCAAAGTGATGGGATTACAGGTGTGGGTCACTGCGTTCAGTCGATTTAGTGTTTTGGCTGGGTTGGGTCTGGCAGGTGTGTGGTTAATAAACCAGGTCTAAATATTTCCAGGCTACTGGTGGGTCAGGCATGCACTGACAGCAATGTTGTGGATGGTGATACTGGCTGTGAACATGGAAGAAAACAAGGTCTGGTCTCCTTTTTTCACCCAGACGGTGTCGACGAGCTGACCTAGGAGATAACAGGACAGGTACATGAGACTCCGTGTACATCCTGGGAAAGGCGGTGGCAACTGCTTGGGACCCCAGCCCACCTGGCCAGTGGCTCTTCCATGTTCCTTACAGCTTTTGAGAGGTTCGCTATTCAAAGGAGGATGAATCAAGGAAAGTACAGGGCTGGGGCACAATTTTGTTAAACATGACAAGGAATATGCCTTGGTTCAAGAAAACCCATGGCTCAGCACGGTGGTTTACACCTGTAATCTCAGCACTTCAGAAGGTGGAGGTGAGAAGATCACCAGAGGTCAGGAGTTCGAGGCCATCACTGCCAACATAGAAACCCCATCTCTACTAAAAATACAGAAATTAGCCAGGTGTGGTGGCACATGCCTGTAGTCCCAGCTACTCAAGAGGCTGAGGCCTGAGAATCCCGGGAGGTGGAGGTTGCAGTGAGCCGAGACCACACCATTGTACTCCAGCCTGGGTGACAGAGTGAGACTCCATCTAAAAAATAAAATGAGAAAATCCGATCCTTCTGCCACACATGGGGGTGCATGCCTGTAATCCCAGCACTTTGGGAGGCTGAGGTGGGCACATCACTTGAGGTCAGGAGTTCAAGATCAGCCTAGCTAACATGGCAAAACCTTGGCTCTACTAAAAATACAAAAATGAACCGGGTATGGATGCATGTGCCTGTAATCCCAGCTAATTGGGAGACCGAGGCAGGAGAATCACTTGAACCCGGGAGGTGTAAGTTGCAGTTAGATGAGATTACACCACTGCACTCCAGCCTGAGGGACATTGCAAGACTCCACCAAAAAAAAAAAAAAAAACAATCAGAGAAGACCAAGATACCTGCAGATAATGCACTGTGTCACTTTCCCTGTGCATTTTTCCTGCCTCTTGGTAGACAGCTCCTAACATCACCATGAGATCCTGGTGAAGGAGGTGTGGATACTGGGGTTGCTACAGTTTATTGAACCGTTTTTTCTCCCAGAGATGCTAATCTTCTGTCAGATTCCTTTGAGTGTTTTTCTGATCCCTGCTGTGGGCAGTTTACCCTCAGGGCACTTCTCCATGGAGCCACCAGCTGGCGCCATTGCTGCATAAGTGAAACTGACTCAAGTTTAGAAAGTAGTGTTCCATTGTCTTTGAGCTGGGTGGGGTGGGTCAAACCTGTAATCCCAGTACTTAGGGAGGCTGAGACGGGTAGTTCACTTGAGGCCAGTAGTTCGAGACCAGCCTGGCAACATGGTGAAACCCTATATGGTGAAACCCTAATTTTTATACTAAAAATATAAAAATTAGCCAGGCATAATGATTCACGCCTATAATCCCAGCTACTCGGGAGGCTGAGACAGCATTGGTTGGGAAGCAGAGGTTGCAGTGAGCCAAGATCGGGACACTGCCCTTTAGCCTGGGTAACAAAGCGAGACCCCAGTTTTTTTAAAAAAACAGTATTCCTAAGGACTGAGAGGGGAAACTGAGGCATGCAGACTGGAGTTGGGGTGGGGCTTGGGCTTGGCAAGAGAATGGGTTCAAGTAACATGTGAAGGACTCTCAGAAAGTCACAGCAACTTAAAAATCATTTATTCTATCTCCCACTTCCACATTTTCCAGATATAGAAACCAAAGCTGAGAGCGGGAGATAACTATCCCAAAAGCACCATGTCGGTGGGGAACCGGGTTGCCAGAGAAAACACAGGACATCCAGTGAAGTGTGAGTTTTGGACTCTTCGTGTATGTCTCAAATAATGCACGAGACTTAAACTAAAACCTTATTTACTCTTTGTCTTCGAAGGTAACTGTGCATCTGTATGATGCTTTGCTAAGTCTGACAACCCTCATGAGGGTAAAATGAAGATTAGGGAAATAATTAAATGTAATAAGCAAACATGCAAAATAAAGACAACTCTGTTCCCATTGTACAGACAAGAGAATTGCACATTAGGGAGGTGGCTTGCCCCAAGGCCACACTCACAAGCGTCAGAGTCAGGATTTGAACCTGGTCCTGATTCCAGAGGTCCCAATTTCACTGTTGTGGCCAGGAACATCTCATAGTCCGCCATGTGCGTGCATGTTCTGTCTTGAATATAACCCTCTCCCCATCGTGTAAGTGGACCATTCCCCTCCCTGACATTGAAGAACCCCATATTCAGCAGGTGCCTCCTGACCCAGCAGACCCCCATGAGCCCAGATCCCTGAGACCTGGTGGCTGCCATTATGACATTCCCCGACTGCATCTTAGGACCCAAGTCTGACCCCCTGCGGGATCTGCAGCTGTGTTACAGGAAAGGGGACCCGATCCAGACCCCAAGGGAGGGTTCTTGAATCTCGTGCAAGAAACAACTCGGGGTGAGTACATAAAGTGAAAACACATTTTTTTTTGTTTGTTTGGTTGGTGGTTTTTTTTTGTTTGTTTGTTTTTCAGATGGAGTCTCACTCTGTTGCCCAGGCTAGATAGAGGGCAGTGGTGTGATCTTGGCTCACTACAACCTACTCATCTGGGGTTCAAGTGATTTTTCTGCTTCAGTCTCCTAAGTAGCTGGGATCACAGGTGCTTGCCACCACACCTGGCTAATTTTTATATTTTTAGTAGAGATGGGGTTTCACCATGTTGGCCAGGCTGCTCTCAAACTCTTGACCTCAGGTGATCCGCCTCCCTCAGCCTCCCAAAGTGCTGGGGTTACAGGTGTGAGCCACAGAGCAAGTTTATGCTTTCCTAGACAAGCAAGTTTTTTAGGAAAGTAAAGATAGAATGGTTACTCCATAGAGCAGCCCAGAGGGCACTGGTGCCCATCTTTAGGGTTATTTCTTCATGACATGCTGAATGGAGGGGGGTAGATTATTCATGACTCCCCTTTTTTAGATCATACAGGGCAACTTTCTGATGTTGCCATGGCATTTGTAAACTGTCAAGGCACTGGTGGCAATGTGGCAGTGAGGACGACCAGAGGTCACTCTCCTGGCCATCTTGGTTTTGATGGGTTTTGGATTGGCTTCTTTACTGCAGCCTGTTTTATCGACAAGGTCTCTGTGACCTGTATCTTGTGCTGACCTCCTATGTCATCCTGTGACTTAGAATGCCTTCCCCGCCTGGGAACGCAGCCCAGTAGGTCTCAGCCTCCTTTTACCCATCTCCTATTCAAGATGCAGTTGCTGTGGTTCACACACCTCTGGCAGCTGGGCTCCTTGGGATCTCCTGACATTCTGTGCCCTCTGTGCCCTCCTCCCTCACTGCCATCGCTGTCTTCCTGAGCCGCCTCCTTCTGAATTTCTTCATCACCAAGAAGAGGAATCGCTGTTAGGTTTGGCTTTTGGGAAAGGGATGGACCAGGCAGGCAGTAGGGAGGGAGACACAGGCCCTGGCATGGGCGATGGGGAGGGGAGAGCTGAGTGGGAGCCGGTGGGTCTGTCTTTGTTCTCGTCTCTGTGAGTTGCCCATTGTGCAGATCTGCCCCGCTCCTTCCCCATCGCAATGGATGGGGACTCCTCTCTCTAGTGTTCAGGCCCCGGGCCCTGGGTCAGATCAATGTCTTTTTCTCCTGCACTCCGTTAGTCAGAAGATTTGCTTGGCATCACCTTGAAAATGCATCCAGAAGCAAGGCCCTGGCTCACTCCCTACTTCTGTCCCAGCCTCTCTGCCCTTCCAGCCACAGGAGACCTGTGTGAGCTGAATCCATTGCACCCTCCTCTGCTCAGACCCACAGCGGCCCCATTTTTCTCGATCTGAGCCAAAGGCCCCAGAGTGGCCCACCAGGCTCACCCTGGGCTGCCTCATTGCCTCCAGCCTCACCTTCCACCAGTCTCCCTCCGTTTTCCACCTACCATTCTTCCCCATCCTCACACCTGCCTGATGTTCACACATCCCTCCAGGCATCTGCTTTAGCTGTTCCCTCCACCTGGACCACCCTCCTTCCAGAAGACCATTGTCCCCTCCAGCACCCCCTGCAGTCAGGGCTGCCTCCCTCACCACCATCCAGCAAGGACATGGCCCGCCCATCCCTCTCCTCCCAGCAGCTCCCTTCCTTGGCCTGTCCTGGGTTTGTTTTTGCTTTTCCCCAGCACTTCGCACTTCCTAAAGGGCCCTGCAGGAGGCTCCTGGCAGGGGCCGATGGCCTCGCTCTCCTTAGACTGGAAGCTCCACAGCAGCACGGGCCACTCCCTGTGGCAGACTCAGTATCTAGTTAGTGCTCCTCATGCAGAAGGTGCTGGATCAGTGTTTGAGAACTACAGAAGATAGGAGGGTGGAGAGAAGGGAGGGAGAGATGAAGGGAAGAAAGGAGGGAGGGGAGAAAGGAGAGGAGGGGAGGAGTGAAGAGGAGGGAGGCAAGGACACATAGGAAAGGGGAGGACAGATGGAGGGAAGGAAAGAGTTGAAGGAGGAAGAGAAGGAAGGAGGGAGAGAAGGAAGAGGGGGGAGGGAGGAAAGGAAAAAAGGGAAGAAAGAAAGGGCGGGAGAGCAGAAGAAAGTAGTAGGGAAGAAAGGAAAGAAAGGCGGGAGAGAGGGAGGGAGGCAAGGGGCATGAAGGGAAGGAGTTTATTTCCTCTCTAGGCCCAGCTGTCCCAATGTCCATCTGTCACTTGGACTGTTTCTCCAGCCTCCTGCGTGGCCTCCTTCAGGCATGGTGGCTCACACCTGTAATCCCAGCACTTTGGGAGGTGGAGGCAGGCGGATCACCTGAGATCAGGAGTTCAAAAGCAGCCTGGCCAACATGGCAAAATGCTATTTCTATTAAAAACTACAAAGATTAGCTAAGCATGGTGGCAGGCACCTATCATCTCAGCTACTCCAGAATCTCAGGCAGGAGAACCGCTTGAACACAGGAGGCGGAGGTTGCAGTGAGCTGAGATTGCATCACTACACTCCAGCCTGGTAAGAGCAAGACTCCATCTCAAAAAATAAAAATCCTTCTCCAGGCAGCTGCCTTCTGATGATGCCCCCCTCACCCAGTGAAGCACGGGAGACCCCAAATTCCTGCCTGACCCGAAAGTGCCAAGTGACCCTGCCCACGCACTCCTCTGGCCGCACTGTGTCCTCTGAGTCATGCTGTTCCCTGTCTCAAAGCCTCCCCTCCCTCTTCCCAGCCCCATCCTCTGCCTTCCTGGTGTCCACCTCCTGGTCATTTTATGTGTAGCTCAGGCTGTAATCCCAGCACTTTAGGAGGCCTAGGGCAGAGGATCACTTGAGCTCAAGAGCTTGAGGCCAGCCAGAGCAACATAGTGAGATCCCCCCCCCCAAACCCCACCAAAAATGTGAAAGGAAGAAAAAAAGATGTAGCTCAGGCATTACTCACCCCCAGGTAGCCTTTCTGATAGTGGCATCCACAGGTGGGCTCAGGGGCAGCCTCTGTTCTCTGGGCATCAGAAACTGCCTCCCCGGGGAAACGCTCCTGGGTCAGCTCCTGCAGGAGTCCAGACACAGGATAACGGTGGATGGATCAGGACTGAGGGTCAGAGATGCAGAGAGGCAGGCAGCTTTGGGACACACTTGGTGAGATCAGTGGGATTTTCTGCAGGGTGACTGTCAGGGTGCAGGGGATAATTCTGGACCAGCCGTGTCTTCATCTCTCTCTCCCCTCCAATCCCAGGAGAGCAAATGAGGCAGAAGGACTTGAGGGCCCGGCTCACCAGCTCCATCCTCAGGAACTTGAGGACTATCAAGTTCCATGGCTGGTGAGGTCTGCTGTTCTGAGAGTTCCAGGCTTTTACCGATGTGGGGAGGAGGGTTCAGGTGCAGGTGGGCTGCAGAGGTAGAATCCAGGGTCTGAGTGGCTTTCCTGCTGCTGGCCGGCAGTTGTCCACAGCCAACCTGTCACTGACATGATCCTTGTGCTGCCATTCTGTCATTTATTTCCGACGGCTGGCAGAACACTCTTCCTGAAGCACAGCTTTCAGAAGAATTTGAACATGTCGATGCATAGGCCAGATGCAGTGACTCATGCCTGCCATCCCAGCTCTTTGGGAGGCTGAGGTGGCTTGAACCCGGGTGGTGGAGATTGTAGTGAGCCGAGATTGTACCACTTCACTCCAGCCTGGGTGACACAGCAAGACTTTGTCTCAAAAACAAAACAAAACACTAAAGAAAAGGACCATAAATGGGACCAACACATAGAGCCCTCCCGTGCTGCTCTCCCCAGGAGTCCCCAGGCTCAGCCCTCATGTCTATCACCTTCACAGAGAGGCCTTTCCTGACCACCTTCTCCACCATCACAGTGCCCCTGCTCGTGCTAGTGCACTCTACACCTGCACCTGATTTCTCTTTACTTTTTTATTTTGGGAGAGAGTCTTGCTCTGTTCCCCAGGCTGGAGTGCAGTGACGCAATGTCAGCTCACTGCAACCTCCGCCTCCCAAGTTCAAACAATCCTCCCACCTTAGCTTCCTGAGTAGGTAGGATTACAGGCAGGCACCACCACTCCTGGGTCATTTTTTTTTTTTTTTTTGTACTTTTAGTACAGATGGCATTTCACCATGTTGGCCAGGCTGGTCTTTAACTCCTAACCTCAAGGGATCCATCCACCTCAGCCTCCCACAGTGCTGGGATTACAAGTGTGAGCCACGGCACCTGGCTGCACCTGCTTTAGTGTTTATTTTTCATAGCACTCTCCACTTGATGTGCTGTCGGAGCTAATGGTTTGTTTATGGATCGCCTGTCTCTTTCCCCCTCATTAGAATGATGGATCCATTAAGACAGGCGTCCCCAAACTTTTTACACAGGGGGCCAGTTCACTGTCCCTCAGACCGTTGGAGGGCTGCCACATACTGTGCTCCTCTCACTAACCACCAATGAAAGAGGTGCCGCTTCCTGAAATGCGGTGGGGGGCCGGATAAATGGCCTCAGGGGGCCACATGCTGCCCGCGGTTCGGGCCATAGTTTGGGGACACCTGCAGTAAGAGATCGGGAACTTTGTTTTGCTCATTGCTGTTTCCCCAGAGCCTCGAACCCTGCCGGGTATATGACAACCATGCAGTAGTTATTTATAAAATAAATGAATGTTGAAATAAATGGCCGGGTGCTGTGGCTCATCTCAGCACTTTGGGAGGCCGAGGTGGGCGGATTGCTTGAGGTCGAGAGTTCGAGACCTGCCTGGACAACATGGTGAAACCCCATATCTAATAAAAAATAAAAAAGTAGACTAGGAATGGTGATGCATGCATGTAATCCCAGCTACTCGGGAGGCTGAGGCAGGAGAATTGCCTGCACCCGGGAGGTGGAGGTTGCAGTGAGTCGAGATCATGTCACTGCACTGCAGCCTGGCAGAAAGAGAGAGACTGTCTCAGAATTAAATAAAAATAATTTCCAAAAAGAATGAATGAAAGATAAGAAGGTCTAGATAGAAGGAATAAGTTACAGTAATCGATAGTACACAAGGGAAATTAGAGTGAATGAGAATTTATTTGAATATTTCAAGATAGATAGAAGGATTTTCATGTTCCCAAAACACCAGAAAAATATTTGAGGTGATGACTGTCTCAGTTACCCTGATTTGATCATTATATATTGTCTACAGCTGGAGTCCCCAACCCTAGTGGCCACGGATCAGTACCAGTCTGTAGCCTGTTTTGTTTTTGTTTTTCTTTTTTTTCTTTTTCTTTTTTCTTTTTTCTTTTTTTTGAGACAGAGTCTCAGTGCGTGCAGCAGTGCAATCTCAGGTAAATCTGGCCTACACCTCCGAGGTTCAAGCAATTCTCCTGCCTCAGCCTCCTGAGTAGCTGGGATTACAGGCATGTACCACCACACCTTGCTAATTTTTGTATTTTTAGTAGAGACAGGGTTTCACCATGTTGACCAGGCTGGTCCCAAACTCCTTATTTCAGGTGATTCGCCCTCCTGATTCTCCCAAAGTGCTGGGATTGCAAGTGTGAGCCACTGTATCTGGACTTTTTTTTTTTTTGATATGGAGTTTTGCTCTTGTTGCCCAGGCTGGAATGCAATGGCGTGATCTTGGCTCTCTGCAACCTCTGTCTCCCAGATTCAAGCGACTTTCCTTCCTCAGACTCCCAAGTAGCTAGGATTACAGGTATGAGCCACCATGCCAGGCTAATTTTTGTATTTCTAGTAGGGACAGGGTATCTCTATGTTGGTCAGGTTGGTCTCGAACTTCTGACCTCAGGTGACCCACCTGCCTCAGTCTCCCAAAGTTCTGGGATTACAGGCATGAGCCATTGTGCCCGGCTCACCTGTTAGGAACTGGGCAGGCAGCACAGCAGGTGAGAACCGGGTGCGTGAGGGAGGTTTCATCTGTGTTCACAGCCACTCCTTATTGCTGGCATCACCACCTGAGCTCCACCTCCAGTCAGATCGGTGGCGTTGTTAGAGTCTCATAAGAGCACGAACCCTACTGTAAACTGCACATTAGAAGGAGCTGGACTGCGTGCTCCTTATGAGAATCCAATGCCTGTTGATCTGTCACTGTCTCCCATCACCCCCAGAAGGGACCATCTAGTTTCAGAAAACAAGTTCGGGGCTCCCACTGATTCTACGTTACGGTGAGTTGTGTAAGTATTTCATTATATATTACAATGTAATAATAATGGAAGTAGGCCGGGCACAGTGGCTCATGCCTGTTATCCTAGCACTTTGAGAGGCTGAGGCAGGTGGATCACCTGTGGTCGGGAGTTCAAGACCAGCCTGGCCATCCGTCTCTACTAAAGGTACAAAAACTGGCCGGACATGGTGGCAGGACATGTAATCCCAGCTACTTGGGAGGCTGAGGCAGGAGAATTGCTTGAACCCAGGAGCCAGAGGTTGCAGTGAGCCACGATCGTAGCATTTTGGGAGGCTGAAGTGGGCGAATCACCTGAAGTCAGCAGTTTGAAACCAGCCTGGCCCACTGGTGAAGCCCCGCCTGTAATATAAATACAAACATTAGCTGGGTGTGGTGGTAGGAGCCTATAAGCTGAGCTACTCGGTAGGTTGAGGCAAAAGAATTGCTTGAACCCAGGAGGTGGAGGTTGCAGTGAGCTGAGATCATGTCCCTGCACTCCAGCCTGGGCAATAGAGCAAGATTCTGTCTTTAAAAAAAAAAAAAAAAAAAAAAAAAAAAAGAGGCAAGCCAGTCACAATGGCTTATACCTATAATCCCAGAACTTTGGGAGGCCAAGGTGGAAAGATCACTTGAGGCTAGGAGTTCCAGGTGTAAACCTGGGCAACATAGCAAGACCCCATCTCTACAAAACATTTTTTAAAAATTAGGCACAGTGGCATGTGCCTGTAGTCTCAGCTACTCAGGAGCCTGAGGCAAGAGGATTGCTGGAGCCCAGAAGGTGGAGCCTGCAGTGAGCCGTGCTTGTGCCACTGCACTCCAGCCTGGGTGACAGAGTGAGACCCTGTCTCTCAAACAAAAGAATTCAGAGTAGAGAAAAGTATGAATCGTAAGTTCAAGCACGCCATGTCCCAAATTTCCTTCACGAGTGTTGATGCACGCCCCAAGAAATCTGTATTCATTTCCCAGCGCTGCCTTAACAAAGTACCCTAAACTGTGTAGCTTCAACCACAGAGGTTTATTCTCACAGTTCTGGAGGCCAGGAGTCTGAGATCAAGAGATTTTTTTATTGTTTGTTTGTTTTTCCTGTGAAGGCTGTGAGGGAGGGTCTGTCCCAGGTCTCGCTCCTGGATTCTCAGAGCTTCCAGAGTTCCTTGGCTTGTAGGTGGTCTTCTGTCTCTGTCTTGACATTGTCTTCCCTTGGTAGGTGTCTTTGTCCAAACATTCCCTTTTTATAAGGACACCAGGCACACGGGATTAAAATTTACCCTCATTACCTCAGCTTAGCCTGATCACATGTGAAGAGCCTATTTCCAAGTAAGGTCGCATCCACAGACCCTGCGGCATAGGGCTTCAGCGTCTTTCGGGGAGACACGGGACAACGCATAAAGCTATAGATTTGCAAATATTTTTTAGTTTGAGTTTCTGGGTTTTATTTTTTATTTTTCGCATCAGGTGGGTGATGTGATGATACCATAACAAGTTTTGAGGAGGGTGCATATCATAAAATAGCATGAAAACCCAATGGTCATGCTTAGGTTTTGATTTCTTAATTTTACTTTTAATTTTTCTTGAGGCAGGGTCTTGCTCCATTACTCCGGCTGGAGGGCAATGGTGCAAACATGGTTCACTGCAGCCTCAACCTCCTGGGCTCCAGCGATCTTCCCACCTCAGCCTCCCAAAGTGCTAGGATGATCGGAATGAGCCACCACCCCCAGCTGTTCTCTACTTTTTTTTGTACGTTGTTCTTTTTACTCAAAAATACACCTTTGCAGCTGGGCATGCTGGCTCATTTCTGTAATCCTCAGCACTTTGGGAGGCCGAGGCAGGTGGATCACTTGAGGTCAGGAGTTCAAGACCAGCCTGGCCAACATGGTGTAATGCCTTCTCTACTAAAAATACAAAAATGAGCTGGACGTGGTGGTGCATGCCTGTAATCCCAGTGACTCGGGAAGCTTAGGCAGGAGAACCACTTGAACCCTGGAGGCGGAGGTTGCAGTGAGCCAAGTTCATAATCCTGCACTCCAGACTGGGTGGCGGAGCGAGACTCTAACTCACAAAAAAAAAAGGAAATACATATATATAAATATATATAAATATATATATATATACACACACACACACACACACACACACACACACACGCACACTTAATACACACACACACACCTTGGCAGTCTTTTTATATATCAGCATTTGCTATTACAATTTAAAATCTATGGTAGATTTCATTTAGATTAATAGTCTAAATACTATCCTGGTAAGTTCTACAACTCAAGAAAATAGGCAATGCATTTAAATGATTCAAAGTTCAAAACCTATGAAAGAGTATAGAACTGAGTCTCCCATATGGCAGCCAGTGGCATCTGTGTCTCTTGAAATCGAAGTGAGGCCAGATATGGTGGCTCCTGCCTGTAATCCCGGCACTTTGGGAGGCAGAGTCAGGTGGCTCTTCTGAGGTCAGGAGTTTGAGAGCAGCCTTACCAACATGGTGAAACCCCATCTCTACTAAAAACACAGATAGAAGCCAGATGTGGTGGTGAAGCCCTGTAACCCTATCTAATTGGGAAGCTGAGGCAGGAGACCTGGAGACCTGCTTGAACCTGGGGACAGAGGTTGCGGTTAGCCAAGATCATGCAGCCTCACTTCAGCCTGGGCAACAAAGCTAGACTCCATCTCAAAATAGAAAAAAAATCTAAATGAATTAACATTAAAGAAGATGAAGGATTCGGTTCTTTGGCTGCGTCGGCCACATTTCAGGTGCTCCGCAGCTGCAGATGGTCCTCAAACATGGTCCTCATTGCAAAAAGTTCTATCGGTTGGTGCCGGTGCCGCCTTAAAGCCGCTCTCCCTCCTCTCCTGAAAGCCAACCACTCTTAGGGTTTTTTTGGTGATTCATTTCCGAGATGATCTATGCACACTATCAGCACGTGGAGTTAATATATCTACCTAAAAAAAAAATCTGTGTGTCCCGTGTAGTGCGAATGACCATGTAAAAGTCCATTTAATGGAATGTATTCAGCTAGTTTCATAATGAAGTGCTCTTGAGTTTTTCCCAGGTTTCCTCTCTTACAATTATTCTGTGGTGAACACCATTCTCTCTGCAGAGTACATTCTTAACAGTGGAATTCCCTGGCCACAAGGTTTATATGTCTTTCTCTTTTCTTTTCTTTCCTTTCTCTCCCTCCCTCTATTCCCTCTTTCTTCCTTTTCCTACCTCTTTTCTTTCCTTTCCCCTCTCTCTTCCCCCACTTTTTTTCTCACCCACTTTCCTCTTTCTTTCACAAGGTCTTCTATGCAATGGCATGATCCCAGATGACTGCAGCCTTGAACCACTGAGCCCAAGCGATCCTCTTGCTTCAGCCTCCCAAGTAGCTGGATCTAAGGCCTGTGCCATCATGCCCTTCCATTTTTTCTTTTCTTTTCTTTTCTTTTTGTGGAGATGCGGCTTACTGTGTTGTGCAGGCTCATTTTCATCTTAGTAGGTCCTTTTCAAGGGTTCTTACCCAAGGATACCTGGATAGAACTTAGTCACTTGAAGCCCTTGTCGTTGTGTTGAAGTTTCGTGTCTGTTTCCTCCATCCTGGGGAGAAGATTTAAATCTTCTATCCCCTTTTCAAGCAGAACAGTGACTTCAGAAAGTGTACAAATGTTGGGAGGTGAGGTGGGAGGATCACATGAAGTCAGGAACTTGGGACCAGGCTGGCCAAGAAGGTGAAACCCTGTCTCTACCAAAAATACAAAACTTACCTGGGCGTGGTTGTGCACGTCTGTGGGCCCAGCTGCTCAGGAGGCTGAGGCAGGCGGATTGCTTGAATCTGGAAGGTGCAGGTTGCAGTGAGTCGAGATTGCACCACTGCACTCCAGCCAGGGTACAAATAGCACCTTTAGCCTTGATCCCACCAGGCATGACCACTGGGCACGTTCAGCAGTGGATCACCCAATTCTGCCTCCATTTGCAGTGTCTTCTCAGTTGGCTGGAGTGGCGCATCTGAAGCTGGGGCTGGATGTCTTGCTGCATAAATACTCTCTCCATTTCCGCCTGTGCCGTCAGCCTGGGTGGGGAGAAGACGCGGGTCAGGGGAGAGCCATCTTCTTCCTAAAGCCCCACCTGTCTGATGGCTGAGACATCTGCTTCATTTCCAGAACTCCCAGGGGGCCTTGAACGTCTTGTTATTTGCTAAAGATGCAAGCACAGATTGCCTGTACCTCCCCTCGGACCTTCCTGCCACTCCCTCTAGAGCTGTCTGAAGCCTGGAAATGTTTATTTGCCTTTGGAGAAATTCTAGTTCTATCTGCCCCAGACTCATCAAAATTACAGTAACAGCCTGCGCTCTATAACTTTCTGGAGCCTGTTCCAGCAAGTCCCTTCTTCAAGTCTTTTTTCTAACCCCGTAGAAGATGGGGAAACTGCGGCAGATGAGCTCATGAATACAAAGTGCCAGAGCTCGGGTTCAACCTTGAATCCCTGGGCCCAGGGGTTCGAGGCTTGGGTTCAGCCTTAAAGTCTGAGGGATTTAAGGTTGATGTGGGAAGTGTTCTGTTTGACACCCCCTACCCCGGTGTGTGTGGTTTGGTCCGGTGTTGCCTGGAGAGCCCCAGTTTTCGCCCGCTGACCTGACGCATTTGTGGCTAGTGTTCTCTTTAACTGCAAAGTGTGCTTTAGGAGAGAAGTTCTGTGCTCACCCTGTTCACCTGCACCCTGAGGAAGCTCTGAGAACACCACACAGCCTCCGATACACGCTGAAGAAAGCCGGCTCTGGGATGTGTCTGCCAGCAGGAAGAGCTACGAGCATCTACATCCACATGTAGACATATTTGTACACATACATTCAGACACAAACATCCATATATATATACACGTCTTTACACACATCTGCACACTTGTCTGTATACACACATTCATACACATGTCTACATGTACACACATCCATATCCACACATTCATACACACATATCTGTATTTCCACATATCTGTATACATACACATCTACACACATCCACGTACAGATACATCTGTATACAGATGCATGCACATACATACACATCTGCACACATGTCGGTGGGGATCAGGGAAACATAGCATTAAGTAGTGATGGTCTGGCAATAACGAGTATTGTTTTGACATCTTTTGGGTGAACTGACCAGCTAGTGGCTATCAGAGGGGTGTGTGGGGTGTGTCTGCAGCTTGGTGGGGTCATCAAACATGGTATTTATTGTTGCACATGTCTTTTCTAGAGGATCTCCCATGTGGGGCCCTGGAGTGTAATGAGCTGTCCCCGTGGCCCACCTGCCAGTGTCTGCACCAGTGACCAACAAAGTTCTGGCTTCACAGGCCTCAAGGACTTTGGGTTGTACTGTAAGAAATGCTAGTGTGCCATCATTGGAAGTGTCTGGTCACCACGTGGAGATCCGTTGCCAGCGGCAGGTTGGGAGCCGGGAGAGCCGGGAGGATGTTTCAGTCAGACAGGCTCGATGACCAGGGCTGGAGCTGGTGGGCAGCGGAGATGGCAGATGGGGTGGACTCCAGTCACGTTCCATAGTGATGGCCGACAGAGTTTCTGATAGATCCAACGAGGGGGGGTTGTCAGTGAGAGAAGAGGAGTCCTTTGTGCTTAGGTCTGAGTTTATAACACAGGTTTCTAATTTTGAGAAATCCAGAGTTTAAAAAATTGGGGAAGGGCTGGGCATAGTGGTTCCCACCTGTAATCTCAGCACTTTGGGAGGCCAAGGCGGGCGGATCACTTGGGCTCAGGAGTTTGAGACCAGCCTCGCCAACATGGTGAAACCCGGTCTCTACTAAAAATACAAAAATTAGCTGGGCACTGTGGTGTGCATTTGTCATCCCAGCTACTTGGGAGGCTGAGGCAGGAGAATCACTTGAACCCAGAGACGAAGTTTGCATTGAACCAGGATCCTGCCACTGCCCTCCAGCCTGGGTGACAGAGTGAGACTCTATCTCAAGGAAAATCAAAACCGGGGAAGGATCAGCATACAAAGCCATTAGTTGGGCTGTCTCCTGCCCTCTCTCCAGTCCCAGCTTGTGTGATCATGGCTGGGCTTGCTGGCCAAGCCTGTCATTCCGGGTGACACCACGGCCTTTTCAGGACTGGAGACATGCAGCCACCCATGGTCGACAAGGCTGAGTGGTTCCAGGAGCAGCTGGAGATGAAACCGGTCATGGGGGCAGCCCTGTCATCTGTACAGGGAACCTCACGCAGCAGGCAGGCTGCAAGCTAGCCTCTCTGCATCTCTGAGCCATCTGCTGAGTGACCAAGCCCACCTGACAGGTAGGCTATGAAACCCCTTGTGCCCCATCTCCCCTGTGGCCAGGCTAGGGTGTGGGCCAAATGCCTCCTGATGGTCCTCATCAGCCCAGCCTCTCAATATCAACAACCCATCTAAGGACAGACGTAGGCTCAGTGAGCCCCCAGAACCTCCCCAACCTCCAACTGCCCCCACAAACCTTAAAATAGCAGCTTTAGGGCAGTTTTTATTCTCACCCATGGTCAGAAACATGTAACATTTTGACCTAAAATACACAGGGCATTTAAAACACACATCCAGGCTGAGCAGGTGCTGGCCCGGTGCCAGAGCCAGGGCGGTGGCACCTGGGTGTGCCGCTTATGTGTTCTGAATGATTCCAAGGTAAGGACAGGAGCTGAACCTGGGGGCACTTGGAGCAGTGGCTGTTGACCACCTCATGTGGGTGTTTGGGAGTCATAACAGCTGGCCCAGTTCCACCTGTGTGTTCTGGATGACCTTCAGTGTTGCAGAAGCAGAAGCTTCAGAAGGTGAAATTTATCCAACAACCTATGAGGTGTGGTTAATTCTTTTGTCATCTGTCCTATTTGATTTTGTTTCATTCTATTTTTTTTGAGACAGTCTCACAGTGTTGCTGGGACTGGATGCAATGGTGCAATCTTGGCTCACCACAGCCTCTGTCTCCTGGGTTCAAGCGATTCTCCTGCATCAGCCTCCTGAGTAGCTGAGATTACAGGTGCCCACCACCACACCTGGTTATTTATTTATTTTGTATTTTTGTAGAGACAGGCTTTCACTGTGTTGGCCAGGCTGGTTTCAAACTTCTGACCTCAGGAAATCTGCCTGCCTTGGCATCCCAAAGTGCTGGGATTACAGGCATGAGCCACTGTGCCCAGCCTCATTCTACTTTATTCTTGGGCCAAGCACAGTGTCCCATGCCTATAATCCCAGAACTTTGGGAAGCCAAGGCAGGAGGATTGCTTGAGTCCAGGAGCTCAAGATCAGCCTGGACAACATAGACCCCTGTTGCTAAAATATATGTACACACACACACACACACACACACACACATTAGCCAGGGTGGCGGCACAAGTCTGTAGTTCCAGCTACTACTTGGGAGGCTGAGGTGGGAGGATCAAATGAGCCTGCGAGGTCAAGGCTGCAGTGAGCCATGATCAGGCCTGTCTGTGGGCTGTTGCGCAGGGCACAGGTGTTGACTCTTCAATGAGCCCCCCAACCCCAAGGCCCCTGGCATATCCCGAGTCCCCTCTTTGCCTGGGGCTCAGGGTGTTGGTCCTTGGGGGCTGACCCTTTCTCCTGCCTGCTCTCTGTCCCGGCAGCACTGCTGGAAAGGAAGGAGGAGGATGAACACTGGGCGGCCACACTGGGTGCCGAGCTCGTCGTGTCAGGACTGGCGGGGCTGTGTGCCCTTAGCCTGCTGCAGCAGCGAGGCCGGCTCTGGACCAACTCCCTGAGGATCCAGTGCAGCCTGCTGGGTAAGGCACTGCATGTCTGGCTGTGGGGCAGTTGGAGGTGGCAGGGTCTGCCCTGTTTCTTGAGGCTGTGGCTCTGCAGGCTAAGATATGCTGTCACCACAGGATTTTCCATTAGTCATTCTGTGGGCTCTGAGTAGGACTTAGTACCTGCTCATTTAAAACAACAACAAAAAAAGGTGTGTCTGCTGAGGGGACATTCATCCCTCTCTTAAGCCCTCCCCAAGAACAGGTTCTAATGGAGTGACAGGTGAAGCAGACCACAGGGCTGGGAGGACACGGCTGAGGCCAGGCTGGGCTGGGCCCTCCTCCTCTTGGAGCCCTGGTGGAGGGCTGCCTGGCAGAGGAGGGCAGGGGTCCGTTGATCAATCTTCACAGCTCAGGCAAAGCAGCCAGCGCACCAGTGCAGCACCGGCCAGAGGCTGCCGACAGAGAGTGGCTTAGATGGCGCTTACCAGCTGGAGCTGGGCCATGAGCTCCACAGCACACAGATCCCGGCCTCAGCCACAAGGTAGGGTGCCCAGGCCAGGTGGGACATCCAGAGAGAGCACCAGAGTCTGGCAAGGTGATCTGAGTACCCTGAGCTCTTTCCTAAAGAGATGAACTTGCTCCCAATAGCATAGCCACATAGGACAGCTGGAACTCAGCCTTGGTGACTTTCCCTTTTGCATCTCCAACCCCACGTCCTCAGAAGTAAGAAACGCTTGTCACAGTGCCAAGGACTGGAAGGAGGGCTTGGGACACAGATTTTCAATCATAAAAATGCATTTTGGAAATAGCAGTTCACTTAGTTTTTCCCAGAGCAGGGGTTCTTTTGCTGAGTTAGGAATCACGGTGTGCTCAGCTGCTGAACAGGTGGTAGTTCTTCTATAGCACGCATTTAACCTTATACATATTTTTTTTCTTTTCACATCCAGTCCTGCAAATGGTGGTGGCTTATTTATTTTTTTCTCGCTGTGTCACCAGGCTGGAGTGCAGTGGCATAATCTCAGCTCACTGCAACCTCTGCCTCCCATATTCAAGTGATTCTCCTGCCTCAGCCTCCCAAGTAGCTGGGACCACAGGCATGCACCACAATGCTTGGCTCCTTTTTGTATTTTAGAAGAGATGGGGCTTCACCATTTTGGCCAGGATGGTCTTGATCTCTTGCCCTTGTGATCCACTGGCCTCAGCCTCCGAAAGTGCTGGGATTATAAGTGTGAGCCACGGTGCCTGACCCAACCTTCTTTTTTTCACGGGCTTCTGTCTTATTCTTACAAGGCCTCCAAGCTAATATTCCTTATGCCTGCTGCCTCAGTTTCTTCAGTCTTCTGCCTGCTTTCTTTTGCGTGTACAGCCTTGTTTCTGTGACGCTTACTGCCACAGGGTCTCTTTCTGGTTCCACGATGAGCTCTTTGTGGCCGCATGGTCCTTAAATGCTCACAGCGGCTGCCTTGACTGTCCTCCTGGCAGGACTAGGAACTTCTGGCCTCTCCACCATCTGGGGCTAAGTAAGACCGTGCCCCATGCCAGGGTAGGTGTCCCTCTGACTGGCTATTGAATGCCCTCTCTATATCCTCTCTGCTGTGCCAGAGTCCCATGGCCACCCACAGGGCAGTGAATTTGAAAGAGTGCTCCGTGACTCGGCCCACTGTGCTGTTCACAGCTGTCATTGACTACAGTGAGAGAAAGCAGGAATGTCGGCACAGGGAAGGGGGCCAGGGCGGAGTCCAGGGGGAACCAGGGCCAGCACCCAGTGTCCTCTCCCAGTCCAGCGCCTTCACATGGGAGGCACTTGGCTGTCCCAGCACTATGTCACCCAGGGTATTTAGTGGGGCTGCCTAATTGGCAGGTGCTGCTTGGCTCAGAGCACACTGTCAGACTCCTAGGAGGCAAGCAGGGGTTCAGCATAAACCCCGTTTGTGCAAACAGTTCAGGTGCAGAGAGCCTCGTATCACTTCTAGGAGTGGGGGAAACCCCCAATCCAAGTTCCCAGACAACTTGTAAGCAGGCCATGCAGAGGCGGCTCGGGTTTACTGTAACAACTCACCTGCAATCTTCAGTGCCTTCTACTCTATTTCTTTTCCCCCACTTCCCCCACCATTTGAATCCCAGGAACAGGCCCTATCTCCTCCAGACCTGGGCTGGGCCTCTGAGCTCCCCAGAGGCCTCATGGTGGTGGGTGGTGGCTGCCTTTTGCAGGGCCCCTGGCCACACTGAAGCACGCCTTCCTGGAAGTGATGCTGCAGCCCCTGGAGGTGGTGTGGCGGGAGTAGGCAGAGGAGGCCATGTGGTGGCTACAGGCCTGGGTTTCCGGGATGCCGGTCAACCGGGGTCCCAGGCCCATTAGGGTGGCCCGAGGGGCCGTGAAAGGCACCCTGGAGCTGGAGACTGAGGGCAAGGATGGGGCGTGGCTGGCAGTTGAGGACAACAGAGACAGCTCTCTCTGTCCCCTCCCTCTCCAGGTGGCCCATTCGATGCTGTCCGGGGCTGAGGCCACATTCTCACGGGCACTGAAGAGGCTCTGCAAGCCCCTGCTGGACCTGTATGACCTCATAACCAGGTAATGCAGGGTTGGGAGTGGCGCATCCGGCCTTCCTGCCACGTATCAGGCGCAATGCTGAATGCGTCGACACGCTCTGACTCACTGACTCCTCTGACTGCCCCATTTCACAGGAGAGAAAGCTGGGGTTTCTTCCTTACTCCACGGAGACCTCACGAGCGTGGTCCCAGTGCAGGCAGGATTTTAGGAGCTGCTGCAGAGGGCCACCGTGGGCCAGGCGGACCCCTGCCTTCAGGAAGCTCAGTTTTACTCAGAGACAGACACGAAGCATGAGAAATCTACAGCAGGGTGTGCACCGCTCCCTGCAGAGCGCCTGAGAGTCACCTCTTAAGCAGGCCGTTCTTCTCTGTCACATTTCCTTGTTTTGTTTTGTAATTTTTTTTTTCTTTTTTTTTTTAGATGGAGTCTCACTCTGTCTCAGTGGTGTGATCTCAGCTCATTGCAGCCTCTGCCACCTATGTTGAAGTGATTCTCCTGCCTCAGCCCTCTGAGTTGCTGGGATTACAGGTGTGTGCACTACTATACCTGGCTAATTTTTTGCATTTTTAGTAGAGACGGGGTTTTGCCACTCCAGGCTGGTGTCAAACTCCTGACCTTCAGTGATGCAACTCCTTTGGTCTTCCAAAGTGTTGGGACTACAGGCATGAGCCACCACTCCTGGCCTGTTTTGTAATCTTTTACAAACACATAAAAGCCCTTCTTTCTTGCAGGCTGTGCAGAAGATGACCACAGGCTGGGTGTGGCCCACTGCCCATCGTTTACCACTACTGAGCCATACATTAGGTGGCAAATGCTAGAGAAGGGACATTGTTGAGATGGTGGGCAGAGGAACCTGTGGTGTGGCCATGGCCAGTGTTGAGAAGGTACAGTCTGAGCAAGAGCCATGGGGCCAGTGTGGGAACAGAGCTGCAGGTGGGGGCACCACTGCACAGAGGCCTGGGAGAGAGATGTGCCTGGCCTGTTTTTGAGATGGAGTCTTGTACTCTGTCACCCTGGCTGGAGTGCTATGGTGTGATCTCAGCTCACTGCAACCTCTGTCAAATTCAAGTGATTCTCCTGCCTCGGCCTCCCAAGTAGCTGGGATTACAAGCATTCATCACCATACCTGGCTAATTTTTGTGTTTTTAGTAGAGACGGGGTTTCACTATATTTGCCAGGCTGGTCTCAGAATCCTGGGCTCCAGAGACTCGGTGCTGGGATTACAGGCATGAGCCACCTTGCCTGGCCTGTATGAATAGCAAGGTGGTGGGGCTGATGTAACTGGGAGGGACTGGGAGGTCCCAAGGCTTGGGTGGTGAGGGGAGGACTCTGGCTTCTGCTCTGACCTAGGAAGGATGTAACACAAATTTCCGCTCCTGCCATCTTGCAGTCAGAATGTAGGCTGAGGAAGGGAAGAGCTCCCAGGGCGGGGCGTTGGCTTGGTTGAAGAATCGCCTGTCTGGTTATTCGCCTACCTGGTGAGTGGGATCTGGTGGGAATGCCAAACAACTGGATTCAACTGGCAGTGAGGGTGTTGAAGCTGCTTCCTGCCCACAGCTGCAGGGACTCTGAGCTCCCTAAAAGGTAAGTGAGGCTACCTGTCCCTCCCCCTCACTGGCCCATCAACAACAGAATGTGCAATGTTCCTCTTCCCACTCCGCCCCCACCTGAGCCAAGATCTTCTTAATCATTCAGATCTCACAGGCTTGAGCCTGCTCTACATATTAAGAAAGTTCCAGTCCTCTGCTCAGCTGTAGAAACTTCCTAGACCTGTTGGTCGGGCACACTGGTTCATGCCTGTAATCTCAGCACTTTGGGCAGATCACTTGAGGTCGGGAGTTCCAGCCAGCCTGGCCAACATGGTGAAACCCTGACTCGACTAAAAATTCAAAAATTAGCCAGGCATGGCAGTGAGTGCATGTAGTTCCAGCTACTCTGGGAGGCTGAGACAGGGGAATCACTTAAACCCAGGTGGCAGAGGTCACAGGTAGTCGAGATCGTACCACTCTACCCAAGTTTGGGAAACAGAATGAGATTCTGTCTCAAAAACCAAAACAATTTCCTACACCTTCCAGCTCCTGTCCTTGGCATCCCCACACACAGGCCCTATGCTGCCCAAGACCCGGGGGGCAGATCAGACATGACATCAGACATCTGTGTCCTCAAAATAGGGCAGCTTGTTTCTGTCCAAGCCTCAGCCATCACCTCTTCTGTCAGGCCAGCGTCTGTCCTCCTCCACCTCATTATGGGATTTCCTAGAACAAGGACAGCCCCGAGAGGCAACCCAATGCTCTCCACGGCAGGGCTCTTCCTGTGGACCTGTGAGCTCCCCCTCTGCAGCCAAAAGGAGCAAGGCTCGGCTAGGCATAGCGACTTGTCCTGTGTGTTCCCTCTAGGAACTACTTAGTGGTGGTGACACTGCCACTGCTGCCTCGGGGAGGGGAGGGCAGGGATGAGCCCCTGGACATGGCCTGGGTGACCAGCTACCTGGTGGTGTAGAAGCTGCTGCGGCCACTCTGAGAGGTGTCCAAGGCCAACATGCTCTCGTGTTCTACCAGCTCAGATGCCGCCTGCTGCATGATCCTTGAGAGTTTGAGTCCTGCCCTGAGCTGTGCCACCTTCCTCCCTGGGAGCCCCCTGCCCCATGGGCACAGCAGCAGACCATGCAGGGGCAGGTACTATGGGAGCACATGGAAGCCTACAGAGGCTTGTGGCATCACAGTGCCAGGCCCAGATCTTATTGGACTTCCCAAGGTCTTATGGGACTAGAGCTGAGGCGTCTCATCCTGCTTTTCTCCAGATTATAAGGCCTGGCCCAGCAGTGCAGCCAAGGGTGGTGCTGGGATGACCGGCTCTGGGCTGCTGGGGAGCTTGCATGTGGCTCGGGTGAGTCTGCTAACCTCTGTGGACTCGGCTTCCTCCGCTGTGAAATGCAGGTAATCACGTGGCTCACTCACATGGGTAACGGGCATGTACAGTTCTTAACGCACGAGGGAGCCCCTCATGTCCATGGGCAGCCAAGGTACCCAGGCTTGACAAGGAGCGGTTTATCTTGTGTGGGACTCACAGGGAGGCCTACGGCTCCCTAGAAGCATGGGTGTAGTCAGGTCTAAGCAGCACACTGATTTTTTAGAAAACAGCCTGGTCTTGAAGTTCTGTGTGTGTCACCATGGGCTGCTCTGTGCCCTCAGTTCTGACAGCTGACCACGGTGCTGGTAGTGCCTCCCTTGGGATGCTGACCCTGGCCAACAGGTGTCTGGCTGTGCACGATGGATGGTGCTTTCCCGCCATGGGCACGAGCACCCCCAAGGCACGGCTCAGGGGCCATGCTGGCTGGACGGGTCACACTTGCTCCTTCACAGGCCAGGTCAGCAGGACACTGCTGTCATGTTTGAGGGAGCCATTGGCCATCCACTTAAACAGTCCATGCTTTTCTCTCTGTGGCCTCCCCCACCCCAACCCCACCCCCACCCCCACCAGTAGCTTCCTTGAGATTAAATGGATGACTGGTATGATTTTTTTTGAGACTAGCTCTCACTCTGTTGTCATGGTTGGAGTGCAGTGGTGCGATCTCGGCTCCCTACACCCTTGACCTCCTGGGTTCAAGTGATCCTCCTGCGTCAGCCCCGCCAAGTGCTGGGATGGCTTAGCGCCACCATGCCTGGCCGATGTGTGAAATTTAAGTGCACCATTCAGTGGCTTCTAGTTTATTCAGAGCGGTGCATGCCTCACCACAATCGATTTTATAACGTTTTTATCATCCGCAGCTGCCAGCCTGCCTGCTGTGTCCAAGGCTGTGCCTGCTGTGGACATCTGATGTAAACAGAGGTATGACTGTGGCCTCTGAGCCAGGCTTTGTTACTTAGCACAGCAGTTTTGTAGCGGTTCTGGGGACTCCATTCCTCGTTAGGGCTGAATTGGTCCATAGCCCTTCAGCTCATGTCATCCTGAAGCAGGTGAGGGATCGCTGGGCCGCTGGCTGCTGCACAAGGAGAGGGGAACTCTTGGCCTCAGGGCAGGCTAAGCTGGGGCTCTAGGCAGTGGGGTGCCCAGCAGGCATTGGGCTCCCACTGTGGTGGGTGGAGCTGGCTCCACTCACCCTGCCTTTGGGGCTGCTGCTCCCCAGACCATGCCCTGGTTGCCCGAGCCCAGCATGTGGTGACTTTTGACAGCCGGGTGTGGGACCTCAGCACCCAGTGTGGCAGCATCCTGCTGGCCCAAGACTTTGCTCACAACACATTCTCCCTGATGCTGAGTCGGACAGGCTCGGGGCTTACCGCCCTGATTGTGGAGCTGAACCACGTGACCCTCATCTTCTACCCCAGCCTGCAGGTGAGGAGGAGAGGCCCGAGCTTCCCCCGGAGACCTGTGCCTGTGGCAGGTTGCCTGGGGAGATGGCCCTTTCAAATTTGTCCCCTGGCTGTGGGTCGGCCCTCCTGCCTACCCCCTCTGGTCCACAGGCCTACAGGCTGTACAACTCCTCGCTGCCAGGGGAGAGCTGTCCAGACCTCCAGCCACTTCTTGCCATGAAAAGGAGGGATGTCCCCAGGATTGAGCTGGCCAGTGAGGATGGGGTCTCCATCTCCTGTGACGTGCCCACCGGCCTCTGCAGCCTGACTCTGGGCCTGTGGCACCACGGTGAGTCTGGGCCCTGGCGGGGTTGGCCCCACCACCGAGATCCTTTTCAGGATGCACCATTCTCAGCTTCCAGTGTGACAGGTCCCCGGGCTGTAGGCAGCTACTGTGGTTGAGATGATGGCACTGAAGTCCAGGGCTTTCTGCCCCCACCCCTGGGATATGTGGCTCCAAGGTGGATTGGCCTTTCTGTGGTCCCTCTGCCAAGGAACATAAAGGGTGGGCCTGGATTCTGGCCACTCGAGCTGAGGCCATGGGGAGGGGACGGGGGCGGGAGGAGACACATGCTGTCCTTAGACCCTGTGCTTTCTCTCCTGCCTTTGATGAGGGTATGGAGCCAGAGCCCTGCTCTGGGAGACTGGGGTGGAGGTGGCAGGATTCTACCACTTCTCAGTGTGCCTCAGGTTTGTCTCTCATACAGGTCCCCAGGGGGAGGACCGTGGGCTCTCAGGACCTCCTCAGCTTCCCTCCTCCCCACAGGCATCTCCGCTGGCCTTCTGGGCACCAACGACAATAAAGCAGGCAATGAGCTGATGTTGCCAGACAGCTCTGTGGCCTGCAGCGTGGAGGAGCTCAGCCTGGCCTGGCAGGTGAGCAGGTGCACCTGCCCTTCCTCCCTCTGGGTGAGGCTCTTGAGGGCTGCTGGCTGCAGAGTCCCAGGAGAGGCAGGTGCCCTGCTGGCTCTGCAGAGGTCTTTGCAGACCCAGGGTTGGGGGAGTCTCCTGCTGAGGCCGATGTAGGTGGGGGAGCCACATGGTCCAGCGGGAGGCCTACATCTTGTGTCTGTCCCGCCAGGTGGATGGTGACTGTAGGGCCGCCGAGACGACTCAGCCAACCTGCCCAGGACAGAGCCCCACCTCCAGCTTGGGGAACTGCTTCTGGGTGGTGAGTGTGAGCCTGGGCCCCGGGACACAGAAAGCCCCTTCCCCAGTCTACCCTGGGGAGTGGCATGGAGGAGGGGCCTGAGAGAGAGTGGGTGGGTGGCCCTGATTTCAGGTGGACCCTGCACCATTCCTCAGCCTGTGTGTGCAGGACCCCTGTGGCACTGGGGAGCTCCAGCTTGCCTGCACTCTGGGGACTGCCTACATCCACCTGTATGCCTGCAGCTTCATGTCCCTGACCCCTCCCCCACACTACGGTAAGCTGCCTAGCTGGCTGGCACTCTGCCCCCCCCCACCGTCTGCCTTCCAGCTGGAGGGAAAACCCATGTCTCTCTCTTGCCTGGGAGGACAAATAATTGGCATTCAAGGAGCTAAGAGTAGAAACGAAACATTTCCAGCCCGACACAGCTTGGATGTGTGTCCCCTCCAAATCTCATGTTTGTTAGAGGGGGTACCTCCCTCATGGATGGCTTAGCACCCTCTGTTTGGTGAAGCATGACTTCTTGCTCTATTACTTCCCATAAGAGCAGTTTGTTTATAAAGAGCCTGGCCCCTCCTCTCTCTCTTTGCACCCCCTGCTGTTTCTGCCATGATCATAAGCTTCCCGAGGCCTCACCTGAAGCCAGGCAGATGCCGGAGCTGTGCTTCTACAGCCTGTAGAACTGTGAGTTAATTAATTCTATCTTTTATTTATGAACCGTCCAGGCTGGAGTGTAGAGGCACAATTTTGTCTCATGTCAACTTCCCCCTCCCAGGTTCAAGCAACACTCCTACCTCAGCCTCCCAAAAATACAGTCAGGTATTTTTGTAGAGATGGTGTTTTGCCGTGTTGGCCAGGTTGGTCCTGACTTCCTGACCTCTGGTGATCCACCTGCCTCGGCCTCCCAAAGTGCTGGGATGACAGGTGTGAGCCACCATGCCCAGCCTCACTGGGAATTTGAATGTACACTCCCATTTAGAGAAAATGCTCAGCCCCTGTTTTTCCTCTGCTCTCATAGTGCAAAAATCATCATCAACACAGAAGATGACTTCTGTGAGCAAATGTGTGGGGGTTTGTCCCCACTACCAGGGTGGACCTCTAATTCAGTTCTAACAGTAGCTACCTTGAGATTCTCTAGCCCATGCTGCATATGATTGCTACAGCCAAAGCCCCACTAAAAGGGCACAGAGAGAGGTCAGTATCAACAAGAGGAGTGGAAAATATGACAAAGGGAGGATGAAATGAGAGGATCCAACATGTCTCAAAGAAATTCCAGGCCGGCTGTGGTGGCTCATCCCTGTAACCCTAGCACTTGGAAGGCCAAGATGAGTGGATCACCTAAGGTCAGGAGTTTGAGACCAACCTGGCCAACATGGTGAAAACCCATCTCTACTAAAAATACAAAAATTAGCCAGGAATGGTGGTATGTGCCTTTAATTCCAGCTACTTGGGAGGCTGAGGCAGGAGAAATGCTTGAACCCAGAAGGTGGAGGTGGCAGTGAGCCAAGATCTTGCCTCTGCACTCCAGGTTGGTGACAGAATGAAAATAGAGACAGGACCCAGGACCCTTTAGAGTCAGGTGGCACAATCCCCAATACAATAAATCCATCCAAACACAATTGCAGAAAAGACAAAGAAGAGGTCCTAAAAGCTACTGAGGAGGGTGGAAAGAAGGAAGAACATGTTGGCAATTGCTTTCCCACCCGCAGCAACAGAAGACAGTGGAGTAAGAGAAAGCAAGCATGAGGTTAGAGATGATCCCCAGCTCAACTATTACTGAATGAAATAACCTCTCGAATTGAGACCGGACTTTCAAGATGGCCGCCTAAGAACAGCTCAGGACTTCAGCTCCCAGTGAAAGTGCAGAGGGTGAGTGGACGCCGCATTTCCAGATGAACTCTTATTGCCCACAGACCAGGAGATACCCAGGCAGAGGGGTCGCCAGCGTCGCAGTCCCAGCCGGTGCGGCTGTTTTGGCCCCCGCGGGGCTGATTCCGCCCGCGCGGCTGCTGTGACCACTCCCTCTTGCTGCGGTTCTCCGTACAAAAGCCACTGGTCTGGGAGCCCTCTTAGCTGGCGAGCAGAGCCTTGAGACGGCAGAATAGCCCATTCATCTGAAATAGCGAGCCAGGCCAGGAGATTCCTAGGCAAAAAATCCGCCAGGAGCCGGCGCCGCGGTTCGAGCCGACTCCGTGAGTCGCAGCACGGGAGATCCCGGCGCCTTTTCAACAAGCGACCGGAACGCGGGGTCGTTCAACTTAAAAGAAAAGACTCTGAGCCAGGGAGCCAGGTGATCAGGCTCGGTTGGTCCCACCCCTCCACCCCCAACAACAACGAAAACAAAAACAGTAATTGGAAACCCTCTGGGTTGAGCCCTTCAAACCAAGCACAGCTGAACCGGGACGGTCCGGCTCCGTGGGGGAGGGGCTTCCGCCATTACTGAGACTCTCCACCGCTACGGAGGCAGGCTGCCGTTGCCGAGGCAACCCGCCGTTGCCGAGGCAACCTGCCACAACAGAGAGAGTCCGCCATAACAGAGGCGGGGCCACCATTGCCCAGACAGTTCTAACTACGCCCATATAAAAAGGACTACAGGGAAGAGCTCAGGGCAGCTGGGCGGAGCCCACAGCAGCTCAGCAAAGCCCCTGCGGGCAGGCAGAGGCTAGGCGTGCTGCTAGCTGGGCGGGTCCGACCTGAAAAAAAAAAAAAAAAAATCAAAAAAGGCAGTAGTGCAACGGAAACTCATAAAGCTCCAACTCCCTGGGACAGAGACAGACAACAGGTGGATAAACCCACAAAAATGGGTAGAAACCAGCGTAAAAAGGATGAAAACTCCCGAAACCAGAACACCTCTCCTCCTAAAAGTGATCACAACTCCTCACCAGCAAGGGAACCAGACCGGATGGAGAAGGAGGGTGATGAAATGACAGAATCAGACTTCAGAAGATGGGTAGTAAGAAACTACAATGAGCTAAAAGAACATGTTCTAACCCATCGCAAAGAAAATAGGAACCTTGAAAAAAGATTGGACGAACTGCTGACGAGAATGGACAGCATAGAGAGGAGAATAAGTGAATTGATGGAGCTGAAAAACACAACACGAGAACTTCGTGAAGCATGCACAAGCTTCAACAGCCGAATTGACCAAGCAGAAGAAAGGATATCAGAGGTCGAAGACCAACTCAATGAAATAAAAAGAGAAGGCAAGAACAGAGGAAAAAGCGCAAAAAGGAATGAACAAAATCTTCAAGAAATGTGGGACTATGTGAAAAGACCTAATCTACGTCTGATAGGTGTACCTGAATGTGATGAAGAGAATGAATCCAAGCTGGAAAATACTCTTCAGGATATTATCCAGGAAAACTTCCCCAACCTAGCAAGGCAGACCAATATTCAAATCCAGGAAATACAGAGAACACCACAGAGATATTCCTCGAGAAGAGCAACCCCAAGGCACATAATCGTCAGATTCACCAGGGTTGAAATGAAAGAGAAAATGCTAAGGGCAGCCAGAGAGAAAGGTCGGGTTACCCACAAAGGGAAGCCCATTAGACTCACAGCAGATCTCTCAGCAGAAACCCTACAAGCCAGAAGAGACTGGGGGCCAATATTCAACATCCTTAAAGAAAAGAACTTTCAACCCAGAATCTCCTATCCAGCCAAACTCAGCTTCATAAGTGAAGGAAAAATAAAATCCTTTGTGAACAAGCAAGCACTCAGAGATTTCATCACCACCAAACCTGCTCTACAAGAACTCCTGAAAGAGGCTCTACACATATAAAGGAACAACCAGTACCAGCCACTCCAAAAACACACCAAATGGTAAAAAAGCAGCAACACAATCAAGAATCTGCATCAACTAACCAACAAAACAGCCAGGTAGCATCAAAATGACAGCATCAAATTCACACATAACAATACTATCCCTAAATGTCAATGGACTAAATGCCCCAATCAAAAGACACAGACTGGCAAATTGGATAAAAAGCCAAAACCCATCAGTGTGCTGTATCCAGGAAACCCATCTTACATGCAAGGATACACAAAGGCTCAAAATAAAGGGATGGAGGAAGATCTACCAAGCAAATGGAGAGCAAAAAAAGGCAGGAGTTGCAATTCTCATCTCTGATAAAATAGACTTTAAAGCAACAAAGATCAAAAGAGACAAAGAAGGACATTATATAATGGTAAAAGGATCACTGCAACAAGAAGAGCTAATGATCCTAAATATATATGCACCCAATACAGGAGCACCCAGATACATAAGGCAAGTTCTTAATGACTTACAAAGAGACTTAGACTCCCACACAATAATAGTGGGAGACTTTAACACCCCATTGTCAATATTAGACAGATCAACCAGACAGAAAATCAACAAGGATATCCAGGACCTGAACACAGACCTGGAACGAGCAAACCTAATAGACATTTACAGAACTCTCCACCCCAAATCCACAGAATATACATTCTTCTCAGCACCACATCACACCTACTCTAAAATTGACCACATAATTGGCAATAAATCACTCCTCAGCAAATGCAAAAGAACAGAAATCATAACAAACAGTCTCTCAGACCACAGTGCAATCGAGTTAGAACTCAGAATGCAGAAACTAACTCAGAACCGCACAGCTTCATGGAAACTGAACAACTTGCTCTTGAATGTTGACTGGATAAACAATGAAATGAAGGCAGAAATAAAGATGTTCTTCGAAACCAATGAGAACGAAGACACAACATACCAGAATCTCTGGGACACATTTAAAGCAGTCTCTAGAGGAAAATATATAGCAATGAGTGCCCACATGAGAAGAAAGGAGAGATCTAAAATTGACACCCTATCATCAAAATTGAAAGAGCTAGAGGAGCAAGATCAAAAAAACTCAAAACCTAGCAGAAGACAGGAAATAACTAAGATCAGAGCAGAACTGAAGGAAATAGAGACACAAAAAACTCTTCAAAAAATCAATAAATCCAGGAGCTGGTTTTTTGAAAAGATCAACAAAATAGACAGACCACTAGCCAGATTAATAGAAAAGAGAGAATAACCAAATTGATGCAATAAAAAACGATAAAGGGGCTATCACCACAGATTCCACAGAAATCCAAACCATCATCAGAGATTATTACAAACAACTCTATGCACATAAACTAGTAAACCTGGAAGAAATGGATAAATTCCTGGACACCTGCAACCTCCCAAGCCTAAACCTGGAAGAAGCCGAAACCCTGAATAGACCAATAACATGGTCTGAAGTCGAGGCAGCAATAAAGAGCCTACCACCCAAAAAAAGCCCAGGTCCAGATGGGTTCACAGCTGAATTCTACCAGGCATACAAGGAGGAGCTGATACCATTCCTTCTGAAACTATTCCAGACAATCCAAAAAGAGGGAATCCTTCCCAAATCATTTTACAAGACAAACATCATCCTGATACCAAAACCCGGCAGAGACTCAACAAGAAAAGAAAATTTCAGGCCAATATCCATGATGAACATAGATGCAAAAATCTTCAATAAAATACTGGCAAACCGATTGCAACAGCATATCAAAAAGCTCATCCACCATGATCAAGTAGGATTCATCCCGGGGATGCAAGGCTGGTTCAACATACGCAAGTCCATAAACGTAATTCACCACATAAACAGAACCAAAGACAAAAACCACATGATTATCTCGATTGATGCAGAGAAGGCTTTTGACAAAATTCAACAACCCTTTATGCTAAAAACCCTCAATAAACTAGGTATTGACGGAACGTATCTCAAAACAATAAAAGCTATTTACGACAAACCAACAGCCAATATCATACTGAATGGGCAAAAACTGGAAACATTCCCTTTGAAATCTGGCACTAGACAAGGATGCCCTCTCTCACCACTCCTATTCAATATAGTACTGGAAGTTCTAGCCAGAGCAATCAGGCAAGAAAAAGAAATAAAGGGTATCCAAATTGGAAAGGAGGAAATCAAATTGTCTCTATTTGCAGATGACATGATTGTATATCTGGAAGACCCCATCATCTCAGCCCAAAATCTCCTGAAACTGATAAACAACTTCAGCAAAGTCTCAGGATACAAAATCAACGTGCAAAAATCACAAGCATTCCTATACACCAGTAATAGACTTCAAGAGAGCCAAATCAAGAACGAACTGCCATTCACAATTGCTACAAAGAGAATAAAGTACCTAGGAATACAACTAACAAGGAACGTAAAGGACCTCTTCAAGGAGAACTACAAGCCATTGCTCAACGAAATAAGAGAGGATACAAACAGATGGAGTAACATTCCATGTTCATGGTTAGGAAGAATCAACATCGTGAAAATGGCCATACTGCCCAAAGTAATTTACAGATTCAATGCTATTCCCATCAAGCTACCAATGACCTTCTTCACAGAACTGGAAAAAAACACCTTAAACTTCATATGGAACCAAAAGAGAGCCCGCATAGCCAAGTCAATTCTAAGCAAAAAGAACAAAGCGGGAGGCATCACACTACCGGACTTCAAACTATACTACAAGGCTACAGTAATCAAAACAGCATGGTACTGGTACCAAAACAGAGATATAGACCAATGGAACAGAACAGAGGCCTCACAGGAAATACAACATACCCACAACCATCTGATCTTCGACAAACCTGACAAAAACAAGCAATGGGGAAAGGACTCCCTGTTTAATAATTGGTGTTGGGAAAACTGGCTAGCCATGTGCAGAAAGCAGAAACAGGACCCCTTCCTGACACCTTACACCAAAATTAACTCCAGATGGATTAAAGACTTAAACATCAGACCTAATACCATAAAAACCTTAGAAGAAAATCTAGGCAAAACCATTCAGGACATAGGTGTAGGCAAGGACTTCATGACCAAAACGCCAAAAGCAATGGCAACAAAAGCCAAAATAGACAAATGGGACCTAATCAAACTCCACAGCTTCTGCACGGCAAAAGAAACAGTCAGTAGAGTGAATCGGCAACCAACAGAATGGGAAAAAATTTTTGCAGTCTACCCATCTGACAAGGGGCTGATATCCAGAATTTACAAAGAACTAAAGCAGATCTACAAGAAAAAAACAAACAAGCCCATTCAAAAATGGGCAAAGGATATGAACAGATACTTTACAAAAGAAGACATACAGGAGGCCAACAAACATATGAAAAAATGCTCATCATCACTGGTCATCAGAGAAATGCAAATCAAAACCACATTGAGATACCATCTCACACCAGTTAGAATGGCGATCATTAAAAAATCGGGAAACAACAGATGCTGGAGAGGATGTGGAGAAATAGGAACACTTTTACACTGTTGGTGGGAGTGTAAATTAATTCAACCATTGTGGAAGACAGTGTGGCGATTCCTCAAGGACTTAAAAATAGAAATCCCATTTGACCCAGCAATCCCATTACTGGGTATATATCCAAAGGATTATAAATCATTCTACTACAAGGACACGTGCACACGAATGTTCATTGCAGCACTGTTTACAATAGCAAAGACCTGGAACCAACCCAAATGCCCAACGATGATAGACTGGATAGGGAAAATGTGGTACATATACACCATGGAATATTATGCAGCCATCAAAAACGATGAGTTCACGTCCTTTATAGGGACATGGATGAACCTGGAAACCATCATTCTCAGCAAACTGACACAAGAGCAGAAAATCAAACACGGTATATTCTCGCTCATAGGCGGGTGTTGAACAATGAGAACACATGGACACAGGGAGGGGAGCACTACACACTGGGGTCTGTTGGGGGGAAATGGGGGAGGGGCGGGGGGTGGGGAGGTGGGAAGAGATAGCATGGGGAGAAATGACAGATACAGGTGAGGGGACGGAAGGCAGCAAAGCACACTGCCATGTGTGTACCTATGCAACAATCTTGCATGTTCATCACATGTACCCCAAAACCTAAAACGCAATTAAAAAAAAAAAAAAAAGAAAAAGAAATAACCTCTCAGCACCGATCTGTCTAGAGATCTCTTTACCACAAACGGACACTTTCTCAAGGGACACATCCCCATGTTCATTTACGTACGTCTGTGTCTGCTCTCCTGCTACAGTGGCAGAGTATCTGCAAGGGAGACCACATCTTTGCTCTCTGAAAGACTCAATTAGGAAGATGGAGAGACAAGCTACAGGTTGGGAAAAAACCAATTGGTGGTTTACAAACCACCAACCAGACCAAGGACTCATCTATCTCCAGAGACTCATCTCCAGAATGCCTAAAGAACTCAAAGCTCAAAAGTAGGCCAGGTACAGTGGCTTACGCTCGTATTTCTAGCACTCTTGGAGGCTGAGGTGAGATGGCTTGAACCCGGGAGGTCAAGGCTACAGTGAGCCATGATTACACTCCTGCACTCCTGGCTGCATGACAGAGTGAGGCCTTGTCTCACAAAAGAAAACCTCCAAAGTAAAAAATGGGAAATAATGCATGAACAATATTTTCACTCCCAATCATAGAGAAACAAAGTAGTGCTACACACCTGAGCTCCGGTGAGTTCCGGCACGGGTTGGTGAGTTGCAGGGACTCTGCAGCATAAAGCGTTAGTTGCACATCCAAATGGCCAGGTTGTTATTTCAGCATCCACTGATGAGTGCATTATAAAAAGCACTGTCCTAGTGCCCAAAAGGTGGTGGCTGATAAGAAAAAAGTGAGGCTCAGGGGCAGGAATCAAGGTCACGGCCTACCAACCAGATCCTCTCGGGAAGCAGCATTCGACTCATGAAGTGCCAAGACAGGAGATGGTGTCGCTCCAGTGGAAGCTTGGACAATCTGGAATCAAGCAGAAGCACTCATTGTTCTGACCGTGTCAATACAAAACCGTCAGCTACTACAGCGATGAACAGAACATCTGGGACGACAGGCAACTCAGAAGATTTATAGCCACAGGGTAACAATGGAGTCTTATCTGCAGTTAAGGTCCTCTGTATTCCTGTTAGGGTTTATGTATTATTTTGAGACAGAGTCTTGCTCTCTCACTCAGGCTGAAGTGCAGTGGAGCAATCTCAGCTCACTGCAACCTTCTCCTCCCGGGTTCCAGCAATTCTCCTACCTCAGCCTCCCGAGGAGCTGGGATTACAGCCATGTGCCACCACGTCCTGCTAATTTTTTTGTGTTTTTAGTGCAGACGGGGTTGCACCATGTTGGCCAGGATGGTCTCAAACGTCGGACCTCATGATCCATCTGCCTTGGCCTCCCAATGTGCTGGGATTCCAGGTGGGAGCCACCGTGTCTGGCCAGCGTTACTTGTTTTAAATCAAGGGCTAAATTCTTCCCCTCTCTTGGACACCGGTGAAGTATTTAAGAAAAGCACTCACCAATTACAGCTAACATTTGAAGGACAAATTTAAAGGTGGTTATAAGTTACAAAATAAAGGCGTCTTATGAACTCTCATAAGAAAAAAAGAATATTAAGACACTTTTTGCTATCTTTTTGGGATAGGGTCTTGCTCTGTCCTCCAGGCTGGAGTACAGTGGGGCAGCCTCCCAAGTAGTTGGGATTACAGGCGTCCACCACCGTGTTTTTGTCTTTTTAGTAGAGACGGGCTTTCACCATGTTGGCCAGGCTGGTCTCAAACTTCTGAGCTCATGTGATCCTTCCACCTGTCACCTGACCAGAGAAATTAAGACATTCTCAGATAAACAAAAGCTGAGACAGTTCATTACATTGGGACCTGTCGTGCAAGAAATGCTAAAGGGAGTTCTTCAAGTCAAAACAAAAAGATGCTAGGTGGACATTTGAAGCCACATATAAAGACCTGTATTATTGAAATTTTGATTCACATCTCTGATTTTAATTATTTTACTGGATTTAAAAGAGGCGTAACCATAAGCCTATGTTAAATATGTAATTTATTTTTAAAAATTAGGCATGGTGGCGTGCACCTGTAGTCTCGGCTATGGAGGATCACTTCAGTCCAGGGGCTTCAGGTTACAATGAGCTATGACAGTGATACTGCACTCCAGCCTGGGTGACAGAGTGAGACCCTCTCTCTAAAATATAGATAGACTTTGTAATGAAAACATAGGACGGGGTAGAGCTGTCGAGGAGTTGAATATTTGCTATGTCATTGAACTTACTAGTTTAAAATCAATTGCCATACCTTCAGGATGTATTATGTAATCCCCATGGTAATTACAAAGAAAATATCTATAGAATGTACACAAAAGGAAGAAGGGATTCTAAGTGTATCACGCAAAAAAAAAAAAAAAAAAAAAAAAAAAAAAAAAAAAAAATTAAACACAAAGGCAGGCAGAAGGAAGGAAATGAGAAAGAAAATAAACCATAAGCCATGCAGAAAACAATCCACAGAGTGGCACCTAAAAGCCCCGTAAATGGTGTGCTGGAGTCCTCCCAGAACAACTGCTCACCTTAGTCCCTGGCTGTGGGCCTCATGGCACAGTCACCCACCAGGCTATTGAGTTTCATCAGATGATAATCTTTAAAAGTGCAAATTATTTCCACAATCTAAAGACAGTAAGAGACTTACACATAGGATGACAAAAAAAGATACTCCATGGAAATGGTAACTGAGAAAAGGAGGGAGGAGCTAGATTAATCTCAGACTAAGTAGACTTAAGGTCAGAAGCTGTTGTGAGAGATAACAACAGTCCATTCACCAAAAAGATGCAACAGTTATAAAGGTATGTGCAACGCACCTCGGAGCTCCTAAATATACGACTCAAACACTGACAGAATGAAAGAAGAAACAGTTCTATGAAACTTGTAGGAAACTTCAACACCTCGCTTCCCCCCCACCCCCCAGACAGAATCTTGATTTCCCCGGCTGGAGTGCAGCTGCAACCTCCTGAATTCAAGTGATTCTCGTGCCTCAGCCTCAGAGTAGCTGGGATTACAGGTGTACGCTACCATGCCCAGCTATTTTTAGTAGAGACAGGGATTCACCACATTGGCCAGGCTGATCTTGAACTCCTGACCTCAAGCGATCCACCCACCTTGGCCTCCCAAAGTGCTGGGATTACAGGCATGAGCCTCTGTGCCTGGCCCAATAATTGACTTTCAATAATGGATACAACACCCAGACAGAGGATAATGAAGGAAACAGAGAGCTTGAATGATACTACAGACAAATTGGACCTACCAGACACACACAGATGAGTTCACCCAAGAGCAGAATACACATTCTTCAAAGTACATGTGGAACGTTCTCTGGGAAAGGTCATACATTAGGCCTGAAAGCAAGATTTAATACATTTTAAAGGACTGAATTCATAACGGCAGAATGAAAACTGGAATATTCACAAATCTATGGGAACTCGACAACAACTATGAATCAAAGAAAAATAAGGAAAATTATAAAGTATTTTGAGACAAAACAATGTATCAAATCTGTGGGATGCAGCAAAAGCAGTGCTATGAGGGAAATTTATAGCTGTACATGCTTACATTAAAAAATAAAAAAATAAAAAAAAAAAAAAAAAAAAAAAAAGCTGGCTCTAGGTAGTGGCTCACATCTGTAATCCCAGCACTCTGGGAGGCCGAGACAGTCAGATAACCTGATGTCAGGAGTTCAAGACCAGCCTGGCTAACATGGGCACCCCATCTTAAATCATAAAATTAGCCAGGGGTGGTGGCAAGCACCTGTAATCTCAGCTACTTGGGAGGCTGAGGCAGGAGAATCATTTGAACCCATGAGGAGGAGGTTGCAGTGAGCCAAGATTGTACCACTACACTCCGGCTTGGGAGAGACAGCTAGACTCCATTTCCCCCCACCCCCTCCCACACAAAAGCAGCAGTAGCCAAGCATAGTGACACTGTTCTATAATCCCATCTACTTGGAAGGCTGAGGCCAGGAGATTGCTTGAACCCAGGAGTTTGAGACTAACTCAGCAAGTGGCAAGACCCTCTCTCAAATAAAAGAAAAAGGAAAAAGCTCTCAAACCGCAATCCTCACTTTGTACCTTAAGTTTTTAGGAAGAGAAGAACAGCCTAAACCCAAAGTAGGACAAGGAAGGCAATACTTAAGGTTAGAACAGAAATAAATGAAATACAAGATGAATCAGTGACCAAAAACTTGACAAGAAAGTACAAGACAAACATTTACAGAATCAATACCAATCCTGCTCATCTTCTTCCAAATTACGGAGGAAAGAATACCTCCAAACTCATTCTGTGAGGCCAGCATTACTGATACCAAAGACAGACAAAGCAGAAGAAGAAAACACACCACAATTCCTGATCAATACAGATGCAAAAGTGCTCAAGAAATTACTAATGAGAATTCAACAGCATCATAGAAAGATTACATAACATGATCAAATAAGATGTATTCCTGGAATGGAAAGGTGGTTACCATATAAACATTAGGGTAAGATACCACATTAACAGAATGCAGGAAAGAAAACACATGATAATTTGTTTCAATTAGTACAGGAAAAGCAGTTAATGAAGTTTAATATCCTTTCATGATTAAAAACATACTGACTAGAAATGAAAACCACCTCAACCTAATAAAAGTCATATGAACAACCTCCAGCTAGTATCATTCTCAATGATGAGAGACAAAGTTTTCCAAGAGGAGGAATAAAAATAGTGGTGCCTGCTTTCATAATACTGGAAATCCTAGCCAGAGCTACTAAGAAAGAAAGAAAAAAGAAAAGGCATCAAAACTGGAAAGGAAGAAGTGAAATTTTCTCTGTTAACAAATGACATGAACTTCTTTGTAGAAAATCCTGAAGGCTGCACAAAATAAACTGTTAGAACTAATAATTTGTTCAAGATTCAGAATTATGAAATCCAACACACAGGAGTCAGTTGCATTTCTACACACTAACAGTCGATGATCCAAGAAGGAAATTAAGAAAACAGTTCCTGCTGGCTTGGTTGTGGAAGCCTAGTCCCAGCTACTTGGGAGGCTGAGGTAGGAAAATCCCTGGAGCCTGGGAGGTCAATTCTGTCCGTTTTTATAACGATTATGCCTGTGAATAGCCAACATACCCTAGCCTGGGCAATATAGTGAGATACTATCTTAAAAAAAAAAAGTCAGTTTACAATAGCATCAAAAAGAATAAAACAGGAATAAACTCAAGCAGGAGGCAAAGACTTTGGAAGGATTTTGAGTTCCAGAGACCAGTTGTGTAACAAATGTAAAGGCATCTCGTACTTATGTATTATAAGGCTTAGTTTCCTTAAGATGTCAATATGACTCAAAGTGATCTACAGGTTTAGTTTAATCGCTCTCAAAATCTCAGTGACTTTTTTTCTTCAATTATAGAAAAATCCATCCTTATAAATTGTGTAAAGTTTATATACAATTTCAAGAGATCCCAAATGGCCAAAGCAATCTTGAAAAAGTAACAAAGTTGGAAGTCTTTTATTTCTCAATTTCAAAATGTATTATTAAAAGCTACAGTGGGCTGGGCATGGTGGCTGAAGCCTGTAATCCCAGCACTTTGGGAGGCCAAGGTGGGCAGATCACAAGATCAAGCGATCAAGACCATCCTGGCCAAGATGATGAAACCTCATCTCTACTAAAAATACAAAAATTAGCCAGGTGTGGTGGCACACGCCTGTGGTCCCAGCTACTCAGGAGGCTGAGGCAGAAGAATCCCTTGAACCCAGGAGGCAGAGGTTGCAGTGAGCCGAGATTGCGCCACTGCACTCCAGCCTGGTGACAGAGCAAGACTCTCTCTCAGAAAAAGGAAAAAAAAAAAGAAAGCAAGTTACAGTGGTCAAAAGTGTGGTATGACAGTAAAGACATACAGAGAGACCAGTGGAATGGAATACAGAGTGCAAAAGAAAACCCTTACACATATGGTCAAATGAGTTCAATAAAGATGCCAAGATTTTTCAATCAGGGAAGGAATAGTCTTTCAACAAATGGTGTGGGAAAACTAGATATCCACATGCAAAAGAATGAAGTTAAAGCCTTACCTTATATCATGTTAAAACAAACAAACAAACAAACAAAGAAAGAAACAAAAACACCTCAATAATGAATCAAAGACCCAAGTGTAAGATCTGAAGCTGTACAATTCTTGCTTTTTTGAGACAGAGTCTCACTCTGACACTGAGGCTGGAGTGCAGTGGCGTGATCTTGGCTAACTGCAACCTCCGGCTCCCGGGTTCAAGCAGTTCTCTGCCTCAGCCTACCAAGTAGCTGGGATTACAGGTGCCCATCACCACACCTAGATAATTTTTGTATTTTTAGTAGAGACAGGGCATCTTGGTCAGGCTGGTCTTGAACACCTGACCTCATGATTCACCCCCTTTGGCCTCCCAATGTGCTGGGATTATAGGTGGGAGCCACTGTTCCCAGCTGACGACTCTTAAAACATAGAAGGAGAGCTTCCTTTGGCAATGATTTCTTGCATATGACACCAAAGGCCCAAACAACAAAAGGAAAAGTAGACAAATTGGATTGCTTCAAAGAATACTATTAACAGAGTAAAAAGGCAACCTGCAGAATGATAGGACAGAGGTGCAAATTACGTGTGACTGAGTTCCCATCTAGAATAGATAAATCACTCTCACAATGCAACAACAAAACCCAACTAAGGCAGTTCAAAGATGCGCAAAGGATGTGAATAGACAGTCCACCAAATAAGAGATGCAAATGGCCGTTCGGCACATAAAAAGATGCTCACCATTACTATTAGGGAAACAAACCAAAACCATGGGGAGAGGCTGGGCGTGGTGGCTCAGGCCTGTAATCCCAGCACTCTGAAAGGCTGAGGTGGGCAGATCACTTGAGGTCAGGAGTTTGAGACAAGCCTGGCAGACATAGTAACACCACGTCTCTACTAAAAATAGAAAAATTAGCTGGGTGTGGTGCCATGTGCCTGAAGTCCCAGATGCTCAGGAGGCTGAGGCAGGAGAATTTCTTGAACCTGGGCGGTGGAGGTTGCAGTGAGCCAAGATTGCACCACTGCACTGTAGCCTGGGTGACAGAGCGAGACTCCACCTCAAAAAAAAGAAACATAAGAAGACCTACATGGAGAGGCCACCTCAGACTCATTAAGATTACCGTAATCCATACAGAAAATAAAGTGTTAGCGAGGATGCTGAGTGGTTGGCAGCCTTGCGTACTCTTACTGGGAGTTTAAAATGGAGCTGTAGCTATGGAAAACAGTGTTTAAACTTTTCATCAAAAAGTTAAAAACAGGCTAGGCGTGGTGGCACACACTTGAAATCCCAGCACGTTGTGAGGCCGGGGCAGGAGGCTAGGAGTTGAGGCCAGGAGCTCAAGACCAGTCTGGCCAACATGGTGAAACGCATCTCTACTAAAAACACGAAAACTCACCAGGCGTGGTGGTGTAGGCCTGTAATCCCAGCTACTCGGGAGGCTGAGGGGTAAGAATCACTTGAACCCAGGAGGCAGAGGTTGCAGAGAGCCAAGATTGCACCACTGCATTCCACCCTGGGTGACAGAGTGAGAGACTGTCTCAAAACAGAGGATTACCATATAATCCAGCATTTCCACTTCTGGGTATGTACCCCCTGCAATTCAAAGGGCTGCACACATTTATACACTGATGTTCATAGCAGCGTTTTTGAGAGCAAATTCTGACATGTGTGAGAAATCATATTGTTTGCTGAGAAATCCTATTGAGATCAGCAGCAAGAAATATCAAGTCAGCCCCCCAAAGCAGCAAACTGCTCAAAGCATTATAAAACAGCATCCAACATAATTATGTCTCATGCCAGATGAATGAGTTCTTTGAACACAGGATGTGTGACCCTTTCCTTTGTTCCCTCGCAAAAAGCATTTTCTACTTCATCTTTAACCTATAGTAAACACACACTAGCTGCCTGGTTAGTTTACCTTTAACCAATGAAAGAACACAGAGCATCTGCTTGTAAAACTTGTCACTGGAAAGTCAAGAATAAATACATAGGTCAGAGTCTGGTCTGGACTCTCAGCTGGAAATGCTGTGAAACCCCTGGTGCTCCACTCTGAACCCACCTTTTGCTATCTCTGTGTCTGTTTCTTAATTCCTTCAGTGCCGCATGACTGGGGGTCTCCAAGGCTGAGCTGGCCTCAGCACAGCGTTATTCATAGGCGCTGCAAGATAGCAGCAACGCAAGTGCCCACCAACGGATAAACAAATGTGCTCTCTCCATACAGTCAAACATTATTCAGCCTTAAAAAGGAAGGAAATTCTGATGCATCCTAGCACACAGATGAACCTTGAGGATGGTATGCAAAGTGAAATAAGCCAGTCACAAAAAGAGAAATACTGTATGATTCCACTTATGGGAAGGATCTAGAGTAATCAGATTCACAGAGACAGAAAGTAGAGTGGTGGCAGCCAGAAGCTGGGAGAGCCAGTAATGGCTTATTGAATGGGGACAGAGTTTCAGTTCAGCAGGATTTAGTGAGTTTCAGAGTTTGGATGCACAAAAATATGAATGTACTTAGACTGGTGTACTTTCAATGGTTGTGGTAGATTTTTTGTGTTTTACCACATTGAAAATTTTTGACATTGGAAATGTGTATTTATTGAGCACCTCCATGCTGGGCATGGTGATAGGATTATGGATACTGTAGTTATAAAAAACACTCTTAGGGAGGTACAATTCTAAGTGTAAACACTAGCACAGACAGACAATAATAGATACAGACCTGCAGGACTCAGATAGTAGACTTATTAGACAGAGATCATAGATTTCAGCAGGGAACCAGAAATTATTAAAATTACTAATCACTAAATTTATAGTGTAGTAATTTAGGCAATCAGCTAATTTACTAATTACTGAAAATTACATACTGAAAAAGAACCAGAATGTAGTAGAAAGAGATGGCAGAAAAGGCCACCTAAAGCTCATCTTTTAGACACTGCTCTTAGCAAATGAGGGATAGAAGAGCACTTCCTGGCCAGGCGTGGTGGCTCATGCCTGTAGTCCCAGCCACTCAGGAGGCTGAGGCAGGGGAGCCACTTGAACCCAGCAGGCAGAGGTTGCAGGGAGCTGATACTGTGCCACTGCACTCCAGCCTGGGCAACAGAGCGAGACTCCATCTCAAAAAAAATAAATAGCAGGATGCGATGGCTCACACCCGTCATCTCAGCACTTTGGGAAGCCAAGGCGGGTGGATCACTTGAGGACAAGAGTTGGAAACCAGCCTGGCCATACCCTGTCTCTAATAAAGATAGAAAAATTAGCTGGGTGTGGTGGCAGGCATCTGTAATCTCAGCTGCTCAGGAGGCTGAGGCAGAATTGCCTGATCCCGGAGACAGAGGTTGCAGTGAGCCACTGCACTCCAGCCTGGGTGACAGGGTGAGACTCCATCTCAAAAAAATTAAATTAATCCCATCTTTTAAACAGTTCTCCTAGCAGATGAGGGATACAAGAGCGCTCCCTTACCGTGGTAGCTCTGAGTGTCCAGTCTGTGCCCTTCACCACCACACCTAATGGGGAAACCGTAGAGCAGCCTCCACTGCAAGCTGTACTGAAGATCCCACCCACACAGTGAGAGTTCCCTTTAGCCTGCACTTTGGGTTGCACGCATCCCGAGCTCTCAGTGCATCATGTGCTAAGCTTCCACCCTCCCCTGGGCTGGGAAGTATGTCTTGGTCTTCTTTCTCCAGGGTGCTGGTGGCAGAGGCTGACATGGAGTGAGTGCTCCATAGACGCTTGTTCAGTTTCCTAGGAACTCAGCAAGCTGGGCCTAACACCACTGCCTGCAAAGGCCTGGCAGGTGTAGGGACTCATCGACCCCTACCTGCTGCTCTTACAGAAAGAGGAGAGAAAAATGGGTGGGAGTGGATGGAGAGTTGTCCTTTTAGTAATGAGGGCCAGGAGCTGTAACAGGGGCCCCAACATAATTGATCTCAGGAAACAGCAGGGACCCCTCTCCTCTGGGGCCCATCACCTGGCCTTACTTGTCTTGTCACTTCTTTTCAGATTGAGATTTCATCTAAGCCAGCACTAGGCTGCCAAAGACTTCAAACTCCTTCACCTTCTACTCTAATTCCAACTCCTTGACAAGGGCAAGATTCTTGCCTGGGACAGAATAACCAGCATGGAACGCCAGGAAACTCAAAATCACACGTTCTTCAAATGCAGGGAAGAAGGGCTGTTTGCCATTGTGCTCAAAATACTTCTGAGGATATGAAACTCTCCCACCGGCCTGGGTAATTCTCCCCTTTCCACTGTAATCCAAGAGACAGCATGGCCAGCGAGTCTCAGCACTGCAGAGAGAGCTCTACCGGCTCCTGTTCATGCCCAAGGTATTTATTAACTTATTCAACAGCCATGTGGGAAGCACTGCTTCAGAACGCTGACTGTGCTCAGGGGGACACAAAGTCAGGTTCTCAGCTGCCTGGTCCTGGCTTTCCCTGCCTGACCCAGGGGTCTCCTGAGGCAGGAGCTTTTATGAGGGGAACAGATAGCTCTTCAGAAGCCTGATAGAGAACTGCGATCTGGGGTAGACACACAAGGACTGAAGGCTTTCGAGGGCCTCTGTTTCGGTAGGGGCACCTGTGAACTAAGGCTCCCAGGCTAGAGCATTCAAAGTTTATCTACTTTCTTTTGGAACATAAATTTTCCTTTGAGTTTTCAACTGAAGAATAAACCTACCAGAATCCAAGAATGTGTATCTGGATTGCTGGGGCTGATCAACTCAGGAGATGGGGAGATGTGGGCATTTATGTAATCTTCTCACCGATAGGGGGAGCCCTCTTTAGGCTGAGCATTTGGTAGTAGATTGCAGGGTCCAGATTCCAGAGCAAAGGGCCAGGTGTCAGCCACAGGGACCGAGGCAAGCTGAAGGCCAGATGCCAGACTTCGCTGTCCCTGGCCTCCACACCCATGAATCCCTGGTGCACAGCAGGTGCTAGATAAAGTTCAGAAGAAAGAACTCCAGGGTAAGTGGGAATGAGCAGGTTGGTCCTTCACATTCCCATTCTGGAGGAAAGAGAAGGGAGGGTGGCTGGGATCTGAGTGTTTGCTATGGTTACAGCCTGAAGACCCCGGAGCCCAGGCACTGCTCCAAGTGCCTGGAAAGATGTTTGATCTTAAGCCTTACAATAGTCCAAGGAGGAATGGATGATCTCCTTAATGAGGGAAGAAACAAAGGCTCAGAGAGTTGAGGGGAATCCCCAAAGTTAATATAACCTACAAATGGCCAGGACGGTGCTGATGTGGGCCTGTCTGCCTCCCAATGCTGTCCAAGCTCAATCACACCCCCACCACTTCTGCTCTTGTAGTAATAGCCTTACGCCACATAGTCTACCAGTTACTTTATGAAAGAAAGTCAAGTAAACTTTAGCCATATCCCAAGCCATAATAGGTAGCTCCTGTTCAAAATACCCTGTAAATCAGGTCATGCAAGATCAGAAATACACTCACAACTGTCACAGGTGCTGTGCTGGCCACTGTTTTGGGGAACTCAGCCTAGGAATATGAGTGAAGAGATAACTCACAAAGAAAAGCAAATCACTGGCGTGCAGGGGGCCCTGAGCAATTCAGAGTCAGATACAACTAGGGCGTGCAGCCACCTGACCTGCTGGTTTCCCAATATGCTTAGTGGATCCATGATGTGAGGTCCACAAAGGAAATGCAGAAGCCTTCCCTTCCTGCCTCCCACACTCTGTGGGTCAAGTATTTACCAAAAACACAGCAGTGGACTGGACACCAGCAGAGATACAAAGAGGGAAAAGCAGTTTTCCCTTCACAAGGCAGGTTGGACAACATCAATATTTTGCAGTTAGGAGGTACGGGCGGAGTGTGTGTGCATGCCCAGAATTTAAAGACAAACAGATGGGAGAGGGAATGATTCCAGCAGAAAGACAAATAAATATTCATATCGACAATGTACACTGAATTGCAGCCTAGACAACATAGCAAGTCTCTGTCTCTACAAAAAATTTAAAAATTAGCCAGGCATGGTGGCACATGCCTGTAGAGTCAGCTACCCAGGAGGCTGAGGTGGGAGGATCACTTCAGCCCAGGAGTTTAAAATTACAATAATGTGTGGTCACATCGCTGCACCAGCTGGGGCATCAGAGCAAGGCCGTATCTCTAAAACAAAACAAGATAAGACATTTACATAAAAATCAATGTATGAAAATCCCAAATAATATATTAGCAAATAAACCCCACTGGGGCTTTTAAAAAACTTACCTAAACCAAGAGAAACTTGTACAGTGTGAAAAGGATGGCTCAAAATTAAAACATCTTCCCATTTCATTTATATTAGTATGTTGAAAATCATAATCACCATAGATGTTCAAAAGGCATTTGACTACAAAATTTATAAAAGAAACTTATCAGATTAGAAAGAAGGATACTTCCTTAAATTACACACAATAAAAAAAATTACACCCAGATACACACCCATCAAGGCAAAGCCCAGCATCATTTGTAAGCGATGGAAGCAAAGAGAAGCTTCCATCAACCTTTGGAATGAAGGAATGCTCTCTGTTACCACTATTATTTTGGAGGCCCGAGCTGACGCAACCAGGCAAGGAGCAAAGTAAGACATTAAAGAAAAAAGCAGAAGGTGAAATAGTTATATTTACTCTGAAAAGTAAATATAACTACTTAAGAAAATAAGAGGACAGAAACAGATATAAAAACATTTCATGCTCATGGTCAGGAGGAATCGATATTGTGAAAATGGCCATACTGCCCAAAACAATTTACATAGTCAATGCTATCCCCATAAGCTACCAATGACTTTCTTCACAGAATTGGAAAATAAACACCTTAAGCTTTATACGGAACCAAAAGAGAACCTACATAGCCAAGACAATCCTAAGCACACAATTATGGAGACATCATACTACCTGACTTCAAACGGTACTACAAGGCCACAGTAATAAAAACACCGCGGTACTGGTACCAAAACAGATATGTAGACCAACGGGACAGAACAGAGGCCTCGAAAGTAACACCACACAGCTACAACTGTCTGATCTTTGACAAACCTGACAAAAACAAGCCATGGGGAAAGGATACCCTAGGTAACAAATGGTGTTGGAAAACTGGCTAGCCACATGCAGAAAGATGAAACTGGATCCCTTCCTTGCACCTTATATAAAAATCATCTCGTGTTTCTTCTAGGGTCACTGAGAGACCAGATGAAATATTACAGGTGTGCTTTGCGTGATGAACACTTGTACCCTAGTGTTTTCTTAGGATTCACTAACCTTGCCATCTAAAGGGACTGTGACATTTACCAGATAGTTTCCAAAGGGGCTTACTCCTAAAGGAAAGGAAAACTGATCTTTCCATTTCCAGTTCATCTGTCCATTCTTCTACTCCTTTAATCCTCTTCATAAAGACTTTCTTGCCTTTCAGCATTATATTCTATCTTTAATAACATAGGACATGGTGCTCACAGTTTTGCACATTTAATTTGTTCTGCATTGGGGGTTATGGTTTCTAAGGGGGATGTCCTATCAAGTTACCCTGTCTTTTCAGCTAAAGAATTCAAGGTGTTTATAAACTGAGGAAATACAATCACTTCAAGTGGAAAATAAAATGAGGAATAACTGCATACTACAAGATAGCAGTGCAATTTAGAGCTAGAACAGGCCTAGTGTGTTCTAAATCTAGCATCAACACATTTTATGTTATAAATATGGATTTTAAGTAAAAAAACCAAGCGTTCTGTTGTGATTTATTTATTTAGGTTTCTCTCTAATTTGGTTGAGGTCTCTCTTTAAAGGAGGACAGAAGCCAGCCCATCTCCAGGAGAGCCCTGGCCAGGAGGCTGGGGTGTCAGTCAGGTAAGGCACAAGGAGGAGGCAACACCAAAACACAGGAACAGAAGAAATCTCTAACTTACCCATCCTGGAGACGTTCGGGGAGCGTCTGGAGCCCGAGGGGCAGTCTGAAGGCCGTGAGGAACCAGAGAGCAGAGGGAGGGCCTGAAGCTTTCTTCTCGGGCTTTCCTGTGAGGGTGTGGCTTTGCTGATTTAAGAGAACACGTGGAGCTGGGCTTATTTACAGGGCTCTGGTGTCGACCATTAGGTTTTATCATGACCAGCAGCTGTGTGATGGGTGGGTTCTGACTCAGCGGGATGAAGAACAAGTGGGCCACATCACGACCACTCGGGGAGGGGGAGGGTTACCCAGATCGGAGGGGATACAGTGAGACTGGGCTTCAGACAACTTAGGTCAGGTCTGAAAATGGATGCTGAGGCAGCAACTATTAAACACATTTATGGCAGCTTTCCCCGAAACCTGGCTTTTAAATCATTTATAGTACACATGAACAAAAACTAAACTGAAAATATTTGGAAACAACCCCTTTGGTTTGCTCTAATAAGCGGGAATCAAGTCTCTAGGTTGTCCTGTTTTAAGTCAAATGACAATGTTATTTAAGTTCTCCTATTCATAGGTTCTCCTATTATAAGTAAAATGGCAATGTCATTTCATCTTAAAGCTAAGATATGAAAATAGAGAGGGAAATATGTAGCCCTCTACCTGAGGTGTCAAAGTGTTTCTGTTCATAAAGGCCGTTTTAAGTTTTAGTTTCAGATTTATCTTGTTACTTTAGTGCAGTCTAGGTGAAAATATTCTTTTGAGGCTGTAAGACACATGTTCCCATTTGGAAAAAAGATATTTCATTGACCATATATGTTTCTACTATGACTGTCGAGTGTTTCTTTTATCTAGAGGTTTATATTGCTAAAGAAGTTGCCTATGGTTACAGTTTGCAGCCAACAAGTTACCCTGAATTAGCACAGGTGGCTCTTGCTATAGGAATGCTGTGGCGTGAGGCTTAACCATAGTTCTCATATTGTGGTTCCCGAACCAGCAGCATCAGTTGTGTCTGAGAACTTATTATAAATGCAGATTCTCAGACCCCACCCAGACCTACTGAATAAGAAACTCTGAGTGGAAACCAGCAATCTGTGGCCCAACACGCCCTACAGGTGATTCTGGACTGCACTAGAGAGCCATCAATTTAATGTTACAGAAACCCCTTTAGGGTTTCTGTAGCACATTGCTTCAGTAATATAAATGTTGACTTTATTTTACTTAATGGCATATGTGATATAAATGGTATATTAATGTCATATAAATGACTATAAATGGTAGCACATTACTTAAATAATATAAATGGTCAACATTTTAAAATTCTTTTAGCTGGTACTGAAAACCACCATCCTGTTTAACAAGGGTTCAGCCTAACAACAGTGGTGGTCATCACAATTCACAGTTTTGGCCAGTTGGTCCTGTTCATAGGCACAGTCAGTGATTCACCCAGAGGACTCACAATGAGTTGCAAACACGTCCCTTCTGCAGAGCTCAGACCGGGATGCCTTTTGAGGTGCTAACTGGCAAAAAAAGTTAAATGTCCTTGCGATTTACCCTGCCCTCATCTTCACCCTCATTCTGGGTCTTTGCTTTCCTTGAAACAGTCGCTTTCTCTGTGACCTTATTTATCCTCTCTCACTGTGTGCCCTTCCTCAAACTTGCAGAGAATCCACAAGATTCAGTAATCACCTTCTGAAGGTAGTTTCAGAACTGACTGCTCTCTTAGCTATATCTCTATCTTAGTAAACACAGTCACTTAGATGTCCTCCTGTTAACATCAGCACAAATAAATAAAACTGAATGTGTGCCTCACATCAGCTTCCTATCTGAGCGTCCACATTTTTGTCAGTGGGAGGTTGCACAGATCTACAAGTTACCCTGATTCCCCTTTCTCCTTTGCTGGCTTGACCCTGGAATGAGCTATAGATTTTCATAATATATATCATATTTATCCATTTCTCCATTACTGTATTTAGAATGTAAACACCGGAAATGGGAAACTGTTTTCCAAAAGGCCTTCTTCTGTCCCTTTCTTATTCCCTCCCTCTCTCTCTCCTTTCTTCCCTTTCTCTTAATTCCGTCCTTTTTTCCTTCTCTCCTCCTTTCTTTCCTCCCCTTCCTTCCACAAACAGATGGCAAAAGAAATGATTTAGCTCCTCTCCTTCTAGGTGTCCCGCTGACTAAGAGCAGCCTTTGCATTCTTGAGCCTCAAAGTTCTCCACGTTCTGCTGACAATCTACTTCTTTCATCTCCCCTCCATCCACTTCCTATATTGACTCTTATTGGGTCTCAAACTCAGACACACCGAAAAGCCTGATTGAAAGAGATATTTGAGACCAAATCCTAGGGTTTCTGACACAGTAGTTTCATGGTAAATCCCAAGATTTAACATTTCTGAAAAGTTTTCATGTGCTACAGATAGAATGTTGGTATCTCCCACAAATTCATATGTCCAAGTCCTAACCCCACAGTGTGTCTGTATTTAGAGATGGGGTCTCTAAGGAAGTCAGTCAAGTTAAATGAAGTCATAGGGTTGGGCCCTGGCCTGATGAGATTAGTGTCCTTATAAAATAAGGTGTTCTTATAAAATAAAACACCAGAGAAAGGAAAGGAAAGGAGAAAGGAAAGGAAAGGAAAGAAGAAAGAAAATGAAAGGAAAGGAAAGGAAAGCAAAATCAGATGTGGGTGTAATGCACACTAGCATGAGCAGTGGTGCGGTGGTGGTGGCGGATAAGGTAATCAGGGAAGCCTTCTCTGTGAATGTGACAGAAGTGAGGGATGAGCCCTGGGAACTAATTTGAAGTTTCTTCAAACGGTTGCAAGTAGATTTACCATATGACTCAGTGATTCCATTGCTAGCTATATGCCCCAAAGACCAGAAAACAGGTGTTCAAACAAAAACTTGTATGCTCTTTAAATGTGTCAAGATCATAAATATGCAGGAAAGTCTTGGAAACAGTGTCAGGAAAACTGGATCAGAATGAAAAAACATATTATGCTCCCAAGCGGGGCAAGAGGTAAAAGTTAAATGAGTTTGTGAACTGAATTATCATGTAGGAACCATGCAAGATTTCTTGATCTAGGGGTTATGCGGTGGTAACCTAGGAGAGTTTCCACACTTTGGATAAAATATACCGGAGTATTTTGTGGGATATTGCAAATCTGGTACAGCAATAACTGGTGGGGACTCTAAGAAAAGAAACAGGTTATATTTTGCACTGCTACTGGAAGTTTCCTAGAAGTATGACATTATTAAAAAGTAAATTTCTTTTTAAAACAACCATATCAATACTATGCCAGAAAAGCAGAGATGTCACCAAAATCCACTATAGAGGCTACTCTTCATCCAAAGCTGTGAACCCTCATAAAAGCCTCAATGTCAACCAACTCCACTTAGTAGATATTATTATACTTATTAGTATTAGAGGCTGCTGTGTGGACACATTAGTTTTACTGCACAGTGTGGATATTAGTGTTAGGGCATGGTGTACATATTATATTGGTGTTGGAGAACAGTGCAGATATTACATTAACATCAGGGAACCATACGGATAGTATTACATTAGCATTAGAAGCAACAGTGTGGATATCAGATTAGCGTTAGAATATTATATTGGTGTGGATATTATGTTGGTGTTAGGGTACGGTATGGATATCATAGTAATGTTAGGGCACGGTGTGATTATTATATTAGAGGCCACTGTGAGAACACATCTTAGCAGCCACTGTGTCTGGATATTGACAATGATATCAGGATGTAGTCGTAATGATGAGATTTGGGGATTTCATTTTTCTAGATGAATTTCTTCCTTTGCTGAGTACTCTAAAGACTCTCTTCTCTGCACTCAGGGCCGTGGAAAGGAAGCTTTTTACTTACCAATGAACAAGACTTAGTTGACACCACCGTTGTCCTGCCCCGAGGAAGTCTTCGGGCACCTCAGAGGGAAGTTGGTCAGGGGTGGGTTCGTGCACCCTCTGGTGGCGGCAGAGCTCAGCACAGATACTTTTGCTCAGTTTCTCAGCAGACGTGCACCCCAGCCTGGCTGTCCTGAAATACCCATAAAATTCAATATTGAGTTTACTCAATGTAATAATTTTAGAAATTCAAACCAAAATGAAGCCCACTGTAGCCATTCCTTCCCAAAGACGGTGATGGAAGACTTTGGAAGCCATATAGAATCAAATGAATATATACACAAATTAAGAAAAACAAAAACCTACTCAAAATAGTCCAGCGACTGTAATTTTAAATGCAAAACTATAAAAAATCTAAAAGAAAATCTATATGACGTTGAGTTTGGTGTTGACTTGTAACACAAAACATCAAATGCCAATTCATGAAAATATTGATAACAGACTTCATAAAACTAAGTATTCTACTGTGCAAAACTGTATGCAGAGAACAAAAAGAAAAGAGAGATGCGAGAAGATAATGACAAAACACATACGTGATTTTAAAACTGGGTTAATATCTGAACAGATACCTAACCGAAGCAAATGTACTGATAGTAGGCTGGACATGGTGGCTCATACCTGTCATCCCACAACTTTCGAAGGCTTAGAGGGGTAAATAATCTGAGGTGAGAGTTCCAGACCAGCCTGGCCAACATGGTGAAACTCGTCTCTACTAAAAATACAAAAAATTAGCACGCGTGCTGCTGGGCACCTGTAATCCCAGCTGCTTGGGAGGCTGAAGCAGGAGAATCGCTTAAACATGGGAGGTAGAGGGTGCAATGAGCCAGTATCGTGCCATTGCACTCCAACCTGGGTTACAGAACAAGAAAGACTCCATCTCAAAATATATATATATATATGTATGTTGTTAACAAAATGTCTCATACATGTTGATATGTTAATCTTCAGACCAGTAATTCCACAGGGTGCACCACCTCCCCCAGGCTCAATGTGACACTTCAATGGCTTAACGAGAGGCTTGACTGGATTGATGTCAACATGAAAAGACATTAGATTCCATCGGACCTGTCTTTGGTCCCTTGTCTAGTTTTCAAAGCACGGACAGTTTTAGCTGTGTATTTTAAAAAAGTTGTCTCTACGTGCCATAGCTCACGAAGTCAAAACGAGTGATCTGTGTCCCCTTGAGTTGAGCATTCTTTTAGTAAGAAAGGATTAAGTTCTATTTGAATTCTGGAAAACTGCTTCTCATCTTGTCAATCAACTGTCAATTTTGTGTGTTAATTTCTAGGAGAGGTAATAGAGTCAATCCAAAACCAAAGGTGTATTCAAGTCCAGATTGACAAGTCAAATCAAGAAAGCAGGCACTGTGCTGGAAGAGGGATCTTTTCCCAGTGGGCCTTAAAATCTCTTTGAAGGAATCGGGAAACAGAGACAGAAAGGGACTCGCCTAAGGGTTGTCACTTGAAAGTGCCTGGCAGACTGACTGGCAGAGGGCTGGAAATGAAATCCAGATCTTCAGACCTGTAATTGCACAGGGTGCACCGCCTCCCCCAGGCCCAATGTGACACTTCAATGGCTTAACGAGAGCTTAACTGGATTGATGTCAATATGAAAAGACATTAGATTCCATTGGACCTGTCTTTGGCAGGCGGGGCCACCACAAGCCCCTCTTACAGTAAGAACCCCACCCCAAGGTGTGTGCTAAGGAGGACGCAGTTCCACCCTCACAATGCCCCCCAGTTCTGTAAGGAGGAGAATGCAACTCTGCAGACCGCTGTGACTCAATGCACGCTGGTGGTGTGACAGGATGCACGCCGGTGGAGGAGCCTCAAGAATCTGAAAGGTGGGTGTGGGGGCCCCTACTGAGGGCCTGCACTGCAGGGCCCTCTTGCTCACGATGCTGTGCCCACGCCCCCTTCTGGCTAGGTCCACTTCAGGGCCCTCTGACAGTGTGGTGACCGGCATCACCTGCTGGCAGCTGGAGCACTGCAGGGCCCTCTTGCTCAGTGTAGTGGCAATATGTCCGCTGCTGGCAAACAGGGCAGTGCTACATCCTCTTGCTCACAGTGTGGTGCCTGTGCTGCTGGGCACTCTTACTCTCGGTGTAGTGGGGTCATGCCCCCTGCTGGCCGCTGGGGCACTGCAAGACCCTCTTGCCCATAGCGTCCTGGCAACACTCCCCTGATGGCAACTAGAGCACTGCAGGGTTCTCTTGCTCATGGTGTGGTATTCGCTGGGATTACAAGCGTGTGCCACCATGCCTGCCTAATTTTGTATTTTTAGTAGAGACAGGATTTCTCCATGTTCGCCAGGCTGGTCTCGAACTCTCAGCCTCAGGTAATCTGCCCGCCTCAGCCTCCCAAAGTGCGGGGATTATAGGCATGAGCCACCTATCTCGGCCGAATTTTTTGATTTGTCATAGAGACGGGGTTTTGCCATGTTACCTATGTTGCGGGGTTTCCTTCTGAGGAGATGAAAAGATTCTGGAATTAGGTAGACGAGATGGCTCTACAGCATTGTGAATGTACTAAAAATGAACTGTACACATTAAAATGGAAGAAATGGTGACTTATCTTATACAAATTTCATTTTATTTATTTATTTATTTATTTATTTATTTTGGTCTGACATTACTCTAGGCTTGTCAGTCAATATTTTGATTTTTTTAAAAAAGGACAACTATGAGTTGAAACGTTTAAGGACCTATCAGTAGAAATGGTAAGCTATCAGTAGAAATGGTAAGAAGACAGCGCATGGCTGGGTGCGGTGGCCTACACCTGTAATCCTAGCACTTTGGGAGGCCAAGGTGGGTGGATCACCTGCAGTCAGGAATTCAAGACCAGCCTGGCCACCATGGTGAAACCCCATCTTTAAAAAAAAAAGAAGAAGACAGCGCAGAAGAGGGCAGGGCTGAGACTCAATGGAGACAGCACGCTCCCCGCGGCCTCCTGCTGTCTGCGGGGCACCTGGAGCCCTGAGGCCCCACTCCTGCCTGACCCCCTGCCTGCTGGCTCCTATTCATCTGGCTTCTGCGGCTTCTTCAGTTCTCACTGCCCCCAGAGTGAAGGCTGCTCGTCCACACTCACCTGGCCTCGGTGACGCCAGCAGCGTTTCCCCTGCACACGCTCTCCAGCTGCACGTAGACCAAGCAGTTGACCCAGCTCCACTCGGGGTCACAGATGGTCAGGAAGTTGGGGTGCAGGTGGCCGATCGTGTACTTGGCCAGGTACGTCAGAGACTGGCTCACAGCCGCCCCGAAGAGGAAGGTCCCCAGCACCTTGTACACGACAGCCATGTAATTATTGAAGTCAGAGCAGGAATAGAGCCGGTCTGTGGGCACCAGGTCGGCTTCTCCCGCCGAGACCTGCGTGTGGGGCAGCCGCGGTGACCAGAGGGGGTCCTGGTCAGCCCATGGGCCCTTAGTGGGCCTCAGTCCTCACCACGGGCCTCCCCAAGGCTGCTGCCGAGCTGGGGACTCTAAAGGTGCCCTAGCTGGGCTCAGTGGCTCACACCTGCCAGCCCAGCACTGTGGGAGGCTGAGGCGGGAGGATCACCTGAGGTCGGGCGTTCAAGACCAGCCTGACCAACATGGTGAAACCTGTCTCTACTAAAAATACAAAAATTAGCATGCCTGCAGTCCCAGCTACTGGGGAGACTGAGGCAAGGGAATCACTTGAACCCAGGAGGCGGAGGTTACAGTGAGCGGAGATCCTGCCATTGCACTCCAGACTGGGCAACAAGAGCAAAACTCCATCTCAAAACACAAAACGGGGTTCCTATTACCCACAAGTACCACTCGGGGCAAGGCTGTGTCCCCCGGCCCCCCACAGACCTCCAGGCCACGCCCATCAGGAACCCAGGGTTAGGCTGTACCCCATCCTGCCGCCTACCTGTCCCTCTGAACCCCTCCTGCCTTACAAGGACGACGGTGGCCGTGGTGGTGACCCCAGCCAGAGCCCAAGGGTGATGGTGTCTGGACGATAGGGGTACCGGATGGAGTCATCCCCACAGTCAAATCCTCGGTTATACAGGGTGTTCACCAGCGACAGGACAGCAAAGGACAGGGAGGCTGGAGGGGGAGAAGGGCCTGAGAGCTGTGAGGTTCTCAAACCAGCTGGGCCATGGGGCCCCCACACCTGCCTTAGCCTCGAGGCCTCCCACCAACAAGGAAGAGCTTTTCTCACAGCACGTGGGAGGCCCAAGTGACACTTCTTTCCCATCACCCTCAGATGAGCGGGGACTCTCCAGGCCCTCTCCCCCTCACACCCTCCCTCTGCTCCTTGAAAAACCGGGCAAGGCTGGGCACGGTGGCTCAAGCCTGTAATCCCAGCACTTTGGGAGGCCGAGGCGGGTGGATCACGGGTCAAGAGATCGAGACTATCCTGGTCAACATGGTGAAACCCCGTCTCTACTAAAAATACAAAAAACTCAGCTGGGCATAGTGGTGCGTGCCTGTAATCCCAGATACTAAGCAGGCTGAGGCAGGAGAATTGCCTGAACCCAGGAGGCGGAGGTTACAGTGAGCAGAGACCCTGCCATTGCACACCAGCCTGGGTAACAAGAGCAAAACTCGGTCTCAAAAAAAAAAAAGAAAAAGAAAAAGAAAAAACCGGGCAAACACTCACCTCTGGGCCTTTGCACAGGTACTTCTCTCTGCCCAAAATATCTTATTTTTATTTTTAAAAGTAGAGACAGGGGTCTGACGCTGACCAGGCCAGTCACAAACCCCCAGGCTAGAGCGACCCCCAAGCCTCAGCCTCCCAAAGTGCCGAGATTACAGGTGTGAGACAACGTGCCGGGCACCAAAGTGACTCTCACTTCTGCTCAGTTTCATCTCTCCTCCCAGCTGACCCCACCGGCGTCCCTCTCACAAAAGGAAAGGTCTGTTTAGCCGTGCGTGGTGGCGTGTGCCTGTAATCCAGCTACTTGGGAGGCTGAGGCAGAAAAATTGCTTAAAACCGGAAAATGGAAGTTGAAGTGAGCCGGTCCTGCCACTACACTCCAGCTTGGCAACAGAGCGAGACTCTGTCTCAATTTATTAAAAGAAAATAAATAAATAAATAAATAAATAAATAAATAAAAATAAAAGGGAAGGTCTGCTCTTTCTCCCCATTGCCCCATGTGGAATCATGCAGTCACCTGGGGGACACTGGACTTAATCTCCCCGCCTCCACCCGCCAGCACCAGCAGTCTATAGTGTTCAGGACAGAGACCCTGGAGGCTGCTCAGAGCCTGGCCAGCGCAGATGTTTAATGAACATCTGTTATAACAGGCAGGACTTATTTCAACCTAAGAGCTGGCCAGAGAAGTCAGGAAAAGGCAAAAGCAGGGGCACAGCGGAGGTGCCTTCCTGCTCGCCCCTTCCCGCCACTGACCCTCGTGCCAGGGCACATGCCAGCCACACGGTAACTCAGGGACGAAAAGCACATTCTTGTCAATTCCATACTTGCGGATGGTGTCACATAGCACTAGGGCTCCCGGGGCCCTGCTGGGCTCAGGGTAGCCAGGGAAGCCGGAGCCAGCTACAGAGGGCAGGGCCCGAGGCAGCTCCCTGTTCCACTCCGCAGGTGCACAACAAAAGTGCAGGGTGTCTACCCCAGAGAATAACGAAGGCAGGGCGTCTTTGGCCCAGCAGGGCAAGGACAAAAAAGCGTGGCTTTTCTGAATTCTGAGAGTCTGAGGAGGGACAGGGAGCCTCACACTCCTCCCTGCATGCCAGCTGCAAGGGTCCTAGGACACGGCATGCCTTCGATGCTGGCTGAGTCTGGGGAAATAAAGCAGTGAAGACAGCAGAGGTCTGCCTCACAGGGCAGAAAAGGTGGAGGGAGTGCAGAACAGAACGGGCAGTGCAGGGGCCCAGAGCCTAGACGGTGCCTGGAGAGGCGAGCGCTGGGGCAGAGCGGGATGCGCTGTAAAAGCCCGGCTTCTGCTGGGGCGAAGGGGTGGCTGGCGCGACTGTGAGTGACGGCAGAGACCAGGGAGGAGGCTCCTGCAATTGCCCCGCGGTAGAAGGACAGGGTCACAGGACAGCAGCCTCTCCCCGCGGCTCTCAGCAGGCGGAGGCTCACACCGGTTGGCCTCCGTTTCCGACCCCCCTGCCCCAGTAACTCCAGCTAGAGACTCAGACATCCTCATGATAACTGGCCCCGGGCTTCCCTCTGCCTGGAAAGCTCACCCTGGGGTCCCCAGAAGAGGCACCTTCTCTTCCTTTGACCCCCGACAGGCATCCGGCCCGCACGCTGCCCCCACAGCCCCGTCTGGAACCTGTGGACTGCACTGTGACGGGCCGCAGCTTCCAGAATGGAGGTGCCCTCGGCCTGGCCGCCACCCCTGGCACGCAGCAGCCACACCCAACCCCACCACGGCGGCACCTCCCGGCTGTGCGGCCTCCAGCAGACGACTCCGCGCGGCTGTCCCTCCCTCAAAGGCCATTTAAGGAACCGTTTCGGTTATCTGCATGCTGCTGAGGGCCTGGCAACCAGAAAGTGCACACACACATGTTTAAGTAACTGACAGCACAGCTGCTCGGGACATGGCACACAGGGCTGGCAGACACCCCACGGATACCTCGTGCTGTCCCCTGGCCCCCCCAACAAGGGTCTACTTCGGAGTTCAGAGGGCTTGGCCAGAGAACGAGGAAACGCGCTGGGGAGGAGCGCACCTTGGAAAATAATACAAATACACCACCAAGCTGTGTTATTTTTAAAAATACAAATACAACCCTTAGCTGTATCTTGGAAAATAACACAAATACAACCCCAAGCTGTGTTATTTTCAGAAATAAAAATACAACTCTTAGCTGTATATTTGGAAAATAATACATATACACCGACAAGCTGTGTTATTTTCAAAAATACAAATAAAATCCTTAGCTCTATCTTGGAAAATAATACAAATAGACCCTCAAGCTGTGTTATTTTAAAAAATACAAATACAACCTTAAGCTGTAGCTTGGAAAATAATACAGGAACACCCCAAACTCTGATATTTTCAAAAATTCAAATACAACCCTTTGCTGTATCTCTGAAAATGATACAAATACACCACCAAGCTGTGTTATTTTAAAAAATAAAAATACAACCCTTAGTTGTATCTTTGAAAATAATACAAATACACGCCCAAGCTGCGTTGTTGATAAAAATACAAATACAACCCTTAGATGCATCTTTGAAAATAATACAAGTACACCCCCAGGCTGTGTTATTGTCAAAAATACAAATACAACCCTTAGATGTATCTTCGAAAATAATACAAATACACCCCCAAGCTGTGTTATTGTCAAAAATACAAATACAACCCTTAGCTATATCTTAGAAAATAATACAAATACACCCCCAAGCTGTGTTATTTTCAAAAAAAAATAATAATAAAACCATTAGCTGTATCTTGGAAAATAATACAAATACACACCCAGGCTGTGTTATTTTCAAAAATACAAATACAACCCTTATCTGTATCTTGAAAAATGATACAAATACACCAACAAGCTGTGTTATTTTCAAAAATACAAATAGAACCCTCAGCTGTATCTTGGAAAATGTTACAAATACATACCCAAGTAGTGTTATTTTCAAAAATACAAATACGACTCTTAGCTGTATCTTTAAAAATAATACAAATACACCACCAAGCTGTGTTATTGTCACAAATACATATTCAACCCTTAGCTGTATGTTTGAAAATAATACAAATACACCCCAAACCTGTGTTATTTTCAGAAATACAAATACAACCCTTAGCTCTACCTTGGAAAATAATAAAAATACACCAACAAGCTGTGATATTTTGAAAAATACAAACACAACCCTTAGCTGTATCTTGGAAAATAACACAAATACAACCCCAAGCTGTGTTATTTTCAGAAATAAAAATACAACTCTTAGCTCTAACTTGGAAAATAATACAAAGAAACCCCCAAGCTGTGTTATTTTCAGAAATACAAATAGAACCCTTAGCTGTATCTTGGAAAATAATACAAATACACGCCCAAGCTGTGTTATTTTCAAAAATACAAATACAACCCTTAGCTGTATCTTTGAAAATAATATAAATAGACCCCGAAGCTGTGTTATTGTCAAAAATACAAATACAACCCATAGCTGCATCTTGGAAAATAGTAGAAATACAACCCAAAACTCTGTTATTTTAAAAAATACAAATACAACCCTTAGCTATATCTTGGAAAATACAGATACACCCCCAAGCTGTGTTATTTTCAGAAAGACAAATACAACCATTAGCTGTATATTGGAAAATAATACAAATACACCCCCAAGCTGTGTTATTTTCAAAAATACAAATAAAACCCTTAGCTGTATCTTGGAAAATGATACAAATACACCACGAAGCTGTGTTATTTTCAAAAATACAAATAGAACCCTCAGTTGTATCTTGGAAAATGATACAAATACAACCCCAAGTAGTGTTATTTTCAAAAATACAAATACGACCCTTAGCTGTATCTTTGAAAATAATACAAATAAACTAACAAGCTGTGTTATTTTAAAAAATACAAATACAACCCATAGCTGTATCTTGGAAAATAACACAAATACACCCCAAAGCTGTGTTATTTTCAGAAAAACAGATAAAACCCTTAGCTCTATCCTGGAAAATAATAGCAATACACCCCCAAGCTGTGTTATTTTAAAAAATACAAATACAACCCTTAGCTGTATCTTGGAAAGTAACACAAATACACCCCGAAACTGTGTTATTTTCAGAAGTAAAAATACAACCCTTAGCTGTATCTTGGAAAATAATACAAATAAACCCCAAAGTTGTGTTATTTTCAGAAATGCAAATACAACCCTTTGCTGTATCTTGGAAAATAATACAAATACAAAACCAAGATGTGTTATTTTCAAAAATACAAATACAACACTTAGCTGTATCTTTGAAAATAATACAAATACACCCCCAGGCTGTGTTATTGTCAAAAATACAAATACAACCCTTAGCTGTATCTTGGAAAATAATACAAATACACCCCCAAGCTGTGTTATTTTCAAAAATACAAATACAACTCTTAGCTGTATATTTGGAAAATAATACATATACACCGACAAGCTGTGTTATTTTCAAAAATACAAATAAAATCCTTAGCTCTATCTTAGAAAATAATACAAATAGACCCTCAAGCTGTGTTATTTTAAAAAATACAAATACAACATTAAGCCTGTACCTTGGAAAATAATACAGGAACACCCCAAACTCTGATATTTTCAAAAATTCAAATACAACCCTTTGCTGTATCTCTGAAAATGATACAAATACACCACCAAGCTGTGTTATTTTCAAAAATAAAAATACAACCCTTAGTTGTATCTTTGAAAATAATACAAATACACACCCAAGCTGCGTTGTTGATAAAAATACAAATACAACCCTTAGATGCATCTTTGAAAATAATACAAGTACACGCCCAGGCTGTGTTATTGTCAAAAATACAAATACAACCCTTAGATGTATCTTTGAAAATAATACAAATACACCCCCAAGCTGTGTTATTGTCAAAAATACAAATACAACCCTTAGCTATATCTTAGAAAATAATACAAATACACCCCCAAGCTGTGTTATTTTCAAAAAAAAAAATAAATAAAACCATTAGCTGTATCTTGGAAAATAATACAAATACACCCCCAAGCTGTGTTATTTTCAAAAATACAAATACAACCCTTATCTGTATCTTGGAAAATGATACAAATACACCAACAAGCAGTGTTATTTTCAAAAATACAAATAGAACCCTCAGCTGTATCTTGGAAAATGGTACAAATACATACCCAAGTAGTGTTATTTTCAAAAATACAAATACGACTCTTAGCTGTATCTTTAAAAATAATACAAATACACCACCAAGCTGTGTTATTGTCACAAATACATATTCAACCCTTAGCTGTATGTTTGAAAATAATACAAATACACCCCAAACCTGTGTTATTTTCAGAAATACAAATACAACCCTTAGCTCTACCTTGGAAAATAATAAAAATACACCAACAAGCTGTGATATTTTGAAAAATACAAACACAACCCTTAGCTGTATCTTGGAAAATAACACAAATACAACCCCAAGCTGTGTTATTTTCAGAAATAAAAATACAACTCTTAGCTCTAACTTGGAAAATAATACAAAGAAACCCCCAAGCTGTGTTATTTTCAGAAATACAAATAGAACCCTTAGCTGTATCTTGGAAAATAATACAAATACACCCCCAAGCTGTGTTATTTTCAAAAATACAAATACAACCCTTAGCTGTATCTTTGAAAATAATATAAATAGACCCCCAAGCTGTGTTATTGTCAAAAATACAAATACAACCCATAGCTGCATCTTGGAAAATAGTAGAAATACAACCCAAAACTCTGTTATTTTAAAAAATACAAATACAACCCTTAGCTATATCTTGGAAAATAATACAGATACACCCCCAAGCTGTGTTATTTTCAGAAAGACAAATACAACCATTAGCTGTATATTGGAAAATAATACAAATACACCCCCAAGCTGTGTTATTTTCAAAAATACAAATAAATCCCTTAGCTGTATCTTGGAAAATGATACAAATACACCACCAAGCTGTGTTATTTTCAAAAATACAAATAGAACCCTCAGTTGTATCTTGGAAAATGATACAAATACAACCCCAAGTAGTGTTATTTTCAAAAATACAAATACGACCCTTAGCTGTCTCTTTGAAAATAATACAAATAAACTAACAAGCTGTGTTATTTTAAAAAATACAAATACAACCCATAGCTGTATCTTGGAAAATAACACAAATACACCCCAAAGCTGTGTTATTTTCAGAAAAACACATAAAACCCTTAGCTCCATCCTGGAAAATAATAGCAATACACCCCCAAGCTGTGTTATTTTAAAAAATACAAATACAACCCTTAGCTGTATCTTGGAAAATAACACAAATACACCCCGAAACTGTGTTATTTTCAGAAGTAAAAATACAACCCTTAGCTGTATCTTGGAAAATAATACAAATAAACCCCAAAGCTGTGTTATTTTCAGAAATGCAAATACAACCCTTTGCTGTATCTTGGAAAATAATACAAATACAAAACCAAGATGTGTTATTTTCAAAAATACAAATACAACACTTAGCTGTATCTTTGAAAATAATACAAATACACCCCCAAGCTGTGTTATTTATAAAAATACAAATACAACCCTTAGCTGTATCTTTGAAAATAATACAAATACAACCCCAAGCTGTGATATTTATAAAAATACAAATACAACCCTTAGCTGTATCTTTGAAAATAACAAAATACACCCACAAGGTGTGTTATTGTCCAAAATACAAATACAAACCTTAGCTGTATCTTGGAAAATAATACAAATACACCCACAAGCTATGTTATTTTCCAAAATACATATGGAACCCTTAGCTGTATCTTGGAAAATAATACAAATGTACACCCAAGCTGTGTTATTGTCAAAAGCACAAAAACAACCTTTATCTGTATCTTGGAAAATAATACAAATACACCCACAAGTTGTGTTATTTTCAAAAAGACAAATACAACCCATAGCTGTATCTTTGAAAATAATACAAATACACACCCAAGCTCTGTTACTGTCAAAAACACAAATACAACCCTTAGCTGCATCTCTGAAAATAATACAAATACACCCCCAAGTTCTGTTATTGTCAAAATACAAATACAACCCTTAGCTGTATCTTTGAACATAATACAAATACACCGCCAAGCAGTGTTATTTTCAAAAATACAAATACAACCCTAAGCTGTATCTTTGAAAATCATACAAATACACCCCCAAGCTGTGTTACTGACAAAAATACAAATAAAACCCTTAGCTGTATCTTTGAAAATAATACAAATACACCCCAAAGCTGTGTTATTGTCAAAAATACAAATACAACCCTTAGCTATACCTTGGAAAATAATACAAATACACGCTCAAGCTGTGTTATTTTCAAAAAAAAAAATAAAACCATTAGCTGTATCTTGGAAAATAATACAAATACACCCCCAAGCTGTGTTATTTTCAAAAATACAAATACAACCCTTAGTTGTATCTTGGAAAATAATACATATACAAAATCAAGATGTGTTATTTTCAAAAATACAAATACAACCCTTAGCTGTATCTTTGAAAATAATACAAATACACATCCAAGCTGCATTATTGTCAAAAATACAAATAGAACCCTTAGTTGTGTCTTTGAGAATAATACAAATACACACACAAGCTGTGTTATTTACAAAAATACAAATACAAACCTTAGCTGTATCTTTGAAAATAATACAAATACAACCCCAAGCTGTGCTATTGTCAAAAATACAAATACAACCATTAGCTGTATCTTTGAAAATAATACAAATACACCCCCAAGCTTTGATATTGTCAAAAATACAAATACAACCCTTAGGTGTATCTTTGAAAATAACAAAATACACCCACAAGCAGTGTTATTGTCAAAAATACAAATACAACCCTTAGCTGTATCTTGGAAAATATACAAATACACCCATAAGCTGTGATATTTTCCAAAATACAAATACAACCCTTACCTCTATCTTGGAAAATAATACAAATACACCCACAAGTTATGTTATTTTCCAAAATACATATAGAACCCTTAGCTGTATCTTGGAAAATAATACAAATGCACACCCAAGCTGTGTTATTGTCAAAAGCACAAATACAACCTTTAGCTGTATCGTGGAAAATAATACAAATACACCCGCAAGTTGTGTTATTTTCAAAAAGACAAATACAACCCATAGCTGTATCTTTGAAAATAATACAAATACACAACCAAGCTCTGTTATTGTCAGAATACAAATACAACCCTTAGCTGTTTCTTTGAAAATAATACAAATACACCCCCAAGCTGTGTTATTTTCAAAAATACAAATACAACCCTAAGCTGTATGTTTGAAAATCATACAAATACACCCCACGCTGTGTTATTGACAAATATACAAATACAACACTTAGCTGTATCTTTGAAAATAATACAAATACACCCCAAAGCTGTGTTATTGTCAAAAATGCAAATTCAACCCTTAGATATATCTTGAAAAATAATACAAATACATCCTCAAGCTGTGTTATTTTCAAAAATACAAATACAACCCTTAGCTCTACCTTGGAAAATAATACAAATACACCACAAAGCTGTGTTATTTTAAAAAATACAAATACAACCCTTAGCTGTATCTTGGAAAATAACACAAATATAATCCCAAGCTGGGTTATTTTCAGAAATAAAAATACAACTCTTAGCTCTATCTTGGAAAATAGTACAAATAAACCCCCAAGCTGTGTTATTTTCAGAAATACAAATACAACCCTTAGCTGTATCTTGGAAAATACTACAAATATACCCCCAAGCTGTGTTATTTTCAAAAATACAAATACAACTCTTAGCTGTATATTTGGAAAATAATACATATAAACCGATAAGCTGTGTTATTTTCAGAAATACATATAAAATCCTTAGCTCTATCTTGGAAAATAATACAAATAGAACCCCAAGCTGTGTTATTTTAAAATATACAAATATAACCCTTAGCTGTATCTTGGAAAATAATACAGGAACACCCCAAGCTCTTTTATTTTCAAAAATTCAAATACAACCCTTAGTTGTATCTCTGAAAATGATACAAATACACCCCCAAGCTGTGTTATTTTCAAAAATAAAAATACAACCCTTAGTTGTATCTTTGAAAATAATACAAATACACCACCAAGCTGCGTTGTCGATAAAAATACAAATACAACCCTTAGCTACATCTTTGAAAATAATACAAGTACACCCCCAGGCTGTGTTATTGTCAAAAATACAAATACAACCCTTAGCTGTATCTTTGAAAATAATACAAATACATCCCCAAGCTGTGTTATTTTCAAAAATACAAATACCAACCTAAGCTGTATCTTTGAATATAATACAAATACACCCCCAAGCTGTGTTATTGTCAAAAATACAAATACAACCCTTAGCTTTATCTTAGAAAATAGTACAAATACACCCCATAGCTGTGTTATTGTCAAAAATACAAATAAAACCCTTAGCTGTATCTTGGAAAATAATACAAATACAAGCCCAAGCTGTGTTATTTTCAAAAATACAAATACAACCCTTAGCTGTATCTTTGAAAATAATACAAATCAACCCCAAGCTGTGTTATTGTCAAAAATACATCTACAACCCATAGCTGTATCTTGGAAAATAATACAAATACACCACAAAACTGTGTTATTTTCAAAAATACAAATACAACCCTTAGCTATATCTTGGAAAATACTACAAATACACCCCCAAGCTGTGTTATATTCAAAAAGACAAATAAAACCATTAGTGTACCTTGGAAAATAATACAAATACACCCACAAGCTGTGTTATTTTCAAAAATACAAATACAACTCTTAGCTGTATCTTGGAAAATGATACAAATACACCACCAAGCTGTGTTATTTTCAAAAATACAAATAGAACCCTCAGCTGTATCTTGGAAAATGATACAAATACACCCCCAAGTAGTGTTAGTTTCAAAAATACAAATACGACACTTAGCTGTAACTTTGAAAATAATACAAATAAACCAACAAGCTGTGTTACTGTCAAAAATACAAATTCCACCCTTAGCTGTATCTTTGAAAATAATACAAATACACCCCCAAGTTGTGATATTTTCAAAAAGACAAATACAACCCTTAGCTGTATCTTTGAAAATAATACAAATACACCCCCAGGCTGTGTTATTGTCAAAAATACAAATACAACCCTTAGCTGTATCTTTGAAAATAATACAAATACACCCCCAACCTGTGTTATTTTCAAAAATACAAATAAAACCTTAAGCTGTATCTTAGAATATAATACAAATACACACCCAAACTTTGTTATTATCAAAAATACAAATAAAACCTTTACCTGTATCTTTGAAAATAGTACAAATACACCCCCAAGCCGTGTTATTGTCAAAAATACAAATAAAACCCTTAGCAGTATCTTAGAAAATAATACAAATACACCCCCAAGCTGTGTTATTTTCAAAAATACAAATACAACCCTTAGCTGTATCTTTGAAAATAATATAAATACAACCCCAAGCAGTGTTATTGTCAAAAATGCAAATTCATCCCATAGCTGTATCTTGGAAAATAGTAGAAATACAACAAAAATATGTGTTATTTTAAGAAATACAAATACAACCCTTAGCTATATCTTGGAAAATAATACAAATACACCCCCAAGCTGTGTTATTTTCACAAAGACAAATACAACCATTAGCTGTATCTTGGAAAATAATACAAATACACCCCCAAGCTGTGTTATTTTCAAAAATACAAATACAAACCTTAGCTGTATCTTGGAAAATGATACAAATACACCACCAAGCTGTGTTATTTTCAAAAATACAAATAGAAAACTCAGCTGTATCTTGGAAAATGATACAAATACACCCCCAAGTAGTGTTATTTTCAAAAATAAAAATACGACCCTTAGCTGTATCTTTGAACATAATACAAATAAACTACCAAGCTGTGTTATTTTAAAAAATACAAATACAACCCTTAGCTGTATCTTGGAAAATAACACAAGAGCACACACAAGCTGTGTTATTTTCAGAAAAACACATAAAACCCTTAGCTCTATCCTGGAAAATAATACCAATACACCCCCAAGCTGTGTTATTTTAAAAAATACAAATACAACCCTTAGCTGTATCTTGGAAAATAACACAAATACACCCCGAAGCTGTGTTATTTTCAGAAGTAAAAATACAACCCTTAGCTGTACCTTGGAAAATAATACAAATAAACCCCAAAGCTGTGTTATTTTCAGAAATGCAAATACAACCCTTTGCTGTATCTTGGAAAATAATACAAATACAACCCCAAGCTCCGTTATTTATAAAAATACAAATACAACCCTTAGCTGTATCTTTGAAAATAACAAAATACACCCACAAGGTGTGATATTGTCAAAAATACAAATACAACCCTTAGCTGTATCTTGGAAAATAATACAAATACACCCATAAGTTGTGTTATTTTCCAAAATACAAATACAACCCTTTGCTCTATCTTGGAAAATAATACAAATACACCCACAAGCTATGTTATTTTCCAAAATACATATGGAACCCTTAGCTGTATCTTGGAAAATAAAACAAATGCACACCCAGGCTGTGTTATTGTCAAAAGCACAAATACAACCTTTAGCTGTATCTTGGAAAATAATACAAATGCACCCGCAAATTGTGTTATTTTCAAAAAGACAAATACAACCCATAGCTGTATCTTTGAAAATAATACAAATACACACCCAAGCTCTGTTATTGTCAAAAATACAAATACAACCCTTAGCTGCATCTTTGAAAATAATACAAATACACACCCAAGCTCTGTTATTGTCATAATACAAATACAACCCTTAGCTGTATCTTTGAAAATAATACAAATACACCGCCAAGCTGTGTTATTTTCAAAAATACAAATACAACCCTAAGCTGTATGTTTGAAAATCATACAAATACACCCCCAGGCTGTGTTATTGACAAATACACAAATACAACCCTTAGCTGTATCTTTGAAAATAATACAAATACACCCCAAAGCAGTGTTATTGTCAAAAATACATCTACAACCCATAGCTGTATCTTGGAAAATAATACAAATACACCACAAAACTGTGTTATTTTCAAAAACACAAATACAACCCTTACCTATATCTTGGAAAATAATACAAATACACCCCCAAGCTGTGTTATATTCAAAAAGACAATTAAAACCATTAGCTGTACCTTGGAAAATAATACAAATACACCCACAAGCTGTGTTATTTTCAAAAATACAAATACAACTCTTAGCTGTATCTTGGAAAATGATACAAATACACCACCAAGCTGTGTTATTTTCAAAAATACAAATAGAACCCTCAGCTGTATCTTGGAAAATGATACAAATACACCCCCAAGTAGTGTTAGTTTCAAAAATACAAATACGACACTTAGCTGTAACTTTGAAAATAATACAAATAAACCAACAAGCTGTGTTATTGTCAAAAATACAAATTCAACCCTTAGCTGTATCTTTGAAAATAATACAAATACACCCCCAGGCTGTGTTATTGTCAAAAATACAAATACAACCCTTAGCTGTATATTTGAAAATAATATAAATACACACCCAACCTGTGTTATTTTCAAAAATACAAATAAAACCTTAAGCTGTATCTTAGAATATAATACAAATACACCCCCAAACTTTGTTATGATCAAAAATACAAATAAAACCTTTACCTGTATCTTTGAAAATAGTACAAATACACCCCCATGCCATGTTATTGTCAAAAATACAAATAAAACCCTTAGCTGTATCTTGGAAAATAATACAAATACACCCCCAAGCTGTGTTATTTTCAAAAATACAAATACAACCCTTAGCTGTATCTTTGAAAATAATATAAATACAACCCCAAGCTGTGTTATTGTCAAAAATACAAATTCAACCCATAGCTGTATCTTGGAAAATAGTAGAAATACAACAAAAATATGTGTTATTTTAAGAAATACAAATACAACCCTTAGCTATATCTTGGAAAATAATACAAATACACCCCCAAGCTGTGTTATTTTCACAAAGACAAATACAACCATTAGCTGTATCTTGGAAAATAATACAAATACACCCCCAAGCTGTGTTATTTTCAAAAATACAAATACAACCCTTAGCTGTATCTTGGAAAATGATACAAATACACCACCAAGCTGTGTTATTTTCAAAAATACAAATAGAACCCTCAGCTGTATCTTGGAAAATGATACAAATACACCCCCAAGTAGTGTTATTTTCAAAAATACAAATACGACCCTTAGCTGTATCTTTGAAAATAATACAAATAAACTACCAAGCTGTGTTATTTTAAAAAATACAAATACAACCCTTAGCTGTATCTTGGAAAATAACACAAGAGCACACACAAGCTGTGTTATTTTCAGAAAAACACATAAAACCCTTAGCTCTATCCTGGAAAATAATACCAATACACCCCCAAGCTGTGTTATTTTAAAAAATACAAATACAACCCTTAGCTGTATCTTGGAAAATAACACAAATACACCCCGAAGCTGTGTTATTTTCAGAAGTAAAATACAACCCTTAGCTGTACCTTGGAAAATAATACAAATAAGCCCCAAAGCTGTGTTATTTTCAGAAATGCAAATACAACCCTTTGCTGTATCTTGGAAAATAATACAAATACAAAACCAAGATGTGTTATTTTCAAAAATACAAATACAACCCTTTGCTCTATCTTGGAAAATAATACAAATACACCCACAAGCTATGTTATTTTCCAAAATACATATGGAACCCTTAGCTGTATCTTGGAAAATAAAACAAATGCACACCCAAGCTGTGTTATTGTCAAAAGCACAAATACAACCTTTAGCTGTATCTTGGAAAATAATACAAATGCACCCGCAAGTTGTGTTATTTTCAAAAAGACAAATACAACCCATAGCTGTATCTTTGAAAATAATACAAATACACACCCAAGCTCTGTTATTGTCAAAAATACAAATACAACCCTTAGCTGCATCTTTGAAAATAATACAAATACACAGCCAAGCTGTGTTATTTTCAAAAATACAAATACAACCCTAAGCTGTATGTTTGAAAATCATACAAATACACCACCAGGCTGTGTTATTGACAAATATACAAATACAACCCTTAGCTGTATCTTTGAAAATAATACAAATACACCCCAAAGCTGTGTTATTGTCAAAAATACAAATTCAACCCTTAGCTATATCATGGAAAATAATACAAATACATCCTCAAGCTGTGTTATTTTCAAAAATACAAATACAACCCTTAGCTCTACCTTGGAAAATAATACAAATACACCACAAAGCTGTGTTATTTTAAAAAATACAAATACAACCCTTAGCTGTATCTTGGAAAATAACACAAATATAATCCCAAGCTGTGTTATTTTCAGAAATAAAAATACAACTCTTAGCTCTATCTTGGAAAATAGTACAAATAAACCCCCAAGCTGTGTTATTTTCAGAAATACAAATACAACCCTTAGCTGTATCTTGGAAAATAATACAAATACACCCCCAAGCTGTGTTATTTTCAAAAATACAAATACAACTCTTAGCTGTATATTTGGAAAATAATACATATAAACCGATAAGCTGTGTTATTTTCAAAAATACAAATAAAATCCTTAGTTCTATCTTGGAAAATAATACAAATAGACCCCCAAGCTGTGTTATTTTAAAATATACAAATACAACCCTTAGCTGTATCTTGGAAAATAATATAGGAACACCCCAAGCTCTTTTATTTTCAAAAATTCAAATACAACCCTTAGTTGTATCTCTGAAAATAATACAAATACACCCCCAAGCTGTGTTATTTTCAAAAATAAAAATACAACCCTTAGTTGTATCTTTGAAAATAATACAAATACACCACCAAGCTGCGTTGTTGATAAAAATACAAATACAACCCTTAGCTACATCTGTGAAAATAATACAAGTACACCCCCAGGCTGTGTTATTGTCAAAAATACAAATACAACCCTTAGCTGTATCTTTGAAAATAATACAAATACACCCCCAAGCTGCGTTATTTTCAAAAATACAAATACAAGCCTTAGCTGTATCTTGGAATATAATACAAATACACCCCCAAGCTGTGTTATTTTCAAAAATACAAATGCAACACTTTGCTGTATCTTGGAAAATAATACAAATACACCAACAAGCTGTGTTATTTCCAAAAATACAAATACAACACTTAGCTTTATCTTGGAAAATAATACAAATACAACCCAAGCTGTGTTATTTTCAAATATACAAATACAACCCTTAGCTGCATCTTTGAAAATTATACAAATACACCCCCAAGCTGAGTTATTTTCAAAAATAAAAATACAACCCTTAGCTGTATCAAGAAAAATGATACAAATACACCACCAAGCTGTGTTATTTTCAAAAATACAAATACAACTCTTAGCTGTATCTTGGAAAATAATACAAATACACCCCCAAGCTGTGTTATTTTCAAAAAGACAAATACAACCCTTAGCTGTATCTAGGAAAATAATACAAATACACCCATAAGCTGTGATATTTTCGAAAATACAAATACAACCCTTGGCTGTATCTTGGAAAATGATACAAATACACCACCAAGCTGTGTTATTTTCAAAAATAGAAATAGAACCCTCAGCTGTATCTTGGAAAATGATACAAATACACCCCCAAGTAGTGTTATTTTCAAAAATACAAATACGACTCTTAGCTGTATATTTGGAAAATAATACATATACACCGACAAGCTGTGTTATTTTCAAAAATACAAATAAAATCCTTAGCTCTATCTTGGAAAATAATACGAATAGACCCCCAAACTGTGTTATCTTAAAAAATACAAATACAACCCTTAGCTGTATCTTGGAAAATAATACAGGAACACCCCAAGCTCTGTTATTTTCAAAAATTCAAATACAACCCTTAGCTGTATCTCTGAAAATGATACAAATACACCCCCAAGCTGTGTTATTTTCAAAAATAAAAATACAACCCTTAGTTGTATCTTTGAAAATAATACAAATACACCACCAAGCTGCGTTGTTGATAAAAATACAAATACAACTCTTAGCTACATCTTTGAAGATAATACAAGTACACCACCAGGCTGTGTTATTGTCAAAAATAAAAATACAACCCTTAGCTGTATCTTTGAAAATAATACAAATACACACCCAAGCTGTGTTATTTTCAAAAATACAAATAAAACCCTAAGCTGTATCTTTGAATATAATACAAATACACCCCCAAGCTGTGTTATTGTTAAAAATACAAATACAATCCTTAGCTATATCTTTGAAAATAGTACAAACACACCCCCAAGCTGTGTTATTGTCAAAAATACAAATAAAACCCGTAGCTGTATCTTGGAAAATAATACAAATACAAGCCCAAGCTGTGTTATTTTCAAAAATACAAATACAACCCTTAGCTGTATCTTTGAAAATAATACAAATCAACCCCAAGCTGTGTTATTGTCAAAAATACATATACAACCCATACCTGTATCTTGGAAAATAATACAAATACACAACTTAACTGTGTTATTTTAAAAAATACAAATACAACCCTTAGCTATATCTTGGAAAATAATACAAATACACCACCAAGCCGTGTTATATTCAAAAAGACAAATAAAACCATTAGCTGTACCTTGGAAAATAATACAAATACACCCACAATCTGTGTTATTTTCAAAAATACAAATACAACTCTTAGCTGTATCTTGGAAAATGATACAAATACACCACCAATCTGTGTTATTTTCAAAAATACAAATAGAACCCTCAGCTGTATCTTGGAAAATGATACAAATACACCCCCAAGTAGTGTTATTTTCAAAAATACAAATACGACACTTAGCTGTATCTTTGAAAATAATACAAATAAACCAACAAGCTGTGTTATTGTCAAAAATACAAATTCAACCCTTAGCTGTATCTTTGAAAATAATACAAATACACCCGTAAGCTGTGTTATTTTAAAAAATACAAATACAACCCTTAGCTTTATCTTGGAAAATAACACAAATACACCCCAAAGCTGTGTTATTTTCAGAAAAACAAATACAACCCTTAGCTCTATCTTGGAAAATAATACAAATACACCCCCAAACGGAGTTATTTTAAAAAATACAAATACAAACCTTAGCTATATCTTGGAAAATAACACAAATACACCACCAAGCTATGTTATTTTCAAAAATAAAAATACAACACTTACCTGTATCTTGGAAAATAATACAAGTAAACCCCAAAGCTATGTTATTTTCAGAAATGCAAATAAAACCCTTAGCTGTATCTTGGAAAATAATACAAATACACCACCAAGCTGTGTTATTTTCAAAAATACAAATACAACCCTGAGCTGAATCTTGGAAAACAATACAAATACACCCACAAGCTGTGTTATTTTAAAAAATATAAATACAACCCTTAGCTCTGTCTTGGAGAATAATACAAATACACCCACAAGCTATGTTATTTTCAAAAATACAAATACAACCCTTAGCTGTATCTTTGAAAATGATACAAATACACCGCCAAGCTGTGTTATTTTCAAAAATAAAAATACAACCCTTAGCTGTATCTAGAAAAATGATACAAACACACCCCCAAGCTGTGTTATTTTCAAAAATACAAATACGACCCTTAGGTGTATCTTTTAAAATAATACAAATACACCCCCAGGCTGTGTTATTCTCAAAAATACAAATACAACCCTTAGCTGCATCTTTGAAAATAATACAAATACACGCACAGGCTGTGTTATTGTCAAAAATACAAAAACAACCCTTAGCTGTATCTTGGAAAATAATACAAATACACCACGAAACTGTGTTATTTTAAAAATTACAAATACAACCCTTAGCTATATCTTGGAAAATAATACAAATACACACCCAAGCTGTGTTATTTTCAAAAACAGAAATACAACCTTTAGCTGTATCTTGGAAAATAATACAAATACACCCCCAAGCTGTGTTATTTTCGAAAATACAAATACAACTCTTAGCTGTATCTTGGAAAATAATACAAATACACCCTAAAGCTATGTTATTTTCAAAAATACAAATAAAAGCCTTAGCTGTATCTTGGAAAATAATACAAATACACCCCCAAGCTGTGTTATTTTCCAAAATACAAATACAACACTTTGCTGTATCTTGGAAAATAATACAAATACACCAACAAGCTGTGTTATTTACAAAAATACAAATACAACCCTTAGCTTTATCTTGGAAAATAATACAAATACAACCCCAAGCTGTGTTATTTTCAAATATACAAATACAACCCTTAGCTGTATCTTTGAAAATTATACAAATACACCCCCAAGCTGAGTTATTTTCAAAAATAAAATTCAACCCTTAGCTGTATCAAGAAAAATGATACAAATACACCACCAAGCTGTGTTATTTTCAAAAATACAAATACGACTCTTAGCTGTATCTTGGAAAATAATACAAATACACCCCCAAGCTGTGTTATTTTCAAAAATACAAATACAACCCTTAGCTGTATCTAGGAAAATAATACAAATACACCCATAAGCTGTGTTATTTTCCAAAATACAAATACAACCCTTAGCTGTATCGTGGAAAATGATACAAATACACCACCAAGCTGTGTTATTTTCAAAAATAGAAATAGAACCCTCAGCTGTATCTTGGAAAATGATACAAATACACCCCCAAGTAGTGTTTTTTTCAAAAATACAAACACAACCCTTAGCTGTATCTTGGAAAATAACACAAATACACCCCCAAGCTGTGTTATTTTCAGAAAAACAAATACAACCCTTAGCTCTATCTTGGAAAATAATACAAATACACCACAAAACTGTCTTATTTTAAAAAATACAAATACAACCCTTAGCTATATCTTGGAAAATAATACAATTACACCCCTAAGCTGTGTTATATTCAAAAAGACATATAAAACCATTAGCTGTACCTTGGAAAATAATACAAATACACCCACAAGCTGTGTTATTTTCAAAAATACAAATAAAACTCTTAGCTGTATCTTGGAAAATGATACAAATACACCACCAATCTGTGTTACTTACAAAAATACAAATAGAACCCTCAGCTGTATCTTGGAAAATGATACAAATACACCCCCAAGTAGTGTTAGTTTCAAAAATACAAATACGACATTTAAATGTATCTTTGAAAATAATACAAATAAACCAACAAGCTGTGTTACTGTCAAAAATACAAATTCAACCCTTAGCTGTATCTTTGAAAATAATACAAATACACCCGTAAGCTGTGTTATTTTAAAAAATACAAATACAACCCTTAACTGTATCTTGGAAAATAACACAAATACACCCCCAAGCTGTGTTATTTTCAGAAAAACAAACACAACCCTTAGCTCTATCGTGGAAAATAATACAAATACACCCCCAGGCGGAGTTATTTTAAAAAATAAAAATACAACCCTTAGCTTTATCTTGGAAAATAACACAAATACACCACCAAGCTGTGTTATTTTCAAAAATAAAAATACAACTCTTACCTGTATCTTTGGAAATAATACAAGTAAACCCCAAAGCTATGTTATTTTCAGAAATGCAAATACAATCCTTAGCTGTATCTTGGAAAATAATACAAATACACCACCAAGCTCTGTTATTTTCAAAAATACAAATACAACCGTGAGATGAATTCTGGAAAACAATACAAATTCACCCCCAAGCTGTGTTATTTTAAAAAATACAAATATAACACTTTGCTGTATCTTGGAAAATAATACAAATACACCAACAAGCTGTGTTATTTACAAAAATACAAATACAACCCTTAGCTTTATCTTGGAAAATAATACAAATACAACCCCAAGCTGTGTTATTTTCAAATATACAAATACAACCCTTAGCTGTCTCTTTGAAAATTATACAAATACACCCCCAAGCTGAGTTATTTTCAAAAATAAAAATACAACCCTTAGCTGTATCAAGAAAAATGATACAAATACACCACCAAGCTGTCTTATTTTCAAAAATACAAATACGACTCTTAGCTGTATCTTGGAAAATAATACAAATACACCCCCAAGCTGTGTTATTTTCAAAAATACAAATACAACCCTTAGCTGTATCTTGGAAAATAATACAAATACACCCATAAGCTGTTTTATTTTCCAAAATACAAATACAACCCTTAGCTGTATCTTGGAAAATGATACAAATACACCCCCAAGTAGTGTTATTTTCAAAAATACAAATACGACCCTTAGCTGTATCTTTGAAAATAATACAAATAAACCACCAAGCTGTGTTATTTTTAAAAATACAAATTCAACCTTTAGCGGTATCTTTGAAAATAATACAAATACACACTTAAGCTTTGTTATTTTAAAAAATACAAATACAACCCTTAGCTGTATATTGGAAAATAACACAAATACACCCCCAAGCTGTGTTATTTTCAGAAAAACACATACAACCCTTAGCTGTATCTTTGAAAATAATACAAATACACCCCCAAGCTTTGTTATTTTAAAAAATACAAATACAACCCTTAGGTGTATCTTGGAAAATAACACAAATAAATCCCAAAGCAGTGTTATTTTCAGAAATGCAAATACAACCATTAGCTGTATCTTGGAACATAATACAAATACACCACCAAGCTGTGTTATTTTCAAAAATACAAATACAACCCTTAGCTTTAACTTGAAAATAATACAAATACACCCTCAAGCTGCCTTATTGTCAAAAATAAAAATACAAACCTTAGTTGTATCTTTGAAAATAATACAAACACACCCCCAAGCTGTGTTATTTATAAAAATACAAATACAACCCTTAGCTGTATCTTTGAAAATAATACAAATACAACCCCAAGCTGTGTTATTGTGAAAAATACAAATACAACCCTTAGCTGTATCTTTGAAAATAATACAAATTCACACTCAAGCTGTGATATTGTCAAAAATACAAATACAACCCTTAGGTGTATCTTTGAAAATAACACAAATACACCCACTAGCTGTGTTACTGTCAAAAATACATATACAACCCTTAGCTGTATCTTGGAAAATAAAACAAAAACACCCATAAGCTGCGTTATTTTCCAAAATACAAATACAACCCTTAGCTCTATCTTGGAAAATAATACAAATACACCCACAAGCTATGTTATTTACGAAAATACAAATGGAACCCTTAGCTGTATCTTGGAAAATAATACAAATACACCCACAAGCTGTGTTATTGTCAGAAACACAAATACAACCCTTAGCTGTATCTTAGAAAATAATACAAATACACACCCAAGCTGTGTTATTGTCAAAAATACAAATACATCCCTTAGCTGCATGTTTGAAAATAATACAAATACACCCCCAAGCTCTGTTATTGTCAAAAATACAAATACAACCCTTGGCTCTATCTTGGAAAATAATACAAATACACCCCCAAGCTGTGTTATTGTCAAAAATACATTTACAACCCATAGCTGTATCTTGGAAAATAATACAAATACGCCCCAAAACCGTGTTATTTTAAAGAATACAAATACAATCCTTAGCTATATATTGGAAAATAATACAAATACACCCCCAAGCTGTGTTATTTTCAAAAAGACAAATACAACCATTAGCTGCATCTTGTAAAATAATACAAATACACCCCAAAGCTGTGTTATTTTCAAAAATACACATACAACCCTTAGCTGTATCTTGGAAAATGATACAAATACACCACCAAACTGTGTTATTTTCAAAAATACAAATAGAACTATCAGCTGTATCTTGGAAAATGATACAAATACACCCCCAAGTAGTGTTATTTTCAAAAATACAAAAATGACCCTTAGCTGTACCTTTGAAAATAATACAAATAAACCACCAAGCAGTGTTATTTTCAAAAATACAAATTCAACCCTTAGCGGTATCTTTGAAAATAATACAAATACACAACCAAGCTGTGTTATTGTCAAAAATACATATTCAACCATTAGCTGTATGTTTGAAAATAATACAAATACACCCCCAAGCTGTGTTATTTTCAGAAATACAAATACAACCCTTTGCTCTACCTTGGAAAATAATACAAATACACCACCAAGCTGTGTTATTTTAAAAAATACAAATACAACCCTTAGCTGTATCTTGGAAAATAACACAAATACAACCACAAGCTGTGTAATTTTCAGAAATAAAAATACAACTCTTAGCTGTATATTGGAAAATAATACAAATACACCGCCAAGCTGTGATATTTTCAAAAATACCAATACAAACTTTAGCTCTATCATGGAAAATAATACAAATAAAACCCCAATCTGTGTTATTTTCAGAAATACAAATACAACCCTTAGCTGTATCTTGGAAAATAACACAAATACACCTCCAAGCTGTGTTATTTTCAAAAATACAAATACAACTCTTAGCTGTATATTTGGAAAATAATACATATACACCGACAAGCTGTGTTATTTTCAAAAATACAAATAAAATCCTTAGCTCTATCTTGGAAAATAATACAAATACACACACAAGCTGTGTTATTGTCAAAAATACAAATATAACCCTTAGCTGCGTCTTTGAAAATAATACAAATACACACCCAGGCTGTGTTATTGTCAAAAACGCAAATACAACCCTTAGCTGTATCTTGGAAAATAATCCAAATACACCCCCAAGCTGTGTTATTTTCAAAAATACAAATACAACCCTTAGCTGTATCTTTGAATATAATACAAATACACCCCCAAGCGGTGTTATTGTCAAAAATATAAATACAACCCTTAGCTGTATCTTTGAAAATAGTACAAATACACCCCCAAGCTGTGTTATTGTCAAAAATAAAAATAAAACCCTTATCTGTAGCTTGGAAAATAATACAAATACATGCCCAAGCTGTGTTATTTTCAAAAATACAAATACAACCCTTAGCTGTATCTTTGAAAATAATACAAATACACCCCCAAGCTGTGTTTTTGTCAAAAATACATATACAACCCATAGCTCTATCTTGGAAAATAATACAAATACACCACAAAACTGTGTTATTTTAAAAAATACAAATACAACCCTCAGCTATATCTTGGAAAATAATACAAATACACCCCCAAGCTGTGTTATTTTCAAAAAGACAAATACAACCATTAGCTGTATCTTGGAAAATAATACAAATACACCCCCAAGCTGTGTTATTTTCAAAAATACAAATACAACCCTTAGCTGTATCTTGGAAAATGATACAAATACACCAATAAGCTGTGTTATTTTCAAAAATACAAATAGAATCCTCACCTGTATCCTGGAAACTGATACAAATACACCCACAAGTAGTGTTATTTTCAAAAATACAAATACGACACTTAGCTGTATCTTTGAAAATAATACAAATAAACCAAAAAGCTGTGTTACTTTAAAAAATACAAATTCAACCCTTAGCTGTATCTTGGAAAATAACACAGATACACCCCCAAGCTGTGTTATTTTAAAAAATACAAATACAACCCTTAGCTGTATCTTGGAAAATAACACAAATACACCCCCAAGCTGTGTTATTTTCAGAAAACCAAATACAACCTCTAGCTCTTTCTTGGAAAATAATACAAATACACCCCCAAGCTGTGTTATTTTCAAAAATACAAATACAACCCTAAGCTGTATCTTTGAATATAATACAAATACACCCCCAAGTGGTGTTATTGTGAAAAATATAAATACAACCCTTAGCTGTATCTTTGAAAATAGTACAAATACACCCCCAAGCTGTGTTATTGTCAAAAATAAAAATAAAACCCTTAGCTGTAGCTTGGAAAATAATACAAATACATGCCCAAGCTGTGTTATTTTCAAAAATACAAATACAACCCTTAGCTGTATCTTTGAAAATAATACAAATACACACCCAAGCTGTGTTTTTGTCAAAAATACATATAAAACCCATAGCTGTATCTTGGAAAATAATACAAATACACAACTTAACTGTGTTATTTTAAAAAATACAAATACAACCCTCAGCTATATCTTGGAAAATAATACAAATACAACTGCAAGCTGTGTTATTTTCAAAAAGACAAATACAACCATTAGCTGTATCTTGGAAAATAATACAAATACACCCCCAAGCTGTGGTATTTTCAAAAATACAAATACAACCCTTAGCTGTATCTTGGAAAATGATATAAATACACCAATAAGCTGTGTTATTTTCAAAAATACAAATAGAATCCTCAGCTGTATCTTGGAAACTGATACAAATACACCCTCAAGTAGTGTTATTTTCAAAAATACAAATAAGACACTTAGCTGTAACTTTGAAAATAATACAAATAAACCAACAAGCTGTGTTATTTTAAAAAATACAAATTCAACCCTTAGCAGTATCTTGGAAAATAACACAAATACACCTTCAAGCTGTGTTATTTTCAGAAATAAAAATACAACCCTTAGCTTTATCTTGGAAAATAATACAAATAAACCCCCAAGATGTGTTATTTTCAAAAACAAAAATAATACCCTTAACTGTATCTTGGAAAATAATACAAACACAACCCCAAGCTGTGTTATTTTCAAAAATACACATACAACCCTTAACTGTGTCATGGAAAATAATACGAATACACCCCCAAGCTGTGTTATTTTCAAAAATACAAATACAACCCTTAGCTGTATCTTGGAAAATAATACAAATACACGCCCAAGCTGTGTTATTGTCAAAAATACAAATACAACCCGTAGCTGTATCTTGGAAAATAGTACAAATACACCCCCAAGCTGTGTTTTTTCAAAAATACAAATACAACTCTTAGCTGTATCTTGGAAAATAATACATATACACCCACAAGATGTGTTATTTTCAAAAATACAAATAAAACCCGTAGCTCTATCTTGGAAAATAATACAAATACACCCCCAAGCTGTGTTGTTTTCAAAAATAGAAATACAACCCTTAGCTGTACATTGGAAAATAATACAAATACACACCCAAGCTCTGTTATTTTCAAAAATACAAATACAACCCTTAGGTGTATCTTTGAAAATGATACAAATACACCCCCAAGCTGTGTTACTTTCAAAAATAAAAATACAACACTTATCTGTATGGTGGAAAATGATACAAATACACCCCCAAGCTGTGTTATTTTCAAAAATACAAATACGACCCTTAGCTGTATCTTGGAAAATAATACAAATGCACCCCCAAACTGTGTTATTTTCGAAAAGACAAATACATCCCTTAGCTGTATCTTTGAATATAATACGAATACACCACCAACCTGTGTTATTGTCAAAAAAACAAATACAACCCTTAGCTTTATCTTTGAAAATAATACATATACACCCCCAAGCTGCGTTATTGTCAAAAATACAAATACAACCCTTAGCTGTATCTTTGAAAATAATACAAATACAAACCCAATCTGTGTTATTGTCAAAAATACAAATACAACCTTTATCTGTATCTTTGAAAATAATACAAATACAACCCAAGCTGTGTTATTGTCAAAAATAAAAATACAACCCTTAGCTGTATCATTGAAAATAATACAAATACACACCCAAGCTGTGTTATTGTCAAAAATACAAATACAGTCCTTAGCTGTATCTTGGAAAATAATACAAATACACCCCAATGCTGTGTTTTTGTAAAACATACAAATATATCCCTTAGCAGTATCTTGGAAAATAATACAAATACACCCCCAAGCTGTGTTATTGTCAAAAATACAAATACAACCCTTATCTGTATCTTTGAAAATAATACAAATACACACCCAAGCTGTGTTATTGTCAAAAATAAGAATACATCCCTTAGCTGTATCTTGGAAAATAATACAAATACACCCCCATGCTGTGTTATTGTAAAAAATACAAATATATCCTTTAGCTTTATCTTGGAAAATAATATAAATACACACATAAGCTCTGTTATTTTCCAAAATACAAATAAAACCCTTTGCTGTATCTTGGAAAATAATACAAATACACCCACAAGCTATGTTATTTTCCTAAATACAAATCGAACCCTTAGCTGTATCTTGGAAAATAATACAAATAAACCCCCAAGCTGTGTTATTGCCAAAAACACAAATACAAGCTTTAGCTGTATCTTGGAAAATAATACAAATACACCGCCAAGTTGTGTTATTTTCAAAAAGACAAATACAACCCTTAGCTGCATCTTTGAAAATAATACAAATACAGCCCCAATCTCTGTTATTGTCAAAAATACAAACACATCCCTTAATTGTATCTTTGAAAATTATACAAATACAACCCCAAGCTGTGTTATTGTCAAAAATAAAAATACAACCCTTAGCTGTATCTTTGAAAATAATACAAATACACCCCCAAGCTGAGTTATTGTCAAAAATACAGATACAACCCTGAGCTGTATCTCAGAAAATAATACAAATACACCCCCAAGCTGTGTTATTGTCAAAAATATCGATACTCACTTTAGCTGTATCTTGGAAAATAACACAAATACACCCCCAAGCTGTGTTATTGTCAAAAATACAGATACAACCCTTAGCTCTATCTTGGAAAATAACACCAATACACACCCAAGCTGTGTTATTTTCAAAAATACAAATACAACCCTTAGCTGTATCTCGGAAAATAATACAAATACACACTGAAGCTGTGTTATTTTCAAAAATACAAATACAACCCTTAGCTCTATCTTGGAAAGTAATACAAATACACTCTCAAGCTGTGTTATTTTCAAAAAGACAAATACAACCCTTAGCTGTGTCTCAGGTAATAATACAAATACACCCCCAAGCTGTGTTATTTTCAAAAATACAAAAATACAGCCCTTAGCTCTATCTTGGAAAATAATAAAAATACACCCCAAAGCAGTGTTATTTTCAAAAGTACAAAAATACAGCCCTTAGCTTTATCTTGGAAAATAATACAAATACACGCCCAAGCTGTGTTATTTTCAAAAATACAAATTAAACCCTTAGCTGTATCATGAAAAATAATACAAATACACCCCCAAGCTGTATTATTGTGAAAAATACAAATACAACCCTTAGCTGCATCTTTGAAAATACAAATACACCCCCAAGCTCTCTTATTGTCAAAAATACAAATACAACCCTTAGCTATATCATGGAAAATAATACAAATGCACCCCGAAGCTGTGTTATTTTCAAAAAAACAAATAAAACCATTAGCTGTATCTTGGAAAATAACACAAATACACCCCCAAGCTGTGTTATTGTCAATAATACATATACAACCCATAGCTGTATCTTAGAAAATAATACAAATACACCACAAACCTGTGTTATTATAAAAAATACAAATACAACCCTTAGCTATATCTTGGAAAATAATACAAATACACCCCCAAGCTGTGTTATTTTCAAAAAATACAAATACAACCCTTAGCTATATCTTGGAAAATGATACAAATACACCACCAAGCTGTGTTATTTTCAAAAATACAAATAGAATCCTCAGCTGTATCTTGGAAAATGATACAAATACACCCCAAAGTAGTGTTATTTTCCAAAATACAAATACGACACTTAGCTGTATCGTTGAATATAATACAAATAAACCAACAAGCTATGTTACTGTCAAAAATACAAATTAAACCCTTAGCTGTATCTTTGAAAATAATACAAATACACCCGTAAGCTGTGTTATTTCAAAAAATACAAATACAACCCTTAGCTGTATCTTGGAAAATAATACAAATATACACCCAAGCTATGTTATTTTCCAAAATACAAATGCAACCCTTAGCTGTATCTTGGAAAATAATACAAATACACTCCCAAATTGTGTTACTTTAAAGAAGACAAATACAACACTTAGCTGTATCTTGGAAAATAATACAAATACACCCCCAAGCTGTGTTAATGTCAAAAATACAAATACAACCCTTAGCTGTATCTTTGAAAATACTAAAAATACACCCCCTAGCTGTGTTATTGTCAAAAATAGAAATACAACCCATAGCTGTATATTTGAAAATAATACAAATACACCCCCAAGCTGTGTTACTGTCAAAAATACAAATACAACCCTTAGCTGTATCTTGGAAAATAATACAAATACACCCCCACGCTGTTTTATTGTCAAGAATTCAAATAGAATCTTTAGCTGAATGTTGGAAAATAATACAAATACACCCCAAGATGTGTTATTGTCAAAAATACAAATACATCCCTTAGCTGTATCTTTAAAAATAATACAAACACACCCCCTAGCTGTGTTATTGTCAAAAATACAAACACAACCCTTAGCTGTATCTTTGAAAATAATACAAATACACGCCCTAGCTGTGTTGTTGTCAAAAATACAAATACAACCCTTAATTGTATCTTTTAAAATAATACAAATACTCCTTCAATCTGTGATAGTGTCAAAAATACAAATAAAACCCTTAGCTATATCTTGGAAAATAATAAAAATTCACCCCCAAGCTGTGTTATTTTCAGAAAGACAAATACAACCCTTAGCTGTATCTTGGAAAATAATACAAAGACACCCCTAAGCTGTGTTATTTTCAAAAATACAAATACAACCCTTAGCTTTATCTTGGAAAATAATAAAAATACATCCCAAACCTGTGTTATTTTCAAAAATACAAATACAACCCTTAGATATATCTTGGAAAATAATACGAATACACCCCCAAGCTGTGTTATTTTCAAAAATACAAATACAACCCTTAGCTGTATCTTGGAAAATAATACAAATACACCTCCAAGCTGTGCAATTTTCAAAAATACAAATACAACCCTTAGCTGATTCTAGGAAAATAATACAAATACACCCCCAAGCTGTGTTATGTTCAAAAATACAAATACAATCCTTAGCTGTATCTTAGAAAATAACACAAATACACCCCCAAGCTGTGTTATTTTCAAAAATACAAATACAATCCTTATCTGTGTCTTGGAAAATAATACAAATACACCCCCCAGCTGTGTTATTGTCAAAAATACAAATACAACCCGTAGCTATATCTTGGAAAATAATACAAACACACCCCCAAGCTCTGTTATTTTCAAAAATACAAATACAACCCTTAGCTGTATCTTGGAAAATAATACAAATACACCCCCGAAGCAGTTTTATTGTCAAAAATACAAATAAAACCATTAGCTGTTTCTTGTAAAATAATACAAATACACCCCCAAGGTGCGTTATTGTCCAAAATACAAATACAACCCTTACCTGTATCTTTGAAACTAATTCAAATACACCACCAAGCTGTGTTGTTTTCAAAAACACAAATACAACCCTTAGCTGTATGTTGGATAATAATACAAATACACACCCAAGATGTGTTATTTTCAAAAATACAAATACAGACGTTAGCTGTATCTTGGAAAATATTACAAATACACCCCCAAGCTGTATTATTGTCAAAAATACAACTACAACTCTTAGCTGTGTCTTGGAAAATAAAACATATACACCCCCAAGCTGTGTTATTTTCAAAAATACAAATACAACCCCTAGCAGTATCTTGGAAAATAATACAAATACAACCTCAAGCTGTGTTATTTTCAAAAATACAAATACAACCCTTAGCTGTATCTTGGAAAATAATACAAATACAACCCGAAGCTGTGTTATTTTCAAAAACACAAATACATACCTTAGCTGTATCTTTGAAAATAATACAAATACACCCCCAAGCTGTGTTGTTGTCAAAAATACAAATAAAACCCTTACCTGTATCTTGGAAAATAATACAAATACATCCCCAAGCTGTGTTATTGTCAAAAATACAAATACAACCCTTTGCTTTATCTTTGAATATAATAAAAATACACCCCCAAGCTGTGTTATTGTCAAAAATACAAATACAACCCTTAGCTGTATCTTGGAAAATAATACAAATACACCCCCAAGGTGTGTTATTTTCAAAAATATAAATACAACCCTTAGCTGTATCTTGGAAAATAATACAAATACACCCCCAAGCCGTGTTATTTTCAAAAATACAAATAAAACCCTTAGCTGTATCTTGGAAAATAATACAAATACACCCCCAAGCTGTGTTGTTTTCAAAAGTACAAATACAACCCTTAGCTGTATCTTGGGAAATAAAACAAATACACCCCCAAGCTGTGTTATTTTCAAAAATACAAATACAAACCTTAGCTGTATTTTGGAAAATATTACAAATACACCCCCAAGCTGTGTTATTGTCAAAAATACTAATACAACACTTAGCTGTATCTTGGAAAATATTACAAATACAGCCCCAAGCTGTGTTATTTTCAAAAATACAAATACAACCCTTAGCTGTATCTTGGAAAACACTACAAATACATACCCAAGCTGTGTTATTTTCAAAAATTCAAATACAACCCTTAGCTGTATCTTGCAATATAATAGAAATACAGCCCCAAGCTGTGTTATTTTCAAAAATACAAATACATCCCTTAGCTGTATCTTGGAAAATAATACAAATACAACACCAACCTGTGTTATTTTCAAAAATACAAATACAACCCTTAGCTGTATCCTGGAAAATAATAGAAATACAGCCCCAAGCTGTGTTATTTTCAAAAATACAAATACAACCCTTAGCTCTGTCTTGGAAAATAATACAAATACACACCCAAGCTGGGGTATTTTCAACAATACAAATACAACACTTAGCTGTATCTTGGAAAATAATACATATACACCCCCAAGCTGTGTTATTTTCAAAAATACAACTACAACCCTTAGCTGTATCTTTCAAAATTATAAAAATACACCCCCTAGCTGTGTTATTGTCAAAAATGCATATACAATCCTTAGCTGTATCTTGAAAAATGAAAAAATATACCCCCATGCTGTGTTATTTTTAAAAATACAAATACGACCCTTAGCTGTATCTTGGAAAATAATACAAATACACCCCCAAGCTGTGTTATTTTCAAAAATACAAATACAACCCTTAGCTGTATCTTTGAAAATAATACAAATACACCCCCAATCTGTGTTATTGTCAAAAATACAAATACAACCCTTTGCTATATCTTGGAAAATAATAAAAATACATCCCCAAGCTCTGTTATTTTCAAAAATACAAATACAACCCTTAGCTGTATCTTGGAAAATAATACAAATACACCCCGAACCTGGTGTCTACTAAAAATACAAAAATGAGCCAAACCCAGTGGCACACGCCTATAATCCCAGCTCCTCAGGGGGCCGAGACTGGAGAACTGTTTGAACCCAAGAGGCGGAGGTTGCAGTGAACTGAGATTGTTCCACTGTACTCCAGCCTAGTTGATGTAGCCAGACTCTGTCTCAAGAAAATAAACGATTTTTTACCATTTTTAGATAGAGTGTCTTGCTCTGTCTCAGAGATGGAATTCAGTGGCGTGATCACAGTTCACTGAAACCTTGAACTGCTGGGCTCAAGGGATCCTTCTGCCTCAGCCTCCCAAGTAGTTAGTACTATAGGTGCTCACTGTAACCAACATGCCCAATTAATATAAAAATTTTTTTTGTAAAGATAAGATCTCTCTGGTTGGTATGTTACTCAGACTAGCCTTGATCTCCTGGCATCCAGTGATCCTCCCGCCTCAGCCTCCATATGCCATTATACCTTAATGGTACCTAGCCAGGGCTTAGTACTTAAATGTACTTAGAATTTCAATGTACTTAGCCAGAATCACCTATACCTGTGTTCCCAGTACTTTGGGAAGCCGAGGTAGGATGATCACCTGAGGCCAGGAGCTTGAGAGCACCTGCCCAACGTACTGAAACCACATCTCTACTAAAAATACAAAATATTATCTGGGTGTGGTAGTGCCTGTAATCCCAGCTACTAGGGAGGCTGAGGCACATGAATTGCTTGAACGTTGGAGGTGGAGGTTGCAGTGAGCTGAGATCACACCATTGCATCAGCCTGGCCAACAGAGGGAGACTCTGTCTCAAACAAACAAACATCTAGCCAGGGCTCTGGAAACCATGGCATATAGTATCTACACAGGAGACATAGAGATCCCACCATCTGGTTTTTATTTTTTATTTTTTATTTTTGAGACGGAGTTTCGCTCTTGTTACCCAGGCTGGAGTGCAATGGCGCTGTCTCGGCTCACCACAACCTCCGCCTCCTGGGTTCAGGCAATTCTCCTGCCTCAGCCTCCTCAGTAGCTGGGATTACAGGCATGTGCCACCATGCCCCGCTAATTTTTTGTATTTTTAGTAGAGACAGGGTTTCACCATGTTGACCAGGATGGTCTCGATCTCTCAACCTCGTGATCCACCCGCCTCGGCCTCCCAAAGTGCTGGGATTACAGGCTTGAGCCACTGCGCCCGGCTCACCATCTGTTTTTATACAGCTCATGAGCTGCCCAAGAATGTTTATTGGTTTTATATTTTTAAATACTTGAAAAAAATCAGACTGGGCACAGTGGCTCACACCTGCAATCCCAGCACTTTGGGAGGCTGAAGTGGGAGGATCACCTGAGATCAGGAGTTGGAGACCAGCCTGGCTAACATGGTGAAACCCCATCTCTACTAAAATACAAAAATTAGCCAGGCCTGGTGGCACACACCTGTAATCCCAGACTATAGTGCAGTGGTTCAGTCTTGGCTCACTGCAATCTCTGCCTCCTGGGTTCAAGTAGTTCTCCTGCCTCAGCCTCCCAAGTAGCTAGGACTACAGGTGTGTACCACCATGCCCACCTTTTTTTTTTTTTTTTTTTGTATTATTAGTAGAGATGGAGTTTCACCATGTTGGGGAGGATGTTCTCGATCTCCTGACCTCATGATCTGCCCACCGCAGCCTCCCAAAGTGATGGGATTACAGGCATGAGCCCCAGGTTTTTTTTTTTTTTTTTTTTTTTTTTTTTTTTTTTTTTTTTGAGAGAGGGTCTCGCTCTGTGGAGGTGCAGGCTGTGCTGAGTTCTGACTGTACTACTGCACCCAGGCTGGAGTGCAGAAGTGACATAATGGCTCACTGCAGCCTCCACCTTCCCTGGATTCAAACAATCCTCCCCCTTCAGCCTCGTGAGTAGCTGGCTACAAGAACATGCCAACATGCCTGGCTAATTTTTTTGTGTTTTTTGTAGAGACTGGGTCCCTCTATGTTATGCACGCTGGTCTCAAACACCTGGCTTCAAGCAGTCCCCCTGCCTTAGCCTCCCAAAGTCCGGAAGTCTGGATATTACAGCGGTGAGCCACTGTACTCAGTCTGTATTGTCCTTACAAACGAATTTTTTTTTTCTTTTTTGATGACAGGGTCTCAGTCTGTCATCCAGGCTCACTGCATCCAGGTGCAATTGTGGCTCACTGCAGCCTCCACCTCTCAGGCTCAAGCAGTCCTCCTGCTACAGCCTCCCAGAAGCTGGGACCACAGGTGCACCACCATGTAAGACTAACTTATTTTTTGTAGAGACGGGCTTTTACCCTCCTGCCTGGGCTGATCTCAAACAGCTGGACTCAAATTATCCTCCAGCCTCAGCCTCCCAAAGTGCTGGGATTACAGATGAGAGCTGCCAAACCCAACCTGTTTTATTGCTTATAGTAGTTACCTGTATTAGAAGACATTCCAAGCCGGGTGCAGTGGCTCAAGCCTGTAATCCCAGCACTTTGGGAGGCTGACGCAAGTGGATCACGAGGTCAAGAGATCGAGACCATTCTGGTCAGCATGGTGAAACCCCGTCTCTACTAAAAAATACAAAAAATTAGCTGGGCATGGTGGCACGTGCCTGTAATCCCAGCTACTCAGGAGGCTGAGGCAGGAGAATTGCCTGAACCCAGGAGGCAGAGGTTGCGGTGAGCTGAGATCGCGCCATTGCACTCCAGCCTGGGTAAACAAGAGCGAAAACTCTGTCTCAAAAAAAAAAAAAAAAAAAAAAAAAGAAGACATTCCATTGTGTTCAAGCCCCTGGCTGACCAAAAACTCCACGGCCATCACTCTGAGCCTGCTTATAGAGAAGACTAGTAGGGGTTGCATTGCCTTTTCTTTTTTCTTTTGAAATGGAGTCTTCTCTGGCCCCAGGCTTAAGTGCAGTGGCGTGATCTAAGCTCACTGCTAGCTCCACCTTCGGGGTTCAAGTGATTCTCCTGCCTCGGTCTCCCAATTAGCTGGGATTACAGGCACATGAAACCATACCCGGTTCATTTTTGTATTTTTAGTAGAGCCAAGGTTTTGCCATGTTAGCCAGGCTGATCTTGAACTCCTGACCTCAAGTGATGTGCCCACCTCAGCCTCCCAAAGTGCTGGGATTACAGGCATGCACCCCCATGCGTGGCAGAAGGATCGGATTTTCTCATTTTATTTTTTAGATGGAGTCTCACTCTGTCACCCAGGCTGGAGTACAATGGTGTGGTCTCGGCTCACTGCAACCTCCACCTCCCGGGATTCTCAGGCCTCAGCCTCTTGAGTAGCTGGGACTACAGGCATGTGCCACCACACCTGGCTAATTTCTGTATTTTTAGTAGAGATGGGGTTTCTATGTTGGCCGTGATGGCCTCGAACTCCTGACCTCTGGTGATCTTCTCACCTCCACCTTCTAAAGTGCTGAGATTACAGGTGTAAACCACCGTGCTGAGCCGTGGGTTTTCTTGAACCAAGGCATATTCCTTGTCATGTTTAAGAAAATTGTGCCCCAGCCCTGTACTTTCCTTGATTCATCCTCCTTTGAATAGCGAACCTCTCAAAAGCTGTAAGGAACATGGAAGAGCCACTGGCCAGGTGGGCTGGGGTCCCAAGCAGTTGCCACCGCCTTTCCCAGGATGTACACGGGGTCTCATGTACCTGTCCTGTTATCTCCTAGGTCAGCTCGTCGACACCGTCTGGGTGAAAAAAGGAGACCAGACCTTGTTTTCTTCCATGTTCAAAGCCAGTATCACCATCCACAACATTGCTGTCAGTGCATGCCTGACCCACCAGTAGCCTGGAAATATTTAGACCCGGCTTATTAACCACACACCTGCCAGACCCAACCCAGCCAAAACACTAAATCGACCAAACGCAGTGACCCACACCTGTAATTCCATCACTTTGGGAGGCCGAGGCCGGTGGATCTCCTGAGGTCAGGAGTTTGAGACCAGCCTGGCCAACATGGTGAAATCCCATCTCTACTGAAAATATAAAAATGAGCCGGGTGTGGGGGTGCACACCTGTAATCCCAGCTACTTGGGAGACTGAGGTGGGAGAATCACTTGAACACAGGAGGTAGAGTTGCAGTGAGCTGAGATTGAACCACCGCACTCCAGCCCGGGCAGAGCATGACACTCCATCTCAAAAAACAACAGTAACGAGGCTGGGCCCGGTGGCTCACGCCTGTAACCCCAGCACTTTGGGAAGCCAAGGCGGGTGGATCACGAGGTCAAGAGATTGAGACCATCCTGGTCAACATGGTGAAACCCCGTCTCTACTAAAAAATATAAAAAAATAGCTGGGCATGGTGGCACATGCCTGTAATCCCAGCTACTCCGGAGGCTGAGGCAGGACAATTGCCTGAACCCAGGAGGCGGACGTTGCGGTCAGCCGAGATCGTGCCATTGCACTACAGCCTGGGTAACAAGAGCGAAACTCCGACTAAAAAAAACCACAACAACAACAACAACAACAACAGTAACAACAACAAAAACACAAACTCAAACTCCAGCCCTTTTTTTTTTGTTTTGTTTTTTTGTTTTTTTAAGAGATAGATAGGGACTTCCTGTGTTGTTCAGCCTACAGTGCAGTGGTATAATCATAGCCCACAGCAGCCTCTTACTCCCAGGATCAAGCAGTCCTCCCACCTTAGCCTCCTGAGTAGCTGGGATTACAGGTGAATGCTACCATGCCCAACTAATATTTGTGTGTGTGTGTGTGGAGATGGGGTCTCACCATGTTGGCCAGGCTGGCCTCAAACTCTGAGCTTCAAGTGATCCTCCCATCTCAGCCTTCCAAAGTCCTGGGATTACAGGTATGAGCCTCTGCTCCTGGCCAAAACCTAATTACACATTCGTGAATGACAGAGAGCATGAGCTTCTGTGTCCTTTAACAATGAAATGCAAAATCCATCGGTATGCTGCATCCAGACCCATCTCACATGCAGGGATACACAAAGACTCAACATAAATGGATGGAGAAAGATTTACCAACCAACTTGAGAGCAAAAATAAGTTAATTAATAAAAAGCAGGAGTTGCAATTCTCGCCTCTGATAAAATAAACTTTAAAGCAACAAAGATTAAAAGAGGCAAAGAAGGACATTACATAATGGTCAAAGGATCAATGCAACGAGAAGAGCTAACGATCCTAAATATATACGCACCCAATACAGGAACACCCAGATTACGTAAGACTTATAAAGAGACAGACTCCCACACAATAATAGGGGGAGACTTCAACATCAATATTAGACTGATCAACGAGACAGAAAATTAACAAGGATATCCAGGACTTGAACTCACATCCAGAACAAGTAAACTTAAAAAACATTTATAGAACTCTCCATTTTAAATACACAAAATATACACTCTTATCAGTACCACATCATACCTACTTACAGGTTTAAATGAATTATTGGTTGGCTGCTTGTTTGTTATTTTCTTTCCTCATTTTTTTCCTGTCTCCATTATTAGGCAAAATTACTGGCATAAAAGACGTTTTCAATACCCGTTTTTAGACTGCATTCTAGCCTGGGCAATAAAGCAACACTCCCGTTCTCTCTCCCTCTTCCTCTTTCTTCCTCTCCTTCATTCTTTTTAATTATTCTTTTTTCTTTCTTTCTTTCCTTTTTTTTTTTTCCTTAAAAACAACAACAATGGCCGGGCGTGGTGGCTCAAGCCTGTAATCCCAGCACTTTGGGAGGCCGAGGCGGGCGGATCACAAAGTCAAGAGATCGAGGCCATCATGGTCAACATGGTGAAACCCCGTCTCTACCAAAAATACAAAAAATTAGCTAAGCATGGTGGCGCATGCCTGTAATCCCAGCTATTTGGGAGGCAGAGGAAGGACAATTGCCTGAACCTAGGAGGCAGAGGTTGTGGTGAGCTGAGATCATGACACTCCACTCCAGCCTGGGTAGCAAGAGAGAAACTCCGTCTCAAAGAAAAAGAAAAAAAGAAACCCCATCTATATGAAAAATACAAAAATTAGCTGGGTGTGGTGGAAGGTGCCTGTAATAACAGATACTTGGGAGGCTGAGGCAGGAGAATCCCTTGAACCCATGAGGCAGAGGTTGCAGTGAGCTATCATGCCACTGCACTCTAGCCTAGGTGACAGAGCAAGATTCAGTCTCAAAAAAAAAAAAAAAAAAAAAAAAAAGACCGTTTTAGCTCTGTATTCTGAAAAACTTGTCTAGCATTCAAAGCACGGACAGTTTTAGCTATGTATTTTCAAAAAGTTGTCTCTACCTGCCATAGCTCATGAAGTCAAAACGAGTGATCTGTGTCCCCTTGAGTTGAGCATTCTTTTAGTAAGAAAGGATTAAGTTCAATTTGAATTCTGGAAAACTGCTTCTCATCTTGTCAATCAGCTGTCAGTTTTGTGTGTTAATTTCTAGGAGAGGTAATAGAGTCAATCCAAAACCAAAGGTGTATTCAAGTCCAGATTGACAAGTCAAACCAAGAAAACAGGCACTGAGCTGGAAGAGGGATCTTTTCCCAGTGGGCCTTAAGACCCACATAAATCCTTGTGAAGGAATCGGGAAACAGAGACAGAAAGGGACTCGCCTAAGGCTTGTCACATGAAAGTGCCTGGCAGATTGACTGGCAGAGGGCTGGAAATCAAATCCAAATCTTTGGACGTGTAATTTCACAGGGTGCACCGCCTCCCCCAGGCCCAATGTGACACTTCAATGGCTTAACGAGAGCTTGACGTGATGGATGTCAACATGAAAAGACATTAGATTCCATCGGACCTGTCTTTGGCCCATTGTCTCTAAGGAGAATGTGACTGGTTCAAATTCTCACTTTGCTTCTCACCTGAGAGATGTGGCCTCCGTGGTCAATGGGAAATGAGGTGGTTTCAGTTACCAACCTCTCACTCATCACCAAGAAAAATTTTTTCAACCATACACGGATTGTGTTTTCAGGAGTGCTGGGCTTCATCCACAATTCTGAGTAACATGCTGAAAGAGGAAAAAAGATTTGCTACTCTGGAATGGAGACAGAAATAAAGACACACACACACACACACAAACACACACACACACACACACGACACAAAAAACACCCAAACACAGGCGGAACACACAACTGCTCGTGTTCAGCAAAATACTTACTGGTATGAGGTGGGCTTTGAACCCGTCCATGCTCCAATGTAATACACACCTTTCGCTATTTCAAGCGTCTATACTCGTAGGGAATGTGAATAATTCTTTCAGACATGGCCCATGATGACAGGGACCACTCTCATTTCACCCTCAGAGGCAGACAAGCGGACGGCAAAGGACTCAGGTGTCGTCCCTGCTGACGGAAGAGGACTCCCATTTCCCCTCGAACCCAAAGGCACAGCAAAAGTAGCTTTCTCTTTGAAGAGCACACAACTTTCTCAAAATACACAGCTAAAACGGTCCCCGCTTAAAGCACTTAAAACGGGGACCGTTTTAGCTGTGTATTCTGAAAATCATGTCTAGCATTCAAAGCACGGACAGTTTTAGCTGTGTATTTTCAAAAAGTTGTCTCTACCTGCCATAGCTCATGAACTCAAAACGAGTGATCTGTGTCCCCTTGAGTTGAGCATTCTTTTAGTAAGAAAGGATTAAGTTCAATTTGAATTCTGGAAAACTGCTTCTCATCTTGTCAATCAGCTGTCAGTTTTGCGTGTTAATTTCTAGGAGAGGTAATAGAGTCAATCCAAAACCAAAGGTGTATTCAAGTCCAGATTGACAAGTCAAACCAAGAGAGCAGGCACTGAGCTGGAAGAGGGATCTTTTCCCAGTGGGCCTTAAGGCCCACATAAATCCCTGTGAAGGAATTGGGAAACACAGACAGAAAGGGACTCGCCTAAGGCTTGTCACATGAAAGTGCCTGGCAGACTGACTGGCAGAGGCCTGGAAATCAAATCCAAATCTTCGGACGTGTAATTGCACAGGGTGCACCGCCTCCGCCAGGCCCAATGTGACACTTCAATGGCTTAACGAGAGCTTGACGGGATGGATGTCAACATGAAAAGACATTAGATTCCATCGGACTTGTCTTTGGCCCATTGTCTCTAAGGAGAATGTGACTGGTTCAAATTCTCACATTGCTTCTCACCTGAGAGATATGGCCTCAGTGGTCAATGGGAAATGAGCTGGTTTCAGTCACCAACCTCTCACTCATCACCAAGAAAAATTCCTTCAACCATACATGGATTGTGTTTTCAGGAGTGCTGGGCTTCATCCACAGTTCTGAGTAACATGCTAAAAGAGGAAAAAAGATTTGCTGCTCAGGAATGGAGACAGAAATACAGACACACACACACAGACACACACACACACACACACAAACACACACACACATGACCCAAAAAACACCAAAACACTGGCCGCACACAAAAATGCTCGTGTTTAGTAAAATACTTAGTGGTATGAGGTGGGCTTTGAACCCGTCCATGCTCCAAAGGAAGACACACCTTTCGCTATTTCACCCGTCTATTCTCGTAGGGAATGTGAATAATTCTTTCAGACAAGGCTCATGATGACAGGGACCACTCTCATTTCACACTCAGAGGCAGACAAGAGGACTGCAAAGGACTCAGGTGTCGTCCCTGCTGACTGAAGAGGACTCCTATTTCCCCTCGAACCCAAAGGCAGAGCAAAAGTAGCTTTCTCTTTGAAGAGCACACAACTTTTTCAAAATACACAGCTAAAACGGTACCCGCTTTAAGTGCTTTAGCACTTAAAGCGGGTACCGTTTTAGCTGTGTATTCTGAAAAACTTGCCTAGCATTCAGAGCATGGACAGTTTTAGCTGTGTATTTTCAAAAAGTTGTCTCTACCTGCCATAGCTCATGAAGTCAAAACGAGTGATCTGTTTCCCCTTGAGTTGAGCATTCTTTTAGTAAGAAAGGATTAAGTTCAATTTGAATTCTGGAAAACTGCTTCTCATCTTGTCAATCAGCTGTCAGTTTTGTGTGTTAATTTCTAGGAGAGGTAATAGAGTCAATCCAAAACCAAAGGTGTATTCAAGTCCAGATTGACAAGTCAAACCAAGAAAGCAGGCACTGAGCTGGAAGAGGGATCTTTTCCCAGTGGGCCTTAAGGCCCACATAAATCCCTGTGAAGGAATCGGGAAACAGAGACAGAAAGGGACTCGCCTAAGGCTTGTCACATGAAAGTGCCTGGCAGACTGTCTGGCAGAGGGCTGGAAATCAAATCCAAATCTTCGGACGTGTAATTTCACAAGGTGCCCCTCCTCCCCCAGGCCCAATGTGACACTTCAATGGCTTAACGAGAGCTTGATGGGATGGATGTCAACATGAAAAGACATTAGATTCCATCAGACCTGTCTTTGGCCCATTGTCTCTAAGGAGAATGTGCCTGGTTCAAATTCTCACTTTGCTTCTCACCTGAGAGATGTGGCCTCAGTGGTCAATGGGAAATGAGCTGGTTTCAGTCACCAACCTCTCACTCATCACCAAGAAAAATTTCTTCAAACCCTCAATAAACTAGGTATTGACGGAACGTATCTCAAAACAATAAAAGCTGTTTACGACAAACCAACAGCCAATACCATACTGAATGGGCAAAAACTGGAAGCATTCCCTTTGAAATCTGGCACTAGACATGGATGCCCTCTCTCACCACTCTTATTAAATATAGTACTGGAAGTTCTAGCCAGAGCAATCAGGCAAGAAAAAGAAATAAAGTGTATCCAAATTGGAAAGGAGGAAATCAAATTGTCTCTATTTGCAGATGACATGATTGTATATCTGGAAGACCCCATCATCTCAGCCCAAAATCTCCTGAAACTGATAAACAACTTCAGCAAAGTCTCAGGATACAAAATCAACGTGCAAAAATCACAAGAATTCCTATAGACCAGTAATAGACTTCAAGAGAGCCAAATCAAGAACGAACTGCCATTCGCAATTGCTACAAAGAGAATAAAGTACCTAGGAATACAACTAACAAGGAACGTAAAGGACCTCTTCAAGGAGAACTACAAGGCACTGCTCAACGAAATAAGAGAGGATACAAATAGATGGAGAAACATTCCATGTTCACGGTTAGGAAGAATCAACATCATGAAAATGGCCATAGTGCCCAAAGTAATTTACAGATTCAACGCTATTACCATCAAGCTACCAATGACCTTCTTCACAGAACTGGAAAAAAACACCTTAAACTTCATATGGAACCAAAAGAGAGCCTGCATAGCCAAGTCAATTCTAAGCAAAAAGAACAAAGCAGGAGGCATCACACTACCGGACTTCAAACTATACTACAAGGCTACAGTAATCAAAACAGCATGGTACTGGTACCAAAACAGAGATATAGACCAATGGAACAGAACAGAGGCCTCAGAGGAAATACAACATACCCACAATCATCTGATCTTCGACAAACCTGACAAAAACAAGCAATGGGGAAAGGACTCCCTGTTTAATAAATGGTGTTGGGAAAACTGGCTAGCCATGTGCAGAAAGCAGAAACTGGACCCCTTCCTGACACCTTACACCAAAATTAACTCCAGATGGATTAAAGACTTAAACATCAAACCTAATACCATAAAAACCTTAGAAGAAAATCTAGGCAAAACCATTCAGGACATAGGTGTAGGCAAGGACTTCATGACCCAAACGCCAAAAGCAATGGCAACAAAAGCCAAAATAGACAAATGGGACCTAATCAAACTCCACAGCTTCTGCACGGCAAAAGAAACAGTCAGTAGAGTGAATCGGCAACCAACAGAATGGAAAAAAATTTTTACAGTCTACCCATCTGACAAGGGGCTGATATCCAGAATTTACAAAGAAATAAAGCAGATCTACAAGAAAAAAACAAACAAGCCCATTCAAAAATGGGCGAAGGATATGAACAGATACTTTACAAAGGAAGACATACAGGAGGCCAACAAACATATGAAAAAATGCTCATCATCACTGGTCATCTGAGAAATGCAAATCAAAACCACATTGAGATACCATCTCACACCAGTTATAATGGCGATCATTAAAAAATCGGGAAACAACAGATGCTGGAGAGGATGTGGAGAAATAGGAACACTTCTACACTGTTGGTGGGAATGTAAATTAATTCAACCATTGTGGAAGACAGTGTGGCGATTCCTCAAGGACCTAAAAATAGAAATCCCATTTGACCCAGCAATCCCATTACTGGGTATATATCCAAAGGATTATAAATCATTCTACTACAGGGACACATGCACACGAATGTTCATTGCAGCACTGTTTACAATAGCAAAGACCTGGAACCAACCCAAATGCCCAACGATGATAGACTAGATAAAGAAAATGTGGTACATATACACCATGGAATATTATGCAGCCATCAAAAATGATGAGTTCACGTCCTTTGTAGGGACATGGATGAACCTGAAAACCATCATTCTCAGCAAACCGACACAAGAGCAGAAAATCAAACACCCTATATTCTCGCTCATAGGCGGGTGTTGAACAATGAGAACACATGGACACAGGGAGGGGAGCACTACACACTGGGGTCCGTTGGGGGGAAATGGAGGAGGGACAGGGGGGTGGGGAGGTGGGAAGAGATAGCATGGGGAGAAATGACAGATACAGGTGAGGGGACGGAAGGTAGCAAAGCACACTGACATGTGTGTACCTATGCAACAATCTTGCATGTTCATCACATGTACCCCAAAACCTAAAATGCAATAAAAAAAAAGTTAAAAAAAATAAAATAAAATAAAATAAAAAAAAAGAAAAATTCCTTCAACCATACATGGATTGTGTTTTCAGGAGTGCTGGGCTTCATCCACAGTTCTGAGTAACATGCTAAAAAAGAAAAAAAGATTTGCTGCTCAGGAATGGAGACAGAAATACAGACACACACACACAGACACACACACACACACACACACACACACACGTGACACAAAAAACACCCAAACAAAGGATGCACACACAACTGATCGTGTTCAGCAAAATACTTAGTGGTATGAGGTGGGCTTTGAACCCGTCCATGCTCCAAAGGAAGACACACCTTTCGCTATTTCACCCGTCTATTCTCGTAGGGAATGTGAATAATTCTTTCAGACATGGCTCATGATGACAGGGACCACTCTCATTTCACACTCAGAGGCAGACAAGAGGACTGCAAAGGACTCAGGTGTCGTCCCTGCTGACTGAAGAGGACTCCCATTTCCCCTTGAACCCAAAGGCACAGCAAAAGTAGCTTTCTCTTTGAAGAGCACACAACTTTTTCAAAATACACAGCAAAAACAGTCCCCGCTTTACCTGTGTATTCTGAAAAACTTGTCTAGCATTCAAAGCACGGACAGTTTTAGCTGTGTATTTTCAAAAAGTTGTCTCTACCTGCCACAGCTCATGAAGTCAAAACAAGTGAGCTGTGTCCCCTTGAGTTGAGCATTCTTTTAGTAAGAAAGGATTAAGTTCAATTTGAATTCTGGAAAACTGCTTCTCATCTTTTCAATCAGCCGTCAGTTTTGTGTGTTAATTTCTAGGAGAGGTAATAGAGTCAATCCAAAACCAAAGTGTATTCAAGTCCAGATTGACAAGTCAAACCAAGAAAGCAGGCACTGAGCTGGCAGAGGGATCTTTTCCCAGTGGGCCTTAAGGCCCACATAAATCCCTGTGAAGGAATTGGGAAACACAGACAGAAAGGGACTGGCCTAAAGCTTGTCACATGAAAGTGCCTGGCAGACTGCCTGGCAGAGGGCTGGAAATCAAATCCAAATCTTCGGACGTGTAATTTCACAGGGTGCACCGCCTCCGCCAGGCCCAATGTGACACTTCAATGGCTTAACGAGGGCTTGACGGGATGGATGTCAACATGAAAAGACATTCGATTCCATCGGACCTGTCTTTAGCCGATTGTCTCTAAGGAGAATGTGCCTGGTTCAAATTCTCACTTTGCTTCTCACCTGAGAGATGTGGCCTCAGTGGCCAATGGGAAATGAGCTGGTTTCAGTCACCAACCTCTCACTCATCACCAAGAAAATTTCCTTCAACCATACATGGATTGTGTTTTCAGGAGTGCTGGGCTTCATCCACAGTTGTGAGTAACATGCTAAAAGAGGAAAAAAGATTTGCTGCTCAGGAATGGAGACAGATATACAGACACACACACATACAGACACACACACACACACACACACACACACGTGACACAAAAAACACCCAAACACAGGCCGCACACACAACTGCTCGTGTTCAGCAAGATACTTAGTGGTATGAGGTGGGCTTTGAACCCGTCCATGCTACAAAGGAAGACACACCTTTCGCTATTTCACCTGTCTATTCTCGTATGGAATGTGAATAATTCTTTCAGACATGGGTCATGATGACAGGGACCACTCTCATTTCACCCTCAGAGGCAGACAAGAGGACTGCAAAGGACTCAGGTGTCGTTCCTGCTTACTGAAGAGGACTCCCATTTCCCCTCGAACCCAAAGGCACAGCAAAAGTAGCATTCTCTTTGAAGAGCATACAACTTTTTCAAAATACACCGCTAAAACGGTCCCCGCTTTAACTGCTTTAGCACTTAAAGCGGGGACCGTTTTAGCTGTGTATTCTGAAAAACTTGTCTAGCATTCAAAGCACGGACAGTTTTAGCTGTGTATTTTCAAAAAGTTGCCTCTACCTGCCATAGCTCATGAAGTCAAAACGAGTGATCTGTCTCCCCGTGAGTTGAGCATTCTTTTAGTAAGAAAGGATTAAGTTCAATTTGAATTCTGGAAAACTGCTTCTCATCTTGTCAATCAGCCGTCAGTTTTGTGTGTTAATTTCTAGGAGAGGTAATAGAGTCAATCCAAAACCAAAGGTGTATTCAAGTCCAGATTGACAAGTCAAACCAAGAAAGCAGGCACTGAGCTGGAAGAGGGAACTTTTCCCAGTGGGCCTTAAGGCCCACATAAATCCCTGTGAAGGAATCGGGAAACAGAGACAGAAAGGGACTCGCCTAAGGCTTGTCACATGAAAGTGCCTGGCAGACTGACTGGCAGAGGGCTGGAAATCAAATCCAAATCTTCGGACGTGTAATTTCACAGGGTGCACTGCCTCCCCCAGGCCCAATGTGACACTTCAATGGCTTAACGAGAGCTTGACGGGATGGATGTCAACATGAAAGGACATTAGATTCCATCAGACCTATCTTTGGCCCATTGTCTCTAAGTAGAATGTGCCTGGTTCAAATTCTCACTTTGCTTCTCACCTGAGAGATGTGGCCTCTGTGGTCAATGGGAAATGACCTGGTTTCAGTCACCAACCTCTCACCCATCACCAAGAAAAATTCCTTCAACCATACATGGATTGTGTTTTCAGGAGTGCTGGGCTTCATCCACAGTTCTGAGTAACATGCTAAAAGAGGAAAAAGATTTGCTGCTCAGGAATAGGGACAGAAATACAGACACACACACACAGACACACACAGACACACACACACACACGTGACACAAAAAACACCCAAACACAAGCCGCACACACAACTGCTCGTGTTCAGCAAAATACTTAGTGGTATGAGGTGGGCTTTGAACCCGTCCATGCTCCAAAGGAAGACACACCTTTCGCTATTTCACCCGTCTATTCTCGTAGGGAATGTGAATAATTCTTTCCGACATGGCTCATGATGACAGGGACCACTCTCATTTCACCCTCAGAGGCAGACAAGAGGACTGCAGAAGACTCAGGTGTCTTCCCTGCTGACTGAAGGGGACCCCCATTTCCCCTCGAACCCAAAGGCACAGCAAAAGTAGCTTTCTCTTTGAAGAGCACACAACTTTTTCAAAATACACAGCTAAAACGCTTTAAGTGGTTTAAAGCGGGGTCCGTTTTAGCTATGTATTCGGAAAAACTTGTCTAGCATTCAAAGCACGGACAGTTTTAGCTGTGTATTTTCAAAAAATGTCTCTACCTGCCATAGCTCATGAAGTCAAAACAAGTGATCTGTGTTCCCTTGAGTTGAGCATTCCTTTAGTAAGAAAGGATTAAGTTCAATTTGAATTCTGGAAAACTGCTTCTTATCTTGTCAATCAGCTGTAGTTTTGTGTGTTAATTTCAAGGAGAGGTAATAGAGTCAATCCAAAAACAAAGGTGTATTCAAGTCCAGATTGACAAGTCAAACCAAGAAAGCAGGCACTGAGCTGGCAGAGGGATCTTTTCCCAGTGGGCCTTAAGGCCCACATAAATCCCTGTGAAGGAATCGGGAAACAGAGACAGAAAGGGACTTGCCTAAGGTTTGTCACATGAAAATGCCTGGCAGACTGACTGGCAGAGGTCTGGAAATCAAATCCAAATCTTCCGACGTGTAATTTCACAGGGTGCGCCGCCTCCTCAAGGCCCAATGTGACACTTCAATGGCTTAAGGAGAGCTTGACGGGATGGATATCAACATGAAAATACATTAGATTCCATCGGACCTATCTTTTTCCCATTGTCTCTAAGGAGAATGTGCCTGGTTCAAATTCTCACTTTACTTCTCACCTGAGAGATGTGGCCTCAGTGGTCAATGGGAAATGAGCTGGTCTCAGTCACCAACCTCTCACTCATCACCAAGAAAAATTCACCCCCAAGCTGTGTTATTGTCAAAAATACAAATACAACCCCTAGCTGTATCTTGGAAAATAATACAAATACACCCACAAGCTGTGTTATTTTCAAAAATACAAATACAATCATTAGCTGTATCTTGGAAAATAATAAAAATACACACCAAGCTGTTTTATTTTCAAAAATACAAATACAAACCTTAGCTGTATCTTGGAAAATAATACAAATACACCCACAAGCTGGGTTATTTTCAAAAATACAAATACAACCCTTAACTGTATCTTGGAAAATAATACAAATACACCCCCAAGCTGCGTTATTGTCAAAAATACAAATACAACCCTTTACTGTATCTTGGAAAATAATACAAATACACCCCGAATCTGCGTTATTTTCAAAAATACAAATAAAACCATTAGCTGAATATTGGAAAATAATAAAAATACACGCCCCAGCTCTGTTATTTTCAAAACTACAAATACAACCCTTAGCTGTATTTTGGAAAATAATACAAATACACCCCATGCTGTGTTATTTTCAAAAATACAAATAAAAAACTTAGCTGTATCTTGGAAAATAATACAAATACACCCCCAATCTGTGTTATTTTCAAAAATACAAATACAACCCTCAGCTGTATCCTGGAAAATAATACAAATACACACCCAACTGTGTTATTTTCAAAAATACAAATACAAGCCTTACATGTATTTTGGAAAATAATACAAATACACCCCCAAGCTGTGATATTTTCAAAAACAAAAATACAACCCTTAGCTTTATCTTGGGAAAAAATACAAATACACCCCTAAGCTGTGTTATTTTAAAAATAAAAATTCAAAACATAGCTGTATCTTGGAAAATAATACAAATACACCCCCAAGCTGTGTTATTTTCAAAAATACAAATACAACCCTTAGCTCTATCTTGGAAAATAATACAAATACATCCCCAAACTGTGTTATTTTCCAAAATACAAATACAACTCTTAGCTGTATCTTGGAAAATAATACAAATACACCCCCAAGCTGTGTTATTTTCAAAAATACAAATACCACGTTTAGATGTATCTTGGAAAATAATAAAAATACTCCCCAAAGCTGTGCTATTTTCTAAAATACAGATACAACCCTTAGCTGTATTTTGGAAAATACTACAAATACACCCCCAAGCTGTGTTAGTTTCAAAAATACAGAAACAACCCTTAGCTGTATCATGGAAAATAATACAAATACACCACCAAGCTGTGTTATTGTAAAAAATACAAATACAACCGTTAGCTGTATCTTGTAAACTAATACAAATACACCCCCAAGCTGTGTTATTGTCAAAAATACAAATACAACCCTTAAATGTATCTTGGAAAATAATACAAATACACCCCCAAGCTGTGTTATTTTCAAAAATACAAATACAACCCTTAGCTGTATCTTGAAAAATAATACAAATACACCCCAAGCTATGTTATTTTCAAAAATACAAATACAAACCGTAGCTGTACCTTGGAAAATAATACAAATACACCCCCAGGCTGTGTTATTGTCAAAAATAAAAATACAACCCTTAGCTGTATCCTGTAAAATAATACAAATACACCCCCAAGCTGTGTTATTTTCAAAAATGAAAATAAAACCCTTAGCTGTATCTTGGAAAATAATACAAATACACCCAGAAGTTGTGTTATTTTCAAAAACACAAATACAACCCTGAGCTGTATCTTGGAAAATAGTAAATACACCCCCAAGCTGTGTTATTTTCAAAAATACAAATACAACCCTCAGCTGTATCTTGAAAAATAATACGAATACACCCCCAAGAGGTGTTATTTTCAAAAATACAAATACAACCATTAGCTGTATCTCGGAAAATAATACGAATACACCCCCAAGCGGTGTTATTGTCAAAAATAAAAATACAACCCTTAGCTGTATCCTGTAAAATAATACAAATACACCCCCAAGCTGTGTTATTTTCAAAAATGAAAATAAAACCCTTAGCTGTATCTTGGAAAATAATACAAATACACCCAGAAGTTGTGTTATTTTCAAAAACACAAATACAACCCTGAGCTGTATCTTGGAAAATAGTAAATACACCCCCAAGCTGTGTTATTGTCAAAAATACAAATACAACCCTTAGCTGTATCTTTGAAAATAATACAAATACACCCCCCATATGTGTTCCTTTCAAAAATACAAATACAACCCTTAGCTGTATCTTGTAAAATAATACAAATTCACCCACAAGCAGTGTTATTTTCAAAAATACAAATACAACCCTTAGCTGTATCTTGGAATATTATACAAATAAACTCCCAAGCTGTGTTATTTTCAAAAATAAAAGTACAATCCTTACCTGTATCTTTGAAAATAATACAAATACATCCACAAGCTGTGTTATTTTCAGAAATACAAATACAACCCTTAACTGTATCTTGGAAAATAATACAAATACACCCACAAACTGTGTTATTTTCAAAAATACAAATACAGCACCCAGCTGTATCTGGGGAAATAATACAAATACACCCCAAAGCTGTTTTATTTTCAAAAATACAAATACAAACCTTAGCTCTATCTCGAAAAATAATACAAATACACCCCTAAGCTGTGTTATTTTCAAAAATACAAATACTATCCTTAACTGTATCTTGGAAAATAATAGAAAAACACGCCCAAGCTGTGTTATTTTCAAAAATACACATACAACTTTTAACTGTGTCTTGTAAAATAATACAAATACACCCACAAGCTGTGTTATTTTCAAAAATACAAATACAACCCTTAACTGTATCTTGGAAAATAATACAAATACACACCCAAGCTGTGTTATTTTCAAAAATACAAATACTACCCTTAAGTGTTTCTTGGAAAATAATACAAATGCACCCCCAAGCTGTGTTATTTTCAAAAATACAAATACAACCCTTCGCTGTGTCTTGTAAAATAATACGAATACACCCCCAAGCTGTGTTATTTTCAAAAATACAGATACAACCCTTAGCTGTATCTCTTAAAATAATACAAATACACCCCCAAGCTGTGTTATTTTCAAAAATACAAATACAACCCTTAGCTGTATCTTGGAAAAAAATAAAAATACACCCCTAAGCTGTGTTATTTTCAAAAATACAAATACAACCCTTAGATGTGTCTTGGAAAATAATACGAAAACACACCCAAGCTGTGTTATTTTCAAAAATACAAATACAACCCTTAGCTGTATCTTGGAAAATAATACAAATACATCCGCAAGCTGTGTTATTTTCAAAAATACAAATACTACCCTTAACTGTATCTTGGAAAATAATACAAATACACACCCAAGCTGTGTTATTTTCAAAAATACAAATACAACCCTTAGCTGTGTCTTGGAAAATAAAACGAATACACTCCCAAGCTGTTTCATTTTCAAAAATACAAATACAACCCTTAGCTGTATGTTGGAAAATAATACAAATACACCCCCAAGCTGTGTTATTGTAAAAAGACAAATACAACCCTTAGCTGTATCTTTGAAAATAATACAAATATCCCCCAAGCTGTATTACTTTCAATAATACAAATACAACCCTTAGCTGTATCTTGGAAAATAATACAAATACACCCCCAAGCTGTGTTATTTTCAAAAATACAAATACAACCCTTCGCTGTATCTCGGAAAATAATACAAATACACCCCCAAGCTGTGTTATTTTCAAAAATACAAATACTACCCTTAACTGTTTCTTGGAAAATAATACAAATACACCCCCAATCTGTGTTATTTTCAAAAATACAAATACAACCCTTCGCTGTGTCCTGTAAAATAATACGAAAACACCCCCTAGCTGTGTTATTTTCAAAAATACAGATACAACCCTTAGCTGTATCTCTTAAAATAATACAAATACAGCCACCCCCAAGCTGTGTTATTTTCAAAAATACAAATACAACCCTTAGCTGTATCTTGGAAAATAATACAAATACACCCCCAAGCTGTGTTATTTTCAAAAATACAAATACAACCCTTATCTGTATTTGGAAAATAATACAAATACTCCCCCAAGCTGTGTTATTTTCAAAAATACAAATACAAACCTCAGATGTATCTTCGAAAATAATACAAATACACCTCCAAGTTGTGTTATTTTCAAAAATACAAATACAACTCTTAGTTGTACTTTTGAAAATAATACAAATACTCCCCCAAGCTGTGATATTTTCAAAAATACAAATACTAAAGCACTTAAATCAGGGACCGTTTTAGGTGTTTATTCTGAAAAACTTGTCTAGCATTCAAAGCACGGACAGTTTTAGCTGTTTATTTTCAAAAAGTTGTCTCTACCTGCCATAGCTCTTGAAGTCAAAACGAGTGATCTATGTCCCCTTGAGTTGAGCATTCTTTTAGTAAGAAAGGATTAAGTTCTATTTGAATTCTGGAAAACTGCTTCTCATCTTGTCAATCAACTGTCAGTTTTGTGTGTTAATTTCTAGGAGAGGTAATAGAGTCAATCCAAAACCAAAGGTGTATTCAAGTCCAGATTGACAAGTCAAATCAAGAAAGCAGGCACTGAGCAGGAAGAGGGATCTTTTCCCATTGGGCCTTAAGGCCCACATAAATCCCTGTGAAGGAATCGGGAAACAGAGACAGAAAGGGACTCGCCTAAGGCTTGTCACATGAAAGTGCCTGGCAGACTGACTGGCAGAGGGCTGGAAATCAAATCCAAATCTTCAGACGTGTTATTCCACAGGGTGCACCGCCTCCCCCAGGCCCAATGTGACACTTCAATGGCTTAACGAGAGCTTGACGGGATGGATGTCAACATGAAGAGACATTAGATTCCATCGGACCTGTCTTTGGTCCATTGTCTCTAAGGAGAATGTGCCTGGTTCAAATTCTCACTTTTCTTCTCACCTGAGAGATGTGGCCTCAGTGGTCAATGGGAAATGTGCTGGTTTCAGTCACCACCCTCTCACTCATCGTCCCATTTCCCCTCAAAGCCAAAGTCACAGCAAAAGTAGCTTTCTCTTTTGAAGAGCACACAACTTTTTCAAAATACAGAGCTAACGCGGGGACCGTTTTAGCTGTGTATTCTGAAAACCTTGTCTAGCATTCAAAGCACGGACAGTTTTAGCTCTGTATTTTCAAAAATTTGTCTCTACCTGCCATAGCTCATGAAGTCAAAACGAGTGATCTGTGTCCCCTTGAGTTGAGCATTCTTTGAGTAAGAAAGGATCACGTTCTATTTTAATTCTAGAAAACTGCTTATCATCTTTTCAATGCACTGTCCATTTTGTGTGTCAATTTCCAGTTCAGGTAATAAAATTAGTTCAAAACCATTGGTTTATGAAAGTTCAGATTGACAAATTTACTCAACAATCCAGGTGCTGAGCTGGAAATGTGGTTTGACAAAATTCTGACTAGAATAACCAGCTTAGAGAAAAACATAAACGACTTAATGGAGCTGAAAAACACAGCAGGAGAACTTCACAAAGCACACGCCAGTTTTAGTAGTTTAATCAATTAAGTGGAAGGAGGATTATCAGAAATTGAAGATCAACTCTATGAAATAAAATGAGAAGGCCACATTAGAGGAAAAAAAGAGTGAACAAAAATGAATAAAGACTACAAGACCTATGGGATTATGTGAAGAAACCAAATCTATGCACAATCGACGTACCTGAATGTGACAGGGACAATGAATCCGAGCTGGAAAACACACTTCAGAATATTACCCAAGAGAACTTCCCCAACCTCGCAAGGCAAGCTGACATTCAAATTCTGGAAATACAGAGAACACCACAAAGATATTTCTCAAAAAGTGCAACCCCAAGGCACATAATCATCAGACTGACTGGGGTTGAAATGAAGGAAAAAAATTTTAAGGGCAGCTAGAAAGAGAAAGGTTGGGTCATCAACAAACGGAAGCCCATTAGACTTACAGTGGATCTCTCAGCAGAAACCCTACAGGCCGGAAGAGAGTGGGGGCCAATATTCAACACCCTTAAAGAAAAGAACTTTCAACACAGAATTTCATATCCAGTCAAACTAAGCTTCGTAAGTGAAGGAGAAATAAAATCCTTTACAGACAAGCGACTGCTGAGAGATTTTATCACCACCAGACCTGCCTTACAAGAGTTCCTGAAAGACGCACTAAACACGGAAAGGAACAACCACTACCAGCCACTACAAAAACGTATCAAAAGGTAAAGACCAAGGACATAACGAATAAACTGCATCGACTAACGGGCAAAACCACCAACCAGTGACAAAATGGCAGGATAAAATTGGCACGTATCAATATTAATGTTACATATAAATGGTCTAAATGCACCCATTGAAAGACACAGACAAACTGGATAAAAAATCAAGATCCTTTGTTGTGCTGTATTCAGGAGACCCATCTCATGTGCAGATACACACATAGACTCAAAATAAAGGGATGAAAGAAGATTTACCAAGCAAATGGAGAGCAAAAAGAAGCAGGGGTTGCAATCCTGGTCTGATAAAATGGACTTTCAACCAACAAAGATCAAAAGAGACAAGGTCTTTTACATAATGGTAAAAGGATCAATGCAAGAAGAGCTAAGTATCCTAAATATGTATGCACCCAATACAGAAGCACCCAGATACATAAAGCATATCACTCCTTCTAAAACTCTTTGAAACAATACAAAAAGAAGGAATACTCCCTTTTTTTAAATTGCATTTTAGGTTTTGGGGTACATGTGAAGAACATGCAAGATTGTTGCATAGCTACAACATGGCAGTGTGATTTGCTGCCTTCCTCCCCTTCACCTGTATCTGGCATTTCTCCCCATGCTATCTCTCCCCAACTACCCACCCCCTGCTGTCCCTCCCCTGTTTCTCCCCGACAGACCCCAGTGCGTAGTGCTCCCCTCCCTGTGTCCATGTGTTCTCACTGTTCAACACCCGCCTATGCGTGAGAACATGCGGTGTTTTTAAAGACCCACAGAGAGACTTAGACTCCCAAACAATAATAGTGGGAGACTAACATTCCACTGTCACTATTTGACAGATCAACAAGACAGAAAATCAACAAGGATATCCGGGACTTGAACGCAGATCTGGACCAAGTGGACCTAACAGACATCTACAGAAATCTCTACCCCAAATCCACAGAATATATATTCCTCTCAGCACTGCATGATACCTAGCCTAAAACTGACCACATAATTGGAAGTAAGTCGCTCTTCAGCAAATGCAAAAGAACGAAAATCCTAACAAGCTCTCAGAACACTGGGAAATCAAATTAGAACTCAGGATTAAGAAAGTCACTCAAAACCACACGAGTACATGGAACCGGGACAATTTGCTCCAGAACAGCAACAGGATAAACAATGAAATGAAGGCAGAAATAAAGATGTTCTTCGAAACCAATGAGAACGAAGACACGACATACCAAAATTTCTGAGACACATTTAAAGCAGTGACTACGAGAAAAATTATAGCAATAAATGCCCACATTGGAAGTGAGGAAAGATGTAAAATCGTCACCCTATCATCAAAATGGAAAGAGCTAGAGAAGCAAGATCAAAAAAAATTCAAAACCTAGCAGAAGACAAGAAGTAACTAAGATGAGAGCAGAAGTGGAGATAGAGGCAAAGAAAAACTCTTCAAGAAATCGGTAAATCAAGCAGCTGGTTTTTTGAAAAGGTCAACAAAATAGACAAGATAGCCATACTAATGACATAGAAAAGAGAGAAGACTCAAATGGATGCAATACAAAATGATAAAAAGGGTATCACCACCAATTCCAAAGAAATACAAACTACCATCAGAGATTACTACAAACAACTCTATGCATATAAACCAGTAAATCTGGAAGAAATGGATAAACTCCTGGACACTTACACCCTCCCAAGACTAAATCAAGAAGGAGTTAATCCCTTAATAGACCAACAATAAGGACTGACGTTGAGGCACTAATTAATAGCCTACCAACCAAGATAGTCCAGGCCCAGATGGATTTACAGCAGAATTCTACCAGATGTACAAAGAGGAGTTCATATCACTCCTTCTAAAACGCTTCGAAACAATACAAAAAGAAGGAATACTCCCTAACATATTTTACGAGACCATCATCATCCTCAGACAAAACCTGGCAGACATACAACTAAAAGAAAAAAATTCAGGCCAATAGCCATGATGAACATTGATGCAAAAATCTTCAATAAAATACTGGCAAACTGAATCCAACAGCACATCAAGACGCTTATCCATCACAATCAAGTAGGCTTCACCGCGGGGATGCAAGCCTGGTTCAGCATACGTAAATCTATAAATGTAATCCATCACATAAACAAAGAAAAAAAACACACACATCATCTCAAAGGATGCAGAGAAGGCCTTCAACAAACTTCTACAGCCCTTGATGCTAAAAAAAAAAAAAAAAAAAAAAAAAAAAAAAAAAAAAAAAACCTCTCAATAAACTAGGTATCAATGGAACACATTTCAAAATAAAAAAAGCTATTTATGACAAACCCACAGCCAACATCTAACTTAATGAGCAAAAACTGGAAGCATTCCCTTTGAAAACCGGTACTAGACAAAGGTGCTCTATCTCACCCTTTCTATTCAACATAGTATTGGAAGTTCTAGCTAGAGCAATCAGGCAAGAAAACGTCATAAAGGGTATTCGATTAGGAAAAAAAGAAGTTAAATTGTCTCTATTTGCAGATGACATGATTGTATATTTAGAAGATCCCATTGTCTCGGCCCAAAATCTCCTTAAGCTGCTAAGCAACTTCAGCAAAGTCTCACAATACAAAATCGATGTGCAAAAATCACAAGCATTCCTATACACCAGTAAAAGACAGAGAGCCAAATAATGAGTAAATTCCCAATTACGATTGCCACAAAGAAAATAAAATGCCTAGGAATACAACTAGCAAAGGCTGTGAAGGACCTCTTCAAGGAGGATTACAAACCACTACTCAAGGAAATAAGGGAGGACACAAACAGATGGAAAAACATTCCATGCTTATGGTCAGGAAAAATCGGTATGGTTAAAATGGCCCTACTTTCCAAAGTAATTTATAGATTCAGTGCTATCCCCATCAATCTACCACTGACCTTCTTCACAGAACTAGGAAAAAAGAAAAAAAAAAAAACACACTTTAAACTTCATATATAACCAAAAAAAAGAGCCCATAAAACGACAATCATAAGCAAAATAAACAAAGCTGGAAGCATCACGCTACCTGACTTCAAACCATTCTCAAAGCTACAGTAATCAAAACAGCATGGTACTGGTACCAAAAATGAGATATAGAGCAATGGAACAGAACCAAGACCTCAGAAGTAATGCCACACATCTACAACCATCTAATCTTTGACAAACTTGACAAAAACAAGCAATGGGGAAAGGATTCCATGTTTAATGAATGGTGTTGGGAAAACTGGCTAGCCATGTGCAGAAAACTGAAACTGGACCCCTTCCTTACACCTAATACAAAAATTAACTCCAGTTAGATTAAAGATTTAAACATAAGACCTAACACCATAAAAACCCTAGAAGAAAGCCTAAGCAAAGCCACTCAGGACATAGGCACAGGCAAGGACTTCATGACTAAGACATCAGAAGTACTGGCAACAAAAGCCAAAATAGACAAATGGGATCTAATTAAACTGAAGCGTTTCTGCATAGCAAAAGAAACAATCACTAGGGTGAACTGGCAACCAACAGAATGGGAAAGGAATTTTGCAACCTACCCATCTGACAAAGGACTGCTATCCAGAATCTACAAAGAACTAAAACAGGTTTACAAGAAAAAACGAACCTATTCAAAAGTGGACAAAGGATATAAACAGACACCTTTCAAAAGAAGACATAGATGAGACTAATAAATACCTGAAAAAATGCTCATCATCTCTGGTCATTAGAGAAATGCAAATCAAAACTACACTGAGATACCATTTCAGGCCAGTTAGAATGGTGATCATTAAAAAATCTGGAGACAACAGATCCTGGAGAGGATGTGGAGAAATAGGAACACTTTTACACTGTTGGTGGGAGTGTAAATTCGTTCAACCATTGTAGAAAACAGTATGGCGATTCCTTAAGGATCTAGAAATCGAAATTCATTTTGACCCAGCAATCCCATTATTGAGTATATGCCCAAAGGATTATAAATCATTCTATTATAAATACCCATGCACACATATGTTCATGGATGAATCTGGAAACCATCATTCTCAGCAAACTGACACAAGAACAGAAAACCAAACACCCCATGTTCTCGCTCACAGGTGGGTGATGAACAATAAGCACACATGGGCACAGGAGGGGAACATCACACACTGGGTTCTGTTGGGGGGTGCAGAGTTAGGGGAGGGACAGCAGGGAGTGGGGAGGCTGGGTAGGCATAACATTGGGAGAAATGCCAGATGTGGGTGATGGGGGGATGGGGGCAGCAAACCACCATGGCACGTGTGCACCTTTACAACAATCCTGCAAGATCTGTACGTGTATCCCAGAACTTAAAGTACAATAAAATTAATAAATAAATAAAATAGGGATCAATGCAGAGCAAAAAAGACTTGTTTTCAAAGGTAAAACACATTTTTTATAGAAAAGATAGAAACCAAACACTGATTTGGCACATAATTCAGACATGTTATTGATCGATAAATATCTGAAAAATAAGGTACAAAAAAGTGAGTTACAGGGAACATTAAAATCTGAAAATTATTGTGCATTTATCAATAGGACAGTACCACAGGGGCAAAGGAATCTCAAAGGCCCCCTATAATCTAACATAAGCTAGCTGAGTTCATCTTGTTCTCAAATTGGACCTTCGACTCCAGCTTATGTGGCCCACTTCCCTATACTCTGAATACAGCTTGCTCATTCATACATCTTTGCCTTTGGTGACACCTTTTGATGTTCATGGAAAAATCCTCTAATTCCTAAATCATATGCCTCCGTTAAAATCTCTCCCTAGATACACCTTTTCCTCACAGTGTTCCCTAGATAACAATACTATTCTTGCAGAATTGAGAGAGGTCTCACTTAGATAAGATCAAGAAACAGTCCCGGACCTGCCACGTTCTCACACAAATATGTGTTACCATGAAATGACTCTCTCACTGTACCACACTTGTTTATTGTGCCCTGCCAAATTAGATCATAAACTATTCTGGAGGAAGAATGGTGTCCATTGTTCTCTTTGTTCCAAATCACCTGGTTGAATAAGAGGTTAATAAATGGTCATATACTTGCTATTTTAGACCTAAAAAAAATTCTTCCTAAAAAAAACAAAGTACTTAAAACAATTACTACAAAAGCAAGAGAAGAGGTTAATCTTCCTAATGTATTTAATTTCAGTGGCCTAGGTAATGACTATTCTCTTCAAGTTTAAGTGCAATTCTTCGGAAGAGGTCGGAGGAAAGACGAGTGAGGGGAATGCAATTTTTTAATGTTCTAAGTACTACTCAAGAAGCAAAGAAGCAGATGTCCTTCATTTCCATACAGACCAGAAATATGTGATGTAATAGGCTTCACACAGACCCAGAGAAAATTTGTTTATACGTGGGGAAGAATTTTTCACTGCACAGCTAACCACTGAAGCAAGCTTCTTAAAGGAAATTTCAAAAACCACGTAGACAACGATGTCTTTCCATTCGTTGGAACATTTTACTACTATAGGAACAATCGCTTTCTTGACTCTCCTCCCCCTGCCCTAGATCCATCATGAACAAGTGTCTTTGGAAAAATCTTACATTTAGAAAGTTGGATAGTCTTACTGGAGTGAAAGAAATAGTTCTTACCATTTTTATCCACAAATAACATAAAAATGTAACAATGATTGCAAGTAGGTACTGAAGAAATAGAGATTACACTGCAGGTTTATAGAAGACACAAAGTCAAAGCAAAAGCAAGCAAAACGTCATCAAATGGAGAAGAAATTGTTCAGACTTTCTCTTTTCTTGATCTGTACTCTGAAGCTGACATAAACCCTCATGTTTATTAGAAATGTCCTCAACAGGGAATCTTGAAGTAGGGATGTGTATCCTAGTCACTAATGGGATTATTTAATCTCCCTGAACCTCTGTTTTTCCGCCATTCATAAGATGAGAATGAGAATACTTATCTACCTATATAGGTGCGACCAGATGCTGTCATGAATATGAACATATTTGCTAAAGTAAAGTGAGCTGTTACTGAAATGTATGATTATTATGGGAAATTTGGTGGGGAAAGTAGAATATGATTAGAATAGTATTTTACTCTATTATTATTATTTTACCACAGCACAATTGCCGATTTTCCGTTTAATACTTGTTGAGCACCAGGTTTCCAGGGTAGAGAAATAAACAAAACAAATACTCCTGCAGTGATTGAAGGAAAGCAAACTCTTGTCAAATACATGTTTGTGCCTCAGTACAATACAGCTAACATTTCCTGAGTGCCGGCTAGACAACAAGTGCATGAATATTTTCATATAAACACTCAGAGCTCAATCATTTTGCTTAAACTATTTTCTGACATGGAAAGAGCCCAGGTTTTCTTTTAAAAAGATAGAAAATTTAGAATGCTCAGTAAAAGTTATGACATCAAATTAATAGAAATTGACTCAGTTTTTACAACTTAAATTTTACGGTGCTTGAACTAAATCAATATCGATTGAATTCTTTTGAGAAAACTTCAACCCTTACTAGTGTTGCTTCCTTCAGGTTGATTCAACAGAACTTTAATCCACCCAAATCATATGTGCTGCACCTGGATGTGCCTCTGGAGAGCATCGAACTCTCCCTGTACAGGAACAGCTTTTCACTCAATTTTTAAATCCCACTTCAATATCATAGAATTTCAGAATTACAAAAGGACCTTAGAGGTTAAAATCTTCCACTCATTCTAGGAGTCTTACAAAATATTCATGGACAATTTTGACCTGTCTTAAAGCTAGACTCCCTTCTATTATGTAAACATCTAAAAAAAAAAAGGCATCATAGTCTTTCATTAGATAGCCCAAACGATTATGTCATTGGTAAAATATTAAGACAAAGTCCGTATTCCTGGAACACATTTAATGCCTCAATTTTGGAAAAAAAAAAAAAAGTCATTATTGTCCTCCATCAAAATTAGGTAGAACTGGAAAATTTTTTACATTATTAGCTGGACATAATGTATTTTTAGACCCTCAGAATAAAATACGTACATACTTGCTTTTTAACGCCTGAAATTATCATTAATGTTAGTAGTCTCCTCATCTCTTACATTATGTTAATACAGTATTTACTAATTAATTTACTCAAATATTTTACATTCTTAGTATGTGTCGTGTAGATTACCAGTCCATGAAAAAGATCAAAATTCAATTCTTTATCGTAATTCTTATGTGTTACACAGGGGTGACTCTCTTGCCTCTTCTGTAGCATCTCAGAGGCAATTCTCCATGCCCAACAATCTTCCCTCTCCTTCCATATGTTACCCCAGACATATTTGGGGTTCATAAGTGGAGGACCACAACCCCTGGGCTTCCTAAAATAAGCCCCTTACATGCACAGAAACGTTGGCCTGCAGGTTCGGTAGAATGTCCTTCTACCAGAGGACCCTGGATTCCAAAGGTGTTAAGCCATCTCCTGATGCACCTGGTAGAATTCTTTGCTGGCACTACAATTGTCTTTGGCTCTGACCTTCCTGAGCAGGGGTTCCTAACTCCCCAGGCCGTGGACTGAGACTGGTCTGCGGCCTGCTAGGAACTGGGCTGTACAGCAGGAGGTCAGTGGCAGGCAAGTGAGCATTACCACCTGAGACCTGCCTCCTGTTACATCAGCCAGCATTAGATTCTGACAGGAGCGTAAACTCTGTCGTCAACTGCACATGTGACGGATCTAGCTTGTGCACTCCATATGAGAATCTAACTATTGCCTGATGATCTGAAGTGGAACAGTTTCATCCAAAAACCATCCCAACTGGTTTTGGGGTAAAGCTGCCCAAGACGGAAACCAGTCTCTGTTGTCAAAAAGATTAGGGACAGCTCTTCCCAAGGATGGGACTTCCCAGTTGTGTTAGTCCATTTTGTACTGCTGTAAAGGAATATCTGAGACTGGGTAACTTATTCAGAAAAGAGGTTTCTTTGGCTCACAGTTCTGCGGGCAATACAAGCATGGCACCACCACCTGCTCAACTAGTGGTCAGACCTCTGGGAGCTTTTACTCATGGTGGAAGGCAAAGGGGAAGCCGGTGTTTCACATTGCAAGAGAAGAGGGAGGTCCCAGACTCTTAACCAGCTAAACTAATAGAGCAATAAATCACTCATTTCCCTGGGGAGGGCATCAAGTCATTCATGAGAGATCTGCTCCCATAACACAAACACCTCCCGCTAGACCCCACCTCCAACACTGGGTGAATCACGTGTCATCATGAGAGTCAGAAAAGACAAAACATCCAAACAATATCCCCAGTTCTCACACCTGTGCAGTGCCTCCAATCAGGGTCATACATAAAGCTGCTGGTGCTGTCATTCGGCCTCTGAAGTTTTTGTTGCATGTGGGTGTGTGCATATGCATATCAGTGGTAACGCCTCAAAGCAAGCCTGGGACTTATCGTCATTTAAGTTCGCATCATGGCCATACTCTTTACATTCCAGTTCCTGGAAGAAAATCCCATGAAACTAAAAACAACAAAGCTGGCCTCCATAGCCACCTCCCTTGTGGGAAATGAGTCATCTAAAATTCACAGGGAGGCATGTTTGGCATGGGATATAGAAATGATCCTTTTTAATGTAGTGCTTTTGGTAGAAAGAATACCCACACTTGGGACAAGCATATTATATGCCATGAAAAACATACAACTTTGTGGTTCATATAACCTCCTCTGAGATGGAATTCAACATGTATTTTTGATTTTAACCTTCAGACTCAGTACACAAACCCTGTCCAACTCAACTAGACTCCGTCATGCTGGGTGTTGGACAGAAATTACCGATGAGCTAAGTAAAAACAAACCAAGCTAAAGCAGACAACCAAAACTCCTCTGGAAAACATTTTTTTTCAAGTTCTTAAAGGCATTTTTATATGCACTATTTCTTATGCTCTGAAGAAATTTATTTTATATAATCATTTAAGAGATTAAATAACTAGTATAATGAATAGAAAATTACTTCCCAATTATTTGGTTACATTTCTGTACAAGGTCAAATGTAATTCACGGGAAAATGGAATCTGTCCAAATAAACCAAAGAATGACACAAATAAAAACTGTCCGAGAATTCTGAATTATTTCTGGAGAAACTGTTATGCCATTGTGTCACCATAACCACTGTTAGCATGAGTGGTAGAGAACGTATTTCCAAGGCAGTTTTAGTGGCAAAATAAGATCTGAACACAATTGCCTTAAATAACTTAAAATATTCACAAATTCCATAATTAGGAATCTGCTTATGGATCAAGGCAGACGAGAGGCAGGAGTAGGTGGCAGCTCCAGTCAGAGTAGCATGTGGAGGCTTCCACTGTGAATTTTTGCTCCAGATTGACTCCAAGAACAAACCAGCAATACTGAGATGACTGACAGACCCTCTGAAGGAAACAGACTCTTTCCTCAGGACCCCAGAGACACCCCAAATACTATGAGAGACCCAGCTGTGGAAGTGGAAAACGTCCCCAGTGGAGAAGCTGAAGCTGAAAGAAGGAAACCCTCTGGCAAGTTTCCGAGCCCGATTTGTCATTCACCTGGAAACAGACTCAGGGATGCTGCAGGGGGCATCATGGGAGTGAGACTGGCCCTTCAGGTTTCCTGGGAGCTGGGTGAGGCCTGTGACTGCCAGCTTTCCCCCACTTCCCTGACAACCTGCAAGATCCAGCAGAGGCAGCCATAATCCTAGGTACACAATGCCAGTGACCTGGGAGTCTCATCCCCACCCACCACAGCAACCACAGCAAGACCTGCCCAGGGAGAGTCTGAGCTCACACACACCTGGCCCTGCCCTACATGACGGTCCTTCCCTACCTACCCTGGTAGGGAAAGACAAACGGCATATAATCTTGGGAGAGAAACCCACCAATGGTTTCTCTCCACAATACCACAGCTGATGCTTTCTGGGATGTGCCACCTCCTGGCAGGAGGCCAATCAGCACAAACGTAGACCTCTAAATCAACAAAGTTAAGAACCCTCATGGATTCGCTGCACCCTACACCACCTCCTCCGGAACAGGCACTGGTATCCACAACTGAGAGATCCATAGATGGTTCACATCACAGGACTCTGTGCAAACGATCCCCAGTACCAGCCCAGAACCAGGTAGACTCACTGGGTGGCTGGATCCAGAAGAGACAACAATCACTGCAGTCAGCTCACAGGAAGCCACATCCACAGGAGAACGGGGAGAACACTACACCACGGGAACACCCCATGGGACAAAAAAATCAGAACAGCCTTCAGCCCTAGACCTTGCCTCTAACACAGCCTAGCCCAATGAGAAAGAACCAGAAAACCAACCCTGGTAATATGGCAAAACAAGGCGTATCAACACCCCACAAAAATCACACTAGTTCACCAGCAATGGATTCAACCCAAGAAGACATCCCTGATTCCCCTGAAAAAGAATTCAGGAGGTTAGTTAAGCTACTCAGAGAGGGTCCAGAGAAAGGCAAAGCCCTGTGGGGGTGGGAAAAAAAATCCAAAAAATGATACTAGAAGTGAATGGAGAAATATTAAAGGAAACAGACAGCTTCAAGAAAAAAAAAATCCAAAATTCAGGAAAATTTGTTCATACTTTTAGAAATGTAAAATGCTCTGCAAAGTCTCAGCCATAGAACTGAACAAGTGGAAGAGAGAAATTCAGAGCTCAAAGATAAGGACTTTGAATTAACCCAACCCAACAAAGACAAAGAAAAAAGAATAAGAAATTATGAACAAAGCCTTCACAAATTATGGGATTATGTTAAATGACTAAACCTAAGAACAATTGGTATTCCTGAGGAAGAAGAAAATTCTAAAAGTTTGGAAAACATATTTAGGGAAATAACTGAGGAAAACTTCCCTGGCCCAGAGAGAGACCTAGGCATGCAAATACAAGAAGCATGAAGAAGACCTGGGAAATTCATCACAGAAAGGTCTTTGCCTAGGCATATTGCCATCAAATTATCCAAAGTTAAGAGGAAAGAAAGACCCTTAAGAGCTGTGAGACAGAAGCACCAGGTAACCTGTAAAACCAAAGTCACCCGATTAAAAGCAGATTTACCTGCATAAACCCTACAAGCTAGAAGGGATTGGTGCCCTATCTTCAGCCTCCTCAAACAAAACAGTTAGCAGCCAAGAATTTTGCATCCAGTGAAACTAAGCATTATTTAAGAAGGAAAGATACAGTCATTTTCAGACAAACACACACTGACAGAATTGACCATTACCAAACCACCACTACAAGAACCGCTATAAAAGGAGCTCTAAATCTTGAAACAAAATCCTGGAATCACACTCAAACAGAATCTCTTTAACGCATAGATCACACAAAACCAATAAAACAAAAATACAAGGTAAAAAGCAAAAACAAAACAACACAGACTATGCAGGCAACAAAGAGCATGATGACTGCAATGATACCTCACATTTCAATACTAACATCGAATGTAAATGGCCCAAATGCTCCACTTAAAAGATACGGAACTGCAAAATGGGTAAGAACTCACCAACCAACCATCTGCTGCCTTCAGGAGTCTTGCCTGACACATGAGGACTCACAGAAACTTAAAGTAAAAGGCTGGAAAAAGGCATTTCATACAAAAGGACACCAAACTGAGCAGGGATAATTGTTCTTAGATCAGACAAAACAAATTTTAAAGCAACAGCAGTTAAAACAGACAAAGAGAGATAGTACATAATGGTAAAAGGCCTTGTCCAACAGGAAAATACCACGATCCTAAACATATATGCAGCTAACACTGGAGTTCCCAAATTTATAAAACAATTACAAACGGACCTAAGAAATGAGGTAGACAGCAACACCATAAGAGCGGGGGACTTCAATACTCCACTGACAGCACTAGACAGGTCATCAAGACAGAAAGTCAAGAAAGATACAATGGATTTAAACTATACCTTGGAATAAATAGACTTAACAGATATATACAGAACGCTTCATCCAACAACCACAGAATACACATTCTGTTCAACAATACATGGAACTTTCTCCAGTATAGACCATATGATAGGCCATAAAACGACCCTCAGGAAGTTTCAGACAACTGAAATTATATCAAGCACTCTATCATACCAACAGTGGAATCAAACTGGAAATAAACTCAAAGAGGAACCTTCAACACCACACAAATACATGGAAATTAAATAACCTGCTCCTGAAAGAGCACTGGGTCCCAAAGCAAATTGAGATAGAAATGTAAAAATTTGTCAAACTCAATGACATATTTAAATTACACAACCTATCAAAACCTCTGAGCTACAACTAAGGAGGTGCTAAGAGAAAACTGCATAGCCCTTAACACCTACGTCAAAAAGTCTGAAAGAGCACAAACAGACAATCTAAGGTCGTGCCTCAAGGAATGAGAGGAAAAACATAAACCAAACCCAGAAGAAAGGAAATAGCCAACACCAGACTAAATGTAATAGAAACAAATGAACAAAAATACAAAAGATAAATGAAACAAAAAGCTGGTTCTTTGAAAAGATAAATAAAGCTGGTAGACCATTAGCAGAATTACCCAAGAGAAGAGAGAAACATCCCAATAACCTCACTGAGAAGCACAACGGAAGATATCACAACTCACACCACTGAAATACTAAAGATCACTCAAGGCTATTACGAACACCTTGACAGAAATAAACTAGAAAAGCTAGAAGAGATGGATGAATTCCTGGAAAAATACAGCCCTCTTAGCTTCAATCAGAAAGAATTAGATGCCCCAAACAAACTAATAACAAGTAGCAAGACTGAAATGGTAATTTAAAAATTACCAACAATAAAAAGTTCAGAAGCAGATGGAATCACCACAGAATCCTACCAGATATTCAAAGAAGAATTGGCAGCAATCCTTTTGACACTATTCCACAAGACAGAGAAAGAAGGAACCCTCCTTAATCCATTCTATGAAGCCAGCATCACCCTATTACCAAAGCCAGGAAAGGACACAACTAAAAAGAAAACTACAGAGCAATGTCCTTGATAAAGATACATGCTAAAATTCTTAATAAAATACTTGCTAAGCAAATCAAACAACATATCAAACAGATAATCTACCATGATCAAGTGACTCATACCAGGGATGCAGGGATGGGGTAACATAAGCAAGTCAATAAATGTGCTGTACCACATTAACAGAATTAAAGACAAATATTACATGATCATCTCAATAGATGCAGAAAAAGCGTTTAACAAAATCCAGCATCATTTTCTGATTAAAACCTTCAGCAAAATCGGTACACAAGGGACATACCTTAATGTAATAAAGGCCATCTATGCCATACCCACAGCCAACATAATACTGAATGGGGAAAAGTTGAAAGCATTCCTCCTGAGAATGGAAACAAGACACGGATGGCCACTCTCACCATTCCTCTTCCACATAGTACTGGAAATCCTAGCCAGGGCAATCAGACAAGCGAAAGAAATAAAGGGCATCCAAACAGATAAAGAGGAAGTCAAACTGTCTCTGTTTGCTAACAATATGATCATCTACCTTGAAAACCCAAAGGACTCCCCAAGAAAGCTCACAGAACTGATAAAATAATTTAGCAGATTTCCCACTACGAGATTAATGTACACAAATCAGCTCTTCTATACACCAACAGTGACAAAATGGAGAACCAAATCAAGAACTCAAACCCTTTCACCATTGCCGCCAAAAAAGAAAAAAAAAAGAAAAAAAAATACTTAGGAATATATCTAACAAAAGGGTGGACAGACCTCTAGTAGGAAAACTACATAACACGGATGAAAGAAAACATAGATGACACAAAGAAATGAAAACACATCACATGGCCCTGGATGGGTAGAATCAATATTGTAAAAATGAGCATACTGCAATGTACAAATACATGCAATGTATAAACACGATGCAATTCCCATCAAAATTTTACCATCATTCTTCACAGAGTTAGAAAAATAGTTCTAAGGCCGGGCGTGGTGGCTCATGCCTGTAATCCGAGCATTTTGGAGGCCAAGGCGGGTGGATCACCTGAGGTCGGGAGTTCAAGAAAAGCAGTTCTAAAATTCATATGGAAACAAACAAGAGCCAACATAGCCAAAGCACGACTAAGTAAAAGGAACAAATCTGGAGGCATCACACTTCCTGATTTCAAACTATAAGGCCATGGTCACCAAAACAGCATGGTACTGGTATAAAAACAGGCACATAGATCAATGGGAACAGAATAGAAAATCCAGAAATAAAACCAAATACTTACAGCCAACTGATCTTCAGTAAAGCAAGCAAAAACATCAAGTGGAGAAAGGACACCCTTTTCAACAAATGGTGCTGAGATAACTGGCCAGCCACATGTAGGAGAATAAAGCTGAATCCTCATCTCTCACCTTATACAAAAATCAACTCAGGACAGATTAAAGACTTAAACCTAAAACCTGAAACTATAAAAATTCCAGAAGATAACACTGGAAGAACCCTTTTAGGCATTGGCTTAGGCAAAGATTTTATGACTAAAAACCCAAAAGCAATTGCAATATAAACAAAGATAAATAGCTGAGAGATAACTAAAGAGCTTTTGCATGGCAAAAATAACAGTCAGCAGAATAAACAGTTAACTCACAGAGTGAGAGAAAATGTTCACAATATATACTTCTGACAAAGGACTCATATCCAGAATCTACAACAAACTCAAACAAATCAGTAAGAAAAAATCAATCAACCCCATCCAAAAGTGGGCTAAGACATGAATAGACAATTCTCCAAAGAAGACATACAAATGGCTAGCAAATAATTTAATAAATGCTCAACATCACTAATGATGTGGGAAATGTAAATCAAAACAACAATGCAATACCACCTTACTCCTGCAAGAATGGTCATAATCAAGGAATGTAAAAACAACAACAACAACAACAGTAGATGTTGGCATGGTTGTGGCAATTAGGGAACACTTCTACACTGCTAGAAGAAATATAAACTAGTACGGCCACTACGGAAAACAGGGCGGAGTTCCTTAAAGAACTAAAAGTAGAATTACCATTTGATCAAGCAATACCACTACTGGATATCTACTCAGAAAAAAAATCATTATTTGAGAAAAGATACTTGCACATGCATGTTTATAGCAACACAATTCACAACTGCAAAATCATGGGACCAACCCAAATACCCATCAATAAATGAGTGGATAAAGAAACTGGCATACATATACATGATGGAATACTACTCAGCCAAAAAAGGAATAAATTAGCAGCATTTGCCATAACCTAGATGAGATTGGTGACTTATTCTAAGTGAAGCGACTCAAGAATGGAAAACCAAATATTGTATGTTCTCACTGATATGCGGGAACTAAGCTATGAGTACACAAAGGCTTAAGAATGACACAGTGGACTTCGATGACTTGGTGGAGGGGGGGAGGCACAAGGGACAAAAGCAACAAATACAATGCCGTGTATACTGCTCAGGCGATGGGTGCACTAGGATCTCACACATTACTAAAGACTTTACTCATGTAACCAAATACCACCTGCACCCCAATAACTTGTGGAAAATAAAATAAAATAACAAAGAATCTTTCTATGAAGTATTTGTTATGCACTAGGCATGGTTCTAAGAGGTTTACATATATTGATTTATTTAGTATTCTCACCAACCACCCTCAGGGGACACTATTGTCAACCTCATTTTACAGATGAGGGAATGAGACGTAGAAAAGTTAAATTGCTTACTCAATGTCACACATAATATGTGGCAAAGACAAGATTTAAAGTAATTAATAATGTGACCGTATTTTAGGGGAAAGTTCAATTGACTTGAGGAAATAAATGTGAAATGCATCAGCATTTTCTTTGTGTTTCAGCAGATAATGCATTGTGCCTCACTGCCACTGATGAACCACGTAGGAAGCTAGGCGAGAACAAAGCCGGGATTAACCAGCAGTCTGCTGGTCAGGAGAAGGGTGAGAAGGTGCCAGTGGGGTCCTACCCATTCTCTATCAGCTTATCTAGGACTCTCCAATCTCTCTACTTTCTCATTCTGCCTAATACAAAATACATTACAAAACCTGTCTTCCTGAGACTAAAATAATTCACCCATGCTTGGTGTCCAGGGCCCACGTTAATCATGTCTGAAACTTGGTTTAACAAATGCACAATGAATCATCATCGCTTTCATCTCTTTAAACTATGACACAGTCATTAAAACATACCTAACTTGACTTCAAGATGCGCAAGGTAGAGAATCAGAGGGTTGGATGGGCATGGGGAGCTGGGTGCAGGCTCAGTCTCATCTGGCCTTCACTTGCCTTCCTCTAAGCCAGATTGCCTGAGGGGAGGAGCAGTGTAACATCTGCTTCCAGTGATGAAAATCCACCCTACCAACAGAATGGCCATACATTGAGAAGAGGGAAGTACTGAGTTCTGAAACTCAGTACTTCATGAGTGAAGACTCATCCCAAACTCCTTCAATGTAAGTTTACTATCTATCTGTGGATGTTATCAGACTACATAATCTTGTAAATTTATTTAGACCACCTTTCAGTTATTTTGAGTGAGTTATGCTTTTTCAATTAGTTGATGGTTGTTTTTTTAAAACTGGGAAGAAATGCAGATAACTGTTTTCTCACCATAAACTGAGCACATATGATGCTTCAAGCCATATAAATGTTTCATGGGTTTTGTGAACTGTACTGGTAGGAAGAGAACTCTGACATGTCACCTCATAATTCTTTGTGTAAAATCAACATGACAACAGCTTGAAATTGAAATCTAAGTTCAAACCTGATTAATAGTTTCATAAAATCTACAGTGGTAGTAAGTGATTGCAGGAAGGAAAAAATTATCTGGGTAGTTTTCAGCCATACTGATGTGTACAATGAATCTAGGGGTGATTAAATGTTGAGTGCATAAACAAATGAGCTAATATGTAAGTGGAATGTTGATAAATTATTGATCGATGGCCTAAATAGTACATACGACTTAGTTATATCACTGATTATCTAGATGATTCTGCTTTCCTGAATTGGTTTTTCTAGCTCCATTCTTTCCAAATCATCAGGAATGCTTGATTTACTACCTGGCTAACCAGGAGCTCACAGGTATCTTCTCATCCTTGAGCCAAGGGCCTTCACTCATCACTGTTTCTTTCCTTGATTATTACTTGCAAGTGATAAATGTACTTGCTTTTCATCATCTCTTCTTCCAATACATGCCCCATGATGAGAAGGACTCAGCCTGGCTTGTTATTCCCATAAGGACAAAGGCCAACTAAAAATAAGAAGCTCGACTCTATGTAAAGGACTGAATTGTGCCCCACACTAAATTTGCATGTGGAAGTCCTACCCTCCAGTGTGACTTTATTGGAAGAGAGGGCCTTTAAAGAGTTAATTAAGGTTAGATGAGATGACAAGGATTGGGCTTCAGTATGATAAGACTGGTGTTCTTCTAAGAGGAGAAAGAGACACAAGAGATCTCTCTCCCTGTGCATGGGGAAAAGGCCACATGGGAGGGAGTGAAAAGGTAACTGTCTCCAAGATAGGAAGAGCAGTCTCACCAAAAGCCAACCCCACTGGCACCTTCGTCTTAGACTTTCGGCCTCAAGAACAGTGAGGAAATAAATATCTGTTGTTTAACTTACCCACTCTGTAGTATTTTGTTAGAAGCCTGTAATTACTAACTGACTCATATATTCTCCATGTTAAAAATAAGAAAAGAAGCACCTTTTGCTTAGGGCGTTTATTTTAGAAAGCTTGTACATCTTTGTCATATTGAAATGTATGTAAATATTCTTAAAAGATAACTTAGTCTCATTAGTTTTAAGACCCAAAGATGCTGTTCTGAAAGCCTGGGAATCATCACTTTGAAAATTATCAAGGAAGATAACACCTCCATTTCTCAGGTTCAGTAGGAGGCTGGGAGGGTAAGTTCCGCAGGTATCTTACTCCAAGTTGCAAGACAACCTCCTTTTATAAAGACATAAGAAGTTTATTTTTTCTTTGGAAAAGCCAATTGTCTAACAGAGACGGTTACCCCAATTGCTAAGAACGTTTAAAATGAAAGGTGTGTGACAAATGGGACTGTAAAGTCCCCTTGAGGACAAGTTATTGCTTACCTTGAGAATTTGTATGTTAAAGGTTGTATCTGCTTTTTATATAAAAAGGTGAGAGTTGGTTTTTTTTTTTTTTTTTTTTTTCTGTCTTTGCAACTGCTGAGCTGATTTCCTGAGAAGTGCATCTCACTTTGGTTTCATGCTAAAAGAAATAAAGGTTATTCAATTAGAAAAAGAGGAAGTCAAATTGTCTCTATTTGCAGATGACATGATTGTATATTTAAAAGACCCCATTGTCTCAGCCCAAATCTCCTTAAGTTGATAAGCAACTTCAGCAAAGTCTCAGGATACAAAAACAATGTGCAAAAATTATGAGCATTCCTGTACATCAGCAACAGACACACAGAGAGCCAAATCATGAGTGACCTCCCATTCACAGTTGCTACAAAGAGAATAAAATACCTAGAAATACAACTAACAAAACATGTGAAGGACCTCTTCAAAAAGAAGGACAAACCACTGCTTAAGAAAATAAGAGGGGACAGAAACAGATATAAAAACATTTCATACTCATGGTCAGGAGGAATCGATATTGTGAAAATGACCATACTGCCCAAAATAATTTACATATTCAATGCTATCCCCATAAGCTACCAATGACTTTCTTCACAGAATTGGAAAATAAACACCTTAAGCTTTATACGGAACCAAAAGAGAACCTACATAGCCAAGACAATCCTAAGCACACAATTATGGAGACATCATACTACCTGACTTCAAACTGTACTACAAGGCCACAGTAATAAAAACACCGTGGTACTGGTACCAATGTAGACCAACGGGACAGAACAGAGGCCTCGAAAGTAACACCACACAGCTACAACTGTCTGATCTTTGACAAACCTGACAAAAACAAGCCATGGGGAAAGGATGCCCTAGGTAACAAATGGTGTTGGAAAACTGGCTAGCCACATGCAGAAAGCTGAAACTGGATCCCTTCCTTGCACCTTATATAAAAATCAACTCCGGATGGATTCAAGATTTAAACATAAGACCTAACACCGTAAAAAACCTAGGCAGTACCATTCTGGACATAAGCATAGGCAAGGACTTCATGACTAAAACAGCAAAAGCAATGGCAACAGAAGCCAAAACAGACAAATGAGATCTAAACTTAAGAACTTCTGCACAGCAAAAGAAATTAGCATTAGAGTGAACTGGCAACCGAAAGAATGGGCAAAAAATTTTGTGACAGAGATGAAGAGACACTTTTCAAAAGAAGACATTCATGCAGCCAACAAACATGAAAAAAAAAAAGCTCATCATCACTGATAACTAGAGAAATGCATATCAAAACCACTTTGAGGTACCATCTCATGCCAATTAGAATGGCAATCATTAAAAAATCTGGAGACGACAGATGCTGGAGACAATGTGGAGAAAAAGGAATGCTTTTACACTGCTGTTGAGAGTGTAAATTGTTCAACCATTGTGGAAGACAGTGTGGTGATTCCTTCAGGATCTAGAAATAGAAATATTGTTGGACCCAGGAATCCCATTATTAGATATGTACCCAAAGGATTATAACACTTTCAATTATAAAGACACGTGTACACGTATGTTTATTGTGGCACTGTTTACCATAGCAAGGACTCTGAACTAACCCAAATGCCCATCATAGATAGACTGGACAAGGAAAATATGTCACACATACACCATGGAATACTGTGCAGCCATAAAAAATAACTTCATGTCCTTTGCTGGAACATGGATGAAGCTGAAAACCATCATTCTCAGCAAACTGACACTAGAACAGAAAACCCAACATTGCATGTTCTCACTCACAAGTGGGTGCTGAATAATGAGAACACACAGACACAGGTAGGGGAACATCACACACTGGGGCCCAGGGGCTGAGGGGCTAGGGGAGGAATAGCAGGGTGTGGGCGAATTGGGGAGGGATAGCATTAGGAGAAATACCTAATGTAGATGACGGGGCAATGGATGAAGTAACAACCACCATGGCATGTGTATACCTATTGAACAAGCCTACATGATCTCCACATGTATTGCAGAACTTAAAACATAATATTTTTTTCTAAAATATAAGTGGATGGTGAACAATGAGACCACATGGACACAGGGAGGGGAACATCACACACTGGGGCTTGTGGGTGGTGGGGGAGGGGTGGGGAGGAACAGGCAGGGGTGGGGGGATTGGGAAGGGATAACACGAGAAATACCTAGTGTAGTTGATGGGAGGATCAGATGCAGCAAAGCACCAAGACGTGTGGATACCTATGTAACAAAATGCACGTTCTGCACATGTACCCCGGAAATTAAAGTGTAATAATAGTATTTCTTTCTCTTCTACCTTCGTGGAGAGGTTTTCTTGGTTGGGGGGAGATTTCGTTTTCAATTATGTGTCTCTAACACCTCCCAGTCTCAGTGAGAATGTTAAACATATATACATATATACATATATATGCATATGTATATGTATATAAACATCTTCTAAATTAATACTTTATCTCTTCATCTGTATTAGTCCAATTTGCATTGCTGTAATAAAGGGATACCTGAGGCTGGGTAATTTATAGGGAAATGAGGGTGATTAGACTCATGATTGTGCAGACTGTCCAAGAAGCATGGCACCAGCATCTGCTTCTTGTGAGACCTCAGGGAGCTTACAACCATGGCAGAAGGCAAAGGGGAGCTGGCATCTAACATAGTGAGAGAGGAAGCAAGAGAGAGACGGGGGCAGTATCACACTTTAACAACCAGATCTCAGTGAGTGAAGAGAGCAGGAATTCAGCCATTACTGTGAGGAGGGCACCAAGCCATTCATGAAGGATCTGCCCGATGAGCCAACACCTCCCTCCCAGCAGGCCCTACCTCCAACACTGGGGATCACATTTCAACATGAGACTTGAAGGGCCCAAACATTCAAACGATATCACCATCTCTGTTACTACTGTATCTACACAGGTAATGAGGGGTTCTGTTAGACTTCATTACATCTTAATTCTGCTGCCCATATCAGATAAACAATGGTAGGCTGGTAATGAGGAATCAGAAGTAGAGGCCAAAAGTGGTTTTACTCAGATGGCCATAGCATCATTTTAAATGTTTGGAAAAATTAGATTTCTTGGGTTAGTGCACCGATTAGTGGAAAATGCCCTGTGCTTGCAGTTGGAAGAATGTGGATCTGAACTCCGTTCCACCACCGACTCTCTCTGTGAGTCTTACCAGTCTCCTAATTTCACCCTGAAGCCCAATCTCCTCATCTGAAAACATCTCTTGTTTCTTCTAGGGTCACTGAGAGACCAGATGAAATATTACAGGTGTGCTTTGCGTGATGAACATTTGTACCTTAGTGTTTTCTTAGTATTCACTAACCTTGCCATCTAAAGGGACTGTGACATTTACCAGCTAGTTTCCAAAGGGGCTTACTCCTAAAGGAAAGGAAAACTGATCTTTCCATTTCCAGTTCATCTGTCCATTCTTCTACTCCTTTAAACTTCTTCATAAAGACTTTCTTGCCTTTCAGCATTATATTCTATCTTTAATAACATAGGACATGGTGCTCACAGTTTTGCACATTTAATTTGTTCTGCATTGGGGGTTATGGTTCCTAAGGGAGATGCCCTATCAAGTTACCCTGTCTTTTCAGCTCAAGAATTCAAGGTGTTTATAAACTGAGGAAATACAATCACTTCAAGTGGAAAATAAAATGAGGAATAACTGCATACTACAAGATAGCAGTGCAATTTAGAGCTAGAACAGGCCTAGTGTGTTCTAAATCTAGCATCAACACATTTTATGTTATAAATATGGATTTTAAGTAAAAAACCAAGCTTTCTGTTGTGATTTATTTATTTAGGTTTCTCTCTAATTTGGTTGAGGTCTCTCTTTAAAGGAGGCCAGAAGCCAGCCCATCTCCAGGAGAGCCCTGGCCAGGAGGAAAGGCAGGCTCTGGGGTGTCAGTCAGGTAAGGCACAAGGAGGAGGCAACACCAAAACACAGGAACAGAAGAAATCTCTAACTTACACATCCTGGAGAAGGTCGGGGAGCGTCTGGAGCCCGAGGGGCAGTCTGAAGGCCGTGAGGAACCAGAGAGCAGAGGGAGGGCCTGAAGCTTTCTTCTCGGGCTTTCCCATGAGGGTGTGGCTTTGCTGATTTAAGAGAACACGTGGAGCTGGGCTTATTTACAGGGCTCTGGTGTCGACTTGTAACACAAAACATCAAATGCCAATTCATGAAAATATTGATAACGGACTTCATAAAACTAAGTATTCTACTGTGCAAAACTGTATGCAGAGAACAAAAAGTAAAGAGAGATGCGAGAAGATAATGACAAAACACATACGTGATTTTAAAACTGGGTAAATATCTGAACAGATACCTAACCGAAGCAAATATACTGATAGTAGGCAGGACATGGTGGCTCAAGCCTGTCACCCCACATCTTTCGAAGGCTTACACGGGTAAATATTCTGAGGTCAGAGTTCCAGACCAGCCTGGCCAACATGGCGAAACCCGTCTCTACTAAAAATACAAAAAATTAGCCACGCGTGCTGGTGGGCACCTGTAATCCCAGCTGCTTGGGAGGCTGAAGCAGGAGAATCGCTTAAACATGGGAGGTGGAGGGTGCCATGAGCCAGTATCGTGTCATTGCACTCCAACCTGGGTTACAGAGCAAGAAAGACTCCATCTCAAAAAAAAAAAAAATATATATATATATATATATATGTATATATAGTGAACAACACATCTCATACATGTTGATATGTTTATACGAGGGGAAACTAGTTCGGGTCTACACAGGAAATCCGCATTTTCCTCCCAATTTCGGTGTGATTCTAAAACTAATTTAAAATAAAACCTTTATTTAAAAATTGTAATTTTTAAAAATATCTCCTTACTTATTTGTACTAATAAGAAGCAGTAATTGACACTAACTACTCCTACTTTTCAAAACAAGGGCATTCATGATGCTGCAAAGTAATTTATGCAAACATATGTAATTTCAATGAAATGCCTATTTTACAAGATTTATGTTAAAATAACACATCCATGTAAACATATTTATCATATATTTTTTCTTGTGGTGTGGTTCACTTTCTAGGAAATCTGGTCACCTTAGAACCAAGGAAAGACTTCAGATTTTGGACACTATTTCAATTTACAGCAGGACGTTTTCAAAAGTATAACTTAAAAAAAAAATTAAAATAGCAATTGATTATGACTGAATCACCTATTATAATGAATGTCTGTCTTTGTTTTGTTTCCCAGCATTCCTTTTAGCTACAATACAACAAAAGCAAATATTTGCCACTGGAAAAAAATATTCAAAGAAAGACTGTAAAGGGAATTTGTGACCACAATTATTCAATGTTTCATGATGATGCTTTCTAATACTGAAAAGTTTAAAGGGTTACTCAAAGTTATCCCCCCAAAGATGCTTTGAAGTAATCGATGAAACTAGAGAAACAAAAGTGGCAGGACAATCAATGCGACTTTAGATGTCACTGTGTCTCGTGAGAAAAAGTAATTTACCCTTAGAGGATTGCTAAGAATTACTGGAAACCCAGACTCTGGAATGCATCTAAATTTAGTTGTCAATATCACTAGCAATGAAGGTGATAAAAAGGGATCTGTGTTTTATTTCTGTGATACAATACCAATGCAGTATTTAACGCTCCAAGGAAAATAAGTTATACCTGAAATACAGTTGACAATATCAGAATCAAAATAAGCTTCCTGACCAGGCACGGTGGCTCATGACTATAATCCCAACACTTTGAGGGGCCAAAGGAGGTTGATAATCTGAGGTAGGGAGATCGAGACCCACCTGACAAACACGGAGAAACCCCATCTCTACTAAAAATACAAAAATTACCCATGCTTGGTGGTGCATGCCTGTAATCCCAGCTACTGGGGAGGATGCGGCAAGACAATCGCTTAAACCAGGGAGGAGGTGGGTGTGCTGGGCCAAGATCACACCATTCCTCTGCCCTAATGTATGTGTAAAAATGCAAATTCACTGAACCAGACTAAATTGTATTCACTGGAAGGCTGATCAAAAAATTCAAAAGAATGCAACTTTTGTTTTATCTACTTCTGACCTAGAACCACCCCCCACCCCGCCTTCCTACCTCCAGTTGTTCCACCTCACTGAACCGAATGACTTTACATCTTGCACATATTGATTGGTGTCTCATGTCTCTCTAAAATATATAAAAGCAAGCTCTACCCTGACCACCTTGGGCCCATGTTGTCAGGAGCTCCTGAGGCTGTGTCATGGGTATGTCCATAACCTTGGTGAAATAAGCTTTCTACTTGACTGAGACCTGACTCAGATATTTAGGGATCACAATCCACAATCACCATGGTGTGACATTTGACTACAGCATTCAGTACAGAGATGAGCTATACAGGTATGGTATGTAGCCTGAAAGCAAGAAGCTATACCATATCACTTACACCATCCAGGTTTTACAAGGACACTTGATGGTGTGTGCACAAAGATGAAATCACTAAGGACACATTTCTTAGAAAGTATCCACATTGTTAGGAGATGCTGGAGTGTATTTTAAATGGTTAAAGCCTAGGAGGAAAAAAAAAAAAGCAACTGAACTCCTGTTATGGTTTAATAACAAAACTTAATAGAGTTAACATATTTCATCTAATCTAAGATGCTAATAATTAACACACATTATTTTATGCAACATCACAAATAGGCTGCCAATTAAACCAACTTTCTGAATGACAACAAAAATGTAAACTTTCTTCTATTAATGCCAGGAAAGTAAAATGAATATGAATCATGGTTTTGACATGTTAAAGCAAAAAAGGGGAAAGCTGTTAGCCTGAGGTCTTCCCTAAGCAAACGAAACCGAACTTCGAGGCATGCAAACTGACTTAAAAACGTTAACCAACCAACCAGTCAATGACAAAATACCCAGCTGCCAGCTGGCTGTATGACTATTGACGCTGAGGGAACCATCCCCACAACCGGCGGTCGCCCAGCTGGAGCCAATGAGAAACCTCACTCAGCAGCCACCACTGAGAGCTGGAAGACCCAAGCCCTATTTTTCACTCTGGTGCTTCAGGCACGATTCAAGCATCATTCCTTCCTTCAAATTTGCCTAAAATTCTTCTAACCCCTAAATTCTAACTTTTAACCCTAACCCTTAACCCTAATCCTCACCCTAAACCCTAACGATACGTTAGTTTCTACGTTTGCACTGATATGTCAGTGTTGATTATTAAAACTTGCACTGCAGCCACCTGGCCTTGGGCGGGGAGAACCTAGGTGCGAAGGATTCAGAGGAGCTTTCGGTGTCCAGTTTTCCATACCGAGATCTTACCAGTCTCTGACCCTAAGCATTGAAGGGCTGCAAACAGGAAGGAATTTACTCACTGTAGACGTGGCCCAGAGTTGTAGCGAGGCTATGCCCGCTAGGCCTGTGCCATGGAGCATGCAGCTCCACACTCACGGTTCCCAGCAGTTATATACTGAGAAGACTGCAACCCCGCAGACCGGCAGGATGCCGCGTGATGCACACCAGGGCCTGGATGCCACACCACACAAGCCGGCGCTGGGACGATGCACCACATGCCCCTAACCCCAACCCACCCCTAATCCCTAACCCCTAACCCTAACCCTGAGCCTAACCACGTTAAGTACAGGTTGCAATGAGCACAGATTGTGCTAATGCTCTCCACCTTTGGCAACAGAGCTACACTCTGTCTCAAAAAGGTAAAATACAAAAAATTAGCTAGGCATGGTAGTAGGAGACTAATCTCAACTACTTTAGGGGGCTGAGGCAGGGGACTTGTTTGAACCCAGGTAACGAAGGTTACAGTGAACTGAGATCGCCCCACTACACTCGAACCTGGACAACAGTGCAAGACTTCATCTGCAAAGGAAAATAGAGACACGGTTAAACACACACTGCACTAATAAGACATGCAAACAGACAACAGGCACATAACAAGATGATCAGTATCATTACCATTACGACCATCTACACTGAAACCACAATGGCATATACCTTTGACACACACTAGAAAGGCTATAATCTAAAGAAATGTAAAATAACAAGTGTTAGCAAGGTCTGAGAGAAATGACCATCCTTAAATACCGTATGGGGAATATAAAATAGTGCAGCCTTTTTTGTTTAAATATGTATGTTACTGCGATTTAGGTTTTGGGGTACATTTGAAGAATATTCAAGATTGTCGCATAGGTACATACTTGGCAATGTGGTTTGCTGCCTTTCTCCCTATCACCTATATCTGGCATTTGTCCCCATGATATCCCTCCCCAACTCCCACTACATGCCCTCCACAGACCCCAGTGTGTGATGCTCACCTCCCTTTGTCCATGTGTTCTCACTGTTTAACACCCGCCTATGAGTGAGAACATGCAGTGTTTGATTTTCTGTTCCTCTGTCAGTTTGCCGAGATTGATGCTTTCCAGGTTCATCCGTGTCCGTACAAAGGACACGAACTCGTCGTTTTCTATGTATATGTGCCACATTTTCCCTGTCCAGTCTATCACTGTTGGGCATTTGGGTTGGTTCCAAGTCTTTGCTATTGTAAACCGTGCTGCAATGAACATTCGTGTGCATGTGTCCTTGTAATAGAACCATTTATAATCATTTGGATATATACTCAGTAATGGGATTGCTAGGTCAAATTGAATTTCTATTTCTAGGTCCTTGAGGAATTGGCACACTGTCTTCCACAATGGTTGAACTAATTTGCACTCCCACCAACAGTGTAAAAGTGTTCCTATTTCTCCACATCCTCTCCAGCATCTGTCGTCTCTAGATTTTTTAACGATGGCCATTCTAACTGGCGTGAGATGGTATCTCAATGTAGTGTTGATTTGCATTTCTCTACTGCAGCCTATTTTTAACACAGTTTGCTGATTCCTCAAAAAGTTAAAAATACGCCGGGCATGATAGCTAATGCCTATAATCACAGCACACAGGGAGACAGAGACAGGTGGATTACATGAGCCCGGGAGTTAAAAGCTAGCCAGGATGACACAGCAAAACCCAACCTCTACTAGAAATACAAAAATTAGCCAGGCATGGTGGCACACACCTGTAGTCCCAGCTACATGGGAGGCTGAGACAGGAGGATTGCGTGAGCCCAGAATGTGGAGGCTGCAGTAAGCTGAGATTGCATCACTGCACTGCAGCCTAGGAGACAGCACAAGACCTCATCTCAAAATGGAAAGGCCAAACATGGTGACTCACACCTGTAATCCCAGCACTTTGATGGGTGGAGGCAGAAGGATCTCTTGAAGTCAGCAGTTAAAAACCACCTTGGCCAGCATGGCAAAACCCGGTCTCTACTAAAAATATGAAAATTATCCGGGTGTCGTGGTATGCACCTGTAATCCCAGCTACTTTGGAGGCTGAGGCAGGAGAATTGCTTGAACCCAAGAGACTGAGGTTCCAGTGAGCTGATATCAGGCCACTGCACTCCAGCCTGGCCAACAGAGGCAAGATCGCACCAAAAAAAAAAAAAAAAAAAAAAAAAAAAAAAAAAAAAAAAAAAATGAAAGAAGAAAGAAAAAGAAAGAAAAGAAAAGAAAACCATAATGCCTGGGACTGGAGGAGTGTAGTGGCTCATGCCTATAATCCAGCACTTTGGCAGACGGAGACGAGCATGTACCTCAGGTTGGGAGTTTGAGACCAGCCTTACCAACATAGAGAAACCTCGTCTCTACTGAAAATACAAAAATTAACTGGGCGTGGTGGTGCTCACGTGAGGAATCACTTGAAGTTGGGAGGTGGAAGTTGCAGTAAGCCGATTGTGCTACTACACTCCAGGCCTGGGTGTCAGAGCGAGACTCCATCTCCAAAAGAAAAAAAAAAATACAAAAACTTAGCTGGGCATGTTAACAGGAGCCTGTAATCTCAGCTACTCGAAAGGTGAGACACAAGAGTCATGTGAACCCAAGAGTGGGAGGTTGCAGTGAGCCGAGATTGCACCACTGCACTTTAGCCTGGGTAAAAGTGCAAGACTCCATCTCAAATTAAAAAAAGAAAGTGAAAAGACAGCACACAGTGCATTATATATCTAACAACAGTCTGTTAACCACAGTGTATAATTTGTCTGACTCAACAACAAAAGCAACCAAATTACAAAATCTAAAAACAGCTGAACACACACTTCAACAATATGACATGCAAATGGAAAACAAGCACATAACAGGATGATCAATATAACTCTCATGATGGCAATCTACATGGAAACCACAATGATAAACTCCTTTAACACACACTCAAAAGGCTATAATCCAAATAAATAGAAAATAACAAGTGTTAGCAAGGTCAGAGAGAAATCACCATCCTTAAATACCATATGTGAATATAAAATGGTGCAGCCTATTTTTAACATAGTTTCGTATTTACTCACAAGTGAAAAATAGTCTGGGCACAATAGCTGATGCCTGCAACCACAGCACATTGGGAGGCCGAGACAGGTAAATCACGTTGAGTCCAGCAGTTCACGATCACCCAGGACGACTTAGCAAAACCCCGTCTCAACTAAAAATACAAAAATTAGCCAGGCATGGTGGCACACACCTGTAGTCACAGCTACTTGAGAGGCTGACACAGGAGGATTGCTTGAGCCCAGAATGTGGAGGTTGCAGTAAGCCGAGATTACACCACTGCACTCCAGCCTGGGAGACAGCACAAGACCCCGTCTCAAAAAAGAAAGGCCGGGCATGGCAGCTCATGCCTGTAATCCCAGCATTTTGGGAGGCCGAAGCAGAAAGATCGCTTGAGGTCAGGAGTTCGAGACCAGCTTGCCCAACATGGTGAAACCCCGGTACCTGTAATCTCAGCTACTTGGGAGGCTGAGGCACAAGAATTGCTTGAACCCAGGAGGCAGAGGTTCCAGTGAGTAGTTGTCAGGCCACTGCACTCCAGCCCGGCCGACAGAGCAAGACCTATCTCAAAATAAAAAAGAAAGAAAACCAAAATACCTAGGAGTGGCAGGTGCAGTGGCTCACGCCTGTAATCCCAGCACTATGGGGAGTTGAGGCAAGCAAATCAACTGAGGTTGAGAGTTTGAGACCAGCCTGACCATTGTGGAGAAACAACATCTCTATAAAAAATACAAAAAATTTGCCGGGCGTGGTGGCACAGGTCTGTAATCCCAGCTAGTCAGAAGGCTCAGGGAGAAGAATCGCATGAACCCTGGAGGTGGAAGTTGCAGTGAGCCGATATTGCACTAATGCACTCCTGCCTGGGTGACACAGCAACAGTAATACACCATCTCAAAAATCAATAAATAAATACAGAAAATTGGCTGGGCATGGTACTGGGAGTATGTAATGTCAGCTACTTGGCAGGCTGAGGCAGGAGAATCATCTGAAACCAGGAGGAAGAGTTGCCATGAGCCGAGATCACACTACTGCACTCCAGCCAGGGAAACAGAGCTAGACTCTGTCCATCTCATGAAAAAAAAAAAAAAAAAAAGATAGGGGGAACACAACCCACAGAAAGGAAGAAAATATTTGTGCATTACATGTCTAACAGTCTGTTAGCCACGATGTGTTATTTGTATAAATCAACAACAAAAACAACCAAATTACTAAATGCAGAAACAGCTGAACCCACACTCCGCCAATAAAACACTGAAATGTAAAACAGGCACATAAGAGATAGATAATATCATTATCATTAGGGCCATCTTAACTGTATGACATACTCAATGTCATACACAATGACATAAACACGCTTTGCCAAAAATACATGTTAATGGAAAACAAGCACATAAAAAGATGATCACTATCATGACTATGGCCATCTAAACTGAAACTATGACATACTCCCTCACACACACTAGAAAGGATATAATCCAACAAATGTTAATTAACAAGTGTTGGCAAGGTGAGAGAGAAACCACAATCTTTAAATACTGTACAGGGAACAAAAACGGTGCATCCTGTGTTTAACATAGTTCGGTAATTCCTCAAAAAGAAAAAAAACTAGCTGGGCACGTCAGTTGATGCCTGTAATCCCAGCACAAGGGGAAGCTGAGGCAGGTGCATCGCATGACTCCAGGAGTTCAAGACCAGCAAGGATGACAAAGCAAAACCACCTCTCTACTGGAAATACAAAAATTAGCCAGTTCATAGTGGCACACACCTTCAGTCCTAGCTATTTGGGAGGCCAAAACGAGAGGACTGCTTGAGCACACAATGTGGAGGTCACAGTAAGCCAGGATCACAGCCCTGCACTCCAGCTTGGGTGCCAGCATAAGATCCTGTCTCAAAAAAGAAAGCATGGCCATGGTGGTTCATGCCTGTAATCCCAGCACAAGGGGAAGCTGATGCAGGTGCATCATGTGACTCCAGGAGTTCAAGACCAGCAAGGACGACATAGCAAAACCACCTCTCTACTGAAAATACCCAAATTAGCCAGTTCATGGTGACACACACCTGTAATCCCAGCACTTTGGTAGGCTGAGACGGACAAATCATTTAACATTCAGAGTTCAAGACCAGCTTGGCCAATATGGCCACTCAGACCCTGGATTCTACCACTGCAGCCCACCTGCACCTGAACCCTCCTCCCCACATCGGTAAAAGCCTGGAACTCTCAGAACAGCAGACCTCACCAGCCATGGAACTTGATAGTCCTCAAGTTCCTGAGGATGGAGCTGGTGAGCCGGGCCCTCAAGTCCTTCTGCCTCATTTGCTCTCCTGGGATTGGAGGGGAGAGAGAGATGAAGACACGGCTGGTCCAGAATTATCCCCTGCACCCTGACAGTCACCCTGCAGCAAATCCCACTGATCTCACCAAGTGTGTCCCAAAGCTGCCTGCCTCTCCGCATCTCTGACCCTCAGTCCTGATCCATCCACCGTTATCCTGTGTCTGGACTCCTGCAGGAGCTGACCCAGGAGCGTTTCCCCGGGGAGGCAGCTTCTGATGCCCAGAGAACAGAGGCTGCCCCTGAGCCCACCTGTGGATGGCACTATCAGAAAGGCTACCTGGAGGTGAGTAATGCCTGAGCTACATCTTTTTTTCTTCCTTTCACATTTTTGGTGGGGTTTGGGGGGGGAATCTCACTATGTTGCTCTGGCTGGCCTCAAGCTCTTGAGTTCAAGTGATCCTCTGCCCTAGGCCTCCTAAAGTGCTGGGATTACAGCCTGAGCTACACATAAAATGACCAGGAGGTGGACACCAGGAAGGCAGAGGATGGGGCTGGGAAGAGGGAGGGGAGGCTTTGAGACAGGGAACAGCATGACTCAGAGGACACAGTGCGGCCAGAGGAGTGCGTGGGCAGGGTCACTTGGCACTTTCGGGTCAGGCAGGAATTTGGGGTCTCCCGTGCTTCACTGGGTGAGGGGGGCATCATCAGAAGGCAGCTGCCTGGAGAAGGATTTTTATTTTTTGAGATGGAGTCTTGCTCTTACCAGGCTGGAGTGTAGTGATGCAATCTCAGCTCACTGCAACCTCCGCCTCCTGTGTTCAAGCGGTTCTCCTGCCTGAGATTCTGGAGTAGCTGAGATGATAGGTGCCTGCCACCATGCTTAGCTAATCTTTGTAGTTTTTAATAGAAATAACATTTTGCCATGTTGGCCAGGCTGCTTTTGAACTCCTGATCTCAGGTGATCCGCCTGCCTCCACCTCACAAAGTGCTGGGATTACAGGTGTGAGCCACCATGCCTGAAGGAGGCCACGCAGGAGGCTGGAGAAACAGTCCAAGTGACAGATGGACATTGGGACAGCTGGGCCTAGAGAGGAAATAAACTCCTTCCCTTCATGCCCCTTGCCTCCCTCCCTCTCTCCCGCCTTTCTTTCCTTTCTTCCCTACTACTTTCTTCTGCTCTCCCGCCCTTTCTTTCTTCCCTTTTTTCCTTTCCTCCCTCCCCCCTCTTCCTTCTCTCCCTCCTTCCTTCTCTTCCTCCTTCAACTCTTTCCTTCCCTCCATCTGTCCTCCCCTTTCCTATGTGTCCTTGCCTCCCTCCTCTTCACTCCTCCCCTCCTCTCCTTTCTCCCCTCCCTCCTTTCTTCCCTTCATCTCTCCCTCCCTTCTATCCACCCTCCTATCTTCTGTGGTTCTCAAACACTGATCCAGCACCTTCTGCATGAGGAGCACTAACTAGATACTGAGTCTGCCACAGGGAGTGGCCCGTGCTGCTGTGGAGCTTCCAGTCTAAGGAGAGCGAGGCCATCGGCCCCTGCCAGGAGCCTCCTGCAGGGCCCTTTAGGAAGTGCGAAGTGCTGGGGAAAAGCAAAAACAAACCCAGGACAGGCCAAGGAAGGGAGCTGCTGGGAGGAGAGGGATGGGCGGGCCATGTCCTTGCTGGATGGTGGTGAGGGAGGCAGCCCTGACTGCAGGGGGTGCTGGAGGGGACAATGGTCTTCTGGAAGGAGGGTGGTCCAGGTGGAGGGAACAGCTAAAGCAGATGCCTGGAGGGATGTGTGAACATCAGGCAGGTGTGAGGATGGGGAAGAATGGTAGGTGGAAAACGGAGGGAGACTGGTGGAAGGTGAGGCTGGAGGCAATGAGGCAGCCCAGGGTGAGCCTGGTGGGCCACTCTGGGGCCTTTGGCTCAGATCGAGAAAAATGGGGCCGCTGTGGGTCTGAGCAGAGGAGGGTGCAATGGATTCAGCTCATACAGGTCTCCTGTGGCTGGAAGGGCAGAGAGGCTGGGACAGAAGTAGGGAGTGAGCCAGGGCCTTGCTTCTGGATGCATTTTCAAGGTGATGCCAAGCAAATCTTCTGACTAATGGAGTGCAGGAGAAAAAGACATCGATCTGACCCAGGGCCCGGGGCCTGAACACTAGAGAGAGGAGTCCCCATCCATTGCGATGGGGAAGGAGCGGGGCAGATCTGCACAATGGGCAACTCACAGACACAAGAACAAAGACAGACCCACCGGCTCCCACTCAGCTCTCCCCTCCCCATCGCCCATGCCAGGGCCTGTGTCTCCCTCCCTACTGCCTGCCTGGTCCATCCCTTTCCCAAAAGCCAAACCTAACAGCGATTCCTCTTCTTGGTGATGAAGAAATTCAGAAGGAGGAGGCTCAGGAAGACAGCGATGGCAGTGAGGGAGGAGGGCACAGAGGGCACAGAATGTCAGGAGATCCCAAGGAGCCCAGCTGCCAGAGGTGTGTGAACCACAGCAACTGCATCTTGAATAGGAGATGGGTAAAAGGAGGCTGAGACCTACTGGGCTGCGTTCCCAGGCGGGGAAGGCATTCTAAGTCACAGGATGACCTAGGAGGTCAGCACAAGATACAGGTCACAGAGACCTTGTTGATAAAACAGGCTGCAGTAAAGAAGCCAATCCAAAACCCATCAAAACCAAGATGGCCAGGAGAGTGACCTCTGGTCGTCCTCACTGCCACATTGCCACCAGTGCCTTGACAGTTTACAAATGCCATGGCAACAACAGAAAGTTGCCCTGCATGATTTAAAAAAGGGGAGTCATGAATAATCTACCCACCCCATTCAGCATGTCATGAAGAAATAACCCTAAAGATGGGCACCAGTGCCCTCTGGGCTGCTCTATGGAGTAACCATTCTATCTTTACTTTCCTAAAAAACTTGCTTGTCTAGGAAAGCATAAACTTGCTCTGTGGCTCACACCTGTAACCCCAGCACTTTGGGAGGCTGAGGGAGGTGGATCACCTGAGGTCAAGAGTTTGAGAGCAGCCTGGCCAACATGGTGAAACCCCATCTCTACTAAAAATATAAAAATTAGCCAGGTGTGGTGGCACGCACCTGTGATCCCAGCTACTTAGGAGACTGAAGCAGAAAAATCACTTGAACCCCAGAGGAGTAGGTTGTAGTGAGCCAAGATCACACCACTGCCCTCTATCTAGCCTGGGCAACAGAGTGAGACTCCATCTGAAAAACAAACAAACAAAAAAAACCACCAACCAAACAAACAAACAAAAAATGTGTTTTCACTTTATGTACTCACCCCGAGTTGTTTCTTGCACGAGATTCAAGAACCCTCCCTTGGGGTCTGGATCGGGTCCCCTTTCCTGTAACACAGCTGCAGATCCCACAGGGGGTCAGACTTGGGTCCTAAGATGCAGTCGGGGAATGTCATAATGGCAGCCACCAGGTCTCAGGGATCTGGGCTCATGGGGGTCTGCTGGGTCAGGAGGCACCTGCTGAATATGGGGTTCTTCAATGTCAGGGAGGGGAATGGTCCACTTACACGATGGGGAGAGGGTTATATTCAAGACAGAACATGCACGCACATGGCGGACTATGAGATGTTCCTGGCCACAACAGTGAAATTGGGACCTCTGGAATCAGGACCAGGTTCAAATCCTGACTCTGACGCTTGTGAGTGTGGCCTTGGGGCAAGCCACCTCCCTAATGTGCAATTCTCTTGTCTGTACAATGGGAACAGAGTTGTCTTTATTTTGCATGTTTGCTTATTACATTTAATTATTTCCCTAATCTTCATTTTACCCTCATGAGGGTTGTCAGACTTAGCAAAGCATCATACAGATGCACAGTTACCTTCGAAGACAAAGAGTAAATAAGGTTTTAGTTTAAGTCTCGTGCATTATTTGAGACATACACGAAGAGTCCAAAACTCACACTTCACTTGATGTCCTGTGTTTTCTCTGGCAACCCGGTTCCCCACCGACATGGTGCTTTTGGGATAGTTATCTCCCGCTCTCAGCTTTGGTTTCTATATCTGGAAAATGTGGAAGTGGGAGGTAGAATAAATGATTTTTAAGTTGCTGTGACTTTCTGAGAGTCCTTCACATGTTACTTGAACCCATTCTCTTGCCAAGCCCAAGCCCCACCCCAACTCCAGTCTGCATGCCTCAGTTTCCCCTCTCAGTCCTTAGGAATACTGTTTTTTTAAAAAAAACTGGGGTCTCGCTTTGTTACCCAGGCTAAAGGGCAGTGTCCCGATCTTGGCTCACTGCAACCTCTGCTTCCCAACCAATGCTGTCTCAGCCTCCCGAGTAGCTGGGATTATAGGCGTGAATCATTATGCCTGGCTAATTTTTAAATTTTTAGTATAAAAATTAGGGTTTCACCATATAGGGTTTCACCATGTTGCCAGGCTGGTCTCGAACTACTGGCCTCAAGTGAACTACCCGTCTCAGCCTCCCTAAGTACTGGGATTACAGGTTTGACCCACCCCACCCAGCTCAAAGACAATGGAACACTACTTTCTAATCTTGAGTCAGTTTCACTTATGCAGCAATGGCGCCAGCTGGTGGCTCCATGGAGAAGTGCCCTGAGGGTAAACTGCCCACAGCAGGGATCGGAAAAACACTCAAAGGAATCTGACAGAAGATTAGCATCTCTGGGAGAAAAAATGGTTCAATAAACTGTAGCAACCCCAGTATCCACACCTCCTTCACCAGGATCTCATGGTGATGTTAGGAGCTGTCTACCAAGAGGCAGGAAAAATGCACAGGGAAAGTGACACAGTGCATTATCTGCAGGTATCTTGGTCTTCTCTGATTTTTTTTTTTTCCTTTTTTTTTTTTTTTTTTTTTTTGAGGTGGAGTCTTGCAATGTCCCTCATGCTGGAGTGCAGTGGTGTAATCTCATCTAACTGCAACTTACACCTCCCGGGTTCAAGTGATTCTCCTGCCTCAGCCTCCTTAGTAGCTGGGATTACAGGGGCCTGCCACACCATGCCTGGCTAATTTTTGTATTTTCAGTAGAGATGAGGTTTTGCCATGTTGTCCAGGCTGGTCTTGAACTCCTGACATCAAGTGATCCACCTGCCTCAGACTCCTAAAGTGCTGAAATTACAGGCATGAGCCACCACACACAGCCTGGTCTCCTCTGATTTTAGCAATGATGGTGTCGACCTGATCAATTGCCCTGAATTTTCCCTTGTTCTTCCTGTCTGTCTCTTTCTTCCTAATGAAGACAAGTATGCACTACACATCAATCACTGTCTGAGTGCCTTCTATTGCATTTGCTAAGCACCTAATGTTTGCAAGGCCCTAGAATACAAGGTGAAGGAATTAGAAAAAAGTCCTGGCCCCTAGTCCTGCCAAAAACAATCATATGTATGCGCATTTGATTTTTTAAAAAGTATTCAATTATAATCAAAATGCCACTAACATTTTCACAAGGTCAGGCGCAGTGGCTCACACCTGTAATCTCAGCACTTTGAGAGGCCAAGATGGGTGTATCATTTGAGGTCAGGAGTTGGAGGCCAGCCTGGCTGACGTGGTGAAACCTGGTGTCTACTAAAAATACAAAAATGAGCCAAACCCAGTGGCACACGCCTATAATCCCAGCTCCTCAGGGGGCCGAGACTGGAGAACTGTTTGAACCCAAGAGGCGGAGGTTGCAGTGAACTGAGATTGTACCACTGCACTCCAGCCTGGGTGATGTAGCCAGACTCTGTCTCAAGAAAATAAAACATTTTTTACTATTTTTAGAAAGAGTGTCTTGCTCTGTCTCAGAGCTGGAATTCAGTGGCGTGATCACAGTTCACTGAAACCTTGAACTGCTGGGCTCAAGGGATCCTCCTGCCTCAGCCTCCCAAGTAGTTAGTACTATAGGTGCACACTATAACCAACATGCCCAGTTAATATAAAAAATTTTTTGTAAAGATAAGATCTCTCTGGTTGGTATGTTACTCAGACTAGCCTTGATCTCCTGGCATCCAGTGATCCTCCCACCTCAGCCTCCATATGCCATTATACCTTAATGGTACCTAGCCAGGGCTTAGTACTTAAATGTACTTAGTATTTCAATGTACTTAGCCAGAATCACCTATACCTGTGATCCCAGTACTTTGGGAAGCCGAGGTAGGATGATCACCTGAGGCCAGGAGCTTGAGAGCACCTGCCCAACGTACTGAAACCACATCTCTACTAAAAATACAAAAAAAATTATCTGGGTGTGGTAGTGCCTGTAATCCCAGCTACTAGGGAGGCTGAGGCACATGAATTGCTTGAACGTTGGAGGTGGAGGTTGCAGCGAGCTGAGATCACACCATTGCATCAGCCTGGCCAACAGAGGGAGACTCTGTCTCAAACAAACAAACATCTAGCCAGGGCTCTGGAAACCATGGCATATAGTATCTACACAGGAGACATAGAGATCCCACCATCTGTTTTTGTTTTGTTTTGTTTTGTTTTGTTTCTTTGAGACGGAGTTTTGCTCTTGTTACCCAGGCTGGAGTGCAATGGCGCTGTCTCGGCTCACCACAACCTCTGCCTCCTGGGTTCAGGCAATTCTCCTGCCTCAGCCTCCTCAGTAGCTGGGATTACAGGCATGTGCCACCATGCCCAGCTAATTTTTTGTATTTTTAGTAGAGACAGGGTTTCACCATGTTGACCAGGATGGTCTCGATCTCTCAACCTCGTGATCCACCCGCCTCGGCTTCCCAAAGTGCTGGGATTACAGGCTTGAGCCACTGCGCCCGGCTCACCATCTGTTTTTATACAGCTCATGAGCTGCCCAAGAATGTTTATTGGTTTTATATTTTTAAATACTTGAAAAAAATCAGACTGGGCACAGTGGCTCACACCTGCAATCCCAGCACTTTGGGAGGCTAAAGTGGGAGGATCACCTGAGATCAGGAGTTGGAGACCAGCCTGGCTAACATGGTGAAACCCCATCTCTACTAAAATACAAAAATTAGCCAGGCCTGGTGGCACACACCTGTAATCCCAGACTATAGTGCAGTGGTTCAGTCTTGGCTCACTGCAATCTCTGCCTCCTGGGTTCAAGTAGTTCTCCTGCCTCAGCCTCCCAAGTAGCTAGGACTACAGGTGTGTACCACCATGCCCACCTTTTTTTTTTTTTTTTTTTTTTTTGTATTATTAGTAGAGATGGAGTTTCACCATGTTGGGGAGGATGGTCTCGATCTCCTGACCTCATGATCTGCCCACCGCAGCCTCCCAAAGCGATGGGATTACAGGCATGAGCCCCAGCATTTTTTTTTTTTTTTTTTTTTTTTTTTGAGAGAGGGTCTCGCTCTGTGGAGGTGCAGGCTGTGCTGAGTTCTGACTGTACTACTGCACCCAGGCTGGAGTGCAGAAGTGACATAATGGCTCACTGCAGCCTCCACCTTCCCTGGATTCAAACAATCCTCCCCCTTCAGCCTCGTGAGTAGCTGGCTACAAGAACATGCCAACATGCCTGGCTAATTTTTTGTGTTTTTTGTAGAGACTGGGTCCCTCTATGTTATGCACGCTGTTCTCAAACACCTGGCTTCAAGCAGTCCCCCTGCCTTAGCCTCCCAAAGTCTGGAAGTCTGGATATTACAGCGGTGAGCCACTGTACTCAGTCTGTATTATCCTTACAAACGAATTTTTTTTTTCTTTTTTGAAGACAGGGTCTCAGTCTGTCATCCAGGCTCACTGCATCCAGGTGCAATTGTGGCTCACTGCAGGCTCCACCTCTCAGGCTCAAGGAGTCCTCCTGCTTCAGCCTCCCAGTAGCTGGGACCACAGGTGCACCACCATGTAAGACTAACTTATTTTTTGTAGTGATGGGCTTTCACCCTCCTGCCTGGGCTGATCTCAAACAGCTGGACTCAAATGATCCTCCAGCCTCAGCCTCCCAAAGTGCTGGGATTACAGACGAGAGCTGCCAAACCCAACCTGTTTTATTGCTTATAGTAGTTATCTGTATTAGAAGACATTCCAAGCCGGGCGCAGTGGCTCAAGCCTGTAATCCCAGCACTTTGGGAGGCTGAGGTTGGCAGATGAAGAGGTCAGGAGTTTGAGACCAGCATAGCCAACATGGTGAAACCCCATCTCTACTAAAAATATAAAAATTAGCTGGCTGTGGTGGTGCACGCCAGCCATCCTAGCTACTCAGGAGGCTGAGGCAGGAGAACTGCTTGAACCCAGAGGTGGAGGTTGCAGTGAGCTGAGATTGCACCACTGCACTCCAGACTGGAGGAAAGAGCAAGAATCCATCTCGGGAAAAAAAAAAAAAAAGCCAGGTATGGTTGCATGTACCTGTGTTCCCAAGCTACTCAGGAGGCTGAGGTTGGAGGATTGCTTGAGTCAGGGAGGATGAGGCTGCAGTGAGCTGAGATCACACCACTTCACTCCAGCCTGGGTGACAGAACAAGACCCTGTCTCAAGGAAAAAATATTTTATTCTTTCTTTTTCTTTCACAGGCAACAAATTTTTCTTTTAGTAAGGACAACAGTTATATAGCATCAGGGCCCCACCTTCATGACCCATTTTAACTTGATGACCTCTGTAATGACCCAGTCTCCAAATAAGGTCATGCTTGTAATTCCAGCACTTTGGAAGGCTGAAGCGGGAGGATTACTTGAGGCCAGAGTTCGAGACCAGCCTGGGCAACATAGTGAGACTTCACCTCTACAAAACCAATTAAAAAAAAAATTAGCTGGGTATAGGAATATGCACATGTAGTCCTAGCTCCTTGGGAGGCAGGAGCACAGAGCCAGTCCAGGAGGTCGAGGCTGTAGTCATCTGTGATTGTGTCACTGTACACCAGCTTGGGCAGCAGCAAGACCTAGTCTATCTCAAGAGGGAAAAAAAAAAAAGTTTGCTGATCCAATTTTGGGTAATTTTTAAAAACTTTAACTCTGTATTTTTTCATATTGCTTAGCTTTTCTACATGAACTCTGTGATTATAACCAGAAAATAGCAGTCGCATTACTTTTTTTTGTTTGTTTCTTGAGATGGAGTTCTGATCTTGTTGCCCAAGCTGGACTGCAGTGGCATGATCTCTGCTCACTGCAACCTCTGCCTCCTGGGTTAAGTGATTCTCCTGCCTCAGCCTCCTGAGTAGCTGGGACTGCAGGCACACACCAGCCCACCTGGCTCATTTTTGTAGTTTTAGTAGAGAGGGGGATTCACCGTGTTGGTCAGGCTGGTCTCGAACTTCTGGCTTCAAGTGATGTTCCCGCCTCAGCCTCTCAAAGTGCTGGAATTACAGGCATGAGCCACAACCCCTGGCCATACTTATCTTTTTGTCCACAAAAATGACCAGCATTTCAATTTTTGTTTTGTTTTTCTTAGATGAAAAAAAACTGGTAGTTATAATTGGGGAGGACAATTTGCATTATGGGAATCTGGGCATCATGCCAAGTTCCATAATCTAAGTTGGTAAAAAGAAACTGGGGTTATGGGCTGGTGGGGTGGCACACGCCTATAATCCCAGCACTTTGGGAGGCCGAGGTGGATGGATTACGTGAGGTCAGGAGTTTGAGATCAGCCTGGCCAACATGGTGAAACCCCATCTGTACTAAAAATACAAAAATTAGCTGGGCCTAGTTGTGGGTACCTTTAATCCCAGTTACTCATGAGACTGAGCAGGAGAATCACTTGAGCCTGGGAGTGGGAGTGAGACTCTGTTTCCAAAAACACAAACAAAAAAAAAAAGCAAAAGTAAAATTGGGGTTATGAATCATTTGGTAAGGAATAATGGTCTTGTTCACAAACTTGTGATCCTTTTTTTGCAGGCTAGAAATCAACCCAGTTAGTAAAATAGTAGCAACAGCAGCCAAAAGGGAAGAGTATTTAAAATGCAGGAGGTGCTGGTCTAGGCACGTTCATGGATTACATTATTTAGCCTTGAGCATCATCTTACGAGTACATCCTCATATGGTTCCTATTTGACAGGTGGAAAAACTGAGGCACGGAGACCTATGTCATCTGTCCGGACTCACAGTGGTACTACATGGTAGTGCACGTGTCACCTGACATTATCTTGTGCACTATGCCTATCTAATTATTGTTTTTGAGACACAGTTTCCTTCTTCTCGTCCATGCAGGAGTGCAATCTTGGCTCACTGCAACCTCCACTTCCCAGGTTCAAGCGATTCTCCTGCCTCAGCCTCCCAAATAGTTGGGATTACAGGCATGTGCCACCATGCTTGGCGAATTTTATATGTTTATTAGAGATGGGGTTTCTGCATGTTGGTCAGGCTGGTCTTGAACTCCTGACGTCAGGTGATCCACCTTCCTCTGCCTCCCAAAGTGCTGGGTTTACAGGCATGAGCCACCACATCTGGCATTTTTTTTTTTTTGAGATGGAGTCTCACTCTGTCGTCCAGACTGGAGTGCCGTGGGATGATCTCTGCTCACTACACCCTCCACCTCCCAGGTTCAAGCCATTCTCCTGCCTCAGCTTCCTGAGTAGCTGCGATTGTAGGCACGTGCCACCATGCTAGGCTAATTTTTGTAATTTTAGTGGAGTCAGGGTTTCACCATGGTGGCCAGGATGGTCTTGAACTCCTGACCTCAGGTGATCCACCTGCTTCAGACTCCCAAAGTGCTGGGATTACAGGTATGAGCCACCTCACCTGGCCACTATGCCTATGTCATTGTATTTCTAAAAGGAAAGGGGAAAAAAATTGTACTTCCATCCTCACAGTAACTCCATGAAGGAAATAATATCATCCACCTTTCACAAATGAGAAAACAAAAGCTCCAGTTTTTTTGTTTTGTTTGGTTTTGTTTTTTCCTCCTGAGACAGTGTCTCACTTTGAAGCCCAAGCTTGAGGGCAGTGGCATGATCTTGGCTCACTGCAGTCTTGACCTCTGGGACTCAAGTGATCCTCCCACTTTAGCCTCCTGAATAGCTGGGACTACAGGGTGACACCACCACACCGCAATAATTTTTTGATTTTTTTTTTGTAGAGATGGGGTCTTGCTATGTTGCCCAGGCTGCTGTCAAACTCCTGGGCTCAAGCAATCCTCCCACCTCGACCTCCCAAAGTGCTGGGATTGCAGGCGTGGTTGCTCCAGCTTCTTTGTTTCCCAGGGCCACACTAAGTTGTTAGTGGCTGAGTCAAGAGAGTCCCGGGGGTCTACTTCAGCATTTTTCCAGCTAGACTACAGCCACTGTAATACCTGGAAGTTGTCTGACAGTGAAGTAAGATCGATTATTTGGGTGTGGAGCACAAACAGAGGAACCATCTCTTAGAAACCTTAACTCTCACATTCTGATGCGGCCAGGATGTTTTGTAGGAAGAGATTCCATAGCTCCCATCCACGACCAGTGAATAGGAATTAGGTACAAGGCGTGGTGCCTCATGCCTGCAATCCCTGCACTATCAGAGGCCAAGGTGGGCAGATCACTAGGTCAGTTCAAGGCCAGACAGGCAAATATGGTGAAACCCCAACTCTGGGCCGGGCACGGTGGCTCAAGCCTGTAATCCCAGCATTTTGGGAGGCCGAGGCGGGCGGATCACAAAGTCAAGAGATCGAGGCCATCCTGGTCAACATGGTGAAACCCCGTCTCTACCAAAAATACAAAAAATTAGCTAAGCATGGTGGCGCATGCCTGTAATCCCAGCTATTTGGGAGGCAGAGGAAGGACAATTGCCTGAACCCAGGAGGCAGAGGTTGTGGTGAGCTGAGATCATGACACTGCACTCAAGCCTGGGTAACAAGAGAGAAACTCCGCCTCAAAGAAAAAGAAAAAAAGAAACCCCATCTCTATGAAAAATACAAAAATTAGCTGGGTGTGGTGGCAGGTGCCTGGAATCACAGATACTTGGTAGGCTGAGGCAGGAGAATCCCTTGAACCCATGAGGCAGAGGTTGCAGTGAGCTATCATGCCACAGCACTCTAGCCTAGGTGACAGAGCAAGAATCAGTCTCAAAAAAAAAAAAAAAAAAAACAGACCGTTTTAGCTGTATATTCTGAAAAACTTGTCTAGCATTCAAAGCACGGACAGTTTTAGCTGTGTATTTTCAAAAAGGTGTCTCTACCTGCCATAGCACATGAAGTCTAAACGAGTGATCTGTGTCCCCTTGAGTTGAGCATTCTTTTAGTAAGAAAGGATTAAGTTCAATTTGAATTCTGGAAAACTGCTTCTCATCATGTCAATCAGCTGTCAGTTTGGTGTGTTAATTTCTAGGAGAGGTAATAGAGTCAATCCAAAACCAAAGGTGTATTCAAGTCCAGATTGACAAGGCAAACCAAGAAAGCAGGCACTGAGCTGGCAGAGGGATCTTTTCCCAGTGGGCCTTAAGGACCACATAAATCCCTGTGAAGGAATCAGGAAACAGAGACAGAAAGGGACTCACCTAAGGCTTGTCACATGAAAGTGCCTGGCAGACTGACTGGCAGAGGGCTGGAAATCAAATCCAAATCTTCGGACGTGTAATTTCACAGGGTGCACCGCCTCCCCCAGGACCAATGTGACACTTCAATGGCTTAACGAGAGCTGACGGGATGGATGTCAACATGAAAAGACACTAGATTCCATCGGACCTGTCTTAGGCCCATTGTCTCTAAGGAGAATGTGCCTGGTTCAAATTCTCACTTTGCTTCTCACCTGAGAGATGTGGCCTCAGTGGTCAATGGGAAATGAGCTGGTTTCAGTCACCAACCTCTCACTCATCACCAAGAAAAATTCCTTCAACCATACATGGATTGTGTTTTCAGGAGTGCTGGGCTTCATCCACAGTTTTGAGTAACATGCTAAAAGAGGAAAAAAGATTTGCTGCTCAGGAATGGAGACAGAAATACAGACACACACACACAGACACACACACACACAAACACAAACACACATACGTGACACAAAAAACACCCAAACACAGGCCGCACACACAACTGCTCGTGTTCAGCAAAATACTTATTGGTATGAGATGGGCTCTGAACCCGTCCATGCTCCAAAGGAAGACACACCTTTCGCTATTTCACCTGTCTATTCTCGTAGGGAATGTGAATAACTCTTTCAGACATGGCTCATGATGACAGGGACCACTCTCATTTCACCCTCAGAGGCAGACAAGAGGACTGCAAAGGACTCAGGTGTCGTCCCTGCTGACTAAAGAGGACTCCCATTTCCCCTCGAACCCAAAGGCACAGCAAAAGTAGCTTTCTCTTTGAAGAGCACAAAACTTTTCAAAATACACAGCAAAAACGGTCCCCACTTTAAGTGCTGTATCTTGGAAATAATACAAATACACCCCCAAACTCTGTTATTTTCAAAAAGACAAATACAACCATTAGCTATATCTTGGAAAATAATAATAATACACCCCAAGCTGTTTTATTTTCAAAAATACAAATACAAACCTTAGCTGTATATTGGAAAATAATACGAATACACCCCCAAGCTGTGTTATTTTCAAAAAAACAAATACAACCCTTAGCTGTATCTTGGAAAATAATACAAATACACTCCCAAGCTGCGTTTTTGTCAAAAATACAATTACAACCCTTAGCTGTATCGTGGAAAATAATAAAAATACACCCCCAAGCTGCGTTATTTCAAAAATACAAATAAAACCCTTAGCTGTATCTTGAAAAATAATACAAATACACGCACAGCTCTGTTATTATCAAAAATACAAATAAAACCCTGAGCTGTATCTTGGAAAATAATACAAATACACGCACAAGCTGGGTTATTTTCAAAAATACAAATACAACCCTTAGCTGTATCTTGGAAAATAATTCAAATACACCCCCAAGCTGTGTTATTGTCAAAAATACAAATACAACCCTTAGCATTATCTTTCAAAATAATACAAATACACCCCCAAGCTGTGTTATATACAAATACATCCCTTGGCTGTATCTTTGAAAATAATACAAATACACCACAAAGCTGTGTTATTGTCAAAAATACAAATACAACCCTTAGCTGTATCTTTGAAAATAATACAAATACACCCCCAAGCTGTGTTATTTTCAAAAATACAAATACAACCCTTAGCTGTATCCCGGAAAATAATGCAAATACACCCCCAAGCTGTGTTATTTTCAAAAATACAGCTACAACCCTTAGCTGTATCTTGGAAAATAATACAAATACACCCTCAAGCTGTGTTATTTTCAAAAATAAAAATACAACCTTTAGCTCATTCTTGGAAAATAATACAAATACACCCCAAGCTGTGTTATTTTCAAAAATACAAATACACCCCTTCGCTACATCTTGGAAAAAAATACAAATACACCCACAAGCTGTGTTATTGCCAAAAATACAAATAAAACCCTTAGCTGTATCTTGGAAAATGATACAAATACACCCCCTAGCTGCGTTGTTTTCAAAAATACAAATACAACCCTCAGCTGTATCTCCGAAAATAATACAAATACTCCCCCAAGCTGTGTTATTTTCAAAAATACAAATACACCACTGAGCTGTATCCTTGAAAATAATACAAATACACCCCCAAGCTGTGTTATATTCAAATACATCCCTTAGCTGTATCTTCTAAAATAATACAAATACACCCCCTAGCTGTGTTATATTCAAATACATCCCTTAGCTGTATCTTTGAAAATAATACAAATACACCCCCAAGCTGTGTTATTGTCAAAAATACAAATACAACCCTTAGCTGTATCTTTGAAAATAATACAAATACACCCCCAAGCTGTGTTATTGTCGAAAATACAAATAGTACCCTTAGTGGTATCTTTGAAAATAATACAAATACACCCACAAGCGGTGTTATTTTCAAAAAGACAAATACAACCCTTAGCTGTATCTTGGAAAATAATACAAATTCACCTACAAGCTGTGTTGTTTTCAAAAATAGAAATGCCACCCTTAGCTGTATCTTGGAAAATAATACAAATACAACCCCAAGCTGTGTTATTTTCAAAAATACAAATACAATGATTAGCTCTATCTTAAAAAGTAATACAAATACACCGCCAAGCTGTGTTATTTTCAAAAATACAAATACAACCCTAAGCTGTATCTTGGAAAATAATACAAATACACCCCCAAGCTGTGTTATTTTCAAAAATACAAATACAAACCTTAGCTGTATCTTGGAAAATAATACAAATAAACCCGCAAGCTGTGTTATTTTCAAAAATACAAATATAAACCTTAGCTGTATCTTTCAAAATATTACAAATACACCCCCAAGCTGTGTTATTTTCAAAAATACAAATACATCCCTTAGCTGTATCTTGGAAAATAATACAAAAACACCCCCAAGCTGTGTTATTGTCAAAAATACAAATACAACCCTTAGCTGTATCTTGGAAAATACTACAAATACACCCCCAAGCTGTGTTATTCTCAAAAATAGAAATACAGCCCTTAGCTGTATCTTTGAAAATAATACAAATACAACCCCAATTGTGTTATTGTAAAAAATAAAAATACAACCCTTAGTTTTATGTTGGAAAATAATACAAATACACCCAAAAGCTGTGTAATTTTCAAAAATACAAATACAACCTTTAGCTGTATCTTGGAAAATAATACAAATACACCCCCAAGCTGTGTTCTTGTCAAAAATACAAATACAACCCTTAGCTGTATCTTTCAAAATAATACAAATACACCCTGAAGCTGTGTTATTGTCAAAAATACAAATACAACCCTTAGCTGTATCTTGGAAAATAATAAAAATACACCCCAAACCTGTGTTATTTTCAAAAATACAAATACAACCCTTACCTGTATCTTAGAAAATAATACAAATACACCCTCAAGCTGTGTTACTGTCAAAAATACAAATAAAACCCTTATCTGTATCTTGGAAAATAATACAAATACACCCCCAGACTTTGTAATTGTCAAAAATACAAATACAACCCTTAGCTGTATATTGTAAAATAATACAAATACACATCATATCTGTGTTATTCTCAAAAAAACAAATACGACCTTTAGCTGTTTTTTGGAAAATAATACAAATACACCCCTAAGTTGTGTTATTTTCAAAAACACAAATACAACCCTTAGCTGTATCATGGAAAATAATACAAATACACCCGCAAGCTGTGTTATTTTCAAAAATACAAAACAAACCTTAGCTGTATCTTGGAAAATAATACAAATACACCCCGAATCTGTGTTATTGTCAAAAATACAAATACAACCCTTACCTGTATCTTAGAAAATAATAGAAATACACCCTCAAGCTGTGTTATTCTCAAATTTACAAATACAACTCTTAGATGTATCTTGGAAAATAATAGAAATAATACACCAAGCTGTGTTATTTTCAAAAATACAAAGACAACCCTTATCTGTATCTTGGAAAATAATTCAAATACACCCACAAGCTGTGTTATTGTCAAAAATACAAACACAACCCTCTGCTGTATCTTTGAAAATAATACAAATACATCCACAAGCTGTGTTATTGTCGAAAATACAAATACAACCCTTAGCTGTATCTTTGAAAATAACAGAAATACACCCACAAGCTGTGTTATTTTCAAAAATACAAATACAACCCTTAGCTGTATCTTGGAAAATAGTACAAATACACCCCAAAGCTGTGTTATTTTCAAAAACACAAATATAACCCATAGCTGTATCTTGGAAAATAATACAAATACACCCCCAAGCTCTGTTATTCTCAAAAATACAAATAGAACCCTTAGCTGTATCTTGGAAAATAATACAAATACACCCCCAAGCTGTGTTATCTTCAAAAACACAAATACAACCCTTAGCTGTATCTTGGAAAATAATACAAATACAACCCCAAGCTGTGTTATTTTCAAAAATACAAATACAACCCATAGCTGTACCTAGGAAAATAATACAAATAAACGCCCAAGCTGTGTTATTTTCAAAAATACAAAGACAACCCTTTGCTGTATCTCGGAAAATAATACAAATACACCCCCAATCTGTGTTATTTTCAAAAATACAAATACAACCCTTAGCTGTATCTCGGAAAAAAATACAAATACACAACCAAGCTGTGTTATTTTCAAAAATACAAGTACAACCACTCGCTGTATCTCGGAAAATAATACAAATACACCCCCAAGCTGTGTTATTTTCAAAAATACAAATACAACCCTTAGCTGTATCTTGGAAAATAATACAAATACACTCCCAAGCTGTGTTATTTTCAAAAACACAAATACAACCCTTAGCAGTACCTTGGAATATAATACAAATACACCGCCAAGCTGTGTTATTATCAAAAATACAAAAACAACCCTTAGCTGTATCTTGGAAAATAATGCAAATACACCCCCAAGCTGTGTTAGTATACAAAATACAAATACAACCCTTAGCTGTAACTTGGAAAATAATACAAATACACCCCAAGCTTTGTTATTTTCAAAAATACAAATACAAATGTTAGCTGTACCTTGGAAAATAATACAAATACAACCCCAGGCTTTGTTATTGTCAAAAATACAAATACAACCCTTAACTGTATCTTGTAAAATAATACAAATACACCCACAAGCTGTGTTATCATCAAAAATACAAATACAACCCTTAGCTGTATCTTGGAAAATAATACAAATACACCCCCAAGCTGTGTCATTTTCAAAAACACAAATACAACCCTTAGCTGTATCTTGGAAAATAAGACAAATACACCCCCAAGCTGTGTTATTTTCAAAAATACAAATACAACCCATAGCTGTATCTAGGAAAATAATACAAATAAACCCCCAAGCTGTGTTATTTTCAAAAATACAAAGACAACCCTTTGCTGTATCTCGGAAAATAATACAAGTAGCCCCCAAGCTGTGTTATTTTCAAAATGACAAATACAACCATTCGCTGTATCTCGGAAAATAATACAAATACACCCCCAAGCTGTGTTATTTTCAAAAATACAAATAAAACCATTAGCTGTATCTTGGAAAATAATACAAATACACTCCCAAACTGTGTTATTTTCAAAAACACAAATACAACCCTTAGCAGTATCTTGGAATATAATACAAATACACCCCCAAGCTGTGTTATTTCCAAAACTACAAATACAACCCTTAGCTGTGTCTTTGAAAATAATACAAATACACCGCCAAGCTGTGTTATTATCAAAAATACAAATACAACCCTTAGCTCTATCTTGGAAAATAATGCAAATACACCCCCAAGCTGTGTTAGTATACAAAATACAAATACAACCCTTAGCTGTATCTTGGCAAATAATACAAATACACCCCAAGCTGTGTTATTTTCAAAAACACAAATACAAACGTTAGCTGTACCTTGGAAAATAATACAAATACAACCCCAGGCTTTGTTATTGTCAAAAATACAAATACAACCCTTAACTGTAACTTGTAAAATAATACAAATACACCCCCAAGCTGTGTTATTTTCAAAACTACAAATACAACCCTTAGCTGTGTCTTTGAAAATAATACAAATACAACCAACGCTGTGTTATTTTCAAAAATACAAATACAACCCTTAGCTGTATCTTGGAAAATAATACAAATACACCCCACGCTGTGTTATTGCCAAAAATACAAATACAAACCTTAGCTGTATCTTGAAATATAATACAAATACACCCCTAAGCTGTGTTATTGTCAAAAATACAAATACAACCCATAGCTGTTTCTTGAAAATAATAGAAATACACCCCAAAGCTGTGTTAATTTCAAAAATACAAGTACCACCCTTAGCTGTATCTTGGAAAATAATACAAATACACCCCCAAGCTGTGTTATTTTCCAAAATACAAATACAACTATTAGCTGTATATTGGAAAATAATACAACTCCACACCCAAGCTGCGTTATTTTCAAAAATACAAATACAACCCTTAGCTGCATCTTGGAAAATAATACAAATACACACCCAAATTGTGTTATTTTCAAAAATACTAATACAACCCTTAGCTGTATCTTGGAAAATAATTCAAATACACTCCCAAGCTGTGTTATTTTCAAAAATACAAATACAACCCTCAGCTGTATCGTGGAAAATAATAGAAATACACCCTACGCTGTGTTATTTTCAAAAATACAAATACAACCCTTAGCTGTATCTTGGAAATTAATACAAATACACCCCCAAGCAGTGTTATTGTAAAAAATACAAATATAACCCAAAGCTGTTTCTGGAAAATAGTACAAATACACCCTAAAGCTGTGTTAATTTCAAAAATACAAATACAACCCTTAGCTGTATCCTAGAAAATAATACAAATAAACCCCCAAGCTGTGTTATTTTCAGAAATACAAATACAACCGTTAGCTGTATTTTGGAGAATAATACAAATACACCCCCAAGATGTGTTATTTTCAAAAATACAAATACAACGCTTAGATGTATCTTTGAAAATAATACAAATACACCCCCAAGCTGTGTTATTTTCAAAAATACAGATAAAACACTTAGCTGTATCTTTGAAAATAATACAAATACACCCCCAAGCTGTGTTATTTTCAAAAATACAAATACAACCCTTAGCTGTATCTTGGAAAATAGTACAAATACACCCCAAAGCTGTGTTATTTTCAAAAACACAAATACAACCCATAGCTGTATCTTGTAAAATAATACAAATACACCCCCAAGCTCTGTTATTTTGAAAAATACAAATACAACCCTTAGCTGTATCTTGGAAAATAATACAAATACACCCCCAAGCTGTGTTATCTTCAAAAACACAAATACAACCCTTAGCTGTATCTTGGAAAATAATACAAATACACCCCCAAGCTGTGTTATTTTCAAAAATACAAATACAACCTATAGCTGTACCTAGGAAAATAATACAAATAAACGCCCAAGCTGTGTTATTTTCAAAAATACAAAGACAACCCTTTGCTGTATCTCAGAAAATAATACATATACACCCCCAAGCTGTGTTATTTTCAAAAATACAAATACAACCCTTAGCTGTATCTCGGAAAAAAATACAAATACACAACCAAGCTGTGTTATTTTCAAAAATACAAATACAACCATTCGCTGTATCTCAGAAAATAATACAAATACACCCACAAGCTGTGTTATTTTCAAAAATACAAATACAACCCTTAGCTGTATCTTGGAAAATATTACAAAACACCCCCAAGCTGTGTTATTTTCAAAAACACAAATACAACCCTTAGCAGTATCTTGGAATATAATACAAATACACCCCCAAGCTGTGTTATTTTCAAAATTACAAATACAACCCTTAGCTGTGTCTTTTAAAATAATACAAATACACCGCCAAGCTGTGTTATTATCAAAAATACAAATACAACCCTTAGCTGTATCTTGGAAAATAATGCAAATACACCCCCAAGCTGTGTTAGTATACAAAATACAAATACAACCCATAGCTGTATCTTGGAAAATAATACAAATACACCCCAAGCTGTGTTATTTTCAAAAATACAAATAAAAACATTAGCTGTACGTTGGAAAATAATACAAATACAACCCCAGGCTTTGCTACTGTCAAAAATACAAATACAACCCTTAACTGTATCTTGTAAAATAATACAAATACAACCCCAAGCTGTGTTATTTTCAAAACTACAAATACAACCCTTAGCTGTGTATTTGAAAATAATACAAATACACCCCCAAGCTGTGTTATTTTCAAAAATACAAACACAAGCCTTAGCTGTATCTTGGAAAATAATACAAATACATCCCACGCTGTGTTATTTTCAAAAATACAAATACAACCCTTAGCTGTATCTTAGAAAATAATACAAATACACCCCACGCTGTGTTATTGTCAAAAATACAAATAAAACCCTTAGCTGTATCTTGAAAAATAATACAAATACACCCCCAAGCTGTGTTATTGTCAAAAATACAAATACAACCCATAGCTGTTTCTTGAAAATAATAGAAATACACCCCAAAGCTGTGTTAATTTCAAAAATACAAGTACCACCTTAGCTGTATCTTGGAAAATAATACAAATACACCCCAAGCTGTGTTATTTTCCAAAATACAAATACAACTATTAGCCGTATATTGGAAAATAATATAAATCCACACCCAAGCTGCGTTATTTTCAAAAATACAAATACAACCCTTAGCTGTATCTTGGAAAATAATACAAATACACACCCAAATTGTGTTATTTTCAAAAATACTAATACAACCCTTAGCTGTATCTTGCAAAATAATTCAAATACACCCCCAAGCTGTGTTATTTTCAAAAATACAAATACAACCCTCAGCTGTATCGTGGAAAATAATAGAAATACACCCCACGCTGTGTTATTTTCAAAAATACAAATACAACCCTTAGCTGTATCTTGGAAATTAATACAAATACACCCCCAAGCAGTGTTATTGTCAAAAATACAAATATAACCCAAAGCTGTTTCTGGAAAATAGTACAAATACACCCCAAAGCTGTGTTAATTTCAAAAATACAAATACAACCCTTAGCTGTATCTTGGAAAATAATACAAATAAACCCCAAAGCTGTGTTATTTTCAGAAATACAAATACAACCCTTAGCTTTATTTTGGAGAATAATACAAATACACCACCAAGGTGTGTTATTTTCAAAAATACAAATACAACGCTTAGATGTATCTTTGAAAATAATACAAATACACCCCCAAGCTGTGTTATTTTCAAAAATACAGAAACAACCCTTAGCTGTATATTGGAAAATAATACAAATACACCCCCAAGCTGTGTTACTGTAAAAAATACAAATACAACCCTTAGCTCTATCTTGTAAAATAATACAAATACACCCCCAAGCTGTGTTATTGTCAAAAATACAAATACAACCCTTAGATGTATCTTGGAAAATAATAAAAATACACCCCCAAGCTGTGTTTTTTCAAAAATACAAATACAACCCTTAGCTGTATCTTGGAAAATAAAACAAATACACCCCAAGCTGTGTTATTTTCAAAAATACAAATACAAACCATAGCTGTACCTTGGAAAATAATACAAATACACCCCCAGCCTTTGTTATTGTCAAAAATACAAATACAACCCTTAGCTGTATCTTGTAAAATAATACAAATAGACCCCCAAGCTGTGTTATTTTCAAAAATACAAATAGAAACCTTAGCTGTATCTTGGAAAATAATACAAATACACCCCCAAGGTGTGTTATTTTCAAAAACACAAATACAACCCTTAGCTATATCTTGGAAAATAATACAAATACACCACCAAGCTGTATTATTTTCAAAAATACAAATACAACCCATAGCTGTATCTCGGAAAATAATACAAATACACCCCCAAGCTGTGTTATTTTCAAAAATACAAATACAACACTTAGCTGTATCTCGGAAAATAATACAAAAACACCCCACGCTGTATTATTTTCAAAAATACAAATACAACCGTTAGCTGTATCTTGGACAATAATACAAATACACACCCAAGCTGTGTTATTGTCAAAAATACAAATACAACCCATAACTGTTTCATGGAAAATAATACAAATACACCACCAAGCTGTGTTATTTTCAAAAATACAAATACAACCCTTAGCTGTATCTTGGAAAATAATACAAATACACCCACAAGCTGTGTTATTTTCATAATACAAATACAACTCTTAGGTGTACCTTGGAAAATAATACAAATACACCCCCAAGCTGTGTTATTTTCAAAAATACAAATACAACCCTTAGCTGTATCTTGGAAAATAATACAAATACTCCCCCAAGCTGTGTTATTTTTAAAAATACAAATACAACCCTTAGCTGTTTCTCGGAAAACAATACAAATACACCCCCAAGCTGTGTTATTTTCAAAAATACCAGTACTACACTTAACTGTTTCTTGAAAAATAATACAAATACAAACCCAAGCTGTGTTATTTTCAAAAATACAAATACAACCCTTAGCTATATCTAGGAAAATAATACAAATACACCGCAAGCTGTGTTATTTTCAAAAATGCAAATACAACCATTCGCTGTATCTCGGAGTATAATACAAATACACCCCTAAGCTATGTTATTTTCAAAAATACAAATACTACCCTTAACTCTTTCTTGGAAAATAATACAAATACACACTCAAGCTGTGTTATTTTCAAAAATACCAATACAACCCTTAGCTGTGTCTTGGAAAATAATACGAATACACCCTCAAGCTGTGTTATTTTCAAAAATACAAATACAACCCTTAGCTGTGTCTTGGAAAATAATACGAAAACACCCTCAAGCTGTGTTATTTTCAAAAATACAGACACAACCCTTAGCTGTATCTTGGAAAATAATACAAATACACCCCCAAGCTGTGTTATTGTCAAAAATACAAATACAATCCTTAGCTGTATCTTGGAAAATAACACAAATACATGCACAAGCGTTGTTATTTTCAAAAATACAAATACAAGCCTTAGCTGTATCTTGGAAAATAATACAAATACACCCCCAAACTGTGTTATTTTCCAAAGTACAAATACAACCCTTAGCTGTATCTTGGAAAATAATACAAACACACCATCAAGCTGTGTTATTGTCAAAAATACAAAGACAACCCTTAGCTGTATCTTTGAAAATAATACAAATACACCCCCAAGCAGTGTTATTGTCAAGAATACAATTACAACCCTTAGCTGTATCTTTGAAAATAATACAAATACACCCCTAGCTGTGTTATTGTCAAAAATACAAATACAACCCATAGCTGTATTTTTGAAAATAATACAAATACACCCCCAAGCTGTGTTATTTTCAAAAATACAAATACAATACTTAGCTGTATCTTGGAAAATAATACAAATACAACCCCAAGCTGTGTTGTTGTCAAAAATACAAATACAACCCTTAATTGTATCTTTTAAAATATTACATTTACACCCTCAAGCTGTGATATTGTCAAAAATACAAATAAAACCCTTAGCTGTATCTTGGAAAATAATACAAATACACCCCCATACTGTGTTATTTTGGAAAAGACAAATACAACCCTTAGCTGTATCTTAAAAAATAATACAAAGACACCCCTAAGCTGTGTTATTTTCAAAAATACAAATACAACCCTAAGGTGTATCTTGGAAAATAATAAAAATACATCTTCAACCAGTGTTATTTTCAAAAATACAAATACAACCCTTAGCTGTATCTTGGAAAATAATACAAATACACCCCCAAGCTGTGTTATTTTCAAAAATACAAATACAATCCTTAGCTGTATCTTGGAAAATAACACAAATAAACCCCCAAGCTGTATTTTCAAAAATACAAATATAATCCTTATCTGTCTCTTGGAAAATAATACAAATACACTCCCAAGCTGTGTTATTGTCAAAAATAAAAATACGACCCTTAGCTGTAGCTTTGAAAATAATAAAAATACACACCCAAGCTGTGTTATTGTCAAAAATACAAATACAACCCTTAGCTGTATCTTGGAAAATAATACAAATACACCCCCAAGCTGTGTTATTGTCAAAAATACAAATAGAACCCTTACCTGTATCTTTTTAAATAATACAAATACACTCCCATGCTGTGTTATTGTCAAAAATACAAATACAACCCTTAGTTGTATCTTGGAAAATAATACAAATACACCCCCAAGCTGTGTTATTGTCAAAAATACAAACACAACCCTTAGCTGTATCTTTGAAAATAATACAAATACACCACCATGCTGTGTTATTGTCAAAAATACAAACATAACCCCTAGCTGTATCTTTGAAAATAATACAAATACACCCCCTAGCTGTGTTACTGTCAAAAATAGAAACACAACCCTTAGCTGTATCTTGGAAAATAATACAAATACACCCCAAGCTGTGTTATTTTCAAAAAGACAAATACAACCCATAACTGTATCTTGGAAAATAATACAAATACACCCCCAAGCTGTGTTATTTTCAAAAATACAAATACAACCCTTAGCTGCATATTGGAAAATAATACAAATACATCCCGTACCTGTGTTATTTTCAAAAATACAAATACAACCCTTAGCTGTATCTTGGAAAATAATACAAATAGACACCCAAGCTGTGTTATTTTCAAAAATACAAATACAACCCTTATCTGTATCTTAGAAAATAATACAAATACACCCACAAGCTGTGTTATTTTCAAAAATACAAACACAAGCCTTAGAGGTATCTTGGAAAATAATACAAATATACCCCCAAGCTGTGTTATTTTCAAATATACAAATAAAACCCTTAGCTGTATCTTGGAAAATAATACAAATACACCCCCAAGCTGTGTTATTTTCAAAAACAAAATACAACCCTTAGATGTAGCTTGGAAAATAATACAAAGACACCTCCAAGCTGTGTTATTGTCAAAAATACAAATACAACCCTTAGCTGTATCTTGGAAAATAATACAAATACACACCCAAGCTGTGTTATTTTCAAAAATACAAATACAACCCATAACTGTATCTTGGAAAATAATACAAATACATCCCCAAGCTGTGTTATTTTCAAAAATACAAATACAACCCTTAGCTGTATATTGGAAAGTAATACAAATATACACAACTGGGCCTGGCAGAGGAGCCGGGGAATGGTGGGGCCAGAATGGACAACTGGACCTTTGAATCTAGGCCACACATAGGCAGACTAACAAGTGATGGTGCAACCAGCTCAGGCAGCTTTATGTAAGGGCACCTGCTACTTAGGAACACACACCCCATCCCAGACTCCAATCCCAGACCACCTGCCTGCTCTGAGCATTCTCTCATCTTGGCAGAAAGGTGTGGGGGTGATGATCAGGTGATGTGTCCCTGGGTCTCAGGCCTCAGAAGTTCCTTAGGAACTGGGCAGTCACTGGGCAGGGGAAAGGGCCCAGGGACCCCTTGTGTGCATTTGCCCATGGAATATGCTCCTACCCCAGTTTCTCAGCCCTCACTGTGAGAGTCCAGGGCTCCCACCTGCTCTGTGTTTCCAGCTCTGATCCACTCACCTGGTGACCCTGCTGGCTTCCTCACCCCAGCCTGGGTCCTGCTCTGTTACATGGGGGTTCCAGGTTTCCTGAAGACAGAGGCCAACCACCAGCCCCACCTCAGTGGTTGGACCTGGATCTCTTTTTTTTTTTTTTTTTTTTTTTTTTTGAGACGAAGCCTCACACCATCACCCAATCTCAGCTCACTGAAATTTCTACCTCCTGGGTTCAAGGGGCTTTCCTGCCTCAGCCACCTGAGTAGCTGGGACTACAGGCGTATGCCACCATGTACATCACCATACCCAGCTAATTTTTTTTTTTGTATTTTCAGTGTACAAATGGGGTTTCCCTTGTTGGGCAGAGTGATCTCGATCTCCTGACCACGTGATCTGCCCGCCTTGGGCTCCCAAAGTGCTAGGACTACAGGCATAAACCACTGCTCTCGGCCCGTAGTTCTTTTTTTTCTTTTCTTTTTTTTTTTTTGAGACGGAGTTTTGCTCTTGTGACCCAGGCTGGAGTGCAATGGCGCGACCTCGGCTCACCGCAACCTCCGCCTCCTGGGTTCAGGCAATTCTCCTGCCTCAGCCTCCCGAGTAGCTGGGATTACAGGCACGCGCCACCATGCCCAGCTTATTTTTTGTATTTTTTTTTTTTTTTTTTTTTTTTTGAGACGGAGTTTCGCCCTTGTTACCCAGGCTGGAGTGCAATGGCGTGATCTCCGCTCACCGCAACCTCCGCCTCCTGGGTTCAGGCAATTCTCCTGCCTCAGCCTCCTGAGTAGCTGGGATTACAGGCACGTGCCACCATGCCCAGCTAATTTTTTTCACTTTTAGTAGAGACGGGGTTTCACCATGTTGACCAGGATGGTCTCGATCTCTCGACCTCGTGATCCACCCGCCTCGGCCTCCCAAAGTGCTGGGATTACAGGCTTGAGCCACCGCGCCCGGCCAATTTTTTGTATTTTTAGTAGAGACGGGGTTTCACCATGTTGACCAGGATGGTCTCGATCTCTTGACCTCATGATCCACCCGCCTCAGCCTCCCAAAGTGCTGCGACTACAGGCGTGAGCCACCAAACCCGGCCTCACCCATCGTTCTTAAAATATAATTTTTTTCTCTCTCCAGTCTCCCATTTTTACTAAAGAGAAATTACGGTGTGACCAAGTGTCTCTATTATACTTGCCCTGATTATTTGTATAAAGTGTAGCAAGAACAATTCTTTTTACATAGGTTTTAAAAATCAAGTTTCATAAAACTTTGTTTCATAAAGTGAATCTCAGAAAAGACTTTGCAAAGCTGAGCCCAGCTATGGTTCTCTCCCGTCAAATAACTGTATGAGTTGCATAAATGTCTCTTTTGAGGTCGCAGGATAACTTGGGTCTCATAAGCCTGTCAGGAGGTGACATTATTGACTTACCACAGGTTAGGGACCCTGTTCAGGGAATGTGTAGACAAGGTAGGAAGCTACTTTTCCCAAAGGGCTTTTATTGACTCTATACATCATGTTTGATTCCCTAGGGGAACGCATGCCATTCCAGTCAAAGCCTTGCCAAAACGACTAATTTCTCCGATTGTGTCCCATTTGTCCCATTGCAGAAGGAAACATTCTTTTCCACTTATGCAAATTATATTGTCCTAAGTGAAGAATACTCACAAACCCATTCCCAATTTTGGAGAAAACAGGTAGAGAGAAACAAATATGCCCCTCATTTTGTTTACTCAATTGGAGTATTTTTTACTCGATTGCTAAAAGCTGTAAATAGCTGAAAATAAATTTCCTGAACTCTGAAAAACCAAACAAAGGACCAGTAATATTTTAAGCAAAGTCCAAAAGATGACTTCAATCTTATATTAGTTCACTCCATGCAGTTATCTCCTGTTCTGCTTGATATTCATGAACAGGTCAGCTCTCCATGAGAGTCCCGAAAGTTTTTTCTTTATGCTAATGAAAAAATTTCCAAAGTTATCAGAAACCTGCATTTAAAAGTACCTGTCAGTGTCCTACAGCTGATTATAAATCACCTTTCAAAGACGATTAAAACAAGACAACAGGCCGGGCGCGGTGGCTCAAGCTCCTAATCCCAGCACTTTGGGAGGCCTAGGCGGGTGGATCACGAGGTCGAGAGATCGAGACCATCCTGGTCAACATGGTGAAACCCCGTCTCTACTAAAAATACAAAAAATTAGCTGGGCACGGTGGCGCGTGCCTGTAATCCCAGCTACTCGGGAGGCTGAGGCAGGAGAATTGCCCGAACCCAGGAGGCGGAGGTTGCAGTGAGCCAAGATTGCGCCATTGCACTCCAGCCTGGGTAACAAGAGCGAAACTCCGTCTCAAAAAAAAAAAAAAAAAAAAAAAAAAAAAAAAAAAAAGGACAAGCATCCCAGCAACCCCACCACGGCAGGTCTTCCCCGACACCATGAACCACACTGTGCAAACCTTCTTCACTCCCGCCAGCACCGACCTTCCCTCAAACTATGAGATGCTGAAGGAGGAGCATGAGGTGGCTGCGCTGGGGGTGCCCCACAACCCTGCACCCCCGACATCCACCGTGATTCACATCGGAAGCGAGACCTCCGTGCCCGACCATGTCGTCTGGTCCCTGTTCAACACCCTCTTCATGAACTCCTGCTGCCTGGGCTTCATAGCGTTTGCCTACTCCGTGAAGTCTAGGGACAGGAAGATGGTTGGCGACCTGACCGGGGCCCAGGCCTACGCCTCCACCGCCAAGTGCCTGAACATCTGGGCTCTGATTTTGGGCATCATCATGACCATTCTGATGATCATCATCCCAATCCTGATTCTGCAAGCCTATCGGTAGATCCAGAGGAATCACCCGGGCCAGGGGCTCTGCCCGTGACCTGTCTCCCTGGTATCCAGATTCCATCCCTCGCCCTGCCCCCAGCCCTTCCTGTATCAACCCTTTACCCTCACACACTTTTCTACAGTGGTTCAATAAAGTGCACGTGCTCCTGGAAAAAACAAAACAAAACAAAACAAAACAAAAAAAACAAGACAACAAATGTCTGTGGGTGACAAAGGCATCTTAGGACAGCCATTATGACAGCCACAATTGACAGGGATGTTTTGGTTACTTCTGCTGCATACAACAATTTGACATAACAATTATTACTATTAATAACATACACTAAGTCACATCAGAGTTATGGGAGTTTTCTATTATTTTGAAACACACACCAATAAGACATTTATGCAAATACAGCCCAAGGGAAATGAAACACCATTTCACATTTGGCAATGCTTGCCTCTTTTTCCTGAGATAGAGTTTTGTTCTCGTTGCCCAAACTGGAGTGCAATGCTGCAATCTCCACTCACTGAAACCTTCACCTCCTGGGTTCAAGGGATTCTCCTGCCTCAGCCTCCTGAGTAGCTGGGACTACATGCTATCACACCTGGCTGATTTTTGCATTTTTGGTAGAGACAGGGTTTCACCATGTTAGCCAGGCTGGTCTCGAACTCCTGACTTCAAGTGACCCACCCACCTTGGCCTCCCAAAGTGTTGGGATGACAAGCATGAGTCACCGTGCCCAGCTTGCAATGATGCTTTTTTCTAGCTTGACCAAAATGTTGCCATGATAGATTCCCATAGAAGCACGAACCCTATTGTGAACTGCGCATGCGAGGGATCTGGGCTGCATGCTCCTTATGAGAATCTCACGTCTGATGATCTGTCACTGTCTCCCATTACCCCCAGTTGGGACCATCCAGTTGCAAGAAGACAATCTGAAATGATTATTTCATTACATATTACAGTGTAATAATAATAAATGTACAGTTAACGTAATGTGTTTGAATCAACCCAAATCCATGCACCCCACCCCGGGCCGTAGAAAAACTGTCTTCCAGAAAACGAGTCCCTAGTGTCAAAAAGCTTGCAGACCACTGTGTTACCATGTTCCCAACAGGACCTTTAGGTATTCAACAGCCATCAGCACCTCTAATCTTCACAGAGATGGGAGGGAGGCTGAAATTTCAAATCCCCTAATGGCAAGGTCGGTTTCTTTGGCAACCAGCCCCACTGAGGCTGTCCAGGGGCGCCCAGCCATCAGCCATCTCATTAGCACACAAAGACACATCACTTCATATACTCCAAAGGCGTAGCACTCTGCCTCAGAACACTGGGGCAGAGACCACACAGAAACTCTTTTTATATTCCAATAACCCACAGAATGGAAGAAAAAATCTGCACGGTAGACACTTCATAAGTGTCTGCAATCCAGAATATATAAATAACTTTTACAACTCAACAACAAAGACAATCCAATCTAAAAACTAACAAAGCTTTTTAATACACACTTCACCAGCAAGCACTTGAGAGATGCTTAACATCATGAGTCATAATTAAAACCATAAAGAGATACCCCTTAACTCACACCATGGAATACTATGCAGGCATCAAAAAGGATGAGTTCATGTCCTTTGCAGGGACATGGATGAACCTGGAAACCATCATTCTCAGCAAACTGACACAAGAACAGAAAATCAAATCCCGCATGTTCTCACTCATAGGCGGGTGTTGAACAATGAGAACACATGGATACAGGGAGGGGAGCGTCACACACTGGGGTCTGTTGCGGGGAAATAGGGGAGGGACAGTGGGGGGTGGGAGTTGGGGAGAGAGAGCATGGGGAGAAATGCCAGATATAGGTGACGGGGAGGAAGGCAGTAAATCACACTGCCACGTGTGTCCCTATGCAACAATCTTGCATGTTCTTCACGTGTACCCCAAAAGTTAAAATGCAGTTTTAAAAAAGTGGTATAAAGTTAGGGTGGCACAAAAAAGCAGCATTTGAAATTAAAGCCCTTTAACATTATCTTGAAATAAAGAAAACCAAAAACAAGTGTTGACAAAGATGTGCGGAAACTTGAACGATTAAACACTGCTGTGACAATATGAGATGGTGCAGTGTATGTGTCAAATAATTTGGAGTTTCTCCAAATGGTTCCAAGTAGATTTACCATATGACTCAGTGATTCCATTCCTAGCTATATACCCCAAAGATCTGAAAACAGGTGTTCAAACAAACACTTGTATGCTCTTTAAATCTGTCAAGATCATACATATGCAGGAAAGTCTTGGGAACAGTGTCGGGAAAACTGGATCAGAGTGAAAAAACACATCATACTCCAAGGCGGGGCAGGAGGTAAAAGCGAAATGAGTTTGGGAACTGAATTACCACGTAGGAACCATGCTGATTTCCTGATCTAGGGGTTCTGTGGCGGTAACGTAGGAGAGTGTCCGTGCTGTGGGTAAAATATACCGGAGTATTTTGCAGGACGCTGCAAATCTGGTACAGCAAAAACTGCTGGGGACTCTAAGAAAAGAAACAGGTTATATTTTGCACTGCTACTGGAAGTTTCCTAGAACTATGACATTATTAAACAGTAAATTACTGGCCGGGCGCGGTGGCTCAAGCCTGTCATCCCAGCACTTTGGGAGGCCGAGGAGGGTGGATCACGAGGTCGAGAGATCGAGACCATCCTGGTCATCATGGTGAAATCCCGTCTCTACTAAAAATACAAAACATTAGCTGGGCACGGTGGCGCGTGCCTGTAATCCCAGCTACTCAGGTGGCTGAGGCAGGAGAATTGCCTGAACCCAGGAGGCGGAGGTTGCGGTGAGCCGAGATCGCGCCATTGCACTCCAGCCTGGGTCACAAGAGCGAAATTCCGTCTCAAAAAAAAAAACAACAACAATAAAAAAGTAAATTAGTTTTTAAAACAACCATATCAATACTGTGCCAGAAAAGCAGAGACATCACCAAAATATAATATAGAGGCTACGCTTCATGCAAAGCTGTGAATGCTTATAAAAGCTTCAATGCCGGGGGCCGGGTGCGGTGGGCCAAGCCTGTCATCTGAGCACTTTGGGAGGCTTAGGCAGGCAGATCACAAGGTCAAGACATCGAGACCATCCTGGCCAACATGGTGAAACCCCATCTCTAATAAAAATAGAAAAATTAGCCGGGTGTTGTGGCACACACCTGTGGTCCGGGCTACTTGGGAGGCTGAGGCAGAAGAATTGCTTGAACCCGGGAGGCGGAGGTTGCAGTGAGCCGAGATCGCACCACTGCCCTCCAGCCTGGCGACAGAGCAAGACTCCATCTCCAGAGAAAAAAAAAAAAAAAAGCCTCAATGTCAACAGACTCCACTTAGTAGATATTATTATACTTATTAGTATTAGAGGCTGCTGTGTGGACACATTAGTTTTACTGCACAGTGTGGCTATTAGTGTTAGGGCATGATGTACATATTATATTGGTGTTGGAGAACAGTGCAGATATTACATTAACATCAGGGAACCATATGGATAGTATTACATTAGCATTAGAAGCAACAGTGTGGATATCAGATTAGCGTTAGAATATTATATTGGTGTGGATATTATGTTGGTGTTAGGGTACGGTATGGATATCATAGTAATGTTAGGGCACGGTGTGATTATTATATTAGAAGCCACTGTGAGAACACATCTTAGCAGCCACTGTGTCTGGATATTGACAATGATATCAGGATGTAGTCGTAATGATGGGATTTGGGGATTTCATTTTTCTAGACGAATTTCTTCCTTTGCTGAGTACTCTAAAGACTCTCTTCTCTGCACTCAGGGGTGTAGAAAGGAAGCTTTTTACTCACCAATGAACAAGACTTAGTTGACACCACCGTCGTGCTGCCCCGAGGAAGTCTTCGGGCACCTCAGAGGGAAGTTGGTCAGGGGTGGGTTCGTGTGCCCTCTGGTAGCACCAGAGCTCAGCACAGACACTCTTGCTCAGTTTCTCAGCAGATGTGCACCCCCACCTGGCTGTCCTGAAATACCTATAAAATTCAATATTGAGTTTATTCAATGTAATAATTTTAGAAATTCAAACCAAAATGAAGCCCACTGTTGCCATTCCTTCCCAAAGACGGTGATGGAAGACTTTGCAAGCCATGTAGAATCAAATGAATATATACACAAATTAAGAAAAACAAAAACCTACTCAAAATAGTCCAGAGACTGTAATTTTAAATGCAAAACTATAAAAAAATCTAAAAGAAAATCTATATGACGCTGAGTTTGGTGTTGACTTGTAACACAAAACATCAAATGCCAATTCATGAAAATATTGATAACGAACTTCATAAAACTAAGTATTCTACTGTGCAAAACTGTATGCAGAGAACAAAAAGAAAAGAGATGCGAGAAGATAATGACAAACACATACGTGATTTTAAAACTGGGTAAATATCTGAACAGATACCTAACCGAAGCAAATATACTGATAGTAGGCTGGACATGGTGGCTCATGCCTGTCATCCCACATCTTTTGAAGGCTTAGACGGGTAAATATTCTGACGTCAGAGTTCCAGACCAGCCTGGCCAACATGGCGAAACCCGTCTCTACTAAAAATACAAAAAAATTAGCCACGTGTGCTGGTGGGCACCTGTAATCCCAGCTGCTTGGGAGGCTGAAGCAGGAGAATCGCTTAAACATGGGAGGTGGAGGGTGCAATGAGCCAGTATCGTGCCATTGCACTCCAACCTGGGTTACAGAGCAAGAAAGACTCCATCTCAAAAAATATATATATATATTGTTAACAACATATCTCATACAGGTTGATATGTTTATTCGAGGGGAAACTAGTTCGGGTCTACACAGGAAATCTGCACTTTCCTCCCAATTTCGGTGTGATTCAAAAACTAATTTAAAATAAAACCCTTATTTAAAAATTGTAATTTTTAAAAATATCTCCTTACTTATTTGCACTAATAAGAAGCAGTAATTGACACTAACTACTCCTACCTTTCAAAACAAGGGCATCCATGATGCTGCAAAGTAATTTATGCAAACATATATAATTTCAATGAAATGCCTATTTTACAAGATTTATGTTAAAATAACACATCCATGTAAACATATTTATCATATATTTTTTCTTGTGGTGTGGTTCACTTTCTAGGAAATCTGGTCACCTTAGAACCAAGGAAAGACTTCAGATTTTGGACACTATTTCAATTTACAGCAGGACGTTTTCAAAAGTATAACTTAAAAAAAAAATTAAAATAGCAATTGATTGTGACTGAATCACTTATAATGAATGCCTGTCTTTGTTTTGTTTCCCAGCATTCCTTTTAGCTACAATAAAACAAAAGCAAATATTTGCCACTGGAAAAACATATTCAAAGAAAGACTGTAAAGGGAATTTGTGAGCACAATTATTCAATGTTTCATGACAATGCTTTCTAATACTGAAAAGTTTAAAGGGTTACTCAAAGTTATCCCCCCAAAGATGCTTTGAAGTAATCGATGAAACTAGAGAAACAAAAGTGGCAGGACAATCAATGCGACTTTAGATGTCACTTGTGTCTCATGAGAAAAAGTAATTTACCTTTAGAGGATTGCTAAGAATTACTGGAAACCCAGACTCTGGAATGCATCTAAATTTAGTTGTCAATATCACTAGCAATGAAGGTGATAAAAAGGGATCTGTGTTTTATATCTGTAATACAATACCAATGGAGTATTTAATGCTCCAAGGAAAATAAGTTATACCTGAAATACAGTTGACAATATCAGAATCAAAATAAGCTTCCTGACCAGGCACGGTGGCTCATGCCTATAAGCCCAACACTTTGAGGGGCCAAAGCAGGTGGATAATCTGAGGTCAGGAGCTCGAGACCCGCCTGACCAACACGGAGAAACCCCATCTCTACTAAAAATACAAAAATTACCCAGGCTTGGTGGTGCATGCCTGTAATCCCACCTACTGGGGAGGATGCGGCAAGACAATCGCTTAAACCAGGGAGGAGGTCGGTGTGCTGGGCCAACATCACACCATTCCTCTGCCCTAATGTATGTGTAAAAATGCAAATTCACTGAACCAGACTAAATTGTATTCACTGGAAGGCTGATCAAAAAATTCAAAAGAATGCAACTTTTGTTTTATCTACTTCTGACCTAGAACCACCCCCTACCCCGCCTTCTTACCTCCAGTTGTTCCACCTCACTGAACCGAATGACTTTACATCTTGCACATATTGATTGGTGTCTCATGTCTCTCTAAAATATATAAAAGCAAGCTCTACCCTGACCACCTTGGGCCCATGTTGTCAGGAGCTCCTGAGGCTGTGTCATGGGTATGTCCATAACCTTGGCGAAATAAGCTTTCTACTTGACTGAGACCTGACTCAGATATTTAGGGATCACAATCCACAATCACCATGGTGTGACATTTGACTACAGCATTCAGTACAGAGATGAGCTATACAGGTATGGTATGTAACCTGAAAGCAAGAAGCTATACCATATCACTTACACCATCCAGGTTTTACAAGGACACTTGATGGTGTGTGCACAAAGATGAAATCACTAAGGACACATTTCTTAGAAAGTATCCACATTGTTAGGAGACGCTGGAGTGTATTTTAAATGGTTAAAGCCTAGAAGGAAAAAAAAAAAAAAAGCAACTGAACTCCTGTTATGGTTTAATAACAAAGCTTAATAGAGTTAACGTATTTCATCTCATCTAAGATGCTAATAATTAACACACATTATTTTATGCAACATCACAAATAGGCTGCCAATTAAACCAACTTTCTGAATGACAACAAAAATGTAAACTTTCTTCTATTAATGCCAGGAAAGTAAAATGAATATGAATCATGGTTTTGACATGATAAAGCAAAAAAGGGGAAAGCTGTTAGCCTGAGGTCTTCCCTAAGCAAACGAAACCGAACTTCGAGGCATGCAAACTGACTTAAAAACATTAACCAACCAACCAGTCAATGACAAAATACCCAGCTGCCAGCTGGCTGTATGACTATTGACGCTGAGGGAACCATCCCCACAACCGGCGGTCGCCCAGCTGGAGCCAATGAGAAACCTCACTCAGCTGCCACCGCTGAGAGCTGGAAGACCCAAGCCCTATTTTTCACTCTGGTGCTTCAGGCACGATTCAAGCATCATTCCTTCCTTCAAATTTGCCTAAAATTCTTCTAACCCCTAAATTCTAACTTTTAACACTAACCCTTATCCCTAATCCTTGCCCTAAACCCTAACGATACGTTAGTTTCTACATTTGCACTGATTTGTCAGTGTTGATTATTAAAACTTGCACTGCAGCCACCTGGCCTTGGGCGGGGAGAACCTAGGTGTGAAAAATTCAGAGGAGCTTTCGGTGTCCAGTTTTCCATTCCGAGATCTTACCAGTCTCTGACCCTAAGCATTGAAGGGCTGCAAACAGGAAGGAATTTACTCACTGTAGACGTGGCCCAGAGTTGTAGCGAGGCCATGCCCGCTAGGCCTGTGCCATGGAGCATGCAGCTCCACACTCACGGTTCCCCACAGATGTATACTGAGAAGACTGCAACCCCGCAGACCAGCAGGACGCCGCGTGATGCATGCCAGGGCCTGGACCCCACACCACGCAAGCCGGCGCTGGGACGATGCACCACATGCCCCTAACCCCAACCCACCCCTAATCCCTAACCCCTAACCCTAACCCTGAGCCTAACCACGTTAAGTACAGGTTGCAATGAGCACAGATTGTGCTAATGCTCTCCACCTTTGGCAACAGAGCTACACTCTGTCTCAAAAAGGAAAAATACAAAAAATTAGCTAGGCATGGTAGTAGGAGACTAATCTCAACTACTTTAGGGGGCTGAGGCAGGGGACTTGTTTGAACCCAGGTAATGAAGGTTACAGTGAACTGAGATCGCCCCACTACACTCGAACCTGGACAACAGTGCAAGACTTCATCTGCAAAGGAAAATAGAGACACGGTTAAACACACACTGCACTAATAAGACATGCAAACAGACATCAGGCACACAACAAGATGATCAGTATCATTACCATTACGACCATCTACACTGAAACCACAATGGCATATACCTTTGACACACACTAGAAAGGCTATAATCTAAAGAAATGTAAAATAACAAGTGTTAGCAAGGTCTGAGAGAAATGACCATCCTTAAATACCGTATGGGGAATATAAAATAGTGCAGCCTTTTTTGTTTAAATATGTATGTTACTGCGATTTAGGTTTTGGGGTACATTTGAAGAATATTCAAGATTGTCGCATAGGTACATACTTGGCAATGTGGTTTGCTGCCTTTCTCCCTATCACCTATATCTGGCATTTGTCCCCATGATATCCCTCCCCAACTCCCACTACATGCCCTCCACAGACCCCAGTGTGTGATGCTCACCTCCCTTTGTCCATGTGTTCTCACTGTTTAACACCCGCCTATGAGTGAGAACATGCAGTGTTTGATTTTCTGTTCTTCTGTCAGTTTGCCGAGATTGATGCTTTCCAGGTTCATCCGTGTCCATACAAAGGACACGAACTCGTCGTTTTCTATGTATATGTGCCACATTTTCCCTGTCCAGTCTATCACTGTTGGGCATTTGGGTTGGTTCCAAGTCTTTGCTATTGTAAACCGTGCTGCAATGAACATTCGTGTGCACGTGTCCTTGTAATAGAACCATTTATAATCCTTTGGATATATACTCAGTAATGGGATTGCTAGGTCAAATGGAATTTCTATTTCTAGGTCCTTGAGGAATTGGCACACTGTCTTCCACAATGGTTGAACTAATTTGCACTCCAGACCGGGCGCGGTGGCACAAGCTTGTAATCCCAGCACTTTGGGAGGCCAAGGCGGGTGGATCACGAGGTCCAGAGATCGAGGCCATCCTGGTCAACATGGTGAAACCCCGTCTCTACTAAAAATACAAAAAATTAGCTGGGCATGGTGGCGCGTGCCTGTAATCCCAGCTACTCAGAAGGCTGAGGCAGGAGAATTGCCTGAACCCAGGAGGCGGAGGTTGCGGTGAGCCGAGATCGAGCCATTGCACTCCAGCCTGGGTAACAAGAGCGAAACACCATCTCAAAAAAAAAAAAAATTTGCACTCCCACCAACAGTGTAAAAGTGTTCCTATTTCTCCACATCCTCTCCAGCATCTGTCGTCTCTAGATTTTTTAACGATGGCCATTCTAACTGGCGTGAGATGGTATCTCAATGTAGTGTTGATTTGCATTTCTCTACTGCAGCCTATTTTTAACACAGTTTGCTGTTTCCTCAAAAAGTTAAAAATACGCCGGGCATGATAGCTAATGCCTATAATCACAGCACACTGGGAGACAGAGACAGGTGGATCACATTATTCCGGGAGTTAAAAGCTAGCCAGGATGACACAGCAAAACCCAACCTCTACTAGAAATACAAAAATTAGCCAGGCATGGTGGCACACACCTGTAGTCCCAGCTACATGGGAGGCTGAGACAGGAGGATTGCGTGAGCCCAGAATGTGGAGGCTGCAGTAAGCTGAGATTGCATCACTGCACTGCAGCCTAGGAGACAGCACAAGACCTCATCTCAAAATGGAAAGGCCAAACATGGTGACTCACACCTGTAATCCCAGCACTTTGAGGGGTGGAGGCAGAAGGATCTCTTGAAGTCAGCAGTTAAAAACCACCTTGGCCAGCGTGGCAAAACCCGGTCTCTACTAAAAATATGAAAATTATCTGGGTGTGGTGGTATGCACCTGTAATCCCAGCTACTTCGGAGGCTGAGGCAGGAGAATTGCTTGAACCCAAGAGACTGAGGTTCCAGTGAGCTGATATCAGGCCACTGCACTCCAGCCTGGCCAACAGAGGCAAGATCGCACCAAAAAAAAAAAAAAAAGAAAGAGAGAAAGAAAGGAAAGGAAAGGAAAGGAAAGGAAAGGAAAGGAAAGGAAAGGAAAGGAAAGGAAAGGAAAGGAAAGGAAAGGAAAGGAAAGGAAAGGAAAGGAAAGGAAAGGAAAGGAAAGGAAAGGAAAGGAAGGAAAGGAAAGGAAAGGAAAGGAAAGGAAAGGAAAGGAAAGGAAAGGAAAGGAAAGGGAAGGAAAGGAAAGGAAGGAAAGGAAAGAAAGGAAAGGAAAGGAAAGGAAAGGAAAGGAAAGGAAAGGAAAGGAAAGGAAAAGGAAAGGAAAGGAAAGGAAAAAAGGAAAGGAAAGGAAAGGAAAAGGAAAGGAAAGGAAAGAAAGGAAAGGAAAGGAAAGGAAAGAAAGGAAAGGAAAGGAAAGGAAAGGAAAGGAAAGGAAAGGAAAGGAAAGGAAAGGAAAGAAGGAAAGGAAAGGAAAGGAAAGGAAAAGGAAAGGAAGGAAAGGAAAGGAAGAAGGAAAGGAAAGGAAAGGAAAGAGAAAGGAGAAAGGAAAGGAAAGGAAAAAGGAAAGGAAAGGAAAGGAAAGGAAAGGAAAGGAAAGGAAAGAAAGGAAAGGAAAGGAAAGGAAAGGAAGGGAAGGGAAAGGAAAGGAAAGGAAAGGAAGAAAGGAAAGGAAAGAAAGGAAAGGAAAGGAAAGGAAAGGAAAGGAAAGGAAAGAAAGGAAAGAAAGGAAAGGAAAGGAAAGGAAAGGAAAGGAAGAAAAGAAAACCATAATGCCTGGGAATGGAGAGTGTAGTGGCTCATGCCTATAATCCCAGCACTTTGGCAGACTGAGATGAGCCACGTACCTCAGGTTGAGAGTTTGAGACCAGCCTTACCAACATAGAGAAACCTCGTCTCTACTGAAAATACAAAAAATTAACTGGGCACGGTGGTGCTCACCTGAGGAATCACTTGAACGTGGGAGGTGGAAGTTGCAGTAAGCCAATTGTGCTACTACACTCCAGGCCTGGGTGTCAGAGCAAGACTCTGTCTCCAAAAGAAAAAAAAAAAATACAAAAACTTAGCTGGGCATGTTAACAGGAGCCTGTAATCTCAGCTAGTCGAAAGGTGAGACACAAGAGTCATGTGAACCCAAGAGTGGGAGGTTGCAGTGAGCCGAGATCGCACCACTGCACTTTAGCCTGGGTAAAAGTGCAAGACTCCATCTCAAATTAAAAAAGAAAGTGAAAAGACAGCACACGGTGCATTATATATCTAACAACAGTCTGTTAACCACAGTGTGTAATTTGTCTGACTCAACAACAAAGCAACCAAATTACAAAATCTAAAAACAGCTGAACACACACTTCAACAATATGACATGCAAATGGAAAACAAGCACATAACAGGATGATCAATATAACTCTCATGATGGCAATCTACATGGAAACCACAATGATAAACTCCTTTAACACACACTCAAAAGGCTATAATCCAAATAAATAGAAAATAACAAGTGTTAGCAAGGTCAGAGAGAAATCACCATCCTTAAATACCATATGTGAATATAAAATGGTGCAGCCTATTTTTAACATAGTTTCGTATTTACTCACAAGTGAAAAATAGTCTGGGCACAATAGCTGATGTCTGCAACCACAGCACATTGGGAGGCCGAGACAGGTAAATCACGTTGAGTCCAGCAGTTCAAGGTCACCCAGGACGACTTAGCAAAACCCCGTCTCAAATAAAAATACAAAAATTAGCCAGGCATGGTGGCACACACCTGTAGTCACAGCTACTTGGGAGGCTGACACAGGAGGATTGCTTGAGCCCAGAATGTGGAGGTTGCAGCAAGCCGAGATCACACCACTGCACTCCAGCCTGCGAGACGGCACAAGACCCTCTCTCAAAAAAGAAAGGCCGGGCATGGCAGCTCATGCCTGTAATCCCAGCATTTTGGGAGGCTGAAGCAGAAAGATCGCTTGAGGTCAGGAGTTCAAGACCAGCTTGCCCAACATGGTGAAACCCCATCTCTGCTAAAAACATGAAAATTAGTCAGGCATGGCAACAGGTACCTGTAATCTCAGCTACTTGGGAGGCTGAGGCACAAGAATTGCTTGAACCCAGGAGGCAGAGGTTCCAGTGAGCAGTTGTCAGGCCACTGCACTCCAGCCCGGCCGACAGAGCAAGACCTATCTCAAAATAAAAAAGAAAGAAAACCAAAATACCTAGGAGTGGCAGGTGCAGTGGCTCACGCCTGTAATCCCAGCACTATGGGGAGTTGAGGCAAGCAAATCAACTGAGGTTGAGAGTTTGAGACCAGCCTGACCATTGTGGAGAAACACCATCTCTATAAAAAATACAAAAATTTGCCGGGCGTGGTGGCACAGGCCTGTAATCCCAGCTAGTCAGAAGGCTCAGGGAGAAGAATCGCATGAACCCGGGAGGTAGAAGTTGCAGTGAGCCGATATTGCACTAATGCACTCCTGCCTGGGTGACACAGCAACAGCAATACAGCATCTCAAAAATCAATAAATAAATACAGAAAATTGGCTGGGCATGGAACTGGGAGTATGTGATGTCAGCTACTTGGCAGGCTGAGGCAGGAGAATCATCTGAAACCAGGAGGTAGAGGTTGCCGTGAGCCGAGATCACACTACTGCACTCCAGCCAGGGAAACAGAGCTAGAGTCTGTCCATCTCATGAAAAAAAAAAAAAAAAAAAAAAAAGATAGGGGGAACACAACCCACAGAAAGGAAGAAAATATTTGTGCATTACATGTCTAACAGTCTGTTAGCCACGATGTGTAATTTGTATAAATCAACAACAAAAACAACCAAATTACTAAATGGAGAAACAGCTGAACCCACACTCTGCCAATAAAACACTGAAATGTAAAACAGGCACATAAGAGATGGATAATATCATTATCATTACGGCCATCTTAACTGTATGACATACTGAATGTCATACACAATGACATACACACGCTTTGCCAAAAATACATGTAAATGGAAAACAAGCACATAAAAAGATGATCACTATCATGATTATGGCGATCTAAACTGAAACTATGACATACTCCCTCACACACACTAGAAAGGATATAATCCAACAAATGTTAATTAACAAGTGTTGGCAAGGTGAGAGAGAAACCACAATCTTTAAATACTGTACAGGGAACAAAAATGGTGCATCCTGTGTTTAATATAGTTTGGTAATTCCTGAAAAAGAAAAAAAAACTAGCTGGGCACATCAGTTGATGCCTGTAATCCCAGCACAAGGGGAAGCTGAGGCAGGTGCATCGCGTGACTCCAGGAGTTCAAGACCAGCAAGGATGACAAAGCAAAACCACCTCTCTACTGGAAATACAAAAATTAGCCAGTTTGGCCGGACGCGGTGGCTCAAGCCTGTAATCCCAGCACTTTGGGAGGCCGAGGCGGGTGGATCACGACGTTGAAAGATCGAGACCATCCTGGTCAACATGGTGAAACCCCATCTCTACTAAAAATACAAAAAAACTAGCTGGGCATGGTGGTGCATGCCTGTAATCCCAGCTACTCAGGAGGCTGAGGCAGGAGAATTGCCTGAGCCCAGGAGGCGGAGGTTGCGGTGAGCCGAGATCGTGCCATTGCACTCCAGCCTGGGTAACAAGAGTGAAACTCCGTCTCAAAAAAAAAAAATAAAAAAAAAAATTAAAAAAAAAAATTAGCCAGTTTATGGTGGCACACACCTTCAGTCCCAGCTATTTGGGAGGCCAAAACGAGAGGACTGCTTGAGCACACAATGTGGAGGTCACAGTAAGCCAGGATCACAGCCCTGCACTCCAGCTTGGGTGCCAGCATAAGATCCTGTCTCAAAAAAGAAAACATGGCCATGGTGGTTCATACCTGTAATCCCAGCACAAGGGGAAGCTGATGCAGGTGCATCATGTGAGTCCAGGAGTTCAAGACCAGCAAGGACGACATAGCAAAACCACCTCTCTACTGAAACTACCAAAATTAGCCAGTTCATGGTGACACACACCTGTAATCCCAGCACTTTGGTAGGCTGAGACGGACAAATCATTTAACATTCGGAGTTCAAGACCAGCTTGGCCAATACAGCAAAACCCCGTCTCTACTAAAAATATGAAAATTACCAGGGCTTGCTAGCATGCACTTAAAATCCCAGCTACTTGGGAGGCTGAGGCAGGAGAACTGCTTGAACCCAGGAGGTGGAGGCTGCAGTAAGCCGTTATCGAGCCACTGCACTCTAGCCTGGCTGACACAGCAAGAGCCCATCTGAAAAAGGAAAAAGGAAAGAAAACCAAAATGCCTGAGAGTGGCAGGGTGCAGTGGCTCCCGCCTGTTATCCCAGCAATCTGGGAGGATGAGGCGAGCAGAGCACGTCAGCAGTTCGAGACCAACCTGACCAACATGAAGAACACCTGTCTCTACGGAAAATAAAAAATTAGCCGGGCATAGTGGCATGTGCCTGTAATCCCAGCTCCTCAGCTGGCTGAAGTAGGATGATCACTTTAACCCGAGAGGTGAAGTTTGCACTGAGCCATGGTCGTGCTACTGTACTCCAGCCTGGGCGATAGAGAAAGACTCTGTCTCAAAAACATTCAAATAATTTCACACTAGAATAGTTATACTAAAAAAAAAAAAAAAAAAAAGAGTTGACAAAGATGTGAAGAAACTTGAACCCTTAAATACTGCTTCTGACAGTATTAAACGGTCCAGCCTATGTGTAAAATCATTTGGTGTTTCTTCAAACACTTACAAATAGATTTGCCATCTGACTCAATGATTCTGTTCCACGGCATATACCGCAAAGAACTGAAGACAGGTGTTCAGACAAAAACCTGTATGCTCTTTAAATGTGTCAAGGTGACAAATATGCAGGAAAGTCTGGGGAACAGTGCCAGGAAAAGAAAACTGGATCAGAACAATGAAAAAATACATCATACTCCCAGCTGGTGCAGAAGGTAAAAGTGAAATGAGTTTGTAGACTGAATTATCATGTAGGAACCATGAGGATTTCCTGATCTAGGGGTTACGTGGTGGTTACCTGGGAGAGTGTACTTTGGGTAAAATATACTGAAGTATTTTCTCGGACATTGTAAATCTGGTACAGCAACAACTGCTGCAAAATCTAAGAGAAGAAACAGGTTATACTTTGTACTGCTATTGGAAGATTCTTAGAAGTGTGACATTACTGGAAAGTAAACTACTTTTTAGAACAACCATATCAACACCATGCCAGGAAAGCAAAGACCTCATCAAAATCCATTATAGAGGCTATAGTTCAACCAAAGCTGTGAAATCCTTATAAAAATCTCCATGTCAACAGAGTCCACTTAGTAGACACTATTGTATTTACTAGTATTAGCTACTGTGTGGATATATTAGTGTTATGGCATGATGTGGATTTTAGTGTGAGGACATGGTGTGAATATTATATTGGTGTTAGGGCATGGTGTGATGACTGTATTACAGACCACTATGAGAATACTTATTAGCAGCCGCTGTGTCTTGGACACTGGAAAGATCAGAATGTAGTCAAAACAGTGGATGTGAGGGTTTCCTTTTTCTAACTGAAATCCTTCCTCTGCTGAGTACTCTCTATAGTACTCTCTCTCCTCTGCACTCAGGGCTTTGGACGGGAAGTTTGTTACTCACCAATGAACAACACCAAGTTGACACGACCTTCATGCTGCCCTGAGGAAGATAAAGCTCCTTGCGGCTTCTGGCATCTCAGACAGAAGTTGGTCAGGGGTGGGTTCGTGCACCCTCTGGTGATGCCAGAGCTCAGCACAGACACTCTTGCTCAGTTCCTAGGTGGACGTGCAACCCCGCCTGGCTGTCCTAAAATACCTATAAAATTCAATATTGACTTTACTCAATGTAGTAATTGTAGAAATTCAAACCAAAATGAAGCCCACTGTAATCATTTCTTCCCAAAGACGGCGATGGAAGACTTTGGAAGCCATGTAGAATCAAATGAATATATACACAAATTAAGAAAAACAAAAACCTACTCGAAATAGTCCAGAGACTCTAATTTTAAATGCAAAACTATAAAAAATCTAAAAGAAAATCTATATGACGTTGAGTTTGGTATTGACTTGTACCACAAAACATTAAATGCCAATTCATGAAAATATTGATAACACAGACTTTATACAACTAAGTATCTACTGTGCAAAACTGTATTCAGAGAACAAAAAGACAAGAGAGATGTGAGCAGATATTTACAAAACACATACGTGATTTTAAAACTGGGTAAATACCTGAACAGATACCTAACCGAAGCAAATATATGGATAGTAGGCTGGACATGGTGGCTCATGCCTGTCATCTCACAACTTTCGAAGGTTTAGACGGGTAAATAATCTGAGATCAGGAGTTCCAGATCAGCCTGGCCAACATGGCGAAAACCCATCTCTACTAAAAATACAAAAATTTAGCCACACATGCTGGTGGGCACCTGTAATCCCAGCTGCTTGGGAGGCTGAAGCAGGAGAATCACTTAAACATGGGAGGTAGACGGTGCAATGAGCCAGTATCGTGCCATTGCACTCCAACCTGGGTTACAGAGCTAGAAAGACTCCATCTCAAAAAATAATAATAATAATTTATAACATATCTGATATGTGTTGATATGTTAATACGAGGGAAAACTAGTTCGGGTCTACACAGGAAATCTGCATTTTCCTCCCAATTTCAGTGTGATTCTAAAACTAATTTAAAATAAAACCTTTATTTAAAAATTGTAATTTTTAAAAATATCTCCTTATTTGTACTAATAATAAGTAGTAATTGACACTAACTACTCCTACTTTTCGAAACAAGGGCATTCATGATGCTGCAAAGTAATTTATGCAAACATATATAATTTCAATGAAATGCCTATTTTACAAGATTTACGTTAAAATAACACATCCATGTAAACATATTTATCATATCTTTTCTCTTGTGGTGTGGTTCACTCTCTAGGAAATCTGGTCACCTTAGAACCAAGGAAAGAATTCAGATTTTGGAGACGATTTCAATTTACAGCGGGACATTTTCAAAGGTATAACTTTTTTTAAAAAAATTAAAATAGCCGGGCGCGGTGGCTCAAGCCTGTAATCCCAGCACTTTGGGAGGCCGAGGCGGGTGGATCACGAGGTCGAGAGATCGAGACCATCCTGTCAACATGGTGAAACCCCGTCTCTACTAAAAATACAAAAAATTAGCTGGGCATGGTGGCACGTGCCTGTAATCCCAGCTACTCAGGAGGCTGAGGCAGGAGAATTGCCTGAACCCAGGAAGCGGAGGTTGCAGTGAGCCGAGACCGCGCCATTGCACTCCAGCCTAGGTAACAAGAGTGAAACTCCGTCTCAAAAAAAAAAAAAAAAATTAAAATAGCAATTGATTGTGACTGAATCACTTATTATAATGAATGCTTGTCTTTGTTTTGTTTCCCAGCATTCCTTTTAGCTATAATACAACAAAAGCAAATATTTGCCACTGGAAAAAAATATTCAAAGAAAGACTGTAAAGGGAATCTGTGACCACAATTATTCAATGTTTCATGACGATGCTTTCTAACACTGAAAAGTTTAAAGGGATAGTCAAAGTTATTCCCCCAAAGATGCTTTGAAGAAATTGATGAAACTAGAGAAACAAAAGTGGCAGGACAATCAATGTGACATTAGATGTCACTGTGTCTCGTGAGAAAAAGTAATTTACCTTTAGAGGATCGCTAAGAATTACTGGAAGCCCAGACTCTGGAATGCATCTAAATTTAGTTGTCAATATCACTAGCAATGAAGGTGATAAAAAGGGATCCGTGTTTTATGTCTGTAATACAATACCAACGCAGTATTTAACGCTCCAAGGAAAATAAGTTATACCTGAAATACAGTTGACAATATCAGAATCAAAATAAGCTTATTGACCAGGCACGGTGGCTCATGCCTATAATCCCAACACTTTGAGGGGCCAAAGCAGGTGGATGACCTGAGGTCGGGAGCTCGAGACCCGCCTGGCAAACACGGAGAAACCCCATCTCTACTAAAAATGCAAAAATTACCCAGGCGTGGTGGTGCATGCCTGTTATCCCAGCTACTGGGGAGGATGCGGCAAGACAATCGCTTAAACCAGGGTGGAGGTGGGTGTGCTGCGCCAAGATCACACCATTCCTCTGCCCTACTGTATGTGTAAAAATGCAAATTCACTGAACCAGACTAAATTGTATTCAGTGGAAGGCTGATCAAAAAATTCAAAAGAATGCAACTTTTGTTTTATCTACTTCTGACCTAGAACCACCCCCCACCCCGCCTTCCTACCTCCAGTTGTTCCACCTCACTGAACCGAATGACTTTACATCTTGCACATATTGATTGGTGTCTCATGTCTCTCTAAAATATATAAAAGCAAGCTCTACCCTGACCACCTTGGGCCCATGTTGTCAGGAGCTCCTGAGGCTGTGTCATGGGTATGTCCATAACCTTGGCGAAATAAGCTTTCTACTTGACTGAGACCTGACTCAGATATTTAGGGATCACAATCCACAATCACCATGGTGTGACATTTGACTACAGCACTGAAGTACAGAGATGAGCTGTACAGGTATGGTATGTAGCCTGAAAGCAAGAAGCTATACTATATCACTTACACCATCCAGGTTTTATAAGGACACTCGATGGTGTGTGCACAAAGATGAAATCACTAAGGACACATTTCTCAGAAAGTATCCACATCGTTAGGAGATGCATCACTGTGTTTTAAATGGTTACAGCCTAGGAGGAAAAAAAAAAAGCAACTGAACTCCTATTATGGTTTAATAACAAAGCTTAATAGAGTTAACACATTTCATCTAATCTAAGATGCTAATGATTAACAAACATTATTTTATGCACCATCAGAAGTAGGTTGCCAAGAAAACCGACTTTCTCAATAACAACAACAACAACAACAAACTTACTTTTGTTAATGTCAGTAAAGTAAAATGAAAATGAATTATGGTTCTGATACATTAAAGCATAGAAGGAAGAAGCTGTTAGCCTGACGTCTTGCCTAAGCAAATGGAAACCAAACTTGGAGTCATTTAAACTGACTTAAAAACATTAACCAACCAACCAGTCAATAACAAAAAGCCCAGCTGCCAGCTAGCTGTATGATTAGGGACGCTGAGGGAACCATCCCCACAACCGGCAGTCGCCCAGCTGGAGCCAACGAGAAACCTCACTCAGCTGCCTCCACTAAAAGCTCGAAGCCCCAAGCCCTTTTTTCCATTCTCCTGCTTCAGGCATGATTCGTGAATCATTCCTGTGCTCAAACTGTTTAAATTTATTTGGCCTAAAATTTTTCTAACCCCTGTATCCTAACCCCTAACTGGTAACCCCGAACTCTAACCCTATCCGCTAGCCCTAATCCTCACCCTAAACCCTAACCATACGTTAGTTTCTACGTTTGCACTGATATGTCCGTGTTGAGCATTGAAACTGCGGTACTGGCAGGGCCGCATGACTAGTGCGGATTTTATAGTCACATGTTTGGACTGAGGCCTTGCATCAGCGTTAGGTGTTTCCTACCTGAGCACTGCGCTTATTGTATCCGTATTTCAGAGGCCATCTCTGCCTCAGGAACGCTCCATTTGTCTTCTGAGGCTGCTGGGTGCACCTCACACCGCAGCCGCCTGGCCTTGGGCGGGAGAACCCAGGTGCGCAGGGTTCAGAGGGGCTTTTCATGTCCAGTTTCCCACACAGAGCTCTTTGTACTAGTCTCTGACCCTCAGCAGTCAGGAAAGCAAACAGGAAGGATTTTACTCACCGTGGACACGGCCCAGAGTTGTCCCACACCGAGGGTGTGTCCCCTACGTCTGTGCCGTGGAGAACGCAGCTCCGCAGATTGCCCTGACGCGATGCACGCCGGCGCCCTGACGCCCACTGAAAAGGCACGCTCGGGCGCCCCCTGCTGGTGGCCAGGCGGTGGGGGCCCTCTTGCTCATGGTCCTGTGTCTGCACCCCCCTGATGGCAGCTGGGGCCACCGAAAGCCCCTCTTGCAGTAAGAACCCCGCCCCAAGGTGTGTGCTGAGGAGGCCGCAGTTCCACCCTCACAATGCCCCCCAGTTCTGTAAGGAGGAGAATGCAACTCTGCAGACCGCTGTGACTCAATGCACGCTGGTGGTGTGACAGGATGCACGCTGGTGGAGGAGCCTCAAGAATCTAAAAGGTGGGTGTGGGGGCCCCTACTGGGGGCCTGCACTGCAGGGCCCTCTTGCTCACGATGCTGTGCCCACGCCCCCTTCTGGCTAGGTCCACTGCAGGGCCCTCTGACAGTGTGGTGACCGGCATCACCTGCTGGCAGCTGGAGCACTGCAGGGCCCTCTTGCTCAGTGTAGTGGCAATATGCCCGCTGCTGGCAAACAGGGCAGTGCTACCTCCTCTTGCTCACAGTGTGGTGCCTGTGCTGCTGGGCACTCTTACTCTCGGTGTAGTGGGGTCATGCCCCCTGCTGGCCTCTGGGGCACTGCAAGACCCTCTTGCCCATAGCGTCCTGGCAACACTCCCCTGATGGCAACTAGAGCACTGCAGGGTTCTCTTGCTCATGGTGTGGTATTCGCTGGGATTACAAGCGTGTGCCACCATGCCTGCCTAATTTTGTATTTTTAGTAGAGACAAGATTTCTCCATGTTCGCCAGGCTGGTCTCGAACTCCCAACCTCAGGTAATCTGCCCACCTCAGCCTCCCAAAGTGCGGGCATTATAGGCATGAGCCACTTAGCTCGGCCTAATTTTTTGATTTGTCATAGAGACGGGGTTTTGCCATGTTACCTATGTTGCGGGGTTTCCTTCTGATGAGATGAAAAGATTCTGGAATTAGGTAGAGGAGATGGCTGTACAGCATTGTGAATGTACTAAAAATGAACTGTACACATTAAAATGGAAGAAATGGTGACTTATCTTATACAAATTTTATTTCGATTTATTTAATTAATTAATTAATTAATTTTGGTCTGACATTACCCTAGGCTTGTCAGTCAATATTTTGTTTTTTTTTTAAAAAGGACAGCGATGAGTTAAAACGTTTAAGGACCTATCAGTAGAAATGGTAAGAAGACAGCGCATGGCTGGGCGCGGTGGCCTACGCCTGTAATCCTAGCACTTTGGGAGGCCAAGGTGGGTGGATCACCTGCAGTCAGGAATTCAAGACCAGCCTGGCCACCATGGTGAAACCCCATCTTTAAAAAAAAAAGAAGAAGACAGCGCAGAAGAGGGCAGGGCTGAGACTCAAGGGAGACAGCATGCTCCCCGCGGCCTCCTGCTGTCTGCGGGGCACCTGGAGCCCTGAGGCCCCACTCCTGCCTGACCCCCTGCCTGCTGGCTCCTAATCATCTGGCTTCTGCGGCTTCTTCAGCTCCCACTGCCCCCAAAGTGAAGGCTGCTCGTCCAAACTCACCTGGCCTCGGTGACGCCAGCAGCGTTTCCCTTGCACACGCTCTCCAGCTGCTCGTAGACCGAGCAGTTGCCCAGCTCCACTCGGGGTCACAGATGGCCAGGAAGTTAGGGTGCAGGTGGCCGATCATGTACTTGGCCAGGTACGTCAGAGACTGGCTCACAGCCGCCCCGAAGAGGAAGGCCCCCAGCACCTTGTACACGGCAGCCATGTAATTATTGAAGTCAGAGCAGGAATAGAGCCGGTCTGTGGGCACCAGGTAGGCTTCTCCCGCCGAGACCTGCGTGTGGGGCAGCTGCGGTGACGAGAGGGGGTCCTGGTCATCCCATGGGCCCTTAGTGTGCCTCAGTCCTCCCCACGGGCCGCCCCAAGGCTGCTGCAGAGCTGGGGACTCTAAAGGTGTCCTAGCTGGGCTCGGTGGCTCACACCTGCCAGCCCAGCACTGTGGGAGGCTGAGGCGGGAGTATCACCTGAGGTCGGGCATTCAAGACCAGCCTGACCAACATGGAGAAACCTGTCTCTACTAAAAATACAAAAATTAGCATGCCTGTAGTCCCAGCTACTGGGGAGAATGAGGCAAGGGAATCACTTGAACCCAGGAGGCGGAGGTTACAGTGAGCGGAGATCCTGCCATTGCACTCCAAACTGGGCAACAAGAGCAAAACTCCATCTCAAAACACAAAACGGGGTTCCTATTACCCACAAGTACCACTCGGGGCAAGGCTGTGTCCCCCAGCTCCCCACAGACCTCCAGGCCACCCCCATCAGGAACCAGGGTTAGGCTGTGCCCCATCCTGCCCACTACCTGTCCCTCTGAACCCCTCCTGCCTTACAAGGATGACGGTGGCCGTGGTGGTGACCCCAGCCAGAGCCCAAGGGTGATGGTGTCTGGACGATAGGGGTACCGGATGGAGTCATCCCCACAGTCAAATCCTCGGTTATACAGGGTGTTCACCAGCGACAGGACAGCAAAGGACAGGGAGGCTGGAGGGGGAGAAGGGCCTGAGAGCTGTGAGGCTCTCAAACCAGCTGGGCCATGGGGCCCCCACACCCGCCTTGGCCTCGAGGCCTCCCACCAACAAAAATGAGCTTTTCTCACAGCCCGTGGGAGGCCCAAGTGACACTCCTTTCCCATCACCCTCAGATGAGCGGGAACTCTCCAGGCCCTCTCCCCCTCACACCCTCCCTCTGCTCCTTGAAAAACCGGGCAAGACCGGGCGCGGTGGCTCAAGCCTGTAATCCCAGTACTTTGGGAGGCCGAGGCGGGTGGATCACGAGGTCAAGAGATCGAGACCATCCTGGTCAACATGGTGAAACCCCGTCTCTACTAAAAATACAAAAAAATCAGCTGGGCATAGTGGTGCGTGCCTGTAATCCCAGCTACTCAGCAGGCTGAGGCAGGAGAATTGCCTGAACCCAGGAGGCGGAGGTTACAGTGAGCGGAGACCCTGCCATTGCACTCCAGCCTGGGTAACACGAGCAAAACTCCGTCTCAAAAAAAAAAAAAAAGAAAAAGAAAAAGAAAAAACCGGGCAAACACTCACCTCTGGGCCTCTGCACAGGTATTCTCTTTGCCCAAAATATCTTATTTTTATTTTTAAAAGTAGAGACAGGGGTCTGATGCTGACCAGGCCAGTCACAAACTCCCAGGCTAGAGTGACCCCCCCAGCCTCAGCCTCCCAAAGTGCCGAGATTACAGGTGTGAGACAACGTGCCGGGCACCAAAGTGACTCTCACTTCTGCTCAGTTTCATCTCTCCTTCGGCTGACCCCACCGGCGTCCCTCTCACAAAAGGAAAGGTCTGTTTAGCCGTGCGTGGTGGCGTGTGCCTGTAATCCAGCTACTTGGGAGGCTGAGGCAGAAAAATTGCTTGAAACCGGAAAATGGAAGTTGAAGTGAGCCGGGATCGTGCCACTATACTCCAGCCTGGCAACAGGGCGAGACTCTGTCTCAATTTATTAAAAGAAAATAAATAAATAAATAAATAAATAAATAAAAATAAAAGGGAAGGTCTGCTCTTTCTCCCTATTGCCCCATGTGGAATTATGCAGTCACCTGTGGGACACTGGACTTAATCTCCCCGCCTCCACCCGCCAGCACCAGCAGTCTATAGTGTTCAGGACAGAGACCCTGGAGGCTGCTCAGAGCCTGGCCAGCGCAGATGTTTAATAAACATCTGTTAAAACAGGCAGGACTTATTTCAACCTAAGAGCTGGCCGGAGAAGTCAGGAAAAAGCAAAAGCAGGGGCACAGCGGAGGTGCCTTCCTGCTCGCCCCTGCCCGCCACTGAGCCTCGTGCCAGGGCACATGCCAGCCACACGGTGACTCAGGGACGAAAAGCTCATTCTTGTCAATTCCACACTTGCGGACGGTGTCACACAGCACTGGGGCTCCCGGGGCCCTGCTGAGCTGAGGGTGGCCAGGGAAGCCGGAGTCAGCTACAGAGGGCAGGGCCCGGGGCAGCTCCCTGTTCCACATGGCAGGTGCACAACAAAAGTGCAGGGTGTCTACCCCAGAGAATAACGAAGGCAGGGCGTCTTTGGCCCAGCAGGGCAAGGACAAAAAAGCGTGGCTTTTCTGAATTCTGAGAGCCTGAGGAGGGACAGGGAGCCTCACACTCCTCCCTGCATGCCAGCTGCAAGGGTCCTAGGACACGGCACGCCTTCGATGCTGGCTGAGTCTGGGGAAATAAAGCAGTGAAGACAGCAGAGGTCTGCCTCACAGGGCAGAAAAGGTGGAGGGAATGCAGAACAGAACCGGCAGTGCAGGGGCCCAGAGCCTAGACGGTGCCTGGAAAGGCGAGCGCTGGGGCAGAGCGGGATGCGCTGTAAGAGCCCGGCTTCTGCTGGGGCGCAGGGGCGGCTGGCGCAGCTGTGAGTGACGGCAGAGACCAGGGAGGAGGCTCCTGCAATTGCCCCGCAGTGGAAGGTCAGGGTCACAGGACTGCAGCCTCTCCCCGTGGTTCTCAGCAGGCGGAGGCTCACACCGGTTGGCCTCCGTTTCCGACCTCCCTGCCCCAGTAACCCCAGCTAGAGACTCAGACATCCCCATGACAACCGGCCCCAGGCTTCCCTCTGCCTGGAAAGCTCACCCTGGGGTCCCCGGAACAGGCACCTTCCCTTCCTTTGACCCCCGGGAGCCTTCCCGCCCTCACGCTGCCCCCACAGCCCCGTCTGGAACCTGTGGACTGCACTGTGATGGGCCGCAGCTTCCAGAATGGAGGTACCCTCGGCCTGGCCGCCACCCCTGGCACGCAGCAGCCACACCCAACTCCACCCCGGCGGCACCTCCCGGCTGTGCGGCCTCCAGCAGGCGACTCCACGCGGCTGCCCCTCCCTCACAGGCCATTTAGGGAACCGGTTCCATTATCTGCATCCTGCTGAGGGCCTGGCTGCCAGAAAGTGCACACACACATGTTTAAGTAACTGACAGTACAGCTGCTCAGGACATGGCACCCAGGGCTGGCAGACACCCCACGGGACATGGCACCCAGGGCTGGCAGACACCCCACGGGGACCTCGTGCTGTCCCCTTGCTCCCCCTAACGAGGGTCTACTTCGGAGTTCAGAGGGCTTGGCCAGAGAACCAGGAAACGCACTGAGGAGGAGCGCCCCCCGCCCCTCCCCCTGAGGTGACAGATCCTCGGGGCCATTGTCCCTTCAGCCACAGAGCAAACACTTGGCCTTTGTTTCCAGGACCCTGGCTGGAGGCCTCGGAGGCACGCTGCTTCCCCGACCTGACCCAATAACCCGCGGGACAGGTTTCGGTCTCCCGAGGTCCCAAAGCCTGGGACTCAGCTTTTCTCTCCAAGTGTCTCCCCCGCCCAAGGCACAGGGGTTCAAATCCCACCGACACACAGAGCCTATGCCTATCTGATTATTATTATTTTTTTTGAGACAGAGTTTACTTCTCGTTGTCCATGCTGGAGTGCAATCTCAGCTCACTGCAACCTCTGCTTCCCAGGTTGAAGCAATTCTTCTGCCTCAGCCTCCCAAGTAGCTGCGATTACAGGCACATGCCACCATGCTTCCCTAATTTTGTCTTTTTAGTAGAGGTGGGGTTTCTGCATGTTGGTCAGGCTGGTCTTGAAGTCCTGACCTCAGGTGATCCATTCAACTCGGCCTCCCAAAGTGCTGAGATTACAGGGATGAGCCGCCACACCGGGTTTTGGTTTTTGTTTGTTTTTTCAGATGGAGTCTTGCTCTGTCTCCCAGGCTGGAGTGCAGTGGGATGATCTCGGCTCACTACAACCTCCACCTCCCGGGTTCAAGCAATTCTCCTGCCTCAGCTTCCCGAGTAGCTGAGATTGTAGGCACATGCCACCACGCTGGGCTAATTTTTGTAGTTTTAGTGGAGTCAAGGTTTCACTATGTTGGCCAGGCTGGTCTTGAACTCCTGACCTCAGGCGATCCATCCGCCTCAGCCTCCCAAAGTGCTGGCATTACAGGCATGAGCCACTTCACCTGTCCACTATGCCTATCTCATTGTATTTCTAAAAGGGGAGGGAAAAGAAATAATTGCATTTCCATCCTCACAGTAACTCCGTAAAGGAGATAATGTCATTTACCTTTTACAAATGCGAAACAAAAGCTCCAGCTTTTTTTTTCTGAGACAGTGTCTCACTTTGAAGCCCAAGCTTGAGTGCAGTGGCATGACCTTGGCTCACTGCAGTCTTGACCTCCCAGACTCAAGTGATCCTCCCACTTTAGCGTCCCGAGTAGCTGGGACTACAGGGGCACACTGCCATACCTGGAAAATTTGTTGAAATTTCTTGTAGAAATGGGGTCTTGCTATGTTGTCCAGGCTGCTCTCAAACTCCTGGGCTCAAGCAATCCTCCCACATCGACCTCCCAAGGTGCTGGGATTACAGGCATGGTTGTTCCAGCTTTTTTTCCCCCAAGGCCACATTAAGTTGTTAGTGGCTGAGTCAAGAGAGTCCCGGGGTCTGCTGACTGCTACTTCAGTGTTTTTCCAGCTAGACTACAGCCACTGTCATTCCTGGAAGTTGTCTGACAGTGGACTGAGATGGATTATTTGGGTGTGTAGCACAGAGGAACATCTATTAGGAGACTGAATCCTGAAGTTCTGATGGGGTCAGCATGTATTCTGGGGAAAGCTTCCATAGCTCCCATCCATGACCAGTGAATAGGAATTAGGTACCAGGCGTGGTGGCTCAAGCCTGGAATCCCAGCAATTTGGGAGGCTGAGGTGGGTGGATCACTAGATCAGTTCAAGACCAGCCTGGCCAACATGGCAAAACCCCGTCTGTACTAAAAATACAAAAATTAGATGGGCGTGGTGGCGGGTGCCTGTAATTCCAGCTACTCAGGAGGCAGAGGCAACAGAATCGCTAGAACCCAGGAGGCGGAGATTGCACCGAGCCGAGATTGCACCACTGCACTCCAGCCTGGGTGACAAAAAAACACTCATTCTATAAAAAGAAAATGCTGGACATTGGCCAGGTGCGGTGCAATGGCACATCTGTAATCTCAGCACTTGGGGAGGCTGTGGCAGGCAGATCACTTGAGTTTAGGAGTTCCTGACCAGCCTGACCTACATGGTGAAAGCCCATCTCTACTAAAAATATGAATATTAGCTGGGCGTGGTGGCGGGTGCCTATAATTCCACCTACTCAGTGTGCTGAGGCAGGAGAATTGTATTAACTTGGGAAGCAGAGTTTGCAATGAGCTGAGATCACGCCACTGTACTCCAGCCTGGGCAACAGAGACAGACTTCATCTCAAAAAAGAAAAAAAGTTGAGTGTGGTGTGTGTAGTCTCAGCTACTCAGGAGGCTGAGGTGTGCGGATCACTTGAGCCCAGGAGTTTGAGGCTTTAGGGAGCTATGGTGGAGTCACTGCACTCCAGCCTGGGTAACCAAATGAGACCCCTATTTCTAAAAAACTAATTTAAAAAGTTAACAAAATAAGAGAGACAATATGATAGTATTCATCACCAATAAGAAATCAATCACATCACCCACTGAATCTTGCCAACATCATCAAACTCTAATGGGGTGAGCATAAATCCAGCTGCAAATATGCCACAAATACAAAAGACAGAGAATGGGTTCACCTGCACCAGGGAAATCCAGACTTTGAGAAATGCTACAGGCCCAACAGTGTGGAGCCTTCCAAAATCCATCGAAAGGAAAAGGGAGAGGCCAGGCAAGGTGGCTCAGACCTGTAATCCCAGCACATTGGGAGGCCAAGGTGGGCAGATCACAAGGTCAGGAGTTTGAGACCAGCCTGAGCAACATGGAGAAACCCCATCTCTACCAAAAATACCAAAATTAGCCAGGTGTTGTAGCACATGCCTGTAATTCAAGCTATTCAGGAGGCTGAAGCAAGAGAATCGCTTGAACCTGGGAGTCCGAGGTTGCAGTGGACTGAGATTGTGCCATTGTACTCTGGCCTGGGTGACAGAGCAAGACTCTTGTCTCAACAACAACAACAAAAAAAATAGGAAAAGGGTCGGGCGCGGTGGCTGAAGCCTGTAATCTCAGCACTTTGGGAGGCCGAGGCTGGTGGATCACAAGGTCAAGAGATCGAGACCATCCTGGTCAACATGGTGAAACCCCATCTCTACTAGAAATACAAAAAATTAGCTGGGCATGGTGGCATATGCCTGTAATCCCAGATACTCAGGAGGCTGAGGCAGGAGAATTGCCTGAACCCAGCGGGTGGAGGTTGCGGTGAGCCGAGATGGCGCCATTGCACTCCAGCCTAGGTAACAAGGGCAAAACTCTGTTTCACAAAAAAAAAAAAAAAAAAAAAAAAAAAAAAAAAAAAAGAAAGAAAGAAAGAAAAAGAAAAAGGAATACAGGAGAAACTTATAAATTGTGCCTTTTTTTAAATTTTAGTTTTTGGCCGGGCATGGTTGTTCACACCTGTGATTCCAGTCTTTGCACTTTGAGAGACTGAGATGGGCAGATCACCTGAGGTCAGGAGTTTGAGGACAGCCAGGCCAACATGGTGAAACCCCAGCTCTATTAAAAGTACAAAAATTAGCTGGGAATTGTCCCATGGGCCTATAATCTCAGCTACTTGGGAGAATGAGACAGAAGAATGGCTTGAACCCAGGAGGTGAAGGTTGCAGTGAGGTGAGATCACACCACTGCACTGCAGCCTGGGTAGAGTTTAAAAAAAAGAAGAAAATTAGGTTTTGTAGAGACAGGAGTCTCCCAGTGTTGTCCAGGTTGGTCTCAAACCTCGGAACTTAAATGATCCTATCACATCAGGATTACACGTGTGAGCACTCACCCAGCCAACAAACTTGGAGAGTGAAAGAGGTTTAAAAGACATAACAATGCTGGGGAACAGTTATGGGCTAGAGATGCATACTAGGACGGCTCTACTCTAAAGAAACACAAAGAGGCCAGGTGTGGTGGCTCACACCTGTAACACCAAACACTTTGGGAGGCTGAGAAGGGAGGATCGCTTGTGCCCAGGAGTTTGGGAGCAGCCTGGCAACATAGTAAGACCCTGTCTCTACAGGAAAAAACAAACTTTTTTTAAATTAACCCAGAATGGTGGTGCACACCTATAGTCCCAGCTACTCAGGAGGCTGAGGGGAAATGATCACTTGAGCCCAAGAGGTCAAGGCTGCAGTGAGCCATGATCACACCACTGCACTCCAGCCTGGGTGACTGAGCAAGAACCTGCCTCAAAAAAAAAGCGAACAGAAAGAAGCAATTACTGTGAACGTCAGGGTTGCGGAACACTTCTGGAGAGAAGGGAGGGGCTCACATTGTGCCCATCTCCAGCCCCTTCTGGAAGTCCAGAGTCCAGTGGGGAAGACAGCAGCACAAGTGGAGATTCAGGCCGCAGCACCAGGAAGTTCCCTTCCACCTTCCCGCCTCCTTGCCCTTTCCTTTGGGGAACGGGAGCATGATTTTCTTTCTTCTTTGCCTTTCTAACTAGATCGAGTTTCTGATGGGAGAATTCATATACAGGATGTATAGCATCAACACCAACAGCCAGCTAGAATTGATGGCTTTGTTGATACCCCAGCCAGGCACACCCCCGATTCCTCTGGTAAGTACATCTGGATGTTGCTGCTGTCCAGGATTCTCAGCCACATGCTCGGTGCCCGCTCCTAGATTCTAGAAATCCCCTGACATTACCCCCAAAAGGAGAGACACTCATTCACAATTCTGCACTGATATTGTCTCTATGCAGAGCTCCTGCCTCAGCCTCCCAAGTAGCTGGAGTTACAGGCACCTGCAACCATGCCTGGCTAATTTTGTATTTTTAGTGGAGACAGGATTTCACGGTATTGGTCAGACTGGTCTTGAACTCCTGGTCTCAAGTGATCTGCTCACCTTGGCTCCTAAAATGCTAGCATTACAGGCATGAACCACCACACCTGGCTATTTCTGTGTCACCCCCTAGGCCGGCCTCTGCATGTTTGGGCTTGATGAGGCTGCGGCTGTCCAGCTGGCTGCCTGTCATCTTTAGTCTCTGTGTCTCCTCGATCCTTCTCAGCTGCCCATACATTCATTTCCTTTTTTTTTTCCTTTTTCCCTTGAGATGAAGTTTTGCTCTGTCACCCAGACTGGAATGCAATGGCATGATCTCGGCTCATTGCAACCTCCGCCTCCCATGTTCAAGCAATTTTCCTGCCTCAGCCACCCAAATAGCTGGGACTACAGACACGTGCCACCAAGCTGGGCTAATTTTTTATTTTTATTAAGATAGGGTTTCATCATGTTGGTCAGGCTGGTCTCAAACTCCTGACCTCGGTGATCTACCCACCTCAACCTCCCAAAGTGCTGGGATTACAGGCATAAGCCACAGTGCGTGGCCTCAGTTTTTAAACTCGGCCTGAGTGGGCTTCTCTCACTAGCAGCTAAGAGCTCTGACTCCTACGGCCTGCTCCCACCCAGCAGGAACTGTTTGGATGTTTCTGGATCTAAAATTCAAGTGTCTAAGCCTACCAGTAGTTGCAAGTGCAGATGGTCACACAACTTTTTGACTTTACAATGGCACAAAAATGATCACATTCAGTAGAAACTATGCTTCCAGTACCGATACAATCTGTCTTTCACTGTTAGCATAGTGTTCAATAAATTGCATGAGGGCCAGGCGCAGTGGCTCATGCCCTTAATCCCAGTACTTCAGGAGGCTGAGGTGGGAGGATCACCGGAACCCAGGAGTTTGAGACCAGCCTGGGAACATAGTGACACCCGGTCTCTATAAAAAAGATAAAAATTAGCCACGTGCAATTGTGTGCACCTGTAGTCCCATCTACTTGGGAGGCTGAGGCAGGAGGGATCACTTGAGTCCAGGAGATTGAGGCTGCAGTGAGCTATAATCATGCCACTGCACTCCAGCCTGGGTAACAAAGCAGGACCTCATCTCTTAAAAAATAAAAAAAATTAGGCCAGGCGCGGTGGCTCAAGCCTGTAATCCCAGCACTTCGGGAGGGCGAGGCGGGTGGACCACGATGTCAAGGGATTGAGACCATCCTGGTCAACATGGTGAAACCCCGTCTCTACTAAAAAATACAAAACAACTAGCTGGGCATGGTGGCACGTGCCTGTAATCCCAGCTACTTAGGAGGCTGAGGCAGGAGAATTGCCTGAGCCCAGGAGGCGGAGGTTGCGGTGAGCCGAGATCGCGCCATTGCACTCCAGCCTGGATAACAAGAGCGAAACTCCGTCTCAAAAAAATAAAAAAAGAAAAAGAAAATAAAAAAAATAAAAAATTTAGGCCAGGCATGGTGGCTTATGCCTGTAATCACAGCACTTTGGGAGGCTGAGGTGGATGGATCACGACAAGGTCAGGAGCTCAAGACCAGCAGGACCAACACGGTGAAACCCCATCACTACTAAAAATACAAAAATTAGCTGGGTGTGGTGGCATGCACCTGTAATCCCAACTCCGGAGGCTGAGGCAGGAGAATTCCTTAGAACCCGGGAGGTAGAAGTAGCGGTGAGCCGAGATTGCACCATTGTACTATAGCCTGGGAGACAGAGAAAGACTCGGTCTCATAATAAATAATTAAATAAAAATTTAAAGGTAGGTAAACTATTGCTTCATGAGGACAGCATTTCCGTTTGGGATGATGAGAAAGTTTAGAAACAGATGGTGGTGATGGTTGCACAATATTGTGAATCTACCAAACGCCATTGAATTGTACACTTAAAGGTGGTACCTTTATCCAAGTTCATTATCTATTTCTACAAACATTCACAAAGGCTGGACTCCTGAAATGTCAAAGTCATGATCCAAGGTGGGGAAGGGTGAGTGGGTTTTGTTCTCCTTTTAGTACTGCTCGGTTTGTTCTCAACCTAAAGTCGGCCGGGCTAACATCCAATGCTTGGTAGGGTAGGTGTATTACATGCATTTGCGGGCCAGGTATGGTGGCTCACACATGTGATCCCTGCACTTTGGGAGGCTGAGGTGGGCAGATTGCCTAAGCTCAGGAGCTCAAGACCAGCCTGGGCAACATGGTGAAACCCTGTCTCTACTAAAAATACAAAAATTAGCTAGGTGTGGCAGGGTGCCTGTAGTCCCAGCTACCCGGTAGGCTGAGGCAGGAGAATCGCTTGAACTTGGGAGGCAGAGGTTGCAGGCAGTGAGCCAAGATTGCATTACTGCACTGCAGCCCGGGCGACAGAGCCAGACTCCACCTCCAAAAATAAAAATAAAAATAAATAGGACAAGTACGGTGGCTCACACCTGTAATCCCAGCACTTTCGGAGACTGATATAGGCAGACTACCTGAGGTCAAAAGGTCGTGACCAGCCTGGCCAACATGGTGAAACCCAATCTCTACTAAAAATACAAAATTTACCCAGTGCTCATGCCTGTAATACCAGCCACTCAGCAGGCTGAGGCAGGAGAATCACTGGAACCTGATAGGCAGAGGTTGCAGTGAGCCAAGACTGCACCACTGCACTCCAGCCTGGATGACAGTGTGAGACTCTGTCTCAAAAAATAAATAAATGCATTTTCAACTTAGTATATTTTCACTTCCCCCACCCCCAACCAGAGAGAGGATCTCTGTGTTGCCCAGGCTGATCTTGAACTCCTGGGATCAAGCAATCTTCCCACATTGACCTCCCAAAGTGCTGGGATTACAGACGTGAGCTACTGCACTTGGCTGCTATTACCCATTTATAATATATTTATGGGTACATGACCCCATCATGAGTCAAGGAGCATCTGTAATCATGCTGAAAATGGGGGTAGCTTGTGTGATGATATGGGGGAATGTCACAAAAGGGGACCAGGGCCTGCAGGGGGACACCACAGGCTGCCTCTGGCTCAAACCCAGGGCTCCTTTCTCTGTGTCTCCTGCTGCAGGACAGACCCCAGGCTCGCAGCTCTGCAAATCCACACTGTCTGCACTGCAGGACTGCAAATCCACAGCTGGGGGTTGTGGGTGATGTTGGAGCAGGAGCAGGGCAGGGGGGACACATCAGGGGTTGCACCTGCAGTCACATTGGTAGAGCAAGTTCATTTTTGTTTTTGTTTCTTTTTTTTTTTTTTTTTTGAAATGCAGTTTCACTCTTGTTGCCAAGGCCGGATTGCAATGGCATGACCTCGGCTCACCGCAACCTCAGCGTCCCATATTCAAGGGATTCTCCCCCATCACCCTCCTGAGTAGCCGGGATTACAGGCATGCAATAGCACGCCTGGATGATTTTGTATTTTTATTAGAGATGGGGTTTCACCATGTTGGCCAGCTGGTCTCAAATTCCTGACCTCGAAAGGTCCACCTGCCTCCGCCTCCCAAACTGCTGGAATTACAGGCGTGAGTCACTGCACCTGGCCCTGGTTTCCCTGTCCTCCCTGCTGGCTCTGTACAGCCTCAGCTTCTCTTCCCCCGACCCCTAGGTGATGATGAGCAACCCCCACTCCCTGAGGTTCTAGGCCACCTTCCATGAGAGCTGTTACAAGTTACATGGGAACATCAAGTACAATCTGGTGAGCCATGTCCCCACCAAACCTCACCGCATGTCCCCCGAGAGCTCCCTCTTTCTTCTTCCCTTACCAGCTTAAAGAGCTGAGGAATTTCCAGACAACACAGCCCCTATCCCTGCCCCGTGGTCTCAGTGGTCCATGGGAAATGAGCTGGTTTCAGTCACCACCCTCTCACTCATCAAGAAAAATTCCTTCAACCATACATGGATTGTGTTTTCAGGAGTGCTGGGCTTCATCCACGGTTTTGAGTAACATGCTGAAAGAGGAAAAAAGATTTGCTGCTCAGGAATGGAGACAGAAACACACACACACACACACACACACACACAGACACAGTGACACAAAAAACACCCAAACACAGGCCGCACACACAACTGCTCGTTTTCAGCAAAATACTTAGTGGTATGAGGTGGGCTTTGAACCCGTCCATGCTCCAAAGGAAGACACACCTTTTGCTATTTCACCCGTCTATTCTCGTAGGAAATGTGAATAATTCTTTCAGACACGGCTCAGGATGACAGGGACCACTCTCATTTCACCCTCAGAGGCAGACAAGAGGACTGCAAAGGACTCAGGTGTCGTCCCTGCTGACTGAAGAGGACTCCCATTTCCCCTCGAACCCAAAGTCACAGCAAAAGTAGCTTTCTCATTGAAGAGCCCACAACTTTTTCAAAATACACAGCTAAAACGGTCCCCACTTTAAGTGCTTTAGCACTAAAAGTGGGGACCGTTTTAGCTGTGTATTCTGAAAAACATGTCTAGAATTCAAAGCACGGACAGTTTTAGCTGTGTATTTTCAAAAAGTTGTCTCTACCTGCCATAGCTCATGAAGTCAAAACGAGTGAGCTGTGTCCCCTTGAGCTGAGCATTCTTTTAGTAAGAAAGTATTAAGTTCTATATGAATTCTGGAAAACTGCTTCTCATCTTGTCAATCAACTGTCAGTTTTGTGTGTTAATTTCTAGGAGAGGTAATAGAGTCAATCCAAAACCAAAGGTGTATTCAAGTCCAGATTGACAAGGCAAATCAAGAAAGCAGGCACTGAGCTGGAAGAGGGATCTTTTCCCGGTGGGCCTTAAGGTCCACATAAATCCCTGTGAAGGAATCGGGAAACAGAGACAGAAAGGGACTCGCCTAAGGCTTGTCACTTGAAAGTGCCTGGCAGACTGACTGGCAGAGCGCTGGAAATCAAATGCAAATCTTCGGACGTGTAATGGCACAGGGTGCACCGCCTCCCCCAGGCCCAATGTGACACTTCAATGGCTTAACGAGAGCTTGATTGGATTGATGTCAACATGAAAAGACATTAGATTCCATCGGACCTGTCTTTGGCCCATTGTCTCTAAGGAGAATGTGCCTGGTTCAAATTCTCACTTTGCTTCTCACCTGAGAGATGTGGCCTCAGTGGTCAATGGGAAATGAGCTGGTTTCAGTCACCACCCTCTCACTCATCATCAGGAAAAATTCCTTCAACCATACATGGATTGTGTTTTCAGGAGTGCTGGGCTTCATCCACGGTTCTGAGTAACATGCTAAAAGAGGAAAAAAGATTTGCTGCTCAGGAATGGAGACAGAAACACAGACACACACACACACACACACACACACACACACACAGAGTGACAGAAAAAACACCCAAACACAGGCCGCACACACAACTGCTCGTGTTCAGCAAAATACTTAGTGGTATGAGGTGGGCTTTTGTCCCGACCTGCAGGACAACAACAGGAGCCCGAAGGGAGGGAGTGGGGATGGATGGGCAGGAGACGCGAAGAATGGAGACAAGATAGGAGTCTGATCAAGTCTCGTTTATTGTTGCTGAGCTCACAGCTTAAATAGGCCAGGTACGGGGGCGGGACAAAGGAAGCTTGCAGTTGGGAAATTCCGGCCAGGTGTGCCAGGTGCCGCTATCAGCCTCGTGCCATCCACGGGCTGGATCTAAATCATCAGAACTTGAGTCTCCCACAAGCGGCACCTGGGCTTTCTTGGCCACAGGATTTGGCCTGTGCTGCTGCCCACAGGTCCCCCTTTTTTATTTTATTAGGCTGAGTGGTAGTTATGCCCGTGGGAACCGTGCCTGTCTTAGGTCAGAGGACCCCACATGAGAGAACACTGACTCCTTATTCATCATGGGGAGGGGAAAAACACTTTCCTCCTTATCTTAGGCGGAGTGTCCTTACTCATGCTCCTCAGTTGCCCGTCATTGGCTAACCGGTTCAGCTCGCTGGGTGACCTGAGAGGAAAGGTATCAAGCTCCATCTCTAGGTCTGCCATCTGCAGCCTGTGGTAATGGACCTGAATGGGCTGCAACTTTATGGCCTCAATTTGTGATCTTGAGAAGCTCCTGAGTTTGCTGAATATAACAGGACCGATTAGACAATAAGAACCTGCAAGCCCTGCATGGCTAGGCTACTACATCCCAGAACAATTCCACATGTGCCATCTGGCAGTGGTCCAAAAATAGCAGTAGGCAAAGCCTGGACCCCCATTTCAGGTGTTAATACTGTGTGGGTGGAGGAACAGAGGTTCAGTCCTGCACTTCCTTTCGTGGCTCTGTAAAGGGTAGAAACGGACTGTTGCTGGGAGTTTGATGGCCCTGTGGGAAAAAACTGACTGCCCCAAAAATTTGTTTCTGGTTCGGGGCCTGGGGCTGGCCCATGTGCCCGTTTCCCGACCGTGGAAGAAGCGGTTGTCCCTGGGCGTCCCTTATTCTTTTCCAACATCTTTGATCTATGGTTCCTTCTTGAGGGAACCAGGGACAAACATCCTTAATATAATCAAAATATTTAATTAACCGGTTTACTTTCACCTTTACTCCTCGCGTCTTTAATGCTATGCTGAGTTCTTCTACAAACAATTCATGCTTACTAATTTCCTGACCCATAATATCGTCGTCCGCTTACCAGAGAGCAAGGCCGCAGCAGGTTCCTGCGGAGACTCCTCCTCTGGATTTCTTCCTTCAATCCGGCCGGCTTCGACGACATCCCTCTCTGTATCCCTCTTACTTCGGGTCCCTGTTCGGGCGCCAAACTGTCACGACCTGCAGGACAACAACAGGAGCCCGAAGGGAGGGAGTGGGGATGGATGGGCAGGAGACGTGAAGAATGGAGACAAGACAGGAGTCTGAACAAGTCTCATTTATTGTTGCTGAGCTCACAGCTTAAATAGGCCAGGCAGAGGGGCGGGACAAAGGAAGCTTGCAGTTGGGAAATTCCGGCCAGGTGTACCAGGTGCCGCTATCAGCCTCGTGCCGTCCACGGGCTGGATCTAAATCATCAGGACTTGAGTCTCCCACAAGTGGAACCTGGGCTTTCCTGGCCCCAGGATTTGGCCTGTGTTGCTGCCCACAGGCTTTGAACCCACCCATGCTCCAAAGGAAGACAAACCTTTCGCTATTTCACCCGTCTATTCTCGTAGGAAATGTGAATAATTCTTTCAGACATGGCTCATGATGACAGGGACCACTCTCATTTCAGCCTCAGAGGCAGACAAGAGGACTGCAAAGGACTCAGGTGTCGTCCCTGCTGACTGAAGAAAACTCCCATTTCCCCTCGAACCGAAAGTAACAGCAAAAGTAGCTTTCTCACTGAAGAGCACACAACTTTTTCAAAATACACAGCTAAAGCACTTGAAGTGGGGACCGTTTTATCTGTGTATTCTGAAAAACTTGTCTAGCATCCAAAGCACGGACAGTTTTAGCTGTGTATTTTCAAAAAGTTGTCTCCACCTGCCATAGCTCATGAAATCAAAATGAGTGATCTGTGTCCCCTTGAGTTGAGCATTCTTTTAGTAAGAAAGGATTAAGTTCTATATGAATTCTGGAAAACTGCTTCTCATCTTGTCAATCAACTGTCAGTTTTGTGTGTTAATTTCTAGGAGAGGTAATAGAGTCAATCCAAAACCAAAGGTGTATTCAAGTCCAGATTGACAAGTCAAATCAAGAAAGCAGGCACTGAGCTGGAAGAGGGATCTTTTCCCAGTGGGACTTAAGACCCACATAAATCCCTGTGAAGGAATCGGGAAACAGAAACAGAAAGGGACTCGCCTAAGGCTTGTCACTTAAAAGTGCCTGGCAGACTGACTGGGAGAGCGCTGGAAATCAAATGCAAATCTCCGGACGTGTAATGGCACAGGGTGCACCGCCTCCCCCAGGCCCAATATGACACTTCAATGGCTTAACGAGAGCTTGATTGGATTGATGTAAACATGAAAAGACATTAGATTCCATCGGACCTGTCTTTGGCCCATTGTCTCTAAGGAGAATGTGCCTGGTTCAAATTCTCACTTTGCTTCTCACCTGAGAGATGTGGCCTCAGTGGTCAATGGGAAATGAGCTGGTTTCAGTCACCACCCTCTCACTCATCATCAGGAAAAATTCCTTCAACCATACATGGATTGTGTTTTCAGGAGTGCTGGGCTTCATCCACCGTTCTGAGTAACATGCTAAAAGAGGAAAAAAGATTTGCTGCTCAGGAATGGAGACAGAAACACAGACACACACACACACACACACACACACACACGGTGACACAAAAAACACCCAAACACAGGCCGCACACACAACTGCTCGTTTTCAGCAAAATACTTAGTGGTATGAGGTGGGCTTTGAACCCGTCCATGCTCCAAAGGAAGACACACCTTTTGCTATTTCACCCGTCTATTCTCGTAGGAAATGTGAATCATTCTTTCAGACATGGCTCATGATGACAGGGACCACTCTCATTTCAGCCTCAGAGGCAGACAAGAGGACTGCAAATGACTCAGGTGTCGTCCCTGCTGACTGAAGAGGGCTCCCATTCCCCCTCGAACCCAAAGTCACAGCAAAAGTAGCTTTCTCATTGAAGAGCCCACAACTTTTTCAAAATACACAGCTAAGGCACTTAAAGCATGGCTGTTTAAGCTGTGTATTCTGAAAAACTTGTCTAGCATTCAAGGCACGGACAGTTTTGGCTGTGTATTTTCAAAAAGTTGTCTCTACGTGCCATAGCTCGTGAAGTCAAAACGAGTGATCTGTGTCCCCTTGAGTTGAGCAGTCTTTTAGTAAGAAAGGATTAAGTTTTATATGAATTCTGGAAAACTGCTTCTCATCTTGTCAATCAACTGTCAGTTTTGTGTGTTAATTTCTAGGAGAGGTAATAGAGTCAATCCAAAACCAAAGGTGTATTCAAGTCCAGATTGACAAGTCAAATCAAGAAAGCAGGCACTGAGCTGGAAGAGGGATCTTTTCCCAGTTTGCCTTAAGGCCCACATAAATCCCTGTGAAGGAATCGGGAAACAGAGAAAGAATGGGACTCGCCTAAGCCTTGTCACTTGAAAGTGCCTGGTAGACTGACTGGGAGAGCGCTGGAAATCAAATGCAAATCTTCGGACGTGTAATGGCACAGGGTGCACCGCCTCCCCCAGGCCCAATGTGACACTTCAATGGCTTAACGAGAGCTTAATTGGATTGATGTCAACATGAAAAGACATTAGATTCCATCGGACCTGTCTTTGGCCCATTGTCTCTAAGGAGAATGTGCCTGGTTCAAATTCTCACTTTGCTTCTCACCTGAGAGATGTGGCCTCAGTGGTCAATGGGACATGAGCTGGTTTCAGTCACCGTCCTCTCACTCATCATCAGGAAAATTCACTTCAACCATACATGGATTGTGTTTTCTGGAGTGCTGGGCTTCATCCACCATTCCGAGTAACATGTGAAAAGAGGAAAAAAGATTTGCTGCTCAGGAATGGAGACAGAAACACAGACACACACACACACACACACACACACACACACACACACAGTGACAGAAAAAACACCCAAACACAGGCCGCACACACAAGTGCTCGTGTTCAGCAAAATACTTAGTAGTATGAGGTGGGCTTTGAACCCGTCTATTCTCCAAAGGAAGACACACATTTTGCAATTTCACCTGTCTATTCTCGTAGGAAATGTGAATAATTCTTTCAGACATGGCTCATGATGACAGGGACCACTCTCATTTCAGCCTCAGAGGCAGACAAGAGGACTGCAAAGGACTCAGGTGTCTTCCCTGCTGACTGAGGAGGACTCCCATTTCCCCTCGAACCCAAAGTCACAGCAAAAGTAGCTTTCTCATTGAAGAGCACACTTTTTAAAAAATACACAGCTAAAGCACTTAAAGTGGGGTCTGTTTTATCTGTGTATTCTGAAAAACTTGTCTAGCATTCAAAACACGGACAGTTTTAGCTGTGTATTTTCAAAAAGTTATCTCTACCTGCCATAGCTCATGAAGTCAAAACGAGTGAACTGTGTCCCCTTGAGTTGAGCATTCTTTTAGTAAGAAAGTATTAAGTTCTATTTGAATTCTGGAAAACTGCTTCTCATCTTGTCAATCAACTGTCAGTTTTGTGTGTTAATTTCTAGGAGAGGTAATAGAGTCAATCCAAAACCAAAGGTATATTCAAGTCCAGATTGACAAGTCAAATCAAGAAATCAGGCACTGAGCTGGAAGAGGGATCTTTTCCTAGTGGGCCTTAAGGTCCACATAAATCCCTGTGAAGGAATCGGGAAACAGAGACAGAAAGGGACTCGCCTAAGGCTTGTCACTTCAAAGTGCCTGGCAGACTGACTGGCAGAGGGCCTGAAATCAAATCCAAATCTTCGGACGTGTAATTCCACAGGGTGCACCGCCTCCCCCAGGCTCAATGTGACACTTCAATGGGTTAACGAGAGCTTGACCAGATTTGATGTCAACATGAAAAGACATTAGATTCCATCGGACCTGTCTTTGGCCCATTGTCTCTAAGGAGATTGTGCCTGGTTCAAATTCTCACTTTGCTTCTCACCTGAGAGATGTGGCCTCAGTGGTCAATGGGAAATGAGCTGCTTTCAGTCACCACCCTCTCACTCATCATCAGGAAAAATTCCTTCAACCATACATGGATTGTGTTTTCAGGAGTGCTGGGCTTCATCCACGGTTCTGAGTAACATGCTAAAAGAGAAAAAAAGATTTGCTGCTCAGGAATGGAGACAGAAACACACACACACACACACACACACACACACACACACACAGTGACACAGAAAACACCCAAACACAGGCCGCACACACAACTGCTCATGTTCAGCAAAATACTTAGTAGTATGAGGTGGGCTTTGAACCTGTCCATGCTCCAAAGGAAGACACATCTTTTGCTATTTCACCCGTCTATTCTCATAGGAAATGTGAATAATTTTTACAGACACGGCATTTGATGACAGGGACCACTCTCATTTCACACTCAGAGGCAGACAAGAGGACTGCAAAGGACTCAGTTGTCGTCCCTGCTGACTGAAGAGGACTCCCATGTCCCCTCGAACCCAAAGTCACCGCAAAAGTAGCTTTCTCATTAAAGAGCACACAACTTTTTTTAAATACACAGCTAAAGCACTTACATCTATACTAGATGTACATCTCTGTATGCTGTACATCTATACTAGATGTACGCTGTACATCTATACTAGATGCACATCCCTGTACGCTGTACATCTACACTAGATGTTCATCTCTGTACGCTGTACAACTACACTAGGTGTACGTCTCTGTACGCTGTACATCTAGTATAGATGTACGCCGTACATCTATAATAGATGTACATCTCCGTACGCTGTACATCTATACTAGATGTACATCTCCGTATGCTGTACATCGATACTAGATGTACATCTCCGTACACTGCAAATCTATACTAGATGTACATCTCTGTACGCTGTACATCTATACAAGATGCACCTCTCTGTACGCTGTACATCTATACCAGATGTACATCTCTGTACGCTGTACATCTATACTAGATGTACGCTGTACATCTATACTGGATGTAAATCTCTGAACGCTGTACATCTATACTAGATGTACATCTCTGTACACTGTACATCTATACTAGATGTACATTTCTGTACGCTGTACATGTATACTAGATGTATATTTCTGTACGCTGCACATCTATACTAGAGGTACATCTCTGTACGCTGTACATCTATACTAGATGTACATTTCTGTACGCTGTACATGTATACTAGATGTACATTTCTGTACGCTGCACATCTATACTAGATGTACATCTGTGTACGCTGTACATCTATACTGGATGTACGCTGTACATCTATACTGGATGTACACCTCTGTACGTTGTACATCTATACTAGATGTACATGTCTGTACGCTGTACATCTATACTAGATGTACGCCGTACATCTATACTAGATGTACATCTCTGTGCGCTGTACATCTATACTAGACGTATGCCGTACATCTATACCACATGTACATCTCTGTACGCCGTACATCTATACTAGGTATACGCCGTACATCTATACCAGATGAATATCTCTGTACGCCGTACATCTATACTAGGTGTACGCCGTACATCTATACCAGATGTACATCTCTGTACGCTGTACATCTATACCTGATGTACGCCGTACATCTAAACCAGATATACATGTCTGTATGCTGTACATTTATACCATATGTACGCCGTACATCTATACCAGATGTACATCTCTGTACGCTGTACATCTATACTAGATGTACGCCGTACATCTATACTAGATGTACATCTCTGTACGCTGTACATCTATACTAGATGTACATCTCTGTGCGCTGTACATCTATACTAGATGTAAATCTCTGTATGCTGTACATCTATACTAGATGTTCATCTCTGTACGCTGTACATCTATACTAGATGTACATCTCTGTACGCTGTACATCTATACTAGATGTATGCAGTAGATCTATACTAGATGTACATCTCTGTACGCTGTATATCTATACTAGATGTACATATCTGTGCGCTGCCCATCTATACTAGAGGTACGCTGTACATCTATACTTGATGTACATCTCTGTACGCTGTACATCTATACTAGATGTACGCTGCACAGCTATACTAGATGTACATCACTGTACACTGTACATGAATACTAGATGTACGCTGTACATCTATACTAGATGTACATCTCTGTACGCCGTACATCTATACTAGATGTACAACTCCATACGCCGTATATCTATACTAGATGTACATCGCTGTACGCCGTACATCTATACTAGATGTACATCTCTGTACGCTGTACATCTAAAATAGATGTACGCACTACATCTATACTAGATGTACATCTCCGTACGCTGTACATCTATACTAGAGGTACGCTGCACATCTATACTAGATGTACATCTCCGTACGCTGTACATCGATAGTAGATGTACGCTGTACATCGATACTAGATGTACATCTCTGTATGCTGCACATCTATACTAGATGTACCTCTCTGTACGCTGTACATCTATACTAGATGTACGGAGTACATCTATACCAGATGTACATCTCTGTACGCTGTACATCTATGCTAGATGTACGCTGTACATCTATACTGCATGTAAATCTCAATACGCTGTACATCTATACTAGAGGTACGCTGTACATCCATACTGGATGTACATCTCTGTACGCTGTACATCTATACTAGATGAACGCTGTACATTTATAGTAGATGTACATCAGTACGCTGTACATCTATACTAGATGTACATCTCTGTACGCTGTACATCTATACTAGATGTACATCTCTGTACGCTGTACATCTATACTACATGTACGCTGTACATCTAAACTACATGTACGCTGTATATGTATACTAGATGTACATCTCTCTACGCTTTACATCTATACTAGATATACGCTGTACATCTATACTAGATGTACATCTCTGTATGCTGTACATCTATACTAGATGTACCTGTCTGTACGCTGTACATCTATACTGGATGTACATCTGTGTACGCTGTACATCTATACTAGATGTACATCTATACTAGATGTACGCTGTAAATCTATGCTAGATGTGAATCTCTGTACGCTGTACATCTATACTAGATGTACATCTCTATACGCTGTACATGTATACTAGATGTACATCTCTGTACGCTGTACATCTATACTAGATGTAAGCCGTACATCTATACTAGATGTACATCTCTGTACACTGTACATCTATACTACGTGTACGCCGTACATCTATAACAGATGTACATCTCTGTACACCGTACATCTATACTAGGTGAACGCCGTACATCTACACCAGATGTACATCTCTGTACGCAGTACATCTATACCTGATGTGCGCCGTACATCTATACCAGATATACATCTCTGTACGCTGTACATCTATACCAGATGTACGCCGTACATCTATTCCAGATGTACATCTCTGTACGCTGTTCATCTATACTAGATGTACGCCGTTCATCTATACTAGATGTACGCCGTACATCTATACTAGATGTACATCTCTGTGCGCTGTACATCTATACTAGATGTACATCTGTGTACGCTGTACATCTATAGATGTACGCCTTACATCTATAGTAGATGTACATCTCTGTACGCTGTACATCTATAGTAGATGTACATCTCTGTACGCTGTACATCTATACTAGATGTACGCTGTTCATCTATACTAGATGTACATCTCTGTACGCTGTACATCTATACTAGATGTACATCTCTGTACGCTGTACATCTGTACTAGATGTAGGCTGTACATCTGTACTAGATGTACAACTCTGTACGCTGTACATCGGTACTAGATGTACATATCTGTACGCTGTACATCAGTACTAGATGTACATCTCTGTACACTGTACATGTATACTAGATGTACATCTCTGTACGCTGTACATCTATAGTAGATGTACGCTGTACATCTATACTAGATTTACATCTGTGTACGCTGTACATCTATATTAGATGTACGCTGTACTTCTATACTAGATGTACATCTAGATGTACAGAGATTCTATACTAGATGTACATCTCTCTATGCTGTACATCTATATTAGTTTTACGCTGTACATCTATACTAGATGTACCTCTCTGTACGCTGTACATCTATACTAGATGTACATCTCTGTACGCTGTACATCTATACTAGATGTACGCTGTACATGAATACTAGATGCACATCTCTGTACGCTGTACATCTATACTAGATGTACATCTCTGAAGGCTGTACATCTATACTAGATGTACATCTCTGTACGCTGTACATCTATACTAGATGAACATCTGTGTACGCTGTACATCAGTACTAGATGTACGCTGTACTTCTAGTACTAGATGTACATCTCTCTACGCTGTACATCTATATTAGTTGTACGCTGTACATCTATACTAGATGTACATCTCTGTACGCTGTACATCTATAATAGATGTACACTGTATATCTATACTAGATGTACATATCTGTACGCTGTACATCTATACTAAATGTACACATTTGTACGCTGTACATCTATACTAGATGTACATCTCTGTACGCTGTTCATCTATACTAGATGTACGCTGTACCTCAATACTAGATGCACATCTCTGTACGCTGTACATCTATATTAGATGTACATCTCTGTACGCAGTGCATGTATAATAGATGTACGCTGTACATGTATACTAGATGTACAACTCTGTACGCTGTGCATCTATACTAGATGTACGCCGTGCATGTATACTAGATGTACGCTCTACATCTATACTAGATGTACATCTCTGTACGCTGTACATCTATACTAGATATACCTCTCTGTATGCTGTACATCTATACTAGATGTACATCTCTGTACGCTGTACATCTATACTAGATGTACTCTGTAGATCTATACTAGATGTAAATCTCTGTACACTGTACATCTATATTAGATGTACATCTCTGTATGCTGTATATCTATACTAGATGTACATCTCTGTACGCTGTACAACTATACTAGATGTACGCTCTACAACTATACTAGATGTACATCTCTGTACGCTGTACATCTATACTAGATGTACATCTCTGTACGCTGTACATCTATACTAGATGTACATCTCTGTACGCTGTACATCTATACTAGATGTACGCTATACATCTATACTAGATGTACAACTCTGTACGCCGTAAATCTATACTAGATGTACGCCGTAAATCTATACTAGATGTACATCTCTGTACGCTGTACATCTATACTAGATGTACGCCGTACATCTATACTAGATGTACATCTCTGTACGCTGTACATCTATACTAGATGTACATCTCTGTACACTGTACATCTATACTAGGTGTACGCCGTACATCTATACTAGGTGTACGCCGTACATCTATACTAGGTGTACGCCGTACATCTATACTAGATGTACATCTCTGTACGCTGTACATCTATACTAGATGTACATCTGTGTACGCTGTGCATCGGTACTAGATGTACGCTGTACATCGGTACTAGATGTACAACTCTGTACGCTGTACATCTATACTAGATGCACATCTCTGTAACTTGTACATGTATACTAGATGTATGCTGTACATATATACTAGATGTACATCTCTGTACGCTGTACATCTATAGTAGATGTACGCTGTACATCTATACTAGATTTACATTTCTGTACGCTGTCCATCTATACTAGATGTACGCTGTCCATCTATACTAGATGTACATCTCTCTATGCTGTACATCTATATTAGTTGTACGCTGTACGTCTATACTAGGTGTACATCTCTGTACGCTGTACATCTATACGAGATGTACATCTCTGTACGCTGTACATCTATACGAGTTGTACATCTCTGTACGCTGTACATCTATACGAGATGTACATCCCTGTACGCTGTACATCTATACTAGATGTACATCTCTGTACGCTGTTCATCTACACTAGATGTACGCTGTACATCAATACTAGATGCACATCTCTCTATGCTGTACATCTATACTAGATGTACGCTGTACATCTATACTAGATGTACATCTCTGTACTCTGTACATCTGTACTAAATGTACGCTGTACATCTATACTAGATGTACATCTCTGTACGCTGTACATCGGTATTAGATGTACGCTGTACATCGGTACTAGATGGACATCTCTGTACGCTGTACATCGGTACTAGATGTATGATGTACATATACACTAGATTTACATCTCTGTACGCTGTACATCTATACTAGATGTACATCTCTGTACGCTGTACAGCTACACTAGATATACCTGTCTGTACGCTGTACATCTATACTAGATGTACCTCTCTGTACACTGTATATATATACTAGATGTACATCTCCGTACGCTGTACTTCTATACTAGATGTACGCTGTAGATCTATACAAGATGTAAATCTCTGTACGCTGTACAACTATACTAGATGTACGCTGTACAACTATACTAGATGTACATCTCTGTACGCTGTACATCTATACTAGATGTACATCTCTGTACGCTGTACATCTATACTAGACGTACATCTCTGTACGCTGTTCATCTACACTAGATGTACGCTGTACATCTACACTGGATGTACATCTCTGTACATTGTTCGTCTATACTAGATGTACGCGGTACGTCTATACTAGATTTACATCTCTGTAAGCTGTACATCTATACTAGATGTACGCTGTACATCTATACTAGATGTGCATCTCTGTACGCTGCACATCTATACTAGATGTGCATCTCTGTACGCTGTACATCTATACTAGATGTGCATCTCTGTACGCTGTACATCTATACTAGATGTGCATCTCTGTACGCTGTACATCTGTACTAGATTCACATCTCTGTACGCTATACATCCGTACTAGATGTACATCTCTGTACGCTGCACATCTATACTAGATGTACATCTCTGTACGCTGTACATCAATACTAGACGTACACTGTACATCTATACTAGATGTACATCTCTGTACGCTGTACCTCTATACTAGATGTACATCTCTGTACGCTGTACATCTCTACTAGATGTACATCTCTGTACGCTGCACATCTATACTAGGTGTATGCTGCACATCTATACTAGATGTACGCTGTACATCTATACTAGACGTACATCTCTGTACGCTGTACATGTATACTAGATGTACATCTCTGTACGCTGTACATCTATGCTAGATGTACGCTGTATATCTGTGCTAGATGTACATCTCTGTACGCTGTACATCTATGCTAGATGTACATCTCTGTACGCTGTACATCTATGCTAGATGTGCATCTCTTTACGCTGTAGATCTATGCTAGATGTGCATCTCTTTACGCTGTACATCTATGCTAGATGTACATCTCTTTACGCTGTACATCTATGCTAGATGTACATCTCTTTACGCTGTACATCTATGCTAGATGTACATCTCTTTACGCTGTACATCTATGCTAGATGTACATATCTTTACGCTGTACATCTATACTAGAGGTACGTTGTACGTCTACACTAGATGTACATCTCTGTACGCTGTACGTCTATACTAGATGTACTTCTCTGTACGCTGTACGTCTATACTAGATGTACTTCTCTGTACGCTGTACGTCTATACTAGATGTACATTTCTGTATGCTGTACGTCTATACTAGATGTACATCTCTGTACGCTGTACGTCTTTATTAGATGTACATCTCTGTACGCTGTACATCTATACTAGATGTACATCTCTGTATGCTGTACATCTATACTAGATGTACGCTGTACATCTACACTAGATGTACATCTCTGTACGCTGTACATCTACACTAGATGTACATCTCTGCACGCTGTACATCTATACTAGATGTACATCTCTGTACGCTCTACATCTATACTAAATGTACATCTCTGTACGCTGTACATCTATACTAGATGTACGCTCTACATCTATACTGGATGTATGCTCTACATCTATACTAGATGCACATCTCTGTACGCTGTACGTCTATACTAGATGTACGCTGTATGTCTATACTAGATGTACGCTGTACGTCTATACTAGATGTACATCTCTGTACGCTGTACATCTATACTAGATGTACATCTCTGTATGCTGTACATCTATACTGGATGTACGCTGTATATCTATATTGGATGTACATCTCTGTACGCTGTACATCTATACTGGATGTACATCTCTGTACGCTGTACATCTATACTGGATGTACATCTCTGTACGCTGTACATCTATACTAGATGTACATCTCTGTACGCTGTACATCTATACTAGATGTACATCTCTGTACGCTGTACATCTATACTGGATGTACGCTGTACATCTATATTGGATGTACATCTCTGTACGCTGTACATCTATACTGGATGTACATCTCTGTACGCTGTACATCTATACTGGATGTACATCTCTGTACGCTGTACATCTATACTAGATGTACATCTCTGTACCATGTACATCTCTGTACGCTGTACATCTATACTAGATGTTCATCTCTGTACACTGTACATCTATACTAGATGTACGCGGTACATCTATACTAGATGTACATCTCTGTACGCGGTACATCTATACTAGAGGTACATCTCTGTACGCTGTACATCTATACTAGAGGTATGTCTCTGTACGCTGTACATCTATACTAGATGTACGTCTCTGTACGCTGTACATCTATACTAGATGTTCGTCTCTGTACGCTGTACATCTATACTAGATGTACCTCTCTGTACGCTGTACATCTTTACTAGATGTACGTCTCTGTACGCTGTACATCTATACTAGTTGTACATATCTGTACGCTGTACATCTATACTAGATGTATGCTGTACATCTATACTAGATGTAGATCTCTGTACGCTGTACATCTATACTAGATGTACATCTCTGTACTCTGTACATCTATACTAGTTGTACATCTCTGTACCCTGTAGATCTATACTAGATGTACGCTGTACATCTATACCAGATGTACCTGTCTGTACGCTGTACATCTATACTAGATGTACATCTCTGTACGCTGTACATCTATACTAGATGTACACTGTACATCTATACTAGTTGTACATCTCTGTACGCTGTACATCTATACTAGATGTACATCTCTGTACGCTGTACATCTATACTAGATGCAGGAGCCAGGCCAGCCAAAACTCATCCTCAGGTGAATGGCAACCACCAGAATTGGTTGTCTCAGGGCTACTGCCACTTGTTTTCTTTTTTTCTTTTTTAAGTCTAGTCAAGTGAAGCAGTGGGAGTGGAGAAGGCACTTGTTTTCTTCTTTTTCTTCGCTCCTGATCGATGTCAGGGCTATCCCCTGCTGATATTCTTTTAACTTGGGAAAGAGCAGTCATACTCGTGAGAGCTACCAGATCGTACAGCCCCAAACTCCTTTACAGTTTTTGCAAAATACTCTTAAACACTTTCTGGTTTAATGCCACCAACAACTGTACAAGGTGTTGTCACACTTAGTGACTGAACGGGATTGATACCATGGCTAAAAAAAAAAAAGGAAAGGAAAGAAAAGAAAAAGGCAGTACTGGAACTTAAACTCAGTCTTCCGATTCCAAACTCTGGGGTTTTGCCATGAATCAGCACTGCCAGGGACCAAAAGCAGAGGCAGGGGTAGAAAAGTCAACATTAAGTAGGCAGGAACTACAAGCCATGTGGTTTACAGTCATATACCCTCACATGTCTGTTAGTGTAAGAAGCATACCAGTACCTCTCACACTTTTACATCAATGTGTCCTCATGGCAGAAGGCAGCCTTTCTGTTAAATCTGGGAATTCATCAGAAAGAGGACCACCCAAGCCTCATTTCGGAAAGAAGTCTGGTATACAATTAGAAACCTTATATGACTGTCATCCCTAAGTACATTAATGTTTTTTCTCTCTCAAGTGAATCAAGGGAAACTGATGGTTCAGAAAGATGTTCCACATTTATCCTGTGGTACTCAAAGTACCCCAGGTGAAGATGGTATGAGGAAGATTCAAGCTGTCAAGTTCAGTTTCCCAAGATCTATTCCATGGAAGATGAGCAAATCTCACTCCAGAGACCACTGACTGAAGGGCAGTGTGGTCCTAGAACCATGGAGAATTAGAATATGAGGTAGAGAACTCAGAAAAAAAAATGTTAAAGTCTTTCTGGAGAGTACAAGCCTGGAAGAAAACAAAACCAAACCCGTTCTCCCATTGCCACCCAGAGATACTCTAAACGTTTTGAGGTCATAGAAAAATTGTAGGCTTTTCACACTGTCAATGCCTATGTTAAGGAAGTGAGGCAGCCTAAAACCTCTTGCTCCTAGGTCCCATTGTCCCCGTTCCCCTTCCAGCTGGAAATTTGTGCTGCGACCAGAGGAACCAGAAAGGGGGTGAGAACCCTTAGGGGACTGGGTCCTAAGATCAAAGGCAGGTCAGTAATGACAGTTCCCAGGGGGACTGTGACTCATTACATTCCAGTCAGGGGTTGGGGGCAAAGGAACAGGGCACTTCAGACCGAAATGCTGCTCTGCAATGGGGGAGGGGTGTGGAAGGGGGTGCACGGTGGGGACCCAGGTGCTTTGAGACATGAGTTCAAAGAGCCCAGGGAAGTCCAGCTTGGGGTGGCAGGAGGTAATGGAGAAGTCTGGAGCAGGAAGCCCTGGGAGTCACTGGTCCAAAGTCACCCAGGGGCGACCAGTGAGGATGGGGGTTGGGCTGCTGAGGGGGGTGGCTGGCAGAGAAGACTTTGAAAGGGTAAACCCAGAGGCGCCCAGGGGCCCAGCCCGGTGTGCCTCAGGAATGGCATGGACTCTGGCCCTGGTCCTGCTGTCAGAGGGGGCTTGGGGCTAGGTTGGGTGGCTGCAATTTGATGCATTTTACCGTTGTTTTGGCCATGCCCAATTCGCTGTGTCAGTTTTTCCCGACAACGCAGGGCAGGGAAGGAGGCAGGGGTGGGGCCACATCAGTGTGATAAAGGACAGCTAAATGCTTCTAGTCAGCTACCACTCAGCTGTGTGACTGAGCCAGAAGAGGGGTCATCAGGGTGGCACTAGAATGCAGGATAGGGCATGGCCTCAGTGCTCCAAGTCCATTGGTCGACGAGAAAGATAAAAGTGAAAGGAGGATGGCCAGGTGGCACCATGCCCAGAGGGACCTGTGGCTTCACAAGGAAAGCAGCACAGGCTGTCCCCGCCCACTGCAGGAGAGGAGCAGGGCTGGCTTTTACTTTAAAAACTTCAAAACCAAAAAAAAAGAAAAAAAAATGTGCATGTTACTTTATATGCGTGTCTATGTGTGTGTGTATCTACGTGTTCCTTCGAAGCTGATTTAGTTATCCCGCTTCTATGCCAGGTCTTTGATTTTGGCCTATATTTTTCATCTTCAAATGGAGCACAAGAATTACCAGCATCACCTCAATTGAGGTACAAATCCTATAAAAATGGAAAACCCATAGCATGCTTAATGATTAATGATGCAGACTATAGTATCCAACATTCCAATAAGATAAAATGACCACAGTGATTTCCCCTTTTTGGAAAAAGTTTCTCTTATTCTCCTGTATTATTGTTAAGATTTTTTAAAACAAGAAACATGCCTAATATCTTTAAAAACACACAAAGCTTTCAATTTAATAAGCACTCAAAGCTCTTTACCAGTTAAAAGAAAATACAAGGCCCTTCTAAAGTAAGGCTAAATGCTAAGTGTGGGGGAGAGAAAACTCTGATGGGGTTAATCACTAAATCCTATTTATCCTATCACCAGGCCTCTCTAAGCCTTGCAAATGATACTGCATTTCTCACTTGATGCTTGGCTATGACGTGCAATCATGAAAACCAAGAATTGTGTTATGTCATTGTATATTACATGTTATCTGAATTCCAAACTAGGCTGGGATCAAGGGTTGAATCTTTGATGATTTGCTCCATAACCTGGCACTTCTTATCCCAGACCAAACTAAGCTTTCTTCTAGAGTTCTACAGGTTACAGTTAGTATACAAGAATGGTTCTCAAAAATGTAGTCTCTGGACCGTTACCTGAGAACTTTTTATAAATGCAAATTCTCAGGCCGTACCCTAGACCTGATGAATCAGAAACTCTGGAGAACGGCCCAGCAATCTGTGCTGCAATAAGCCCTGCAGGTATTCAAGAACCTCTGGCACACAGCAGGTAGAAAAATGTGTTTCCTTCTGTAGGTCCAAAGCCACAGATTCTGTATGTTCTGTCTTGATATGATACAAAGACAAGCAATTAAAAGATATAAATTTCCTTTCTATTCCCACCATCCAGCCAATGTGTTTTATTTTTATGAATTAAATAAGAAAAAAGGTGGCAATCAGAGCTTTAGTCTAAAAAGTATATTTACAGGTATCAGTTCTCATTTTGCCTGATCTCATACAATACCAGTTACATTCTCTTACATCTAAAGTTTTAGAAAGGGACCTTCACAATGTAAGTCTCAGTCACACTGGAAGTTCTATAATAAAAGACCAAGTAGATCTGAATGTCCAAACTTACTAGAGAAGAAAAGTAGAATCGCTGGCTGTATTTTCAAATAGCATTCAACAGGAAATTAAAGTTTTGAATTTTTTTCACCTTCAGACTTCCAAGTTAATAGATTTAAACCAGAATACTCCATTCTTTCAAAGCCTCTAGCCAGGAAGAGTTTTACTATATTACTTCTTGCTTTCAATGGATAGAAAGCAGAGTCCTGGTAGCACACTGTGTATACTTGCAAAGATGCAGAACTAAGCAGTTGCTCAATATTAAAAGTCCTGTAAACCTCAGATGGTGAATGTTAATACTTCAGCACTAGCACCAAAGCCTCAAATATGAAAAGATACCAAGAACACCACTAGCAAACGAAAGTAAACTCTCAGTCAGGAGCCGTAGTTCACACCTGTAATCCCAGCACTTTGGCAAGCCAAGGTGGGGGGATTACTTGAAGTCAGGAGTTCAAGACCAGCTTGGGCCGCATAGTGAATTCACATCTCTACAAAAAGTTTTAAAAATTAGCTGAGCATGGTGGCACACACCTGTAATCCTAGCTACTTGAATGTAAATTCAAGTTTACATTCAGCCCTCATCACCAAAGATGATATATATGTGCCTCTTCCTTGCAACCCATCAGGGCCTAACACATCATATCACCACTTCTGAAATTAGGAAACAGGCTCAGAAGTCCAAGAGCTTGACCAAAGTAACTCAGTTGGTAGGTAGCAGAACCAGAATTCAAAGACCATGTCAGCATGATCATTCTGCAATATCCTGCCAGTTACATGAGCAAGTAGCCTCAAAATCAACAAAAGAAGAGGTTGACATGTGTCAATGTAGAGAGACTCAAAAGGAAGAGTTTATACATAAGAATAGAACAGAAATGTTCTGGAAGTATACCTGGGGATGTGAAGTAGGAGGGGACACACCAGGTTTCTCCGTGGTCAGGTGGCTCTATAATTCCAACCTGGGCTTCTTCCCCAAGCTCCAGACTTAGCTATCTGTCTTTCTTAATCTAATATAAAATCCAAGGGGCGGGGCAGGACCTTAATCTCTAGCCAGTTCGCTGCAGATTAAAGCAGAGTCTGGCTTAATAGTAAGTGCTTAATAAATATATGAATGAATAAATGAATAAACTATCAAGCTAAAGAAACATTCCACATTGTTGGGGGAAGGGGTTACCATGAAACAGACCCTAGCAGTCACTTAAAAATACAGTTGATTCTCATTATTTGTGGATCCCATGGTTGCAAATGTGCTTACTTGCTAAAATATCTTTGTAATCTTCAAATTAATACTTGTGGAGTTTTCAAGGTGATTGATGGATATACACATAGTAGTGAAAAATCTGTCACTCCCTGCACACATTCCAAGCTAAGGTCAAATAAGGTGACCCTTGGCCTTCTTGTTTCGGCTCTCATACAAAGATGACCGGAGGGCAGAAACAGTAGAGGGCAGTGCAGCATAGTGCAAGAAACTCTGGCTCGGGGACCAACTGGACGGGAGATCTGAATCTTAACTGTGGCACCTGCTAGTGAGGCAGACTCAGGCAAATCACTCAACGCTTCTGTACTTCCTTTATTCTTTTGTAAATAAGAAAATTCAATCTACCAGGGTAAGATGTTTCTAGGAATTAAGATGATAACCTATGTGAGATATGTATATGCATATTTTCCCTAGGAACAAGGGGTTAATACTGCATTAATTCAGTGTACTAGGCAACTTTATAGAAAATAACTGCTGCTAATAATGAGAACTGACTGTAATTATTTATTAAAAAATACAGAGAAGTGGACAAAATAGTTACTTGGATGAGGTAGAGGCAGGCTTCAAGAAGATTGTGAAGAAAGAGAACTTCCACACCAGGAATATAAGATGTGGAAAAGGCTTGCAAGGAGAGAGAATGGCACCTACAGAGAGAGGTCCATATGGTGGGAAAAAAAACAGGTAGGTTCAGGAAATGGCACTTCAGGAAGTCTAGAGCAGCAGAAGACGAGGCCAGAACATGGTGCTATAGTGCTTCTGCACCCTGTATATACCCTGTACTACGGAACCTCACTCTGCATTTAATTCCTGGTTTCCAGTCCTCTCTTACATTAAACTGTGAGTTCCTCAAAGTCAAGGTCTCTCAAAAGAAATTATAGCTATAGTACTCTAAATTTGCAAACAAGTTATTACTAAACACAAATACACCCCAAAAAACTATACGAAAATAACTTTGGTTTTCAATTGCAGTCGTAGCAATTCACAACTGGTATAGATTTACAATTTGTCCAGGATTTTTCTCTGATGACTGCTGTAACTCTGTCATAAACTCTTTTCCTTGTTCTAAGATCTTGCTCTTTTTAGTGTAATTGATTGATTGGTTGATTGACTGAAATGGATTCTCATTATGTTGCCCAGGCTGGTTTTGAACTCCTAGGTTCAAGAAATCCTCCTGCCTCAGCCCTCCAAGTGTCTGGGATTACAAGCACATACCACTGTGCTGGGCTGTAGTGTGAATTATTCACAAGGCTTAAATATATGGTCCATTAGACAATGCTTCCACCTCAGAGTAAAGATTTCTTTTAATTTACTCTGAATTATTTCTCTATATGCAAGATACAATTTACTATAGTACAAAGAAGCATATATATATATATATATATATATATATATAATATACATATATGTAATATATATTGCAAGCAGGATAAAGAAAGCAATATATTTTTTTCCACAAAAACTTGCCAAAGCACAGTAAACAGGAGGTTAAACTCACAGCCTACATTTCTCCACAGAGAGCTAGGAAAAAGAATTCCGGTTTTTGTAAAGTCACAGAACTAAGCACTGTGAGAATTTACAAGATTCTGTAAACTTGTATATTCTCCCCAACCTCATAAACAAGTAGCCAAAGGAGCCTATCAATCTCACCACAACACCTCAATTTCCTCCAAACTCCAAAATAAAACTCACTGTTCAATATCTGAATTTCTATTTTCAAATGTCTAAAATTAAGAGCAGTACCATTAGCTTTTCCCCATAAAAATTCCTGGTATAATTTTACGTAGGCACAACATAGTAAATTATCTAAAAACAAATGAATAGAACCAACATTACTAAAAACCAAAAGAATATACTATGAAGATGAAATGAGGATAGATAATGTTGTTTTTAAACAGATTCAGTGCTGTTATTATTCATTCATAGATTGGGTGTGATCAAATCACATTGTGCTGTACAGCTAAGTATGTCCAATATTTTATGACAAAATAGAGTAACACATTATTTGTTGAGGATCTGTTGGGTGCACAGAGGCAGGCTAGAGGCTGTAAAAGACTTGATTCTTGCCCTCAAGAAACTTCCAAGGTTATAGACTACTCCCAAAACAAATAATGAGTGACACTATCTCAAATATATGTATCACCAAATGTGAAATGGAGGTGAAGATGGGGAGGGCCTTACGGTCAGAGATTGTGTTCAGGACTTCATGGTGGCATTTCTCTGATATATTTAAATGTGTAATTATATGCATTTTAAAAATAGGTTAAATTGTCATCAGATCGGTCTGAAATTTATAGAGGCTTTCGTTGGTGAGAAACATATTTTATAGAATTTATCCACAGGAATGTTTTTGATTGTTATCCATTAAAGACTGCAGTTTACAGTATTTCCCCTATTAATAGTATCTATCTTTTTGGAGCTGCTCTGGAGAAGTTGAGGACCATGTGCTAATTGCTATTTGATGTCGTTCTGGGAGGACAATTGATTAGCTTTCGGTGGGGGTGGGGGAGTTGGAACTTGGAGATGGCTCTGAGTCTAGAGATCTTGCCACTGACTTTTGGCAAGTCTGTTGATTGTACCTTTGGGATCGCCTTTAAATGCCTTATGGAAGGCTAGGTATGGGGCTCATGCCTATAATCCTGGCACTTTGGGAGGTCACTTCAGGACAGGAGTCTGAGACCAGCCTGGCGAACTAGGCAAAAATCCTATCTCTACTAAAAATACAAAAAATTAGCCAGATGTGGTGGTACACACTTGTAGTCCTGGCTTCTCAGGAAGCTGAGGCAGGAGAATCGTCTGAACCTGGGAAGCGGAGGTTGCAGTGAGCCAAGATCAACCTGGGTGGCAGAGCAAGACTCCCTTTCAAAAAAATAATAATAATAAAAATAAATTTCTTATGGAGTACATGTTCCGACTGTTCTGTTCATTTCCGATAGAATAACAGTAATATCATAGAACATCCTTGGGGCATTGTTCTATAAGTTTGGGATTGTTAATACTTACTAGGTTAAAAATGCAATAAATATATGTACTACAGGTAACAAATTAATAAGCACATTCAAGAAATGCTTGGTAAACAGGACTTCTTGGTAAACAGAAAAATGAATTTACATGGCCATGATTTTTTTTTTTTTCAAAGAGCAGTCACAAGACTGTTGTTTGCAGAATACCGGTTGGGAACCGTTAGTGTAGGAATTAGGGTAATTAGGATTTAGACTATTCCAGCTAGAGGCTGTCACTATATTCAAGGAATTGTTCTTAGTCTTCAGTCTTCTTATATATCAGAATTACCTATAGCAACTTAACAAGTAGAAATACAAAAATTGGGCCTTGACTCAGGCCTAACAAATCAGAATATCTGAAAAGTATGGGTGTGGAAGAGCTTCCAGATGATTCTATGTACTCCAGAGACTGAAAACCACTCAATTCAAATTAGGGCTTCTCACCACTTGCTAAATGCATTCTTAATCCTATTTGAGTATGCTTCTGTTTTGTTTTCTTGGATCTGGTCCAGCAACTAGACTGTTGCTATAATTAAGTTCAATTTTATTATTCTTCCCAGAGCATCTGTATCCCGATTTTCAGATTCCATTTCATCAGTGGGGCAAATGTACAGGTCAGTATAGGAGGGGTTTTAAACATTAACGGAAAAGAGATTGTATTACATTTATATTGTCTTTTAAATCTGGCAGCCTTGAGTTTAATTTAGAAAATTCCTCTATTTGTAATTTACCTTTGTTTTGATATATTTTACTATTAGGTGGGTCACATAATTTTCCTCTTTTTCTTGACTTCCTTGTCAACTAATACATTTTCTAACACTTCTTGTTAACTTCTAATTACAGGTAAGTTCCGTTTTCTGTTTGCTTAACAAGCTCATTGATGTTTTATTGGCAAGCACTCTTCTTGCATCAAATGGAAAATCAATAATGGAACATTTGTGCATCAAGGTCAAAACAGGAAAGCTTAGCAGAGTGATTATTTATTTGTTTTCTGTTAATGTCCATAGAGCTTCTCTGGAAATAAATGAAATGGAAATACAGGGAACAAAATCATTCTAATTAGAGATTTACCTGGAACCTTGTAAAAAAAATTCTATATACAAGTCCTACTTCTCCTCACCCCACCAAAAGCTGGACTACTCCCCTGCCTCCTTTTTTACTTGATATCCCCACCAAATAATGGACAAAATCTGACAGGTTCATTTGCTTAGTAAAAGAAAACCTTGTAAAACAAGGAGACAGAGAAACCATTTCACTGCAAAGTATAACATGGCCTATAAAATGTTCTACATAATTACAAAAGGCTTTATAAAATTATTTATTTGTGAAATTATTTCAAGTCTAGTTGTTTTTTTCTTTTTTTTTCTTTTTTTTTTTTTTTTTTTTTTTTTTGAGACGGAGTTTCACTCTTGTTACCCAGGCTGGAGTGCAATGGCGCCATCTCGGCTCACCGCAACCTCCGTCTCCTGGGTTCAGGCAATTCTCCTGCCTCAGCCTCCTGAGTAGCTGGGATTACAGGTACACGCCACCATGCCCAGCTAATTTTTAGTATTTTTAGTAGAGACGGGGTTTCACCATGTTGACCAGGATGGTCTCGATCTCTTGACCTTGTGATCCACCCACCTCAGCCTCCCAAAGTGCTGGGATTACAGGCTTGAGCCACCGCGCCCGGCAAGTCTAGTTGTTTTTTTAAATCTCACTGTTAGAGACAAAAACTCAAAACATGCACTGTAAATACGGTATAAGGAAAATTTAAAGACCAATAAAGTCTATGAAAGATATTTTAGATTTAGTTTTTAAAAATTTGCAACTCAATACTCAAGAATATACTGAAATTACAACCATTCTTACTTAAATAGATAAATATGTAAGACTGTCAAAGGCATTAAGTATAGTCTGAAGATGTTGCAGAAATATCAAGTCATGATTCTGATTGCAGAATCCAGTTACTCAGTTATAAAAAGAACTCCAGCTATAAAGAGTTGCCTTTAACTCAATTCCTAACCTAAGACCATTGATTTTGGTAAGTAGAGTGGGTCATACTTTAATCTACAAAAAAAAAACTTGATTCTGACTCAAAGATACCTAGGCCAAGTATACAGGACACAAAGATTTTGGCTGAAGAACAGTGTTAAGGATTCATTTATATAGGCTCATACTTTAGATGTTACACGTGGAAGAATTTTAGGTTTATAGCTTAATATATGAAAAGGGTCTCAGTTTACAGTCTTAGGAATTACATATGAAAAGGGTCTCAGTTTAGTCTTAGGAATTACATATGAAAACGGTTTCAGTTTATAGTCTTAGGAATTACATATGAAAAGGGCTTCAGTTTACAGTCTTAGGAATGAAAAGGGGAAGTTGATCTGAGATGCCTGGGTCTCCCTCTTCACCCCACCCTTTGAGACCCTCACCACTTTATAATATTAGTGAGAGGTCTCACTTTCATTCTCACTTTCCAGATTTTCTGAAGAAACAGACTGATAATGTTTCACATAATACACTTGTGATGTCATTTTTTGGCTAACTACAGCAGTGATGAACCCCCTAATCATCTGAAGGAACAGGTGCAGTAGACAAGGGAGCAGTAAACAAACACCTATTATTATTAGAACACTTATGATGAGGGTTTTGAATCCTCCCAAGGATGAGAACCAACCTCAAAATAAGGACTCAGGGTTTAAGTCCGTGCCATATCTGTACAGGCCCATGTGCCACTTTGGTCATGTCTCACACGATATCCTCCACTGCTTGCCCCTGGTCATCTATGTGCAGACAGCAGTTGGTTGGATTGAATTTTCCACAGACTCCCTCCTCGGCTGCTAGCAAATAATCTAGGGCCAGCCGGTTCTGACAGATCACGTTTCTTATTTGAGTTTCTTGTCGGACCAAGATGGACAGAGTTTTGCCCGTTTCATTAGTGAGTATTTCCACAACAGCCTGCAACCAGATGATCTGGTTGAGCATGTAAATAGGGGTCCGCTATCCCCATGAGCCATCTTCAGCCCATGTGGCTGGCCCATAGTACTCAGTAATTCTCTCCGGTGGCCACTCACCATCTGTCCAATTCCCTAGTTTGAGGTCTCTCTTCTCACTAGCAGAGTAAACTGGATGCCCTAACGGCTCACCTATCTTAACAGATAATAGGAAGAAAGAGGGCTTAACGATGCCTATGACATAGCTACCTGTCCATCTCATGGATTACACACCTTATATTGAGTACCATTATATAAACAGGTTCCCTTCTGTGTCCCCACACATTTATAAGAACTGCAGTACAAAAGAATGGCAGTAACTTTTGCATCCTACCTGGTGTACATACTGAGGGCATTTTTCAAAATTAGTTAACGTTCCTACTGTGCAAGTCCAAGTATTACGAACAAGTCCCAAGATGAATTTCCTCATGCTTCGGCCGTGCATGGACCAGCCAGCTTCTGGGACGTGGCTGGAGCAAGGCTTGTTGTCCTTTTTAAGGTGATTCTGCAGTCCTTGCCTTGGTCTAAGTCTCAGCTGTTGCTGGTTTTTATATGGCTGTGGTGGATTCAGGCTGGGATTCCCTCAACTTTCATAGCTGTGGGATTGGTCAGGATCAGGTCTGTCCTTTCCATTGCGGCTTTAGAGGGGCTGTACTCCTGTCCTTTATCCACACGTGATTACCTAGTGAGAAAGGGCGAACTGGGGAGAAAAAGGCTTACAAGACATTTATTATTTACTTAGGTTGAAGTATCCTTAGCGATTCTCCTTAGAGCTGGCAACTAGCATTCTAACTCAATCTCTCCCCACTCCTGAGGAGTTCCTAGGAGTGCCCAGAGTAGGGGAGGGGACCTATGGTATAAAACTTAATAGGGGAATATCCTGTTTTTCCTAAAGGGGGTGCCTCTAATTTTGAATAACCCCAAGGGAAGTACCTGTACCCACTCTAATCTTGCTCCCTGACCTTTCCCTAAGCTGTTTTTGATGGTTCGGTTCATTTTTTTTCCCACTTTTCCAGCACTCTGAGGTCAGTAGGCAGTGTGCAGTTTCCAGGTGATACCCAAGGCCGTTGCTGTTTTCCTAACTAAATCTGCCACAAATGCTGGTCCACCGTCTGCTCCGATGTGTAGTGGCAGTCCAAACCTAGGGATAAGATTTCGAAGCAGCACACAGGTTACTTCATGGACTCTTTCAGTCCCATTCAGAATATGTGCACACCAGGACCAACAAATACTTATGTTCCCCACACTTGGACATTTCAATAAAGTCTACCTGGAGATCTTCAAACGGAGCTGCTCCATAAGATTCAATTCCAGGGGGAATATTTGGACCCTGCCTCACGTTGTGTTGCCGACATGTAATGCATCACTGTGCCACAGTTTTGGTCAAGGCTGCTAAGTGTGAGATGTAGAAGTACTGGCCCAACATCTTTTCAAGTGACTCTTGACCGAAATGAGTGGCCTCATGTACAGCCTGTACAACTGCTGCCCCCAGCAACTGCGGTGCTGCTATTCTTCCACCTGGCCGTTGGATCCATCCTTTAATCAGTTGCCCCCTTCTGTCTGGAGAAAGTCTCTTTCCTCCTCAGAGTAACAAGGTATTAGATCAGGGATCTGGGGAATCAGTGGGGCTGTAACTGCTATTCGGTAGGGGACAGATGCTGCCTTACTAGCTGCTGAATCCACTCGGGAATTTCCCAGGGTCACGGAGGTGAGGGCCCACCGATGACCATAGCAATGCACGACCGCCACTCTCCAGGGCTTCCAGACTGCTTTTAGCAGCTGCAAGATTTCATGCTGATACTTTATTTCTTTTCTCCCTGAAGTTAACAGGCCTTACTCTTTGTACAGTGCTCCATGTACTTGGAGAGCCGGGAAGGCATGTCGAGAGTTGGTGTAAATGTTTACAACTTTGTCTTTACTCAGCTCTAGGGCTGAGTAAAGACAAGGTTCAGCAATGAGTTCAGACTTCTGAGCTGAGATTTGGCCTTGATTACAGTGTCCAGAGTTACCACCGCATAGCCTGTATGCCTGTCCCCTCGTGGATTGACAAAGCTGTCCCATCCACTCGTGGATTGACAAAGGGGAAGTTGATCTGAGATGCCTGGGTCTCCCTCTTCACCACCATCACGCCCAACTAACTTTTTGTATCTTTAATAGAGATGGGGTTTCGTCATGTTGGCCAAGCTGGTCTCAAACTCCTCACCTCAGGTGATCTACCCACCTAGCCTCCCAAAGTGCTGGGATTATAGGTGTGCGCCACTTGTGCCTGGCCCTAAAAATATACCTTTTTTTTTTTTTTTTTTTTTTTTTGAGACGGAGTTTCACTCTTGTTACCCAGGCTAGAGTGCAACGGTGCGATCTTGGCTCACCGCAACCTCCGCCTCCTGGGTTCAGGCAATTCTCCTGCCTCAGCCTCTGGAGTAGCTGGGATGACAGGCACGCGCCACCATGCCCAGCTAATTTTTTGTATTTTTAATAGAGACGGGGTTTCACCATGTTGACCAGGATGGTCTCGATCTCTCGACCTTGTGATCCACCCGCCTCGGCCTCCCAAAGTGCTGAGATTACAGGCTTGAGCCACCGCGACCGGCCTCAAAAATATACAATGTTTTTAAGGAGCCAAATCTGGGGTTAATTTTGTCACCATAAGTACAACCAACCTATACCTCAACTTCCAATTAATATACCATCAGCATTCCCCCGTAGTGATACACATCTACTGTACTACATCGCAGAATTATTTGCATAATAAATTCACACAGTACAACACTCAAAAGAATGTCTATATCCTAAGTGAAAACTCTCCCTTCTACCTTGTCCCAAACCACCCAGTTTCCTCTCATTCATCTGCCTTCCTCCACACAAGTTAATCACTATTCTTCTATGTTCTTCTTTAAGATTATACAAGAATATTCATGCACAGCCATTGTTATTAACCACTGTCCTCTGCTTTCCCTCACAAACAGTTGCATGCTACAGACACTGGTCTGCCCCTTTTTTCATTCAACACATCTTGGAGAATGTTCCATATCAGTACACAGAAGGCTTTTCTGTTTTAAACACTGAAAAACTTCTATTATATGGATATTCAAATATTTAATCAGTCTCCTATTGGTGGACAACCAGGCTGTTGTCAGTATTTTGCTGTTACAATGTTCCAGTGAGCAACACCGTACAGATATCTGCTGAGTACTGGTAAAAAGGTCCTAGATTAGAGTTGCTGGATCAAAAGATAAATATGCCTTTGTAATTTTGAGATATAGCTAAACTGCCCTTTACAGGACTGTATATTGTGTTTGCCCACTAGCCATTGATGAGAGTGCCTTGCTACAGCCTCACCGGCACAGTACCTCAAACCTTTGTGATTTTTGACAACATACCAAGTGAAAGATGGACTCCCGGTATAGTTTTGATTTGTATTTATATTATTGAGACTGAGTATGTCTCCATTATGTCCACGAGCCATTTATTTCTATTTCTGTAAACAGACTTTTTATATGTTTCTCTTCTTTTAAAACATGACATAAATTTATGTAAGAACTTTTCCCTTTTTTCTACAGCATAGTCCTTTGCAACTTCTAAGAGCACTTTAATATAGTAAAGCTGTGTAATAATGCACCTAAAAAACAAAGATATAAAATGTGTAGTAACACGTTTTTCTTAACATCAATGAAAAAGTGTTTTTTTTAGTCAGACTGTATGTTCATAAGTCAAAAATGAAAGATTCAGAAACAAACTATGCATAAAGTACAAATACCATGAAATTCCAAAATGACTGTGAAGCAATCACTTCCCAAACCTACTGTCCATCACCCAAAACACAAGGAGAAAGTAAGAATGTTAGCCTTTCCTGTTCTCCATCATCAGCAGCAAGGTATGCAAAAGCCCAAGTTAAAGGAGTATTTCTGCAGAGGCTATACTGTAATAGGGATTTAGCCCTTTCTATTTTCCTAACTCACTGATTTCTGCTTGTGTATCTTTAATAATTTCCCCAATCTGCTTTCTTTCAGGTTTCTTGATTGTCCTTTCTAACAACGAGTTAGAGGCTTTATTCATTTTCATTCTTTTCTTAATAACAGAAGGATTTTAAGGCAACGAACATTCCTCAGAGCTCTCATTTAGTCTCTTGTAAGTAATAATTGCATTATTGCTATTCTCTAGACATTCTGCAGTTTTAATTCCAAATTCCTGTTTGACCTAAGGGCTGTTCGTATGAGTTTTAAAATTCCACAAATATTTGTTTTCTGGTTTTGTTATTAACTTACAGATTTAACTAAGATCAGAGAATTACATCTGTCCCTTTTCTACTTTTCAGTACTTGAGGTGTTCTTCATTGAAAAAGATTAGCTTCTTGAATGTTCCAGATAGGAAGAGGGATGGAGAGGGGAGAGAGGAATAGATAGAAGATTAGTATTTTAATTATCGTTCAATTCTAAGCATTTTAAAATTTCATTTGATTTTTTAAACCATGATTTACAAGGGCGTTTAATTCCCAAATTCATGTAGATTTTTGATAATCTCTTCATTATTGCCTTCTAACTTTGTTTCATATTTAAATTATAAATTATATGGTGCGTATGGTACCAATTGTTTTTAAATCCTCTGACTTGCTTTATGGATTAATATATAATTAATTTTTCTCCCATAGTTCATATATGCTTGAGAAGGATATATAATATCTAATTATTGGATAGAGAGGTCTGTATTTGTCCATTATACCATGCCCGTTCACTGGTTATTCAAATCTGCATATGTGTGTTCTGTTTAACTTACTTATGGTAAGCAGAGTATGTTGAAATCTCCAAATATGATGCTGGACTTGTCAATTTTTCCCTGTGGTTTTATCAGTTTTTCCACTGTATTTTGAGGCTATTTTCATAGGTACATAAAATACAAAATTGTTACATCCTCCTAATTAACAGACTTTTATCATCTAGTTAATGTTGTTACTAATGCTTTCTGTTCCAAAATTCTATTTTGTTTGATACTAAAGCTACATCACTTGCTTTTGTTAACTTATATTGGCATATCTCTCTCCTTTATAAAAATTTTCAATCTTTTTGTATCCTCATACTTTAAATACGATGGACTAAACCAGATGGATTTTGTTTTACTTATTCAGTCTTTCTGATAACTTTAGTCCATTTACATTTGTTGTGACTGATTTACGTGGACTTGCTTCTATACCCTTTAGAACTTCTATTTCTCTCACTTTGTAATAAATTTTTAGTATCTCCTAGGATTCCACTAAGACATATCTTAGACCTCACTCCGCTCTCTCTCCCTGCCTCCACCCCAACAACTTCTGCCCTATTATCTATCCTCATGTCTCTCTGTGTAACATTCTGACTTATTTTTTTGGAGATAATTTTCTAATCAATTAATTCTCTCCTCTGACATCTAATCCATCTACTGAGTTTCCTATTTCAACAATTACATTTTGTATATTTTATATTAATTTGAGACAGAGTCTCACTCTGTCAGCCAGACTGGACTGCAATGGCACAAACATGCCTTGGTGCAGCCTCGGCCTCCTCGGCTCCAATGATCCTCCCACCTCAGTCTCCTGAGTAGCTTGGACTACAGGCATGTGCCCCATACCCAGCTAATTTTTTTAGAGGGAGGGGCTTTTTTTTTTTTTTTTTTAGAAACAAGTTCTCACCATGTTGTCCAGGCTGGTCTTGAACTCCTGCCTCAGCTTCCCAAAGTGCTGGGATTACAGGTGTGAGCCACCATACCCAGCTATATATGTTCATTTCTGTAAGTTCTATTTCATCCATTTTCTTTTCAGGTCTTTCTCATCATTCTGGGTGGTCTTACTGCTTGCTCAATTTTATGACTCCTTTTTTCTTTATATTAGATTTCACATGTAACTATTTCTCACAATTCTAATATTTGAAGTCCATGTTCTGTATCGGATAATTTCAAGACCTATAGTCTTCAGGAAATATATCTATTATTCATTATTTCTGACAATCTCAAATATACTGAGTTGACTACTTGAATGCTATGATTGACTGAATTCATATTTGCCTGCTTTTCATCTTTGGGAATCCTACAGGCTTAAATTAGAGATGTTTTTCCTATAAAAAGTATCTATGTCTGTTTCTGATGAGAGCCGTGGATACAACTAACATAAGACCACTTTACCACCTTCTATAATCCCAAAATACTCTTGGATTCTCTTGGAGAATCCCAGGATTACTTAAGGTTCTCAGATTTGGCTCTCCATCCTTGCTCATTTATAAACAGAAGACTAAATTGCTTAGTATAGGTGGCGACCACTTCCTCCTTTCCTGGAAAAAAACTAAAGCAAAACAGATCTCTCATCTGAATGTGGTCACAGACTAGGGGATTCTGTAGGAGAAATAACTGGGGGCTGTGGGCAACAGGGAAAGATTGATGTCTTTCCTGGCCATAGAAATCGGTAAGAAGCTGCTCACTCCCAGAACATTTTCGAAGATACGCAAAGATTAGGCTGTGGGTGTCAGGTAAGTAAACTCTTAAAAAACAACATTGAAAAAAATAAAAATTTTATTTTTTTTATTTTTTATTTTTTTGAGACGGAGTTTTGCTCTTGTTACCCAGGCTGGAGTGCAATGGCGCCATCTCGGCTCACCGCAACCTCCGCCTCCTGGGTTCAGGCAATTCTCCTGCCTCAGCCTCCTGAGTAGCTGGGATTATAGGCACGTGCCACCATGCCCAGCTAATTTTTTGTATTTTTAGTAGAGATGGGGTTTCACCATGTTGACCAGGTTGGTCTCGATCTCTCGACCTTGTGATCCACCCGCCTCGGCCTCCCAAAGTGCTGGGATTACAGGCTTGAGCCACCGCGCCCGGCGATTTTTTTTTTTAAAAAGCAAAAGTAAAAAGTAAATAAAAAATTTTAACAAACATTATTTGTTCAGGCACAGTGGTTCACACATGTAATACTAATACTTTGCAAGAACCAGGCAGATGAATCGCTTCAGCCCAGGAATGACAGCCCAGGAGTGAGCAACATGGCGAAACCCTGTTTCTACCAAAAATACAAAAATTATCCAGGCATGGAAGCATGTGCCTGCAGTTCCAGCTACTTATGAGGCTGAGGTGAGAGAATGGCTTGAGCTCAGGAGGCAGAGGTTGCAGTGAGACACGATTACACCACTGCACTCCAGCTTGGGTGATACGGTAAGACCCTGTCTCAACAAATACATAAGTAAAAATAGAAAACAGTAATGCTTTACCATGTGGCAGGACTCAAAATGAGCTCAGCACATCTGTGTGTAATACTGAGGTTTTTTTAGTACTTTTGTTTCTCTGAGCTTTGCAGATGGACATCATGCCCAAATAATAACTCTGTAGTATCAGCACCACAGTTAATATGTATTCTGACTATACATAAATGACTATTAACAGGATGTTAGCCCCCAAAAGACATACATAAGCATGTAAAGCAAATATAACCAAAAATAACTGTAGGAGCAAAGAACTTCTGGAGGAAGTTCTGAAGTCTTACGTAGTCATATTTTTACCTGAAATGCAAAGATTGCTATCTCAACCATGGAAAGGATCAAAGTAAGGACTGGATATATTTAGATTTTAATCACCATCATGTGGATTACATCACATAATAGAGTTGGTCATCTGTGTTTGAAAATTCTTGTTAAATTGCTCGTACTTTGAGGGTCTACAGAACATGTCATAACCTAACGAATTGTGATCTTTTCCCCACCTTCTGTAAGACTTCCAAGCACAAAAAAGAAGCAATACAAACTTCAGCAAAACTGCATGACAATTGCCATTTGATTCTACTAAACTGCAACTATTACCTGTAGAAGTAGTTAGACAGTCAGCTCGATAGGTCCATGAAATTTCCCGTGATTATTTCTAAAAGTACCAACTATGACCACAGGCACGTGGGGACTACTCTGTAGTAACATTCTCTAAACCCTCCATCACAATTTACATTTGAAAAACATTTGTTTTTTATGGTAAAAATATATGTGTGTGTGTTTGTGTGTATATATATATATATATATGTATGTATACATATATATATATATATATATGAGTCATTAAAAACTCTTATCAACAACATAATGGTTTATAACCAATGGTTCCAGATGCTCTTCCATAACTCTGGTATGGCACTGGTTCCACATGCTATTCCATAAACTCTGTATCTCAGAACTCAGGAATCCAGATGTTACAGAAATAAAAAGAGTTCTTCAGGGAGGGGGGAGAAAAAGGTTGAAGGTGTAATCCCAGCGACTCGGGAGGCTGAGGCAGGAGAATCGCTTGAATTTGGGAGGCAGAGGTTGCAGTGAGCTAAGATTGTGTCACTGTACTCTAGCCTGGGCAACAAGAGTAAAACTCTTTCTCAAAAAAAAGGTTGAGGGTGACTGTTAAAATGAAGTTTGAGTTACCTTAGTATATGTTAACTCAGAAACAGACTCCCGGGCTGTACAAGGATCTCATAAAGTTATATGATTTCTCATGTAACATCTCAGCCTTCTAAGTTATTATTAAGGATGAGGAACATTCCATTTTTTTAAAGACTACATCACCAGATGGCTCTAAATAGTTGCAAATCAAGTTCGTATATTGAATTGAAAATTACCTATTTATAATTTGACTTATTCTACTTTTATGCCCTGTGTTCACTAAAAACAAAATGCTTCCATATACATAGTCCTCCAAATAGTTGAAGACAGGCTATTATGAACCCTCATGTTTTCCTGTCTGAATCCACAATTTAACCAGCTATCCTAGGACACAGAATACAATCTCTTCCTAATCCTGGCTATTATTCTCTAAACGAACCTAAATTTATCTAAATAGACTCTTCTTAAAGTACTACCTCAGAATTCACTTGAGTAATTCAGATGTTGCCTGAAACATCAGAAAATGACTTCCTTAAAAGCACAGCAAGTTGGATTTACCAGTTGCTCACCAGGTCTCATCCCTCCTGCCCCCACTCCCATCTCTGTGTTATGCTTTATCTCAAGTTCCATTTTGCTTATTATTCATGACTCTCATGTTGTCACTATGGACATCAGAAGCCATAAATATATATTGTTCTGGATCTAAAAGTCTGTGAATCACAATACCAATAACTTGGCAATTCAGTTTAAAGTCTTCTCTTCATAAGGCCAGTTAACTCAAGGAAATCATTCTTCCCAGGTCTCTTAAGAAATACTCCAACCCCAGAAAAGGCCATTCTTTCTGGTATCAGGAGCCATGGTCCAGAAACGCAAATCCAATAGAATTTCAGCTATTTACCTCCCAGATCATCCCCTCCCTGAAGTTCTACCTAAAGCAGGAAAAAATAATGAAAACAATATCTGCAGTCACGAATCCTCATTTCTTGTCCAAGATTTCATATTCCGTTCAAGATACCTTCCAAAGAGGAAGTGACCAGGGAGAACACACCGGGGCTACAGGGACTGATAAGGTTCTATTTCATAAGTTTGGTGTTGGGCATACGGACATACAATTTCGCGTTTTAAAAAAGAAACATACCTTCCTGGGTTCCCCAATATGAATCAGTAAAAATGTACCCACTAGCCACTTCGGTCAATACATACCAAATTCATACTTTAGGAAGACAACCCAATTGACAATCCAAACAGATTCTACGATAACAAAAGTGAGAACAAAAACTGATATTTGGGTCATTTCAGGAAAGTTGCATCATAAGATATATCCCCAAGCAAAAATATACACACAAAAAAGCTAAGTGAGAAGCTTTTAGAAAATTACTACTATCCTTTTTGTAAGTACAAAGGAAGTATTCTTTTATGTCTTTGTTTTTTCCATCAAAATACATCCATAGATTTTTAAACCATTATATTTTATCCAGATTCCATATTAAATCATTAATGTTTTTTCTCGATTCCACTGCTATTCTTTTGTAACCTTTAGTTTTAGGATCTTAAAAATACTTTATTAAACATAACACACAAATTCAGAAAAGTACATAAAATATAGAAGTACACTTAAAGTTAGTAAATTATGTGCCCATGTAACCACCAACCTGGTCATTCCAGCCAGTATCCAAGAAGCCCACAAATGTACCTTCAGTTCACACCTCCCTACCTCTCACCTAGATGGATTCCTTATCCTAATCTGTATGGTAATCACCTCTTTGTTCTTGATAATTGTACTGCCCAAGTATGAATCCATAAATAAGTATTTCTCAGTTTTCTTTTCACGTTTGCACCACTAAGAAGCCTATTTAGTTTTCTTCCTAAGTCTGCCCCACACCCCATGGAACTGTAACACCACAGATATATTGTGTATCTGCATGTGTTTTGTGGCCCTTTGGAGGGCAGAAGACCATTAGAACACCTACGATGTTTTTCACTCTAAGGACCAGTTTGCACTCCTCTACAGGCAATACTGCCTCCACTGAGAATGCATGCCCTAACCAACATTCATTTTACCTATTTCTGATCCATATGTAAAGGGAATTGCACAAAATAGGTTTTGGGGTCTGATCTCTTTTGCTTACTTAACATTGTGTTCAAGATTCACCCATCTTGTCCCACATAGCTATAAGTCATTTTATCAATACCAAAATTCTCCATTTTATTGGAATTAACATTTGGGTTATTTTCTGTTTTGGGCTATTATAAATGATGCTGCTCTGAATATTCTTGTGTCTCCTGTTGTCTAAGTATTCGTTTCCTGTGGAGTATGTATCTACGACATTCCTGAACCATAGGGCATGAGTATCTTCTACTTCACCAAATTGTTTTCCAAAGCACTGCACAAATGCACACCCCCATCAGAAGTATATAGAATCCTGTAACTATTTCCTTACCCTAAAAGAGAAGTTAACTAAAATATATGCATTCTTTTTCTTTTTAAGATCTGAAGATCAATGTGCAAAGGACTGTAAGGGTCAACCCTAAGAATGACAAAACAAAAAACAGTTTAAATAAAAAAAGAATTTTTTTCTTTTTTTATTAAATTCAAAAATGAACTAGTCTGAGAACTAAAATAGAGCACCTAGGGTCAGTTCCAGAAAGAGAAGGTCTAAAGCTGTTCTACATCCCCAGGAAAAACTGAGGTCACTTACAGCTTCCAGCTCCTTTAGAATAAATGTCCAAAAGAGATGATAATACCCTAAGTCTAATCTTTTCTCCCATTCTTTGAGGAAGTTAATGATGTTATTTCCGAAATAATTGGACTTACAGGCAGATTATGGGATTTTATCCAGCAAGGTTTAAGCTATGCCATCTTCTCTGTAGAGGATATGTCTCTAGGATCTGCTGGGAGCTTTCTCAGAGCTGGCTCTAGGCCTGTTTAGGAGACAAGAATATTTGTTTTCTAGCTTCCTCACCTCCAGTGTTGATGTTGCCTCATTCTTCATAGCCCTCTTTCAGGTGCTCAGAGTCCTCACGTTCCATCTCACTGTCCCCTGTCAAAATCAACTCTCATCCCTCCTTAGGGAAGAGACTAGATAACAAAAATGAAAAAGACCCTCAATTCCCCCACCTCCTTTTTCTCCCCCTTTGCAAGCTGTTGCCCATGGGAGAGTTCAATGGCCAAGAATCTGGCCTAAGGTATACAGGAATCTGTGCTTCTCCCTGGTTCAGAATAAGGGTAACTGGTGTCACTTCACAAATCCCTGACCATGGGTGGACCTTCTGTGGCCTCATTCTCTCTGCATGGAGGGAAATCACTAGGTTTACACAGGATCTTTATTTAGGGACTTCCCTTGATCCTTTTATGAAATAAGTAAGCTTGTTCTTTTCATCCACCTCCCTACAAGGAGCTGCCTTCCATGGGTTTCACTGTCTCCTAGCAAGTGCTCTACAGTATTTTGTCTCCGTTCACTTCAGAAAATAAGCTCTCAGCTGTCCTCTGACAAAAGGCCAAAATAACTCACACTAAAGTAAAAATGGAATGTAGCTTCCCATTTTATCTATCCAAGCTATTGCACAAGTGATGGATCCAGTGATTTTAAGGGTTGGAACTTGAACTTGTTTCACTTGCTTGCAGTTGGTGAGAAATACTATAGAAAGGGTCATTGGTACCACTTCTGAAATCTGACTTATAGATAGACTTTCTATGTTGTCTAACTGCCTGTTTTAGAATCCTTTTGTGAAATAAATAAAATGTGTTCCCTTATTCTCGTAGCTCCCCTCTTAGCACTATTCTCTAAGATTTTGGTAGATGTTCTGTCTCCTCCACATTTACTTTTTTTTTTTTGAGACAGGGTCTTGCTCTGTTACCTAGGCTGGAGTGCAGTGGTGTGATCATGGCTCACTGCAGCCTTGACCACTTGGGCTCAAGCGATCCTTTCACCTTAGCATCCCAAGTAGCTGGGATCACAGGCGTGCACCAACACACCTGTCTAATTTTTTATTTTTTTTGTAGAGATGTCCATGCTCATCTCAAACTCCTGGCTCAAGCAGTCTTCCCACCTGGCTTCCCGAAGTGCTGGGATTACATGTATGAGCCACCGCAGCTGGGCTTTCTCCACACTTTTAAAAACATCTCTTCTTTGTCCTTTGGGGAAAAAAGACTACATAATTCAAAATAGGATATAAAGGATCCATATTTTTTCTTTTGAAACAATGGCAGGTCTTGGAAGCAAAATAATAAAGTTCTAATGATTACATGTTAGGCAGCACTGCCTGGAGATAACTGTTAGGAAATGGCAATGGTGAGGAGGGCTATAAATCATCAGCCTTTGTAGAATTTGCCCTGGTGATGATAATTCATCCTGAGTCATTACCAGTCTGTTCCAGGAACTGCCTGAAGGTCTTAAAGAAAGAGAGCCCAGAAAATAGCTACAGCTTTGTATTCTTTTGGGTTGTTTCATAAGCCTCTTACTGATATCGCTATTCAAAAATTTTTTTATAAGACGTTTGAAAAAAGTTGGCACACAGTTATTCTTTTCAGAAGGATCCTGAGACACAACTGCAAGCTGATAGCATAGTGGACAGCAAAACTGCAAGCTGATGGCATGGCTGATGAAGTGCTAGACTGGGACCAAGCAGGTCTGTTTCAGTTCTGGTTCTTTTCAAAATAAGTGAAATAATCCCCTGAACCGTTTCTTTTCTTTTTTTTTTTTTTTTTTTTTTTTTTTTTTTTTTTTTTTTGAGACAGAGTAAACTTACTGCAACCTCCACCTCCCAGGTGCAAGCCATTCTCCTGCCTCAGCCTCCCGAGTAGCTGGGACTACAGGCATGTGCCGCCACCCCTGGCTAATTTTTGTATTTTTAGTAGAGACGGGGTTTCACCATGTTGGCCAGGATGACCTTCATCTCCTGACCTCGTGATCCACCCATCTTGGCCTCCCAAAGTGCTGGGATTACAGGAGTGAGCCATTGCGCCTGGCTGTCCCCTGAACTTCTTAATCCTCTATTTCCTCTGGGCAAAATTTTGAAATGCTACTACCAGCCACACAGTTTTAGGCGGAAAATATTAAAAGCCCATTGTCACCGAAAAAGGTTCGAGCAAGGACAAGAAAGTATGAAAAAAAGAGGAGGGCCGTCCCTGCAGCAGAGGGCATGATGGATGTCAGCCAGGGGGCCACCCACACCCGGTATCCCAGGTTGTCTCCATCTTCAGGGTTAGAGTAAGCCTGTCCTGGCCACAGGAGGGTTTTGGGTATGTCCCAAGATAGGCTTGTCACACAATAATAGTGGGAGACTTTAACACCCCACTAAAAATATTAGACGGATCACCAAGGAAGAAAATTAACAAAGATTATTAGGACCTGAACTCAGCACTGAATCAAATTGACCTGATAGATACCTGCAGAACTCTCTACCCCAAAGCAATAGAATATACGTTCTTCTCATTACCACATGGCACATACTCTAAAATTGGCCACATGATTGAAAGTAAAATACTCCTCAGCAAATGCAAAAGGACTGAAATCATAACAGTCTCTCAGACTACAATGCAATCAAATTAGAAATCAAAACTAGGAAATTCACTCAAAAACATACAATCACATGGAAATTGAATAACCTGCTCCTGAATGACTTTGGGGTAAATAATGAAATAAAGGCAGAAATCAAGAATTTATTTGAAACTAATGAGAACAAAGATAAAATGTACCAGAATCTCTGGGACACAGCTAAGGCAATGTTAAGAGGGAAATTTATAGCACTAAATACATCAAAAAGTTAGAAAAGGCTGGGCACAGTGGCTTACGCCTGTAATCCCATCATTTTGGGAGGCTGAGGCAGGTGGATCACCTGAGGTCAGGAGTTTGAGACCAGCCTGGCCAACATGGAACCTCATCTCTACTAAAAATACAAAAATTAGTTGGGCATGCTGGTGGGGGCCTGTAATCCCAGCTACTAGGGAGGCAGAGGTGAGAGAATCGCTGGAAGCCAGGAGGCAAAGGTTGCAGTGAGCTGAGATAGCACCATTGCACTCCAGCCTGGGCAGTCACGGGGGGGAGTTAGAAAAATCTCAAGTTAACAACCTAACATCACAACTAAAAGAACTAGAGACCAAGAGCAAACAAAACCCCAAACTAGTAGAAGACAAGAAATAACCAAAATCAGAGCTCAGCTGAAGGAGACAGAGACATGAAAAAACCATTCAGAAGATCAGTGTAAGGCCGGTTGCCTTGCTGGGAGCTAAATGGACACACCCATCCCTCTCCCCGCCTGATAACTACCTCATCACCAAGCTCATTATCTAGCCTCGCCACATGGCTTCCCCGAACCCGCCTCTGCATACCATACCCACGGCCACACTCAGCACCAAACTATGCACTCAACCCCCAGCCCGCTGTTGGAAAACCCTGCCAAAAATTAAAGAAGCCTCACCAAACGCTGCCCAATAGCAGTCTGCACTGTTGGACCCAGGCCGGCCCGCTTACCCAAAGTCCCGCCCACCTACCAATGACCTGTGCACGTCCTTTTTCCCTATAGCCAATGAAATTGCCTTTGCTTTGTTTCTCCAATAGCCAATCAATTGCCTCCACTCCCGATAAAACCCCACCCCTGAACAGCAGGGCACGACTTTTGTGGCCCCCTTCTTGGACCATAGAACCTTGCCCAGGCGCTAAATAGGCTTCTCATTTTCTTATACTTGCCTCAGTTTCCTAATTTTACCTAGTTGATAGACCTTACACCAAGATCTGCTTTTTTGAAAAAAATAATAAAATAGACTGCAAACTATACTAATCAAGAAGAAAAGAGAGAAGAGCCCCCTTTCCCCTGGCTGGCAGCGCGGAGGCCGCACGATGTCTGGAGTTACTGTAAAAGACGTGAACCAGCAGGAGTTTGTCAGAGCTCTGGCAGCCTTTCTCAAAAAGTCCGGGAAGTTGAAAGTCCCTGAATGGGTGGACACCGTCAAGCTGGCCAAGCACAAAGAGCTTGCTCCCTACCATGAGAACTGCTTCTACACGCGAGCTGCTTCCACAGCGCGGCGCCTGTACCTCCGGGGTGGCGCTGGGGTTGGCTCCATGACCAAGATCTACGGGGGACGTCAGAGAAATGGCATCATGCCCAGCCACTTCAGCCGAGCCTCCAAGAGCATGGCCCGCCGGGTCCTCCAAGCCCTGGAGGGGCTGAAAATGGTGGAGAAGGACCAAGATGGGGGCCGCAAACTGACACCTCAGGGACAGAGAGATCTGGACAGAATTGCTAGACAGGTGGCAGCTGCCAACAAGAAGCATTAGAACAAACCATGCTGGGTTAATAAATTGCCTCATTCATAATCCTGGTCTGGGTCTCTTTAGAGTCTGCTCTGTCGCCCAGGCTGGAGTGCAGTGGTATCATCTCAGCTCACTGCAACCTCTGCCTTCTGGGTTCAAGCGATTTCCCTGCCTCAGACTTCAAAAGTGCTGGGATTACAGGTGTGAGCCACAGCTCCTGGTCTGGTCTGGGTCTCCTGATTGGTTGCTCTCGGGGGCATGAGGAGGAAGAACTTCCTCCTTTCCCTTGAGTGAGGGTGCCTAAGTGGCTGTGTACCTGGCAGCCAGTAGGGCCTCCCCAGTCAAACAGTTCCTATCTGGGTTTGGAGGAAGGACCTAGGGGCCCTTGTAGCTGACTCCCCCACATCCTGTCTTTGCAGTTCTCAAAAAGTAAGAAAGGACGGCTGTGTGAGCTGTAGAGGGCAGTAAGCTGTGCGCTCAGCTGGACATGGGCTGCAGAGGTGGCTTCTGCTGGAGGAAAGCAAGAGAGTCCACGGCTCACGTTTCTCCCTGGAAGGTGGAGCACAGACAGGCCACCAGGGAGCCTCCACCGCAAAGTGGCCTGTGCTTCTTGCACGCTAACACTCCTGGACCTGCACGTTCTGGATGGTCCTTGAGCCTTAACTCTGCATCTGAGTGACGGGCCTGCTGAGTGTAGCAGTGGCGGGAAGCCGGTGGAAGTGGAGCCTGCTAGGTGCCTGTGCAGAAGTGCAGCACCGGGCTGCATGACCTCAGCAGTCCTCCATCGTGACTGGTTTACACAGCAAAGTGCGATGGGGTCTCCGCCCATGATTGGGCACCTGATCAGGGCAGGAGATCCCAACATTGCCCAGTGGGCAAGACGGGAAAGCAGCTCTTGGGACCTGCTGTGACCTGATGTTGCTCCCAGTTGGGAAGATTAAACTGGTTTAGCCAATATCTCCCAGGATTCCCCTGTCCAAGTTATTCCTGGGATCTGACCCATTTCCTGGAAAGGGCCAAGCCTGGGTTTTGAAGTTTAAAGTACTTGAGTTTAAATCCCAACTCTTCCTAATCACATGTGACCATGTGCACCTTCCCCCACCCCGAGCCTTTGCCTCCCCATGTGTGACCCTGCTAACTCTTAATTGAGCAACATGCCATGGAGATCCTTGGCTCTGAATAGCTCTGCTGGTGGACAGCCAGTTGGCAGTCCTCAAATCTAAGGCATAAGTGTTGAAAATAGGAAGTATCAAAGCCATCGGGTCCTACACCAGGGGAGAATGAAGCTGCTGCCCTTCCCAGCTTGACTGTCAGTACTGAAGGATTTGTATTTAAAACACGCTTAAAACCTACTGTGTGCCAGCACTGCACTGTGCCAGGCACTTTCCAAATGCATCATTGTGGCCAGGCACAGTGGCTCACGCGTGTAATCCCAGCACTTTGGGACGCTAAGGTGAATCACCTGAGGTCAGGAGTTCCAAGAATAGCCTGGCTAACACGGTGAAACCCCGTCCCTACTAAAAATATGAAAAATTAGCTAGGTGTGGTGGTGGGTGCCTATAATCCCAGCTACTGAGGAGGCTGAGGCAGGAGAATTGCTTGAACCCGGGACGTGGAGGTTGCAGTGAGCCAAGATTGCACCATTACACTCCAGCCTGGGCAACAAGAGTGAAACTCCATCTCAAAAATTAAAATTAAAATTAAAAATTAGCCAAGCATGGTGGCACACACCTGTAATCCCAGCTACTGGAGAGGCTGAGGCAGGAGAATCACTTGAATCCAGGAGGTGGAAGTTTCAGTGAGCCGAGATCACACCACTGCACTGCAGTCTGAGCAGAGCCAGAGTCCATTTCAAAAAAAGAAACAATAAAAATTTTAAAAGCAAAAAAAAAAAAAAAGAAAAATAGAGAAGAGTCGAATAAACACAATCCGAAATGACAAGGGAGATATTACCACTGACTACATAGAAATACAAACAGCCATAAGAGAATATTATGAACACCTCTATGCATATAAGCTAGAAAATCTAGAAGAAACTGATAAATTCCTGGACATATACACCCTCCGAAGACTGAACCAGGAAAAAATTGAATCCCTGAACATACCAATAATGAGTTCTGAAATTGAGGCAGTAATAAATAGCCTACTAACAAAAAAGAAAGAAAAAAAAGAAGAAGACCCAGCACCAGACAGATTCACAGCCAAATTCTATCAGATATATGAAGAAGAGCTGGTACCATTCCTACTGAAACTGTTCCCAAAAATTGAGGAGGAGGGACTCCTCCATAACTCATACTATGAGGCCAGCATCATCCTGCTACCATAACCTGGCAGAGACACAACAAAAAAAGAAAACTTCTGGCCAATATCCTTGATGACCATCAATGCAAAAATCCTCAATAGAATACTGGCAACCCGAATCCAGTAGCACCACAATCAATTTAGATCCCTTTACCCTGGCATCCAAAGTTGGTTAAACATCTGCAAAACAATAAATGTGATTCATCATATAAACAGAACTAAAGACAAAATCCACATGATTATCTCAATAGATGCAAAAAAGGCTTTTTTCTTAATTTCAAGATCTGCTGAAATTAGACACAGAAAAAACTTTTGATAAAATTCAACAATGCTTCATGTTAAAAACTCTCAATAAACTAAGTATTTTAGGAATACACCTCAAAATAATAAGAGCCATGTATGACACACCCATAGCCAAGATCATACTGAACAGGCAAAAGCTGGAAATATTGAAAGTCGACATAAGACAAGGATGCCTTTTCTCACTACTCATCAGCATAGTTTTGGAAATCCTGACCAGGGCAATCAGGCAAGAAAAATAAATAAAGGGCATCCAAATAAGAAGAGAAGAAGTCAGACTATCCCCGTTTGCAGATGACAGGATCCTATTATCTAGAAAACCCCTTAGTTTCAGCCCCATAGCTATTCAGGCTAACAAACAACTTTAGCAAAGTCTCAGGATATAAAATTAATATTCAAAAACCACTAACATTCCTATATACCAACAACAGTGAAGTTGAGAGCCAATTCAGGAACACAATCTCATTCATTATTGCCACCAAAAACATAAAAATAAAATCTCATTCAAAATTTCCACCAAAAAATAAAAAATAAAAACGTGCCAGCCATTAATTAATTATTCCCAAACAACAGCTTCCATTTTAATAGCTTAGATAGTTATAACCAGGGAGGTGAAAGATCTCTGTAAGATGAACTACAAACACTGCTCAGAGAAATCAGAGATGACACAAGCAAATTGAAAAACATTCTGTGTTCATGGATAGATCAGTATCATTATCATTATCAACATCATTAAATTGATCATACTGCCCAAAGCAATTTCTAGATTCAGTGCTATTCCTGTTAAACTACCACTGACATTCTTCACAGAACTAGAAAAAAACTATTTTAAAATTCACATGGAACCAAAAAAGGGCCACAATAGTCAAGGCAATCCTAAGCAAAAAGAACAAAGCTGGAGGCATTACACCACCCAACTCTGAACTACACTACAGGGCTACAGTAACCGAAACATAATGGTACTGGTACAAAACCAGACACAGACCAGTAAAGCAGAATAGAGAACCCAGAAATAAGCCCACACACCTGCAACTATCTGATCTTCGACAAATCTGAGAAAAATGAGCAACGGGGACAGTATACCCTATTCAATAAATGGTGCTGCGATAACTGCCTAGCTATATACAGAAGACTGAAACTGGACCCCTTCTTATATCATGTACAAAAATTTAGTTGAGATAGATTAAAGACTTAAATGTAAAACCCAAAAGTATAAAACCCTGGAAGACAACCTAGGCAATACCGTTCTGGACATAGGAATGAGCAAAGATTTCATGATGAAGACACCAAAAGCAATTACAACAAAAGCAAAAATTGACAAATGGGATCTAATTAAAGAGCTTCTGCACAGCAAAGGAAACTATCATCGGAGTGAACAGACAACTTACAGAATGGGAAAAATTTTTTTCAAACTATACACCTGACAAAGGTCTTTCATTCAGCATCTATAAGGAACTTAAATTCACAAGACAAAAATAAGCCCATTAAACAGTGGGCAAAGGACATAAACAGACATTTTTCAAAAAAAGATATATATGTGGCCAACAATCATATAAAAAAAGTTTGACATCACTGATTATCAGAGAAATGCAAATTGAAACCACAATAAGATACAATGTCACATCAGTCAGAATGGCTATTATTAAAAAGTCAAAAAATAAGAGATACTGCAGAGGTTATGAAGAAAAAGGAACACATACACGGTTGGTGGGAGTGTAAATTAATTCAACCATTGTAGAAGACAGTGTGGCGATTTCTCAAAGACTTAAAAACAGAACTGCCATTCAACCCAGCAATCCCATTGCTGGGAATATAACCTCCAGAATAAAAATCGTTCTATTATAAAGACACATGCATGCATATGTTCACTGCAGCACTATTCACAATAGCAAAGACATGGAATCAACCTAAATGCCCATCAGTGGTAGATTGGATAAAGAAAATGTGGTACACTTACACCGTGGGATACTATGTGGCCACACACACACACACACACACACACAATGAGATCGTGTCCCTTGCAGGAACATGGATGCAGCTGGAGGCCATTATTTTCAGCAAACCAACACAGGAACTGAAAACCAAGCAGTTCATGCCCTCATAAGTGGGAGCTGAACAATGAGAACACGTGGACACAGGGAAGGCAACAACACACACAGTGGCCCATTGGGGAGTGAAGGGTGGGAGGAGCGAGAGGATAAGACAAAACAACTAAGAGCCCAACCGCCCACTGCCAGGAACTCGAAGGCTTCTCCTGAGCGCCGCCCAGTGTCTGGCGGGGTCCAGGGAGCCGTGGGGCCTCGTTCCAGGAGCCACTGCCGCACCTCGAGGCCTGTCCGGGCTTGGGGACTGCCGGGGGAGGCGGCAGCAGCGGGACCCCCACCGGGGGCCTGATACTGGGGAACTGCCTCTGGCTTCACGATGCCAGTGTGGACAGAATAGCTCCTGATGCGTATCCCCACCCACCGCTCCCGAGAAGCTGAGCGGAAACCAGAGCCGCCTCCCCACCCCGTCCTGCGGGCACCATGTGGTTTATCCGTGACGGCTGCGGCATCGCCTGTGCCAGCCTTACCTGTGCGGAGTGTGTAGTCCTCTTTGTCATGCTGATTCCATCTCGAGACTACGTGCACAGCGCCATCCACGGAACTGTGTGCCACCTGCCGGCCTCCTTAGCCCCGGCCTCCCACTGCTGGGCCGTGCTGACGGACCCGGGGGCGGTGCCCAAAGGAAAGGCCAGTAAAGAATTCATGGGCGCTTCCCGCTGGAGCCGCGGCAGGTGGTGTACAAGTGTCCCAAATGCCGCAGTATTCAGCCTCCCCGGGCCCACCACTGCAGCGCCGGTAAGCGGTGCATTCCCAAGACGGAACACCACTGTCCCTGGCTCCACAACTGCGTCTGCGAGAACAACCGGAACTCCTTCGTCCTAGCTCTCGTTTCCTTGCACGTGCTCCTCGCGGTGGGATTCCACTTCCGGCACTGCTTTGAAGGCAGCTGTACAGAGGGCCGCTCTTAGCCCACCATGGCGGTTCCCCCCACGCTCCGCAGTGCGGGCCTGGTCTTCTTCAGGCTCGCGTCAGTGACGTTGGCGACCCAGCTGCACTCCATCTGCGCAGATGAGACTGAGACGGGAGTGCAACAACTGAAAAAGGAAGAGAAGATGGATTTGAAAAAAAAAAAAGAGGATGAACATTTTTTTTCACCCACTTTTTTCATCCAGAACAGCCAGGCCAACGTGGTGAAACTTGTCTTTACTAAAGATACCGCCTTTACCAAAAATACAAAAATTAGCAAGGTGTGGTGGCAGGCAGCCACCCCTTCTCTCTAGGCTGGGCCAGCCCCTTAGCCGCCACACAGGGGAAGGCAGACGCACAGCATAGGTGGTCTGAAGGACCCGGACCAGCATGGCCACTCAGATGCAAGCCACAGCACAGCACTACGGTCCCATCCATTCTCATGTTTAAATCAAAAGAACAAAACAACTACTCAAAAACGTTTTTATGTCTGACGTAAAATGGCTGAGCATTGCAGAACCAAAAAAAAAGTCCCCACGTTTTTTTTTTATGAATCATTTTTTTTGATTTTTTTTTTTTTTGGTGACCAAAGCTGCCCTTTTTTCCTTTTAAAATCACTGCTTGGCCGGGCGCAGTGGCTCAAGCCTGTAATCCCAGCACTTTGGGAGGCCGAGGCGGGTGGATCACGAGGTCGAGAGATCGAGACCATCCTGGTCAACATGGTGAAAGCCCGTCTCTACTAAAAATACAAAAAACTAGCTGGGCGTGGTGGCGCATGCTTGTAATCCCAGCTACTCAGGAGGCTTAGGCAGGAGAATTTCCTGAACCCAGGAGGCAGAGGTTGCGGTGAGCCGAGATCGTGCCATTGCACTCCAGCCTGGGTAACAAGAGCAAAAAACTCCGTCTCAAAAAAAAAAAAAAGAAAGAAAAGAAAAAAAAAGAAAAATCACTGCTTGGCTGGGCGCAGTGGCTCACGCCTGTAATCCCAACACTTTGGGAGGCCGAGGCGGGTACATCACGGGGTCAAGAGATCGAGACCTTCCTGGCCAACATGGTGAAACCCTGTCTCTACTAAAAATACAAAACTTAGCTGGGCATGGTGACGCGCGCCTGTAGTCCCAGCTACTCGGGAGGCTGAGACAGGAGAATTGCTTGAACCGGGTAGGCAGAGGCTGCGGTGAGCCGAGATCTCGCAACGCACTCCAGCCTGGCGCCTAAAGCAAGACGCTGTCTCAAAAAACAACAACAACAACAACAACAAAACACTGCTAGGCCAGGCACGGTGGCTCACGCCTGTAATCCCAGTACTTTGGGAGGCCAAGGCAGGTGGATCATAAAGTCAGGAGTTCAAGATCACCCTGGCCATGATGTGAAATCCCATCTCTACTAAAAATACAAAACTTAGCCAAACGTGGTGGCGGGCACCTGTAATCCCAGCTACTCAGGAGGCTGAAGCAGGAGAATCACTCGAATCCCGGAGGTGGAGGTTACAGTGTTGTAACCGAGCGAGTGCGAAATCACCACTGAGACAAAGACTAGGCCAAATTACAGGGTCTTTATTGCCGGCAGCCAAGCGTCTAACACGTGATCCCTAAAGGAGGGTGTCGAGACCTTTTATGCCTGTAAACCACCTCCTGGGCGGGGATGGGGGCAAGGGGCTTTGGACATTCCGATTGTTACTTAAGTGGTTCACAGAAGTCAAGATAAGCGTTAGTTTACATCTTATCTGGGGAGGGTGGAAACCACAGACCTTAGTTACTTACTACAAGTCTTAAAACGGCACAGGGGCCAAGGTGGCGTTGGTTTGGACTGCTTGCCTGTCACATTACGGCTACAGAGAGCAGTTTCAACAGAAAGCTGAGGTATGGTCGAGGTATGCAGTTTATGGGGCAATTACTATGTCACAGCAGTGAGCCAAGATCGTACCACTGCACTCCAGCCTGGGGACAGAGCAAGACTCTGTCTCAAAAAAAACAAAACAAAATCACTTCTCTGGCCTCTGATTTTTCTCTCACCTCAGATGAAGTAAATTAACAAGCATAACACCTGTGTGAGTTTGGTATCACACAGAAACTCCTCCCTGGGAGGCTAGGCGGGGCTTTGCCAGCCAGACTAATGGCTTTTTAATTTCTCTGTTTTCAAGATTTCCAGTGCATCAGCTTAAAGGGAGAGCCAGCCAGTATAGGGAAGGGGCCCCACCTAGAAGGGGCCCTTAAACATCAAAGAAACTTGAAGAGAGATTTTGCTAGAATCCTTCTCAAGGATGCACTTCTTGACGTCTCCAGACCAGCAGCATCAACGTCAGCACCACCTGAGAACTTGTTAGAAATGCACATTCTCACCCGGGCGCAGTAGCTCAAGCCTGTAATTCCAGCGCTTTGGGAGGCTGAGGCAGGCGGATCACTTGAGGTCAGGAGTTCAAGACCAGTCTGGCCAACATGGTGAGCAAGTCATGGTGGCAGGAGCCTGTAATTCCAGCTACTCCATAAGTTGAGGCAAAAAGAATTGCTTGAACTAGGGAGGCAGAGGTTGCAGTGAGTCGAGTTGTGCCACTGCACTACGGTCTGAGCAACAAAGCAAGACTCTGTCTCAAAAAAAAAAAAAAAAAAGAAAGAAGTGCACATTCTCAGTAACCACTCCAGGCCTGCTGAGCCAGAAACTCAGAGTGGGGCCCAGCAGTCTGTATTTGAACAGCCCCCAGGTGATTCTGACTAACTCTCAAGTCTGAGAATCCCCTCAGGGCTTACAGGGGCGGCTCTTCAGGTGGTCCCTGATGCCCGCTAGTGATATGGGTCCTGTGTGCTGCTGAGCTCAGCGTAGTGCAGTTGAGTGGGCTGACTGTGAGGCAGGCATGTGCTCTCACCGCTGAGAAGCCACTGGGACCTCCTTCCCTCCTCACCTGCGGCCTCCGCAACACATGACTGCCAAGACAGCAAGTGTGTATGAAGTGGATCCAAATTATTAGCCTGCCCACCACTCCTTGTTCATCTCATCGATTGAACCTATCTAGGGAGGGATTCAATTGATGAGACGGGCCCTGAGGTGAAGAACCAGGCCGGAGGGGAAAAGAGAAGAGTAGAACCAAGAGAATTCTAGATGGTAGTGGTGGCTGTGGGGAGTCTAAAGTGGGAGGCGTTTTAGCACCCTGAATACCTGCACATGCCCTAATCTTTGCTTTCCATCTCTGGGCTTCAACACCCACGCAGCTTTTTCTTATATCCTTTGCATACATATCTGACAGTATCACCGCACAGAAGATAAAGAATCATAGTGAAGTAGAAACAAGCAACAGGTACACTCAAACTGAAAGTTTTTTTCCCCACCCTCTCCCTCAAGAAAACATCCCTGCTGACTTGGGCAATGTGATGGCCATAGCGAAGCAGAGTGGCCACCAGGGGCCCCGCTCTGTACACACACACACACACACACACACACACACACGAGGAGCCAAGAAAGCTGATCCAAGGAGTGATGACAAGCGCTGCACAGGAACGTTAGCCAAAAGCCTTCTGGGGGACGCAGGGGCTCTAACAAGGACATAAGTTTGCCCTGCATTTCCGCAGCTGAAGACACGTAGTCTGGTGACCAAGCATTTGGTTCTTGGCTTCAGCCTTTTGTTCAAATCCCTGCTTGGCTACTTACCACCACACTTTACTACCAAAATGTGACTTTGAGCGGCAACTTCCTTAAGCCTCAGTTTTCTCATCTATAAAATGGAGATGATAATCTAAGTCACAAAGTTGATGGATGGCTCAAACAAGGGTAATAAATGTGAATGTACAGTGTCTGGCTACAGCATGGCTTTATAAATGTTAGCTGTGTTAGAGCTGTGCTTTTCAAACCATGGATCACAACCATTCATGGTTTGCAACCAGCATTTTTTTCAAGAAAAAATTTTAATGTATTACATATTGCAGGATAAGCATTATTTTATGAAACTTTTGGGGTTGTGTGCATATGTGTTCTGGGATGCAACAGAAAAATATTTCCTCTTGGGGGTTACAATATGGAGGTATGAAATCTCATATAAATAAACAAATAACAGATACTAGCCTTAATACCTGGGTGACAAAATAATCTGTACAACAAACCTCCATAACACAAGTTTGCCTATATAACAAACCTGCACATGTACCCCTGAACTTAAAAGTTAAAAAAAATAATAAAACAAAAAACAAAAATTAGCCAGGCATGCTGGTGTGTGCCTTCAATCCCAGCTACTCAGGAGGCTGAGGGAGGAGGATCACTTACTTGAGACCAGGAGGTCAAGGCAGCAGTGACCCATGATCATGCCACTGCACTCCAGCCTGGGCAACAGAGCAGGACCCTGTCTCAAAAAAAAGTATTTATTGTTTTTAGTTGACAATAACATTGCATGTTTTATTGTATAGAACAATATGTTTTGAAGAAAATTTATACTGTAGAATGGTTAAATCTATCTTCTAGTAAATTTCTGATGGCGGGGATGGTCTTGGAGACCTGACAGTTTTTCATTCTCTCCCATCCAAAACCCTATTGGCTCTCTTGAATAAATGCAGCTGACTTTTTAAATAATCCATTGAATGAAGCCTACTAATTTCTTGTTCATAATTTTAAATATCTTTTAGCAATATGATTATGCAAATTGAAGAAGAGCAAACAGTGTTATTGAAGTACTCCAGTGCTTAAAAGAACTTGCTGAAGGCCGGGCGCGGTGGCTCAAGCCTGTAATCCCAGCACTTTGGGAGGCCGAGGCGGGTGGATCACGAGGTCGAAAGATCGAGACCATCCTGGTCAACATGGTGAAACCCCGTCTCTACTAAAAATACAAAAAAACTAGCTGGGCACGGTGGCGCATGCCTGTAATCCCAGCTACTTAGGAGGCTGAGGCAGGAGAATTGCCTGAGCCCAGGAGGCGGAGGTTGCGGTGAGCCGAGATCGCGCCATTGCACTCCAGCCTGGGTAACAAGAGTGAAACTCTGCCTCAAAAAAAAAAAAAATAAAAATAAAAAAAAAATAAAAAAAATAAAAAAAAAAATAAAAATAAAAATAAAAATAAAAAAAGAACTTGCTGAATAAAGAAAGTCTTGACCAAAAATTATCGCTTTTTAGTCAAAGCTGTTCTTAAGAAGTGTCATGGCTGTTCTTAAAAAGAACAATATTATTTATGAACAGGAAAAGAAACTCCTACTTGAAGTGGATAATTAATATGGCACTTACCATAACTATCTTTTGAAATGGTTTCAGCCCTTGGAGAACTCTATTCTTTTACATGGACTTCTGGCCTGTGAGCAAGTGAAATTCTCATATGTAGTGTTGAAGAAGAAGAAAATAAAAGTTGATGACAATGCTCTTTTTTGCCAGTGGATTAATAAAAAGTTGTTGATCAAGAGCTGCAATGTAATCCTGAAGAGTAGGAAGGCAACTTACGCCATGAGAGATGGTATTATATACTCCAACAAACTGTATTTGAAGAGAAGCCCTCTGGGTTGTTAACTTGATGCCAGGACATACCCAATAAACTGGCTCACCATGCTAATGTCGAGTATTTTTTCTCATTAATGAAGGTTCACTGGACAAAAGAATGAAATGATTCAGATATGATAACTGTAGATAAGCTGTGTTGCAATGTAAATGGAACTTAGACTGTAAGTGTAAGGAATTTTATAAGCACATTCTACAAAACAAGGAACCATTAACGAGAGCCAAATCATTGGGGAAATATAATTAAAGCAGCATGTAATTTAGCTACTGATATTTATTTCAAATAAACAACAAGTAATTGTTAAAGTATGTTCTGTACAATATTTTCCTATTATCTGAGTGCATGTATGCATGGACGATTATAAATTCTGATGTAATTAGGCAGCCTGTATTTTTATTTCCTAAGTCTGGCAACCTTTGACACATAGGTTATTTGTCTGGAGACACAGCTAGTAAGTGACAGGGCCAGGATTTAGCAGCATAGAACGTACTAAGACAAGGTGATGGCAGCATCGTGTCAGATAAATAAATCCTAATCTGCCATAAGATGCCAGGAATTTTTGTATTAAATAAATGAATTGAGAGATAATAAAGACATTGCATTGTTTCAGTATGCTCTGAAACATGCCTGCTATTACTTATTTATTCCCAACAATGGATTCCCTTCCATTTTAATAGTTTGGTTGCTTTCTCCCTCTGTCCAATCTGAGTGTTGCGTCCTGCCGTGTGTTCTCCTGTGAGCTACTAATACTACCACAGTGTTAATTATCAAATATTTAATGAGTACCAGTTATGAGTCAGGCTCTTTTAATTACAATCCCTTTGGCAGAAAACAGTTACCTCCCTGATGGGGTCAGAGTTGAAACATGTGTTTCTTCTCCCCTCCATCCCTTGTTCACAGATACCAAATCACCCTACAGGAAGCAGGTAAAGGGCAGACATCAGAGACAGCCCTAGGGATGGAAGGGGTCATTCTTTCCTCTTCCTGAAGTTTCAGTCCTGGTCTCCGATACGCTGGCCCCAGTAGCTGTCTGAAGTGCTCTCCTAGAGGGCCCATCCCATTGTCTATTTTCAGTCCTTATTTTTACCGGAATACTCTGTAATCTCAGATTGGAGTCAGCCCTCTAACAACCTCAGCCCCAAAGAACATTCACCAACTGGGAAAGCTTCCCATCCCCTCAAGAAGAAGGAATTACCCTCAAAAACTCTTACTCTGCATTTCTGTTTTACAGGCTTTACTGTGCTCAAATAATATCTACATATAAAGTTTAATAACTCTACAAGGCAGGCAGCCTGGTTTATCCCCATTCTGTAGATGAGGAACGGAACCATGGAAAGGTTATACGTGGCCATTATGCACTACTACAGCCATACTAATTGTTAAAAAACTGACACAGTTCCAAATGAGGTGGTAAATAACTGTTGCCCCGAATTCGAAGTGATTCTGCTAATAGTTATTCAAGCTTTTGTCCCAAAGCCTCTCTTTGCTCCTGGCTGTCCTCGACCTTCTTCCAGGACATCCTAGACCTCACTACAATTCACCAAGTAATTCCCAATGGTTAATGCCTAGCACAGCAGGAGTCTTGGGGACCATCCCTCTGATGGGTCAGAACCTGCCCCATATTAGAACATATATTTTCATAACTTTGCTGGTTATATGACTGACCCAAGATCACATGAGTAAATAACAGAAATAGGAAATGTATACTGAGGCAACAAAGCTCTCAGTTTAATGGGACAGAAAAAGGAATAAAGCCTGCCTTGCCCAGTGTTTGTCTTCCTTTTCTTCCTCTTAGAACATTTTAACATTATGTGTATACAAAGCCATCTGATGATAATCCAGATTCCTTTTTAAAGTCTTATAAATATTCATAAAGCTTCCTTGTAATCAAAGGCATACCTAGAGAGTTATATCTGGGCTCTGTTACCTTTACCCTGTCAGAGCTAAAGGCTTTGTATTTCCAATATTTAGCTTATCATCTGATGCAAGGCTCTGGAACAACACTAATTAGCTCTAATCTCAAGGTGTCAGGAGCTACCAGGTCTCCTCACAGACATTTCCAGTGCTCATAGAGGCAAGCGTGTGACAAATCACATGCACCCACAAGAAGAAAACATAACCAAATGAAACGCAAAAGAACACACGTCTGAATTGGGGATGAAGGTCACATCCCCACTTCTCTCAATAAGGCCTTCTTGCCTATCCTTGCATCTGGGTTATTATGATGATAGAAATGAAGTTTAACTAGGATGCAGTTGTGAGGAGTTTTCAATATGGCACATGGGCTTTCAGCTACATTAAACCTGTGACAAAAAGCACTCATTGAAGTCAGGCTATCACTGTAGCTAACCATGCATCCAATGAAGTTTCCTAAACTATTGCAAGCAACTCATGCATGAGTTCTAAGATCGGTTCAGCTTGCAACAGTTTAGGAAAGGGCTCCAGAGGCCACAACCACTAATGCGGATGTGGGATGGGCTCTCGAAACCCCCAGAGGTGACCAGCAGAACCATGGCCAGCTCAGCCTAAGTAGGGCATAAAAGGCTAGATAACCTATTTAAGTGGAATCATATAATAATTGTCGTTTTGTGACTGGCTTATTTTTTTTAATGACTTCAAGTTTCATCCATGTTGTAGCATCTACAGAATTTACAGAATTTCCTTCTTTTTTAATACTAAAATGTCCTCCTTTTAAAATATTCCATTGCAGGTATACACTACATTTTGTTTATCCATTCATGTGTCAGTGATTATCTGTGTTGCTTCTATCTCTTGTTTATTTTGAATGACACTGTTATGAACATGTGTGTGAAAATATCTCTTTGAGACACGGCTGTCAGTTCTTCTGGATATACACCCAGAAGTGAGATTGCTTGATCACATGATAGTTTAATTTTTAACATTTTGAGGAATCACAATAGTTCATTTTTATTGCTGAACAATGTTCTGTTCTATATTTTGTTTCTTCACACATCAGTTGATAACATTTGAGTTGTTTCCATTTCTTGACCACTAAAAGTGATGCTGCTATGAACATTCATGTGCAGATCTTTGCATGGACATATTTATGTATGTCTCCTGAGGAGATACTTAGGAGTGGAATTTCCAAGTTGTATGACAAATTTATCTGTAACTTTTAAAGAAATAGACACACTATTTTCCAGAGTGGCTGCACCATTTTGCATTCCCACCAGCAGTGTATGAGGGTTCCCATTTCTCCACACCCTTGCCAACACTTGTCTTTTTCATTACTGGCTGCAAGTCTCAAGAAAGACTGTAGACTCAGGATCATCTTTATGACTAAGTTTATAGTCTCTAGGACATACAGAAGGATAGCAGGGCAACCAACAGGCGAACCCAGAATGTGGGACATTCCACAATGTGTAAGACAATTGAGGCATTGTCCTTTCAAAGAGTCATTTTGTTTTTTACAAAGAACTCTCCTAGATTAAAAGAGACTAAAGAGACAGGGCACCCAATGCATATCTCTTTAACTGTATCCTAGTTTCAGAGGGAAAACATCTTTAAGAGACATTTTGGGAACACACAGGTAGTTGAAGCAAATGTGGCAAAATATTAGCAATTGTTGAATCTTCCTATTGGGAATATGTATGTTTTATTGTACTATTCTTGTATGTTGACAATTTTTGTGAATGACTTTTTTAAAATCTCACCTGGAAAAAGACAAAAAATAATTTCAGAGTCAATACATCCTGTTTAGCAGAAATCTCAAGAAAATATCTCTAGTCAGCCAGTAGCCTCTACTTGCGTCACATTTTCCAAGTCCTCTTCTAGGCATTATTACCTTCTTGTCAGTAACATCCTTCCTGGAACCCCAGGGATAAGCAATCATGTGACCACTGAACCTCCTTTCCCGTGCTACCTTTTTGAGAACTTATAGACAATTTTAAAAGAATAAATGGTGACTGAACATAGATAATCCTCCGGGAAGGGATTCTACAGAGTTCTCTCTGACCTCATAATGCAGGGTGCTAGCTGAGAATCCAGGAGTGAAATTTCCATATTCAGCACACATTCCTTGTCCTGTTCAACCTTTGGCTCATAACTTGTTACTTTTCATGTATTCGTGTATTTCACCTCTTAGCAACCTCCATGAGACAGGGGAATTCATCTTTAAATCTCCTATAGGGCCAGGCATGGTGGCTCACACCTGTAATCCCAGCACTTTGGAAGGCCGGGGCAGGTGGATTTAAGGTTAGTGTAAGGCTGGTTGCCTCTCCGGGAGTTCAAACATGCCCATCTCCCTCCCCGCTTGAAAATTACTGTTATCAGAATATGCCCATCATCTAGCTCCGCCTTGGAAATCCCCTCTGCACTTGGCACCTAGCCCCAGCCTTGGAAATCCCCTCTGCACTCGGCACCTAGCCCCGCCCTTGGAAATCCCCTCTGCACTCGGCACCTAGCCCCACCCTTGGAAATCCCCTCTGCACTCGGCACCTAGCCCGCCTTGGAAATCCCCTCTGCACTCGGCACCTAGCCCCACCCTTGGAAATCCCCTCTGCACTCGGCACCTAGCCCACCTTGGAAATCCCCTCTGCACTCGGCACCTAGCCCCGCCCTTGGAAATCCCCTCTGCACTCGGCACCTAGCCCCGCCCTTGGAAATCCCCTCTGCACTTGGCACCTAGCCTGCCTTGGAAATCCCCTCTGCACTCGGCACCTATCCCCGCCCTTGGAAATCCCCTCTGCACTCGGCACCTAGCCCCCCTTGGAAATTCCCTCTGCACTCGGCACCTAGCCCACCCTTGGAAATCCCCTCTGCACTCGGCACTTAGCCTACCTTGGAAATCCCTTCTGCACTCGGCACTTAGCCCCGCCCTTGGAAATCCCCTCTGCACTCGGCACCTAGCCCCACCCTTGGAAATCCCCTCTGCACTCGGCACTTAGCCCACCTTGGAAATCCCCTCTGCACTCGGCACTTAGCCTGTTCACCGGAAATCCCACCTACCTACCAACAACAGCTTGCCCAGGCCACATCCTGTTTCTCCAAATCCAATTGAACGCCTTCACTCCCTATAAAACCCCACTCCTGAGAAGAGTCAGGCACGACTTCCCTGGTCCCTCTCCCCGGGACCACAGAACCTCACCCAGGAGCTGATAAATTGGCATCTAATTTTCTTGGGCTGGCCTCAGTTTCCTTGTTTTTAACTTGGCAATAAAACTACAGAGAATAAACTTTAGAGTTAGGAGTTCAAGACCAGGCTGGCCAACATGGTAAAACCCCATCTCTACTAAAAATACAAAGATTAACTGGGTGTGGTGGCACGTGCCTGTTTTCCCAGCTACTCAGGAGGCTGAGGCGGGAGAATTGCTTGAACCCTGGAGGTGGAAGTTGTAGTAAGCTGAGATCGTGCCACTGCACTCCAGCCTGGGTGACTATAGAGCAAGACTCCATCTCAAAAAAAAAAAAAAAAAAAAAAAAATCTATAGCACTATAGCACTTAGAGTATGTGCTGTACACAAAGTAGGTATAAATATTTCTACTGAAAGAATGAGTAAATGAATGAATGAATGAAATTGTAGAGAGGACTTACAAAGGAAGAACACAGTGGGTAACACAGAAGGAACTGATACAAAGAAGCAGAGAGATTTTTCTAAAGATATCCGAAAGTACCGTCTATGTACACATAGATCTTCTTAGAAACGGGAACCACAAGGACACTGAGAGCCCTTGGCAGCCATTAACTCTTCTTGCCCACCCGCAGCACAGCTGGTGTAAGCTCTTTAGACTCGGTGAGAAACATCCCTTTCTTATCTTTGAGGACAATGCTTATTTTTCCCATTCATTAAAATGCATACACCTGCAAAAATCAATTTTTTGATGGTGGCACAATCAGGATCAGAACACCATTAAACTGTTCCTGCTGCTGCTAATTAGAATTAACTCATCAGCACAGAGGGCTAAGCCACCTGGAAGGAAATGAAATATACTTAGTTGAAAATACCTAGTGGCTGGGCAGGAAAAGGGTTTTGTCAGATTTCAGGGCCTTCTGCTCTTTACTGATTTAGAAGAAGAGGGTTCCAATCATGAACTCTAAGGAAATTTATCCTTAAAATGGTAACTTGGAAGAGACAACCAGAAAACCCCAGTGCTTATAACGCTCTTTGGATCACATCACCCATCTGGGTCAGGTGCAGTCGTTCTAGCTTAACTCATGTACACAGGTAACCCAGTGGTCCCAGGCCTTGTGGAGCACAGTCCTGTTCAAGGCCCTTAGGAAACAGAGGTTGGAGAAAGACCAGCAGCTTGATTTTGTAAGACTAGCAGAGCCACCTTGTGGTTGCTTTAGAAAATTGTGTTTGAGATTGTAGTCTCAGTGTTATGTTACGCACTAGAAACAGCCTAAAATGATGACCTCAGAGGCAGGAGATGCAAAAAGGAAGAAAGCAGCCAGCATTACCAAGGAAACTTGGAAGCAGAGATAACAGCATAGAAAACTTAGTTCCGTTGACAACTGTGTTTAAGCAATTCTGAGTTAAAGTTAAAACAACTTCCTTCTCAGACCCTCTGAGATGTTCTCATTGATTGTGAATCCCTAAAAGCAGTATATTAAGCAGCATTTTAAAGATTAGTATTTGCGATCTGAATATGGTAAACACTATTTAGAGCTGCCTGGTGAATGACACAAAAATCACACCTATCAGTACATGGAAATGTTCCCCCATTATTAGACAAATCTAATTATTAGAAAACATCAATGTTCTTTGATGACACTGGCCCAGAAGGCTCAAGTATGGAGTCTTTCAGCTGGACAGTTCCTTCAGGCACATTTGATCTAATTCAAGCAGAGCATTCCTTTCCAACACTCCTGAAAGATGGTCACAGAGGCAGAAGCTGACAATGCCACGGACCTCACCATGTTTGAAGCTCATCAGTATGAAGTGACTCATTCCTTCTCTGTTCAACTCCGTAAGAATTTCTTATATTGGGCTGAAGTCAGCCTCTATACGTTACATGAATTGGTCTTAGTTCTGCTATTTAAAGCTCCACAGAGTGCCTGATCTTTTTCCTTCGTGACAATCGTTCAGGAATTTGAAGGTTCTTATTTCATCTCATCTCAAAATCATCTGCAGTGAAAACTACTCCAATATTTTCCATCAACTATAATAGTACCTAGATGTGGTTTTCAGACTCTTCAGCCTCCTGGTTACTCTCCCAAAAATGCTTCCTCTGTCTCAGTGTCCCTCTTAAAAAGTGTATGACCTGGAATTGGATACAGCACTTCAGAGCAATGGATAGTGGGACTACCTTGATATTATACACATACAGAAAATAGTTAAGGAAGTCTAAAATTTTATCAAGGTTTTGAGCTTTTTCAGCACGAATATCCTGAGTCAAAAAAAATCTTTTTATATGGTTGTTAAGCCAGGATTTCCACATTCTCTACATTTATACATACATTGTTTTTTATAACATAAATGTCACACTTCATTCAGTCCTACTTTATTCAATTGGTGTTAGCCTATCATTTTAGCTTGTTGAGATATTCTTCCCTTCCACTTACTTATCTGTTCACCCTTCTCCTTATTCAATAAAGATTTATTGAATAACTTTTTTTTTTTTTTGAGACGGAGTTTCGCTGTTGTTACCCAGGCTGGAGTGCAATGGCGCGATCTCAGCTCACCACAACCTCCACCTCCTGGGTTCAGGCAATTCTCCTGCTTCAGCCTCCTGAGTAGCTGGAATTACAGGCACGCGCCACCATGCTCAGCTAATTTTTTGTATTTTTAGTAGAGACGGGGTTTCACCATGTTGACCAGGATGGTCTTGATCTCTTGACCTCGTGATCCACCCGCCTCGGCCTCCCAAAGTGCTGGGATTACAGGCATGAGCCACCGCGCCCGGCCTTGAATAACTTTTATGAATTAATCATTTCTTAGGCTCTGGAGATTCAAAGACAGTGTCTGTTCCAAAAGAGCTTACCACCATCTAGTAAGAGGGCACCAATAATTGTTTCTATAATGTCACTGGGTCCAATAGTTGTCACCAGAAACCCTTCTGCAAAACTAAATTGACCCACACAACAACAACTGTTTAGTTGGGGTACTTCTAGCAGATAAAACTTTCTCTGAAATGATCACAAGAAATTTATCACTTGTCTTGCTGAAAACAAGGTTAGGCTTACATTACCAAACCAAGAAAATGTCATCCACATTCAGAAGTAAAATTAAATTTAAAAGAACGGGTGGATCGCCGGGTGCGGTGGCTCAAGCCTGTAATCCCAGCACTTTGGGAGGCCGAGGCGGGTGTATCACAAGGTCAAGAGATCGAGACCATCCTGGTCAACATGGTGAAACCCCGTCTCTACTAAAAATACAAAACATTAGCTGGGCATGGTGGTGCATGCCTGTAATCCCAGCTACTCAGGAGGTTGAGGCAGGAGAATTGCCTGAACCCAGGAGGTGGAGGTTGCAGTGAGCCGAGATCGCGCCATTGCACTCCAGCCTGGGTAACAAGAGTGAAACTCCGTCTCAAAAAAAAAAAAAAAAAAAAAGAATGGGTGGATCAAACCCGAACATTAAATGCAGACACACATCAATCTAATTGTATTATCAGATTGCTAACATAACAACAGAGAAAACATAACCAATTCAACTAGTTTTTGAAAATAATATCATCTAAGCGAGTAACATCCTGTGACCAAAAGTAACTGCAAAAAATCTTGAATTTACCTAGTAGGTTTGTTGTTAGTAAAGCAACAAGTATAATTCTGAAACTATTTATATTTAATTGTAGGATAAAACAAATAAATATATTGATATTTTGGAGAAGAAAATATCAAGCTTCTCACTGTAGGAGAATTTATAATGAGTGTAGATGTAAAAGAACTCTGTAGTGTTGGGTTTGAATTGCCGGTGTAATATAAAACCAGTATTTTTTAAAATATAGCATATACTCTGGGTATACCCACTGAAGGAGCTTCAAAACAAGATACCCCTGTAACTGGGATGCCCAAAATTTGCTTTTAAAATACCGTTCCTCATTAAAAGGAACCAGGGCTCTTTAAAGCAATGGGTAATTCCAGGAAAGCATAAGATGAGCCTGGAAAGTCTTATGATTCAAGAAGGTGAAGATATGTTCGAAGACTGACAGAGACATGCCAAAAGGATATGAGAGCCAGCTTGAAGAGGCTCCTACGGTCACCTGTAATTTTGATGCAGCTTGAGCATCAAAATTAATAATGAGGTAATGGATTATAATGGACTAGATTTAAAAAAAAGAGTCCATTTGTGTAAACACTAGAAAACCGGGCTGGAGGGGAAGGGAAGAGATTCTTTTTTACTAAAGAATATCAGTTAATTTCCTCAGCTCATGGATCATTCTCAAGGATAGACCATATGTTAGGTCACAAAACAAGTCTTAAAAGATTCAGAAATTGAAAGTTATCAAGCATCTTCTCCGACCACAATGGAATAAAACTAGAAATTAACAACAAGAGGAGGTGGAGGTTGCAGTGAGCTGAGATCATGCCGTTGCACTCCAGCCTGGGCAGCACAGTGAAACTCCATCTCAAAAGAAAAAAAAGAAAAAAAGTCATGCAACTATACACTAAAAAGGATAGATTATATGATATATAAATTATACCTGAATAAACCTGACCAAAGAAATGACATCACCAATAATGGGAGGGAAATGACATCATGTGCTTCCTAATATGATGAAAGGGAAATATCACCTCTACAGTATTCTTGCCACAAAGTAACCTAAATCTATCCAAGGGGAAAAATCAGACAACCCAGCCAATAGATCATCTAACATTCCACAGTACAACTGACCTGAACTCTAGGGCTCAATTTCTTATAAGACAGAAAAAAAATGGAGGTCAGAGCAAGGTAGGGGTTACTTGTTCCAAATTTTAAAAAGCGCTGCAACTAAATGCAATGGGGAATTTACTTGAATACTAAATTTTTAAATAAAAACTAACTACAAAGGACATTTTGGGGCTTAATTGGGGAAACTTGAATATGAGTATGTAATAGATGATTTTCTATTGAACATCCTAATATGTCATTAAAGCCTTATATGTCATAGCGGTATTGTGATTCCATAGCAATATCTTTGTTCTTGGGAGATGAATGCCAAAACATACAGAAGTGAAGTGTCATGATGCTTGCAAGTTATTTCTCAATGACTCAACCAAAAAAATTTATATCAGGTGAGGGGAAGGCAGATATGACAAAACCATTAATAACTGGTGAGTCTCGGAGAGAGATCCAAGATGGCTGATAACTAGCAGCTCGGGATTGTAGCTCCCACTGAAAGCGCAAAGAAGGAGAGGACGCCACACCTTCACATGAATTCTTGTTGCTTACGCACCAGGAGATTCCCAGCGGAGGAGCCCCACGGGTCGCCAGCGCGACTCTTGTGACCGGCGAGGCGGTTTTGCCGGCGCCTCGGAGCGTCGGTTCTCGGTGCAGAGTTGGAAAAGCACCCTCAATCTTAACGCCGCTGATTTAGTCGGTGCAGTGGGTTGCTCAGATTTCGGCGCTGAGAATCAGTAAGTCGGACGTCCACTCAGAAACCCAATTACAAAGACGGTGATTATAAAGACTACAGATGGATGAATCTACAATGAAGGGAAGAAAACGGTCAAAAAAGGCTGAGAATACCCAAGATCAGAACGCCTCTCCCTCAGCAGAGGATCCCAATTCCTCATCAGCAACGAAACAAGGCTTGATGGAGAACGAGTGGGTTCCAATTACAGAAGCAGGCTTCAAAACGTGGATAATAAGAAACTTCAGTGAATTAAAAGAACTTGTTATAACACAATCTAAAGAAACTAAGAACTTTGAAAAAAGGTTTGACGAAATGTCAACAAGAATACAAAATTTAGAGAGGAAAATAAGTGAATTGATGGAGCTGAAAAACACAATACGAGAACTACGTGAAGTATGCACAAGTTTTAACAGCCGAATTGATCAAGCAGAAGAAAGGATATCAGAGGTCGAAGATCAACTCATTGAAATAAAACAAGAAGACAAGACGAGAGAAAAAAGGATAAAAAGGAACGAGCAAAGTCTCCAAGAAATATGGGACTATGTGAAAAGACCTAATCTACGCTTGATAGGTGTACCTGAATGTGACGAAGAGAATGAATCCAAGCTGGAAAATACGCTTCAGGACATTATTCAGGAGAATTTTCCCAGCCTAGTAAGGCAGGATAATATTCAACTCCAGGTAATACAGAGAACACCACAGAGATATTCCTTAAGAAGAGCAACTCCAAGGCACATAATCGTCAGATTCACCAGGGTTGAAATGAAGGAGAAAATACTAAGGGCAGCCAGAGAGAAAGGTCAGGTTACCCACAAAGGGAAGCCTATCAGACTCACAGCAGATCTCTCGGCGGAAACCCTACAAGCCAGAAGAGAGTGGGGGCCAATATTCAACATCCTTAAAGAAAAGAACTTTCAACCCAGAATATCACATCCAGCCAAGCTAAGCTTCACATGCGAAGGAAAAATAAAGTTTTTTGCGAATAAGCAAGCACTCAGAGATTTCATCACCACCAGGCCTGCTTTGCAAGAGCTTCTGAAAGAACCACTACACATATGAAAGGAACAAACAGTATCAGCCTTTCTAAAAAAATTATCAAAAAGAGCATCAATATAATGAATAATTTATATCAACTAATGGACAAAATAGCCAGCTAATGACAGTATTAAACTCACATATATTATTATTAATTCCAAATTTAAATTGACTAAATCCCCCAATCCAAAGACAGGCAATTTGAATAAAAAACTAAAACCCATCAGTATGCTGCATCCAGATCCATCTCACATTCAAGGATACACAAAGACTCTAAACAAGGGATGGAGAAAGATTTACCAACCAAACAGAGAGCTAAAATAAATAAATAAAAAATAGAAGTTACAATTAAGCAACAAAGATCAAAAGAAGCAAAGAAGGATATTACATAATGATAAAAGGATCAATGCAACAACAAGAAGAGCTAAAGATCCTAAATATATATGCACCCAATACAGGAATACCTAGACATACAGGACTTATAAAGAGACTTAGACTCCCACATAATAATAGTGGGAGACTTCAACATTAATATTAGACAGATCAATGAGACAGAAAATTAACAACGATATTCAGGTCTTGAACTCAGATCTGGAACAAGTAAATGTAATTAACATTTATAGAACACTCCACTTTAAATATACAAAATATACACTCTCATCAGTACCACATCATATCAATTTAGAGGTTTAAATGAAATCTTGGTTGGCTCCTTGTTTGTTATTCTCTTCCCTCATTTTCTTTCATGTCACCATTATTGAGGACAATTGTAGGCATACCCATATTTAGACTGCATTCTAGCCTGGGCAATAAAGCAATACCCCCATCCTCTCTCCCTCTTCCTCTTTCTCTTTCTTCCTCTTCTTTATAAAAAAAAAAAAAAAAAAAAAAAAAAAAAAAAAATAACTGGTGAGTCTCAAAGGTGTTCAGGTTTCATGTGCTTTCATTACACTAGTCCTTTAAATTTATATAGATTTGAAATTTTTCAAAATAAAAGGGTGGGGAGAGAAAACAGTTAAATTTTTTAAAGATTTAGACATTTAATTGGCCTAAACTTCAGTTATGTGGAAAATCCATATATTCATATAGAACAACAAATGAGGGGCTTTTTTTTTTTTCCTGTTTACCCTGTTACTCACTTTAAATAAAATGACTCAGCTAAGGCTTATCCACTTTTTTCTTTTTAAAACAGCCTAAGATAATTTGAAATGCTGGAACAATCATTTTCTTGACCTCAACTCCATTCTTGAGCCATCACTAATTTGAAGGGATGATATAAAGCAAAAATATATGCAGCAAAAATTGACTGCCCAAGAGAAATGGACAAATCTACCATCAGAGTGGGAGGTATGAATATCCTTCTCTCTGTAATTGACAGATCAGGCATATGAAAAACAATCAGCAAGTATACAGAAGATTTGAGAGGACAGCCGGGTGCGGTGGCTCACACTGGCAATCCCAGCACTTTGGGAGACCGAGGCGGGTGGATCACCTGAGGTTGGGAGTTTGAGACCAGCCTCACCAACATGGAGAAACCCCATCTCTACTAAAAATACAAAAATTAGCCGGCCGTAATGGTGCCTGTAATCCCAGCTACTCAGGAGGCTGAGGCAGGAGAATCACTTGAACCCGGGAGGAGGAGGTTGCAGTGAGCCGAGATCATGCCATTGCACTCCAGCCTGGGCAAAAAGAGTGAAACTCTGTCTCAAAAAAAAAAAAAAAAAAAAAAAAGAAAAGAAAAGAAAAAAAGAAAGATAGAAAGAAAAAGAAGATTTGAGAGGACAATAATATAGACATTGTGCCCACAATACTGAAGAAAAGGCTTTTTTTCAAGCACATAGAGAACATTTATAAAAATTGGTCATGTAGTAAGTCACAAAACAAGTCTCAATAAATTTTGAAGAATCAGAATTGAACAGAAAAAACCTCTAATCGCAATATAACTAAGAGATCAATAACAAAAAGATACCTTTCAAAATCTACAAAATACAAACATATACAAATAATCAATAGGTCAATGACAACATAATCGTGAAAACTAGGAAATTCTTAGAACTCCCTACTCCACAAAAAACAAAAAAACCTGCAAATCAAAATATGTTGAAATACAGCTAATGAAGGTGCTGAAAAGAAAATTTATAGCTGTAAATGTTTATAGTGGAATCAAAGTGTCTTATCCTTTCTGGGATTCCCAGAAAACACAGCCAGCTAAGTAAGGCAGAGAGTGACCCCAGGGGGCAAGTTCAAACAAGAGAACAAAGCAGGGAAGAAGTGAGAGCAACATGAGGGTGCATCCTGCGTGCTGCCAGAGATGCTGTGGTTCCTGGGTCCTCACTGAGAAGCCGCATGAAATGCAACTCTGGGTTGTGCATGGTGAAGACAAAAGGAGAGGCAGCATTTATTGATAGCCTTCATCTACCATCAGTTAGAAGCTTACCCTAAAGGGAGCTAACACTTCCACATTTTAGAATTGAGCGTCTAGGGCAGGAGGGAAGAGGTTAGTGCCACAGGTGTGTGACAAAGCACTAGCAAGTCTCACCCGCATTAAACTGGCTGGAACCCACACGTTATAAAGTTAAAGGTGGGTCTACCCAGTATTGCACTCCTGGGTATATCCCAGAGAAAACTGCAAAGTTGGCACTAAGAGAACATCCACAAAAGCCTGAGTTTTAGTTTCACAAAATCAGAAACACCCTGAATTCCATTAATAGTAGAATCGAGGCTGGCTGAGTTGGCTCATGCCTATAATCCCAGAACTTTGGGAGGCCAAGGCGGGTGGATCATGTGAGCTCAGGAATCTGCGACCAGCCTGAGCATCACAGTGAGACACTCTCTCTTCAAAAAGTTAAAAAATTAGCCAGGTATGGTGGCATGCACCTGCAGTCCTAGCTCTGGAGGCTAAGGTGGGAGCAACCCTTCAGCCCAGATGCTGGAGGCTGTGTTGAGCTATAATCAAACCTCTGCACTTCAACATGGGTGACAGAGTGAGACTCCATCTCAAAAAAAAAAAAAAAAAAAAAATAGTAGAATGGGTAAAATATGATGGCATAATCATGCAATGGAAATCGAGTACAAATGAACTACAAATTCCCCTCAAACACATCTCAAAAGGGATGTTGAAAGAAAAAAAAGTCAACAGAAAAACATGCATCGTGATTCCATTTACATAAAGGTCTACAATGTACCAAGCAAAACAATATATCATTGCAATCTCCATACTTAGATGTAAAGCTACAAAGAAAAGCAAATGAGCAACTGATACAAATTCTGGGGTATCTGTTATGTCTTAAGGGAGCGGATGCAATGGAGGTAGGAGGCGGAATTGAGAGGGTGGGTCTTCAAAAGTACTAGAAAGATCCCGTTTCTAATGCTGAGCGCACAGTACACAGGAATGTGCTTCAATTTTATTCTTCAAACTGTACACAGCATTTATGTTCTCAGTTGTAATATACTTCGCAATAATTTTAAAAATTGTTTTTAAAAAGATTCATGAGCTATTAAGCTGCTGCAAAAGTAATTGCAGTTTTTGCCATTAAAAGTAATGGCAATCCCAGCACTTTGGGAGGCCGAGGCGGGTGTATCACAAGGTCAAGAGATCAAGACCATCCTGGTCAACATGGTGAAACCCCGTCTCTACTAAAAATACAAAAAAATTAGCTGGGCATGGTGGGGCGTGCCTGTAATCCCAGCTACTCAGGAGGCTGAGGCAGGAGAATTGCCTGAACCCGGGAGGCGGAGGTTGTGGTGAACCGAGATCGCGCCATTGCACTCCAGCCTGGGTAACAAGAGCGAAACTCTGTCTCAAAAAAAAAAAAAAAAAAAAAAAAAAAGTAATGGCAAAAACTGCAATGAATGGCAAAAACCGCAATTACTTTTGCACTAACCTAACGGCAACACCCTCACCTTTTCTCAACCTCACAGTGAGCAAAAAAGGATGAGTAATCACATACATCTAGGACTTTAACTTGTAACTAGATTTCCTTGCATTTTAAAAACAAAACCCTGTAATATCAACCCTAAACAGTGATTTAGCTTAAATGAAGACTACATTCTTCGTGCTTTGGTGCCACACTGTTTAGCATAAATGTGAACTGATAGCACTATTTCAGGCTTTTCACCTTCTACCATCACCTTCTCACTTATGCCTGAAAGTGTACATTGCCTGCAGCTCTTGCCCTGCTCTAATCAAATGGGTTCCCTTTATGTTCAGTAAATGACACTGTTTCACACATAACTTGAATGTATAGATAAAAGTGTTATAATATATCCCAACATATATATACACATTCCAACATATATATACACATATAACTTTTACATATATATAAAACCATTTACACACATATAACTTTTATATATATAAAAGTGATATTTTTATATATGTAAAATGATATCTTTTTATATATAAAAGTTATATGTGTATATAGATGCTTATATATAACTTTTATATATGTATGTATAACATATATACATATATATAAAATGTCATCATGTGTGATGTGTTTATGTCTCATATATATGAGCAATAATCATAGTTAAGAACAAAACACCTGTGTTCCTAGAGGAAAAGACCATTTGCTAAAAGCATTTGTTTTATTAAAAGGATTTTTTGCATTACTACTATAGGATATGACTGTAAGATAGTGGAAAACATTGCAAAAAAATCATTAAAATAATTCAGCCTTGAATTTCTCCTAATTTGTATTTTCATTCTTATCAGATTGGAGTAAAGGTAAAAAGTTGCCAGAAATATGAGCAGCTCTTCTGCTTTGTAACCATAGCCTAGGACCCTGACGGGCCCCCTAGCTGTCTGCAGATAACTGACAGAGCCCCTTCTCTGTGCAGGGATGTGCTTGGGGCTCCACCCCACTGGGCAAAGGCAGCCCACGGCAAAGCTTCCCTCAGCTCCAGGATGCTCCGCTCAGCCTCTGATCCACAAAGCCCTAAAAGCCTTGGGCTGTTCCTGGAGAGCGCCCCACACCAGGGAGACTTTCTCCAGAGAGAGAAAAAATGCTGAGACTCACCAATATTGAGTTCGGTTTTGTCAAGGCCAGCTCTTTGCTGGCACTGCTATTATTAAAAGATCAGAGCTGACCTGTTACTATCATAAGGCACTATTCTCTCAGGGATACCTGGATTTTAAAAACTGCCTGTCTTAGGTTGGGTTCCCCCGAAGCAGATGCTGACAGGAGAATTCAGGAGCAAATGATTTATTAGAGAAGTGCTTCCACATGCCTGTAATCCCAGCACTTTGGGAGGCTGAGGCAGGCAGATCACCTGAGGTCAGGAGTTCAAGACCAGCCTGACCAACATGGAGAAACCTGTCTCTACTAAAACTACGAAATTAGCTGGGAGTGGTGGCACGTGCCTGTAATCCCAGCTACACGGGAAGCTGAAGCAGGTTCAATCACTTAAACCCGAATGGTGGAGGTTGCAGTGAGCTGAGATCACGCCATTGAACTGAAGCTTGGGCAACAAGAGCAAAACTCCATCTCAAAAAAAAAAAAAAAAAAAAAAAGAAGAAGAAGAAGTGCTTCCAGGGGAAACTGGGAAGCAGGACACGGAAAGGTTTGATCTCAGGCAAATCCTACCGAGGTAGCTTTAATCTGTTCTGGCAGGGGAGCTCTGGAGGGTGAGTTATGCCTCAAAGTCTGTGCAGAGCTTAAGCAAGGGAACCAGGTTCCAGACCCAGTCACCACGCAGTCATTGGCTGAGGGCTGGAATGTTCCAGGCATTTCCGACTGTCCAAGTCCATGTGATCGAATGGCCACAGCATCCCAAAGCGGTCCTCCAAAGAAGAGTTACACATACCAGTAGTAAAAGCAAGGCTGGGGAGAGGCACGTAATCACGTGGAGCCCTAGAGGCGTCCCACTTGCCCATCAGGGGCTTTACCTGAAATGGATCAATGGTGCTAGAATTCACGGTGAAGGGGCAGGTGCAGATGCTTGAAGTTAAGTTGAACCAGCCAGGACGCTGACAAGCCCGTGCCTGTCTGGCCTGCAGTCTCTGAGCTGTGATGCTGTTTTTGCCTCTTGATTTGCTCTCTGGCTTTCCCCTCAAGGCCTTTGGCATGGACCCTAAACCAAAGCTCCCTGGGTTGTTCAGCCCCCCTGCCAGGAGGTCTGAGACAGAACTCGTCTCCAAACCCAGAAGGTGTGTGTGGTCTAAGTCTGGTCGAGTTGGTTAAAGTTTATCAGGTTTCAAACTCTGGAACTGCAGGATCACACAACCTAAGAAACTAAGTGGCCATATTTTAGACAGAGAGTTATTATCCACCTAAACATCTCTCTGTGAGTTATCTTAATTCACTCATGCTAAATGATGTCAAAAAAATCCAGGCTCTCCCCACCTTCAGCCTTTCCTCTGCCACCAACTCCCACCTCTGTCATTTTTGCTTCCCTTTCCCCTCTCCTCCCTGTTTTTGCCTTTCTGACCCCACTGTCCTTCTCCCAGCCGGATGGCCAGTTGTCGGAGCTGGGACCACTGTGACACAGGTGAAGCCACCTGTTTCCTCCAAGCCTTTCTGCCTCCAGCAGCTGTTAGCTGGGCATTTCAAAGGCCCATTCAAAGGGAAGGAAACAGGACGGGACAAAGCAGGCTCTGCCAGGCCAGCTGGAGTGCTGGCCAGCAGCCGTCATCAGCCTGTCTTGGAAAAACAGATTGGGAATTTTCAGCCAAATCCAAATCGTGGCTCCTATTAAGAATCATCCAGACTCAAATTCCAAGTTATGTTTGCATCTCTGGAGCCACAGGGTATGCTGAAGCCCGTTTGCACATGAACAAACAGAAATTTTTTAAAAGATCCTTTCTTTTACGGCCAATTAAAAAGAAAAAAAAGAAACAAGCGATCTTTTCCAGGAGCCATAGTTCTACACTGTTCACTTGAAATATGAAGGATTCCTGGGATGTTCATGGAGGCTGGCTTGGGTCCCCTCCATACTCAGGAGGCCATTTGGCACACAGAATATTGCATTATGTTGGTGCAAAAGTAATTGCGATTTTTGTAATTACTTTCAATTTTGCACCGACCTAATATTACTCCAGTTATTATCCTGCGGCTCAAAGCACAAAGACATATGCTACGCTTTCTTAAATTTCTTTGAGGACTTTGGTTATTTTTACTTATCAGGTTAAGGTGAGTGTTGCATTTAACAATAAATGTGGATGTACATGTATGTTTATTGTGACACTGTTCACAGTAGCAAAGACTTGGAACCAATCCAAATGCCCATCAATGATAGACTGGATAAAGAAAATGTGGCACATATGCACCATGGAATACTATGCAGCCATAAAACAGGATGAGTTCATGTCCTTTGCAGGGACATGGATGAAGCTGGAAACTATTATTCTCAGCAAACTGACACAAGAACAGAAAACCAAACACAACATGTTCTCACTCATAAGTGGGAGATGAACAATGAGAACACATGGACACAGGAGGGGAACATCGAACACTGGGGCCTGTAGGGAGGTGGGGGTCTAGGGGAAGAATAGCATTAGGAGAAATACCTACCATAACCACCATGGCACATGTACACCTATGTAACAAACCTGCATGTTCTGGACATGTACCCCAGAACTTAAAGTATATTTTAAAAAAATTAAAAATAAAAGTAAATAAATATAAATACGGAAAGCATTAAAGAATTCCTTGGCTGGGCGCAGTGGCTCATGCCTGTAATCCCAGCACTTTGGAAGGCTGAGGAGGGAAGATCACTAGGTCAGAAGTTTGAGACCAGCCTGACCAATGTGGTGAGATAAAGAAATACCCGTCTCTACTAAAAATACAAAAATTTACCCAGCGTGGTGGCATGCGCCTGTAATCTCAGCTACTCAGGAGACTGAGGCATAAGAATAGGTTGAATTCAAAAGGTGAAGGTTGCAGTGAGCTGAGATCACGCCATTGCACTTCAGCCTGGGTGACAGAGTGGGACTCCATCTTTCAAAAAAATAAAAAGAATTCCTCACTCCAGCCAGGTGAGGTGGCTCATCCCCATAATCCCAGCACTTTGAGAGGCTGAGGCAGGTGGATCGCTTAAGGTCAGGAGTCTGAGATCAGCTTAGCCGACGTGGGTGAAACCCCATCTCCACTAAAAATAAAAAAATTAGTTGGGCATGGGTGCATGCCTGTAATCCCAACTACTTGGGAATCTGAGGCACGAGAATGCTTTGAATTTGGGAGCAGGTTGCAGTGAGCTAAGATGGCACCACTGCCCTTTAGCCTGGGCAACAGAGCAATTCCATCTAAAAAAAAAAAAAACCAAAAACAACTCTTACTCCTACATCTTTCTGTGTTTTGATCCCTGGATATTTTGCAAAGAAAAGCAGTTTCTGGGGTAGGGCTGTCAATCATATTGTGCTGCCAGCATTGTCTAAGGAAGCCATATACTCACTATTTATGCATACGGAAATGCTTATAAAATAAAAGTACTAATTGCAATTGTTGTAACTGAGTGAGCACGAAATCACCACTGAGATAAAGACTAGGCCAAATTACAGGGTCTTCATTGCCGGCTGCCACAGAGGACTCACGTCTCTCTAACCCATGGCCTCAAAAGGAGGGTGTCAAAACCTTTTATGCCCATAAACCACCTCCTGGGTGGGGGTGGGAGCGAGGGGCTTCGGACATTCTGAGGGCCAAGGGACTTTGGACATTCCGATTGTTACTTAAGTGGTTCGCAGAAGTCAAGGTAAGAGTCAGTTTACACATTGTCTGGGAAGGGTGGAAACCACAGACCTCAGTTACTTACTACAAGTCTTAAAATGGCGCAGGGGCCAAAATGGCGTTGGTTTGGACTGCTTGCCTGTCACATCAGGGTTACAGAGGGCAGTTTCAACGGAAAGCCGAGGTATGGTCCAGTTACACAGTTTATGGGGCAATTGCCATGTCACACAATATGCACAATATGCTAAAGAGGTAGCATGGGGAGAAATGTCAGATACAGGTGAAGAGGAGGAAGGCAGCAAATCACACTGCCATGTGTGTACCTATGCTACTATCTTACATGTTCTTCACATGTACCCCAAACATAAAATGCAATTAAAAAAAAAGTTTATAATGCAAAAAAAAAAAAAAAAGTGAAACGTGTAAGGAGATAAGCATAATAGTGATGAAATATTTATCTTTTACATTTTTTAATATTCATTGTTACATTTCCTTTCATCCAAAAACCAGCACTGTCTACTTAGGGATGGTGATAAAATTCTGTGTGCGTGTATGTTAAGCAGTAAATTAAAGAAAATATTTCTTGCAAAATGCCTGGCCAATAAGAAGTTCTAAAATAAGGCAGTTTACGATTGATAAACAGGAAAACTATCTCATCAATTAAGTTTTGGAAAATTTTACTTAAACAAAACTAAGCAGGTTCCTTTACTGCAAGCTCTCAGAGCTGCTTACATGCCAATAGCCTTGTGACTAGCCAAGAGAAATAGTAAAAAATACACTCTAAATCCCAGACTTGCATGAACATAGAATCCCTTTTTTTTTTAACCCTAAGACCAGAGTTTTGCGAATGCATTTTGGAAAACACCTATTCAAATTATTCAGAAAATACATTAAGTAATTTTTTATTTTTTTGAGACAAGGTCTTTCTCTCTGTCACCCTGGCTGGAGTGCAGTAGAATGATCTCGGCTCAACCTCCGCCCCCAGTAGCTGGGTCCACAGGCACACACCACCATGCTTGGCTAATTTTTGTAATTTTTTTGGTAGAGACAGATTCGCCATGTTGCCCAAGCTGGTCTCAAACTCTTTGGCCTTAAGCAATCCCCCCACGTTGGCCTCCCAAAGTGCTGGGATTACAGGCATGAGCCGCTGTACCCAATCAAGTAATACATTTTTAAAGCCAGTATCTGTTAGTATACACTTCATGAAATACAGGTTCTCACTCCCATTCACCTACAACCATCCAGCTACCTTTATTTTTAATTTGTTTATTTCATTACTAAATGATCAATTGCATCTTTGTACAAATTTTGGCAAAAGGAGGTCTTGTCAGTGAACTTTAAAATATATTTTCAATTGCAGTCTTTTTGGATATTAAGTGTAACATATACGTACATATGTACCCACATGTGTATATCTCTATATTTAAACAGGGTACCAATATCAGTTTTTCTTTTGAGTGGCTTAATGATGGGTACCTTGCTAGATATTTCAAACAGAGAGGATTTCCTACAGGCAACTCATTACTACACTGTTGAAAAGGCTGAAAGAACAAAAGGGGAAGATGAGATAAACCCAAATATTAGGAATGTGAGGAAACACTATCAATCCTGGGACTGTGGAATAAAAGGAGGGGAGAGGGTTACCAGGCACATCCTCTCTTCTCTGCTGCTGGGTTTTCTTGTGCTGTCTTGGACCTACTGGGGAGCAGCCACAGACGAATGCTGAAACTGCCAAGTGCAGCACCAAGGAGTAAGCGCTGAGTACTGGTGTGGGAGCTGAGGAATCCTCACCCCCTATAGCAGCGCCTCAGAAGCCCGAAGCAGGCTCTCCCTCTCCTCTGCCTACTTCCCAGTCTATTGTCAGGGCTTCCTAGGGCAGAACCTCACAGAAAGCCAACTGACAAGAGTATCTGGGAAATGAAACTTCCAGCTTCCTAAAATACACAACAGGGAACAGAAGGAAAGGAACCGAAGCTAAGGACCCACGAAGGACCAGCACATTGCCAGAAATGAATTTAAAAGGCAATCATATTGTAAATTTTGAAATAAAGTCATTTTTTCCCCTAGACAAAATCTCGCTCTTTTGCCCTGGCTGAAGTGCAGTGGCAGCATCTCAGCTCACTGCAACCTCCACTCACCCGGTTCAAGTGTTTCTCTTGACTCAGCCTCCCAAGTAGATGGGATTACAGGCACCCATCACCACACCCAGCTAATTTCTATATTTTTAATAGAGTTAGGGTTTCACCGCGATGGCCAGGTTGGTCTCGAATTCCTAACCTCAGGTGATCTGCCCTCGTCAGCCTCCCAAAGTGCTGGGATTAAAGGTGTGAACCACCCCACCTGGCCAAAATAAAGTCATTTCTTTTTCGTCTTACAGTCAAGAGACAAACTGGTTTCTTTTAACTTTGCAAATTTGAATTAATAATGAAGACACTAAATTAGCACTGAACTAAGGTAATTTGGGGGAAATAAGGACTTTTTTAAAAAACGAAAATTCTTGCAACTCAGTTTTGAAGGAATGAGAACATGAAATAAAATTTTCATAACTTATAGTCTTAAATTTCTCTAAAATATGAGTACTTGATTTGGCCAAGCATGAAATTTTAATTAGTGCTAAGTATATCATCTCACGTCACTCCCTTTTTAAAAATGTTTTTGCTTTTTGCAAATTTCACTCCTTGTTCAGGTTCTCAGGGCTATTAACACTCACCTCTGGGCTCTTCCCAGGGCAAACACTGCAGCCTGTTGTCTGTGCCGTGCATGTGCTGAGTAACAGGCTGCAATCCAGCTGCAGCACAGTGAAAACTGTGGCTCTCAATGATGAGCCTGAAGCCCTCAAATTCTTAAGCTGCTTCTGAAATTATTAAAGAATGATTGACTATCATCTGGTTGAATGTTTTGTGTAGCATTTCCCAATATGTAGTCTGCAAAACTCAAGTTCCTTAGGCTATTAACGGGGTAGCTGAATAGGGTTTCTTTGATCTAGTAAGTCTGGAGAAATTGTTTAAACCAGGGCTTTTCAAACTCCCTGTGGTAAAGGACCAATTTTTTTTTTTTAACTTCCAGTTGATGCAGACCAATTTTTTTTGTAGAATACAATAAAACTAATTACTGAATAAATAAAAATGTTAAAAAACAAAAAGAAATACCGGCCAGGTGCGGTGGCTCCCAACACTTTGGGAGGCCAAGGCGGGTGGATCACCTGAAGTTGAGAGTTTGAGAGCAGCCTGATCAACATGAAGAAACCCCATCTCTACTAAAAATACAAAAAATTAGCCGGGTGTGGTAGCGCATGCCTGTAATCACAGCTACTCAGCAGGCTGAGGTAGGAGAATTGCTTGAACCTGGAGTCGTAGGTTGCATTGAGACGAGACCCCGCCATTGCACTCCAGCCTGAGAGACAAGAGCAAAACTCCGTTTCAAAAAAAAAAAAGAAATACTACCCCCAGCTTTTTAAAATTAGTAGTATCAACAAACATTACATTATTCTACTTTCTCTAAAGTTTCTAAATGCTTACCTAGTTCACTTCAGTACTTAACACAGACCAACAAAAACAATTCATTTAGTTGAATAAGTTTTCAGACCACACTTTATATTGAAACAAAATGTAAATGTTTCATTACTAAAGTACTTCTTTGACATTTTAGTTTGCTAATGGCCACTGGAAATTTAAAAGAGATAGATACAAACTTGCAACATTAAGGATATTTATTCAGTTAAATGAAACAGAACCTCCTCTTCTAATTGGTTGGTTTTACCACAACATCCTGTGGAATCTCTGTTGCATATAACAGGCTTTGAGTTGCATATGACAGGCTTTAGTATGTTTTGTTAAACTCTAATTCTCTAAAAATTATAGCTCCATATACATTGTATTGGTTCACTTTGCTTTCCAGCAAACCAGTTTTTCCAGGGAATTCCAAATGAGACAGAGAAGAGAGAGGGGTTGGGGACAGAGAGAGAGAAAGAGAGAAAGAGAGAGAGAGGGAAAGGAAGAGAAAGGAGAAGGAGGAGGAGGGAGGAGGAAGGGAAGTAAAGAAGAAAGGAAGGGAGAGAGTATTATCTTGCATAGGCAGTTATTTATATATGTATGTGTAATTGATGAAAAAGAGTCTGAGGGATAAAAATTCTTTCAAAGTTGTTTCAGTCTTAGACGATTTTCTTTCTTTTTTAAATTTTGAAAAGTCGCTGCCACATATCCAGACAAGTGGTGCTCAGTGTGGAACCCACTTGTGTTTCGGAAGGAGCTGTGCTGCCAGCCCCAGGAACGGGCTCATTCATAAGGAGGGGAAGCTCATAGGCTGATGCCTCAGCCTCTGACATTCACAAGGTTAAACATGGGGGTGGCAAGCAAGCCAGGCTTAAGTGTGCTTTCTATTAGACTTTCCTAAGCAACAGCGCGAGCTCCTATGCTATCCTCTTTTCTAACTTCCCACCACTGAGACCTCAGAGATGGCAGCTGCTGACGTCACCACAAAATACATGGCCTTCTGGCCATCCCTTGCAGTCTGTGGATTCCTAAAGATACACAAAGAAGGTGTAGATGGGAATGTCAAATCCCCCTCGGGGGAATATTTAAGGATGCAGACAGCTGGAGAACTCACATGCCTTGGATTGCCTCTACCAATTGATGCAGGGCACAAAACCTACATGCCTGTCCCAGAACCCTTGGACTGAGAAGCTCTGGGTTCCAGCAGCCTCAACACTGAGTCTCCTCAGACAACTTCATCACCCTCTGAGGACCACTGTTATTCCTCCATACAGTGATGCTAGATGACCACTATGGTTCTTTTCAGGATATAATTATGTAACCTTCAATAAAGACATAGGTCTAAGGTAAATATAAGATTATATCAGTATCTACACTACAATCTACTATTAGACACAGATTGACAGGCCTCATTTGCACTTTCTAAATTATGTGGATAATTCACAGTGAAAGTATACATTTGAGGCAAATGTGGAAGTGGAATTTCCACAAAAAGCCATCTTTTATATAGAATTTTAGTGGAGTAGTAACTGTTGATGTGGCTTCAAAACCCAAGAAGGTCTCCTTACACAAAACAAATATATTGCACACGTGTTTGCTGAGGCTCCAAGCTCTGCTCATAGCAAGCACAACCTCTCATTTCCCAGAGATCATAGGATGGAATCAGGCTATGATGAAGTGCTTGAAAAACAATCTTCCCTGAGAGAAGGTTTTGTCATGGGTCCCAGCTCAGAAACTACCTAGTTAGGCTAATTAATATGAAATAATTAATTTAATTAATAAGCCATCCAAGGGCCAGCACGTCAGCATTTATTAGGAGCATGCTAGAAATGCAGACTCTCAGGCCCCAGCCCAGAACTACTGAATCGGAATCTGCATTTTTACCCAACTTTAAAGTTTGAGAAGCTCAGAGCTAAAAGGAAACTGCATTCTGAGTGTTCTGTGCATACAATTGTGAATAATTATGAGTTACTCAGCCTTGAGGGATTCCGGTAAATCAAATTGAGGCTGGTTTGGGTGCAAGCCAGTAAATCTGAGAGGGGGAAAACTCCAGAAAGGGAACCTGAGCATGGACACAGATAATTTATCTGCTACTTTTGCATAGAATTGGATTAGCTCTTTGTTATTTTCCCTTAATTTGATTTTTTAAATAGAGCTATTAAGACCTAGGTCTAAGGAATTCAGTCATCAACCAAAGTGGTGCTGAGAATTAAGAAAGTGACTCTCTCTTCCCTTTTAACATTTTGCGCACTTTTAGGGGGAAGGGAGGTAAATACATTCCCAACTTGCCAGATCAGGGGTCCTTAACTGGTGGTCTGTGATCTGGCTGTGGTGTGGTGGGAGATATCAGTTCTCCAGCATCCAACTACCCTGGGTTTTAATCTAAAGTCTGCACTTTGCCAACCATGTAATTTCAGGCAATTTCATCTTTGAGAGTCTTCATTTCCTCTGTGGTAAAATGAGAATACTGATACTTATACTGCCCTCACAAGCAATTCAAAGACATAGAGTCTCTAAAGCAACTACCTGGGATTAGGCAATCATGGCCGTGTAGCAAATGTGAACGCCTTTCCCAGTTCCAGTGTACCAGGGCGCTTTAGCCCACCCTCCCTGTTTCAAAGCCCCACTCCCACCAGCTCCTCGTCCAGTGGTTTGACAAACATATTTTTGGGGCCTTAGGTGAGCCAGGCAAATTAATAAATAATGGAGCCTTCCCTGTGGACGTCTTCATCCAGTAAGAGGTTCGTATGGAGTTCGATGATTCTGAGACTTTCAGATTTCACAAGTCATTAAAATTTCAAAATAATTTAGGGCAATGATAGAGGGTTGCCAACTTTTGTGTGTGTAGCAATTGTTGAGAAAATTGTTTTGAAACTTTCATTGTTTCTAAAAGAAAAGCCAATTTTAATATCAAAAAGTAGGATACTATTGAAGCCACCCCTTTTTACATGAATAAATGAATTTAACTCTTTGAAATATATTGCATTGTGCTTTTTAAAGAAATCTCGGTATAAATAAACAAAAACCTCTTCATGAGTCTGTGGTATTTGGTACCCACTTCCTTTTAAAATGGCAGAAGACTAAAGGGATAGGTTTTACCCAGAAGTTGCCAGAAGGTCCTGGGGCCTGAGGTTTGCTCACTATAAGCTCTACCTTCACCCCGCTTCTCCACAACACTCCAAGGATTTTGTTTTGTTTTGTTTTGTTTTGTTTTGTTTGTTTTGGAGACAGAGTCTCCCTGTGTCTCCCAGGCTGGAGTGCAGTGGCATGATCTTGGCTCACTTCAACCTCCGCCTCCCAGGTTGAAGCAATTCTCCTGCCTCAGCCTCCCGAATAACTGAGACTTCAGGTGCACATCACCACACCCAGCTAATTTTAGTATTTTTTTGTAGACATAGGGTTTTTCCATGTTAATATCTCATCTCACTTGCTTAATACATACACATCTATAAATTTTGAATATATGTACATATGTTCTAAATACATATGTATTGTGTATACATGCATATACATATATGTATAGGTATGTAAACATGTATATATGTATATGTGTGTAGTTGAACCATTTGAGAGTCCACTGACGGCATTATGCCTCTTTGAAATACTTCAGTGTGGATCGTAAGGAGAAGGATGCTTTCTTGCATAACCTCAATACAATTAAGAGAGGAAATTCAACACAGAGGTAACACTACTATATACTATATAGACGATATTCAGATTTTAACAATTGTCTCAAAACGGCCTTTGTAGCATTTTTTTTCCTAATCCTCCTTCTAGTTCAAGATCCCCACTGCACTTGGCTGTCATGTCTTCCTTTATTCTAGAAGACTTGCTTGGCCTTTTTCCTCCAGGACATTGACATTTTTGAAGAGCACAGGCAGGCATTTTGTAGACTGCTATTCAATTCAAATTTGATTATTTCTTCATGGTTAGATTCCGATCAGGGCATCCTGGCAGCAATGCTGCAGACGTGATATAGCTCCTCAGCATATTCAATTCTGGCAGGAGAAGCTTTGAAGAAATCAGTTTAAATTCTCCTCCCTGGAGTTCTCCTTCCCTTCCTGCATGTGAGCAGATAGGAGATCCTGGCCTCCTTACCTCAGGGGAGATTTGAGGCAGGGCAGGAAGTCGTAGTCCCCTCCAGGTCCCCTTCCTGGCTTTTATTTCCAAAGGCATAGGCTCAATGATTAGAGATGGAGGGACTTTGAAGGAAGCATGAAGCAGAGGAAAGGAAACAATTGTCTCAGACCCAAAGGAAATTCTCCCAGGGTAGGGACAGGAGAGAGAAGCATGTGATTCCCTCTAGGAAACAGGAGCAGCATCCTACTCCGTGGGAGGACCTCAGAGGGAAGCACTGCGTGATACCCCAGGCAGGCTGCATGCTAGGCCTGGGCCCCAGACTTAACAAAGACTCCTGTGTTCGCAGTAGGAGAAGGCCCAGCAGAGCTGGCAGCCCTGAAGCTTCAGACTAAGACAGCAGGGGCCTGCTGACTGTCACCTGGGGGCCTCGCCAGTGCCAGGCCCCAAGAATGACCAGCACCTCCATGCTCCCCCGGGACATCAGTGCAGCCCTACCAATGACTGCCCAGCAGTCAGTGGACTTGAAAGTAAAATCAAGTTTATTTAAGAAAAGCAAACATGGTTGGGCACGGTGGCACACACCTGTAATCCTAGCACTTTGGGACACCAAGGGGAGAGGATCACTTGAGCCCAGGAGTTAGAGACCAGCCTGGACAACATGGTAAGACTCCATCTCTACAAAACTGCAAAAATTAGCCAAATGTGGTGCTGTAAGACTGTGGTTCCAGCTATTTAGGAAGCTGAAGTGGGAGGATTTCTTGACCTCAGGAAGTTGGGCTTGCCTTGCAGTAAGCCATGACTGTGCCATTACAGTCCCACGTGGGTAACAGAGCAAGACCTTGGGGGAAAATAAGGAAGAAAAAAAGGAAGGAAGGGAGGGAGGGAGGAAGAGAGAGATAGTGAGAAAGAAAGAAAGAGGAAGAAAGAAAGGGAGGAAGGAGAGACAGAGGGGGGAGAGAAAGAAAGAACGAAAGAAAGAAAGAGAGAGGGAGGAAGGAAAGGAAGAAAGGAAGGAAAGGAAGGAAAGAAGGAAAGAAGGAAGGAAAAAAGGGGAGAGAGAGGGCAGAAAGAGAGAGAAAGAAGAAAGAAGGAAAGAGGCCGCACATGATGGCTCACACCTGTATTCCCAGCACTTTGGGAGGCTGAGGCGGGCGGATCACCTGAGGTCAGGGGTTCAAGACCCGGCTGGCCAACATGGTGAAACCCCATCTCTGTTTAAAAAAAAAAAAAGAAGGAAAGGAAGGAAGGAAGGAAGAAAGAAAGGAAGCAAGGAAGGAAGGAGGCGAAGAAAATGCAGTATTTCTCTTATCCGCAGATTTCTGCCTGAAATTCAGGCCTGCTGAACACACCCCTCACCGCAGCTGTGGGATCCATGGTTAGGAAAACTTGATGCTTTATTTTGCTTCTTTAGCAACCATTCAGGATGACTTCCTTACATTTTTTCCATTTTGATTTGTTCTATATTTCCTAGGAGATAGGGCAGAAATATTTGACTCCAGTGCTACACAAAACAGGAAATTGCATTTCACCGAGTTTTATTATTGCTGGTTCCCTTTTGCTACTAGTGCACTTCCCAGTCAAATGTCTGCTTTTGAACAAGAGGCAAATTTAGCAATAATTCAGAGACATTTATTGAAAGCCTGCTGCTACTGGCCTGATTCTAAGAATTTGAAAAGGAAAGAGGAGAAAAAGAAAAAATATCACAGTCTTCATCTTTAAGTAGCTTACAGTTTTGTTTAGAAATGAGGCTTCTGCACATGCAACTTGAGGAAACAAATAGATAATAGTATAATATATTCCACAGTGTTGAAGTCTGTGGTGCAGATTCTAAGGGTGACAGAATAGCTGTCTCTAGCCGGGCGCGGTGGCTCACACCTGTAATCCCAACACTTTGGGAGGCTGAGGCGGGTGGATGATGAGGTCAGGAGTTCGAGATCAGCCTGACCAACATGGTGAAACCCCATCTCTACTAAAAACACAAAAGTTAGCTGGGCATGGTGGTGCATGCTTGTAATCTCAGGTACTTGGGAGGCTGAGGCAGAAGAATCACTTGATCCTGGAAGGCGAAGGTTGCAGTAAGTCGAGATCGAGCCACTAGACCAGTCTGGGCAAAAGAGGGAGACACCATCTCAAAACAACAACAACAACAACAACAACAACAACAAAAATAATAGCTGTCTCTAAAGGGAGTATATTGGAAGACAAAGGAGACGGCAGGGCAAGTTCCTAGCATGAAGAACTCTGACAGCAAAAGAGAGAGAAGTGAGCAGGCACCTGTGAGCAGGCAGCAAGATTGCTCAGCTGGGCAGGAAAATGTAAGTAACATACTTGAGGGTCTTGAACATCAGTTTGAGGAAATTGAACTTAATTCTATAACAGCAGAAATGTGATCATGAGAGCAAGGACAATTATAAACCAAATTGTCCTCATTCTGGTTGTATAGAATACAACATGTAAGCAGCCTAAAAGATGCACTATTTTAATCAGCATGACTTAAGTAGTAACTTTAATTCTATAAGACTAATAATTAGGTTTTTATAAAATATTGATTCATTATTAGCTGGCAAATATTTTATCTTATATCTCAATGAATTTTTTTTGCTAAAATATAAAGTGTAAATATTCCTCGCTATGTGACTTCATTGAATTCCTGAGTTGGGGAAGTGAGATTAGATAGAGAGGGATACTATGCCGTCCGTTTCTATGTTGCCCCTGAATTCCTGAGTTAGGAAAGCAAGGGATGCAAGCCCTAATTCAAAAATTTATCCCGTTGTCTTCCAGCCCTGAATGCATATGGGGTGGGTTAAGAAAGCAAAGCGGGTCTATACCAAACTTTCCAAGGCACCTTCCTCCTTCCATTCCCCCACCCAGTCTTCTCCCTGCTCCCCAGGGCCTGCTCCAACCTACCTGAATAAATACCCAAGGCCCCAATCTGGGTCAGCATCTTCTATCACCTGCCCTTAGGTGAGGAAGCTGATAATCAAGGCTTCAAGCCCACCGGCTACTCAGGCGCATGAGCGCGCACACACGCACACACGTACACACGCACGCACGTACACACGCACACACGTACACACGCACACACGTACACACGCACACGCACGCACAGAGGCGCACGCATTCTGCTGTGAACTTCGAGAAGAGTCCCTCTAGTGGCCACCTGCACAGCACCCTGTGGGTCCCGATGCCGCTGGAAGGCTGACATTGTTAGGTACCTCGCAGTGGCTACTCTTGAGGTTTTCTGAGTGGGAGAAGTGGGAGAGGAAATGAAGAGGTTGGCTTTAGCCAGATTGTGAGGGCTGGACTAAGGCTTTTGTGGCTGGACTAAGCCTTTTCCTTATAACAATGTGAGATGTTGGGCATCCAGGGTTTTAGAATAGACAGTGAAGTGATCAGTTCTTGATTTTATAAAGGCATGCTTGCCTTCAGTGCTTAGGTGACTATCAGAGGGTAAATGATGATAATAAAGTCGCCAGCTTAAGACATAAAAAATAAATAGGGGCCAGGCACGGTGGCTCAAGCCTGTAATCCCAGCAATTTGGGAGGCCGAGGCGGGCGGATCACGAGGTCAAGAGATCGAGACTGTCCTGGTCAACATGGTGAAACCCGTCTCTACTAAAAAAATCCAAAAAAATTAGCTGGGCATGGTGGTGCGTGCCTGTAATCCCAGCTACTCAGGAGGCTGAGGCAGGAGAATTGCCTGAACCCAGGAGGCGGAGGTTGCGGTGAGCCGAGATGGCGCCATTGCACTCCAGCCTGGGTAACAAGAGCGAAACTCCGTCTCAAAGATAAATAAATAAATAATAAATAAATAAATAAATAAATAGGGCCGGGTGTGGTGGCTCACACCTATAATCCCAGCATTTTGGGAGGCCGAGGAGGGCAGATAATGAGGTCAGGAGTTCAAGACTAGCCCGGCCAACATGGTGAAATCCCATCTCTACTAAAAATACAAAAATGAGTGGGCAGGTGGTACACACCTGTAATCCCAGCTACTCAGGAGGCAGAGGCAGGGGAATCCCTTGAACCTGGGAGGCGGAGGTTGCAGTGAGCAGAGATTGTGCCACTACACTCCAGCCTGGGCGACAGAGTAAGTCTCTGTCTCAAATAAAATAAAATAAATAAAATAAAAAGAAACATCTTTGTATGTGCTTCGCTCAGTGTGAAGCCGGGAAGAAGGCGCTGCACCTCCTCATTTACCAGGCCGAGGGAGGGAGAAATCGACCGAAGTCCTTTTAACCAGGCTGTGCTCCCCACTGCCTCCTCAGTCCCCAGAGTTAGCCTGTCCCCCTCTCCACCACAGCTCTCCCACAGTTTGAGACAGGGACTTCAGTCTAAACAGAGGTCAAGGACAGCTGAAAAAAAGAGAAAAGAAGAAGTTACCACCAAAAGACACTATGGGGACCATACCAATTATGATTAGTAAGTTCATCTCAGAGTAAAAACCCCAAAATAGCAATGGCTTCAATAGATGTAATTACTTTGTTTTTGTGGGAGTCTTTTTTTTTTTTCTTCTTCTTCTCTTTTTCATGTAAAAGTCTAGGGGCAAGCAATTCAGGACTGGATTGTGGTTCTGTCCCTCCCTGTTCTCAGGGAACCAGACCATTTCCCTCACTATTCTGCTGTTCCTAGGAAGTAGTTCTTATCTTCATGGTCCAAAATGGATGCCAGAACTCTGGCCATCACATCCTTGTTCCAGGCAACAAGGTAAAGGGGAGATCAAAGAGAAGGGGAGGAGCACATGCTAGCACATTTTAAGGAACTGTTCTAGAAGCTGGAACAGCAATTCTGCTTAGACATCATTTTTCAGGCCTTAATCACTTGACCCCACTAAGTGCCAGAGAGGCTGGGAAATTCTAGAAGCCAAATGATAAAGAGGATGTTAGGAAGAAGAGGGTGGGTTTCTTTGAGTCCAAGCCAGTGACCTAATCTTCTTCTTACCTTCTCTGTCCCTCATGCCCGTTGTCTGCTGCCTGGGTCCAAAGCCTGTGTTGTGCCAGTGCTCCACAACCCGCTTCTTCCAATGTGTCGTGCTAATAAACAGTACTATTGCTGCTCTGTATTTACTGCTAGGGGCTCAAGTGCAGGAGGTACCTTTTGAATAAGACTTTTATGTTCTGAAACGGGAGTTGGCAGACATTTTCTGTGACTAGCCAGATAGAAAATCGTTTTGACTTTGTGGCCCTTGCAGTCTCTGTTGCAACAACATACTCAACTCCGCCATGGTAGTGTGAAAGCAGTCACAGGCACTGTGGACACAAATGAGTGTGGTGTATCCCAATAAAACTTTATTTGGGGACATTAAAATTTGAATGACATGTAACTTCCACATGTCATGAAATTTTATTCTTTTTGTTATTTTTCAACTATTTAAAAATGTGGGCCAGGCACTGTGGCTCACACCTGTAATCCCAACACTTTGGGAGGCCGAGGCAGCTGGATCATTTGAGGTCAGAAGTTTGAGACCAGCCTGGCCAACATGGCAAAATCCTGTCTCTACTAAAAATTAAAAAAAAAAAAAAATAGCCGGGTTTGTGGCACGCGCTTGTAGTCCCAGCTACTGGAAAGGCTGAGGCAGGAGAATCCCTTGAACCCCGGAGGTGGAGATTGCAGTAAGCTGACATCATGCCACTGCACTTTAGCATGGGTGACAAAGTGAGACTCCACCTCAAAATAAATAAATAAATAATAAAAATGTAAACACCGTTTAGTTTTTGCCCATGAGCTGTGGTTTACCAAGCCCTGCCCTAAAAGGTGAAGGTGTAGGATAATCATTATCAATGCTACATGGCATTGTAACGACTAGTGGTGGTGCTGAGCTAAGTCCTACACATAATCCTCCATAACCCATGCATAGATAGCCTCTGATTTTATAGACGAGGGAACTGAGGCCCAGAGAGGCTAATTAACTTACCTAAGATTATACAGCCAGTAAGTGATCAAGCCTTATACAGAGTATGTGTTGAGTCATAGCAGTGTGTCAAACTGACAAACCTATGGAACCTGCATGGGGAAGCTGGAAAGAAAGGTTGAAAGAACAAGCAGGGAATATCCTACAAAGGCTCAAGGGGACACAGAGGCAGGTGCCTGCCCAGGGCAACTTGGTGGTAAAGTGTAGACTCTAGGGTCAGAAGCCAGAGGTTCAAATCCCCACTCCACCATCTATTAGCTGTGTGGACTTAAGGAAGTCACAGGACCTCTTTGAGCCTTATTTGTCTCATCTGAAAAATAAGGATAATGATATTACTTTCCTCCGAGTTCCTTGGAGTGAAGTGCTTAGCTGGCACCTAGCACAGAGTCACATGATTGTCAAATAGAGGTCCAAGGAGTTTACTATAGGATGAGGGACACAGTAAGCTTCGTCCTTACTGTGAGGAGGCGGGTGAAAGGGGCTTTGGGAATGGCATTGCTATTTCAGGAAGTATGGAAATACTGAAAGAGAAACTCCTGGGCTGTGCTGGATGGGAGGAAGGAACTGGGAAATTGAACTTGCTGCTTTGGGCTTTCACATCATACACTGGGCTGTGGGTGGAGAGGGCTGGAGAAGAGAGAGCAAGACCCCACCCAGGGGAGCTGCCTAGTTTGTGGGAAGATGAAACACTTAGATTTGAAAACTGAGAGATTGCGTGCAAAGCAGTATTTCATTACCTTCTGCCTCCAGCCCTCCTCAGCCACAATCACAGCGACACTGTTGAGGAAATAAAAACCCCCAAACACAGCAGGCAGGACACTGGGAGCTCCCACTCACCCAGATCAGGGCTTGGGAAGAATGGGTTTTGAGACTGGTTACATAACAGAATCCCTAGACAGACTGTTCTCAAATATAGATAGCTGGATGGGTCTCACCCTTTTAGAAATATCTATTCAGTAGGTACTGGGAGGGTCCCAAAAATACACATCCTAAAATTTTTTTAAAACTTATGGCCAGACACGTTGGCTCACACCTGTAAGCCCAGCACTTGGAGGGGCTGAGGCGGGCGGATCACAAGGTCAGGAGTTTGAGACCACCCTGGCCAATATGGTGAAACTGCATCTCTACTAAAAATACAAAAATTAGCTGGGTGTGGTGGCAGGGGCCTATAGTCACAGCTACTTAGGAGGCTGAGGCAGGAGAATCGCTAGAACCCAGGAGACGGGTTCTCAGTGAGCCGAGATCTCACCTGCACTCCAGCCTGGGCAACAGAGTGAGATTCCATCTCAAAACAAAACAAAACAAAACAAAAAAAACTACCTTTCACCAATGGTAACACCTTGCATAACTATAGTAAGATATCTCACCCAGAAAATCAACATTGATCAAATCTAGCAACTTTATTCAGATTTCACTGGTTTTAACGTGAACTCATATGTGTTTGTAGTTAGTTCTGTGTGATTTTATCACATGTGCAGATTCATGTAACTGCCACACAGTGAAGATACTCAGTTCCATCACACAGCTCTCTTGTGCTACCTTGAATACCTGAAGCCACTTCCCTTCCTCCCTCACCACCTCCCTAACTCCTGGCAACCACTAATTTTTTCTAACACAAATACTTTTAGTAGCCTTTCCAGGTAACTGTGGACATTCTTTGATACTCTATAAGTAGTGTCACTCTCTCCTTATTTTTTTTTTTAAGACAGTCTCACTCTGTTGTCCAGGCTGGAGTGCTGTGGTGTGATCATGGCCCATTGCAATCTTAAACTCCTGGGCTCAAGCAATCCTCCCACCTCCGTCTCCACCTCCCCATGAGTAGCTGGGACTACAGGTGTGCACCACCACACCCGGCCAATTTTTAAGTTGTCTGTGGAGACAGGGTTCTACTATGATGCTCAGTTTGGTCTCAGACTTCTGGCCTCAAGCAGTCCGCCCCTCTCAGCCTCCCAAAGTGTTGGGATTACAGGCATGAGCCTGGTTGTTTGTTTTTGTTGTTGTTGTTTCATCTCCAGAAGTATTCACTTTGCATAAGTGAAACTTTTGACTAACACCTTCCCATTTCCTCTGTCCCCAGCCCCTGGACTTGAGTCCCTGGTGGCAGCAGTAGTATTGGTGCACTGGAAAGCCCTGCAATTGAGTTCATGCAGTTGTGCTGTGGCCCTGCTGCTGATGGGGGCAGGGTTTTTATCAATGGTGGTAGCATTAGGCAGGCAGGCTTCAGGCTCTGGGGAACTTGCAGGACTTTGGCTCCCTTTGTCCTGGGGGCAGCCTGTCTTGTGTGCTATAGTGCTCTGTGCTTGGAGTACAGGATACTCTATGTGCTAGACTGCTGGGGACTCTTGTCATTCCACTGGGTCCAGTTGATACTATGCCACTGCAATCGTCTTGGTGAATGCAGGGGAATATCAGTGCAGCTTCAGGGGTGTGGAGATGCAGGGGCTGTTGAACCCTAGAGCAAAAGGTCTAGTCTGGTTGGTGCTGGGTTTTGGAATGGCGCTGTGCTGCAGCGTCTTGGGTTTCAGGGGCTGTTTGGTACTCCACATGAGTCCCCTCTCTAGAGCAATGCTAATGTGCTATGTCTAGGCAGCTCCTTATGCTAGTCTGAGGGTTGAGGGGCTGTCCTGTGGCTAATGATGCAGGAGTTTGCAGTGGGAATGGGGATGCCTGGGGATCCTTCACCCTTTTCCCACACTGGGGAGCCTCTTTGGGCACCCAGTTGAGCTGGCTGCCAACTTCCTTCTCCTTCCATGCCTTAGGTATTTCCTGATACTTCTCTATTCAATTTCAGTGTTCTCTCTTAGGTGGTCTATTCAAAGTGTGATTATTTATATGCTGTTTTGATTGTTCTTTGTGGAGGAGGCAAATGTCAGATGCCTGTAGTCAGCTGTCTTGAAGCCCCTTCTCTATTTGTATTTTTCTTTGTCTTTTTTTCCCCCCAAATATTTTGATCTGTGGTTGATTTTGTGGATGCAGAACTCACAGTTATAGAGGGACTACTGTATATTGTTTTCTAATTATGAATAACAATATATTATCTTTTAATGTTGTTGGTGAGAAGTCTGAAGGAAATTTGATTTTGTTCTCTTTGTTGGTAACCTGATTTTTTTTCCTATGGAAACTTGCTTTTTTCCCCCCTTTATCTTTGGCGTTCTGGCAGTCACAATATAATAAAGTTACATGTGAGACTCTTTTCAATTATTGTTTTGTTAGTTAAGGTTCTCTGAGAAACACATTCTAAGATGGAATTAGACATTGAAGAAATTTATTGAGGAAGAACACCTGTGAAGGATTAAGGGGAGAAAGTGCAGAATTAGGTTGAGAGGACCTTTGGACGGTAATTCAGATTTGTCATCAGTGAATGAAAAGAGGGAAGGAAGAAAAATTGGGTGTGAAGAGTCTTAGACCATAATGCAGCTCTAAGAAAGTCTTAGGCAGGGCAATGGCAATTCCCAGGGTAAAAATTCCCTGTTAGAATAGCCCCTCATTAGGTAGGAATAGCTGTATTCTAATTCCCCTGCTGTGTTCTGTCCTTGGCTTGGAGAATCTCCCAGGTGGAACCTGGTTTTGATGTGAATGCTGAAATCTAAAGAACTATACTCCTTATAGCAGGCTTCTTGCAGAGAAACCGGATTGGTGTTTCATGGCTGCCACCTTGTGTTAAGGCACTTAAACTCTGAAGACTCGTGTTCTGAATTCTGGGAATTTTTTTTTTAATCTTTGGAAAATTCCTTTTCTACTTTTCTTATATTTTTAATCTCTACTTTGTTTCTTTTTCTTTTTCTTTTTCTTTTTTTTGTAATTTCTGACTCACAGGGAATTTCATCTTTTTTCTGAAAAATTTTTAAAATTACGTATTTCAGTCCTCTTGAAACTTTTATTTTCAGTAAACATATTCTTAATCTTCAAGAACATTTTTTATTATACTTGTTTCTTTAGTTCATACTTTGTTTCATAGATCTTGTTCTTTTTATAAGTATTTAATGTCTTCTTGAATCTCTATATTAAATTAGAGCTTTCTAAACGTTCTCTTCTAAGTTATCTGTTTCGTCTGAAGTTAAATTCTGTTTGCTTGTTCTGGCCTTCTGTCCTCACCATGCCTGCTAAGCGTTAAATTATCCATGTTTCAGAAAGATGAACTAGTTAACTGGTACTGGCTTGTTATGTTTTTAAATGTAATATGGAGTATTTTCCTGTTAGATTGCTTTCTCAAGTATGAATCCAGACTGAGAGATTTTTTTTCTTGTGGCTAGGGCTTGCGGAGGGAATCTGTGACAGATGGGCTTAGCTTTGGGATGAACAGATAGGTACGTGACTGGCAGGGTGAAGGCCCTTCAGATGCCAGAAAGCGATCTACTTGCACCAGAAGCCTTTGCCTGTCCCAGTTTAATCTCTTTAGGGAAGATCTGTTCAGTGTTTTAGCTAGAGGCAAATCCAGGCTCACTGCTTTGTGCTTGGGATAGGACTAGAATGGTAGGTACCAAGAATTAGGTATTCTACATACAGATCTTTAATCTCCCTATTTTCACACTCATCGCAGTTATGTGTGTAGTATAGGGTTCACATCTTCAGGTTCTATCAGGTAGACTGGCTTCCAGCCCCTGGTAACAAATTCTAGGCCGTGGCTTTCTGTAGCTATTTTATCTTACATCCTAATCCTCTCTGCTCCTTCTTTTCTCTTAAAAAAAAAAAAAAAAAAAAAAAAAAAAAAAAAAAAAAAGGCCTCTCATTTTCTCATTTGTCGGTGGCCTCCTTTATTCTTTTTACTGTCACGGGATTTATTTCAGTTGGCTCTTTGTGAGGGGCAGGTGGTAAATGCATTTGCTTTGTCTGCCATCTTGAAGTTTACATTTTCTGTTGTTAATTGTTGATACCACCTTCTAAAGTGCTAGCAACATGAATAGGTAAAAGTTCAACTGAGCATATTTTTGTTTTTTCCCCCTGTGTTGGCAGTTGTTTTAAAAAACAACATCTCGTTTATTACAGTTTCTTAATTTGGGGGGATGTATTGTCTTTGCAGACTGTCATTTGCAGAGGAGTCATGAATAATGATTCCAAAGCTCCTAGTTTAGCTCCTGAATCAGACAAAGAATAAATGACAATATAAGAATGAATTTTGTTTACAGCAATATAATACAACATTGAATTACTACAGTGAAGTGATTGCAATGAATTTCACAGTAAAATATTATTAGCTCAAACACTAGAAAAACTAAAATCACCTGGCTGCTTGCAAACCGAGGTGATCAGTTCAAGCCGTTGTTTGAATAGTGAAAACCAAAATCGGTAAGGCTTTTCTGGCAGTCTCCCCCTCTGCTCACTGCGGACCTGGGTAGCTTCACTTTGAGTCTTGGTCTTTCTTTTTATCTAAAAGGGTGAATGGATCCCCAGCTTTCTCAGTTCTCCTACCAGGTCCCCATTCTGGCACATCTGCAGAAGAATGTTACAGCCCTTCACAGACTCCCCATTGAGGTTTGCTCAAGGGATGGTGGGCCAGTTGGAATAGTCTCTAACGCCGTGTCAGAGCTCGAGGTCATCTAGCACTTTGTAGGCCTTGTAGTTATGGATGCTCTGCGGTCGCAGGATATGCATCACCGTGTTGTTGAAGCCATACTGGGGCTGCCCCAGTGTCTTCTTGAAGAAGACCAGCACCTTATCCTTCTTCACCAGCAGCCCAGCTGCTCTGCCAAGCTGCTGCTGCCCAAGTCTGTTGCCAGTGCTGCACCCCCAGCAGAGCAGAGCCACCACTGCGGCTCATCTCCTGACGCTGAGCTGGAGCTCACGATGAGGGACCTGCTCATCCCGGCATGCTCTCTGGAGCCCATGATGACCCAGGTCTTCAAGCATTATTTTGAACTGATACACAGTAGACTTGAAAATTTCAAGAAAGACTACTTCTGGGTTCTATTTGGACAACTCTTCCCTTTGCTTTGATCTTAGAATCGTTTAAGTAGAAAACTAATACATAGTCCTTGAAGAAAAGTTGTAAAATGTTCAAAGACAGAAGAAAAATCTATAATCCAAGGCCATCACTAAAGCAGAATTGCATTTTGCATTTACATATTTCCTTCAAGCTTTTATTCAAGTATCTTTTGAATTAGTGTAATTATGTGTGTCAGTAATTTTGTATTTTTTATGTGAAACTTCATCCTCTAACAAATCATTTTTATGTTACGTAGTCTTTTGTAAACTTCACTTTTAAAAGTGTTTGTAAATGGTCCATTTTGTGAGTATACTTTACTTGACCATTCTCTTCTTGGTGAACGCTTAAACTGTTTTTATTTTTTAGAAGGATTTTTAAAGAATTATATATGATGATATGATATTAAATATCTTTATATATTTACTTTTGTAGTCTGAATTTAGGATAAGTTTAGAAATATTCCCAGAATTGGGGCCAGAATTTGGGGAAGGGGAGAGAAGGTAGTTATGAAAAAAAGAGAAGATCATATTATTTGGAACCATGTGGGTTGCAGAAAAAGACAAAACTTTTTTAGGGCCAATTTATAGACTTAGTTAGCTGCTATAAAATTATGTTGTAAACATAGTGGGTGATTTTTAGTCTGTTTTTGCAGATGTGGTTCAGGGTTCATCATGTGTCTATTTAGACAAGCATCTAGTGTTACAATCATGACAAACCAAACCTCGTGTTTTTTCAAAGTAGCAGCTACTTTTACATAATTTGATGTGAGTGCTACAAAAGAGATGGTGAGTTTTTTTGTGTAATAAGAGAATGCTCTGATAATTTTCTATAAAGAGCAATTAAGTGTATTTTACATTGTGTTAGGTTTCTTGCTTGGAAGACAGAAATGTGACTCAAACTGGTTTGAGAAAAATAACTGAATATTGGTTTTTGTAACTAAGAATTTCAAGGTTTCACAGTTATAGCTAATGACTTAAATTTATGTTATGATAATATGGTCTTTCTATCCTAGTCTTTTGGGCTTTTTTTTTTTTTCTGTTAATTTCGTTCTCAGGCACATTGTCTTTCTATGTAGGGGCAACATCTTTAAGCTTACATGATATTTAGTATTTACAACCTCAGAAGGGGAGAGAGAGTCTTTTTTTTCTTTTAATTGGAAAATTTCAACAAAAGTATAAGGAATGGCTCTAATTCATCTCTTTTGGGGTAAATTTCTGTCTCTGAACCAATCCTCTTGGCTGGGATATGGGATTGGGAACTTCCCACTGTGCCTGGGCAGGGTAATCCTCTTCTGAATTATGTGGAATAAATTTCTTATAAGTAGAGGGGTTCTGTTATAAGAATGGATACTGTGTAGGCAGAAACAGTCAGGTGCATTACACATAAGAATAAGCATATTTCTTTCTTCCTAGAAAGCCAGGTGTGTGTTTTAAAGGTTCTCACTTGCTGAGTAGTGTTGACTCAAGTTTCGTGTGAAAATGTTAAAAAAAAAAAAGATGTAGGATAAATATGAAGTCTCATTTTTCAATTTAAAAAATTATTTTAGAAGTAGTTTTTATCAAATATCTATGAGTTTTAAGTGAATAGAGTGTAATGTGAGTCAACAGTATAACGTGGCAGTGAGAACAATTATATATATATTTATATAAAACAGAAGTCCAGTTTCCAAATAGGACCAGGCAGCAGTTTTTGGAAAATTTTGTTCTATTCTGGGTGCCATATGTTAAATGTGCCTGCAGATTGCATGAACTTCATAAATTTTAAATAACTTGAGGATATATTTAGTTGAGAAGAAGAATTTTAAGAGTATAGGAAGGGAAAATATGCTTGGTGCCAGCATAAAAAAATAGATGTTAAAACCTTTTTAATGAAAAATGATAAAGGATATTAAAACCAAATATAAGTTGTATGGACTAATTTTTAATGTATAAATGGAAAGAGATTCCTGCACAACGCTAAGACTCTTAAAGGAGTGCTAAAAACTGAATGTAACATATCTGGAGTACTTGGCAGAAGCTGCAGTCTCGTAATATTTAAGACTAGTTTTGACTCACAGTATGTCCATAGACAATTCCCACTGAAATTGAGGACACAATAAATAGTGTGTCTATTGTATATTTCAAAACAGAGTAATTCAGATGTTCAAGGGGAGTGGTTTAGAGATGGAAATTTACCCCAAGACAGAAGAGTTAAGGTGATGGATATCCCAATTACATGGATTTGATCTTGAACTATATGAATATATTAAATTAGTCCATGTACCCTAAAAATACATACATTTATTGTGTTACAATAAAGACATGAAAAATGACTTAATTATGGTTTTAGGGCATCAGAAAGAAAATATTCCAATATGTCATGTCTTTTTCAGTGTATATATAAATCTGCAATTGCTTTATCAGTGTAAATACATACTGACTTTCTGTGTTACGCAAAAAATTCTTGGCCAAAAAAAAAAAAAAATATATGTGCCACTGAGGGAAAATCAGAAGACAGAATGGAAAATTAGCAACCTACATAATTGAGTTAAAGGAACAAATCGAATGAGATTTTAAAGTATGTTTTAAAAATAATTTGAAAGATAAAAGAATAAAAGCCGCAAAGAGCAGGACATTATGAAAACGGCTGAGGCATGGTTGATAAGAGTCAATTAGAATATGTAGAAATGAATGAGAAAACAGGGCCACTGATGGTGGCTCACGCCTATAATCCCAGCTCTTTGGGAGGCCAAGGCAGGTGGATCACCAGAGATCAGGAGTTCAAGACCAGCCTGGCCAACATGGCAAAACCTTGTCTCTACTAAAAATTCAAAACATTAGCTGGGCATGGTGGCGTGTGCTTGTAATCCCACCTACTTGGGAGGCCGAGGCACGAGAATCACTTGAACCTTGAAGGCAGAGGTTGCAGTGAGCTGAGATTGTGCCATTGTACTTTCAGCCTGGGTGACAGAGCAAGAGTCCATCTTAAATAAATAAATAAGAGAAAACATTCATTAAAAAAACAAAAACAAAAAACTTGCCAGGTGCAGTGTTTATAATCATAGCACTTTGGGAGTCAAAGATGAGAAGGTCACTTGAGCCCAGGAGTTTCTCCCAGTCTGGGCAACATAGTGAGACTCTATCAATAAGCAAACTCAAGGTGTGAGATTGGACCCAGCTAAAAGAGAATATGTGAAATTACCAGAGTATAGTAACATAAATAAGTGGAAATTATGAGAGAGGTTAAAGGAGAGAAGACAGAGTGAAGTCCAATATGAGCCTTGTAGGCATTCCAGAGGGAAGACTGGAAGAGCAGCAACATTCAAAGAAATAGCCAAGAATTTCTTAGAGTTGATGAAAAATGTAATTCTTCAGATTGCAGAAGCACTTTGAGTCCAAAACAGATTAATAGAAGTTATCTACCTCTAAGGTCATGCCATTGGAAGTCTGCAGAATACTAAGGAAATAAATTTTGAAAGCAGCCAGTGAAAGGACAAATTACCTATAAATAGCAAACTAATAGTCTTCTCGTCAATAATGATACAGGCCCAAAATTATGTATATACGGATGTTTACACATGGCAAATGCTTAGTGAGTGATACAATATTAACTTTCAGAACAGATATGATTATGGCTATCTTTATTTGGAAAAAGGAAATGTGATCTTTCAAAAGGCAAAACAGTAGAGAATTTTGGGGTTGGAGAAGACTGAAAAATAACTCAGTTTATTTCTATAGATATGGAGTTGATATTTTGCTTAACCAGGGCCAGTGTGTGTTCATCCCAGGAGATCTTGTCTAATATTCAAACTGGTAATTAGAAGAGACTGCCCTCTTTCTGTCAAGGTATGTGTTCACATGGAAATTGGACAGCTATTTAACAGGTCTGAGGGATGTTTCTGTATTGAGACTGATGCAGTAGCCTCTGGGATTCCAAACTTCTATTCTCTGGATGTTAGTACTATGAGAAACTCATTTTTGCATGTAATACTTCATATTTTTCAAAACAGTCCTGTGGAGGAGTTAAGGCAGGTGTTTGAGTTCTCCTTTTAGTTATAGCCTTAGGAAGCAGCTCTTTTAAATTGGGTTTTAGGACTAAAACTGGCTCATGATGATGTACTTTAAAACTTTCAGAGGCTGCTTCATTTTTCCCTTCTGAGTTACGAAGGTTTGAGCATGGCAAAGAAAACCAGGGATTAGACTTGGATTGGTATGAGGTAAAGAAAGGCGTAATCAGGAAATAAATATTCTTCCTACTGCTTGTTAATAGGGGGAGAAGCACATGCTCCCAATTAAAACTTAAGAGCCTTGTTTTCTAGATTGCTTTTCATTTATGGAGAAAGCTATTCCTTCAATTCTAAGAAATTGGCCAGGCAGATGAATAACTGGCTCTGTTGATTAAAGTTGAATTTCTAGACTTTTTAAAGGTATTACTGAAAACATTATTATCATTAGTTCATACTTTATTCATTATTTACCTTGGATAGAGTTTTTGCCTTGTTAAATTCAGTCTGAAATGGTAAAGCTTTTAGCGACTGTGTAAAAGGGGAGAGCATTATATTAAAATTGTGGATCCAGGCCAGGTGTGGTGGCTTACATCTGTAATCCCAGCACTTTGGGAGGATGAGGCACGTGGATTGCCTGAGCTCAGAAGTTCAAGACCAGCCTGGGCAACATGGTGAAACCCTGTCTCTACTAAAAATAGAAAAAATTAGTCGGATGTGGTGGCACGCATCTGTAATCCGAGCTACTTGGGAGGCCAAGACAGGAGAATTGCTTGAACCCAAGAAGCGGAAGTTGCAATGAGTGGAGATCAGGCCACTACACTCCAGCCTGTGTGACAGAGCACTACTTTGTCTTCAAAAACAACAACAGTAAAATTGTGGATCCAGTTAAGAGATGAGAAGGTCAAGGAAACAACCTGAAAATTAACATTCTGTTACTGCTTCATTGAACAAAATCATGTAACGAACTGAAGTTCATCTTTCATAAGCTCTTGAAATTATGAATCTTGTTTAGAAAAAAATATAGTCTGGTGAGCTTTTTAAAGTGTAGGATATTGTTATTTTAGTTATATAGCTTTTTTTGTAACCTACAGCAAAAAGTGAACAATTTTTTTTTTTTTTTTTTTTTTTTTTTGAGATAGGGCCTGGCTCTGTTGCCCAGTTTGGAGTGCAGTGGCACAATCTGGGCTCACTCCAACCTCCACCTCCTGGGCTCAAGTGATTGTCCTGCATCAGCCTCCTTAGTAGCTGGGATTATAGGTGCCTGCCACCACGTCCAGCTAAGTTTTATATTTTAGTAGAGAAGGGGTTTTGCCGTGTGGGCCAGGCCTACTGTGGCCTCCCAAGTGCTGTGATTTCAGGTGTGAGCCACTGTGCCCAGCCAAGTGTTTTTACATTTCATTATCTATAAAGTGAGGGAATTGGACAAGTTGATTTATAAATGATTTTTCAATAATTGAAATTAAATGAATTTAACATGATAAATTATTGTATCATTTTATGCTGTGGGTTGATTTAGTGTTTTTAAAAGTTAAATATTTGAAACTAAATATTTTAAAATGTAAACATTTTTAAAGAAAATTAGCTTTAACATTTAAAAATTATGTTTAATATCATAGGTTTAATATAATAAATTTATGAAAACAGAAAAGCATGGCCAATTTTAAATCTTTATTAATTGAAACGTAAGAGAATATACTATTTGAAGCTAAAGGTGAGCTAAGTATTTCAGAAGAGTTTGTTTTTTCAATCTCATGTAAACCAAAATGTGTGTGAGACAAATCTCAATTAGTTTAGAAGTTAATTATGCCACCGTTGAAGACATGCCCAGGAGACAGGTCTGTGCCTTTCTCCAAAGAAGATTTTGAGAGCTTCAGTATTAAAGGGGCAAAGACGGCTGGAAGGGAAATAGGGGGCCCACGGTCACATTACTGAATCCACAGGTTGCAAGATAAAAGCACGTAGGGGAATAGTCGATTATGTATTCGTCTTACACTCATAAATTGACATTGTACACAAGATGAGATACAATGTTGAACACAGAGTGGAGATACTTGACCTTTATCTGTAGCTATCTTCTTAGGAATAAAAGGAAAGACAGTTGCATGATTCGGCTTTCAGCTTAAGTTTTTCCTTTTGGCCTATTAATTGGAGTCCTGAGTTTTTATTTTCCTTTCACATTTCTCCCTACCTTTCTTTTAAAAATCTTTCAGAGAAAGCATTTTAGAAGAAAATGACTCTGGTCTTGGGTTTTGTCTGATCTTTCGTGACTAGGACAGTTTATTGCTGGATGAATAGTTCTGGTGTTGTTAGGAAGCTCACTTTTTTTTTTGCAGGTTCTGAAGCCTTGTGTCCTACAAAGAGAACATAGTGGGAGGAAGGAAAAAACAAAGATGGAGAACAATCCTGCAAAACTAATAAAGGCCATTTTACTCTGAAGTCCATTCATCAGTAGGCAGGTATGAAATGGTTTATGTATATAAATAGGTTGCTGTTGTTTTCTTAAGTTGTCTAAATTCAGTTCACAGGGATTTAAGAAAAGCAGAGCTTAATTTTTTTGTGATTTCATATCAGGAAAAATGGGAAAAAAGGAAAAAAGATGGAAAAAAAATTGAAAAAATTATTTTGGAGAGTCATAGCCAGCAAAAATTTTAGAATTCAGTCCAAATTGTAGAAAGTAATAAAAATGAAAACATTAGGCAAGGCTAGAGTCTAATCAGATATACTATAATTTATTTTGAAGATGATTTTTCTCTCTCCAATAATCCAGTTTTACTTAAAATCATAGTAGGACCAACTTATTTGTAAAATGCATTTTAGATCTATTATACTTGGCGTGATTATTTGCATAAAGTACAGCAAGAATAATCACTTGTTATACAGGCTCCTTTTTTTTTTTTAAATTGGCTTTGCTGAAAACCTTTTTAAATAAGGAATCTAAGATTAGACCTTCTTAAAAGCCTTGAGCCCAGTCAAGGATTTATCTGTGCCTGCAAATACCTGTGTGAATTGGGTGAATTCTTCTCTATTTGAGGTCCCAAGAAAACTTGGGGTTTTTGGGCCTGTCAGAAAGTGACATTCTTTACTTACCACAGATCAGTAACCTGTAAAGGACAAGATGTGGGGCCAGTTTTTCCACGGGGCTGCCATTATGCATTTGTGTAAAAGAAAACAGATTCTTATTGAACTTAGGCAAATAACTATATTTTCATAAATTAAGAATTCTCACAAATTAGTTACCAAATTTTAGAGAAATTATGTTGACCAAAAGGAATTATGTTTTAAATTTTTCTCATAAGAGTATACGTTACTGAATTGTTAAAATCTGTAAAAAGCCTAAAAGAAAAGAAAGTTGGCCAGGCACAGTGGCTCACTCCTGTAGTCCCAGCACTTTGGGAGGCTGAGGCGGGTGGAGGTCAAGAGTTTAAGAGCAGCCTGGCCAATATGGTGAAACTTCGTCTCTACTGAAAATACGAAAAATTAGCTGGGCGTGGTGTTGTGTGCCTGTAGTCCCAGCTACTTGGGAGGCTGAAGCAGGGGAATTGCTTGAACCGAGGAGGTAGAGGTTGCAGTGAGCTTAGATCGCACCACTGCACTCCAGCCTGGGTGACAGAGTAAGACTTGTCTCAAAAAAAGAAAAAAAAAAAAAAAAAGGGAATAGAAAGTTTTCTTGATTCCGAAAAACAAAACAAAAAGAATCAGCAAATATTTTAAACAAAGTCATAAAAGATTTTGTCCAGTCTTCTACTACTTCAGCCCATGCAGTTAACTCCTACTGTGTTTAGTATTGGATCAGCAAACCTCATGAATACATCAGCTCTCCATGAAAGTCCTGAAAGTTTTTGTTTTTATTCCAATGGCATGATCTCTAAAGTTATCATAAATCTGTAAGAGTACTCCTTGGAGTTCTATAGCTGGTTATAAACTGCCTTATAAAAGGATCAAAGTAAAACAGTTGTGGATGACAAAAGTCTTAGAACAGCAATGGTTAAAGACACAATTGACAAGGAAATTTAGTTACTTCTGTGGCATACAATTTTACATAATAATTGTAATTACTGATATACTAAAACATCAGAATCACAGGAATCTCATATAATTTTGGCATGCATACTAATAACATTTATATAAATTAATTCAAAGAAGGCTAAATATTTCATATTTGACAATACTTCCTGTATGAATTTATTATACCAAATAAGTCGAATAATGTCTCTTGGACTTCAGGGTACTTCATATCAAAAAATAATGAAGACTGAATTTAGAATTTGATTTTGGAAAGTTTGTCAAGTATAAAATGTGTAAGACACTTGATATCATAAAATAGGATCACAGATCATTGTAAAATAACTCATTCATATAGCCAAAGTGATAAAGATTTTTTTAAAAAGGCAAAAATCTTTATTCTTTGAGAGAGGAGATTTAATTTCTCAAACAATAAGCCAAAATAAAGACCGCATGAGGCCAATTAAATCTCTCTCTCAAATCTTAAAAACAAACCTATTAAATTTTAATCATCTTGACCATAAGATGGAATTTCCATAAACCTTTTTACAGTCTTATAACTTTTTTAAATTAAAAAGTGGGTTAATGCGCCAAGAAAACCTTGTTACTCTGAGATGGGGGCCCAGATGCTGGTCTTGCATCAGTGTAACTTTGATATTAATGTTTAATTTATAGAGAAAACTTTGAACTAATCTCTCTCAAAATCAGCTTTTACAATCTTACAAGCCCACTTCTTTCAGGAGAGTCCCTGGGCCTAGAGTGTTTGAATAGTTTTACTTTCTGGCCCTGTGCCTCATTAATGCAGTTCATGATGCAATAACCTTAATTTAAAACCTTAAATCACCTTAAATTAAAAAATGTTATTATCTCAGTTTTCCTAAGGCAATCCCCTGACCCTTGCATAAAACAAACAAACAAACAAACAAACAAACAAAACCCCATCGCCTTCTGCAGTGTGATTGCTTTTCAATATGAGGAGTACCTTTAGATAACCCCTAAGGCTGGGCGTGGAGGCTCATGCCTGTAATCCCAGCACTTTGGGAGGCTGAGCGGGGTGTGGATCACTTGAGGTCAGAAATTCAAGACCAGTCTGGCCAACATGGTGAAATCTCATCTCTTCTAAAAATACAAAAATTAGCCAGGTATGGTGGTGCGCACTTGTAGTCCCAGTTATCAGGAGGCTGAAGCAGGAGAATCCCTTGAACCTAGGAGGCAGAGGTTACAGTGAGCTAAGATCATGCCACTGCATTCTAGCCTGGGCAACAGATCAAGACTGTCTCAGAAAAGAAAACAAACAAACAAACAAAAAAACACTCCAAAACCAAAAACCTTAAATTACCTTAAATTAAAAAAAGTTTTTATCTCAGTTTTCCTGAGGCAAACAAACAAACAAAAAAAAACCAAACCAAAATCCCCACCACCTTCTGCAGTGTGATTGCTTTTCAATGTGGGGAGTACATTTAAATAATCCACAAGTCAAAACAAATGAAAAGGATACTTAAATTAATTAGACATAGGAACAATTGTGTCCTGAGTTGTAAGTGAAGGCTTTTGATTTCATAAAATAATTTAGACATGTTAAGAAAAGCCAAGAGCGTAGAATCTTATATTGGAAGAAAAGATTTCCTTCAGACCTTTAAGAGAAACATTTTAAGCATTGGGTCACAATAGCAGTTAGAACCTGAGGAAGAAAAGAGGAGCTGGAGCCACTTACTATCTTAGGACTTCTCAAAGCGGAGACAAAGCTGAAAACAGACATCATAAAAGTTAAACTTTTTAGTCAAACAAAATATTAGCATACTAAAGGAACAACTCACATGAAAACCAGATAGTGAAATTTATATCTCACAGTATAGAGAGCAGAGTTGGTGGGCTAGAGGGAGATGAAAAATCAATGCCAAATCAAACATAGAATTATAGAAATCTACCATAGGATTGTATAAGGAGACCAAATTTATTTAGATTAATAGTTTTAATTAGTCTCTATCTTTTAACTAGATTTCTGAGCTTTGGGCAGAGCCCATATTAAATCCTGGTTCTCCAAAGAGAGAAACATAATGAGTCTAGTCCAGAGCGTAGGCCATATAGTGCTTTCACAGTGCACTTTGTTAAAAAGGCTTTTCTCTAAGTTTCTAAACCGTGTCCTTTCTTAAACATCCAAGAGCAGCCCCTGTGGTAATAACTATTTTAGTTTTAAAAAAAATTAGTAATGTTACAGATGGAATGCTTGTTCTTAGGTACTACAAGGAAAAATTAGCATTTGGACATTAGCTAAAAAATTTTCTTAGCAAGGCAATTTTACTTTCTGTAGAAAGGGTGCTCTTGTTAGTTATCTTGCTGCAAGAGTAGCAAGAAAGGTAACAGTACAAAAGCTAGCAGTTTAAAAATCTGAGAATCTTGTCTGTTTACACTCTTGGTTATCTCAGGGAAAAACAGAGTTTCTCCCTAAAAAAGGAGTCTGGAATCTTCTTTGTTTTCATTAAGGAATCCCAGGCTGTTAGAAACTATTTTAGGTCCTTCGTGCAATGGAAGGTGGTAAGAGGAAAGGGAGATAGGAAGAAGTAAATGGAGAAGACAGAATTCAGTCTACTGAAAAGAAAAAAAAAACTCAAAAACAAGATTTTAGGAGAGAAAAAAAGCATAAAGGCCTTTTAAACATACACACACATCTTGATAGCAGCTTTTAATTAAGCTGGCTTTTAACCATCAAGCTGTTTAAAACATCCTTTTATATCTCATTACCATATTTTAGCTGGGACAAATTGCTTATATTTAAAAAGTAACATAAAAATATAAAGCCAGAAAGGACTTGACTTAAGATCTAATCTCAGCTATCATGGTGAAAAAGGCAGAATTTAGGTACTGAACAAACCGCAGTGTGGGGTGGTGGCCGAAGCTCTTTTGGTTTGGCTTGGCTGGCAAAAGGTGGCCTTGTCACAGAAATACAGTTCCTATGTGGTCAGATCTTTCTTTTTTTCTTTTGCTGGCTGGGTTTTTTTTTTTCCCCTTTTTCTCCAGCTGTGGGAATTTAACCAATTCAGAGGCCTTATTTCTCCTAATTTGGAACGTTTCTTTGCATTTGATCAAGTCAGGCAGAGTTGGTCAAACCCAATGGGATAAAGTCAGAAACAACAACAAAAAGAAACAAATCAACACTAACAACAACAAAAAACAAGCAACACGAATAATGTTTGCACAATTTATATGTCTACTGAGTTCTTAATGGTAAGGAGAAATTAAAACCAGCTGGTTTTAACCTTTAGTCATTAAGAATTTCCAAGACAAACCCTAGTTCAGCTAACCTAAGAATGGGATCCAGGCTAAAGACTGTTCTCTAGCATCCTAGGAGGAGGAAAAATCTCAATCTTGCCTTCCCTGTTGGTAGCAAGATGAAACTTCAGAAAGAGGTTGCCTGTTTTCTATCATCATGGAAGCAGGAAAATTCTCCGTTCTTGTTGGAAGGGAGAAAAACTCCAGAAAAGATGTACAGCAACTTTATCTGTAGCTATCTGCTTAGGAACAAAAAGAAAGGCAATAAAAATCTGAGAAACTTGTCTGTGTACACTCTTGCTTGACTCAAGCTTTCAGCTGCAGTTTTTCCTTTAGCATAGAGGAGTTCAGATTTTTTATTTTCCTTTCATACTTGTAAGAGATGTCTAGTAACAAAAATGTTTCCTAGTTTATTATTTGAAATGTTATTTGTTATTTATAATTAGGTGCAATAACCGGATAGGAATTGGAGACTCTTTACTAACTGAACAGCTTTTAGACATATATCTGCTATGGCTATAGTTTTTTTCCGTAAAAGATGTAATTTTTGTTTCTTTCAATATTCCTTCTATGGATGGTTCCTGATAGAATTCTCAAATAGAATGGTGAAAATTAAAAAGAAAAAGGTCTTATGGCTATTACCTGTAAATCATAATGACCAGAAATATAATACAGACCTACTTCATTTTATTTCACTTCATTGTGTCTCATAGATAGTGTCGTTTTTTTTGTTAACACATTGACGGTTTGTGAGAACTCTGTTGAGCAAGTCTGTCAGTACCATTTTTCCAACAGTGTGCTCTTGGCTTTATGTCTCTGTGATATTTTGGTAGTTCTCACAATGTTTTAGACTTTTCATTATTATTGTGTCTGTTAGGGTCATCTATGATCAGTCATCTTTGATGTTACAATTGTTACCATTTTGGTACACCACAAATCAAATCCGTAGAAAATAGCAAACTGAATTGATAGATGTGTTTCGACTACTCTACTTCCTCCATCTCTGCCCCTTTCCTGAAGCCTCCCTATTTCCTAAGATAAAAACATTAAAATTAGGCCTATGACTAACACTGCAATGACCTCTAAGTGTTCAGGTGAAAGGAAAAGTCCCATGTCTCTCACTTCAAATTAAAAGCTGAAATGATTAAGCTTCATGAGGAAGGCATGAAGGTAAGGAAACTAGGCCTCTTGTGCCAAACAACCAAGTTGTGAATGCAAAGTAAAAGTTCTTGAAGGAAAGTATAGGAGCTACTCCATTGAACCCATGAATGATAAGAAAGTGAAAAGGTCTTCTCGTTGATAATGGAGAAAATTTTAGTGGTCTAGATAGAAGGTGAAACCAGCCACAACATTCTTTTAAGCCAAAGTCTAATCCAGAGCAAGGCCCTAACTCTCTTCAAGTGTATGAAGGATGAGAGAGATGAGGAAACTGCAGGAGAAAAGTTTGAAGCTAGCAGAGATTGGTTCATGAGGTTTAGAGAAAGAAGTCATCTCCGTAAAAACGCAAGGCAAATCAGCAGGTGCTGATGTAGAAGCTGCAGCAAGTTACCCAGAAGATCTAGCTAAGCTCATTAATGAAGGTGGCCACACTAAACAGCAGATTTTCAATGTAGACAGACAGCCTTCTGTTGCAAGAAGAAGCCGTCTGGGACTTTGATAGCTAGAGAGAAGTCAATGCCTGACTTAAAAGCTTCAAAGGACAAACTGATACTCTTGTTAGAGGTTAACGTAACTGGTCACTTTGAGCGGAAGCCATTTGCAATTCCAAAAATCCTGGGGTCCTTAAGAATTATGTTAAATCTACTATGCCCCATAAATGGAACAACGAAGTATGGATGACAGTACATCTGTATACAGCGTGGTTTACTGAATATTTTAAGCCCACAACCTTCTGCTGAGAAAAAGCTTCTGTTTAAAATTATTTCTCACTGACAACACACTGGTTGTTAAAGAGCTCTGATGGAGATGTGCAAGGAAATTTCATGTTTTCATGCCTGAGAATGCAACATCTGTTCTGCAGCCCATGGTTCAAAGAGTAGCTTTCAAGTCTTATTATTAAAGGAATACATTTTATAAGACTATAGCTACCATAGTGTTTCATCTGATGGATTTGGGAAAAGTAAACTGAAAACCTGAAAAGGACTCACCTATTCTAGATGCCATTCAGAGCATTCGTGATTCATGGGAGGAGATTAAAGTAGGAACATTAACAGGATTTTGTAAGGAGTGGATTCTAGCACTCTTGGATGATCCTAAGGGGTGTAAGACATCAGGGGAAGAAGTCACTGCATATGTGGTGGAAGCAGGAGAACTAGAATCAGAAATGGAACCTGACAATGTGACTGAAGTGCTGCTGCAATCTCATGATAAAACTTGAACAAATGAGAAATTGCTTCTATGAATCAGCAAAAAATGTTTTTTTAAAGATGGAATTTACTCCTGGCAAAGATGCTGTGAACATTGTTGAAATAACAAAATATTTAAAATATTCCATACACTTAGTTGATAAAGCTGCAGCAGAGTTTGAGAGGATTCAGTCCAATTTTGAAAGAAGTTCTTTGGATAAAAAGCTACAAAACATCATGGCATGCTACTATAGAGAAACTGTCCGTGAAGGGAAGCGTCAGTGGATGGGGCAAATTTCACTGTTGTCTCATTTAAGAAATTGCCAGAGCCACCCCAGCCTCCATCAACCACCACCTCATCCACCTCATCAGTCAGCAGCTACCAACATGGGGATGATGTCCTCCACCAGGAAAAAGATTATGACCTGCTGAAGGCTCAGATTATTGTTAGCATTTTTAGCAATATATATATTTTTCTTTCTTTCTTTCTTTCTTTTTAGGACGGAGTCTTGCTCTGTCACCTAGGCTGGAGTGCAGTGGCGTGATCTCGGCTCACTGTAACCTCTGCCTCCTGGGTTCAAGAGACTGACCTGCTTTAGCTTCCTGAGTAGCTGGGATTAAAGGCACCTGCTACCATACCTGGATAATTTTTTATTTTATTTTTTATTTTTTATTTTTGAGACGGAGTTTCGCTCTTGTTACCCAGGCTGGAGTGCAATGGCACGATCTCGGCTCACCGCAACCTCCGCCTCCTGGGTTCAGGCAATTCTCTTGCCTCAGCCTCCTGAGTAGCCGGGATTATAGGCACGTGCCACCATACCCAGCTAATTTTTTGTATTTTTAGTAGAGACGGGGTTTCACCATGTTGACCAGGATGGTCTCGATCTCTTGACCTCGTGATCTACCTGCCTCGGCCTCCCAAAGTGCTGGGATTACAGGCTTGAGCCACCGTGCCCAGCCAATTTTTTATACTTTTGGTAGAGACAGGGTTTCACTGTGTTAGCCAGGATGGTCTTAATCTCCTGACCTCATGATTCACCTGCCTTGGCCTCCCAAAGTGTTAGGATTACAGCCGTGAGCCACTGCACCTGGCCAGCAATATTTTTAAAGTTAAGGTCTGTACATTTTTTTAGACATAATGCTGTTGCATACTTAATACACTTCAGTATAAACATAATTTTTATATGTGTTGCAAAATGAAAAAGTTTGTGTGACTTTCTATATTATGTTCTTTATTGTAGTGGTCTGGAACTGAACCTGCAATGTCTCCAAGTTAGGGCTGTACCATAATGCCAAGTTCCCCCATCTGCTAATCATTTACTGCCTTATGGAGAAACAATCGTCTCCATCAGAAATGAGAATTTAACTTTGATCAATATACAAAGCTGTTGATAAAGTAAGGCATACCCATGTAGAGTATTTATTCACAGCTATCCAAATGACCTTAAATATTTTTTCCTTCATGTTTAATTTCTTTTATTTATTTATTTATTTATTTATAGACAGAGTCTCGCTCTGTCTCCTATGCTGGAGTGCCATGGTGCAATCTCGGCTCACTGCAGCCTCCGCCTCTCAGGTTCAAGCGATTCTCCTGCCTCTGCCTCCTGAGTAGCTGGCATTACAGGCATGTGCCACCACACCTGGCTAATTTTTGTATTTTTAGGCGAGATGGGATTTCACCATGTTGGTCAGGCTGTTCTTGAACTCCTGACCCCATGATCCACTTGCCTCACCCTCCCAAAGTGCTGGGATTACAGGTGTGAGCCACCGTGCCCGGCTTTTCTTTTCTTTTTAAAGAGGCAGTTTATGTCTTATTTTACTGCACTGTTACAAACTTTATAGTTTAAGCCTCTTTTCTTATTCTTATTCTTACTATGTTTTGAGACGAAGTCTCACTCTGTTGCCTAGGCTGGAGTGCAGTGGCGCGATCTCCACTCACTGCAACCTCTGCTTCCCTGGTCCAAGTGATTCTCCTGCCTCAGCCTCCCAAGTAGCTGGGACCACAGGCGCTTGCCACAATGCTTGGCTAATTTTTTGTGTTTTAGTAGAGGCGGGGTTTCACAGTGTTAGCTAGGATGGTCTCGATCTCCTGATCTCGTGATTTGCCCTCTTGGCCTCCCAAAGTGCTGGGATTACAGGTGTGAGCCACCGCACCCGGCCCCAAGCCTGTTTTTTTCATGTCTTTTCACATCCCTGAAGTCTAAGTTTTATGTCCTTACCTGATTTCCCTCTGAAAAATATTTTTCCAGATGTTGTGATATTGTGCTATCAATGCTAACACAAATGTTGGTATGCCATTAATTTGACAAACGTATTTTGAGAGTCTTCTATGTGCTACGCATGTTCTAAGTACACAGGAGACAGTTGAGAAAAAGGAGGACAAAGTCCGTTCTTGTGGGACCTTAACATTCTGTTAATAGCGGGGAGACAGATTTTAACCATGAAAATGTAAAAAGGGCACTTGCAAATAGTGCACACGCATAATAATAGAATGTGCTCCAAAAAGCTGCTTTGAGGTGGTAAATTTTTTAGTTGAGTTGTGAATAATAAAAAAGAATGTGAAAATGGGCAGGATAGCATTCCACAGAAAGGAAACAAGTACAAATACAGCTCTGTGCAGAAAGAAATGGGCTTTCATTTTCAGGGAAAGAAAGATGGCCAGTGTGATATGGAGCGGAGTGAGCACAAGAGAGCATGTGAGATCAGGTCAAGCAGTAGACAGGGCCAGGCCATGCCCATCTTTTTTTTTTTTTTTTTTTTTTTTTTTTTTTTGAGACGGAGTTTCGCTCTTGTTACCCAGGCTGGAGTGCAATGGCGCAATCTTGGCTCACCTCAACCTCCGCCTCCTGGGTTCAGGCAATTCTCCTGCCTCAGCCTCCTGAGTAGCTGGGATTACAGGCACGCGCCACCATGCCCAGCTGATTTTTTATATTTATAGTAGAGACAGGGTTTCACTATGTCGACCAGGATGGTCTCGAACTCTCGACCTCGTGATCCACCCGCCTCGGCCTCCCAAAGTGCTGGGATAACAGGTTTGAGCCACCGCGCCCGGCCGGACCATGCCCATCTTTTATTCTTTTCCCAGTATTTGCATGAGAGCTAGGTTATGCCTATCTTGAAGGCTGTGTTAGGATGTCAGTATTTTATTCTAAGAACACCAAAATGACAGTGGAATATTTTTATATGACCTAACAATATATAAAATGAAAAACACTTTTATTTGTGTGTGGAGAATGGACTGAAGGGGAGAAAGAAGGAAAGTAAAGAAATAAGTTGAGAGACTATTGAAATAGTACAGGTGAGAGATAATGGTGGCAAGAAGAAATGGAGAAGGAGGAGAAGTGGTTGACCTTGAAATATAGTTTATAGCCAAGGAGTTGCTGGTGGATTCGATGTAAAGAGAGAGAGAAAAAAGGGATCAAGAGTGACTTGGTTTTTTGATTTGAGCAATTGGATGAACAATAACGCCATTTATGGAATTGGGAAAAACTGGGAGAAAATAAGTTCTGGAGGGGTGAAAATCAAGAATAGAGAATTCTATTGAAGAATACAGAGTAGAGATTGCCCTATTAGCTTGGAGAGGCCCATTTAGACATCCAAGTGGTGATACTAAGAAGGAAGTAAACTGTGAGTCTGGAGCTTGTGGAGGAGGGCACTTTAGGGCTGGAGAAACTCATCTGGGAGTCATCAGCTTACAGGTAACCATGCCAATGAATGATATTACATGGGGAGTGAATGTAGATAGAGTTGTGAAAATTTTCAGGTTTACATCAAATACGTATGGAAATCGTTGAACACTTTCAATTTAAAGCTTTGGGATACATCTGGGAAGGTTAAAAAAAAAATGTGTCCATGAAATGGCTGAAAACCATGCCACTCCTTTCTGATAAATTTAAGCCTTGCAGTGCTCTTTCAAACCGAATATCCTCTGGCATGGTTTCCTCCTCCATGGATCAAAAAGTTTTATGACAAAATAAACAAACATATTTTTAGTTAAGGGTATTAACCTCACAGTGAGTGAAAACCCCCCTGCTTAGATTTGATTAATCTTCCCGGTATTGTTCTAGTAAGATAAATTTTATCAAAGGGAATGAGTATTGGTCTGTCTTGGGCTATGTTGTACTCTTTTTTTCCTGTCACTTAGTTTTCTTTCTTTCTTTCTCTTTCTCTTTCTCTTTCTCTTTCTTTCTTTCTTTCTCTTTCTCTTTCTTCCTTTCTCTCCTTTTTTCTTTCTTTCTTTTCTTAGCTTTCTTGACTGATACGCTGCCACTTAGTTTTAGGAGACCTTTGCATTAATCTGTTTCTCAGTAGGCTGTGCTTTAGGTATGTCTTAAAAACAGGCAGCATAATTTGGGTACATACAAAGAAAATCCCTCTCTCAGGTTACTTTTTAGGATTTGAGTTAACTTGGGAAATCTTGCTAAATGAAATGCTACTTATCTTCCTTCAAAAGTAAGGATTTACTGGGAATGGGATTTTTCTTGTGCTACAACCCTTATGCTCAGTTAGTTCAAACTATTTAAAACAGCATTTCAGAAGATTTAAAACATTTTAGTCTTTGAAAATATTTTAAATTCCATCTAGAATGCTCTGGTAAGCCATAACAATTCTAGTGACAGTGGTAACATTTATCCCGTAAGGCTAAATGTGACCTGTATGTTCCAAAATATTCAGGTGCAGCAGAGCTTGGAAGTGTGTAAATAAAAATAATTTACGTTTCAACTCCAAAGCTAGTTTTGATGCTTTAATTTCATGAATATTCTAACACCTGATATTTAGCCACCTGTTGAATTTGTACAATACATTATGCATTAGCTTTTAAAAGTTTTCCTACCTATTTGTAGTGGTTTTAAATCCAGTGATTATGCAGGACAGCTGTTAAAATTCCTGCTACAGACAGCACTTGCAATGTGCCTAGGTTGGAATCCAGAGTATATTTCTAAAAGGTAAGGCCACTTATGCAAACAACAAACATAACTACAATACCAGTGTCCACCATTTAAAATCCCAATGATTTCCTGCCGTCATAAAACATCTCGCAACACCTGGTCACTTAATACTGTAAAGTATTCATTCATATTTTCGCAATTGTCTTTATAATTTTTTTCTTTTGCTTCAATCAGTATCTAAGGTCCAAATAGTATCCTTATAAGGAATGTCTGTTTTACTTTTGTCTTTAAATCCATGCAAAAAATCTTAAGGAGGATATAGTGTTTAAATAAGATTATAGTATCAAAGAATCCATTGTGTCAAAAGAGAATTTGTTTTGGAGAAAAAAAATCAGGTAACTATGTAGATCTGAAAAAGTTTCATCTGTCAACTTTATGACCGGTGGATGACATGATGCCAAAACAGTCTGTTGATTTTATTAATTTAGTGGAAAACATGATCAAGTCAGTCAGCTCAGGTGTTAGCAAAACTGCAAATTAATTAGCCTTTAAAAAATGTCTTCTATTTGTTGGGTCCACAAATATAGCCAAGATATTTATAAAGGACCACAATTACATACTGACCACAATTATGTATAAGACCATTTAGGCTGGGTGCAGTGGCTTACACCTGTAATCCCACCATTTTGGGAGCCTGAGGCAGGTGGATCACGAGGTCAGGAGATAGAGACCATCTTGGCCAACATGGTGAAATCCTATCTCTACTAAAAATACACAAATTAGCTGGGTGTTGTGGTGCGTGCCTGTAATCCCAGCTACTCAGGAGGCTGAGTGAGGTTTGAGAATCGCTTGAACCCAGGAGGTGGAAGTTGCAGTGAGACGAGATTGCGTCACTGCACTCCAGCCTGGTGGAGTCTCAAAAAAAAAGACCACTTGAAAATCCTTAATAACATCACCTCAGTTGAGTTCTTAGCTTTCATAAAAATTACAACTATAGTGCAGTGCCTATTCTAATTTTAGAGCTATCTTGTAAGGCAACCACATACCATGTATTTCTTATTAAAAATTATAAAATTATATGCACAGATTAGGTTATATAGTTTACACGTGCACACTTTGTATGCATTAGATGTGTGAGGCATAAATTCATGTAACTACATGATGATCATTCTGTTGCTTTGGGATTCTATCATCTGGGTTTAAATTCTGCTCAAACACTTAATGGCTTTACGATCTCAGGCACAATTCTTAATTTTTCTATGTCTCTTTCCTTACATGTGAAAGGAAATGGTAGTCCAGGGTTGCTGTGAGAATTAAATGAGAAAATACTTGTTTGTGAAATGCTCAAAATAGTGCTTTGCACACAGTAAATATTTAATACATATCAGTTATGGTATTTCTTAGCTAATTTATCCATTGTTTCTCAGAGAATTTACTTAAGTGACTTTTTTTTCTTTTTTTTTTTTTTTTTTAGCTAAAGACTATTCTTTTAAATACATACTTTTAGCCATCTTCGGTAGACGTATTTCCAAAATATATTAAATGCTCCATTAACTTATGCCAATATTCTGAACAGTGTAATATTTTTATATTGATTCAAGTTCATTACAAATACTGAACCATTGCCCTGTATTTCATTCTTGTTACAGGGATGCTGCAGTCTGTTTCAGACTGCTCTGAAATGGCCTAAGACTGGTTATGTTCTTGCTTTCACATGTGTAAGCTTCCACGCCTTTCACAGTCACTCCTTCCCTTCCCTTTCTAATCCACCGCAGACTGAGAAACCTGATGAACAGATTTATTAGAATTACACTGAAAGGAAGACAAAGTGAGCTAGAAGGAAGTGGAAATGGCTCTTCTGAATGACACCTTTACCCATTAGTCATGGAGGAATCCAGCTTTATGAGTCTTTCATACTTATTTGTGGATCCTTGGCTACACTTCAAATAGCTGAGATTTTTGGATATAATGTCCATACTAAATAAGTATTAATTTAATAACAGTAGTGCTTTAAACTGAAATATGGTAGAGCCAATTACAGTGCCATTTTGCAGCTTTATTGAGGTGTGTGTGATTGGCAAAACTTGCATCTATTTAAGGTACACATTGTGATGTTTTGATATATGTATATATGGTGAAATGGTTACAACACTCAAGCTAATTAAAATATCCATCACTTTACATAGTTACCATTTTTTGGTGTGGTGAAAACACCTGAGATCTACTCTCTTAGCAAATGTCAAATATACATTAACAACAATAGTCACCATACTATAAATTATATCTCCAAATTTATTCATTTTATAATTGAAAGTTTGTACCCTCTGACCAGTATCTCCCCTTTTCCCCGACACAGTGACATATTCTGAAAAATCTATTCAGAACTTTCCTACAAACAACTAGGCCTTAAACTCTCAGTAGATCTTTGACGCTTTTTCAAGCTATTGTGATTCACTAATGCAAAAAAGAAGAGAAAGCAATACTCTGTCCTCCTGCCTTGGTCACTGCTATGGTTTGAATGTTTGTGTCTCCTCCAAAATTCAGTTTAATCCCCAATACAAAGGAGTTAGGAAATGGGGTCTTATGGAAGAAGTTTAGGTCATGAGGGTGAAACCCTCATGAATGGGTTATTGTCCCTATAAAAGGCTTACAAAAGTAGATTAGCTTGATTTCTTCTGCCATGTGAGATTACAGTGTTGCTTTGGAGGATGCTGCATTCAAGGTGACATCTTGGAGGTGGAGATAGATAGGGCCCTCACCTGACACCAAACCTGTTGGTGTTTTTATCTTGGACCTTCCAGCCTCCAGAACCATGAGAAATCAATTTCTATTCTTGATAAATTACCGAGTTTCAGATCTTCTGTAATAGCACAGAATGGACTACGAGCTGATTTTAGACTCAGGATTACAAAACAAGTCAGTCCATGAACATTCATTTATTGGTAACTTGAATCAGTAAATTACAAATTATTTTTTTAAACAGGAAATAACAATATAATGGATACCCAGTTACAGATAAAATTACCCATGCCCATCCATAGTGATCCTTGCCCTTGGGCCTGCCTCATGGGTAAGCACTCTTGTGATGAGTGTGTGAACCTTTTTTGTTTTTCATTATGAGAGACTATATATTGAAGGATGTGTTCTGAGCTAAAAGGCAAATAAACTGATAACTGACAATATATAAGCTTAAGGAGGTAACTGAATGACATAAAAGTTCAGAGTGAATTGCATTTTAAAAATAGATGGTAAACAGGCTGGGCACAGTAGCTCATGCCTGTAATCCCAGCATTTTGGGAGTTCGAGGTGGGAGGGTCACTTGAGGTCAAGGAGTTCGAGACCAGCCTGGCCAACATGATGATACCCAGCTCTACTAAAAAAAAAAAAAAAAAAAAAAAAAAAAAAAAAATACAAAAATTAGCTGGGCTTGGTGGCATATGCCTGTAGTCCCAGCTACTTTGTAGGCCCAGGAGGTGGAGACTGCAGTGAGCGGAGATCGTGCCACTGCACTCCAGCCTGGGTGAGAGTGAGACTCTTGTCAAAGAAAAAAAAGATGATAAGTACTAAATTGCTATAGCATTTAGATTCCATTATACATATTTTAAGCAGTCATGTATATAGTTTAAACTGCTAATGCTTATGTCTACTAAGACCATGATCATTTTTGTATGTTTAACATATGCAAAGGCGTACATGGCTTTTCAAAATTCCTTTAGGATTTTAGGGGCTAGGAAAACAAGTTAGAAAACATGGCATTAGAGAATACATCTAGAAGTGAAAATGCTGGGTTACAGGGCACAGGCAACTTAAACTTTACAAGATACTGCAAATTTGCTTTCCAAAATGGATATACCAATTCAGGTTCCAGCTGTGTTTCTTCTTCCTTGCCAACACATGGTATATCTTGCCCTTTTAAAACATCTTTCAGAAAGGAAGGATGATTCAAGTATCTTGAAAACTTATTCATGATACATCTTCCGTTTCTTTCCACAACCAGCAGGCCAAATTGATTAGTATACTGTACCACAGTGGTACCCCCCACAAGGACAACTAGTGAGTCCTGGGGTGGCTGGGAGTCTGGGTGGGTTGCCTTCTGATGCTTTCAGGCTGTTCCGAGAAGTGAGAGTGGAGCTGTAAAAGTGTGCCCTGGACAGAGAGCAAACTCAGACACTCACTACTCCTGGCGGAGGAGTTACCGTCCATCACAGACAAGGCGGGGTCTACAAAGCTGTGAAAGAAATATGCTCCAGGTGTCCAAAGAGCAGGTAGGAAGCCCATGTGTGAGGCCCCCAGATGTGGCTAGTTGAATTTGAAAGGGTTGGGAGCTGGAGGTGGGAGGAGGGCTCCCTGCAGCCTCTAATTGCATTCACATAAAGTTGGTGGCTGTTTACTCTTCATTGGTGTCTCACCTAGCCGTAGGATTATGTAAGGGAGATTACAAATTAGAGCATCACGATTTTTAAATAATTGTAATAAACATCAATTTGAATTTGAAATTACTTCACATTATTTCCCAAAGAAAGAAAAGGAAGTGTTGTTAAATTTCTTAGTTTCAACTGCATTAATTATTGGTTATCTTTAAAAAAGACCTAAAAATTATTGCCTATTTGTGGGTGTTTCTCATTAGTGACAGTATTAAAACATTTAATCAAATGTTAATTAAATCAATTAAAACATGCGGCAAGATTTTATTTGAAAGTTCCATACAAATTCAATATATTTTCCTCAAATCTTCTACATTTTATTTTTGACCAATTATAGTAAAAAAAAGTAGTGACTTTTTTCCTCTAATACCAGTATGCTGTAAAATATTTTCTATGTGTGCTATAACATGACAAAGGTTGGGAAACATTAATACAGACAATGTGATATGGTCCCTGGGTATTATTCACATCTGCTGTTACTCCATTAGCACTGTATTATGTTACTGGCTTCATAAGGATCCAATCTGATTCATGCTTTAAGTCCCAAGCAAGTTTCTGCAGCTTTGTGTTCAATTTCTGCAGCTTTGTGTTCAGCTGTAAGCACATTATGCCTCTCAAGCATCACTCCACCAATTCCCCAACTTCTTGATTACTAGGTAGTGGGGGAAATGGAAAGTAATTTTAGATAGATAAGTAAATTTCATATAGTTTAGTAAGCTATGTTTTGAAAATATTTAATAACTTTGTTTAAAGATGATCTCGTGTATCTGAGTATTGCGCTAACAGCGATGGAAAATTTCAATGAAGGATCAAAGTTTTACCTAGCGAAGTTCAATCCTTCATTTTAGACATGAGCAATCCAAAGCTGAAGAGGAGTTTGTGCTAGCATTACAGCCAGAGCTTAGACTAGAAGAAAGCAGATGTCGAGCCTCCCAAATTTAGCACTTTACAACAACCTTAACTTGCATGCTATTCTTATTAGTAGACTTTCCTTTTTCATACATTTTTGCGTATGTCTTAAATATATACTTAAACATGTTGATTCACTCAAAGGAGTTAGATGTGTCCAGAAAGTAAGGAAGTGGTAAGTATAAGTACAATTCTTTGTGAACACCAGATTATTCCAAGATAAAGCTGTGCCTGGAAGAGTCGAAGGAAAATAAGTCATTTTGTTTCCTATGAATAAGAGCTGTGAGTCTCAACAACCAAGAATAGAGATTAGAATACCAAAACAAAGCAATATAGGGGTTTATGAAAAATTTAATATTGGCATATGTAAGTATTTTTGCATTTGGTATAGGAATCTTTAAAAGTAAAAGGCTCCTATAGTCTATAAATTAAGTTTTACCATATTGATAATGTATTCTAGGTGCATAAGATAGTGAGATTTTGTGCTAAGAAATCCATTGTTTGCTTTTAAGCTTGTATTTTGTCAAAGTAAATTTTTCTAAAAAAAATTCCTCCAATTAAGCTAAGTCTTTTCATAATGTATTCTCAAATTTAAGCTTTGCTGCACCAGAATACAACAGGAGCTAACACATTATTATACACACTATAAGGATTATTGCAGTTTATTTAACACTAAAAGTAGTCATGCTTCATATACAATAAAATATATTACAATGATCATTTTTAATGCTTTATTCATTGATTAAAAGAATATACATTTAACATAAACCATACAACATCAGTCATCAGGTCAAACATTCAGCTGGTTTCCTTACAGTTTCTGTCAGGAGTTATTTTATCTGATCACATTTATAAGATAAAATCTCACCACATCTGGCATTTACACACACTGTGCCAGTGGATTCACACTACTGATGTACATATAAAATCCGCATGGTATGTGCTCACTGGAGACAAAACAGTGCACACCTGTCAAAAGGTCATTTTAATATAAGATGGCAAAACCATTTGTAAAACACATATAAACTTTTTCCATAAATAGAATCATATCTGGACATCTGTTGCATAAATTGTGTTTCCAAAGCTTACAATAGAGCAGCCAGGTCTCAGCACTGCTGGGCACCCACGTTGGCTACTTACTTTATTATTGCAGACTGTCCTTTAACATTAAATGCACAACATTCGTACCACTTAAAACTGGGGTCAGGTGGAAGTCTCACAGAGACCACGTCTGTACCGCGGTTGCCCTGAAACAGTTAATAGGCTTTTAAAGCCTCTCAGATATAACAAGGTTTTAAAACATACTTCATGGAATGTTCTTCATGTATCATAGCAGCTCATACTGTGATAGAACAAGCTTTCGGTTTCTCCTTTCTTTCCTTTACATTCTTCACTATTCACAGTGAAACAGGTGCATGTTTTTTTTTCTTTTTTTTTTTTTGTTTTGTTTTTTTTTTCAGAGTTCTGAGGTTGCTGACTGAGCCACAGCACAGCTGTGTACCACAGGTCGAAATTCGACCTTAAATATTACAATCTAGCAGTTATCTGGCTGGCCAGAGTGGGCCGGCCCCTGCCAGCATGTGGGCACTTCTTCAGTAAGTCTATTCTTTGGCAGCTGACACGCGTGCTGACAGAGAAAAATCCAGTGACTTGTTGCTAGGGATTTCACGACTAATGTTTTTGCAAGCATGTGTGTTTACAACTCAGCATTTTTATTTCCTTTAGGAGGTTTTATTTTAAAATAGTTTCTTTCTTCCTCCACTATTTGAAATCTGGGCTAAATGAACGTGTAATTGATGAATAAAATTATGTTAGATATAGTTAAAAAAGCCAGCAATTTGAGTATTCATGTTTATGTAAATGCATTTTTTTTAACGAAAAGATTAAGCAATGTTCTAACCTAGTACTATACAAAGTTGAAAATGGTGTGGTGATATCAACTATTCGATATGTAATGAAAGTTAAAGTCTTGGCTTTTCTATTACAGATAATTCATTTGGGATATTATCTATCTTCTTCCATTTGGAATCAAAATTACTGAAATGCTATCAGAATGCATGGATGCAGTACACTGCATATAAATCTACCAGGCTATGGATTTATATCTATATATGTATAAAAATATTTTGGCTCCTGAGCTCTGAACTCTGACACACAAGGAATAAAAACGTCAAAAAGGCAGAGTAACTCAGTGAAAAATAAAGTTAGCCAGCAACCTCAGACAATCTTCGGCTGTGTATCTTTAAGGTTTGGTAACAAGTCCATTAACCGTGAAAGCCCTATACATTGTCACTTTGAACTTCTAAACCAATACCCGACTACGTTCTTTGATCAAGAAGTAGAATATACATATATAATTCTATAAAGCTAATATTGATTAAACATAGCACAAAAGGATTAATTCACACTACTGGAAAAAAAAAAACTTAATAGGACCCTACTTGCATATGTAACCACAGGAATTTTACATTAAAAAAAAAAGCTAAATGTCTTCACTGAAGCTTTGCATCTCTCTGTAAAAATGACGATTTGGTTCAGTGAAGACACTGAGTGATTCGATGTCCATGACTGCATGCCAAGGTTGACCCAGGCCCAGGGATACCTGCTCAATAAGGTTATGCACTGGATCTACATCCTGGTCAGCCAGTTCACCTTGGTCAAAATCAATGCTTTCTTCAGTGACTTCGAGCACTTTCAGATCAGAGCCCCGAAGACGAGCAATGGCAATGAGGTTGTGTGCCCAGACGGTGTAACCTGAAAAGCAAAGGACAACACGGTCATTTCCTTTTCTCTCTGTTAAGTTTGTCTTTTCCTCATTCTAAACTTCTAGAGAAGCTTCACATTTGTATCTCACTTACCGTTTTGGTCTTTTTCCTTTAGAAATATATTGAAATTGGAAAAGGAAACATGATTGTATATCCCAGAAAAAAAAAAAAGGCTAGAAGTTTGATACTATGTTCAACAATACCACTGTAGGTGGTGAACTGGCAGGTGATCTAATCCTTTATGATACTACTTCATTCAGTAACATAGACATTTAAAGTTTAAAGTATATACAAATACATTTTATAGCTTTGGGTAATGATGTACCATAAGGATAACATTTTTAGTTAATATATACACATATCAGTTAACACGTTATAAACTGGTATTTTTCATTTGTGAAAAATGATGTATAATGCTTCAAAAAGTTACGAAGTGACACTTTAAAGGTAACCTGTTAATTGTCAGTAGCAAATATGTAAATTATAAAACAATCATGGGAATTATATGCACCCACTTCAGAATAATAACTGTTTTTGGGAAGGAATAAAGGGGAACGAATGGGAGGACCTTTAGCTTAAAGAAGAAAAAGGCTTTATGAAGACTGGCTTAAATTAAGTTTTAAGTAACCTGATATTTCTTTGCTGCATTGTGTTTACCACTTTCAATACTGATCTAGTCTTTTCTACTACCTCTAATGACTGGCATAAAGCAAAGACTTGAAAAGCAAGACACACATTCCCAAACACAAATGCAGACTAAAAAAAATCACAAAACAGTGCTAGTAAGACAGCTAATAACAGAGTTTAAGACATTCTTGTAGTCTATTCTGTAATGATCTTATAAGTATCTGAAAAGGAAGTAAATTTATTTTTCAGAATACCAACTCTCTCTCAAAATGAGAACAGGCTACATTAAAATGAAAGCATATCAATGGAACCATCGTTAAAAAAATTATACAAATTAATACTTTGATACCAAGAATCTAAAAGATGAGGTAGTGAGCATGAAAGAAATACATTCTCTTCCCCCATGCTATGTTTCTGAGGGGTTGAGTGATTAGAGAAAATATATCTATCACACATATATATATATATTTTCATCTGCCACAGGTATGTATGTATGCTTTCTTAGCTAAATTAATTTCATTATTTTTTTTTTGAAATACTGCCATTCACATGATGGACAAAAAAGTAACAGGGAAGCTGGAGCAGAATACTTAGGGTTGAATATGATTTTCCTTTTGTAAGTGCTATATCTTGCAAACTTTAAAAAGTGTAAGAATCTGTACATCAACTTGATACAAGATTTCTTGGTACTATAAAGGTCAGTGCTAGCTCTTTACTGGCATAAAATGTTTTCGGTATAATTCCAGTATCAGATTATAATGAACATAATTACCTACCATGAATTGCCAGAAGAGAGAGCTTTGTGCACCTCCATGCTAATAAAACCAACGGATCTTCATTTCGGTTGTCACTAAGATCTGGAAAACCAGACGTGTCAATCACATCATTCATTAAAATAAAATGAGTTAGGAACTTGTCATATTGCCTGGATATGAGATCAACAATAGCCCCTGAAACACAAGTGATATAGCTATCAAAATGAATCCTCTCTAGTGGTATACTAGGTTTCAAAATCTTTAACATATCTTCACTCTTGATATCAAAAGCCATTATGTAGACCCGAAGGCTGGTGCTCTTTCGTGACAGGGTTTTCCAATGCTCATCATTTGGCATGTTGTCTAGAGACTTGTGCATTACGGAAACATTGTGAACCAGAAGAGACAGTCGCTGCAAAGGCACATGGTTGCTATCAGTTAAGACTCTTGCCATCTCAGCTGTAAAGTCGCAAAAATCCAAGGCAAGTGAGTGCAGATTCACAAATCGCTCCATTTCAACTGCAGTAATAAGAGTGCTGTTACCAGGAATATTATTGTCCAGTAAACTCAGGTGCTCCATGGTGTTGGCAACAGCATTAGAGAGAGATGACAGTGATGCTGGGGTTACTATTTCCAGCATAAACCCACAGGACAGCCATTTCATTTGCCTACTATTACTCAGGATTTCTTCAAACAGTTGCTGAATTCTGTAAGGAAAACACATGCCACAGTGATCCCATTAACATTTAGTTCTAATCTTTTAACACTGACTTTTGAAAATAGGCAATGAAAAGCATGCAATTTTGAGATCTGTTTTTTTTTCATTAGCTAATTTCAACCCACAGTAAACAGCATTAAAATTCACATTAAAATATAATGAATAAGGTATATTAAACATATAGATCTATTAAACACATATAAATATGTTCCTCATCCAAGCAAAGCACCACTTATACCAGTAGAAAAGTAGGATGACATACAAAGGCAAGTAGAGAAATAATTTTAAATAGCAATAATTATCCACTAAGTTCTCTGATTTGTCTTAATGATTTATGAGATGGAATGGCATAAGCTGATCACTGCATTTCTGTTAAAACATTTCCAGGACCTATGTTCCTTTCAGGAAAAAAATCATTACTCTTCTGTTTCTATCTTATAATTTCTTAGAAGAAACAAATTGTTATTAGTATAATCTCCTTTCCACTAACCATATAACTTACTGTTTAATTTTTTTGCCATCTGGGTCCACCTTGCTGAGGTATGTATTTGACAAACTTCCTTGCTGTTGTAGAATGCTTATGTCTCCAAAAAGACTAAACTTCTGAAGGTTTCTACAAGAAAAATCATTTAAAATGATTTTCTAAATAATTTATACATAAAATATAAATATAAAAAATAAGAATATGCAAAAGGGATACTCTAACAAGGTTTCTATTTTACAACTGACTTAGAATCCAGTTAAATACTTGTAGATTGATTTATACACACATTCAGATTTCTTTATACATACAAAACACCATGATACAGAAGTGGCATAAGCTTTAAGTAGCAAGGACTGGGGTATAAAGATGGTTCAGAAACTCAATATTATAATGACTATGGAAAAATCTCTTAATGTGCCTGAGACTCAATTCTTCATGAGTAATAAAAATACTTACCTTATAGGGTTTAGGTATAAATAACACAATGACTTATAACAAACTGTATAAACTCTAAATTTTACAGAGATTTTAATTACCATATAAACATTTCTCAAACCAGTTAATTTAGTCAACATGTTAGATGCTCCTTGGTAGGTCACTGCCCTGAAGATATCTACTCAGTAAGAAATATCATTCCTTAACTAAAAGCTAAAGAGAACCTCTTCCAGTTTTATGAACAAACCATACAGGTTATCAAGAAGGGAAGCAGAAAACTATGTAAGGTTGATTGCGGTAGTTCACACTTGTGGTCCTGGCACCTTCGAAGACTGAGGTGGGTGGATTGCTTGAGGCCAGGAGTTCAAGACCAGCTTTGCCAACATGGCAAGAACTTGTCTCTACTGAAAATACAAAAATTGGCTGGGTGTGGTGGTACACACCTGTAATCCCAGCTGCTCGAGAAGCTGAGGCATGATTATTGCTTAAACTGGGAGGGAGAGGTTGCAGTAAGCCAACATTGTGCCACTGCACTCCAGCCTGTGTGACAGAGCGAGACTCTACCTCAAAAAAAAAAAAAAAAAAAAGTAAAAATATTTTGGTTTTAGATAATTTTAGCTATAAAACATATAGTTTCCTAATAGTAAAATTCTAAATAAAATAGAAAAAGTGGATAAAGATAAAACCCCAAATCCAATAATAACCAACTAGAGATTCCATCTATAACACAAAACTTAAGGATAACTTTAATAAAAAATGTACTATCTACAACAGTGATACAAGATTTAAATAAATGAAAAATGCTTTTTTTTTGGAGACAGTGTCTCACTCTATTGCTCAGGTTGGAGCGCAGTGGTATGATCACGGCTCACTGCAGCCTCATCCTCGTGGGCTTAAGCAATCCTCCCTGCTCAGCCTCCTGAGTACCTGGGACCACAGGCATGCACCACCATATGTGGATAATTTTAAATATTTTGTAGAGATAAGGTCTTGCTATGTTTCCCAGGCTGGGCTTGAACTTTGGGCTCAAGCAATCCTCCCTCAGTGGGGTCTCAAAGTGCTGTGATTACAGGTATAAGCCACCATGTCTGGCCTGAAAAATACGGTTTCTTGATGGTATGTCACATTTTTTCAAGTTAATCACCTTCATTTCACTGAAAAGCCCAATCATTCTAAAATTTAGCTTGAGGAATAATCATTAATTCATTTATTCATTTAACCAACAATTCCCTAAGAGTCTACTAAGTGCCAGGAACTGCTATATATTATAGACACAATAGTGATTCAGTGCTGTAAAGGACAAGTACATGGTGCTACATATCATGGGCATATTGGACACTGTGTAAGTCAGAGAAGGCATCTCTAAATTGATTAAAATGGATTTTAAGAATAAATGGAAGTTAACTAGGAGAAGGAAGGTAGGGAGACAGTGTTACAGGGAAAAGGGAAGAAGGAAAAGCATTTGCGGCACTTGAAGAGACCTAAGTGAGCTGAAAAGAATCCAGGGTAACTGGAGTACAGAGAGAGTGAGTAAACATGAAATGATGATGTAGAGGTAGACAGGGTTCTACATCAAAGAAAAAAATTTGTAAGCTGCTTAACAATCATTTTAAGAAAAGAATAAAATGATTAAATTTTATTAGAAAATGTTACTGCAGTATTAGAACACCCTGGAAGGGAGGCAGAGCCAAAGTAGGGAGATGAGTTAAGAAAGTATTTTAGTAATAGAGACGGGAGATACTGGCATTTTGAATTTGATTTTTGGTGGTAAAGGTGGAGAAAATGGACAGCCTAAAGCCACATATAAGAGGTAAAATGGACTTAGGTTCTAGACTAGCTATGACGGGGGTGGTGGTGAGGTGAGAGTAGGCAAGAATAACTCCTCAATTTTCTGGGTTCTGGAAACATGGTACAGCTTCTTTTTTTACTGGGACAGGGAAAATGAAAATCAGGAAAATTTTTGGGGGCTGTGTGGAGGCAGATAATGAGCTTGTACATGTTGAACTTGAGGTGACTTTAAGATGGTCAAGTCTTTCTAAACCTAGAATAGCAATAAATTGTAAAGTGATAAATTTATGACTATATAAAAATAAAAAACTTGACATCCAACAGCATACCACCCTAAAAAGGGCAAACCAACATTCTTAGAAAAATGTGTAACAAATGCTTACAGTTAAAAAAAAATTAATATATAAGATCATCCCATGTAAGTTGAGAATAAAAACATGAAGAATCCAAGAAGTAAATGTGAAAAGGTTATAAAACATCTAATGTAGAACATGTCAAGGAAAACATCAGAGGGATTACTAATGGAAAAATCTAATTTTTCTTGACCTTTAAAAAGTTTTAGTCACTCGAGTAAATCTAGACAACTTTACATATGATTCTAAATGTATTTTAAAAAACATTTCAAAGACAGATATCAAACAAAAAAACCACATTTTTTTCCATTACATTACCACATTTTTTTCCATTCTACCTCCTGGGTTCAAGCAATTCTCTGCCTCAGTCTCCCAAGTAGTTGGGATCACAGGCACCTGCCACCACACCCGGCTAATTTTTGTGTTTTTAGTACAGACAGGGTTTCACCATCTTGGCCAGGCTGGTGTTGAACTCCTGACCTCATGATCCATCCACCTCAGCCTCCAAAGTGCTGGGATTACAGGTGTGAGCCACCACACCCAACTTATCCTTTCATTATTCTAAAGTTACTACCATATCCATGAATTATAAAGAGGTTAATTTGTTTCTTAAAAAGAAAAAAAAATTAAAGACTTCAAAAAGAATGAATAATTGGCTTTGGAGAATATAAGGTTTTATATAAATTGAAAGAATATCACACTCAATTTCTCATAATATTCAGAGAGGGGAGGGTCATACAATCTCATTATTTTTCTCTTTTCAACTCAATTTCCATTCATTACAATCACCTATCCATAGCACTGTCTGCTGGTATTAAAATAACATATGTAAGAGACTTTTACTTCCTCTACAAAGAATTAAACAGTCAAACTGCCTTCCCACTGCAAACAACTATAAAACTAGAAAAAAAATAATTGTTTTCAGACATTAGACAATAAGCAATATAGACTCTGATTCTGAAAGACGGGGAAAAAATAAGGTGTGCACTATATATAATTGCCTCAGATTATGGCCTGGAGAGAGTTCTCAGGTTACAACACAGCCTGGTAGTCTTTGTGGAGCCTGGTAGTCTTTGGGGAGTTGGCAGGCTAGAATTTTAGGGCAGTGTACCAGAGACAAACTGTACAGAGAGAGCTTCACAGATTTGCAAAGACTTGATTGGCTGAGTAATGATTTGCACATGTGTGGGGCAAAACTATAAGGCTGAAGAGAGTACCACTAGAAAGCAGTAGAGTCCACACAGTGGTAAGGAAACATGGCTCACAACTAGGAGAAAAATCCATCAACAGAAATATACTCAGAAATGGCAAATGAACGACTTAGGGCAAGAACATAAATCAGCTATTAAAACTATACTCCATAAAACGATTCATCAATAAAAAGAATATGGATTGGAAAGGAAGAAGCCTAAGTATCCTTATTTGCCAATTACATGATCATTTATACAAAAATTCTAAAAATCTAAAAAAAGCTCTGAGTTTAGTAAGGTTAGTGAGTTTAGTAAGGTCACAGAATACAAGGTCAATATATAAAAATCAAATGCAGGCTGGATGTGGTGGTGCACACCTGTAATCCCAGCACTTTGGGAGGCCCAGGTTGGTAGATCACGAGTTTAAGAGATTGAGACCATCTGGCCAACGTGGTGAAATCCAAGTAGTTAATGTGAAAAGGTTATAAAACAGCTAATGTAGACCATGTCAAGGAAAACATCAGAGGCATTACTAATGGAAATAATCTAATTTCCGTCTCTACTAAAAATACAAAAATTAGCTGGGTGTGGTGGTGAGGACATGCAGTCCCAGCTACTCGCTAGGTGAGGCAGGAGAATGGCTTGAACCTGGAAGGTGGACGTTGCAGTAATCCGAGATTGTGCCACTGCACTCCAGCCTGGAAACAGAGTGAGACTCCATGTCAAAAACAACAAAAACTGTGTTTCTATATGCTAGCAATGAACACCTGGAAATTAAAATTTTAAAAAACTATAGTAGTATCAAAAATATAAAATATTTTGGATTAAACTGAACAAAAGTTTAGGTCCTATACAATGAAAACTATAAAACACTGTTGAAATAAAATCAAACAAGATCTAAGTAAATGGAATGTCATGTCTGTTGGTTGGAAGATTCAATACTGTTAAACATGTCAAATCTCCCCAAATTAATCAACAGACTCAACACAATCATAATAAAAACCCAGCAGCTCATTTATAAAATTTATAAAAAAAAAGCAAATAAACCAGCATAGCAAAACCATTTAGAAAAGAACAAAGTTAGATTGCTTACACTATGTGATGTCTAAACTTATAAAGCCACAGACTGAAGACGGGGTAGCATTACTGGCTTAAACACAGATAAACAGATTACTGTAACAGAATTCAGAAACAGACTCATGCCTATATGGTCTTTGTGTCCACATCACATCTAAGATATGAGAAATAAAATGACTATTCACATTTTTGACAAAGGTGAAAAGTCAATTCCACAGAAAAAGAATAGTTTTAAAAAGAGTGTCAGGGTGATTAGATCCTCAGCCCATACCATATAGAAAAACTAAAGTAAAATCGATTATCCACCTAATGTAAGAGCTGAAAGTATAATATACTACTACTAAAGAAAATACAGTAGCAAAATCTTCATAATCTTTGGTTAGGCAAATTGTTTTTTTTAGATAACACACAAAAACCATGAATCATTAAAGAAAAAACAATGACAGGCAAATCCAAGCTGGACAAATAAGACCAGCTCTGGAGTATAGTTCCCAGCGAGGACAACGCAGAGGTTGAGTGATCACCACATTTCCAAACGGGTTACTGCTGCCCACAGACCAGGAGATTCCCGGGCTGAAAAGCACAAGTTTCCAGCATGGCTGAGGTGCAGTGGGTCTCCACACAAAAACTCATACAAATCTGGGTGGCTGTTTCAACTGGCACCTGGAACGCCTGGGAGACAGAGCCACCCATTCAACTGAAAAAAAGGGAGCTGAAACAGGGAGGAAGATGATCTGGCTTGGCAGGTCCCACCCCCACAAAGACCAGCAATCTGAAACACTATGGATTAAGGGTTTCACAGCAAGCGCAGCTGGACCCGGGATGGTCCAGCTCTGTGGGGGGAAGGGCGTCTGCCATTACTTAGGCAGTCCACCACTACTGAGGCAGTCCGCCACTACTGAGGCAGTCCACCATTACCGAGGCAGTCAGCCATTATCGAGGCAATACACCATTACTGAGGCAGTTCTAACTACACCTCTATAAACAAAACCGTAAGGAAGTTCACATAGTAGCTGGGCAGAGCCCATGGCAGCTCAGTAACACCTCTGCTGGCAGACTGTAACTAGGCTACCTCCTCGCTGGGCAGGGCATCTCTGAAAAAAAGCAGCAGCATGTCAGGAACTTATAAATAAAGCCATATCTTCCCATGACAGAGGACCTGGGAAAAGAGGCAGTTATGAGTTCTGCTGCAGCAAACTTAAATGTACTTGCCCAGCAGCTCTGAACAGAACAATGGAGCTCATAGCTCAGCACTTGAGCTCCTATAAGGGACAGACTGTCTACTCAAGCAGCTCCCTGACACCCGTATATCCAAAGAGACACCTCATAAAGGAGAGCTCAAGTTGATATCTGGCAGGAATCCTTGTGGGACGAAGATAACAGAAGAAGGAACTGGCAGAAACCCTTACTGTTCTGCAGCCGCCACAGGTGATCCCCAGGCAAGCAGGGTCTGGAGTGGACCTCCAGCAGTCCTATAGCAGAGGGACCTGACTCTTAGAAAAAAACCCCAAAAAAACCCAGAAATAAATAAATTCATCATTAACAAAAAGGATGTTCACTCAGAGACCCCATCCGAAAGTCACCAAATACAAAGACCACAGGTAGATAAATCCACAAAGGAAAGAAACCAGAGAAAAAAGGATTAGAAAACAAAAACCATAATGCCTCTTGTCCTCCAAGGGTTCACAACTCCTCAGCAGCAAGAGAACAAAGCTGGATGGAGAATGAGGCTAAGGAATTGACAGAAACAGGTTTCAGAAGGTGGGTAATAACAAACTTCTCTGAGCTAAAAGATCATGTTCTAACCCAATGCAAAGAAACTAAGAACGTTGAAAAAAGGTTTGACAAAATGCTAACGAGAATAAACAGCTTAGAAAAGAATATAAATGATCTGATGGAGCTGAAAAAAAAAACATGAGAACTTCATGAAGCATACACAGGTTTCAATAGCTGAATTGACCAAGCAGAAGAAAGGATATCAGAGATTGAAGATCAACTCAATGAAATAAAAAGAGAAGGTAAAATTAGAGAAAATAGAGTGAAAAGAAATGAACAAAGCCTCCAAGAAATATGGAATTACATGAAAAGACCTAATCTACATTTGATAGGTGTACCTGAATGTGATGGAGAGAATGAATCCAAGCTGGAAAACACTCTTCAGAATATTAGCCAGGAGAACTTCCCCAACCTAGTTAGGTAGACCACCATTCAAGTCCAGGAAATACAGAGAACACCAGAAAGACATTCCTCAAGAAGAGCAACCCCAAGGCACATAATTGCCAGATTCACCAGGGATGAAAAGAAGGAAAAACTGCTAAGGGCAGCCACAGAGACATGTTGGACTACCCACAAAGGGAAGCCCATGAGACTCACAGTGGATCTCTTAGCAGAAACTCTACAAGCCAGAAGAGAGTGGGGGCCAATATTCAACATTTTAAAGAAAAGAACTTTCAACCTAGAATTTCATATCCAGCCAAGCTAAGCTTCATAAATGAAGCAGAAAAAAAATCCTTTACAGACAAGGGATTGCTGAAGGAGTTCATCACCACCAGGCCTCATTACAAGAGCTCCTGAAAAAAAGCAAACATAGAAAGGAACAACCAGAAGCAGCCACTCCAAAAATGTACGAATGGTAAAGACCATCGACACAATGAAGAAACTGTGTCAACTAAAGGACCAAACAACGAGCTAGCATAGAAATGGCAGGATCAAATTCATACATAACAACATTAACCTTAAATGTAAATGGGCTAAATGCCCCAATCAAAAGACATAGACTGGCAAATTGGATAAAAAGTCAAAAATCCATCATTGTGCTGAATCCAAGAAAGCCATCTCACATGCAAGGGACACACATAGGTACAAAATAAAGGGATGGAGGAAGATTTACCAAGCAAATGGAGAGCAAAATAAAGCAGGAGTTGCAATCCTAGTCTGTGATAAAACAGACTTTAAACCAACAAAGATCAAAAGAGAAAAGAAGGACATTACATAATGGTAAAAGGATCAATGAAGCAAGAAGAGCTAACAATCCTAAATATATATGCACCCAATACAGGAGCACCCAGATACATAAAGCAAGTTCTTAAGGACCTACAAAGAGACTTAAGACTCCCATAGTGGGAGACTTTAACACTCCACTGTCAATATTAGACAGATCAATGAGACAGAAAATTAACAAGGGAATCCAGGACTTGAACTCAGACCTAGACCAAGCAAACCTAATAGACATTTACAGAACTCTCCACCCCAAATCCACAGAATATACATTCTTCTCAGCACCACACTGCACCTACAGTAAAATTGACCACATTTTTGGAAGGAAATCACTCCTCAGCAAATATAAAAGAACGGAAACCATAACAAACAGTCTCTCAGACCACAGTGCAATCAAATTAGAACTCAGGATTAAGAAACTAACTCAGAACCACACAACTTCATAGAAACTGAACAACTGGCTCTTCGATGTTGATTGGATAAACAATGGAATGAAGGCAGAAATAAAGATGTTCTTCGAAACCAACGAGAATGAATACACAATGTACCAGAATCTCATGGACATGTTTAAAGTAGTGTCTAGAGGGAAATTTATAGCAATAAATGCCCACGTGAAAAGCAAGGAGAGATCCAAAATTGAACACTGTATCATCAAAATTGAAGAGCTAGGGGAGCAAGATAAAAAAACTCAGAAGCTAGCAGAAGACAAGAAATAACTAAGATCAAAGCAGAACTGAAAGACATAGAGACACAAAAAACACTTCAAAAAACCAACAAATCCAGGAGCTCGTTTTTTGAAAAGATCAACAAACTAGACTGCTAGCCAGATTAATAAAAAAGAAAAGAGAGAAGAATCAAATAGATGCAATAAAAAACGGTAAAGGGGATATCTCCACCGATTACACAGAAATACAAACCACCATCAGAGATTACTACAAACAACTCTATGCACATAAACCAGTAAACCTGGAAGAAATTGATAAATTCCTGGACGCTTGCACCCTCCCAAGCCTAAACCAGGAAGAAGTTGAAACCCTGAATAGACCGATAGCAAGGGCTGAACTCGAGGAAGCAATTAATATCTTATCAACCAAAAAGAGCCCAGGTCTAGATGGGTTCACAGCCGAATTTTACCAGATGTACAAAGAAGAACTGGTACCACTCCTGAAACTATTCCAAACAATCCAAAAAGAGGGAATCCTTCCCAAATCATTTTATGAGACCAACATCATCCTGATACCAAAACCCAGCAGAGAATAAACAAGAAAAGGAAACTTCAAGCCAATATCCATGATGAACACAAATGCAAAAATCTTCAATAAAATACTGGCAAACCAACTGCAATGGCACATCAAAAAGCTTATCCATCACGATCAAGTAGGCTTCATCCCAGGGATGCAAGGCTGGTTCAACATATTTGAGTCTATAAATGTAATCTAGCAGATAAACAGAACCAAAGACAAGAACCATGAAGATACCCTATTTAATCTCCACTGTTGTCTCTACTCACACCTGAAAAAATGCAGCCTACTAGCTATGAGTGATTCAAAAGCACATCCCCACACAAGAGGTAGGAATCCTCATTTTCTCAATCTCTTCAAAGAAAGAGCAATAGAAAGGTATATAGAGGCAGGGAAAAATGAACTTAGCCATGGTTTATGTATCTTGTCCAAACAGCAACTTTTCTCTACTTATTTCCTATAACATACTCACAGAATTTGAGATGACTATGATGGTGTTTATTCCATTCTTTTAGTTTCCCCAATCTCCACCACTTACATCAAGGTCTGGGTATTTCTTCTTTTCTCTTCCTCTTCCATTGGGCCACTCAACATACAATGTAGACAGATTATCCACATTTTCCAAGACATCCATCCTTTTATCTACTCTCCTTAATCTCCCCCTTTTGTACTATTTCAACCATTTAGTTAAAAAATTCCCTTAATTATAATATTAGCGATTTCTACTTATCAAAGTCACAGAAGGGGACCCAGAAGGTCATTTAATGTACTCCGGTTGAATAGGTACTATTTTATGTATTGTATGTGGTAAAGAGCATTTATCTCCTAGTGATGGAGTGTGAAGATCTTATGAATTAAAAAATAAAAGGGGAAAAATAACCTTTCACTCTCATGGCTAATGACAAAGACTTTTAGGGAAAAGTGTTAGTACTTAAGAAATTTTTGGTACAATGGTGACTATACCTCCATTCTGGTTACTAGTAGTTAAAAATAAAAGTAGGGTTTAATAAAATACTTCCAAGTTTATTTATCTCAAAGCTGTTATTTGAATTTGATGGATATCTACTTCCCTTTTAAATTGTGACTAAAATCTTGTAATGTCATTGTACCAGGCACTTAAAATTTATTGTCAAGCAACAATGAATTTTCTCAGCTACTCTGCAATCTAGAACTCCTTATCATTCAGATCATGACTCAGTGCTTCTGTATGCACTGAAATAATCTAGTCAGTGTTAATCAAATGAATGTCACAATTGCCAGTACTGGAAAACTGCATATGAAAGATTTTGTCCATTCATTTTATTTTCTTAATCAAATTTATTTAACCCTCCCCAATCCAAGAGTTTTCACTAACTTGAAATCTATTCACTGAGTTATGCTCATTGTCAAATTCAAAGTGTAACAGGTTAATTTTTCTTGACATATGTTAAAAATATTAAATATTACATCTGCTAGACACAAATCATTTAAGTATTTATAATTATTTTCTTTTTCATATACTGACAATGCTGGCTTGCATGAAGCAGTTAGTGTCTCTCATTGATTTAGACAATCAACATAAATCATATTATAATTAGCAAGAATATTATTTATATTTTCAAGGGGCTGCCTGTAAGAAATGAAGGGAGATAAAAGAACACTGAATAGGAAATTAAATGTTCAAAATGCAATAGTTCTCTTGAGTTAGTTTTCTTATTTGTAAAATAAACAAGTATTTTTATTTTTATAAATTTAGGGGTACAAGTGCATTTTTGTTACACAGGTATATTGTGTAGTGGTGAAGTCTGGGCTTTTAGTGTAACTATTACCCAAATGATGTACATTGTAGCCAAAAGCTAATTTCTAATCTCTTATCTGGCTTCCATCCTCCCACCTTTTGGAGTTTCCAATGTCTATCATTCAGTCTACAGGTAGACATTATTGAGCTCCCACTTATAAGTGAAAACGTGGTATTTCTCTTTCTGAGTTTTTTCACTTAAGCTAATGGCCTCCATTTCTATCCATGTTGCCATAGAAGACATGATTTCATTCCTTTTAATGGCTGGGTATTATTCCACGATGTCTATGCACCACATTTTCTTTGTCTGCTGATGGACACGACTTTGCTACTGTAAAAAGTGCTGCAATAAACATATGAATGCAGATATCTTTTGATGTAATGGTTAATTTTCTTTTGGGTAGACACATAGTAATGAGATTGCTTGATTGAATGACAGTTCTATTTTTAGTTCTCTGAGAAATCTCACTACTGTTTTCCATAGAGGTTTTACTAGTTTACAGTGTGTGTTTCCCTTTCTCTGCACCTTTGCCAACATCTGTTATTTAAAAAAAAAAATCATCTATGCTGTGCTTATTCATCCCTCTCACTGCCAACCTTTTGACAACCACTGATCTTTTACTGTCTCCAGTTTTGCCTTTTCCAGAATGTCATAAATTGGAATCATATAATATTACAGTATTACAGCCTTTCCAGGTTGGCTTCTTATTCACTTAGTAATATGCAAAATAGTACAGCCACTTTGAAAGATACTTTGTTTCCTCCATGTCTTTTCATGGCTTAACAGGTTTTATCTTTTTCGCATGAAATAGTATTCCATTGTTTCAATGTACCAAAGTTGATTTATCCATTCACCTACTGCAGGACATTTTGGTTGCTTCCAAGTTTTGGCAATTAATAATAAAGTTGACATAAACATTTGTTTGCAGGTTTTGGTGTGGGCTTAAGTTTCAACTTCTTTAAAAGTAAATACCAAGGGGCTCAACTGTCATAAAGTATGGTAAAAGTATGCTTAATTTTGAAAGAAACTGCCAAATGTCTTTAAAAGTGGCTATATCATTTTGCATTCCTACCAGCAATGAATAAACAGTGCCTGCTGATCCACAGCTTCACCAATACTTGGTGATATGTTTTGGAGTTTGGGTTTTTGCTAATTTTATAGGTGTGCGGTGGTATCTCATTGCTATTTTAATTTGCCAGCCCCTGATGACATGATGTTGAGTATCTGTTCATATGCTTATTTGCCATCTTTTTTTTTTACTATTTTAAAAATTATTATTATTCTTTAAAACTCTCTCCAAGTTTTCAGTAAATACCTTTTTTTGATGAGGGTCTTTTCAGATCTTTGGCTCACTTTTTATTGGGTTGTCTTCTTATTGTCGAGTCATTGTACATTTTTGAATACAGTCCTTTATCAGATATCTCTTTGGCAAATATTTCTTCCTAGTTGGTGCTTCTCTTTTTATTTTCTCAACAATGTTTCTTTGTAGGGCAAGAATTTTTAAATTTTAATGAAGTCCAACTTATCAGCTACTTTCTTCATAAATTGTATTTTTGGAGTTGTAGCTCAAAAGTCACTGCCAAACCCAAGATCATTTAGGTTTTCATCCTGTGTTATCTTCTATGAGTTTTATAATTTTGCATTTACATTTAGGTCTGTGATTCCATTAGAGCTAATTTTTGTACAGGTATGAGGTGCAATTCTAAAACTTCTGCACATGGATTGTTGTTCTAGCACCATTTGTTGAAAAGATTTCAATATCTTATTTACTGATTGTCAATGTTTAATTTCCACATATTTGTAAATTTTCCTTTTATTGATTTCTAGTTTTATATTACTGTCATCAGAAAACATATCTGACATGATTTCAATCCTCTTAAGTTTGTTAAGACTTGTTTTGTAGCCTAACATGTCATTTATCCTGGAAAATGCTCCATGTATGCTTGAGAAGAATGTGTATTCTTCTGCTGTTGGATGGAATGTTCTGTATATGTCTGTTAGGTCCATTTGGCCCATAGTTTTGTTAAAATCCAGTGTTTTCTCACTGATTTTATGTCTAGATGATTTATCCACTCTTGGGAGTGGTGTCTTCATGTCTTCTATTATTATTGTAATGTTTATTTTTCTCTTCAGGTATATTAATATTGGCTTTATATATTTAGGTACCCAGATACTGGATGCATATATATAATTGTTACATCTTTCTGATTGTCCCGTTTATCATTCTATAACAATCTTGTCACTTGTGTGTTTTTGACTTACAGTCTATTTTCTAAGATGTAAGTATAGGCACTCCGGCTCTCTTTTAATTACTATTTGATGGAGTATCTTTTCTGATTCCCCCACTTTCACCCTCTATCTGTCCTTAAAGCTGAGTCTCTTATAGGCAGCACACAGTTGGATATTGTTTTTTAATTCATTCAGCCTCTCAATGACTTTTGATAATGGAATTTAATCCATTTACATTTAAAGTAATAATAGTAATACTATTGTCATTTTATTTGTAGTTTTTCATTCCTTTCTTCTCTTGCTGTCTTCCTTTGTGATTTGATAATTTTTTTTTTTGGTAGTGCTATGTGTTTATCTTTTGTTTATCTACTACAGGCAAAACTTGGAGATATTGCAGGTTCACTTCCAGACCACTATAATAAAGTGAATATTGAAATAAAGGGTCACATTTTTTTTAAGTTAATATAAAAGTTATGTTTACACTATTATGTAGTTTTATTAGGTTTGCAACAGCATTATGTCTAAAAAAGCAACATATATATCTTAACTAAAAAATACTTTATTGGTAAAAAATGCTAACTATCACCTGAGCCTTCAGCAAGTTGTAATCTTTGGCTGGTAGAATGTCTTGCCCCAATATTGGATGGCTGATCACTGATCAGGGTGATGGTTATTGAAGGTTTGAGTGACTGTTACAACTTCTTTTTTTTTTTTTTTTTTTTTTTGAGACGGAGTTTCGCTCTTGTTACCCAGGCTGGAGTGCAATGGCACGATCTCGGCTCACCGCAACCTCCGCCTCCTGGGTTCAGGCAATTCTCCTGCCTCAGCCTCCTGACTAGCTGGGATTACAGGCAAGCGCCACCATGCCCAGCTACTTTTTTGTGTTTTTTTAGTAGAGACGGGGTTTCACCATGTTGACCAGGATGGTCTCGATCGCTCGACCTCGTGATCCACCCGCCTCGGCCTCCCAAAGTGCTGGGATTACAGGCTTGAGCCACCGCGCCCGGCACTGTTAAAACTTCTTAAGACAACGAAGTTTGTTGCATCTGTTGACTCTTCCTTTCATGAAAGATTTCTCTGTAGCATGCTATGTTGGCTTAACAGCTTTTTATCCACAGTAGAGATTGTTTTTACAAATTTGACTCAACCCCCTTAAACTCTGCTGTTACTTTATCAGCTAAGTTTATGGAATATTCTAAAGCCTTTGTTGCTATAATTTCAACAATATTCACAGTATCTTCATTAGAAGTAAATTCTGTTCTCAAAAACCACTCTTTGCTCTTCCATAAAAAGCAACTTCCTATGCATTCCAGTTTTATGATGAGATTGCAGCAATTTATTCAAATCTTCAGGCTCTACTTCCGATTCTAGTTCTCTTGCAATTTTCCACCCCATCTACAGTGACTTCCTCCACTGAAGTCTTGAACCCCTCAAATGGTCCATGAATGCTGGAATTAGCCTCTTACAAAGTCCTGTTAATGTTGATATCTATTCCTATGAATCATGAATGTTTTGAGTGGCATCTAGAATGGGTGAATTATTTTTAGAAGGTTTTCAGTTTACTTTTCCCAAATCCACCAGAGAAATCACTATCAATGGTGGCTATAGTCTTATGAAATGTCTTCCTTAAATAATAAGACTTGAAAATAAAAATTAATTCTTGGATCCATGCAGAACAGATGTGTTCAGAAGCATGAAAACAACATGAATCTCTTGGTTCATCTGCACCAGAGGTCAAGTGACCACATACACTGTCAATGAGATGTAAGTTTAAAAGGAATCTTGTTGAAGGCAGTAGCTCTCTACAGTGGGCTTAAAATATACAGTAAATCATGATGTATACAGATGTGCTATCATCTACACTTGGTTGATCCACTTACGGAGCACAGGCAGAGTAGATTTAGCATAATTCTTAAGGGCCCTAGGATTTTGGGAATGGCAAATGAACACTGTCTTCAACTTAAAAGTGACGAGATGCATTAACTTCTAATGAGAGCCAGCCTTCCCTTTGACGCTTTAAAGTCAGGTACTGGCTTGTCTCTGACTATCAAAGTCCTAGATTTTATCTTCTTGAAATAGAAAGCTATTTTTTCTACACTGAAAAATCTGTTGTTTACTGTAACCACATTCATCAATGACCTTAGCTAGATCTGCAGCTTCCACAAAAGCATCTGCTGATTCAGCTTGCATTTTTATAGAGATAACTTTTTTCTTTAAGCCTCATGAACCAACTCTACTAACTTCAAACTTTTTCTCCTGCAGCTTCCTCACCTCTCTCAGCCTCACAGACTTAGAGCATTAGAGCTTTGCTCTGGATTAGACTTTGGATTAAGGGAATGTTGTGGCCAGTTTCATCTTCTATCCAGACCACCAAAACTTTATCAGCAATAAGGCCATTTCCCTTTCTTATCACTCATGTGATAGATGGAGTAGCACTTACACATTCTTTCAAAACCTTTTCCTTTGCATTCACAACTTGCCTATTTGGTCCAAGAGGCCTACCTTTTGGCCTATCTAGGCTCTTGAAATGCCTTCCTTATGAAGCTTAATCATTTCTAGCTTTTGGCTTGAAGTGAGAGACATGAGACTCTTCCTTTCACTTAACACTTAGAGGTCACTGCAGAGTTACTAGTAGTCCTAATTTTTTCTTTGTTTCTTTTTTTGAGACAGGGTCTTGCTCTGTTGACCAGGCTGGAGTGCAGTGGTGTTAATTGCAGCTCATTGTAGCCCTGATTTCCCATATTCCAGTGATCTTCCCACCTCAGCCTCTCGAGTAGATGGCAACACAGGTGTAGGCCACTATGCCCAGCTAATTTTAAATTATTTTGTAGAGATGGGGTCTATATGCTCACCAGGCTGGCCTTAAACTCCTGAGCGCAAGTGATCTTCCTGCCTTGGTCTTCAAAAGTGCTGGGATTACAGGTGTGAGCAACTGTGCCTGGCCAACTCGTCTAATTTCAATATGGTGGCTCAATGAGAGGGCAAGAAACGGGGGAAGGGCCAGTCAGTAGTCAGAACACACACATTTATCAGTTAATTTAACTATTTTCTATAGGTGTGGTTCATGGTGTACCAATGCAATTACAATAGTAACATCACAGGTTACTGATAACAGATCATGTCACATATAACAGGAGTGGGCTCAGTGTGATGGCTTACATCTGTAGTCCAAGCACTCTGTGAGGCCAAGATGAGGATCTCTTTAGCACAGCAGTTGAGGTTGCCATTAGCCATGATCATGCCACTGCACTCCACTCTGGGTGTCACAGCAAGACACTGTTTCTAGAAAACAAGAACAACAACAACAAAGATATAACAACAAACACGATGTGAGCACCTGATACTGGACAAATGGTGCCAATACAGTTGTGAGATGCAGGGTTGCCACAACCTTAATTTGTAAAAACACAGTATCTGTGAAGTGCAATAAAGTGAGCCTAATAAAACAAGGTATGGCTTTATGTGTTTTTGTTTCATGATTATCATGTGACTTACATAAATGATCTTATATATATATAATAGTGCATTTTAACATAACAGTATAATTGTATGTAAAAACTATACACATTTACTCTTGCATACTTTGCTACTGATTTTCTAATTTTAATATTCCATATCAACTAATTATTGGATTATTCCTAATACAATTGGCTTTTTTTTTTTTTTTTGGAGACAGAGTCTTGCTCTGTTGCCCAGGCTGGAGTGCAGTGGTATGATCTCAGCTCACTGCAACCTCTACCAACTCAGTTCAAGTGATTCTCCTGCCTCATCCTCCCAAGTAGCTGCGATAACAGGCACCTGCCACCATGACTGGTTAATTTTTATGTTTTTAGTAGAGACGGGGTTTCACCATGTTGGGCAGGTTGGTCTCGAACTCCTGACCTCAGATGATCTGTCCGTCTCAGCCTCCCAAAGTGCTGGGATTACAGGTGTGAGCCACCATGTCCAGTCTAATACTGTTGGCTTTTAACATTTATATCAGAGTTACAGTGATTTATTTACCAGTAGTACAATATTATTCTCTATTTGTTTATATATTTGCTAGTACATTTTTTACTGTCATGTGCTTTGTGTTATTTATTATTCTTTTGTTTCATGTTGAAGAACTCCCATCACCATTTCTTGTAAGGCAGTTCTAGTAGTAATAAACTCCTTTAGCTTTTGTTTATCTGGGAAAATCCTTCTCTCCATTTCTGAGGGATAGCTTTGCTGGGTACAATATTGTTGGTTGACAGCCTATTTTTTTTTCTTTCCTTTCACCACTTATCTCACTTACCTTTTGTCTTTGATTTTTGACAATCTGATTATGGTATGTGTTGATTTAGAGTTGATCCTGTTTGGTATTCTTTGGGCTTCATGAATCTGGATATAATTTCTCTCACCAGATTTGGGAATTTTCACTCATTATTTCTTGAAACAGCTTTCTGCTCCTTTTCTACTTCTGGATTGTCTATTGCTTATCTTTGCTTGATAGAGTTCCATGGCTTCACTCCTTTTCATTCTTTTTATTTTGCTCTGCTAACTTGGTAATTTCAAATGACCTGTTTTCAAGTTAACTGATTCTTTCTTCTGCTTCATCAAGTCAGCTGCTTGTTGAACTCCTGTAGTGAATTTTTAAGTTCGGTTACTGTATTCTTGAGCACCAGTATTTCTTTTTCACTGTTTCTCTTTGTTAATATCCTTACTTTTCTCATGTATTGTTTTCCTGATTTCATTTAGTTTTCTACCAGTGTTTTCATGTAACTCAGTGAGCTTAAGAGGATTAATTTAGGACTTCCGCCAAGATGGCCAAATAGGAACAACTCTGGAGAGCAGTTCCTAGAGAGAGAGAGACCCATAAGGCTAGTGATCTCCACACTCCCAAATGAGGTACCAGGTTCATTACAATGGGACTGATCGAGCAGTGGAAATAGGCCAAAAAGGGTGAATGGAAGCTGGGAGGGAGTAGCCCAAACTGGGCTAACCAAAGCAGGGTGGTGTACTACCTCACTCGGGAAGTGCAACTGGCCCAGAGGATTGAGGACCATACCCCCTTGGCACTCCAGTTCAGATATTGTGCTTCTCCCATGTCCTCTGCAACCTGTAGCACAGGAGAATGCTGCCGGGCTGAAAAGCGTGAGCTATCAACACAGATCTGAGTGACAGCTTTGGCCAGCCTGGCACCACCAGTTGTCAGCACAGACATGCATGGAAGTTTTGACTAATGACAGTGTTTGCGAGATGAAACTACCTGTCCCCCAGAAAGAGGGAGAGCTGAAAACAGGGACACAGGTGGTAAGGCTTGGCAGGTCCCACCCTCATACGTCCAGCAAACTGAAGCCCTCTTGCTAGAGTTTTGCAGCCAGCACATCAGTTTGAACTCGACCCTGGACGACTGAGTTCTGTGGGAGGAAGGACACCCACTATTGGGAATGTGGGTCTAACCTCACCTGTGTAAACAAAACCCAGAGAAAGATTACCCAGCAGCTGGGCTAAGCCTGAGGCAGCCCAGAAGCAGCACCTCTGCAGGCAGACAAGTGACAGACTACCTCATCAAGTGGCTTCCTGACAACTGCATAACCAAAAAAAAAAAAAAAAAAACACCTCATACAGGAGAAGTAGCTTCAACTTCAACAGAAAGGACATCACTCAGAGATCCCATCCAAAATCACTAACCTCAAAGATCAAAGGTAGATAAATTCATGATGATGGGAAGAAACCAGTGCAAAAAGGACAACATTATTAAAGACCAGAATGCCTCTCCACCAAGGGACCACAACTCCTCACCAGCAAGGGAGCAAAACAGGATGGAGAATGAATTTGACGAATTGACAGATGCAGGCTTCAGAAGGTAGGTAATAAAAAATTTCTGAGCTAAGGGAACATGTACTAACCCAATACAAAGAAACGAAAAACTTTGAAAAAAGGTCAGACAAAATGCTAACTAGAATAACTAGTTTAGAGAAGAATATAAACAACTTGATGGAGCTGAAAAACACAGCATGAGAACTTCATGAGGCATACACAAGTTTTAATAACTGAATCAATTAAGCTGAAGAAAGGATATCAGATTAACCCAATAAAACAAAATGAGAAGACAATATTAGAGAAAAAAGAGTGGAATAAGAAATGAACAAATCCAAGAAATATGGGATTATGTGAATAGACTTAATCTACGCTTAATCGGTGTACCTGAATGTGATGGGGAGAATTAATCCAAACTGGAAAACACTCTTTAGGATACTGTCCAGGAGAAATTACCCAACCTAGCAAGGCAGGCCAACATTCAAATATAGGAAATACAGAGAAAAACACAAAGATACTCCTCAAGAAGAGCAACTCCAAGGCACATAATCGTCAAGATTCACCAGGGCTGAAATGAAGGAAAAAATGCCAAGAGCAGCCAGAGAGAAAGGTCGGGTCACCTACACAGGGAAGCCCATCAGACTCACAGTGAATCTCCTGGCAGAAACCCTACAAGCCAGAAGAGAGTGGGAGCCTATATTCAACATTCTTTTTTTTTTTTTTTTTTGTGAGACGGAGTTTCGCTCTTGCTACCCAGGCTGGAGTGCAATGGTGCGATCTCGGCTCACTGCAACCTCTGCCTCTTGGGTTCAGGCAATTCTCCTGCCTCAGCCTCCTGAGCAGCTGGGATTACAGGTGCGCGCCACCATGCCCAGCTAATTTTTATTATTTTTAGTAGAGACGGGGGTTTCACGATGTTGACCAGGATGGTCTCGATCTCTTGACCTCGTGATCCACCTGCCTCGCCCTCCCAAAGTGCTGGGATTACAGGCGTGAGCCATCGCGCCCGGCATTCAACATTCTTAAAGAAAAGAACTTTCAACCCAGAATTTCGTATCCAGCCAAACTATGCTTCCTAAGTGAAGGAGAAATAAAATCCTTTACAGACAAGCAATTGATGAGAGATTTTGTCACCACCAGACTTGCCCTAAAAGAGGTCCTGAAGGAAGTACTAAACATGAAAAGGAACAATCAGAACCAGCCACTCCAAAAATGGACTAAAGGGTAAAGACCAACAATGCCATGAAGAAAATGCATCAACTAATGGGCAAAACAGCCAACCAGTAACAAAATGGCAGGATCAAATTCAAATATAACAGTATTAATGTTAAATGTAAATGGTCTAAATGCTCCAATCAAAGACAGACTAGCAAATTGGAAAAAGGGTCAAGACCCATCAGTGTGCTGTATTCAGGAGACTCATCTCATGTGCAAAGACACACATAGACTCAAAATAAAGGAATGGAAGAAGATTTACCAAGCAAATGAAGAGTAAAAAAAAAGCAGGGGTTGCAATCATAGCCTCTGATAAAATGAACAAAGATCAAAAGAGACAAAGAAGGGCATTACGTAATAGTAAAAGGATCAATGCAACAAGAAGAGCTAACAATCCTAAATATATATGTTCCCAATAGAGGAGCATCCAGATACATAAAGCAAGTTGTTAACAACCTACAAAGAGACTTAGACTCCTGCACAATAAGAGTAGGAGACTTTAACACTCCACTGTCAATATTAGAGAGATCAATGAGACAGAAAATCAACAAGGATATCTAGGACTCAAATGCAGATCTGGACCAAGCAGACCTAATAGACATCTACAGAACTCTTCAACGGAAATCCATAGAATATACATTCTCAGCACTACATTGCACTTACTCTAAAATTGACCACATAATTGGAAGGAAATCACTCCTCATCAAATGCAATACAATGTAAATAATAACAAACAGTATCTCAGACCACAGCACAATCAAATTAGAATTGAGGATTAAGAAACTTACTCAAAACCACACAACTACATGGAAACTGAACAACTTGCTCCTGAATGATACACGGATAAATAATGAAATGAAGGCAGAAATAAAGATGCTCTTCGAAATCAGTGAGAATGAATACACAACGTACTAGAATCTCTGGGACATATTTAAAGCAGTGTCCAGAGGGAAATTTATAGCAATAAATGCTCACATGAGAAGTGAAGATAGATCTAAAATTGACACCCCATCTTCAAAATGAAAGAGCTAGAGGAGCAAGATCAAAAAAAATTCAAAAGCAAGCCGAAGACAAGAAATAACTAAGATCAGAGCAGAACTGAAGAAGATACAGACAGAAAAAATGCTTCAAAAAATCAATAAATCCAGGAGCTGGTTTTTTGAAAAGATCAACAAAATAGACTGCTAGCCAGATTAATAAAAAAGAAGAGAGAGAAGACTCGAACAGATGCAACAAAAAATGATAAAGGAGAGATCACCACCAAATCCTTGGAAGTATAAACTATCAGCAGAAAATACTACAAACAGCTCTATGCACATGAACCAGTAAATCTGGAAGAAATGGATAAATTCCTGGACACTTGCACCCTCCCAAGATTAAACCAGAAAGAGGCTGAAAGCCTGAACAGACTAATAACAAGGTCTGAAGTTGAGGCAGTAATAGCCTACCAACAAAAAAAAGTCCAGGTCCAGACGGGTTCACAGCCGATTTCTACCAGACATACAAAGAGGAGCTGGTAACATTCCTTCTGAAACTATTCCGAACAATACAAAAAGAGGGAATCCTCCCTAACTCATTTTATGAGACCAACATCATCCTGATACCAAAACCCGGCAGAGACACAACAAAAAAAGAAAACTTCAGGTCAGTATCGATGATGAACACAGATGCAAAAATCTTCAATAAAATACCGGCAACCCAACTGCAACAGCACATCAAAAAGCTTATCCATCACGATCAAGTAGGCTTCATCCTGGGGATGCAAGGCTGGTTCAACATATGCAAGTCTATAAACATAATTCACCAGATAAACAGAACCAAAGACAAAAACCACATGATTATCTCAATTGATGCGAAGAAGGCCTTTGACAAATTTCAACAGCATTTTATGCTAAAAACTCTGAATAAACTAGGTATCGACGGAACGTATCTCAAAATAATAAAAGCTATTTATGACAAACCCACAGCCAATTATCATACTGAATGGGCAAAAACCGTAAGCATTCCCTTTAAAATCTGGCACTAGACAAGGATGCCCTCTGTCACCACTCCTATTCAATATAGTATTGGAAGTTCTAGCCAGAGCAATCAGGCAAAAAAAAAAAAAAAAAAAAAAAGGGTATTTAATTAGGAAAAGAGGAAGTGAAACTGTCTCTATTTGCAGATGGTATGATCATATATTTAGAAAACCCTATCATCTCAGCCCAAAACTTCCTTAAGCTGATAAGCAACTTCAGCAAAGTCTCAGCATACAAAATCAATGTGCGGAAACTGCAACATTCCTATACATCAATAACAGACAAACAGAGAGCCAGGTCATGAGCGAACTCCCATTCACAATTGCTACAAAGAGAAAAAAGTACCTAGGAATACAACTAACAAAGGATGTTAAAGACCTCTTCAAGGAGAACTGCAAACCACTGCTCAAGGAAATGAGAGAGGACTGAAAGAGATGGAAAAACATTCCATGCTCATGGTTAGGAAGAATCAATATAGTGAAAATGGCCATATTGCCCAAGGTAATTTACAGATTCAATGCTATCCCCATCAAGCTACCATCAACCTTCTTCACAGAACTGGAAAAAATCACTTCAAACTTCCTATGGAACCAAAAGAGAGCCCACATAGCCAAAATAATCCTAAGCAAAAAGAACAAAGCTGGAAGCATCACGCCACCTCACTTCAAATTACACTACAAGGCTACATTAAATCAAAACAGCATGGTACTGGTACCAAAAGAGAGATACAGACCAATGCAACAGAACAGAGGTTCCGGAAGCAACACATTTACAACTATCTGATCTTTGACAAACCTGACAAAAATAGGCAATGGGGAAAGGATTCCCTGTTCAATAAATGGTGTTGGGAAAACTGTCTAGCCATATGAATAAAACAGAAACTGGATTCCTTTCTTACTCCTTATTCTAAAATTAACTCCAAACGGATTAAAGATTTAAACATAAGACCTAACACTATTAAAACCCTAGAAGTACACCTAGGCAATAGCATTCAGGACATAGGCACAGGCAAGGACTTAATGACTACAACGCCAATAGCAATGACTACAAAAATCAAAATAGACAAATGGTATCTAATTAAACTTAAGAGTTTCTGCAGAGCAAAAGAAACTATCATTTGAGTGAACCGGCAACCAATAGAATGGGAAAAAAATTTTTGCAAACTACCCATCTGACAAAGGGCTACTATCCAGAATCTACAAAGAACTAAAGCAGATTTACAAGAAAAAACACACAACCCATCAAAATGTGGGCAAAGCATATGAACAGACACTCAAAAGAAGACATTTAGGGGGCCAGCAAACATAAAAAAAATGCTAATCATCACTGGCCATTAGAGAAATGCAAATCAAAACCGCATTGAGATACCATCTCATGCCAGTTCGAATGGCGTTCATTAAAAAATCTGGAGACAACATGCTCGAGAGGATGCGGAAGAAAAGGAACACTTTTACACTGTTGGTGGGAGTGTAAATAAGTTCAACCATTGTGAAAGACATTGTGGTGATTCCTCGAGGATCTAGAAATAGAAACTCCATTTGACCCAGCAATCCCATTACTGGGTATATACCCAAAGGATTAGAAATCGTTGTATTATAAAGACACATGCACACATATGCTCACTGTGGCATTGTTTACAATAGTAAAGACTTGGAACCAACCCAAATGCCCATCAATGACAGACTGGACAAAGAAAATGTGGCACATATATACACCATGGAATACTATGCAGCCATAAAAAAACGACGAGTTCGTGTCCTTTGTAGGGACATGGATGAATCTGGAAACCATCATTCGCAGCAAACTGACACAAGAACAGAAAACCAAACACTGCATGTTCTCACTCATAGGCGGGTGTTGAAAAACAAGAACACATAGGCATAGGAAGGGGAACATCACACACTGGGGTATGCTGGGGGGTGGGGGGCTGTTAGGGGAGGGACAGTAGGGGGTGGGGAAGCTGGGGAGGGAAAACACTGGGAGAAATGCCTGATGTAGGCAATGGGAGGACAGAGACTACAAACCACCATAGCATGTGTGTACCTATGCAATAACCCTGTGGGATGTGCACATGTACACCAGAGCTTAAAGTACAAGTAATAATAAAAAAAAAGAAGATTAATTTAAATTCTTTGCAGGTAATTAATACATTCACATTTTGTTTTTATTCAAACTGGTTACTAAAGAATTATTTTTTTCCTTAGATTGTGTCATATTTTCTTGATTTTCCATGTTTCTTATATGGTTGCATTGTTGTCTGTACCTTTGAAGAAACTGTCTCACAGAGTAGTGTTTGCTGCAGGGGGCACCCACCTGTTTCCCTTTATTCCTAGCTGTCCTAGGCATCCAGGCTCCATCAGTCCTTTAGTATGTGGCATGAATTGAGATGGAAACCAGCTCTTTGGGTACCGCACTAAAGGCTAGAGACAAGGTTCACTTAATTTCCTCTTAAAGAGAAAACCTCTGTTCTGAGCCATTCCCCAATCTTGCAGAACAGTGCCAGCTGTAGGGGGCCACTCACTCTTCTTTTGTTTTCAGTTGTTCTAGGCATCTAGGCTCTACCAGTTTTTCAGCACTGGATATAAGGTGAGACAGAAATTGGCAGGGGTGCACTGAAATGCCAGGAGGCCAGATGGCCAAGTGCAAGCTCCATGCTTTCCTTTCCCAATGTGGGACAAGTCATGGGTTCTTGGCTCTGAACTAAGCTAGTTTGGGGGAGAAGCTGATGTGGGCAAAGTGAATTTGCTCTCCTTACCCATCATGGTGTGAATTTTCTCAGTTATGTACTTGGCTGGGGTGCTACAAAGGATTAACTGGATTCTGTATTTTTTATAAAGGTATTTTAGTACAAGTATTGTTATCTTGATGTTTCTATGGAAGAGCAAACGCTAGGACTTCCTACTCTGCCATCTTGCCCTTATGACAAGATTTTTGATTATGTGAAAAAATGCATGATATAATTAATGGAAACAGTATAAAACCATACATAGACTGTTATTCCAATTCTGTAGAAGGATGCATCACATTTTACCAGTGATCACATCTGGTGTACTTTTTTTTTTAATTTTCAAATTTTCTATTATTACAAACACATATTACTTAAGAATTCAGAAAAAATGTTAAATTAGCTTTACATAGCCTTTAAGTTCACAAGAACTTAATTTACTCTAGAATCATTTTAAAAAGTAACAAACTGCATCACAGTAAAATTTAACAAGTTAATGTGAAGACAATCTCTGGAATAGTTCCAGCCATACATTAATTTAAAATGTTCTAGCAATGTTAGAAATATGCCATTCAAGGGATACTGAACAATAATTCTAATTGCAGCAATGAAATGGTAATAATCCCTCTACAGTATGGTACACAATATATGCACAAACTTTCCCTACATATGTAACGAGAGATATACTTTTAAAGCCAGAAAGATTTGTGGGATTATAAAATTCATTCCTCTCCTGTTGTAGATGAAGAAACTGAAGTGACTTGTCACAGATTACAACACTAGTTAAAGTACAGCAAGGTAGAAAATTGAGGTTTTAACTTCCACTTAGTGATGTTTCTTATAATTAAACCAGGTACTTGAATACAATGGTTTTATTCAAGTGATAGGAAAAATTATTGCTCACATATTTTAGAGCAGTATAAGATGAACATTTGCAAAAAAAGCTTTTAGATACTTATTTTTCAATTCAAAATGAAAATTTATTAAGTGATACAGAAAACAATAATTAACTTTAAAAGTTAGAAAAACCAAAAAAAAATGACAACTCAATGGCAGCTTTCAAATACATTGTTTTGAAATTAGATTACAGACTACATGGTAAGGCCAAGGAAACTGCATATAGCCTCCAGGTGGCTCATTATTGTTTCAGATGGTAAAAAAGAGACTGAAAAGAACATCCGGCAGCAATACTGGAATAGAACCTACTGACCTGCGGTAATAAAAAGATGCCTCATTTTGAGGCCAGGAGACGATACCAGTAATAAATAAGGGATCTGTGCAACATAATCCTTTTAATTAAGGTGAACTCAGTAACCTGAGTTTAATTTATTTATTCATTCATTTATTTATTGTTGAATAGCAAGTGAACTCAAGAAATCAACAGGGTTATTTCCTGCAGAATATCCACAAATAACACTTGCTTAAAAGACGTGACAAAAAATACTGGAAAAATTACAGTTGGCTAGAAGGTTTTCCTTTCATCTTAATTCTTCAAATTAATGTACTTTGATTCCTAAGGTATTATTAAGATATAGCCTATTTACTAATCCCTATGTAAATCCTAAAATGTGTTGTGAAATATCACAAAATCATAAACAGTGCCTGATAATCTTTCTAAAGCATGCAAAAGGCCATATACTATTATCAAAAATGAATGAATTTCTTCTTGTTAATTTTGTTATTTAACAGTATTTTTAAAAGTGATGAGTACCAGATCTACCGCTAAAGCACATCCTTAAGCATTTACAACTTAGAAACAGCCTACAGACTGCTCTCTTACTCTTTGCCTATTTAATTACTAAAATATGTGTACTGTGTGACAATGACAGGAAAAGTTATGCTGGTTACGTTGTACATGTCCATGGGCTTATTAGATCTTGGAGTAGAAATAAACATTTTAAAAATAAGCCTGTTTTTAAAAATCAGATGATACTAAGGAATTACTGATAACTTATCAATGGTATTGTGGTTATATATAGAAATGTTGGTAATTTTTAAATTAAATTAAATTAAATTTTATTGCACTTTAGGTTTTGGGGTAAATGTGAAGAACATGCAGTATCATTGCCCAGGTACATACATGGCAATGTGGTTTGCTGCCTCCATCCCCATCGCCTATGTCTGGCAAGAAATGTCCATAATTTGAAGAGCTTCATACTTTTACTGTAAAAGGTAAAATGGTAATGATATCTGGGATTTGGTTTAAAATACTTTAGTAAAGAAGAAAGCAAGCAAATGTGGTAAAATCTTTAAATTACTGAATCTGGGTGATGGTATTAATGCGGGTTCATGTGTCTAGTTTTTATGTGTGTTAAACATTTCACAAGTAAAATTAGAAAACAAGACAGTCACTTCTCTAATTGTGTAACCCTAATAATTTCACTTAACTACTTTGTGTTTCAGTTCCACCATCTGTAAAATATAAATAATAAAGAAGCCTAACTCCAAGAGTTGCTGACTGCTGTTAATATAGGAAAGTTAGGTTTAGGATTTTAGGGGATGTCAAGAACACAACTATTCAGCCCTCTGAAGCCTGGCACTATGAATGGCTTTACCCAGCCCTGTGACCCTGGTGTGACTCCTGTGGTATATGTGTGGATTTTAATAGGACATTGGTGTGAAGGTTTGTGGCTTGACAAGGCAGGGTTAAGATCAAAGACTCTTGCCTCAGGTGACTATGTTTCTTCTTTTCCTTGAACAAAAATTGTCCTTTTGAGGATTTGAAAAGTAGGATTCATTTTTGAAGTTAACAGCAACAAACCAGATTAAAAGGTAGCCCAACTTGGGCCCTTATTTCCTCCCGTTTTTTGGGCAACTTAAGGAGTATACATGATGAACATCTGCATGGAAAAACATATTTACCTCTGCCTAGTGTCACAGGTGATTAGACCAGTGATTTGGATGCAAAAGGAGGGAAAAATTCTCACGAGGAGTACCAATGGCTTCTTCCTTTCTGCTCAGTCCTACCACATACAGACTTCATATAAATCCACAGCTCATATGAAGGTTAGACCTAGGCAAATTTCACTGAGTAATGAGTTTATACAAAGCATAAAAGTGAAAGAGAAAAAAGAAGAAAAATGAAGATTTCAAATGACCACAGTTAAGAAGGACCAGGAAGTTTCTGGGGGCAATTAAATAGACTAACCAAAATTTATGTAACGCTATATGAACAGGGCACTAGTTGGTAGTGTAGGAGTACTTGGTGGTAAAGGAGTTCAACACCAAAGGTAAGTAATGTTTTCAGGAAATTAACTCCAGCTGTTTGAGAGTACAAATCAGACATACAGACACACACACACACACACACACACACACACACACACACGATAAGAACAACCAAAAAGGAGAAAAGTATTTTTAGGCATATTTACGGAATAGCAATTAGAAGGGCATTATAATGTTAGAACATCATATCTAACTTTTTGTACTCTATTCCACTTCTAGAAAACGTTCAGATAAAAATACAGGCTGGGTGCAGTGGCTCATGCTTATAATCTCAGCACCTTGGGAGGCTGAGGTAGGTGGATTGCCTGAGCTCCGGAGTTTGACACCCCCTGGGCAACATGGTGAAACCCCGTCTTTACTAAAAATACAAAAATTAGTCAAACATGGTGGTGTGCGCCTGTAGTCCCAGCTACTTGGGAGACTGAGGCAGGAGAATCGCTTGAACTTGGAGGCGGACCTTGCTTCTACCCTTGCCCTAATACAAGCTATTCCCAACACAGTATCCATACTGATCCTTTTGAAATGTCGGATCACATCACTGCTTAGCTCAAAACCCTCTGATGGTACCTCATCTAAGAGTAAAAGTCAAAGTCCTTACAAAAGCCTCACAAGTGCCTACAGATTTCCATATCACTTTCTCCCTTACCTGGCTGACCTCTTTGACATCTGATTGCTTTCCATGCTGTGTCTTTTTCTCTTTTCACCCTTCCTAAAAATTTATTGCCAGGTAGAGCATAAAATAATAAAGCTTCTAAATGGTGATGTAAGAGAGTAATTTTCTTGACTTTGCAGATTTTTTTCTAACAAAGTTTTTGTTTCAGTAGATCACAAAAATCTCTACCTATAAAGGAACAAAATGATAAACTGGATTTTTTTAAAATTAAAAACTTCTGAATATTAAAAAATCCTTCATATAATGAAAGGGGGAGAATTTTGTAATAACCACAATTATCAAAGGTCTTATTTAGGACATATAAAAAGTTATTAGAGAAATACAAATTAAAAGTACAATATAATTCACTTGAATTAAAAACACTGACACTTGCTAACACGTTAGTAAGACTAGAAAAACTGGAACTCATATATATTACTGACGAGAGAAACAAATGGACAACCCATGTTAAAAAGCTTTTTGGTTATTTCTATTAAAGCTGAGCATATGTATATGTTATGATTTAGAAATTTCATTCCTAGAGTATAAGTCCAACATGAATGTCTACATTAATGCATCAAAAAGAAGTGCACACATATGTACACAGATAGCAACAATGCTCATTAAATATGAAAATTGGAAACAATTCAAATGTCAGTCAGCAATAGGATAAATTATGGTCTATTCATCAATGAAAATTAATTAACAACCATAATGGTGAGGTCTCAGACATACAACATTGAGCAAAAGCAGTCAGACTCTAAAGATAACATACTGTATAATCTCACTGATATGGTATCAAAAAAGAGGCAGAACTAAGCCATGGTATTAGCAGTTAGGATAATGGTTACCTTTAAGGTAAGGGAGTGGTAACTGGTAGGGGGAACAAGGAGAGCTTCTACAGTTCTAGCAATGTCCTATTTCTTTTTAAAAAATTAAAATAATTTTTATTTTACAATCAGGAGGTACATGTACAGGTTTGTTACAAAGGTATATGGTGTGATGCTGAGGTCTGAGGTATAAATAAATCTATCACTCAGGTAGTGAGCATAGTGTCCAACCCTTACCTTCCTGCCTCCCTCTCCACTCATATATTTACCAGTGTCTATTGTTTCTATTTTTATAACCATGTGTACTCAATGTTTACCTCCCACTTGTGAGAACATGTGGTATTGGGTTTTCTGTTTCTGTGTTAGCTTAAAATAATGGTTTTCACCATGCTGGCTCTAAAACATGCCAGCCGTACTTGCACTGCAGAGCTACTCCACTTACTGCTACTGCTGTCTGGAATCACGTGCCCCAAAGATGCACATGGCTTGCTCCCTCTCTACCTTCAAATACCACTTCAGCAGTTGAGACGCTCCTTAACTTCCCTATTTTAAATAGCAACACTCCTAAGTCCACCATTCCCATCTCCCTTCACTGCTTTATATTTCTTTGTAGCATGTATTACCAACTGAGATACTATAATTTCACTTAATGTGTTATCTGTCTTCTTTTCCACAAGAAAAAGCTCTATGATAGCAGGGCCTTTTGATTACTGCTCTATCTCCAAATACTAAATCAGGGTCTGGCATTCAAAAATATTTGTTGAATAGTATATTTACCTTAGTTCATAATAAAAATTAAAGTCTATTTAGCTACATCTCATACACCACAAATTTAGGGTGCGGACCAGTTTTCAGTTACATTTTACATTAGGAATCCCTCTAAAACAACATATATTCCTAGAAAACTAAAAATCCCATTCTCAGTTATTTCTCTGATGTAGGAGCAGTGGAAAACCGCAGAATGCAGCTACCTTATATTAGAGTTAATACAGCTAAGTCTAATTAGCTATGGAAACAGAAAATACAAATGTATAACTTAAATATGTATATTAAGGCCAGATGCGGTGGCTCCTGCCTGTAATTCCAGCACTTTGGGAGGCCAAGGTGAGTGGATCGCGAGGTCAAGAGATCAAGACCATCCTGGCCAACATGGTGAAACCCCATACTAAAAATACAAAAATTAGCTGGGCGTGGTGACGCATGCCTGTAATCCCAGGTACTCGGGAGGCTGAGGAAGGGTAGCTGGGACCAGGGAGTTGGCCAAGATCGCACCACTGCACTCCAGCCTGGCAACAGAGCGAGACTCCGTCTCAAAAAAAAAAAAGCGTATTAAAATTCCACTGAAATGAGACATCTTGTTCTCTATGTTGCACAGGAATTTCCTTAAGAATTAAAAAACCATCATGATTTTTGATTGTCTTATTCTTCTCAGACTCCTGTCGGGACTGTTTAGCACAACTGTGACCCGATGCTTGAGGTATCAGGCCTGATGACCTTGTTCTCTCTTCTGTGGGTCAGAATTGGGGCACTTCATCTATGGTAGTAACTTTGGTAAGTTTCTTTTCATTCTAAAGGGTCCAAAATCATTTCTTTAATCTAATACATAGGAACAATGGAAAAATGTAAACTAGAGTCACCTTATATTAGAGTTATTACAGCTCAGAAAAATTAGTTATGGAAACAGAAAATATAAAACAACTTGGTTCTTCAAAAAGATGCTCTTAATAACATTAAAATCTTTTTCAATGCCATAAAAGATCATAATATAATTTTTTCCTTTTTAAAATAAAAGCTAAAATAATCCACCATTAATGCATGAAATTCTCTCTAGCTAGTTCTATTCTTCTTAGTCCACTTTCAGTATCACGTTTTAGCATCCACATTATAATCTTTTAATAAAATTATTTCCTTTCCTTAAAAATGCTAATGAAGAGTCATAGCCAAGTCAAACAAACACAAACAGTTTAGAGATGTGTTGTCCAGTCGAGCTTTCTTCTATAAATGAAAATTTTCTGTTCAATGCTATACAATATAGTAGTCACTAGCCACATGTGCCTATTGAGCACTTGAAATGTGGCTAGTGGAACTAATGAGATCTTTAATTTCATTTATTTAAAATTTAAATAGCTATTATGTAGCTAGTGGCTGCCATATTCGACAGCACAACATTAGAGCCCAGAAATAAGTCACTGGCCTAAAACAGTATCCCTTATTAGTTTCATTAGGACCTACTAACCGGAAGTTATTTCTCAGAACTTACAATTCCATCTAAGAATTACCATCCCCCAATCTAAGAATTACTACCATCCCCAACTCCCAAAGGTTAAACACAAAAGGTATATTTAAATAAAATGAACATTTAAGTTTATTTAACATGCTATTAAAATACAATTTTAACAGTAATAAGGACAAGAAAATTGAGTGAGAAAGAAATAATGAAAAATATATTTTTTTTCCTTTTCTCTTATACCACATCCAACTGGTGAGTACTCTGGGCTATACTTCCAAAATCCATCCACAATTTTTAATCTCTACTGTCTCCCATCATAGTTCAAGCTACTATCATCTCTTGCTTAGATTGTAGCAAAAGCTTCCCAACTTGTCTCACTACTTTCTCTCTTGCTCCCTAAGTAGCTCATAAAACGGCCAGAGTGACTGTCTTAAAAGTGTGTATCACATTATTCTTGTCCTTAAAATTTTTTTCAATGACTTTTTCTATTCTTTAGAATAGATTCCAAATTTCATTCGATAAGCCTACCTAATCCCGATCCTTCCTCCCTCTACTTCTCAGAACTCATCATGGCACTACTTTCATCCTCACTTGCCATGGCTCTATCACACTTTCTTTTCTACTGCTCAAACACACCAAAAATTTGTGTGGCTGAAAACCTTAGTGCTTACGGTTTATTGTGTGTGGAATGCTACTGCTTAGATCTTCAGATGGGCAACTCTTGTCATTCACGCTGCAGCTCAAATATCCTTCTTAAAAGAGGTTTTCCCTGACTTTATCTAATGTTACTACCTGGTCACTATTACATACTTCTATTTTATTGTCAGATTTTCTTTTGTTTCACAACCTGAAATAATCTTTATTTCCTTTACTTGTTGCTTTCTTCCCCCTCTAGAATGACTTCAAGAGAACAAGAAGTGTGTCTTCCCTGCTTGGTACATAGTAGGCTCTCAATAATTGGAGGAAAAAAACTCTAGATTTTCTGTAACTATCATTTTAGCTCCTAAATATATTGGTCAAGTTTGATGAACTCTCCCAAGGCCACATCCGAACAACACATTAAAATGGAGATAATTTAATTACTCCACTCAAAAGCTGCTCAACAGCCTTATTTAACACAGTTGAAAAATTTTAACTTTTTTTTCCTTGAGTTTTATACCCTATTCCATCTATCAGTTGCCAATAAAGCTGCGGAATAAACAGTCCTAAAATCTCTCATAGCAACCTTCCAGGAAGTTAGTTTCCTTAGCCTCCCTTCTCAATAACCTTGATGCTATCCCTAAGGAACCTCTTTGCCAGTTTTTAGGTAAGAAGTCTGTTGGGAATGCAGTGCCACCTCTCTTATCTGCAGGAAACCACCTCTTAAACAGGGCAGATTGGTCACAGGTTCAATGTATTTTAATATATTCTGTAAATGGGCTTTTTAAAATAAATAACAATAACAAACTAAGCTCTCAGAACTGAAACATTGTTATACACATTATACTACCACTGGAGAAATATTTCAAGAAAAATAAGGCTAAAAATTGTTGCAGATAATACCTTCAAGGCTTTTTCTACCATCTTAGGTATCAATCTGTAATGTCCAAAGAATTTATAACCCATTTTAAAATCCATTTTTAGGCAGGGTGCAGGGGCTCACAGTTGTAATCCCAGTACCTTAGGAGGCACAGGTGGGAGGATCACATGAGGCCAGGCATTAGAGACCAGCTGCGGCAACGCAGTGAAACCCTGCCTTTACACAAAATTAAAAAAATATATATCAGCCAGGCATGGTGATGCATGCCTGCAGTCCTAGCCACTAGGGAGGCTGGGGTGGGAGGATCACTTGAGCCCAGGAATTTGAGGGTGCAGTGAGCTACGATCATGATTGCTCTGAGCTGTGATCATGATTGCTCTGTCCTGAGTCACAGAGGAAGACTGATGTCTCAAAATATTTTAAAATGGCTTTATTATTGTTTCTTGGTAGGAAACACTACAAAGGTAAGATTCGTCTTCATTGTGCATGCCAAATCAACAAGACCCAAATGTAAGTATCATTAATAGATCCTTTTTTACTTACAGAGTATACAAGCAGACAGAGTCATGAAATGGTCAATTTACATACATGCAGTTAGAGCTCTACCTAAAATCTTAAAAAGAAAATCAAACTTATACAAAACCTGGTGTTAAGAGATGCATTACAAAAATTTTTTTTTGACATGGAGTCTCGCTCTGTTGCTCAGGATGGAGTGCAGTAGCATGATCTCTGCTCACTGCAACTTTCACCTTCCCGGTTCAAGTGATTTTACTGCCTCAGCCTCCCGAGTAGCTGGGATTACAGGCATGTGCTGCCACGCCTGGCTAAATCTTGTATTTTTAGTAGAGATAGGGTTTTGCCATGTTGACCAGGCTGGTCTTGAACTCCTAACCTCAAATGATCCACTGTCTCGGCCTCCCAAAGTGCTGATATTACACCTGTGAGTGACCACGTCTGGCCAACAATATGAATTCTTAAAAAAAAAAAACAAAACAAAAAAACAGTACTGCCCCAACAGCATTTCACCCAAGAAAAGCTTATGTAAAACATTTATACAGCCCATAAAAGCATAAACCAATGAAGACAATGTGCCTATGGCTACTGTTCAGGTATTTTTAGTGACTGAGTCTATTACCTATTATTATAAACATTAGAGACCATGAACTTTGATTTTTTCCTAAAGAGACTGAAATACAGCATTTCAATAGGCAGTACTCAACTTGACAAATGGATTAAATGATAAAAATGCATTTAGAGATTTGTTGTTTTGCACTTATAGGCACAATTTCTTACAGAACAACTGCAGAAGAAATTTAGCCTATGTGACCTAAAATACAGTTGAATGATTACTTACTGCATTTCTGTTCTTACTATTTATGAAGAAGACAGGTATCCTAGTGTCTTGTAGAGAAAGAATTTCTAAAACGTGAAGGACTGTGTTTTATCCTCAGAGAGGCACTTCTGCACATTCTTTATCCTCATTAGTTGTTCCTAAAACCTATAGGTATGGCAACTATAATCAGTGTGAGGACACATGTACATATGTAACCCGGCAATCAAGCAAAGCAAAATGCCAACTGTCCTCTCAGAAGATCAGTACCCTTGAAAAGTCCCACAATTCAAGTTTATACTTTTAATTATTTTCCTGAGGGACATGAAAATAAATGGAACGAAACAAAATGAATTGCATGAACTGTATAAAGGAATTCAGCACAAAGCCTGGAAGCAGAATGCTTATGATCTGGTATGATTCACACCCCCTCTTTTCTACTTATAGAATGGCAGAAATCATAAACCAAAACCATTGTAAATTTAATTTGGAAATGTAAAGAGCACTGTCAAATGTCCAAAGTCTATAGTTTGAGTGATTATAGAAAGAAATGATAGGCTTTAACAGCTATAGAATAAACAACTTGGTTTAAAACATTTTCAGATTTGTTAAAATTTAAAGGAAATTAGTCCTATTTATGGATTTAATATTCATATTAACTTTTCCAATATCACTAGAGTATCTCAAAACACTTTGAACAATAAAGATGAGATTATTTCCAAACATATGAACAGAATTTTTAAAAGCCCTGTGATGTATCATTAGTACAAACAACATGCAATTACACTACACTTTGAGACATGCAGAATGAATATGCTACCCAAGAAACATGACATACAGCACCAAGCTTACAGTAGATGACAAACAAACCTTAAAATTAAAGATGACGGTCTGATGTTTTGTGCATAGAAGTGATAGCTGACCCAGAAGGGCAGGCATGGGTGGTCTTATGGAGAAGCAGATTGGGATGCTAATAAAAGTTGTAGGGGTAAGGAAGAGAAAGACAGGAGAATTAAGCTACACAAGGAAGATGTGAAGTATCTCCATTTTGCCTGTATGTTATCCACCCATCCAACCAACCAGTTATTAAAATACTTAAAAATAACTAGACACTGCTCAAGGCTTATTCTTAATTGGGTTAAAGGCACACATTTTTTGGATGATTGCATAAAAGTGCAATTTGATCTCAGAACAGAAAAATCTAATTGGCAATCACTTATTGAATTCACCCTCAACCTTGGTCTCATTAGTAAGTGCTCACTGACTGAAACTTTGCAACTTTTGGGTCAGCTGGTCCTCTAGCCGTACATTCAACTCTGAGAAAGTCTCTAACCTGATCAAGACCTGCTTTTAGCTTCAATGGCCTTGCTTGCCAGATAAAACCAAAGTAAGGAATTGGAATGTCTTGTGAAAAGCTGGGGAAACACACAGGCCACTGAAATAATGGAGCCATGTCCCAGATACAACTTGGTGTTATATATACTTATCTTTTGACTTCTGGACTAAGACACAGATTAATGGCATATATATTTATCATCTAACCATATCATGTACCTATAAGTATCTCCTAGCATTAAACCAGGGACTCTCAACCTTGTTCAACATAATACTCAGTGTGTTCACTGTAGAAGGACAAGCTGTTGGAGAAAAACAATGCCGTACAACAATGTGCAAATCACATACAAACAATCAGCTTCCTTTCTATAAAATAGGGATGTTAATCATTGCCCTGCCTCTCAGTGTCACTGAGAGGCTCAAATAAGACAATGTGAAACTGCTGAAGTATTATTCCTACGTAAGGTGCTCCTTTTGTGAACTTAAACTTTCTTCTAATAAGTGTTTTACTGTAAGGTTTATAATACGTATATACTGAAGATCTAAATTAATAGGGTTTTGGAGGTGGCGATGGAGAAAATGATTGGGATGGATACTGGGTCGGAACATAGGGTGTTAGTTCCAGAATTACAGTGAAGTCCTGATGCAAAACCAGAAGAGTTATGTGCTTACCCTTTGCAGACACTGGCCAACTGCCTGTTGCCTGCCCCGCTTCTCTACCTGACTGTTACTTTTAGGTGAACTACTGGGGACAAGTTTGAGTGTGGTGGTGTATGGGGAGGGACTTCCAACCCTGAAGATGAACTTCTTCCCCAATCCCTTAAAAAAAAAAGAACACTCCTTCTTCTCTTTGGGCCTCGTTCAGTTAGCTGAAACTAATTCCGGTATGAAAATGGCTGTTAAAAAATATCTTTTAGGCAGCGTCCTATGAGTACCTACTCCTTTCCCCACCATGAACTACTTCTAACGGACAGATTCAGAGGCAGAAAACCCGTGTTACGTATGTTTTGTTTCTTCCAAGGCTCACCCACAGGCCTCACCCTCCCAGCCTTAACTCTCCCATCCATAAAATGGTAAATGACGGCGCCTGTCAGCTCCATCCCACGGCCACCGAGAGGATGAATGAGTGCTCGGAAGGCGCCACAAGTGGTGTCTGTTAAACACCCCGTCCACCACTGTTTATAAAGTACCATCGTGAGTCCGGCTATGCCCTTCTGCTCGAGGAAACCGCCTGGTTAGGACCAACACTCTCCGTCACTGAAGAAGACAACGCTGAAGCTGGCACCTATTCCGCACAGAATACGTGTCGGGGTGCAGGGAAGGTGCGACCCCCGGTTACCGGGCGGGGCGGGGCTCCCCGCAAGCCTACCTGTTGTTCCGGATGCTGACCAGCACGCACAGCACCAGCTCCAAGTAGGTGCGCAGCACTTCCAGCCAACGAGCTGAGAGCTGCAGGGCCTCGACTTCCTCCCCTCCAGTCCCGGTGTCCACGCCGCCTCCGTCGCCCGGGCCGCAGCCGCTCAGGTAGTTCTCGGCGGCGAACTCAACACGCAGCTCTCGCACGAACCAGCCGCACTTGCGCATGAGGAATTCCAGCCGAGGCTGCTCCGCCGGCGAGACGCGGAGGCAGATGCGGAGCTGGGGCCAGAGGGCCGGATAGAAGAGGCACTCACGCCAGTGCGAACAAGAGGCCGAGGCCCGCAGCCGGTCGGGCACCGGCAGGAAGGAGAAGATGTGCACGATTAGCTCGCTGGGCAGCGACGCGGCGCCAGCCGCCTGCCCGCACAGAGCCATCTGGCCCCGCCGCTGGCTGCCGGCTCCCGGCCGCCCCCGCAGTCCCCGGAGCAGCCCCCGCAGCCGTCGCAGCTGCTGCAGCCGCAGCCGCCGCCGCCGCCGCCACCGCGCCACCCGGGCGGCCCCGGCTCGGGTTCGAGCTCCCGGCTGTCGGGGCTGCGGCACTGACAAGAACAACAACATCAATGACAAGGAAGAAGGGGGCGGAACCGTCGTGGGTCTCGGCGGAACCAAGTAGAGCACCAGTTGTGGAAAGGGGGAAAGGCCCCTGCGGGCGCGGCCTGCCCAGAGCCAGGCTTTGTCTTCTCAAACTCTACTCACATGCGTCCGAGGCCGGCACACTCAGTAACCGCAAAACCCTCTCTCCTACAGTTCAGCGGCCCGGAAGCCTCAAGGCATACGGTAAGGAAAAGGCAGCCCTCCCTGCGCCGGTAGGCGGAGGCCGACAAGTGGTAGGCGCTGAGTTTGACGTCGCTGCTGGTGGGAGGAGCCCGGCGCGCACTGGCGCGACTTCCGGAAGAGGGGAGCGCCTGATTGCCGGTAGGGACGGGAGACGCGGCACGTGATCTCTGACGCACGCAGGCTACGGGGCAGGGCTGGGGGGGTGCTGGAGCCTGCACGGGCAACCCTTACGCCTACGGCGGCCACTGCGCCCCGTCACATCTGTAAGTCCGTTAATTTGGGCGCTCGGTCGATGGAGGTGGCGGCACTCTTGCTTAGTGCGAGAGGTCGTCACGCTTCTCTGTAAAACGTTTCTCAGTTTGGGCTGAGGACCCTGAGCGAAAGTGGCGGCATGTAGGGTCTTTCTCAGTCATCCCACTTGCCCATAGTAGTTCTAAGAATTCCCCGAGATTGCGCCGCTGAGAGGAAGCGGGCGGACTAGCGGGCTGACTCCGGGGGGCTTGGCCAGGAGGAGCGGCGCGGGGCGGGGCGGAGGCCGCGAGTGGACCTGCCCCCTCGGTCCGACCACGCTAGTGGACTTCCGCGCACTCCCTGGTGTGTGGGGAAGCATTGAGGACAGCGCCACCCTTTGGATTCAGAGGGAGAGAAAAAAAATTGGTAAAAAATTGGCTGAGATCCGCAGGTTGTTAACCAGCCTCTTCTCCAGGGCTTGAGAAAGGGTTTCTGTTCCCAGTACTGAGATTAAGGCTTTCGTTGAAGAGAAGTTCACGGTGATGACAGAGTTTTGATTTTTTAAAATTCTTTTTTAGCCTGGTGCTCCTAACTTACGTTTTTTAAACCAGATCGCTAACTTCACAACCTGCAAAGTTAACTCTGGTTGCAAAGAGTGTTGAAGTCAGAAAGGATTAAGTGACTTTATGACTTTATGTAATAATTGAAGGTTGCTTTAGGGAGTTTGCTTCTTTATATAATAATTGAGGGTTGCTTTAGGGATGCTGTGGTTTTGGAACAAACTCCTTTTGTGGTAAACACCAAGATGTTCTAGGTGTTTTTAACACTTTGAGGGCAAAGCTCTCCGTTCATGTTTCTTTAATGCCTTGCTCATACAGGGTTGCAAACAATATGACGTTCACTACCAATTATGATAGGTTTCTTCTCCGAGCCCCTGTCTGCATGAGTTTTAGGTAATTAGACCTTATTAATTTTAATAAACACTTAGAGGGCGACCCCAGCCGTGAGTTCGGCAGGATGAGACACTACACGTTTACCAGTTTACAGACATTTAGGTTGTTTCCAGTTCTGGGCTGTTATGAATAATGCTGTGACCATTCATGTGCAAGTCTGTGTGGACATATGTTTTAATTTGTCTTGGGTAGATACCTAGGAAAGTGATGGGTCATAGGGGAGTTCTATGCAACTTTGCGAGAAACTGGGAAACTTTTCCAAAGTGACTGCATCATTTTTTCATTCCCACCAGCAATGTATGAGAGTTTCCAGTTCTCTGACTTTTTTCCAATATTCTGGAAATACACTCTAATTTGAGATTGATATTTTTTTCCCTTAGCATTTTGCTAGAAACAAGTTACCTTCTTCTTGGACATCATCAATAATTAGTCTTTAATTATTAGGAGTGGTTCCTGAGTAAAATGAAAATATGTCAATCTGCCATAAATGAAATTCGTTATTTTAGGATTTCAAATTTTCTTATTAAATGAAGCGTGGTAGGAATTATGTTTGTAATAACTGTAAGCTAAAGAATTAGTAAGCTGTGAATCTCTCCCAATTTTAATAATCAGTGGATTCCAATGATGGCACAAAATTTATCAAGCTAGTATGTTTACTATTAATCAATTGAATGTATATTGAGTATGTCTATTTAGCATGTTAGATTCTTTTGACATGTATTCTATACTGCTAAAATAAATTTGACTCATACAGGACAGAATGGAATTACATTTTGTGAAGTTATAAATCTGAGCTATGATTCAGAGTGTGGGAGGAAGTACTGACGTTATGAAGCTTATAAGTACCTAGTAATACTAAGTTCCAGGTTCCAAATGTGGCATATTGTCACTATAGCAACCACCATGCTTATTTGGATTTGAAACCCAGGCAACGAGTGGTGGATAGGACTATCACATGAAGGTAGATATGTGTGCTCTGGCGGATTGATATGCCTGCCTGTTAAAAGTCAGTGGTCTGTTCTTTTGTTTTTGTTACATTTATTACGATCAATTCTTTTAGAGATAAATTAAGTACTTAATATTTTTGTATTTCTCCTTTTCTAGCATGCCAGCTTTAGTGTTTTTTCTAGTTAGGTAATTGGGATTTTAAATATATCTTTACTATGGCTTTATTTCCATTTTTGCTTAAGTTTGGCAACTTTCTGTGGGTTAAATTTAACTTTCATTGTACTGAATCACTTGCAATTTTATAATAGAAAAAGTAACCATGACAGATTTTATTTTAGCTGCATCATGAAAAGATGTTTAAGACTACCAATAAACACAAAAATTGCCTAATTCTCATATTTTTTGAAAAAAATATTGCTTTCTGAATGATGTCTGGGTTTCAGACATTGCTGACAGGTAGAGGTGACATAAACACCCTTCCAATTATCTGTCAGCGTGCATCCATAAATTACCTAGAGGCACTGGAGCCTACTAGGAGAATAGATCTAGGGACCCGATTCCTGGCACCCTTGTCTGATGGATTAAAGTGCTTCCTAGGGGGATCATATCACAGTAAAAAGAAATGAGGGATTGAAAGGAATTCATCTGTAGAGCGGGAAGTCTGTGTTGTTGAGCTAGATGCCAGAGGACTAGGTCATTGGTTTGTCAGTCTCAAGTGAAGCATGTTGCTGATATCACAACTTTTTCTAACCAAGCCACTCATGAGTTGATTGTGCAAGACCTCTCTTCGTAAAGCAGGGAAAGATAGCTCCTATCTCAAAGGAATCAGACAGATGTAATGAGAGAAGAATTGGGTCCTGGACAATATAGGGAGAGGGAAAGTTTGTGTCTTACAGGATGCTTTACACAAGTAGGAAAGTGGGCTCTGTGTTTCCAGATTTTCTAGGTTTCCAAAGGAACTAAAATCCTCATTTTTAAAAAGGTTGAACTTTCCGATTGCCAATTTATTTACATTAAAAATATTCTGTGGACGTAACAAAACCTGATTTAGTCTTCAGGACACCAGATTTCAAACTCTTTACCGAGGCTCTCAAAACTGTGGGCTGAGGCCATTTTTTGTCTCTATGGCTAGGCCTGCTAGCTATTCCCTGTATTTTTTTTTTTTTGAGAGGGAGTCTTGCACTGTTGCCCAGGCTGTATGTAGTGCAGTGGCACGATCTTGGTGCACTGCAGGCTCTGCCTCCTGGGTTCAAGCAATTCTCCTGCCTCAGCCTCCCAAGTAGCTGGGACTACAGGAGTGCACTGCCACACCCAGCTAATTTTTTGTATTTTTAGTAGAGACACAGTTTCACCGTGTTGGCCAGGATGGTCTCCATTTCCTGACCTTGTGATCCACCCACCTCAGCCTCCCAAAGTGCTGGGATTACAGGCGTGAACCATGGCACCTGGCTAATCCCTGCATTTTAAGTCCAATTCCAGAGCTTTTTTTTTCCCCCCTCATCCATCCCATTTAGTTAAAGAAAAAATGAATTAGAAAGGTTTAACTTGAATGCCTCTTTTATTGCATTACTGATTTCTTCCCTTTTATTTAAGAGGACTGGTGTTTTCAGAGATAGCCCTTATTGCTTAAGTACATATTGAAAACTAATTGTTACGTTTAATGCAGGTGATTCAACCAATAAAGTTCCTTGACTTCTAGTTAAAATCAGTAATTGTCTAATGATCTTGGAGTTGTGCAGGTTAGATTATAGGTGGGATCTGACAATGGAGTTCACAGGACCGTTACTCAAGAGGCACAGTCTCGGCCGGGCATGGTGGCTCATGCCTGTGATCCCAGCACTTTGAGAGGCTGAGGTGGGTGGGTCGCCTGAGGTAAGGAGTTTGAGATTAGCCTGGCCAACATGGTGAAACCCTGTATCTACTGAAAATACAAAAATTAGCAAGGTGTGGTGGTGCGTGCCTGTGGTCCCAGCTACTTAGGAGGATGAGGCAGGGGAATTGAATCTGGGAGGCAGAGGTTGCAGTGAGCTGAGATCGTGCCACTGCACTGCAGCCTCGGTGACAGAGCAAGACTTCATCTCAAAAAAAAAAAGCACAATCTCCAAATAGTCATTTTAATTGGGTTCCTTTGGTTGTTTAACCTAACCAGCTTAAGCACTGACTCTTTTCCTTCTCTTTCTGGAGTTTTGAGGACATCCACAGGTATCATTTGATATGTAGGAACAAGAATGAAAAACTAAAAGCAGGAGTTAAGATTACTTTCTTCATCTCTGAGTACGACAGTTTTTTGGAATCCTCATCAAGCTTTTCCAGGTCATACTGGCTGAATAATTATAAGACTTTTTCATGAAGAAATATATTATTCATGGTTAATTACTGCAATATTCTCATTGCAGAATTCAATATTTAATCATTTGGAATATCTTTTTATCCCATTAGGTGCTGAAAAGGAGTAATGAAGTGAATATTTTCATATAGTAGGATTAATTGGAATGTTGTCTTGCTCTAGGCCAAAGGCTTTCACTTGACACCCCAACTTTAATCATTTTTGGAGGATGAGAAGTACTGTTAAGAAAGATTTCGAGGTTGTCCTCATTCTACTGGAAGGAGTATGTATCATTTGATTTGTGATGTCTGCCATAGTCAGGAAGAATTGGTGGCCTGTTAATTATTGTATAATGTGACTATATATTAGTGTTTGTTTTCTACTTTCGTTGCACAGTACATATACATTCTTTAGTGGATTGTATTCATGCTAATTCCTTATTTTGTGAATAGCAACAGATCACTTAACTAAATTTTATAAATTCTTTCAAATTAGGAATTTTTATAAACTACAAGATATTAAGTAAATTTTGACCTATCTGTAGGTGAATCAGCTCTTAACTGAATTCTCTGGGAATGTGAGTCAATTCTTCATTTGTATTGAATATTAATTGGGGACTCATACTTTCATACCACAAGGGAAATAAAGCATTTTTTTTTTCGCTTGAACTTTATGGAATTTCTCCCATAGTATTCAGTTTATGTAGGGAGAGTCTCATGTCTCTAAAATCTAACCAATAAGTAAGAAATTTCTAGTAAATTCATTACATTTTGTTCTTAAGAGTAATACATGACCATGGTAACAAAAAATGTATAGTACAAAAGTACTGTTGATGAAAGGCAACAAATTTTCATCCCTTGCCTCCCATTGTCAGGCCTACCCTCAGCAACATTTTTAACCATTTTGGTGTTTGATTCATTAGGTACTTTTATTTAATTTAGTTTATTTTTCTTTTCCCCCCAACGTTTGTTCCCTTCCCTCCCCTTTCCCACCAGCAGTCCCCAGTGTCTATTGTTGCCATGTTTATATCCATGAGTACCCAGTGTTTAGCTCTCACTTATAAGTGAGAACATTCGGTATTTGGTTTTCTGTTCCTATATTAATTCACTTAGGATAATGGCCTCCAGCTGCATCCTTGTTGCTGCAAAGGACCTAATTTTTGTTCTTTTTAATGGCTATATGGTATACCATGGTGTATATGTACCACATTTTCTTTATCCAATTCACATGATGGGCATCTAGGTTGATTCCATGTCTTTGCTGTTGTGAATAGTATTGTGGTGAACATGTGAGTGTGCATGTCTTTTTGGTAGAATGATATTTTTTCTTTTGGATACATACCCAGTAATGGGGTTGCTGGATCAAATAGTACTTTTCTTTTAAGTTCTTTGGAAGATATCCAAATTGCTTTCCACAGTGGCTGAACTAATTTACATTTCCATTAACAGTGTGTAAGTGTTCTCTTTTCTCTGCAGCCTTGCCAACATCTGTTATTTTTTGACTTTTTAATAACAGCCATTCTGACTTTTGTCAGAAGGTATCTCATGGTGGTTCAGATGTGCATTTCTCTGATGGTTAATGATACGGAATGTTGTTTCATATGTTTGTTGGCTGCTTATATGTTTTATGTAGGGAAGTGTCTATTCATGTCTTTTGCCCATTTTTGAATGGGGTTATTCCTGTTTCATTTGTTCAGTTGTTTAAGCTCTTTATAGATACTGGATATTAGATCTTTGTTTGTGGCATAATTTGCAAATATTTTCTCCCATTTTGTAGGTTGTCTGTTTACTCTGTTGATAATTTCGTTTGCTGTGCAAAAGCTCTTTAGTTTAATTAGGTCCTACTCATCAGATTTTGTTTTTGTTACAATTGCTTTTGAGGACTTAGTCATAATTTATTTCCCAAGGCTGATGTCCAGAATGGTTTTTCATAGGTTTTCTTCTAGGATTCTTATAGTTTGAGATCTTACATTTAAATATTTCATCGATCTTGAGTTAATCTTTGTATATGGTGAAAGGTAGGGGTCCAGTTTAATTCTTTTGCATATGGCTAGCTATCTAGCATAGCACTATTTATTGAATAAAGGAGTCCTTTCTCCATTGCTTATTTTTGTCAACTTTGTCAAGGGTTAGAAGGCTGTAGGAGTGGGGCTTTATTTCTGGGTTCTCTACTGTTCATTGGTCTATGTGTCTGTTTTTATATCATTACTACGTTGTTTTGGTTACTGTAGCCTTAGTACAGTTTGAGGTCAGGTAATGTGATGCCTCTGGCTCTGTTCTTTTTGCTTAGGATAGCTTTCACTATTCAGGGTCTTTTTTGGTTCCATATGAATTTTAGAATAGTTTTTTCCAATTGGGTGAAAAATAACATTGGCAGTTTGTTAAGAATTGTGTTGAATCTGTACATTGCTTTGGGCAATATGGCAATTTTAACAATATTGATTTTCTAGTCCATGCGCATAGAATAATTTTCCATTTGTTTGTGCCATTTATAATTTTTTTTTCCAGCAATGTTTTGTAGTTCTCTTTGTAGAGATCTTTCACCTCCCTAGTTACATATGTCTCTAGGTTTTTTTTTTTGTGTGTGTGTATGTATGTGGCTATTGTAAATGGGATCATGTTCTTGGTTTGGTTCTTAGCTTGAACATTATTGATGTATAGAAATGCTACCGATTTTTGTGCATTAATTTTGTATCCTGAAGCTTTACCAAAGTCATTTATCAGTTCCAGGAGCCTTTTGGTGAAGTCTTTGGTGTTTTCTAGGTACATAGTTATATTGACAGCAAAGAGTGATAGTTTGACATCTTTTCCTATTTGGATTCCTTCTTAGGTAATTTCAAATTATATACCTTTACCTATACTTTTTTTTTCTTTTTTCTTTTTTTTTGAGAAAGGGTCTTACTCTCTTGCCCTGGCTGGAGTCCATTGGTGGGATCATGGCTCACTGCAGCCTCAACCTCCCAGCTCAAGCAGTCTTACTGCCTTAGACTCCCAATTAGCTAGGACTATAGGCAGGCACCACCACACCTGGTTAACTTTTATCTTTTTTGTAGAGACGGTGTCGTCAACTCCTGGACTCAAGCAATCCTCCTACCTTGGCCTACCATAGTGAAAGGATTACATGTGTGGAACACTACACCCAGCCACTACCTGTGCTTTTTGGCTGATTAACTTTAGACATCATCTGTTTACTCCTTTTTTTGTGAAATGTGAAGACTTAGTTCAGTTACATTATTCTGTTTCCCTCTTCCATATTCCCACCAGTGTTTGGTAATTGTAATATTTTGTTTTTCTCTTAGGTTTTATTTTTTTGGAGATGGAGTTTTGCCCTGTTGCCCAGGCTGGAGTGCAGTGATGTGATTTTGGCTCATTGCAGCCTCTACCATCCAGGTTCGAGCAATTCTCTTGCCTCAGCCTCCTGAGTAGCTGCGACTCAGGAAACTGAGGCGAGATTAGCCACCATGCCTGGCTATTTTTTGTATTTTTCGTAGAGATGGGGTTTCACCATGTTGATCAGGCTAGTCTCGGACTCCTGGCCTCGAGTAATCTTCCTGCCTCAGCTTCCCAAAGTGCTGGGATTACAGGTATGAGCCACTATGCTTGGCCTCTTGGTTCTTAACATTCATCAGCTTTTGCTGCATAGCAGTCACAGGCTTTTGTCTGTAATTGGCTAGATTATAGTAGATTAGATAACTATTCTGTAAATATTCATGTTTTCTCCCTTTACCCACCTTTGTGGAAAAAGCATACTTTCCCCCATGATTATTAATGTTGGACTTGGGTCTTATGATTTGCTTTGGTAAGTGTAAAGTTAATATTTCCTTTCTTCCTTTTATGAGAAGGGCTCTAATTAATAAGGTTGCTAGTTGCTGTAAAAGGGAGACCTGAAGATCTATTTTATTTTTTATTGTACCTAAGGTTCTGGGGTACATGTGCAGATCATGCAGGATTGTTGCATAGGTACATACATGGCAATGCGGTTTGCTGCCTCCATCCCCCTGTCACATATATTTGGCATTTCTCCCCATGTTATCTCTCCCCAACCTCCCTATCCCACACTGTCATCCCCTAGTCCCCCAAAACAGACCCCAGTGTGATGCTCCCCTCCTTGTGTCCATGTGTTCTCATTGTTCAATACCCACCTATGAGTAAGAACATGCAGTGTTTGATTTTCTGTTCTCGAATCAGTTTGCTGAGAATGATGGTTTCCAGATTAATCCATGTTCCTACAAAGGACACAAACTCGTTTTTTTATGGCTACGTAGTATTCCATGGTGTATATGTGTCACATTTTCTTTGTCTAGTCTATCATTGATGGGCATTTGGGTTGGTTCCAGGTCTTTGCTATTGTCAGCGGTGCCACAGTGAACATACATGTGCATGTGTCTTTATAATAGAATGATTTATAATCCTTTGGATATATACCCAGTAATGGAATTGCTGGGTCCAATGGAATTTCTGTTTCTAGGTCCTTGAGGAATCGCCGCACTGTTTTCCACAATGGTTGAACTAATTTACACTCCCACCAACAGTGTAAAAGTGTTCCTATTTCTTTACATCCTCTCCAGCATCTGTTGTCTCCAGATTTTTAAATAATCACTGTTCTAACTGGTGTGAGATGGTATCTCAATGTGGTTTTGATTTGCATTTCTCTAATGACCATTGATGATGAGCATGTTTTCATGTTTGTTGGCCTCATATATGTTTTCTTTTGTAAAGTGTCTTCATATCCTTTGCCCACTTTTGAATGGGTTTGTTTGTTTTTTTCTTGTAAATCTGTTTTAGTTCTTTGTAGATTCTGGATATTAGCCCTTTATAAGATGGGTAGATTATAAACATTTTTTCCCATTCTGTTGGTTGCTGGTTCACTCTAATGATTGTTTCTTTTGCTGTATAGAAGCTCTGGAGTTTAATTAGATCCCATTTGTCTATTTTGGCTTTTGTTGCCAATGCTTTTGGTGTTTTAGTCATGAAGTACTTGTCTATGCCTATGTTCTGAATGGTTTTGCCTACGTTTTCCTTCTAGAGTTTTTATGGTGTTAGGTCTCATGTTTAACTCTTTAATCCATCTGGAGTTAATTTTAGTGTAGGGTGTCAGGGAGGGGTCCAGTTTCTGCTTTCTGCACATGACTATTGAGTTTCCCCAACACCATTTATTAAACTGGGAATCTTTTCCCCATTGCTTGTTTTTTTTCAGGTTTGTCAAAGATCAGATGGGTTGTAGATGTGTGGTGTTGCCTCCAAGGCCTCTGTTCTGTTCCATTGGTCTGTGTCTCCATTTTGGTACCAGTACCATGCTGGTTTGAGTACTGTAGCCTTGTAGTATAGTTTGAAGTCAGGTAGTGTGATGCCTCCAGCTTTGTTCTTTTTGCTTAGGATTGTCTTGGCTCTGTGGGCTCCCTTTTGGTTCCATGTGAAGTTTAAGGTGCTTTTCTCCAGTTTTTGACCCTTTTCTCTGTGAAGAGGGTCACAGGTAGCTTAATGGGGATAGCATTGAATCTATAATTACTTTGGGCAGTATGACCATTTTCACTATATTGATTCTTCCTAACCATGAGAATGGAATGTTTCTCCATCTGTTTGTGTCCTCTTTTATTTTGTTGAGCAGTGGTTTGTAGTTCTCCTTGAAGAGGTCATTTACATCCTTTGTTAGTTGTATTCCCAGGTATTTTATTCTCTTTGTAGCAATTGTGAATGGAAGTTCACTGTTGATTTGGTTCACTTTTAGTCTGTTATTGGTGTATAGAAGTGCTTGTGATTTCTGCACATTGATTTTGTATCCTGAGACTTTGCTGAAGTTGCTTATCAGTTTAAGTTTTGGGCTGAGATGAGGGGGTCTTCTAAATATACAATCATGTGATCTGCAAATAGAGACAACCTGACTTCCTTCTTTTCTAACTGAATACCCTTTATTTCTTTTCTTGCCTGATTGCTCTGGCTAGAACTTCCAATACTATATTGAATAGCAGTGATGAGAGAGGGCATCCTTGTCGAGTGCCAAATTTCAAAGGGAATGCTTCCAGTTTTTGCCCATTCTGTATGATACTGGCTGTGGGTTTGTCATAAATAGCTTTCATTATTTTGAGATGCATTCCATTGATACCTAGTTTATTGAGAGTTTTTAGCATAATGGGCTGTTGAATTTTGTTGAAGGCCTTCTCTGCATCTATTGAGATAATCATGTGGTTTTTGTCTTTGGTTCTGTTTATCTGCTGGATTACGTTTATATACTTGTGTATGTTGAACTAGCCTTGCATCCTCGGGATGAAGCCTACTTGATTGTGATGGATAAGCTTTTTGATACGCTGCTGCAATCAGTTTGCCAGTATTTTATTGAAGATTTTTGCACCTATGTTCATCATGGATATTGGCCTGAAGTTTTCTTTTTTTGTTGAGTCTCTGCTGGGTTTTGGTATCAGGATGATGTTGGTCTCATAAAATGATTTGGGAAGGATTCCCTCTTTTTGGATTGTTTGGAATAGTTTCAGAAGGAGTGGTACCAACTCCTCTTTGTACATCTGGTAGAATTTGGCTGTGAACCCATCTAGACCTGGACTTTTTTTGGTTGGTAGGCTATTAATTGCTGCCTCAACTTCATCCCTTTTTATTGGTCTATTCAGTGTTTCCACTTCTTCCTAGTTTAGTCTTGGGAGGGTGCAAGTGTCCAGGAATTTTTTTATTTTTTTCAAGGGTTACTGGTTTATGTGCATCGAATTGTTTGTAGTAATCTCTGATGGTAGTTTGTATTTCTGTGGAACTGGTAGAGATATCCCCTTTACCTTTTTTTGTTACACTATTTCATTCTTCCCTCTTTTCTTTTTTATTAATCTGGCTAGCAGTCTGTCTATTTTGTTGATGTTTTCAAAAAACCAGCTCCTGGATTTATTGATTTTTTGAGGGGCTTTTTGTGTCTCTATCTCCTTCATTTCTGCTCTGATCTTAGTTATTTCTTGTCTTCTGCTAGGTTTTGAGGTTTTTTGATCTTGCTACTCTAGCTCTTTCAATTTTGATGATAGGGTATTAATTTTAGTTCTTTCCTCGCTTCTCATGTGGGCATTTATTGATGTAAATTTCCCTCTAAACACTGCTTTAAATGTGTCCCAGAGATTCTGGTACATTGTGTCTTTATTTTCATTTGTTTAGAAGAACATCTTTTTTTTTTTTGGGACAGAGTTTCGCTCTTGTTACCCAGGCTGGAGTGCAATGGCGTGATCTCGGCTCACCGCAACCTCTGCCTCCTGGGTTCGGGCAATTCTCCTGCCTCAGCCTCCTGAGTAGCTGGGATTACAGGCACGCGCCACCATGCCCAGCTAATTTTTTGTATTTTTAGTAGAGACGGGGTTTCACCATGTTGACCAGAATGGCTCGATCTCTTGACCTCGTGATCTACCCACCTCGACCTCCCAAAGTGCTGGAATTACAGGCTTGAGCCACCGTGCCCAGCCAGAAGAACATCTTTATTTCTGCCTTCATTTCATTGTTTATCCAGTCACAAGAGCCAGTTGTTCAGGTTCCATGAAGTTGTGCGGTTCTGAGTTAGTTTCTTAATCCTGAGTTTGAATTTGATTGCACTGTGGTCTGAGAGAGACTGTTTGTTATGATTTCCGTTCTTTTGCATTTGCTGAGGAGTGATTTACTTCCAATAATGTGGTCAATTTTAGAGTAGGTGTGATGTGGTGCTGAGAAGAATGTATATTCTGTGGATTTGCGGTTGAGAGTTCTGTAGATGTCTATTCAGTTTTCTTTGTTCAGATCTGAGTTCAAGTCTTGGATATCCTTGTTAATTTTCTGTCTCATATTTACAGTGGAGTGTTAAGGTCTTCCAGTATTACTGTGTGAGTGTCAAAGTCTCTTTGTAGGTCGTTAAGAACTTGCTTTATGTATCTGGGTGCTCCTGTATTGGGTATGTATATATTTAGGATTGTTAGCTCTTCTTGTTGCATTGATCCTTTTTCCGTTACGTAATGCCCTTCTTTGTCCCTTTTGATCTTTGTTGGTTTAAAGTCTATTTTATCAGAGACTAGGATTGCAACTCCTGCTTTATTTTGCTCTCCATTTGCTTGGTCAATCTTCCTCCATCCCTTTATTTTGAGCCTATGTGTGTCCTTGCATGTGAGGTGTCTTTCCTGGATACAGGACACCAATGGGTTTTGACTTTTTATCCAGATTGCCAATCTGTGTCTTTTGATGGGAGCATTTAGCCCATTTACATTTAAGGTTAATATTGTTATATGTGAATTTGATCCTGCCATTTTGATGCTAGCTGGTTGTTTTGCCTGTTAATTGACACAGTTTCTTCATTGTGTCAATGCTCTTTACCATTTGCTACATTTTTGGAGTTCTTGGTATTGGTTGTTTCTTTCCTAGTTTAGTGCTTCTTTCAGGAGCTCTTGTAAGATAGGCCTGGTGGTGATGAACTCTGTCAGCAATTGCTTGTCTGTAAAGGATTTTATTTCTCCTTTGCTTATGAAGCTTAGTTTGGCCGGATATGAAATTCTAGGTTGAAAGTTATTTTCTTTAAGGATGTTGAATATTGGCCCCCACTCTCTTCTGGCTTACAGGGTTTCTGCCAAGAGATTTGCTGTAAGTCTGATGGGCTTCCATTTGTGGATAACCTGACCTTTCTCTCTGGCTGCCCTTAGCATTTTTTCCTTCATTTTAACTGTGATGAATCTGATGATTATGGGCTTTGTGGTTGCTCTTCTTAAGGAATATCTTTGTGTTTTTTTTTGTATTTCCTGTAGTTGAATGGTGACCTGCCTTGCTAGGTTGGGGACGTTCTCCTGGATAATATCCTGAGGAGTGTTTTCCAGCTTGGATTCATTCTCTCTGTCGCATTCAGGTACACCTATCAAACGTAGATTAGGTCTTTTCACATAATCCAATATTTCTTGGAGGCTTTGTTTATTTCTTTTCACTGTTTTTCTCTGATTCTGCCTTCTCCTTTTATTTCATTGAGCTGATCTTCAATCTCTGATATCCTTTCTTCTGCTTGGTTGATACAGCTATTGAAACTTGTGTATGCTTCACAAAGTTCTCATGCTGTGTTTTGCGGCTCCATCCAGTCATTTATGTTCTTCTCTAAGCTATTTATTCTAGTTACCATTTCATCCAACCTTTTTTCAAGGTTCTTAGTTTCTTTGCATTGGGTTAGAATTCTTTTAGCTCAGAGAATTTTGTTATTACCCACCTTCTGAAGCCTGTTTCTGTGAATTCATTAGATTTATTCTCCATCCAGCTTTGTTTCCTTGTTGTTGAGGAGTTGTGATCCCTTGGAGGTGTTGAAGCCTTCTGGTTTTTGATGTTTTTACCCTTTTGCACTGTTTCTTCCCATCTTCATGGATTTATCTACCTGTTTTCTTTGTAGTTAGTAACTTTTGGATGGGGTCTCCGAGTGGAGGTCCTTATGGTTGATGTTGAAGCATTTCTTTCTGTTTTTTAGTTTTCCTTTTAACAGGCCCGTCTGCTTCAAGACCACTGGAGGTCCAGTCCAGATCCTGCTTGCCTGGGGATCACCACAGTGGCTGCAGAGCAGTAAGGGTTGCTGCCATTTTCTTCTGTCTTCATCCTAGAAGGGTACCTGCCAGATGTCAGCCTGAGCTCTTCTTTACGATGTGTCTCTTTGGATATACGGGGCTTGAGGAGCCGCTTGAGGAGACAGTCTCTCCCTTATAGGAACTCAAGTGCTGTGCTGGGAACTCTATTGTTTTGTGCAGAGCTGCTGTGCAGGTACATTGAAGTCTGCTGCAGCAGAACTCATAACCACTTCTTTTCCCAGGTGCTCTGTCCTGGGAAAGTGGGGCTTTATTTATAAGTTCCTGATGTCATGCTGCCTTTTTTCAGAGATGCCCTGTCCAGCAAGGACGTAGTCTAGTCACAGTCTGCCAGCAGAGGCATTGCTGAGCTGCTGTGGGCTCTGCCCATCTGCTGTGTAAAATTCCTTGTGGTTTTGTTTATAGCGGTACAGTTAGAACTGCCTTGGTAATGATGGTCTGCCTCAGTAATGGCGGACTGCCTCTGTAGTGGCGAACTGCCTCGGTCATGGTGGACTGCCTCTGTAATGGCAGACTTCCTTGGTAATGGTGGACTGTCTCGGTAGTGGTGGACTGCCTCGGTAATGGCAGACGCCCTTCCCCCGACTGAGCTGGACCTTCCTGGGTCCAGCTGCATTTGCTGTGAAACTCTCAATCCAGAGTGTTTCAGATTGCTGCTCTTTGTGGGGGTGGGACTTGCCAAGCCAGATCACCTGGCTCCCTGTTTCAGCTCCGTCTTTTTCAGTTGAATGGGTGACTCTGTCTCCCTGGCGTTCCAGGTGCCAGTTGAAATGGCTGCCCAGATTTATGTGAGTTTTTGTGTGGAAACTGGCAGCGCCGGCTGAAACAGCTGTGCTGGAAACTTTTGGCGCTTTGCAGCTCGGGAATCTTTGGGTCTGTGGGCAGTAAAAACTTCTTTGGAAATGTGGTGATCACTCACCCTCTGCCTTGTTCTCACTGGGAACTGCACTCCAGGGCTGTTCCTATTCAGCCATCTTCAATCTTGAGCCTGAAGATCTTAATGACAACAAAATAGCAGTGTATTTTTTTAATCCTTTAACTGTCCACTGAAGGTGTTCTTAGCAAGCAGCTTTCCTTCATGTGATGATTCAGTGACCCTAATTCCTTCTGTTTTATGGTATGCTATCCTTAAAATGCCCTGTGATTCTCTGTCTCTTGTAATAGAAGGGGAAGAGAGAATGGAGAAGGCACCTCTTGATTGCTTGAGCAAGGAAATGACAGATTACTTCCTACATTCCATTGGATAAAACTAGACATGTGGTCCTGCCTAGATAGAAAGGGTCTGAGAGATGAAGTTTTGTCACCAAAGGAGGCTCATCTTTTTATTATTATTTTTGGCTGGAGGTAAATACTAGGGTCCTTGTATTTGCTGTGGACAGATAAGGAAGAAAACAGTGGATTTGCTTGGTATAGTTTTCTTGTATTCAGATCTCTTTTCTTAGCTACCCTTCTCATTCTTTTCTTAATGTTCCTTAGAGATAGTTCCTCAGGTGCTCTGAACCTAGAATCTCTCTAAGGTTGCAGTGCACAGGGCCAGATTTTATCTCAGTTGCAGCATCCTCCTGGTGATGGTGGCAGTGGTTCATCTGGAGCAGTTAGTTGCTGCAGGGAAGCCAGCTGCAGTTGGGGAGGTGCACCTGGGGTTGTGCCCTTCATGGAGCCATCAGGGGCTGGGAACAGATGATCCCAGTGAGAGCCTCATACTCTACCGATTTGTCAGGGCAGGAGCCCACACTCCTAGGCACCACTGCAGCCATCCAGCCATGGCTCTGGACCTGGGCACCCCTGTGCTCTCGGGGTCCTGGGAAGCCTCTTGTCCTGACAGGCTCAGAAGTACCTGCTTCCACTCTGTGGCATCTCCCTGCCCTTTGTGTCTACTCTGGTGTCGAGCAGAGTTCTAGCTTAGCCTGGGCACTGTTGTGACCCAGCCAAGTGTGTGCATTCTTAGTATAGCACTGACACACCAGCCCCACGCCCTCCATCACCACCTCAGCCCCCTCTGAAACCTTGGGTACTGATACACTCAGAGAGAGGCTGGGGATGCTGAGGGCAGCTTGGTGTGGGCCTGTGGGCTCCCCTGAGTATGGACAGCTGGGGCACAAATGGCATGTTGATGGCAATGGGAGGCAGACAGATTCTTAGGTTGGAGGGGGCAGATCCTTGGTGAAACCCCATTTTGAAGCCAGGGATGGCCTGAAGCCTGGGAGCCAGGCTGCCAGTTGTGGATGTAGTCCACAAGCCAGAGTGAGAACTTATGGTGCTTTTACCAGGCCTGCCGATAGCTGCCCATGGATCAATCAGCATGCACTTTCTCCCTTCTGAGCCCATAATAACCCTGGACTCATCCAGACTCAGATACTCTTCAGGATGACCTGCCTGTGGAAAGGAGTTACCCACTACAGGTTTTATCTCTTCTGAGAGCTGTTCTGTTGCTCAATAAAGTTCCTCTCTGCATTGTTCCCCCTCCAGTTGGCTATGTAACCTCATTCTTCCTGAACATGGGGCAATTACTAGAGATCCACTGAGTGGTGGGTGTGAAAGGAGCTGTAATGCCTTTATGACCCATTTTCCAAGCCCTGGTCAGTGACATGCTTCTGGAATGTAAGAGTGAAGAGTGGCCACCCTTCTGGGGGCCCAGTTGTTGGAATTTCCTGAGGCAGAGCTGCTGTAACACTATAGCACTCCCATCGGCTGTTGGTGCCGGGTGGCTGCCCCACACAGTGGGAAGCAGCAGTGGGGCTGGGGCAGCCACAAACTGGAATGGGTTGGTGGGACTGAAAGAGCCGTAATACAGACTGGCTGAAACATGCTCCATTGAAACATGCATCCATCCCCCACTTGCTGCACTGCAGGTGATGAGAGGGAGAGAAGAGCTGCAGCCCTCTGGGAACCCAGACCTCAGGGCTTCCTGAGCCAGAGCTATGACATGCTGTAACACCCTCTTTGGGGGCTTTGTGGTTCCTGGCATCTTGAAGCTTTTGGGTACCGCATTGTTCCCCTCGTCCAGACACTGGTCTCTGCAGCGGAAGAGGCATCTGGTCCAGCCAGAGCCTCACATGGAGCCAGTGCTTGTGCTGGTGCTTGGACCTGCCCACTCTGCAGCAGCAGCTGATAGGCCTGGCTGTGCGCAGTGGCTGGATTCTACGCCTGTCTGCTCGCACATCCTTTGTAACGGAGTGTATGGCTCACCCTTAGCAGGCGTGGGATCCAGAGCAGTAATTCGAGCAAAGTACAGTGGGCCAGGTTGAGTAGGTGGAACAAGTCCAGTAGGCAGAACAAGTCCAGTGGGTGCGGGCAAAACTCAAGCAGAGGCACCGCCAGCCGTAGAAGTTTCCAGCTGGCAAAGTGACACCTAAAGGATCGTGGGACACTAGTGTATTATATTCTGCTTCAGTTGTCAGTACACTCCTGTCCACTTTTTGTCTTTAAGGACATATGTGGAATCTCTTAATAGCCAATGGTCACTTCTTTCCTAGTTGAGTTCTATTCATTGTTATACAGACTCAAGTATCTACACATTGTTTTCTAAATTTTAAGTTTCAGAAATCAGATGAAGTAAATCTAGAATATCTTCAATTAGTACTCTTAACAGAATTTTGATTTTTGAAAAAATATGTATTGCTTGAATAAATGAATTTTCTATTCATTATGGGCTGAGGATCAGTAAATAGGGGGTTCTGGAGGATCTGGAAAAAGGTTATAATATATAATCCTTGCCACCTAAAGTATTTCTACTCTACTCCAACTTTGATATCACTACTGGCTTAGCTTTCTAGAACGTCTATAACACTGATTCTATCACAGTGCTTTTTAATTTTTTTTTGAGAAAGAGCCTTGCTCTGTCACCCAGGCTAGAGTGTAGTGGCATGATCTTGGCTCACTGCAACCACCACATCCTGGGTTCAATTGATTCCTCTGTCTCAGCCTCCCTAGTAGCTGGAATTACGAGCATGCACCACCATGTTGGCCAAGATGGTCTTGAACTCCTGCCCTCAAGTGGTCTACCTATCTCAGCCTCCCAGAGTCCTGGGATTGCAGGCATGAGTCACCACACCTGGCCATCATAATACTACTTTAGAAATGTTCAGTGATTTTGACCCAGCAGTCCCATTACTGGGTATATACCCAATGGATTATAAATCATTCTATTATAAATACATAATGTATGTTTATTTCGGCACTGTTCACAATAGCAAAGACGTGGAACCAACCCAAATGCCCATCAATAATAGACCGGATAAGGAAAATGTGGCACATATATATGATGGAATACTATGTAGCCATAAAAAAGGATGAGTTCATGTTCTTTGCAGGGACGTGGATGAAGATGGAAACCATCATTCTCAGCAAACTGATACAAGAACAGAAAACCAAATACTACATGATCTTACTCATAAGTGGGTGCTGAACAATGAGAACACATGGACAGAGGGAAGGTAACATCACACACCGGAGCCTGTCAGGGGTGAGGGCTAGGGGAGGGATAGCATTAGGATAAATACCTAATATAGATGACAGGGTGACGGATGCAGCAAACCACCGTGGCACATGTATACCTTTGTAAAAAACCTGCATGTTCTGTACATGTACCCCAGAAATTAAAGTATAATAATAAAAAGAAAGAATCAGTGATTTTTTTTTCCTTGCTAACATTTTTCTGTGTAAACTCTGATTGACTTTCAATACCCTGCCTATCAGTACTTGTCCTTCTATTGAGAGCTGCTCAGTTTATTGTGTTATCTACATTCTGTGTTCAGTTTATTGTGTTATCTACATTCTATGTTCATTCTTACCCTTGTGCTTTTGTACATATAGTCTCTACTCTCTAAAGCAGGTGTCCCCAAACTACGGCCCGCGGGCCGCATGCGGCCCCCTGAGGCCATTTATCCAGCCCCCCGCCGCACTTCAGGAAGGGGCACCTCTTTCATTGGTGGTCAGTGAGAGGAGCACAGTATGTGGCGGCCCTCCAACAGTCTGAGGGACAGTGGACTGGCCCCCTGTGTAAAAAGTTTGGGGATGCCTGCTCTAGAGTAACCATCCTTTCCATATCTGAGTCTTATTGAAACATAAATGTTGAATTCAGATTACACTTTTTTCAAGTCTCCTGTCCTGACTACTCCAGACTTAGTGATTTTTTTCCCTCTAATCAGCAACAAAGCTTACTTATCCATATTATTTGTTACTGTGTTACACTTCTTCATGTTCTTCCTTACAAAGTGTAGACTCCCTAAAGGAGAAGCCTTTGCTTTAAACCTTTTTCATTGTCTTACAGTGTCTAGCATAGTGAAGATTTCGTGCTGAGTATATCATAAATAATTATTGACTGAAGCCCTGAGTTGTTTATTGCCATTCGAAGTGTGGTCTGTAGACGGATATCAATCCATGAACTGTTTATTACCCCTTTGCTGGAATATAAAGAAATTGACAATAAGCTTTAGAAACTTTTATAGTCATTTGGCACAGTAGTAGTTTTATATCTGTTGAAATTCATAATAAAAAATGTGGCATCTAGTTTGCATGTTTAAAAAAATTTCTGGTAATCATCACAATTTCATTTTATAAAACATCAGTCCACAGTGGATTAGAACAATTTAAAAATGGCACCTCACCATAGATTGCTTTAGAAGCACTGGCTTAGACTACAAGGGATATGAGAATTTAGTAAAGAACAGATCAGTGTGTTTTGGCCTAATAGAAGGTGATTTCATGATGGAAGTGAGATCTTTACTTGAAGGTTAAATAGCATTTGGATGATTGTAATACAGTGGGTTGTTTCAGGCAGGGATGACAAGGTTTGGACTCCAAATGGAGGAGAAGTCTGCTGATGTATTTTGTGGTGACCAGGGAGGTAAGAGTTCTGGCAGAATTAAAAATTAAATTTATGGAAAGTTGACTAGATACCAGATAAAATGAGCACTTCTTATTCATTTGGTTACTGCTTGAGCTGTGGCATGATGAAAACCTTTCATTCCCTGTATGTGTATGGCTGATTTTCCAGGGGACTAGTAGTACTGAGTACGTTTTAAATTTTATGTATTTGAAACATTTCTTTTTAATTTAGCCTTTAAAAAATTAGATGGTTGGCTTATTAATGTAGTTGCTAAATGTATTGTAACTTTAATATGAAGTAATGTAAGTAAAATGTAAAGAAAAATAATTGATAAAAATTTCTTTCGGCCAGGCATGGTGGCTCTTGTCTGTAATCCTAGCACTTTGGGAAGCCAGGGTGGGTTGATCACCTGAGGTCAGGAGTTTGAGACCAGTCTGGGCAACATGGTGAAACCCTGTCTCTACTAAAAATACAAAATTAGCTGGGCATAGTGATTGGTGCCTGTAGTCCCAGCTACTCTGGAGGCTGAGGCAAGAAGATTGCTTGAAACCAGGAGGTGGAGGTTGCAGTGAGTCGAGATCATATTGCTGCACTCCAGCCTGGGCAACAAGAGTGAAAATCCATCTCAAAAAAAAAAAAAATTATTTTAAATAGGAAAACTCTGTTTTTATCTTGTTCTCTATTTTCCTTTGTCAATTTTATCTTGGACTGAAGCTTTTCCTTATTATTGAATTATAATCATGAATTCAGAGACCTGAGATTAAAAAGAATATTGATATAACCATTACTCCTGGATAATTAACATTTAGCTTATAGTAGCTTATAGCATAAAATGTGATGTGAGCTAGTTATATTTTTCTATTGTGGTAAAATATACATAACATAAAATTTACCATTTTAACCATTTTAAGTGTACAGTTCAGTGGCATTAAGTACATTCACATCATTATACAACAGTCACCACCGCCCTTATTCATCTTCTCAAACCAAAACTCTGTATCCATTAAACAATAGCTCTCCATTTCCCATTTCTCCCCTGAAACAGTTATTTGAAATGCACCTATTTTGGTATTTTCTTGCTTATCCTATTTGCTACTTTTATAAATGAATATATATTAAATACTCCTTATATATATAGAACTGAGCTAGATGCTGAGCAAGATTGAATTACAATTATAAAGAAGGCTACATGATGATATTAGGTGGTTTCCTGGGAGACAAGGTCTAATTACATCACGTTCTTTATCTTACATCTACACTACAATTCAATTAAATGTGCAAAAGTACACAAGTTGTTTTTTTGCTTCAGCGTTTGCCTGGAAAATGATTACACTAGTCTGACAATTTTAAATGAAGATTGAATAGAAGTATTGCTTTGATTTCATCTGAGATTTTTGAGTACCTAAATGAACATATTTGCAAAATTATTAAATGTGAAAGTGGGTAGTAGTTTGGTTATTAAAATCCTTCATACATTTTTACAGCTATATGGACTTCGAGGTGTCCTGGTTTTATTTTTTCCTATTTAACTTCTTTTTCTCTGTCATGTTCATTTGCACCCCTTGTTTCCCCTGATCTGTGAGTTCACCTATTTCCCATGGTGTTCTTTAGTCTTTTGGTTGGAAATCTCAACTTTTTCAGTTTCAGTTATCTTTCTGTAGGGGGGAAAACTCTCCTAATTCTGTATTTCTTAAAACCGTGAGTCACAGTTCTCAGTTGAGAACTGTGACATGAAATTTCCACTTACATGGTATGCTATCAGCTCAAACAAAGCGTGTTTAATGTTGGACTAGTCATTTTTCCATCCATTTTGTGCACTCTCCCTCCCTTTAAAAAATGGCACTACGTTCGTGTCATTATCTAAGGTTGACAATTTGTGGCATTTCTTTCCCTGTTAAGTAATCACCAATCGGTACCATTTGTCTCTTGTGATAATCATACCTGTCCCTTCCTTTCCATTTTTTTTTTTTTTGGGCATTCTCTTCAATATAGGGCCTGATCACCTGATGCCTAAGCTGCTATCGTAGTTCCCTGCTAATGGAATTTTCCCTCAAGTCCTTATAGCATTTTCTTTGTGAAAGTTGTGAATATTTAGATTATAGTTAATTGTGTCTCTCTCACATTGTTTTTAATCTTTGTATTCCCCAGAAACCTTGCAGCATTGTTGCTACTAAATACGTATTTTTGATAATTTGAGAATATGGTATTCTAGTTATAATTTCTCCTTCTAATGTATTTTGTGTAGCATTGCCAGGTTCTTCATTCATTAAACCAATATTGAGCCTATTACATGCTAAGGACTCTTTTAGGTACTTAAGATTATAGTAATCAGCAAACAAAAACTTATGACCCCTGATGGTTTATCTTCTAGAGAAGTAAAGGACTGATACATTAACAAAGTACATAGCATGTTAGGCAGTGATAATTGCAAAGGAGAAGAAAAAATGAATGAAGGAGGAAAACAGTGAGTATGGAGTGTGACACATTGAGATTTTGACAGAACAAGACTTTTCTGAGGGAAAAAAGTATTTAAAAAAGAGATTGACATTTTGGATTAAAGTGGCCAGGAAGGCCCTTTCATAGAGAGGTAACATTTGAGTAAAAACTTGAAGGAATTGAGTGAGGAAGGCAATACATATATGGAGGAAGAAAGTTCCGGACAAAGGGAATAGCAGGTGTAAAGGACCTCAGATGCAAATGTGCCTGGCATGTTTGAATGTTGATGGGAAGTAGAGTGAGCTGCAAGATGGCCAGTAGGAGGCAAGGGTGTGTGTTATGGAACAGGTATGGAGTAGAAAAATACAGATTGAACAGGCCACATAGTTCACATTTAGGGGTGTGGTTTTTACTCTGAGCTGGGTAACCTCTGTAGGAATTTGAACATGTAAGTGACGTCTGACTTACATGTTAATAGAATCATTCTGGCAATGATATTGAGGCAAGAGAGGAAGTAGAGAGATCAGGTAGGAGCTTTGGCACAAATCTAGTCAGAGGGAGAATCTGGTTTGGGATATACTTAAAGCAGAACTAACAATTTCTGATAGATTGGATGTGAGGTATGTGGGGAAAAGAAAAGTCAAGGATTATTTGAAAATCTTTGTCCTGAGTAGCTGGAAGAATGGAGTTGCCGTTAACTAAGATGGGAGTAGCCCTGAGAGGAGCATATTTGGCAGGGGGTTTTCATGAAGTTCAACTTTGAATGGGCTAAATTTGTGATGCTTGCTTAATATCCAAGTTGGATGAGACGGCTGGCTTCACACTAAATTAGGCTGAAGTTCAAGAAGGAGGTCCGAGAGTTGTCATCATAGATATAATATTTAAAACTATGAGACTGGTTGAGTAATCTAGAGAAAAAGTGTAGAAAGAAAAGAGGATGGCTGGGCTTGGTGGCTCATGCCCGTAATCTCAGCCCTTTGGGAGGCTGAGGTGGGTGGATCACCTGACATCAGGAGTTCAAGACCAGCCTGGCCAACATGACGAAGCCCTGTCTCTCTACTAAATATACAAAAATTAGCTGGGCATGGTGGCAGGCCCCTGTAATCCAGCTACTGTGGAGGCTGAGACAGGAGAATCCCTTGAACCTGGGAGGTGGAGCCAGACTCTATGTCAAAAAAAAAAAAAAAAAAAAAGAGATTACACTTCTTGAAGCTTTCGAACCTGGGAGACTGAGCAAGACTCCATCTCAAAAAGAAAAAGAGATTACACTTTTTGAAATACTTTACACCTTCATCTTTTGGCTTAGTACATACCTCAAAGGCTGCAGGTTTTCATGGCCTTTCATAGTGAATTTCATGTAAATCTTTTACTTTAGTCAAACTGGAACACTTATGCTGCCTAAGCTCTCCTTTCGCATTGTTGCTTTCCTATGCTCAGTTTTACTCTTTATACATAGAGTGGTTTCTTACCTGCTTTCTACCTAACTTAAATGCAGTTTTCTTCAAGCAGCATTATCTTATTACAGAGTGTTCTATTTCACTTAGCAAAATTCTGCATCTTTATTTCACCCCTCCTAATCTTATCTGTACAGTTTATAATATTTTTATATGTGTATTTTTTTTCCTGATGAGCTTATGAGATCTATGGCTGGTACCATAATTTTGGATACTTTGCCTTCTGCATTGATCAGAACCCCAGTTTGCTTCACAGAGGCAATCTGGGGACTCAGTCTTTCCAAACATTATCAAGCTGGAGGAAGTGAGGCTATTCAGGAATATCTGGATATTGATCCTGCTTTCTCTGCTCAGGTACAGTTGTGGCCTTACTGGCACTGGGTTTGGCTCAAGAACAAGCACAAACCCAGGTGTCTGTAATTTTCTATTAAAGGGCATAGCTTGTTAGAGTTTGTTCTTTCCCAAATAGTGATATAAGCCCGGAGCATTAAAGAGAAGTACCACCTTAATAATTGAAGTTTGTTAAATATGGCAAAATATCACCTTGTTCCCTCATGACTTGTTAAATATGGCAAAATATCACCTTGTAGTACATGACTCTGGAGGCCAGTGACAGCTGTGTTGAGCCATGCTACATCTGTTCTTGCTCTGAGTGGCAGTCTCACTACTAATAAGATTTTGGATCCTTAGCTAAGTAAGTCAGGAACTAAATGTAAACTTCTTTTATGTGTGTGTATGTGTGTGTGTTCTTTTTCCTGTAGTTCATAGCTGATGGCTAATATTTGTTTAAGATTTACCTACTATGGGCCAGACATAGTTATAATGTGCTACTTGCATTAACTCTTTCAATCTTCATAACATTCATATAAATTAACCATTTCCATATTTATAGCCATTTTCTGTTAAGAAAATTGAGGAAAAGAGAAGGTGAGTAACTTTCTTTAACAGAACTGTAATATTAAGTGGAGGAATGGTGTTTGATCCCCAGAAGATTTGATCCAAAGCTTATATTTTTAACTGCTGTACTATACTAGTCATATGGTTAGGCTTTGTATCCCCACCCAAGTCTCATCTTGAATTGTAATCCCCAGGTTTTTAGGGAGAGACCTGGTGGGAAGTGATTGCTTCCCATTATGGGGTTGCTTTTTCCCATGCTGTTCTCATGACAGTGAGGGAATTCTCACGACATCTGATGGTTTTGTAAATGGTAGTTTTTCTTGTGCTGATGCACATACTTCTCTCTCCTACCACCCTGTGAAGAAGGTCCTTGCTTCCGCTTCACTTTCTACCATGATTGTAAGTTTCCTGAGTAAACAATGCCATGTGGAACTGTGAGTCAATTAAACCTCTTTCTTTATAAATTACCCAGTCTCAGGGAAGTTCTTTACAGCAGTGTGAAAACAGATGGATACAGCTAGTTTATTTGAAATGCTGCAAGCCAATTTTGATTATTTCCTTTTGTCTCGTGGTGGGTATTTCTAGAATTTTAAATAATATGCTTATACTACTATTTCTTGATTTATCAACTAAGGCAATAACTATTGATGACTTGCTGTTTATGATTTACTCTTCTGATACTCTATTGTCCTTCTTCAAAACTATATATAGTCATATATTATTGTTGTTATTTCCTCTGTTGGTTTTTTTGTGACTCCAGTATGCCTGAACCTCTATTTCATGTTCCATTGACTTTTGGCAGTAGTGTATCTTTTATGTACTTTTTTTTATAAAGTAAGAATTTATTACCCATGCCCTCTACTTCAATTTTTACCCCTCTTCTTTTAACTCCTGTCAAATATCCATTTACTTTAAAATTATCAAAGTTTATAATATTCTATATAACTTTGTGGTTATGAATGTACACATTGGAATTAGGTTGACTGGGTTTAAATCCAAGCACTACCACATCCTAGCTGTGTCACCTTGGCAAGTTATTTAATTTCTCTTTGCCTCAGTTTTCTCAATTATAAAATGGGGATAATATACTCTTAACAGGATTATTGTGAGGATTTATGTGAAACATTTGAAACAGGGGCCAGTACATAATAAGGACAATATAAATGATTGCTATTAGTGTTATAGTTATTCTGTAATCACGATGAACTCTTCCATGCTTTCAATTTATTCTAAAAGTTAAAAACGAATATGTATACCATGCAGAACCATTCTGCATTGTAGCTGATAATATACGATGCAGAAGTGTAATCACAGAAGTGTACACTGTGATTCTTTGTCTCTGTGTTCAAAGTCATGACCCTAAAAATAAAGTTGCTAGTATCAAGGTCAAGTGGGTTATCTTTTTTTTTCTTCTACTCTCTAAAATTTTAAAAATGCATAACATTTTAATTTTTTTTATAATTACATGATGACTTTTTATATAACTCCCCTCTCCCACAGAATTTGAAATTGCTTATTTTTTTTGTTTTTTTGTTTTGTTTTTTTTTGAGATGGAGTTTCGCTCTTGTTACCCAGGCTGGAGTGCAATGGCACGATCTCAGCTCACTGCAACCTCCGCCTCCTGGATTCAAGCAATTCTCCTGCCTCAGCCTCCTGAGTAGCTGGGATTACAGGCAGGCGCCACCATGCCCAGCTAATTTTTTGTATTTTTAGTAGAGACGGGGTTCCACCATGTTGACCAGGATGGTCTTGATCTCTTGACCTTGTGATCCACCTGCCTCAGCCTCCCAAAGTGCTGGGATTATAGGCTTGAGCCACCGCGCCCGGCCATGGAATTGCTTATTTTTTTAATTGACAAAAGAATAAGGTATTTTCATTATATTCTCAAAATTATGTGACTTCTCTATCACACTTGTTTGTAAGAACTCACTGTTTTCTTGGAGACAGTCCTTTTATGATCCATGAAATAATAAATTGATTAATTGGAGTTATCAAAATTGAACACTATTGTTCTACAAAAGATACTGTTGAGAGAATGAAAAGACAGGTTATATCTGGGAGAAAACATTTTCAAATAACATATCTGTTAAAGAATAGCCAAAATATAAGAAAAAAATTAAGGAAACAACCAATTTAAAAAAATAGACACATGATCTGAACAATTGCTTCAGAAAAGACTTACAGATGGCAAATAACCGTCTGTAAAAAGATCCTCAACATTATTTGTCATTAAGGAAATTAAAACACTGAGATATTACTGACATAACTATTAGACTGGTTAAGAGAGAGAAAAAAACCCTGCAAACTAAATGCTGGTGATCTCATACTTGCCACTTTGGAAGATGGTTTAGCAATGTCTCATTAAAGTTAAACACATACTTATCACATGACCCAGCAAAAGCACCTTTAGGTATTTACCAAATTGGTTTGAAAATATAAATCCATGCACATGCTTTAATCATAATTGCCAGCTTTGTTCATAATCATCAAAAACTAGAAGCAACCAAGAAGTTCTTCAGTAGGTGAATACATAAACAAATGGTGGTCCATCATTTATTCATTGGATTATTTTTCAATGATAAGCAATTAATGCCACAAGATGAATGTGTCTTAAATGCATTTTCCCAAGTTATAGAAACCAGACTGAAAAGGGTACATCATATTGAATGATTCCATTCATATGGCACTCTAGAAAGGGCCAATTTAGGAATGGAAAGCCAATCAGTGGTTGCTAGGGATTTGAGGAAGGGGGAGTTTTGACTTGGAGGAAAGAATGGGTGAGTTTTAGAGTTAAAAGTAAACTGTAGTAGTGGGCATATACATTTGTAAAAATTGGCAGAACTTTATAGCATAAAGAGCTTAATATATGCAAGTAAAAAAAATCAATCAACCAAGAGTTAGGGATTCCGGAAGGGAATGCAATGGTGACAAAATAATCTAACAAATGTGTTTCAGATATGTGATATAACTTCACTAAAGGGATGGCAGAAAAGGTGCTGACCTAAATAATTTTTAGAAAACAGTGTCTTAACTAGAAACTGTAAGATTAAAGACAAAAGTGTACATAAATCCTGCAGTTGGTAAAGTTGTTTTGGTTAACAATTCTGAAACTGCTGTACATGTGTACTGGAAACTGACAAGTAAATGTATCACCATACATTTGGTGATTGATGGGAACCAAGTTTCTCACTACTGGAGAGGAAGGCTGCAGAAAAGCAAGAGAAGGATGGAATGAACCTGTGGTACCGAACTAAATTTGGAGACATCAATATAAAATTATATGTAGTTTAATATAGATAGTGATGGGCTTTGTAGCAGGTGGCTAGTGTCATAGTTTGCAGTGTTCTTGTTTCTCCCCACCTTCTCCCACCCAGATCACAACAAACATAATTGTATTTTTCTGCTTGTCTTTTTGCCAATAGCCAAACTGTTATTTGTTCATGCCTGAGAATAGATTATTACACAAAATTCTAATGAAGTAGTTCAAGTGTTTAACTCTTGTAGCTGGAAAACCTTCAAACATTTTAAACAAAGAAAAAATTCTTTTTTTTTCCCTTCCTTTTGAATGGCATAGAGAACTATTTTTTTGTGAAGTAGAATGAGTCCTTTTGGGTATACTGAAAATTTTCTGGGGTCAGTTTTGAAAGAAACTATTTCATGCAGCAAAACAGCGTAAGGATTTCTGTGGTCCAGTTGCCTTCAAAATTTTACCTTAATAGTACCATTTTAAAAAGGCTACTAAGTAGAGCTACTAAAATGAATAATAAAAAAATAAAAAAAAATTAAAAATACAAAAACATATAATAAAAATTAATTCAAAAATTTACCTAAAGAGTACCATTTAAAAAAGGCTACATACCCCAGAACTTAAAGTATAATAAAAAAATAAAAGTTTTTATTTTGGAAAAAAAAAGGCTACTAAGTAGAGCTAGTAAAATGAATAATAAAAAATATAATGTGAATTTCAAAGTAGCCTAAGGTTGCAAGTTGAGAAGTGGAGCTTTTCTTATTCCCTGTGATTCTGGGCTGAGGGCCCAGAGCTGAGAACAAAGCATATTAGTGCCTGGATTTTCTAAAGAAGGGATGCTGCTCCGTCTGTGTGAAACTAGCTATGGCCACAGTCATTGCCAGGGAAGCAGTTCTAGGCAGTTCCTTGCATATGGTGTCTCTGTGTAGTGACATATGACTTTGCTAGCTTGTCTATAGCTAATTGGTGATTGTTGAGTCCAGTGCCCTTTCGCTCTCACTGTAGCCAGGCCAGTGACCTACCAGAAGATGCAATGAAGACACTGCCTACCTAGAAGCAGTGGCTGTTTGCTGGTCAATTAGATTCTTCTTTTTCTTTTTTATTGTTTTTGAGACAGGGTCTCACTCTGTCACCCAGGCTGGAGTGCAGTGGTGCCATCATGGCTCACTGCAGCTTCAACTTCTTGGGCTTAAGCAATCCTCCTGCCTTAGTCTTCTCAGTAGCTGGAACTATAGTTGTGTGTCACCACACCTGGCTGATTTTTTAATTTTAATTTTAATTAATTAATTAATTAATTTTGTAGAGATGGGGTCCCACTGTGGTTCCCAGGCTGGTGTCAACTTCTGGGCTCACGTGATCCTCTTCCCATGGCCTCCCAAACTGGTGTGAGCTACTGCACCTGGCTGAATCTTCTGGCAGGTATTCTTTCTTTTAGTTTAGTTTTTTTTTGTTTTTTCATTTGTTTTTGTTACTGAGTCTCGCGCTATCACCCAGGCTGAAGTGCAGTGGTATGATCTTAGCTCACTGCAGCCTCTGCCTCCCGGGTTCAAGCAATTATCCTCCCTCAGCCTCCCAAGTAGCTGTCATTACAGGTGTGTGGCACCATGCCTAGCTAATTCTTGTATTTTTTGCAGAGATGGGGTTTTGCCATGTTGGCCAAGCTGGTCTTGAATTCTTGCCCTCAAGTGATCCACCTGCCTCGGCCTCCCAAAGTGCTGGGATTATAAGCATGAGCCACAACATCTGACTAATATTGGTTTGTTTTTAAACAGAAGTTACAGCAAGATAGGCAGTTGTTTACAGCACCAAAACCCAGTAAAGCATAGATAAATAACTGAGTCATGTCATTGTTGAAACTGACAGAAAATAGAGCTCCATCAACTCCTTTTCGAGCTGCCTGAATCCAAATTAAAAAAATATTTTTTCATATAAGAAATTGTATGAAAATTATAAGAAATTATATGAAAAATATTTTTTCTTATAATGTCATTAAATTTCATATAAGCTTATTTTCAGGTATAAGCAGTTTTTGGTACTAGCAATAGTACCCTTCACTTGTCAGTTTATGGGAGACATTCTTTTTATTTCTGTTCTGCGTACATATTCACTTGAAATTCTTATGTGAAGGGCTACTGTTGTTGTACCAGTGATTCTATTTGAAGCTTGCACTATAATTCTTACCTTCTTGAGCTATAAGGACTGTCAGCATCTTCTGTTGCCATCAGGACTCCTTTAGGCTCAGGGAATGTGGTTACATTTTGTAACTGTCAGTAAAGCAAGGCTTTAAAATCGTAAAATGGTGTTTATTTTACTGAGTAAAATAGTGTTTATTTTACAGAGTAATAATCTTAGTATTGTTCGCCATCTTATTTAAAAAGTGTCACTGTCAAACAAAAACTTCACTTCTAAGGAGAAAACGTGTAATAGATGATTGACTGGAACGTTCAAACTATTAAATTTTAGTGGATTTGTAAGAAGACATTAGTTTGTGGGTTATATAGAAATCTAATACATTAAACTAAAGGAGAGAGAGAGAGAGAGGAGAAGAGGAGAGATAGGGGAGAAGGGAAAAAGAAAAGAGAGGAGGAGAGAAGAGAAGAGAGAAGGGAGAGGAGAGGAGAGGAAGGAGAGAGAGGAGGCAGAGACGACAGGAGAGGGAAGAAGGAAGGGAGGGAGGGACAGAGGGACAGAGGGAGGAGAGGACAGTCATCTTTTCTAGGTTTATGCTTTCCACCATGAACCCAAGAGAGTAATCCAGCTTTTGTAAATAACTGCAGGCCTCACCTTGTTCCTGTAGATTTCCTAGAGGGAAATTGTATTGAAATTCTTGTGATCACTATCATCTGTCCCTGTTAAGTAGATAGTGGGGATGTCCCTCTCTTCCTCCAAGGTTGGAATGTGTGAGTTAAAAACATAGAACACACTGGGAACTCCAGCTTGACCTTCTGCCTGTTCCAAGTGAGGTTTTTTTCATGTTTTTCTTTCTGGTAGCTTTTCTGTCTAGTACCACTTGACAACCTTTTTCCATGAAAAGCAGCTCTCAGCATTTTTTTTTTTTTTTTTTTTTTAATAACTGACTTTCACCTTAGGGGGCTTTCTTTAGCAGTTGCAACTCTTGGATGCAGGTTCTTAGTCATCTAGTGCTGAGCACAGGCTCTGGGCAGTAAGAATTGGTTGGATGAATGAAGGAATGGGCTTGTATAGCTAGGCAGTTTAAACTTAAACTTCCAACAACACATTTTTCTACGTATCTTAATTAATTAATTAATGGGATCTTGCTCTGTCGCCCAGGCTGAAGTGTAGTGGCATGATCATAGCCTCAAATTCCTGGACTCAAGTGATTCTTTCACCTCAGTTTCCCGAGTAGTAGGACTGCCGGCTCAACACCATCTCTAAGTGATAGCTTTTATCAGAGCTCCTGCCAGCCCTCTGGGGGCAGCTACGTGCTCTTTACACTGCTCTTTAAAAAAGAGCAATAATGTTAAAAACCTTAAGTCTATGTATATTTACTGTATAAGGCAAGTGTTAGTTGTCATTGTCATGGGAGACACAAAGATAAACACAACATAATCCCCGGTTTCCAAAAGTTTTTAATACAGTGTAAGAGACAGATGTTAGTAACTTTAACATAGGGAAGGGTAAATTCTGCACACTTCATGAATATGGTGGCTTTTGAGCTGGTCTTTGAAGGCTGGAGGAATGCAACCCTTGGATATAATGCAGAAGTATGTTATTCCGGGGGAACAACATGAATAAAAGCATAGGAACAAGGAAGAAGGAAGTGTAACTAGGAAATGAAGCATCACTATGGAGCTTTGTCTGTGTGTAATGACTGGAAAGGTAACATGGTAACCACTCTTTCAGGGATTTTGAGTGCCAAACTGACCACTTTGGGTTTTGTTTTGAGCAAAATTGAAAGCCATCAAACAGTTTTGAGCAAGGAAATGATATATAGTAGAATTGTTTAATGAAGTGGTTTTTAATTGGTGCTATGCATGAGAATATTCTGTGACGTTTGTAGGGAATGATCATTCTAGGTGCTCACTCAAATGGACTGACTCCTAATTTATGGAGTGGAACATGGATATGCAGATTTCAGTTTCTGCAAGTAGTTCTGATACAAACTGGTAATTAAGAACACCTGAGACAGTAGAATGGCCATTAAAGAAGCTGTCAAAAATGTCAGACTATTTAATGCCCAATGACTTCTGAATTGTAGTTTCTACATCTGAAAAGAATTAGGAATAATAATGCTTGCAATATCTATCTACTAGGGTTATTGGGAAGATTACATGTGATAATATATAGTTAGGCGCTGCGTAACATTGTGTTGCTCAGTGATGGACTCCATTGCAATGGTGGTCCTATAAAATTATAATGGAGCTGCAACATTATATCGGCTAGTGATGTCATAGCCATCCTAACAGTAGTGCAACAAATTACCTTTTGTATGTTTGGTTACGCAAATACCATTGTATTATAATAATTGGTAACAGTTTTCAGTATAGCAACATGTTGTACAGGTTTGTAGCCTAGGAGCAATAAGCTATACTATGTAGCCCAGGTGTGTAGTTAGACTATGCCATCAAGGTTTGTATAAGTACACTTTATGATGTTTACAGAATGATAAAATCACCTAATGATGCATTTCTCAGAACACAACCCTGTTGTTAAGTGATGTGTGACTGTTTAGAAAAATGTTTTATAATAAATAATAAATACACCAATATAAGGAATGATTAAGATCATATTTGTGTTTTAGTTGTAAAGAATTAGTTTAAGTAATGGGTTTATTATGAGAATAAAACCAGGATTAAGGAAATGGGAAACAGCCACATGGACCTTATCAACTGCTTGCTTGGTGTGGAACATTATGGTCATATTTTCTTTTTTGGGTTTAGGAATTCTATATTTCTTTTTAAATAACTATTTATTGAGTGTCTATTGTGAGTCATGCATTGTTACAGGTGTTGGAGATACAGTGGTGAACAAAGATTCTCTGTCATTACAGAGTATTCTTGTGAGAGTAGATGGAAAGCATATTAGTCTGCTCTCACATTGCTATAAAGAACTGCCTGAGATGGGTAACTTACAAAGAAAGAAGGTTTAATTGATTCACAGTTCCACATGATTGGGAGCTCAGGAAACTTTGTAGTCATAGCGAAAGGGGAAGCAGGCATGTCCCTATTTACAAGGTGGCAGAAGAGAGAAGTGCTGAGCAGAGGGGGAAAAAAGCCCCTTATAAAACCATCAGATTTGGTGAGAACTCACTCAGTATCATGAGAACATGAGGGTAACTGCTCCCATGATTCAGTTACCTCCCACCAGGACCCTCCCATAACACGTAGGGGTTATGGGAACTACAAGATGAGATTTGGGTTGGACACAGCCAAACCACGTCAGAAAATAAATGTATAATAGGTTGCAAGTACTACAGAGGAAAATGAAAAAAGAGAATGGTGGAAGTTTCTCATTTAGGTAGAATGGCCAGGAAAGCCCTCTCTGATGAGATGACATTTGAGCAGAAATCTGAAGGAGTAAATAGAATAAAACATGTGGTTGTCTGGTTAGAAGACAAGTCTAGGTAGAGAGAACAGCAAGCAAAAAGGCCTTGAGGTTGAAACATGCTTGTGTATTCATAGAACACTGAGGAGGCCATTGGGACTAGACCATTATAAGCAAAGAAATAGTAGTAGGAGTTGAGGTCAGAGAGTTAGCAAGTGGGACCAGATCATTTAGGGGCCTCAAGGCCATGGTAACAACATTTTTTTTTTTTTTCACAAGGATGATAGAAAGACATTGGAGGATTTTGAGCAGGGAAATAAAACATTGTAACTTACAATGTAAAATGATAAGCCTTGTTGCTATTAGATTTCCAAACAGAACTATCAAGTAGGTAGTTAATGTAGAAGTCTGAAGTTCAGGGGAGAAACCTTGGCTGGAAATAAAAAGTATGAATGTATAATTCGTTGTCAACATATAGATGGTATTTAAGTCCATCTCAAATGTTCTTAACTCTCTTGCTTGGAAAAAGGTTCCAAAAATTTTTATATTTAAATCTTTAATCTACCTGGAAATTTGGAACATAGTTTGTTACAGCAATGCAGTATTACTTTTTTCAATATAGATAACACTTTCAGATTAACCATTCTTTTTTTCCATATGTATAACCAGTCTCATTTATTAAGCTAACCATTTTTTCCCAGTGATTTTTTTGTATATAAAATTCTCCTATATACTTGCCTCTGTTTTTGTATTCTCTACTTTCAGTGATCTGTTTGCTTAATCCCAAACTGATTTTTCTATTGATTTGATTGTAGAGACTTTATTCTATGTGTCTGATTAGGTTTATCCCTCTTTACCCTTCTTTTATCTTAAACTTTTTGGGACTATTCTCAGGCCTTTTTTCTTTCATGTGAATTTTAGTATAATTTTATTAAATGAATCAAACACTACATTCAATTTATATGAATTTTGAAAATTCATGTAAATTTTGACATCAGTTTTACAATTTAAGTCTTTCCAGTGTTCAGTGGCTAAATAACAATAACTGTTATAACATTATAAGATTTTATTTTCTTCATATAGGTTAAGATTTTGTTTTCTTCATATAGGTTCTTTGTTTTCCTTTACATTGTATACCTATTATAGTTTTAGCTTTTATTATAAGAGGAAAAATTTCACCTTTTCCTCTTTTGGATACTGGTCCCAAGTATAAAAAAAGTATTGATTTTTCTAAATTTAACTTTACTGTGGTCATCTTACCAAATTCTTTTTATTAGATCAGGATGCTTTTATTGGCATATTTTTCTAAATATATAATCAGGTAATCATTAATTTCCTTTTCAGTGTCCATATAAGTTACTTCATTTTTGGTCTAATTTCTCTTTATTATACTTTTTTTGTTACCTTTGCCCCATTTTTCATACTTTTAAAACGGTTTATGCCACAAAAATTTATTTGTGAAATAAATGATTTGTGGAGTAATTTTTTTGTGTGTCAAGCACTTTATTTGGTGCTAGAGATTCAATAATGAACAAAAAGGACAAAAAAAATCTCTGTGTGATGGGACTCTTTTACTGGTTTTCTGAAATTAACTGAAATGATTTAATGTATTATTGTTTAGTATATTTGCTGTAGGCTGTGGTGAAAAGACTTTATCATATTTATATAGTTTTCTTTTAGGCCTGTATTTCTTAAAGGTTTTGTTAGGAATAACTGCTGAATTTTATTTGACATGTTTTTATCAGCTAATGATATGATAATCTGTTTTTTCTTTATTGCTTTTTATGGATTATTGATTTAAAAATTGTTCTTTAATTATTATTCATTTAGTAGAAAGGCAATATGTCTTATTTGATACTGTGTACTTAGCTAGCATACTAGTTACTATCTTTAATTGACAAGTATCACGGATTATGTTTTCCAAAGATGAATACAGCTATAACTCCTATTCTGCTGGGTTTTCCTACAGTATAACTTTGACTCTTTTATATTGAGAGTAGGGTCTCTGTTCTCTCCCCTTTAATCTGGGTGGGAATAATATTATGGTAGAAGTGCCACTATGTAATTTGCAAGAGTATATCATAAATGATGTTATGGCTTCTCTTTTTGGATACATGGTTTGTGAAACTTAGACACCATTATGTGAGCAAGTCCAGAGAGACCATGGAGAGGCCATGTGTAGGTATTAATATTGACAGTCCCAGCTGAGAGCCCACCTTGCAGCTACATCAACCACCAGTCATAGGAATGAATGAACTTTTAGGTGATTTCAGCTCTCAGCTCTTCAGTCACTTTCAGCCTTCAAGTGTTCCCACCTGAGGCCCCAGACATTGCGGAACAGAGATAAGCCATACTGCTGTACCCTTCCTGAATTCCTGACTCACAGAATCTGTGAGAACAGTGAAGTGGTGGTTGCTTTATGCTTTAAATCTGGGATGGTTTTTATATGGTGGTAACGAGTAACAAGAAAATGACAATTTACATACAAAATTATTTCCCCTCATTTTAATATAACTCACATTAACTATATTATACAATCATCTGTTAACAATACTACCAACTTCATGTGGTGCAAAGAGTTTCTGGAGTCAGATGAGCAACATTCAGGTTACAGAACAACATTAAAATGTGTATATTATTTTGAGAAGTTCAAGTAATCTCTCCAAGTTTTTTTTTTTTTTTTAAATGGTGAGGAATATTATCAACACAACTTGATAATGATGTTAATGTAAAACAAGTAGTAATCAATGAGTATTTTAAAGAGTCATTTGAGATTTTCAGTACACAAATATCAATTATAGGCATTTTGTTAACAAAACCTGAATACAGAGTGTGCTAAACTAACAGGCAAAAAGGAACACATAAAACTGTAATTCTTCTCCCCTTCTTCTATAATCAGTACTAGAGGTTGGTCATTATTTTAATAAGGAACAGATTGTATGCCCATTCATTTGCATATGAACTTTTGTTACTTCCTTTTAAGATCTCCATATACCTTCTTTGTATCCTTTCTAATTTATAGACGTTAATGGTCCCAGCTATCTATTTGGTATGTAAAAGTTATAAGACATTAATAGTCCTAGCTATCTATTCCGTATGTAAAAATTAGACAGATTGTTATTTTCAAAAGCTGTATTCATGAAGTCTCGGCAAGTATATAGAGGTACTTACTTGCCATATATATCATAGAAATATAAAATTTTTCCCTCAGTGAGGTTTCTTCACTAGGATAAGAAAATTTCTTATCACTGAAAATTGAGCATGTCTTCACTTTAAATACTTTTAAAATAAATATAACCACCTTTATTTTTATATAATGCATTAACTTGATCATATATTTCATGTTTATTTTTCAGAGCAAAATTTCCCCCGTTTTCCTCAGCTCTTCCTTTCTCCTTTCCTCTTTCTTCCACCCTTTCTCTCCTTCCTTCATAATCCATCTTAACAACCTAGAATGTGTTTTTCTCTCTTTTTCTTTATACATGTATACAGTAATCATAATGAGAGTGAAAGGTGGCATATACGGTGGTTAAAACATACTCTGTAAACTTCATTTACAGTTTAGTGGTTATTTTTGTTTTTACACAAATAAAATTATTTGTGTGTACCTTTCTGCATCTTACTTTTTTTCCTCAACAATATTTTATTACATCCTGCCAAAATATGGTTTAGCTCCGGTTCATTGCTTTTAAAGGCTACCTAATATTCGCTGGTATAGGCTGGTGTAGGGAATATTAGGTAGGCTTTAAAATCACCTGGTGTAGGGAATATCATGTAAGCTTTAAAATTTAAGTTTAAATTTAAATTCCCTGGAATAGGGAATATTCTATAGGTTTTAAAATTACAAATTTACTCTGTTTCTTCTTCCTTGTACATATGTCCCCAAATGCTGGGGCTTATATTTCAGTTGTATAGATTTCTAGGAAGGGGGTGTTAGGAATGTATCTATAATTTAATTTTTGTAAAAATTTAGACTGAGTCTCACTCTGTCACCAGCTGGAGTGCAGTTGTGTGATCTGGGCTCACTGCAACCTCTGCCTTCCAAGTTCAAGTGATTCCCCTGCCTCAACCTTCTGAGTAGCTGGGACTACAGGCACATGCCGCCACGCCCGTCTATTTTTCTTGTTGTATTTTAGTAGAGATGGGGTTTCACCGTGTTGGCCAAGGATAATCTTGATCTCCTGACCTTGTGATCCGCCTGCCTTGGCCTCTCAAAGTGCTGGGATTACAGGTGTGAGCCACCATGCCCAGCCTTAATTTAATTTTTAATAAATTGCAAAATTGCTTTCCAAAAATTCTGTAATGCTTCACTTTATCACTAGCAATGTATGAAAATCATCTTACCCATGTCTCACCATTTTAGATTTTATAGATCTTTTTAATTTTTACCAATCCAATGGATATAAAGGGATTTCTCAATTCTTTATTTTGTATTTCTCTATTAGTGAGTTTCTTTTCATGTTTTCTTTTTTCACAATTCACACAGATGGTTACTTTAATATAATATATCCATTTACTAGAGTTAATGTAGTAAATTACATACCTTGTGATAAAAGTTCAAATTCCTAACATGAATCTTTTTATATTTTAAGAGGTTTAAATTGGAAAAATGACTCATCGGTGTGTGTTTTTTTTTCATTTTTTGTTTTTTAATTCTTGTGTTTACATATTAGATATATATATATTTATAGGTTACATGAAACATTTTTATACAGGCATGCAAGATGTAGTAATCACAGCGGGGTAAATGGGGTATCCAGCACCTTAAGCATTTTCCCTTTGTGTTTCAAACAATCCAATTATGTGCTTTTAGCTATTTAAAAATGTACAGTTGCTTTTTTTTCTCTTTTACTATAGTCACCTGTTGTCCTAGGAAATTGCAGGTCCTATTTATTCTTTCTATATTTTGTACCCATTGACCAATCCCAGTTTCTTCCCCATACTTCCTCACTGTACTTCCCAGCCTCTAGTGACCGAAATTCTACTCTCTATCCCCATTGAGTTCTATTACATTTTTAGCTCCCACCGATAAGTGAAAACATGCAATGTTTGTCTTTTCATGTATGGCTTATTTCACTTAACATAATGACCTCCAGTTCCATTCATGTTGTTGCAAATAACAGAATCTCATTCTTTTGTGAGGCTGAATAGTACTCCATTGTGTATGTGTCACATTTTCTTTATCCATTCATCTGTTGATGGACACTTAGGTTGCTTTCAGATTTTGGCTATTGTGAATAGTACTGCAATAAATATAGGAGTTCAGATATATCTTTGATATACTGATTTCCTTTATTTTGAGTATAAACCTAGCAATAGGATTGCTGGATCATGATAGCTCTATTTTTAGTTTTTCAACAAACCTCCAAACTGTTCTCCATAGTGGTTGTACTAATTTACATTCCCACCAACAGTATATGAGGGTTCCCTTTTCTCCACATGCTCACTAACATTCGTTATTACTTGTCTTTTGAATAAGAGCCATTTTAACTGGTATAAAATAATATCTCATTGTAGTTTTGATTTGCAGTTCTCTGATGATCAGTGGTGTTGAATACCTTTTCCTGTTTAACATTTGTATATTTTCTTTCGAGAATGTCTACTCAGATCTTTTGCTCATTTTGTAACCAGAGTATTAGATTTTTTTCCAGTAGAGTCGTTGGAGCTTCTTATATATTCTGGTTATATTAATCCTTTGTCAGATAGGTAGTTTGCAAATATTTTCTCCCATTCTGTGGGTTGTCTCTTTGTTTCCTTTGCTGTGCAGAAGCTTTTTGACTTGATGTGATCCCATTTGTTCATTTTTGCTTTGCTTGCCTATGCCTGTGGTGTATTACTCAATAAATTTTTGTTCATTCCAATATCCTGGAGAGTTTCTTCAGTGTTTTCTTGTAGTAGTTTCATAGTTTGAAGTCTCAGATTTAAATCTTTAATCCATTTTGATTTGATTTTTGTGTATGGTGAGAGATAGGGGTCTAGTTTTATTTTTCTGCATATGGATATCTAGTTTTCCCACCACCATTTATTGAAGAGACTGTCCTTTCCCCAATGTATGTTCTTGGCATCTTTGACAAAAGTGCGTTTACTGTAGATGTATGGATTTATTTCTGCATTCTGTATTCTGATCCACTGGTCTATATATCTGTTTTCATGCCAGTACCATGATGGTTTGGTTAGAACATGAAGTCAGGTAATGTCATTTCTCCAGTTTTTAATTATTATTATTATTTTTTCTTAGGATAACTTTGGCTACTCTGAGTCTTTTTTGGTTCCAAATACATTTTAGAATTGTTTTTTCTATTTCTGTGAAGAATGTCATTGGTATTTTGATAGGAATTGCATTGAATCTGTAGATATATGGACATTTTAGCAATATCGATTCTTCTAATCTATGAACATGAAATATCTTTTTATTTGTGGGTGTCCTTTTCAATTTCTTGCATCAGCGTTTTATAATTTTCATTGTAGAGATCTTTCACTTTGGTTAAGTTGATTGCTAAGTATTTTATTTTATTTGTAGCTATTTTAAATGGTATTGATTCCTATTTCAGATTGTTTTCTGTTGACAGAAAACAATAAAAAGGCTACTGATTTTTGTATGTTTGTATCCTGCAACTTTGTTTGTTTATTATTTCTAATTTTTTTTTTTTTTTGGTGGAGCTTTTAGGTGTTTCCAAATATAAGATCATATTATCTGCAACAAGGATAACTTGACTTCTTTTTTTCCAATTTGGATGCCCTTTATTTCTTTCTTTTGTCTGATTGCTCCAGCTAGGACTCCCAGTACTATGCTGAGTAACAGTGGTGAAAGTGGGCATCCTTGTCATGTTCCAGATCTTAGAGGAAAGGCTTTCAGTTTTTTTTTTTTTTCAGTGTGATACTAGTTGTGGGTCTGTCATATATGGCTTTTAGTATATTGAGGTATTTTTCTTCTATACCCAGTTTTTTGTGGGTTTTTTATCATGAAGGGATGTTGAATTTTATCAAATGCTTTTTCAGCATCAATGGAAATGATCATAGGGCTTTTGTCCTTCATTCTGTTGATATGATGTAGCACATTGATTAATTTGGGTTTGGGTATGTTGAACCATTCTTGGTCCCTGTTCTTGTTTTATCCCTGTGATAAATCTCACTTGGTCATGATGAATTATCTTTTTAATGTATTCTTGAATTCAGTTTGCTAGTATTTCTTGAGGATTTTTGCATCACTGTTAATCAGTGATACTGGTTTGTAGTTTTCTTGTTTTTTCTGTGTCTTTGTCTGGTTTTGGAACGGGGTAATCCTCATAGAATGAATTTGACAGTACTCTTTTCTATCCTATTTTTTGGAATAGTTTGAGTAGGATTGATACTAGTTCCTCTTTAGATGTTTGGTGGAGTTCATCAGTGAAGCCATTAGATCCTGGGCTTTTCTTTACTAGGAGAATTTTATTACAGCTTCAGTCTCATTACTTATTATTAGTCTCTTCATGTTTTGGATTTCTTCATGGTTCAGTATTGGTTAGATTGTATGTATCTAGGAATTTATCCACTTTTTTTCCCCTAGATTTTCCAGCTTATTTTTGTATAGTTGTTCATAATAACCACAAATGATTGTTTGAATTTCTGTGGTATCAATTGCAACATCTCCTTTTTCAGGTGTGATTTCATTTGTTTGGGTCTCTCTCTCTCTCTCTCTCTTTTTAGTCTGGCTAAAGATTTACCAATTTTGTTTAACTTTTCTAAAACCCAATTATTTGGTTCATTGATCTTTTATTTATTTTTTAAAATTTCAATTTCACTTATTTCTGCTGTGATATTTATTATTTCTTTTACTAATTTCAGGTTTGGTTGGTTTTTGTTTTTCTAGCTCTTTAAATGCATCATTTAGGTTGTTTATTTGAAGTTTTTCATCTATTCTGATGTAGGTACTTGTAACTATAAACTTCCCTCTTAGTACTGCTTTTGCGATATTCTATAGGTTTTGGTATGTTGTGTTTCTATTATCATTTGTTTCAAGAAATTTCTTAAATTCCTTCTTAATTTCTTCATTGACCCACTGGTCATTCAGGAGTGTGTTGTTTAATTTGCATGTATTTATATAGTTTCCAAAATTCCTCTTGTTGATTTCTAGTTTTATTCTATTGTGGTCAGAGAAGATGCTTGATATTATTTCAGATTTTTGAATGTTTTAAGACTTGTTTTGTGACTTAACATATGGTTTATTTTTGAGAATGATCTATGTACTGAGGAAAGAATGTGTATTCTGCAGCCTTTGGATGAAATGTTCTGTGAATATCCATGAGGTTCATTTGTTCTGTGGTGCAGATGAAGTCCAATGTTCTCTTGTTGAATTTTTTTTATATATATATTTTTGGTATGGAATATCTGTCTTATGCTGATAGTGGGGTGTTGAAGTCTCCACACATTTTTATATTGGGGCCTATTTCTCTCTTTAGCTCTAATAATATTTGCTTTATATATCTGAATGCTCCAATGTTGGGTTATATATATTTGCAATTGCCATATCCTCTTGCTGAATTGGCCTCTTTATCATTATATAATAACCTTCCTCATCTCTTCTTACAGTTTTTATCTTGAAATTTACTTTGTCTGATATAGATATAGCTACTCCTGTTCTTTTTGGCCTTCCATTGCCATGGAATATTTTCCCCATCTCTTCTTTTTCTGTCTATGTGTGTCTTTATAGCTAAAGTGTGTTTCTTATAGGCAACAGGTCATGGACCTTGCATTTTCATCCATCAAGCCACTCTGTTTTTTGATTGGAGATGTTAGTCCATTTACATTCAGTGTTACTATTGATAAGTAAGGACTTCTTCCTGCTATTTTGTAGGACAGGTCTGGTTTTGATGACGTCCTTCAGCTTTTGTTTGTCTGGGAAAATCTTTATTTCTCATTTATGCTGAAGGATATTTTCAGTGGATATACTATTCTAGGGTAAAAGATTCCCCGCCCCCCCCTTCAGCGCTTTAAATATATCATACCACTCTCTACTGGGTAATAACGTTTCCACTGAAAAGTCTGCTCCCAAATGTATTGAAGCTCTGTTGTATGTTACTTATTTCTTTTCTCTTGCTGCTTTTAGGCTCCCCCCCCACTTTTTTTTTTTTTTAATCTTTGGACTTTGAAAGTTTGATTATTAACTGCCTTGAGGTAGTATTCTTTGTGTTAAATCTGCTTGGTCTTCTATAACCTTCTCACACTTGGATATTGATATTTTCCCCTAGGCTTGAGAAGTTCTCTGTTAGTATCCCTTTCAATAAAGCATCTACCTCATTCTCTTTCTCTACCTCCTCTTTAGGGCCAGCAACTCTTAGATTTGCCCTTTTGTAGCTGTTTTCTAGATATTATAAGCATGTTTTATTATTTTTTATTCTTTTGTCTCCTCTGACTGTGTGTTTTTAAATAGCCTATCTTCAGGCTCACAGATTCTTTCTTCTGCTTGCTCAATTTTGTTTCTAAAAGACTCTGATGCATTTTTCAATATGTCAGTTGCATTTTTTTACTTCCAGTACTTTGGCTTGAGTCTTTTAAATTATTTGATTTTTTTTTGGTTAAATTTGATATAATTCTGAATTCCTTTTCTGTGTTATCTTGAATTTCTTTGAGTGTCTTCAGCACAGCTATTTTGAATTTTCCCTCTGAAAAATCTCATATTTGCGTTTCTCCAGGATTGGTGTCTGGTACCTTATTTAGTTTATTTGGTGAGGTCCTGTTTTCCACCGGTGGTGTTGATGCTTGTAGACGTTCATCAGTGTCCAGGCATTGAAGAGTTAGGTATTTACTGTAGTCCTTGCGGCCTGGGCTTATTTTTGCTTGTCCTACTTGGGAAGGCTTTCCAGGTATTCAGAAGTACTTGGGTTTTGTGATGTAAGGTGTTATCTCCATTAGGGGGCACCTCAAGGCCAGTAATGCTGTGGTTCTTGTTAACTTGTATAGATACTACCTTGGGGGTCTTAGATAAGATCCAGGACATTTTTCTAGATTGCCAGGCAGAGACTCTTGTTCTCTTCCCTTATTTTCTCCCAAACAAAAGTGGTCTCTCTCTCTGTGATGAACCACTTGGGACTAGGGATGGGGGTGACACAAGCACCCCTGTGACCACCACCACCGGGACTGCATTGGGTCAGACCTAAAGCCAGCACAGCGCTAAGGTCTTGCCCAAGGCCTGTAGTAACCACTACTTGGTTACTGCCTATATTTGCCCAAGGCCCTAGGGGTGTACAATCAGTAGGCAGCAAAGTGGGATGGATTCGTGTCTTTTCCTTCAGGGCAGCAAGTTCCCCCAGGGCCCAGGTGGGTCCCAAGATGTCAACCAGGAGTCACATACTAGAGTAAAAAATCTTAGAAATCTACCTGGTGTTCTGTTGCACTGTTGCTGAGCTGGCACTCAAACCATGAGATGCAGGTGACTGAGCTAATATTCTAGACGTAAGACAAAGTCCTCTTTATTCTTCCCTTTCCTCTTCTCTCCTCGAGGAGAAGGAAGGAGTCTATGCTGTAGCTGTGAGTTGTGCAGTCTTGATTTGGGGGAGCAGTGGAAGCGCTCCCTTAGCTGCCTTGGCTGGTGTCTCAGTAGGTCACATGTACCACCCATCCCAATCCATTGCCTCTGAGCCCAGTTCAGCAGAAGGACTTGCCTAGGAATTGCTGTCATTGTGCCTAGACTGACTTTCAAGTTTATTTAGAGGCCCAGAGCACTCCAGCCTGTCGTGGCGAGGCTTGCCTGAACTCAAATTCCAACCTCTGAGATGGGTGATTCCCCTCTGGCTATGGTTGGTCCAAGTGCTCCTCTGTGGGTGGGCTTCAGCTAAATACAGACTGGTTCTGATTTCTGCTTTGACAGGGCAGCACTGAGTTCAATACAATTTCTCACAATAGCTGCATCCTCCTTCCGCAAGTGTACAGATTCTCCGTGCCATATAGCCACTGCCGGAGGATGGGGTCAGGGAATGAAGGAGGTGTGGTGTCAGCAATTCAAGACTGTCTAGACCATTTATGGTGCCATTCAGTAATAAATGAAAACCCCGGTACGGTGAGTGTTCACCTGATTTTTGGTTCTTATGAATGTACCAGTTTTTTTGTGTGTGTGTAAATAGGTGTTAACTTTGGTGTTCCTGTTGAGGGGATGATTGGTGCAGGATTCTATTATACCATCTTGTTCTCCCTAATCTCTGTTTTTTTCATGTTTCTTTTTTTGTATTTGCTTTAGTATAAATTGCCTGTTAATATTCATTGCCTAATTTTCTACTTTTGTTTTCTTTATAAGAGATAAGAATTCTTTATATGTTACAGATATTAATCCTTTGCCATGTGTGTTCCTCATACTTTTCTTCCAAATCTATCATTTGTGTATGATCTTATTTATGATATATTTTTCAGTATACCAATTCACTGATGAAGTTAATGATTTACATTTCTGTAGTTCCTGGTGTTGAAGTAATTTATATTCCTAGAGTATACTTTACTTGGTCATATGGTAGTATTCATTTGATAAGTTGCTAGATTCTATCTAGTTGTACTGTAAGATTGTTGCATCTTTATTTGTTTTATAGATTGGATTTCTCTGGAGTGACCACAGCAATATTTCAAGCCCTTGAGATCTTCTAGAACCTTGCCACCTCCCTGCATCAAGAGGTAGAATCCATTTCTATTCCCTTGAATTTGAACTGGGTTTTGCCTCAATGAATTGAGTGCTGAAGAATTACACGCTGTGATTTCCGTGACTTGTTGGAAATTGTGAGGAATCTCAGGCCACATGAAGGGGCTAGTGAAGATGTTCCACCTTGTAGCCTCAGCTAAGGTTTCAACTAATAGCCAGACTCAACCACCAGATACGTGAATGAACCTTCAGATTATTCTAGTCCCCAGCCTTGAAGCTTCCCCAGCTGATGCTGAGTGGAGCAAAAAAATGAATTATTTTCACTGAACCCTGCCCCAATTGCGAATACCTGACTAACATAAATATCGTTGTTTTAGGCCACTAAATTTTGGATGAATTTGTTAAGTGATCATAAAAACAGATTTTGCTATCTGGAAGTGGAGTGCCATGTAGTAGAAATCTAAAATGTGGCAGTGGCTCAAGCTAGACTAGACAGGTCTAGACAGGACTAGACAGAGGGCAGAAGATGAGAGGACTCTGAGGTAACTATGGAAGCCTGATGGACCTCAAGGAGGCTGTCAGAGAGGGTTTAGAGGAGAGTGAAGAAATGTCATTGGAGGTAGAGGGAAGAGGATCATTGTGATTATTGTTAGGTAATGACATGAAGTTTGGCAACCTTATCACCTGTGATAATGTGAAAAGTAGAAAGTGGTATTATCTGGCTTCTTCTTGCTGCTTATAGTAAAATGATAGGAGAGAGGTAAGCTACAGAAATAGTTGTTAAATATAAAGGAGCCAGAACTTTTTGGACTTGAAAATAAAGCTTTCTCTTTTCCAGTTTTTCCAGATGGCATACAATTCTAAAATTAAAAAAAGGTTTTATGGAAGGAGAGCAAATCTAGGGTACTGTCATGAAAACATGGTTTAGCATGAAGCCAATGGAGTGATTGTAAAAATCTTAGTTCTAATATCCCAGGAAATTTAATGTCATGCCTCACACAGACAGTAGTCCCTCTAAGTATCTTAAGGACATGACATGCCTTAAAGATTCTCTTTATTAAGAAAAAGTCCTTTGAGAATTCTAAGAGCATTGTCCCTCAGGACCCTTACAGGAGGCTCTAGGACTTACCTGGAAGAGATTTGTGGGTACAGATTTTGTCTAATGGAGTGGGTTATAAATTGATTAACAAGAAATCCACACATTTTTTTTGTTTTAAATGGATTATGTTTTTGAATAGTTCTAGTTTACACGAAATTAAGTTGGAAGTAGAAAGTTCCTATATTCTCCCCATCCCCTTCCCTAAAATTTCCCACACTATCAATATCCCTCACTAGAGTGACACTTTTTTTTTTTTTTTTTTTTTGGCAATCAGTGGACCTACATTGATATATTATTCTGATCCAAAGTTGATAGTTGACATTAGGGTTCACTCTTTGTGTTGTATATTTTATTAATATACCAATATGTTTTGACAAATGTATAATGACACATATCCATAATTATAGTATCATGTAAGGTGGTTTCACTGCCCCCTAAATCCTTTGTGCTCTGCCTATTTTTCCTTCTTTCCATATCCATGAGAACCACAAATCTTCTTTTACTGTCTCTTACAGCTTTGCATTTTCCAAAATATTGTGTAGTTCACATAGTAATATAAATTTGTTTCTTTCATGTCTTTTTGTGGCTTAATAGCTCATTCCTTTTTAGCGCTAAATAATATTCCAAACTCAGCACGTACCAGAGTTTTTCTTATCTGTTCCTCTACTGAAGGACATCTTGGTGGTTCCCAGGGTTTGGCAGAAGGTGCAGGTTTGTTACATAGGTGTACATGTGCCATGGTGGTTTGCTACATCCATCACCCCGTCATCTACATTAGATATTTCTCTTAATGCTATCTCTCCTATAACCCCCACTCCCCTGACAGGCCCTGTTATGTGATGTTCCCCTCCCTTTGCCATTGTGTTCTCATTGTTCAACACTCACTATGAGTGAGAACATGTGGTGTTTGATTTTCTGTTCTTGTGTCATTTTGCTGAGAATGATGATTTCCAGCTTCATCCATGTCCCTGCAAAGAACATGAACTCATCCTTTTTTATGGTGGCATAGTATTTCATGGTATATATGTGCCACATTTTCTTTATCCAGTCTATCATTGATGGGCATTTGGGTTGGTTCTGTGTCTTTGCTATTGTAAATAGTGCTGCAATAAACATATGTGTGCATGTGTTTTTATAGTAGAAAGATTTATATTCCTTTGGGTATATACCCAGTAATAGGATTGCTGGGTCCAATGATAATTCTGGTTCTAGATCCCTGAGGAATTGCCACACTGTCTTCCACAATGGTTGAACTAATTTACATTCTCACTAACAGTGTAAAAGCATTCCTATTTCTCTGTAGCCTTGCCAGCATCTATTATTCCTTGATTTTTTAATAATTGCCATTCTGACTGGTGTGAAATGGTATCGCATTATGGTTTTGATTTGCATTTCTCTAATGATTAGTGATGTTGAGCTTTTTTCATATGTTTCTTGGCCACACAAATGTCATCTTTTGAGAAGTGTCTGTTCATATCCTTTGCCCATTTTTTGGTGTGGTTGTTTTTTTTTCTTGTAATTTTTTTTTAAGTTCCTTGTAAATCCTTATTAGAATTTATGTATTAGACCTTTGTCACCTCGGTAGATTGCAGAAATTTTCTTCCATTCTGTGGGTTGCCTGTTTACTCTGATGATAGTTTCTTTTGCTGTGCTAAAGCTCTTTAGCTTAATTAGGTGCAATTTGTTAGTTTTAGCTTTTGGTGCAGTTGCTTTCGGTGTTTTTGTCAATAAATCTTTGGCCATGCCTATGTCCTCACTGTGTTGCCTAGGTTTTTTTTCCTTAAGATTTTCATGGTTTTGGGTTTTACATTTAGGGTTTTAATTCATCTTGAGTTAATTTTTGTATAAGGCATAAGGTGCCCAATTCCAGTTTTCTGCATATGGCTAGCCAGTTTTCCCAACACCATTTAATAGGGAATCCTTTCCCCATTGCTTATTTTTCTCGGGTTTGTTGAGGATCACATGGTTGTAGATGTATGGTCTAATTTCTGAGTTCTCTGTTCTGTTCCATTGGTCTATATATCTGTTTTGGTGCCAGTACCATGCTGTTTTGGTTATTGTAGGCTTGTGGTATAGTTTGAAGTCAGGTGGTGTGATGCCTCCAGGTTTGTTCTTTTTGCTTAGGATTGTCTTGGCTATATGGACTCTTTTTTGGTTCCATATGATCTTTAAAGTAGTTTTTTTCTAACTCTGTGGGAATAGCATTGAATCTATAAATTACTTTGGGCAGTATGGCCATTTTCATGATATTGATTCTTCTTATCCATGAAGATGGAATGCTATTTCATTTGTTCGTGTCCTCTCTTATTTCCTTGGGCATTGGTTTGTAGTTCTCCTTGAAGGGGTCCTTAATGTCCCTTGTTAGCTGTATTCCTAGGTATTTTATTCTCTTTGTAGCAATTATGAATGGGAGTTGACTCATGATTTGGATCTCAGCTTTTCTATTGTTTGTGTATAATAATGCTTGTGATTGTTGCACATTGATTTTGTATCCTGAGACTTTGCTGAAGTTGCTTATCAGTTTAAGGAGATTTTGGATATTATGGAGTTTTCTTTTCTTTCTTTCTTTCGTTTTTTTTTTTTGAGACAGAGTTTCACTCTTGTTACCCAGGCTGGAGTGCAATGGCGCGATCTTGGCTCACCTCAACCTCCGCCTCCTGGCTTCAGGCAATTCTCCTGCCTCAGCCTCCTGAGTAGCTGGGATTACAGGCACGCGCCACCATGCCCAGCTAATGTTTTGTATTTTTAGTAGAGGCAGGGTTTCACCATGTTGACCAGGATGGTCTCAATCTCTTGACCTTGTGATCCACCCACCTTGGCCTCCCAAAGTGCTGGGATTACAGGGTTGAGCCACCACGCCCGGCCTCGAGTTTTCTAAATACAGAATCATGTCATCTGCACACAGAGACAATTTGACTTCCTCTCTTCCTATTTGAATACTGTTTATTTCTTTCTCTTGCCTGATTGCCCTGGCCAGAACTTCTAATAGTATGTTGAATAGGAGTTGTGAGAGAGGGCATCCTTGTCTTGTGCCAGTTTTCAAGGGGAATGCTTCCAGCTTTTGCTGATTCAGTATGATGTTGGCTGTGGATTTTTTATAAATGGCTCTTATTATTTTGAGATATGTTTCATCAATACCTAATTTATTGAGGGTTTTTAACATGAAAGGATGTTAAATTTTATTGAAGACCTTTTATAAATAATCATATTGTTTTTGTCTTTAGTTCTGTTTATATGATGAATTATGTTTATTGATTTGTGTATGTTGTACCAGCCTTGCATCATAGGGATGAAGCCGACTTGATCAGGGTAAGCTTTTTGATATGCTGCTGGATTCAGTTTGCCAGTATTTTATTGAGGATTTTCACATAAATGCTCATCAGGGATGTTGGCCTGAAGTTTTCTTTCTTTGTTGTGTCTCTGACAGATTTTGATATTAAGATGGTGCTGGCCTCATAAAATCAGTTAGGGAGGAGTCCCTGTTTTTCTATTGTTTGTAATAGTTTCAGAAGGACTGGTACCAGCTGCTCTTTGTACCTTTGGTAGAATTTGGCTGTAAATCCATCTGGTCCTGAGTTTTTTTAGTTGGTAACTTATTCAGTCAGGTCTCCATAGTGACTCTTCTTATATCTGTCTACTGAGTAGCTCAGTTACCTGATTCAGTCAATCCACTAATTGACCCCCTTTTTGACAGAACAGTTAAAAATGAAAAAAATCCTCAATTCTAGGGAAAATAGTCATGTAAACTATATGATTTAGTTACCAAATAACTCAATTACTTGACTGGTAACTGAGGCTATTAAATACTGCCACAGTTTTAGAACTTGATGTTGGTGTACTCAGGGATTCAGTTTCTTCCTGATTTAGTCTTGGGAGGGTGTATGTGTCCAGGAATTTATCAGTTTTTTCTAGATTTTCTAATTTATCTGCATAGATGTGTTTATAGTATTCTTTGATGGTAGTTTGTATTTCTGTGAGGTCAGTGGTGATATCCTCTTTATTATATTTCTTGTGTGTGTTTCATTCTTCTCTCTTTTTCTTCATTGGTCTAACTAGCAGTCTATTTTGTTAATTCTTTTTTAAAAACCAACTCCTGGATTCATTGATTTTTTTTTGAAGGATTTTTTGTGTCCTTCAGTTCTGCTCTGATCTTAGTTATTGTCTTCTGCTAGCTTTTGGATTGGTTTGCTTTGCTTCTCTAGTTCTTTTACTTGCAATGTTAGGGTATCAATTTGAGATCTTTCTAGCTTTCTGATGTGGGCATTTAGTGCTATAAATTTCCCTCTTAACAGTGCTTTAGCTGTGTCCCAAAGATTCTGGTATGTTGTCTCTTTATTCTTGTTGATTTCAAAGAACTTCTTGATTTTTACCTTAATTTTATTATTACCTAGGAGTCATTCAGGAGCAGGTTGTTCAATTTCCATGTAATTGTGTGGTTTTGCATGAGTTTCTTAATCCTGAGTTCTATTTTGATTGCACTATGTTCTGAGAGACTGAAAAACAAGTCTTTGAAATAAAACTTCAGTAGATGGATTTAAGGAGAGTCACTATGGAGACCTGACTGAATTAGTGGGTGGAAAAATCAGGAGGAAGAAATATCTAAAAAAGAACAAATGCATACAGAGAAGTACATTATGATGAAGACATTTGACTGAAGATTCATTTTCCATACCCTTTCTATGGAAATTGCTGGAGCTTGTGCCTCCTCAAAATAATGGCATAAACCAAGGAAGAAGAAAATACAATATTGAGGAAATGGGATCTACCACAAAGAGAGACAATAGGATTAATTGAGTGTTGGTGAAGAGTCACAGCCTGTAAATAATGCAGTTCAATTTGAAATAGACCAGGAGGCTCAAGGAGAGACTTCTTCAGGAATGCGAAATTGATAGAATACCTAAGGAGTTTGAGTGCATTGAGAATAGATTCATATCAGTTCTGGAGAACTGGGTGGATAAAGTAATGTTAAGTATACAGAAAAGTTAAAAATGAAAAAAACTTCTCAATTCTAGGGATAATAATCATAGTAAATGACATGATTTAGTTACCAACAGTGTTTAGTCAGTATACACAATGAGTATTGATCTAAACAGTGTATATTGATCTGTTATAACATGGTAAAATGCTATCGGGGAAACAAGATAATGTGTGTGTGAGTGTGTGTGTGTGTGTGTGTGTGTGTGTGTTTTGAAATTCTTATATATGGAAGAGATTTAAATTATTTTCTTCTGCAATAAAATAAGTAGAGAATAATACATATAACTAAAGTTAGTAATAGTATAAGACTATAAGAATATTATTTAGGAATTGGGGCAAATACCAAAAACCAGCAAAAGAATTGAAAGCCATTCAGGGAGTGAAAATTTTGAAATGTGGGGGGGATCTAATTTTTTCATAACAAAACTTGTATAAGTTTTAAATGTTGTGCATGTGTAACTCTGCTAAAAAAAAAAAAAAGTACCCTAAATTACAAATAAAAAGAACTCATGAGAGAAGACAGACTTGATAGATCCAAGAGATGTAATGTTAGGAGTCCTAGGAGGTTTTAAAAAAAAGAAAATGTGAGAGAAAATAGTAAGTAACTCACATTAGAAGAAACCTACATTTGCAACTTGAAGGCTGTTCCAGTCTCTCATTCTAATCCAAGCTTTATTTAGGATAGATGAGAAAAAACAGATAATAGGCATATTCATATAAAACTTTCAAACTCCAAAGATAATGATAAAATCTTACAGGGTTCCAGATAGAAAAAAATGTTACTTGGAAAGGACAAAGAATCAGACACACACGACATTTCCTGTGTGCAGCTCTAGAGACTGAAAGATGGTGGGGTAATGGCAGTAAACTGGAAGATTACACCCACGAATCCTAGTCTAGGCTAAGCTAAGCTATCAGTTACCTCACAGGGAGAAAGATGTTTGCAGATGTGTGACAATTCAGAGATTAGGGAAGTCTTGAGAAAATACATCAGTCAACAAAAGGGCTTGAACAGTGACCCTAGGATATGAGAAGATAATGAAGGGAAGTAGTGGTAAGCAATGATCTTGGCAGTATACACAATTTTCAATCTCAGTAGCTAATGCACAGCTGTGGGCAAATGTTTTCTTTAAGTTTTAAAGAAGTGCACTTTTTTCCCCTCCAGGTTTCTATTTGAAAATTTTCAAACAAATAGAACATTTGAAAGACTCTTACCTGGTTCCATCAATTTCTCTTATGACATTTCTCTTCTAATTCAGGAATACGCTTTAGAGATGACTCATTCCAGAGCAGGAAAGATAGAAAGGAAGCCTGCATTGTTTTGCTTGCTAGAAAGTAAGGAAATGCCTCAAAGACAAATGGGCACATTTCAGAAGGGCAGAGAGCACATGCAGGAGATTGATTGGGAAGTACTTTTCATAAGATCACCTGCAAGGGAGTGAGCGAAGCAGCACTGGCAGAGGAAGGTGAGTAGTGATACAGTTCATCTTGTGCATGTGGAGAGTTCTGGACTTAGGATTACCCTTCAGAATTGTTCTGAGTTGAGTCAATGGAGCTGGACCCTTATGCCCCCACATAGACCAGTCATTTGAAGTGGGCCTCCTCTAGAGAGGGGCCATACTTTTGGCTGAGGAACCTCCTTTCATAGAAGGCAATTCCTGGGGAGATGCCAGTTTTGAGCTCCCCCATGCAACATTCTTGCAGCTGGGGAAGAGTGCCTGGTAGTAAAGTAAGTCCTGGGCAGTGTACTCGAGCAATTCCTACCATCAGTCCCTTGCTTTATAGAATATATTTACCCTATCTGGAAACAACAGCTTTAGAATTCTGATTGGTTTTGTTTTCTGGAAATACAGAGGAGAGTAAATAGGATTTATTCCAGTCTCTTTTACTATAGCTTGTCTTCAGGCCACAACTAATACTCATTGTCTCCTTCTGCCACTGATTCTAGATTTCCCCTTACCTTTGACTAACACCTCTACTGATCTAAGCCACTTACCTTGTGGATCACTGAGGCCCTTGTCACCACCCTTTCCTGAGGCTGTGACGGTAGAATTTATTCATTTGCTATCAAAATTGGGCAAAGGAGTATGAGGAGATACCCTTCATATATACCCTTCATATGGCAAATATAATGTGTTCATTACCTAGGTGATAAAAATATGCTTCCCTATATTTACCATGTGACAGAAGCCCCACTTTTTCCTGATGATCAAGGTCTATTACCCCTGCATAGATGGTGACTCCTTTTCTTGCCCTCTGGTCTCTTGGCCCAGAATGTATGAAATGACCAGGTGGCAGTTACAGCTTAAAGTTTAATGGGCTGTGTCCACTGGTTGGACCAAAACCTCTAGATTAATAGAACCTAGCATTGCAGGGATGAGAAATAAAAATAAAAATTTCTAAGTGGGTCATTGGGAATGACAGCAAGTGGGGCCATTCCTGTTTCCTTAGTTTCCTGTCCACATTTTACCTATTGCAGGTGCAGTCACTGTATAATGGTTTTTGATTTCAGGTATAACCTCATCCTGGAGCAGGGTACCCTGTCCTCATATGGTATTATCTTTAAGGGATTGTCTCAGCCATTCCTTCAGAATGCCCTTCATTGCTTTTTCAGGCTGGAAGCTTCTGAATGTTGCATTTTGTGATAGAAACAGTGGGTACCATGGTCATGTGCTCACATCTCCTTTGCTGTAAAGAAAAGGATCACTCATTAATATCCACGAAAGTACCTTCTCCATGAAGGCACTAAAGAAGTAAATATACAGAATACTAACCAACTGAAATTATCCAGCTTCTATCATGGGCCGTCTTAGTGCTGGCATAATGGACAAAGCAGCCACGGTGATAGGGTTGGAGGCTATGCCCAGGCCCAGCCTTATGAGTTCCCTTTCACCAAGGCTGAACTAGCTACTGCTATGCTCACACCATGGTCATGTGCTTACATCTCCTTTTCTGTAAAGGGAGTCCCTCAGTCCAAGACAATGTTATCTGGAATATGGTTAAAGTGAACCAGAAACATAAGCTCTCAGATAGTGGTTCTGACTAAAGCCGTGCAAGCAGAAAGGTCAAATCCATGTTGTAATATATGTTGGTTCTTATCAAGGTGAATTATTTCCACTTCCAGCATGGAAAGAGTTCAGCATAATTTATTTACCACTAACTGTCTGGTTGATTTCTCTGAGGGAATGTGCCATAGTGGGGGCTCAGCTTTAGTGTCTGTTACTGGTAGGTTAGACAACCTACCAGTAGCATAGCAGTAGCTAGTTCAGTCTTGGTGAGAGAGCCCATACTATTGGACCCATGAGTAGCCTCCGTCCTGATACCATGGTGGCTTTGTCCGTTATGCCAGCACTAAGATGGCCAATGACAGAAGCTGGATAATTTCAGTTGGTTAGTATACTTACTTTTAGTGCCTTCTTCATGGAGAATGTTCTCTGGTGGATGTTAATGAGTGATCTAAAGGTCTTGACACTTTATGTTTACCCCTCTAGGTCCATTCTCATGCCCTCTTTCCAGGAAAACCAATTAAAAGTCTTGGCAATCTTTTAGATGAGAGTTGAGGCCCTGAGCTAGCAGAGCAGCAGTGAGAATATAAATAAACAATGATATCTGAGTAGAATTTTAAGTTAGGCTTGTGACATTTTGGAGACCTTAAGTTCCTAATCTGATTGATTAGGAAGATCAGAAATTTGTTTGTTTGTTTGTTTATTTGTTTATTTATTTATTTATTTATTTATTTATTTATTTATTTATTTATTTGAGATGGAGTCTTGCTTTGTTGCCCAGGCTGGAGTGCAATGGCACAGTTTTGGCTTACTGCAGCCTCTACCTCCTGGGTTCAAGCAATTCTCCTGCCTCAGCCTACTGACTAGTTGGGATTACAGGTGTTCACCACCACACCTGGCTAATTTTTTTTTTTTTTTTTTTTTTTTTTTTGTATTTTTAGTAGAGATGGGGTTTCACCATTTTGGCCAGGCTGGTCTTGACTCCTGACCTCAAGTGATCTGCCCACTTCAGCCTCCCAAAATATTGGAATTACAAGTGTGAGTGACTGTGCCTGGTCAATTTATTTATTTTTTATTTCTCATTTATTTTTAATTTGGAGACGAGAACCTTATTTCTCACAAAGGGTTGCAGCCTACAGGGTGACCATTCTGACAGGCTGGGAAATGTAGCCTCTGGCCAGAAGCCATCAACAGATACTTCCAGGGAGAGGCAAGGGGGGCAGGAATTTATGCTGAGCAAGATGGTCAAATATACTTATTTAACAAGTTATCGGAGGAGTCATGAGTATTTGTGAAAACAGAAACATGTACATGTGCAATTGAGCTTTATACTCCTTCATGGGTCCCATGTACAAAAAGTGGCAGTGCTAGTATGCTATGAGGGTGGAATCGTCAGCCCTTTGATGCCAAAAGGTGAAGCAGAGGACATTAAAATCCTATGTACATTCTCTGTAGCTTGACCAGAACCACTCCATGGTCACTGGTCTCTTATCAGGCAAAAAAGGAGGGGAAGCATCAGGCTGTTGATTGGTATTAGTGGTGTAGTCTTTTGAAAGGGCTGGTTTCTGCTAAGTTCTTAGGGAAGAAAGGCTAATTATGATTAGCAAAGTAGGGAGTATAACAATATGTGTCTGACCTCTCCATCCCATCAAGACCAATAATTCAGTTTTCAAGGTTACTCTGGGATTCCCTTGCCCAAGAAATAGTCTGTTTAATCAGTTGGTTGGTGGGGCGGGCGGGGGGGGCTTAGAATTTTATTTTTAGTTTACATTCTCTTCCTTTTGGCCAAGACCTGCCAGACTTTTCTTTTGTCTCATATTATTGCTGGGGTGATGTGGCTGCCTGCTCCAGGTCCATCCTGTCCCTCAGTGGGACTCTTATGGCAAAGGGACCTAGAGCCAGACTTACAGCCAACTAAATGTTTTGTACCAGATAAGAATGGAGGTGGGCAGGCACTTATCAACTCTTCAAACCTTTTAAGCAATATAAGAGCTAAAAAACAAAGCCAAAAAGTAGGGTTTCGAAAGTGACTTATCAGTTCTTTGCTTTGAGCTACTACAGTCTTGGTCTTAGTTACAGACTTGTAGCCATTAGCTATATAAAACATAAGCATTTTGCTAAAACCATTTTAAGCTAAGGAATTTAGAGACTTCTGTTGCTCTGCAATGCCTTTTGCAATCTCTTTAGTAATTTATTCTAAGGTGGCTGAAAAATTTATTGTATCTTTGTTGTGTAAACCCCGTAACTGGGAACAACTATACTGAGAAGGCTCTGTCACCGGGTATCTGGGTATCCTCTTGGTAATTCTCATTTAATTCTATGGAAAGCAGGAAATTCTTTATGGTTGGGATGGGTGGATGGGATGACAAGATGGCTCAGGAGGAAAAGTCTCTCAAAAATTTGCCAGCTCCTTAGGCAATCTGTGTGCCTGTTCTTAATTTGGAAGGTCTGAACTAATTCTGTCCCTCAAAACTGGCCCTTAGAATCTCACACACCCACGTTTTCCTCCATAGTCCCTGAGCCTAAAGGAAGGTGCCTTTATAGTTTTAGCGGCAGGGCACTGGCAATGAAAAACAGACTGGGCTCAATAAGATTGCAAATAAGGGACATTCACAGCCTTTGTAGAATCATCTCAAGTTTTCACAATATCATGATTCTGATTTTCTCAGAATAAATAAAATGGTGAGAGATAAGTAACGTTAATAATTTGACAACCAAAAGAGACTTTGTTGGTCAGAATGGAAAAAGGAAACCTATTTCATTACGGAGCCAACTGAAAACATCTTGCAGAAGTTGATTTCAATTGAAACAGAAGATTTAGGAAAAAGTTGCCCTGTAGGTTGGAGACACAAATTTTATTTCAGACCAGCAGACTGTTAGAAATGCTGGTCCAAAACTCAAGAAAGGAGTCAGAACTGGAGACAAACACATAGCTGTGTCATAATCCTACCTATTTTATAACTGAAAAGTATAGGAGAAAAGATTGTTGTCACATCTCTAATAAACCCATTATAATCTTCAACCTGCTGTTTACTGGGGGATTAGTAGCATGGGGGAACAAACAGATAAACAGCTAACATAAGGAAATGGATTTAATCAGGTTCAAAGCTTAGTCTTATGTAAGAATTTAAGCATTTCTTTTCAGTAATGCTTAGTGTCTTGGAATAATTGCTCAGGGTCTCTTCCTAAGGCAGCATCTGAGTATGTGGTGCAGGGGTGGCTTCTATGATCTTAGGGCTTAAGGAAGGCAGGATTCCCAGATTTGCATATCATTCCTAGGCTTCTCTGGTTGCTATGGCAATGTCCTTTGTTTGCTGGCTGCCGCTGCTCTCTCTCAGCATTTAGATTGCTTCTCCCACAGTTTGGTCAGAGCCGAGTGATGCTCCTGGCTGACAACGCCTCTGTTTTTGGGGACCCCCTCTGAAATCTGGATCTGAGCTGGGGTCAGCTCAGGCTGGGTGACTCACCCTGAGCCTCTATCCTCACTTCTACACAGAAGCCTCACCTGGCAAGCTCCCTAGCAAGATGCTCTTGGGCTGGCATTTGTCAGCCTTGGGAAAGCTAAACTCATAGAGCCTTCTAATGACAAGGCTGAGGGACAAAGTTATTTTGATAGTTTTTTGTTTATTTGCCTTTTAATTTGTTCAGAATCTATCATTGCCCACCCTCCTTCCGCTAACACATAGTCACGTTAAAATATAAGCTCATGGTAATGGGGATCTTGTAATTCTTGTTCATTGCTGAATCACAAGCTCCAAGAAAAGTACCTGTCACATTATTGGCTAATAATAGACCTCTGTTAAATCAGTGAAGGGAGGGAGGACAAAAATAATAGATGAACTCCCTAAGGAAGAACATGTCAAGTGAGAACAAGTTGAGGACTCAAGTGCTTAGTACATCTTCTACTTTCTATTTTAGAGGCAGAAGGGAAAGGAGGCTCTAGGGAAGGAAAGTGAGAACTGTTCAAGATAAGTGTGCAGAGGTTGGGATTGTAAAAGTGGGGCAAGCATGCATCAGTATAGAGAGGTGATCACTGATGCATACAACTTCAGAAGTTGAGCAAGAGTAAGGGAATTTGGCAACATAAATGTTACTGGTAATTTCAGGGAGTCGTACCAAGACACGAACCTGGGTAACTCAGATTTTAAGGAATTGTGCTGTAAAGGGGGGAAGAGAATTGCAGCAGCAGGTGAAGTCTTTTATGAAGATTGCAGTGAAAGGAAGAAGATATTGGGATATATCATCTGACTCTTCAGGGAAAAAGACTCACAGAGGACTTTTTTCACCTCCAAGACATAACAATTGGTGTATTGCTATGTAGAGGGAAACTGGTGGAGAGGAAAATGAGGAAGACTGAAGATGATTTATGAATTAAGATTTCAGAACTTGGAAGGGATGACATCAGCCTTAGAAAGGAAGATAAGAAGAAAATAAGAATGGATGGAAAATAGAAAATCTGAAGCAAATGGGAGGTAAAGGAAAAGAGAAGAATTCACATCAGATTTTACTCAGTTCAAGAGGTGTCCAGCTTATTGGCTATGAATGTGTGTGTGCAGAGCCCTGTGAAAATTGCATTGTGAAGCAGGGCCGTGTCACAAGGTGTGGCTCCCTACTGCCCGCAATTCTTTGACCTTTTATTGACTCAAAGTGAATGGCCATGCTCTTTGGAAGTTCCTCTAGAGACAGTGTTTTAGAAAGAGTGTTTTAGACCACCTTGTTTAAATTTAGATAGGAGACTTGGTTAAGGTCCAAGTGTCTTCTCTCTAGAGGGTAATCAGGTTCTAAAGAGAGGTCTAGGTGCTTTAGTGTTCCCCAGAATCAATATGAGGATTTCAAATCTCAAACTTAACCCTGTTCATGATTCTGGGTGATGTAACTAATATGAATAATTTCAGTACTACAAATATTAGGTCTCTTTGTCTCTCAGCAATGCTGACTCATTATTAAATAAAATTTATTTATGCTAAATTTTCCTCTTAGTTGGTCCTCTTAAGAATATCTTGTTTTAGATTATCTTATGTTAATTAAGAGTTTATGAATTATATGCTAATGGGAAAATCTAACTTCACATATCTTATTTATTCTGATTTCATCTATATGGATTTTGTAAAATGTAAAATTGGGCAAGGTAAAAGCCACTCTATAGGCAAGGAAGTATATAATGTGTATATTTTGAATTGAAATGTTTATTTAAAATTGTTTTTATTAATAAAAGTTTTTATGAAGTTGTTTGCTGTGTTTCTGCTTTTTGATTGATAATCATTCATTTATTCATTTATTATATATTTATTAGTCAGCTGTGTGCAGATTCTGGTCCAGATGCTAGGAATATAAATGCAGAAAAGATATAGCCCCTGAATCTTAGGATTCAGGGAGAAACCTGTTATGGGAGATGGTGTAATCAAGTAATCAAGTAAGTACAATGGATAGTGTATGTGGCCAAAAGAGGGAGTGGTCAATTCTGCTTAAGAAGGATGGGAAACCTCTATAAAGGAGGGTTTTACTTTTGAAATGGTATCTGAATTCTGAAAGGCTAAAAGTTGTCTTCATTAAGCGTGCTATTAGCTGATAAAATTTTGAGGACAAATAACTCATCTTATGCAAATTTGTGTTCCCATACAAGGAAAAATTTGTCAGTAAATGAAAGATTAAGGCTTCCAGAGAATCACAAGTAAAATTATTATAAAACGTGTTTTTTTAGAATCAATACCAGTAGGTGGCAGTGTTACCTCATTAAAAAAAGACTAGTCTAAAGATGAAAATGACTTTCCCGAATTTCCACTCCTGGTAATGAGGGTCTTCTGTGTTAAAAATGAGTAAGAAAAAGTGGTTTTGAAATTTTTTTCTCTGCAGGCCAGCTTTGCCTTGAATAAGCTGCTGTCTCATTCCTCCCCTGCTTCTCATTCATCCTGAGAGATCTACATAAAATTGACTTGGACACCTCCCCTTCCAAGGCCTGCCAAGGCCTGTGGGAGTCAAAACCCTTCTCAAGATTTCTGCATGGCACTGACCCTGAAACAAAACTGAGCTCCCTGCTTGATGTCCACTAAAAGCCCATTCACATAAAAGATTCATGATTTTAAGTGCCTTCAGTAAAGATTTGAGGAAAGGATAGCAGCAGAGTATACACAGCAGCAACAAAACAACCTCTAATGGATCAAGCAGCCTCTCTCGTCTCAAAATGTTCCTTGGCCACCCACCCCTATTGAATTTTACCGAATTTCTTTTTGTCAGCCTTTCTTTATCTACTTGGCTCCTCTTTTTCCCCTGCTTAGCCCTGTAATTTCATTTTTTTTCTCTCTTCTCTATTCCTTCTTCACTCCTTTTCCTTCCTTCCCTTTTCCCTCCTCTTCCCTTCCTCTTCCTCTTTCTCCCCTCCAAACCCACCAACGTGCTTTATGGTAGTAAGCCCTTCACTTAACAGAATCCCTCCTCCTCCACTTCCTCCTCCCCACCATTGCCAAAAGACAGCAGTGCCAGTTTATTACCCTGAAACAGAAAGCATGACAGTAATTTCAATGTAATAAAAATGCTTTAAAAAACACTACCCTGCATATATATTTTTTTTTAATGAAGAAAATTGTGGTGGTTGCTGGTTTTTGCTAAGCAGGGTATTAATGAGTTTGTTAATGTTCTCTACCCTTTAATCTATCTTCCCTGTGGCTAAAAAATAAATCCCAGTTCCTGTCTGGCTATCAGTATTTACCTTACTTGCCACTGATGTTGTGTTTTTTTTTATTTTTCCTTTGGGGTTGTCTTGGTTCATTTTATGCTGCTGCTATTACAGAACACCACAGACTCAGTAATTTATAAGGAAAAGAAGTTTATTTGGCTCATGGTTCTGGAGGCTGGGAAGTCCAAGATCAAGGGGCTGCATCTGTTGAGGTCCTTCTTGCTGACTCATAACAATTAGAAAGAAAGTGCACTGCATAGAAGAAAAGATGCCAAACTCATTCTTTTATCATGAACCTACTCCAGAAATAACTCACTCTCAAGGTAATGGCATTAATCCATTCATGAAGGCAGAATCCTCATGATCTAATCACCTCTTAAAGGTCCCATTTCCTAACACTGTTGCATTGGGGATTAAGTTTTCAACACATGAATATTGGGGGGAATATTCAAATCATAGTTGTGTGACTCAGTGTGGTTCAGGATTAGTGCCAATTTGCAAATCGCAGTTGGTCTGCTATAGTGGACTTTACCCTCACCTCCCAAAAGTTTATTATGAAAAATTTCAATATAAAGAAAAATGAGGGAATCATTGAAAGAATCTGTCATCTAGTTTCTACTGTTAACATTGTGTCATATTTGCCTTTTTATCCATCCATCCACCCATCCATCTAGCCACCTTATAATTATTACTGTTATTTTTAAAGATACTTCTATTAAAGCAACCATATTCTTTCTGATTTTATTTATTTTCAAAGTTAGTTGCACACATTAGCATACTTTACTTTTAGACATTTTAACATTCACATAATTAACTGAATTATAATACTTGTTTTCAATTTCTTTTTATTTTTGAAATAAAATTTACATACAGCAAAATCCAAATCTTAAGTGTACCATTAGACAATTTTTGATAAATGCGTTATGCCTGGGCTTCACAAAGCATTTTCAATATATAGAAAATTTCCAGAGGATTAATTTTGTTGTTTTTGCACACACTAAGTTCTGGACTTTTCCAGGTCCTAGTAAACTATTAGGGGGAGCAGTTGCTATAGTAAAATAAATTTTAGGTGGGTTGGTTTGTTAGGTGCAGAAACACATCAGAAATTAAGGTCTGCATCTGTGATTTTTGTTATTGTTCCAGTTTGATCTCAGTGACATTACAAGCGAGCAGAAACACTCACATGAAATGGCCAGGGCCTGTGAGTTAAGAACAGGAATGAGGTCTGCTTTTGTGATGTATATCTCAACTACCTGGAATGCTTTATACTTTTGGCACTCAATAAATATTTGTTGCTGCTAGACAATCTGCCACAAAAATTTACTGGGTCTATTTTATGGCTATTGTTTGTTCACCTAGAAAATAATCATGGGATCATAGAAGTCAGAGTCATGGAGAGCAGCACACAGGTTTCTCAGCTGTTTATCAGTTCTCTACTTGAAACAGGGTTAAAGGTAGAGGGTATGATACTGAGAGCTTCTCAAAGGTACAGAGGTGAATAGAGGAAAAAGAGCAGATAAATTCAGACAGAATGGCATCAAGGTCCTAGCAGAAAAAAGAACTGAATTCTGAGTTCTCTTATGCTTTCTATTGGAGTTCTGACTCTGTGCTTGACCTTTCCAGGGCCTGCAGGAGCATGCAGATGGGTGGTTATTATTCCTAGAAAACGTTTATTTAGAAAAATACTGATACATGCTGATATGGTTTGCCTGTGTCCCTACCCCCATCTCATCTTGAATGGAACATGTTGCAAAGTGGTAGCATATTTTACTAAATTAGGTTACTGTCAAGACTTTCAGAGATATTTTTAAATGCTAAACCAAATTTCAACACCCTAAATGCTCACTCAAGCTTATTATAATGTTTATGAGTGTGATAACCACCTGCAGTAACTTAATGACAAATATTCAGGGTGAAATCTGCCTCTGAATTACCATCCTGGTCACAAATAGTTTTCTTCCCAAGTGGAAATCTTCTCTAGAAGAAATAATAGCAATAGTATTTTGGTTAGTATTCAGTTGTGTAGAGTAAAACTCACTCCAGCTAGTTTAAGCAATAAGAGATTGATCATGGAGCAATAAATGACTCAGATTCTAGGCTGAGTGTCCAGGAACAGTTCCCAAAGCCACACTGGCTGTCAAGGGATTATGCCTTTGCCACTGTCAGAAAGCCATGGTATAAGAAAGATACCGTCATAGCTGTTAGCTCCAGAGCTTTTGGTATCAGCAGAAAATAGCCTATCAAGTTAGGAAGCCTTTGCTACAGCTGCTATCCCAGGCTGTGCCACTGCAGTTCTGAGGCACATCAACAAAATTGGATGCCAGACTCTAGGCTGAGTGTCATTCCTGGACACTCAACCTAGAAGTTTAACATCTGATTGGAGGAACTTAAATCTAGAATCCTAGGTATAAGGAAATGGGAAATGCTTTTTAGCTTTTTAGTCCCATTATATTAAAGGAAGTTAGAATACATGCTTAGTGACTAGTGTTTACTGGAAATATCTAACAATTGTCAAGAACCTATATGTGAGTGATGATGATTTCTTCTTCATATGAATTATCTGAGTCTTATAATCACCCAATTAGGTAGTTGTGTCCTACTGGTGAGATACTATTATCATAGCCACTTTTACAGGTGAGGAATCTGCTGGTAGGAAAAGTTATTTTCTCAAGCTTGGGTCACAGAACAAGAATGTGGTGAAGTTTGCATTTGTACCTAAGTATGTTTGACTCTAAAATCTGGAATCTTACCTCTTAACAATTATGCAATACTGCTTCTACTTTCTTTACTAATTAATTGCAAAGAAAATTAGTTTAAAAGATATTTGGATATCATCAAGACACTATGCTATGATCATACATAAATCATTTTTTTTTTTTTGAGATGGCGTCTTGCTCTGTTACCCAGGCTGGAGTGCAGTGGCATGATTTTGGCTCACTGCAACCTCTGCATCCCTGGTTCAAGCAATTCTCCTGCCTCAGCTTCCCAAGTAACGGATTACAGGCATGCACCACTACACCTGGCTAATTTTTGTATTTTTAGTAGAGATGGGATTTCACCATGTTGGCTTGAACTCCTGACTTCAAATGACCTCACCCATCTCAGCCTCCCAAAGTGCTGGGATTATAGGTGTGAGGATAGCATTAGTCTACTAGAGATAAACTATAGGCACATTTTTTTTTGAGACAGAGTTTCACTCTTGTTACTCAGGCTGGAGTGCAATGGTACAATCTTGGCTCACTGCAACTTCCACGTCCTGGGTTGAAGCGATTCTCCTGCCTCAGCCTCCTGAGTAGCTGGGACTACAGGCATGTACCTCCACACTCAGCTAATTTTGTATTTTTAGTAGAGACAGGTTTCTCCATGTTGGTCAGACTGGTCTCAAATTTCCAACCCCAGGTGATCTGCCCTCCTTCGCCTCTCAAAGTGCTGGGATTACAGGCATAAGCCACCATGCCTGGCCTAGGCAAAATTATTATACAAGGTAGGAAATAAATGTCATAAGAGAGTACAGACAAAATGCTTTTGTAATTATTTGGGGAGATTTACTCAGAGAATTCAGGAAGAAGTTTAGCTAACACTGGACTGTGAAGGGTAAATGGTTTTTGAAAATTCAGAAAAGGAAGAAGTTTAGTTGTATTAGGCTGTTTTCATGCTGCTAATAAAGACATATGTGAGCCTTGGTAATTTATAAAGAAGAGGTTTAGTTGACTCACAGTTCATCATGGCTTGGGAGGCCTCATGAAACTTATAATCATGGCAGAAGGGGAAGCAAACACATCCTTCATATGGCGGCAGCAAGGAAAAGTGCAGAGCTGATGTGATTTGGCTGTGTCCCTACCCAAATCTCATCTTGAATTTCCATGGGAGGGACCCAGTGGGAGGTGATTGAATTGTGGGGGCAGGTCTTTCCCATTCTGTTCTTGTGATAGTAAATAAGTCTCATGTGATCTTATGGTTCTATAAGGGGGAGTTTCCCTGCACAAACTTTGTCTTTGCCGCCTGCTATCCACGTAAGATGTGACTTGCTTCTCCTTGCCTTCCACCATGATTATGAGGCTTCTTTAGCCACGTGGAACTGTGAGTTCTTTATTGAACATTTTTCCTTTGTAAATTGCCCAGTCTCAGGTATGTCTTTATCAGTAGTGTGAAAATGGACTAATGCAGTAAATTGGTACAAGTAATGTGGGGCACTGCAGAAAAGATACCTGAAAATGTGCAAGCAACTTTGGAACTGTGTAATAGGCAGGGGTTGGAACAGTTTGGAGGGCTTGGAAGAAGACAGGAAAATGTGGGAAAGTTTGGAACTTCCTAGAGATTTGTTGAATGGTTTTGCCCAAAATGCTGATAGTGATGTGGAAAAAATTCCAGGCTGACGTGATCTCAGGTGGAGATGAGGAGTTTGGGAACTAGAGCAGAGGTGACTCTTGCTATATTTTGACAAAGAGACTGGTAGCATTTTGCCCCTGGCCTAGAGATTTGTGGAACTTTGACCTTGAGAAAGATGATTTAGGGTATCTGACAGAAGAAATTTCTAAGCAGCAAAGCATTCAAGATGTGACTTGGATACTGTTAAAGGCATTCAGTTTTATAAGAGAAGCAGAGCATAAAAGTTTAGGAAATTTGCAGCCTGACAATGTGATAAACAAGAAAATCCCATTTTCTGAGGAGAAATCCAAGCCAGCTGCAGAAATCTGCATAAGTAATGAGGAGCTGATGTTAATCCCAAAGACAATGGGAAAAACGTCTCCAGGGCATGTCAGAGGTCTTCACAGCAGCCCCTCCCATCACGGGCCCGGAGGCCTAGGAGGAAAAAGTGGTTTTGTGGGCTGCGCCCAGGGTTCCTGTGCTGTGTGCAGCCTAGGGACTTGGTGCCCTGCATCTCAGCTACTCTAGCTGTGGCTGAAAGGGGTCAATGTAGAGCTCAGAGAGTGTAAGCCTAAAGCCTTGGCAGCTTTCATGTGGTGTTGACCCTGCCAGTGCATGGAAGTCAAGAATTGGTGTGTAGAAGCCTTGTCCTAGATTTCAGAGGATATATGGAAATGCCTGAATATCTATGCAGAAGTTTGCCAGCAGGACAAGGACTTCATGGAGAACCTCTGCTAGGGCAGTGCAGAAGGAAAATGTTGGGCAGGAGCCTCCACACATAGTCCCTACTGGTGCACCACCTAGTGGATCTGTGAGAAGAGGGCCACTGTCCTTCAGACCCCAGAATGGTAGATCCACTGCCAGCTTGCACTGTGTGCCTGGAAAAGCTGCAAACACTCAACACGAGCCCGTGAAAGCAGCAGGGAGTGGGTTATACCCTGCAAAGCCACAGGGATGGAGCTGCCTGAGAGCATAGGAACCCACGTCTTACATTGTGTGCCCTTGATGTGAGACATGAAGTCAAAGGAGATCATTTTGGAGCTTTAAGATTTGATTGCCCTGCTGGATTTTGGACTTGCATGGGGCCTATAGCTCCTTTGTTTTGGCCAGTTTCTCCCATTTGGTATGGCTGTAGTTATCCACTGCCTGTACCCTCATTGTATCTAGGAAGTAACTAACTTGCTTTTGATTTTACAGGCACATATGCAGAAGGGACTTGCCTTGTCTTGGATGAGACTTTGGACTGTGGACTTTTGAGTTAATGCTGAAATGAGTTAAGACTTTGGAGGACTGTTGGGAAGGCATGATTGGTTTTTGAAATATGAAGACTTGAGATTTTGGAGGGGTCAGGAGCATAATGATATGGTTTGGCTCTGTGTCCTCACCTAAATCTCATCTTGAATTCCCCTGTGTTGTGGGAGGGACCTGGTGGGATGTGATTGAATTATGGGGGCAGGTCTTTCTTGTGCTGTTCTTGTGATTGTGAATGAGTCTCATGAGATCTGATGGTTCTCTAAGGGGGAGTTTCCTGCACAACCCCTCTTTTGTTGCCTACTGCTATCCATGTAAGATGTGAGTTGCTCCTCCTTGCTTTCCACCATGATTGTGGGGCTTCCCCAGCCACATGGAACTGTGAGTCCAATTGAACCTCTTTCTTTTGTAAATTGCCCAGTCTCAGGTATATCTTTACCAGCAGCATGAAAACAGACAAATATGAGTTAAGGGGGGTGGGTAGGAAAGCCCCTTATGAAACCATCAGATCTTGTGAGAACTCAGTATCACTAGAACAGCATGGAGCTAACCACCCCCATTAATAATTTACCTCTCACCAGGTCCCTTCCATGACATGTGGGGATTATGTGAACTCCAATTCAAGATGAGATTTGGATAGGGACAGAGCCAAACCATATCAATACTCTATAGTCATGGAAGTAGGAAATCCTGAGGCATGTGTGGACTAATTGCAAGTATTCCAATTTGGTTAGCATGAACAGTAAATAAAATGGGGCAGAGGAAAATTTGGCAGAAAAGGCCTTGAATGCTAAGTCATTTGAAATTCTTTTTGTAGGTTGCCAGGAACCCTGAAGGTCCTTGAGCAGCGGGGTTACATGAGAGGTCTGTTGTGTGAAGATATTAGCATCTTTTGGATAATCTGGAGTTGGAGGACTAGAGATCAAATTAGATTGGAGCTTCATCTCTACAAAAAATAAAATAAAAAAAAAATTAGCCAATATGTAATGGTATGCTAGTGTGTACCTGTAGGCCAAGCTACTTAGGAGGCTGAGGTGGGAGGATCACTTGAGCCTGGGAAGTTAAGACTGGAGTGAACCATGATGGTGCCACTGTACTCCAGCCTGGGTGACAAAGTAAGGCCCTGTCTCAAAAAAAAAAAAAAAAAAAAAAAAAAATTGGAAGCTGATATAATGAACTGGCAAACAGATACTCTAATTTGGTGACAGTGGAAGTGACATGAACTGGTATGAGGATTAGAATAAAGAGAGCTGGACTTAGCAGTTTTTAACAACTAATTGGATGTTGATAGCAAGGAAGAGAGAAGAGTCAGATTATTTTGAGGTTTCCTTCCTGGGTCATGAGGAAAATTGTTTCATTAATAAAAATGGATAAGGACATAAGAAGTGTGTAAGTCCTTAAGAAGAATATACTTACATGGGAAATTAATGAGTTTTATTTTGGATTTTTCAAGTGAGATTGCTAGTGTGACAACCCGAGAGACATGGCCAACAAATTTGGAAATATGGAATGGGGGATCAGAAGAGAAGTAAGACCAGAAGCATAAGATTTTAAATTTATGTACATATAGCAGTTCTCAAGTTAGCTGCACTTTCGTAGCACCTGGAGATCTTAAAAAAATACATGCGCTGGACCCCAGAGATTCTGATTTAATTGGTAAGGCTAAAACATTTTGATTTAATCAGTTTGGTCAGTGATGCAGATTTAATTAGTATGTGTAGGGACCTAGCATTTTTATAGTTTACAAAGCTCCCCAGATGATTCTAATGTACAGTCATGTTTGATAACTACTGACAGAGATAATTCATGAGCCATGAGGATGGGCAGGATTTGAAAAGGATAGTATAAAAAGAGAGAAAAGAAAGTTAATGATAGAGCCCTTTATAGCATTTATGTTCAGTGAGTAGGAGGATAAGTTAGACAATGGGCAAAGTGGTAGAAAATAAACCATAAAAAGAGCCAGAGAGTTGAGAGGAGTCAGCAATGCCACATGCCACAGAGAGCAGAGGAGACTTCTAAGAAAGGGTTTAATAGAGGGTAGGGGTGGTCTTGGAGGACATGTTATAATTTTCTTTGTACATACTTGCTCACTCTTCTCTCCTTGTTAAGTTACAAAGTCATAATTAAAAGGAAGAAGCTGAGAGATGAGAAGCTGAAAAAGTGGTTAGACAGGCAAGTTTACTGGGGCAAGCCTTCAGATGAGTGAAATGATTTCAGAACTTAGTTGTAGTTTAGGAATCCAGGATTTCAGAAATGTAGCAAATCTGCATGGTGACAATCCTCTGGTGATAGTTGTGAGAGAGCAGTGCTGTAGTGGAGAAGAGGCCAAGCATGTTGTAGGAGTCTAGGTCCTGTGAGGTTACAAATCACTGGATCTTCACGTGTATATGTGTAACTGTGAGGTTACAAGTCGTTGGATCTTCACATTTATGATTAAAATCAGCTATGATGTGACAAGACGTATGAACCCTTAACCAGATGCCTGAGCCTTTTTTTTAACTGCTTATTTTAAAAACTGGCACATTGCAATTGTGTATGTTTATAGAGTACAATTTGATGTTTCAGTATATATCTATATATGGATCATGTTGTATAATGATCCCATCAGGGTACTTAATGTGTCCTTCACTTTATGCATTTGTTTGTTGTGAGAACATTAAAAAATCTTTCCTCTAGCTATTTTGTGATATACAGTATTTTGCTGTTAACCCTACTCACACTACCTTGCAGTAGAAAACCAGAATTTATTCTTTGTATCTAATTGTAACTTTGTACCTGTTGATGAACCTCTGCCCCCCATCTTTTTCTACTCCCTTCCCTCCAGCTTCTGGTAACCATTGATCTACTGTCTGCTGCTGTGACATCAACATGTGAATTTGATTCCATGATTGAGATGATATGCTATTTGTCTTTATCTGGCTTATTTCACTTAACATGTTGTCATCTAGATTCATCACAGATTACATCACATGGATGTTGTTGCAAATAACAGGATTATTCTTTTTTATGGCTGAATACTATTCCAATATGTATCAATACCACATTTTCTGTATTCATCCATTGTTGGACCTGTAAGCTGATTCCCTATGTTGCCTATTGGAAATAATTCTGCAATAAACATGGGGATGTATGTATCTCTTCATAATACTGATCTCATTTATTTTGTTTATATACCCAGTAGTGAAATTACTTGATTAGATAGTGGTTCTATTTTTAATTTATTGAGGAACCTCCATATAGTTTATTATAATGGCTATGCTAGTTTACAATCCCACCAACAGTGTATAAGTATTCCCCTTTTTTCACATGCTTATCAACATTTGTTTTCTTTTGTGCTTGGTAATAGTCATTCTGACTGGCATGAGGTTGCATCTCGTGGTTTTAATTTGCATTTCCCTGTTGATTAGAGATGTTGCACATTTTTTCATGCACCTGTTGGCCATTTTTGGTCTTCTTTTGAGAAATTTCTACTCAGATCCTTTACTCATTTTTAAATCAGATTTTCTGCTGTTGTTGAGTTATACAAGTTTTTAAATATCATCTGGGCATTAACTCCTTGTCAGATACATAGTTTGTGAATATTTTCTTCTATTCTGGAGATTATCTTTTCTCTGCTATTTCCTTTGCTGTGCAAAAGCTTTTCATATTGCTAAATGCCACTTGTGTATTTTTGCTTTTGTTGCCTGCACTTTTGAAATCTTACTTAAAAAAAAAATTTACTCAGCCCCATGTTGTGAAGTGTTTCCTCTATGTTTTATTCTATTAAGTTTATAGCTTCCGATTTTACATTTAAATCTTTAATCCATTTTGATTTGACTTGTATATGGTGCAAGGCAGATATCTAGTCTTATTCTTCTGTATGTGGACATCTACTTTTCCTGCACCATTTATTGAAGAGTCTTTTTATTTTTTTTATTTTGGGTTCAGAGGGTAAAGGTGCAGGTTTGTTAGACAGATATATTGTGTAATGCTAAGGTTTGAACTTCTAGTGATCCCATGACCCAAGTGGCAAATATGGTATCTGATAGGTAGTTTTTAACACTTGCCCCTCCCTCCTTTTCTCTACTTTTTTTAGAACCCCTAGTGTCTGTTGTTCCTGTCTTTGTTCCATTTACACCCAATATTTAGCTTCCACTTGTAAGAATATGTGGTATTTGGTTTTCTGTTCCTGCATTAATTTGCCCATGACAATGGCTTTCAGTTGTATCCACATTACTGCAAAGGACATGATTTCATTCTATTTTATGGCTGTATAGTATTCCATGATACATAAGTGCCACATTTTCTTTATCCAATCCACCATTGATAGGTGCCTGGGTTGATTTCATGTCTACTATTCTGAGTGGTGCTGCACTAAACAGATAAGTGCATGTATCTTTTTGGTATTAATAGAATAATTTATTTTCCTTTGGGTATATATCCAGTAATGGGATTGCTGGGTTGAATGATAATTTTATTTTCAGATCTTTGAGAAATCTCCAAATTGCTTCTTACAGGGGCTGAAGCAATTTACATTCCCACCAACAGTGTATAAGCATTCCCTTTTCTCTGCAACCTCGCCGTTATCTGTTATTTTTGGACTTTTTAATAATATACATTCTGACTGGTTTAGATGGTATCTCACTGTGGTTTTGATTTACATTTTTCTAAGGATTAGTGATACTCAGCAATTTTTTTGTATGTTTGTTGGTTGCTTATATGTCTTCTCTTGAGAAGTGTCTGTTCATATCCTTTGCCCATTTTTTTTTTTTTTTTTTTTTTTGAGCCAAGGTCTTGCTCTGTTGGCATGATCATGTCTTGCTGCAGCCTTGACCTCTGGAGCTTAAGCAATCCTGCCACCTTAGCCTCTTGAGTAGCTGAGACCACAGGTGTGTGTAAACACCCCCAGCTAATTTTAAATTTTTTGATGGAGGTGAGGTCTCATTATGTTGCCTAGGCTGGTCTTGAACTTCTGGTTTAAGGAACTCACCCACCTCAGCCTCCCAAAGTGCTGGGATTGCAGCTGTGAGCCACCATGCCTGGCCTGCCCAATTTTAATGGGGTTATTTGATTTTTGCTTGTTGATTTGTTTAGTTTTTTATAGATTCTGGGTACTAGGCCTTTGTTGGATGCATAGTTTGCACATATTTTGTCCCATTCTCTATGTTGTCTGTTTACTCTATTAATAGTTCTTTTGTTGTGCAGAAGCTCTTTAGTTAAGTAGGTCTTACTTGTCAATTTTTGTTTTTGTTGCACTTACTTTTGAAGACTTCGTCATAAATTTTTTGGTTAGCCCAGTGTCTGGAAGGGTATTTCTTAGGTTTTCTTTTAGGATTTTTCTATAGTTTGAAGTCTTACATTTAAATTTAAGTCTTTAACTCATCTTAGTTGATTTTTGCATATGGTGAGAAGTAGAGGTCCAGTTTCATTTTTCCGCATATGCTTAGTCAATTTTTGCAGCAACATTTATTGAATAGGATGTCATTTCCCCATTGTTTATTTTTGTTGACGTTGTCAATGATCAGTTGGATGCAGGTGTGCAGCTTCATTTCAGTGGTCTCTATCCTGTTCCATTGGTCTGTGTGTCTATTTTTGTATCAGCATCATGTTGCTTTGTTGACTGTAGTATAATTTGAAATTGGGTAATGTGATGCTTCCAGCTTTGTTCTTTTGGCTTAGGATCACTTTGGCTATTCGGGCTTTTTTTTGTTCAGTGTGAATTTTAGAATAGTTACAATTCTGTGAAAAATGAAGTTGGTAATTTCATAGGAAAACATTGAATTTGCAGATTGCATTGGGCAGTATGGCCATTTTAATGATATTGATTCTTCCAGTCCATGTATGTGGAATGTTTTTCCATGTGTTTATGTCATCCTTGATTTCTTGCATCAGTGTTTTGTAGTTCTCCTTGCAGCAATCTTTAATTTCTTTGGGTAGATGTATTTCTAGGTACTTTTTCTTTTCAGCTATTGTGAATGATTTGAGCAAGAGAGCAAGACTCTGTCTCCAAAAAGAAAAGAAAAATATGCTACTGACTTGTACATTGATTTTGCATTCTGAAACTTTGCTGAAGTTGTTTATCAGGTCTTAGGGGTCTTTTGGCAGAACATTTGGTTTTTTAAAGTATAGAATGCTATCAGTGAAGAGAGATAATTTGACTTCCTTTTTTCCTATTTGGATGACTTTTATTTTTTTCTCCTGCTGATTGCTTTGGCTAGGACTTCCAGTACTATGTTGAATACAAGTAGTGAGATGGACATCTTTGCCTTTTTCCAGTTCTTAGATGCTTCCAACTTTTGCCCATTCAGTATGATGTTGGCTGTGATTTTGTCAGAGACAGCACTTATTTTTAGCTATGTTCCTTTGATGCCTAGTTTGTTGAGGAATTTTATCATAAAGGGATGTTAGAGTTTATCAAAAGCTTTTTCTGTATTTATTGTGAGTTAGGGAGGAGTCTCTCCTTGGTTTTTTGGAATGTTTCAATAGGATTGATACTATCCCTTCTTTGTATGTCTGGTAGAATTTGTCTGTGAATCTATCTGGTCCGCGGTTTTTTTTTGGTTGGTAGGTCTTTTTATTACTGATTTAATTTCGTTACTCATATTGTATGTTCGGGATTTCTGTTTCTTCCTGGTTCAATCTTAGGAGGTTTTGTATCAGGAATTTATCTGTTTCCTCTAGATTTTCTAATCTGTATGCATAGCAATGGTCATAATAGACTCTGAGAACCTTTTATGTGTCTGCGGGATTAGTTGTAATGTCACCTTTGTCATTTCTGATTGTGCTTAGTTGGATAATCTTTTTTTCTTGGTTAATCTAGGTAGCCATCTATCAATCTTGTTTATTCTTTCAGAGAACCAATTTTTTATTTTATTGATTGTATGGTTTTGGATCTCAGTTTCATATAGTTCTCTGATTTTAGTTATTTCTTTTCTTCATCTCCAAGATTTCAGTTTCATCCTTTTAATATCATTCTTATTAATATCTATCTCTTTGTTGAATTTCTCATTCAGATCATGAATGTTTTCTAAATTTCATTAAGTTGTTTGTATCTTTTGTAGCTCACTTAATTTCCTTAATATCATTATTTTGAACTTCTTTTCAGGCATATCATAAGTGTCCTTTTCTTCAGAGCCTGTTAGTGGAAACTGTTCCTTTGGGGTGTCATGTCCTTACTTTTTCTTGTTTCTTGTGTCCCTTTGTTGATATATGCATATCTAGTAGAAGAGTGATTTTTGTTTTTTGTTTGTTTTATTGAGTAGCTTTTGTAGGGAGAGACTTTTTCCCGTAGATGGGTCTAGAGCAGGCATCCCCAAACTTTTTACACAGGGGGCCAGTTCACTGTCCCTCAGACCGTTGGAGGGCCGCCACATACTGTGCTCCTCTCACTGACCACCAATGAAAGAGGTGCCCCTTCCTGAAGTGTGGCGGGGGGCCGGATAAATGGCCTCAGGGGGCTGCATGTGGCCCTCGGGCCGTAGTTTGGGGACGTCTGGTCTAGAGTGTCAGTTGGGTGTGGTGCATTGGCTTTATTTCTGGTAAACTCAGTAACGTGGTCCCCATGCAGTTTCTTCAGCTATTATTCTTATCAATGATGTTTGCGATTGCTTCAGTAACCTAGGCTGTGGGGGTTTTGATGGTGGTGGTACAGGTTTGCTGGGAGCAGGGGCACTGGTCTGGTGGTCAGGCTGGGCACATGCAGTTACAGAGGGCTGACAGTCTATCTTGTGGGCTCTTTGGGGAGGCAGAGCTGCCGCTGGACTGGATGTTGGGGTGAGTGTGGGTGTGGTGGTGCCAGGTGTCCCTCCAGTGTTGCATCCACAAAAGCAGTGATACCACAGGACTAGCTGTCAGGCTGGGCATAGGCACATATGGGCTCAATGATCTAGTCAGTTTTGCAGCCCAGGTGTATGTGAAGTGTCTGGCCAGCTCTTCAGTGGATTCCTTATTGTATAGGTTTGCCTTTTTCTTGGGGGGGTATGTCGGTTCAGATGCCAGGATCTCAGTTGTTATGTGGTCTAGGCTTCACACAGTTGGGGTTATAGTGCTGCAGGCATCCATATGAACTTGGTAGAATGATGATGAGTCTCAGAGACAGTGAGACTCAGTCTCAGAGGTAGAGACTGGCTCCTAGGGCAGGGCACACTCTAGCTGTGGGTTAAGTGTCAACAAGGCCTTGAGCAGAGCAGCTTACATTGCTGAGGTGGGAGGTGCTCAAGGTAGGCTTCTTTGAGGCGATGCAGCTATGTAAACTCCTGATTACTCTCCAAACTGAATTTGGAGCTTGTGAGGACTGAAGGACTCCCCTGTAGCAAGAATGGCTGGCATTTATGGTAGTAATAGGCACCATTGCATATCTCCAGCATAACCCTTCCCTGTACGAAGTTTCCCCTGACTTCAAGCTGATCTTCAGAGACAACGTGGCAAAGTCAGGATGCCTTTCTCACATCTCTATGGTACTATCCTGTGCTTCTGTTCTCCACAGGGTTTTGCTGCTCCCCTGGTGTTTGCCAGCATACTTCCTCAGTCACTTTAGTTGACATATAGTTATTTATTGTTTGTTTTGGTCCCTTTATGTGGGAGAGAAGTCATATCTACTTGGCAACCTTGATGATGTCACTACCTGGGATGCATGGAGTCTTACTGATTTTAAGGGAGTGGTTTGGAGGTTGGTAATCATGGTGATGTGGATGGGAAGAGAATAGTGGTTATATATAGACATGAGAGTTTCAAAAAAGAGGGTACCGTTGAGGGATATTTTTAAAAATCCAGAAATTGCAGCATGAACTTTAGAGAGTGATAGGTAGCCCAACATTTCCTGGCTACGTGGATCCAAAGGTGAGTGAAAGCATGTTTTCTTTCAGCATCTTTGTCACTTCACTTCTATTAGAATTAGTTTCTCTGTTAGAATTATGTTCAGAATAACAGTTTCCTTAATTTCCGTATTGGTTACTCTGTTTTCTGAAAAGTGGAATTATCAACAAAGAAACAGGAATATTTCAAGTCATCTGCTATGTAAGAATCAAATGAGATTGTCTATTTCAGAGTGTTTTAATAATAACAAAGTATTCCAAATGTCTTTATTCCTATTAATCACATTAAAAATGGGATGCAAACAGAAATACCCATAAAGTTTCTACAAATGATGTCAAAAAGTTTCTATAAATGATGCCATTATTTTATAGATGAGTAAAATTTTTTATTTAAAACAGACCAACATTGTGTAAATTACTAAGTTCTTAAGCCCTTTTATACTTGGTCCTGTGATCCTGGGGCTGGGACTCTGTAGACTGACCCCGTTTTGACTTTATAAGTTGCTTTCTGTTGGGCTCTGCCAGTAAGGGGTATAAAAGGGAGACTGGTAGGCCAGATGAAACAGGAGGGACTTGATCCTTTCTGTGGGCTTCCAGCTTTCTTTCTGCCTTTTTTCTGTTCCTGTGAGCCTCAGTCCTGCAACACTTCTTCACCAGGTAGCTAAAATTCCCTCCTCTATATATATGTTTTTGAGACAGAGTCTCACTCTGTAGCTCAAGCTGGAGTGCAATGGTGTGATCTTGGCTCATTGCAACTTCCACCTCCTGGGTTCAGGCAATTCTTGTGTCTTAGCCTCCTGAGTAGGTGGGATTACAGGCATTCAGTACCATGTCTGCCTGATTTTTTGTAGAGATGGGGTTTCACCATGTATAGTAGGCTGGTCTTAAACTTCCGGCCTCAAGTGATCACCAGTCTTGCCTCCCAAAGTGCTGGGATTATAGGCACGAGCTACTGTGTCTGGCCTCCTCCTTTAGTTTATCTATAACTAATATGCAAAATTTCCAACCCCTGAATAAAAAAGTTTATCATATGCAACCCCCTTTTCTCCCAGCATGTGTACCAGGCAAGTAGCATTCCTTCAGAGGTTTGGGTCCCCATGGGATCCTTCTTCCACTTTTCTAAGTTTTAACAACCTCTTCCCTTGTTTTCCCAACTCTATGAGTGGTAACTGTTTCTGTAAAGTTGCTATCTCTATGATTTCTTAGGGGGTCTCTTTTATCGTCCAGTTTTCATGTCTTTATATTAAATTCTCTCTGTCCAAATGACTGATATGATTTCTGCCTCTTTACTGAACCCAGACTGATTGAATTATCTTACTAATTTGTTAATTAACAAGACAATTTAGGGTCATAACTGTACATACTGTTTAGTATTTACTATTTAGTTTATACTGTTATAATACTTAGAGAATAATTATGACATATACTAAAATTATTAACACACAGACATTATCTATAATAACAAAAATTAACCAAGTTTACTGTCAAAAATTTGCTACATTGCCTTTATTTTTATAATTTTGTTTCAGACTGGTGAAAACTTCATCAGAACTTCAGCAACCTGTGGTGAGCCATTAAGGAACTACCTATTTAATGAAAAGGATTAGGATTTAAGTTAAATGTTTCACTTCATCCAAGAATAGCAAGTTTAGGTAATTTAATGGACATTTTGGAGCTCCAAATCAATTCAGATTAAGCTGAGAATTTACTTTTGAAAGATAGAATATAAATGCCAATCATAAAAATTCGGTTTTAGGTGGTTAATTTGAGAATTTCTGAGATCAGTATTGTTCCTTTAGTATCTTTCTTCCCTATGGAACTTTTAAATTTAAGGTAGAAATCTTCAGTTTAGAAATCAGGGGAAAATGGTGAATAGGAGGCAGGACTAACTTGCAGCTCCCACTTGGATGAACAGAACAAGGTGTGGAGATTCACATCATAAACTTTGGCTCCAAGAACTAATACAGGAACATACTAGGAAAACAGAAAGAATTCAAAAACCCTTTGAAAGAAGCAGTTTGCTACTGCAGACTCCTCGAGAATTATGAGTGCCCAAAGTGTGAGGGGGTGAAAGCCTCTGAACACACACCCTCACTGGGGAGCCTGAAAATCCAAGTCATGAGAGGATTTAATTTTACCTAGAGCTGAAATGAATGTAGAGAGCTAGTGAAATATAAAAGTAGAAGTAGCAGTAGGAAGAGCCCTGTAGGCACTCCCAGTCCCCAGAAAAGCCTAGGGAAGCCCTTTCTGATTTTATGTCACAGCAGTCCTTGAAGAGGGCTGCCAGTAGACATGGAGGAGTGCCATAGGGAGAAATAAACTTTCAGCTGAATGTTGTAATAATTTCAGCTGAGTACAGATTTCCCAGAGCAGACTCTTAGGGTTGGGAAGGTGAATAGGAAGTGCAGGTATGAGGAAAGAAGCCATGGCGGAGAAGGGGGTGAAGCCTGAAAGCCTTGCTTGCTTTCTCAGTGGGGAGACTTGTAGCCTGGTGCAAGTTCTTAGCCCTGCTCACTGGCTGCCTGGATATAAACTCAGTGCTATTTGGGGAGCACGGTGGGAGTGAGATTGGCCCTTCTGGCTGCATGGGAGAGGGGTGAGACCTGTCACTGCTGGCTTTCTTCCACTTCCCTGGTGACCTAATATTCAGAATCTACGAGAAACTCAAAGAAATCAGCAAGAAAATATAAACAATCCCATCAAAAAGTGGGCTTAAGACATTAATAGACAGTTCTCAAAAAAAGATAAATGGCCAACAAACATATAAAAAATGCTCAACATCACTAATGATTAGGGAAATGCAAATTAAAACTACATTGTGATACCATCTTACTTCTGCAAGAATGACCATTAAAAAAAAAAAAAGATGTTGAAATGGATGTTGTGAAAAGGAAAAACTTTTACACTTGGTAGGAATGTAAACTAGTATAACCACTATGGAAAACAGTGAGGAGATTCCTTATAGAACTAAAAGTAGATCTACCATTTGATCCAGCAGTTTCACTGCTGTATATCTACACAGAGGAGAAGTAATCATACAAAAAAGATACTTGCACATGCATAGTTATAGCAGCACAGTTTGCAATTGCAAAAATACAGAACCAGACAAAATGCTTATCAATCAATGGATGTGTAAAGGAAATGTGGTATATGTATATACCGTGGAATAGTACTCAGCCATTAAAAGGAACAAAATAATGGCATTCATGGCAACCTGGATGGAATTGGAGACCATTATTTTAAGTGAAGTAACTCAGGAATGGATACCCAAACAGCGTATGTTCTCACTCGTAAATAGGAGTTAAGCTATGAGCATGCAAAGGCAAGAATTATACAGTGGACTTTGGGGATCCAGGGGAAAGAGTTGGAGGGTGGTGAGGGATAAAAAGAACTACGCATTGGGTAAGTGTACACTGCTTGGGTGATGGGTACACCAAAGTCTCAGAAATCACCACTAAACAACTTATTTATGTAACCAGATACCCCCATTCCCCAAAAACTTACTGAAATAAAAAAAAAATAAAAGATTATCTTCACTAAAAAACTAAAGTGAATTATGTGAAGCCAAAGGATAGTCTGTCTATTAATATCTATCTACATATTGAATAAAAGAATTTAAAAATGAGTATATTAAAGAAATAAAAAAACACTTCTATTTCTTTGATGTTTGTGTTCTCTTTGCTTAAGTCATCTCAGAGTGCAACACAGCTTATTTTCATTAAATCATGTGCATCTGTACTTTTCTCCACCCCTGTTTTTACTGTAGATGTTAGTGATCCAGAGCATCCTATCTTTTATATTCTGTATCCATAAATTTCTGTTTGTCTTTGAATTTTTAAAATAACACTGCTTAACTTTTAAAGTCTAAATTATATGGTCTTAGGAGTTGATCTACTTCAGACACAGTCTCATAATAACTTAATTTACAGAGGAGGAATGACTGTTTTAGATTAACACCAATACTTAAGTTTATATGGTGGTGGCGACAGAGCCAGCAGTGACTTTATTTTGCTCTCTGTAGGAATGATTTTCTGGTTAGATATGAATGCTTTAAAAACGAATCCAGTGATTATAAATTTTTTTTTGCAAACATAGATTCAGGTTTAGGGGAATAATATGAACCTAAAGCATATTTAAGCTAAATGATTTCAAATTATTTAATCCATTCTTCCAATTATGGTGGTGTGTCCTTTTACTAACATATAGTAATGTTGACTTTTCTTTATAAATGATATAGATAGTGCTTCAAAATTTTTATTATTATTTGTTGGAGGTTATCACTTTGAATTATTTTTATTTCAACTAAAGATAGTTTGCTTTTTCTGAACTTTGTATAATTTTATCTTTAGCCTAAGTCTGGAAACATACTAGATTTTGATTTCCTCAAATGAATATAATTTTTTAATATATTGATTTTAGCTATTTCCTTTTACTCATTCTAAAAATTTTTAGCATTTGCCAGAAAAACTCATGAATGATTCTTAGTGATCAAAAAAACACAAGAGTTTAGAACATTGCATCAATTTACAACAAATAAATGAGCAAAGATGGTTAAGTTTATGATAATATCTGTAGTAGATACCTTATATGATCACAGTTTAACTCAGAATAATTGCTCATTACCTAGAGTAATCTCCAACAGGTACAATGTGCATCCATTGACCACATCTATATGGCGACCTTCTGTAAGGTGTTACACACCTTAGTTTCTGTGTGTAACATACTTATGTAAGAGGGCATGCCTTATCCAACCTAAGTCAATTAGATTATTTTTCTAAAGAATTTAAAAAGTGGAAGTGAGACATACAGAAACTAGAAATTTTGGGAACCCAGTCATATCAATGACGATGCTCTTGAATAAAGTCCATGAACTCCTGTTTTAGAGATCTCCAGAGTTGAATTTCTTCTTTCCAATCCTGGGTATTATGTTTTCAGTTTTTCTTCAAGTCTGTTAATTATTCCTGCATTCTATTAGTAAGTTTATTTTTTGACCTAGGCTAACCAGAATTGGCTCCAGTTTCTTCCAGAAAATACCCCAATGGAAGAAAAAAAGGGGGAGGGAGAAACCGAATGAAGAAAAGATGATTTGAAATAACCAGAAAGTGGAACATGGAAAAAACTGATTAAAATTAGTTTGAAAATAAAATTTTAGGTTGTTGCAGCTTCGGGGAATTTATTCTTTAAATACTGCTTTTAACTGGATTCTTTGGTAAATGGTAAATGCATTTTGGCTTTGATTTAAGCAGCTCATTTTTTGCTTCTTTAATAAACTTACTCTCACTTAAAAAAAAATCTTTTAGAAAAACTCATGATAATTATTACTGTTGAGAAGCAGGAGAAACATATTGCATTAGTCACAATTTTACAGAGAAACAGAGCCAATAGGAGATATCTATCTATCTACCAATCATCTATTTATCTAAATATATGACTATAGATATACATGAAGGGATTTATTATAGGAAGTGGCTCATATGGTAAAGGAGGCTAAGAAGTCTCATGGCCTGCTCTTTGCAAGCTGGAGAACCGTAAATTCTGGTGGTGTGATTCAGTCCAAGTCCAAAGCCTGAGAATCAGAGGGCTGATGGGTCTAAATCCAAAAGCCCAAGAACCAGGTGTGCCAATGTCCAAAGGCAGGATAAAATGAACATCTCAGTTCAAGCAGAGAAAGCAAATTTGCCCTTCCTCTGCATTTTTGTTCTATTCAGGCCCTCAATGGATTGAATGCTGCCCACCAGTATTTGTGAAAGCAGATCTTCTTTACTCAGTCTACTGATTTTAATGCTAATGTCTTCTAGAAGCAGTCTCATAAGCCCAGAAATAATGCTTTAGCAACTATCTAGATACCTCTTAGCCTAGTCAAGTTGACCCACAAAATTAACCATCACAGATATTTTATTTCGCAACTGTATTAAAAGTAAACAATTTTATATCCTCCCAAAAAAGAGAGGAATAGCTTTAGTGACTTCCTATGTTTCAGAGTAATAACAGTCTTTACTTAGGGAAATGGCTTCTATTGATAGGAAGTAGTTTGCTATATTTGACCTTAAAACATCTAGCTTTGCAAACTGTTAAACCTAAACACCGTTGTCTCAATCAGAAAATGTGGAACAACAATTCACATTGGTAAATTTTGGTTATATATGTCATTAATATAGTTACTTCTCTTTATGTGTCTGTTCATTTATCCTACTGATATGTATTACATACCTATTATGTGTTAGACTCTATACTAGTGCCTAGGTTTCATCACTTAAGAAAATAGACAAAATCTCTGCTCTTGAGATATTTATAGTCTAGTTTTAGAATGGGTACTTTTTAAAAGTTGTTAGTCAACTTTCTTCTTTAAACAATTTGACGTCCTTTCAGATTGTATAAATTGGAACCCTGTAGGGAACTGTTTGAGTATGGGGTGGAGGGGATTGATGGAGGACAACAAAATGTCTACTATATAGACATGAAAAATTATTTAAAATATTCATAATTTTGTGTTGAAATTCATTGAGGTGGAACAGTGTTCATATTTTGCTTCTGTTTAAAAAATGAAATTAATATGGCAAATTGAGGAGACTAGGAAATTTGTGAATATATATAAACATATTTATAGATGCAAAATAAATATATATTTGCCACACACATATGTATACACACACATGCAAATGCTGTGTAAATGTTCTTAATTAGCTATCTTCCCAGATCCAGCCCAAGTGCTTATTTACCTATCCCCAGGAATTTTAGCACGTAGAAGATATTTTAAATGACACAAAATAAACAGAAGCACGGTTTATCACTTTTATAAGTTAATTAAAATATTGATATGTAATTAACTCTAATGAATTCAGCAGTCATAAAGAAATCATTAAATTGATTTTTAAAACCAAGTATTGCCACACTTAACTAGTTGCTGATGGTCATTTGCATTTCATAAATGTTACTACTGTCTATGAATGTACCCATGCTGTGCTAATGCTGTTTCTATCTGTGAACTGTGAGTCAGGTTGGAAGTTATAGCACTGGTTTCAGTCCTTGTCCCTGATCTATTTGTGAAAATACTAAGACTGGTTACCTAGACAAGTTCTCTCTTCTGAAAACTTCATTTTCTTATGAACTTAAAAGAAAAATCCAACTTTTGTTATCAATTAGCTACAGATTTTAAGTGCAGTTCTCAAAGTAGTTCTCTTTTTCAGCAAGTCTGCAAGGTCAAAAATGTTGCATATTAGTACTCAGACTTATTTTTCACTTTTCACCTCCAGAGACTACATGAAGTGATGACATCATGGCTTTTATGTTAAATATTGAGTTTATTATGCTTTTTAAATAAGTGAATGAATAATACATAAGTAGATATTTTCTCAGTTTTAATGTTTAATGTGATTATGAGTGATAGGGCCCACATAAGCAAAATCTCTTTGGGATCCTCCATCATTTTGAATATGATAAAGGGATCCTGAGATCAGGAAATTTGAGTATTACTGGCTTAGGATAATGTAAACAGTTATTTCAGGAAGTTAGTGTTCACAGTATAAAATTCCAAATGCACTCATTTGGATATTTACACATTTTTTTTCTATGTCTTACATAGTTGTCACAGTGTCATATAGCTAAGTAATAAAATGTTGTCCAAGGTATTTTAAAAAAATTTACAGAATGATGGTTAGCAGAGGCTGGGAAGGGTAGTGGGTGGAGGTGGGGACAGATGGGGATAGTTAATGGGTACAAAAATATAATTAGATAGAATGAATAAAGTCTAGTATTTGATAGCATGACAGAGTGACTGTAGTCAACAATAATTTATTATACATTTAAAAATAACTAAAAGTATAATTGGAATGTTTGTAAGATGAATAAATGATAAATGTATGAGGTGATGGATACCCATTTTTTCTGATGTGATTATCACATACTGTATGCCTGCCTCAAAATATTTCATGTGTCCTATAGACATATACACATACTATCTACCCACAAAGATTAAATTTTTTTAAGATTTACACTTTTTAAATTGAGATAAAATATACATATAAAATTTACTTGGAAGCCTTAGCCAGAGAAATCAAGCAAGAGAGAGAAATAAAAGGCATCCAAATAGGAAAAGAAGGAGTCAAACTATCTCTCTTTGCTGACAATATGATTTTGTACCTAGAAAACCCTAAAGACTCCACCAAGAAGCTCCTGGAACTGACAAATAACTTCAGTAAAGTTTCAGGATACAAAGTCAATGTACAAAAATCAGTAGCAATTTCTATAGACCAATAATGTTCAAGTTGAGAGCCAAATCAAGAATATGATTTTATTTGCATAACCTTAAAAAAATTGAAATACCTAGAAATACATCTAACCAAGGAAATAAAAAAAAAAAATCTTTACAAGGAGAACTACAAAACACTGTTGAAAGAAACTAGAGATGACATAAACAAATGGAAAAACATTTCATGTTCATGGATTTGAAGAATTAATATTGTAAAAAAAGGCCATTTTGCCCAGTGCAATCTACAGATTCACTGCTATTTCTATCAAACTACCAATGCCATTTTTCACAGAATTAGAAAAAAAAAAGATTCTAAAATTCATATGGAACCTAAAAAGAGCCCACATCACCAAAGCAATCCTGAACCAAAAGAATAAAGCTGGAGATACCACATTATCCAATTTTATGATACTGTAAGGGTTCAGTAACCAAAACAACATATTACTATTACAAAGACAGACTCATAGACCAATGAAACAGAACAGAGAATCCAAAAATAAAGACACACACCCATACAGTCACCAGATCTGTGACAAACCCAACAAAAATAAGCAATGGGGAAAGAAATTCTTACTCAATAATTGATGGGATAGCTGATGGTCGTTTGCTAGCCAAAGGCTAGCCACAGGCTGAAGAATGAAACTGGACCTTTACCTTTCACTATATAAAAAATGGATTGAAGATTTAAATGTAAGACCTAAAGCTATAAGAATCCTAAAAGAAAACTTAGGAAACACCATTGTGTACATTAGCCTGGGAAAGAATTTATGACTAAGTTCTCAAAAGCAATCTCAATTAAAACAAACATTGACAAATGGGACTTAATTAAACTAGAGAACTTCTGCACAATAAAATAAACTTATCAAGAGAGTAAACACATAACCTACAGAATGGGAGAAAATATTTGCCTACTATGCATTTGACAAAGACTTAATATCTAGAATCTAAGGAACTAAAACGATTCAACAAACAAAAAACAAATAACATTATAAAAAAACGGGCAAAAACATGAACAGATGTTTTCAAAAGAAGACATACAAGTGGCTAACAAACATGAAAAAATGCTCAATATCATTAATCATTATAGAAAGGCAAATAAAAACCACCAAGAGATACCATTTTACACCAGTTGGAATGGCTATTACTAGTCCAAATAAACGAACAGACATACAGACAGATAGGCAAACATGCTGGTGAGGCTGCAGAGAAAAAGGAATGCTTATACACTGCTGGTGGGGTTGTAAATTAGTTCAGCCACTGTGGAAAACAGTTTAGAGATTTCTCAAAGAATTTAAAGCGGAACTACTATTTGACCCAGCAATATCATTATAGGGTATATATTCAAAAGAAAACAAATAATTCTACCAAAAGACACAGGCATGTACATATTCATTGCAGCATTATTTACAATAGCAAAGACATGGAATCAACAGTGGATTAGATAAAGAAAATGTAGTACATATGTACCATGGAATACTACACACATAAAAATGAAATCATGCTTTGCAGCGACATGTATGCAACTGGGAGCCATTATCCTAGGCAAATAATGCAGGAACAGAAAGTCAAATACCATAAGTTCTCATTTATAAGTGAGAGCTAAATATTGGGCACTCATGGTTATAAAAATGACAGCAATGAACACTGGGGGCTACTAAATGAGGGAGGAAAGGAGAAGGGAAAGAGTTGAAAGACGGTTAGGTATCCTGCCCAATACCTGGGTAATGGGATTATTTATGTCACAAACCTCAGCATCATGCAATAGCCACATATAACAAACTAGCGCATGCACCTCCTCAATCTAAAATAAAAATTAAAATGATAAATAACAAATAAAAACCATCGATTGTTTTATACATAAAATATTTTCCATCTTTACTACTTTTAAGTGTATAGCTCATTGGGAATAAATATATTTATATAAACATATATTTTCTGACTTTTGGTAAACATTTTACTCTCTATTTTCATGAGATCCACTTCTTTAGCTACTACGCGTGAGTGAGAAAATGGGATATTTGTCTCTATTCTTGGTGTGTGTGTGTGTGTGTGTGTGTGTGTGTATATATATATATATATATATACACACACCGTATTTTCTTTATCCATTCATTTGTTGATGGGCACTTAGCTTGACTTCATATTTTGGCTATTGTGAATAGTGCTGCAGTAAATATGGGGGTGCACCTGTCTCTTTGATATATTGATTTTCTTCCTTTTGGATATGTACCCAGGAGTGGAATTGTTAAATCATAAAGTAGTTCTATTTTTAGACTTTTGAGGAACCTCCATAATGGATGTACTAATTTACATTTCTATCAACAGTTATACGAGGGTTCCTCTTTCTCCACATTGTTGCCAGCATCTGTTATTGCCTTTTTTATATAAGCCATTTTAAATGGGGTAAATTGATATCTCATTGTGGTTTTGATTTACATTTCTCTGATGATTAGTGATACTGGGAATTTTTTTTTTCATGTATCTGTTGGCCATTTGCATGTCTTCTTTTGAGAATTGTATATTCAGATCTTTTTCCCGTTTTTGGTTGAATTTTATTTTTTTATTTTTTTATTTTTTTGCTATTGCATTGTTTCAGACCCTTATGTATTCTGGTTATTTTTTGTCAGATGGATAGTTTACAAATATATATATTTTTCCATTCTATGTGTTGTTGTTTTCAACTTGTTGAATCTTCCTTTGCATGGAAGCTTTGTAACTTGATATAAGTTCATTTGTCTAATTTTGCTTTGGTTGAGTTTGAGTATGCTTTTGACATTTTACAAAAAAAAGTTTGCCCAGATAAATGTAATGGAGTGTTTCCCCAGTGTTTTCTTCTAGTAGTTTCACAGTTTTGGGTCTTGAGTTTAACTCTTTAATCCATTTTGATTTGATTTTGTGTATGGTGACAGATAGTGGTCTAGTTTCATTTTCTCTATATAGTTATTTAGTTTTATCAGCATGATTATTGGAAAAGCTTAATTTTCCCATTTTATGTTCTTGTTGCCTTTACTTTTGTTGAAGTAGAGTTAGCTGTAAATGTGTGTATCTTCATCTGGGCACTCTGTTTCATTCAGTTTGTCCATGTTTGTGTTTTTAATGCCAGTACCATGCTGTTTTGGTTAATATAGCTTTGTAGTAAATTTTGAAATAAGGTGGTGTGATGCCTCCGGTTTGTTCTGTTTGCTCAGGATTGCTTTGGTTTTTCAGGGTCTTTTGTTGTTCTAGAAATATTTAGGATTAAGATTCTGTGAAGAATGTCGTTGATATTTTAATAAAGATTACATTGGTTCTCAGAAGCACTGTTTGACCCAGCAATTCCATTACTGGTTGTAAACCCAAAGAATTATAAATCATTCTATTGTAAAGACCCATGCACACGTATGTTTATTGCAGCACTATTCACAATAGCAAGGCATGGAACCAACCCAAATGCCCATCAGTGTTAGACTGGATAAAGAAAATGTGGCATATATACACCATAGAATACTATACAACCATAAAAAGGATGAGTTCATGTCCTTTGCAGGGACATGGATGAAGCTGGAAACTGTCATTCTCAGCAAACTAACATAGGAACAGAAAACTAAACACTGCATGTTCTCACTCATAAGTAGGAGTTGAACATTGAGAACACCTGGACACAGGGAGGGGAACATCACACACCGGGGCCTGTCAGGAGGTCGGAAGAAGGGACGGGATAGCATTAGGAGAAATATCTAATGTAGATGATGGGTTGATGGGTGCAGCAAACCACCATGGCACCTGTATAACTATATAACACACCTGCACCTTTTGCACATGTATCCCAGAGCTTAAAATATAATAATAATAATGAAAAGATTAAATTGGTTCTGTCATTTGCTTTGGGGAGTACTGTTATTTTAAGGCCTAAGATTTTTTTTTTAAATTCAGGAACATGGAATATCTTTTTTTTTTTTTTTTGGTATCCCCTTAAATTTCTTTTATCAGAGTTTTATGGTTTTCTTGTATAGATCTTACAATTCTGTAGATTGATTACTAGGTATTTTATATATTTTTGTAGCCATTGTAAATGGATTGATTCCTTTTTTAGATTGTTTATTGTTGGTATTTAAATTTTGGTATGTGATTTCATATCCTACAACTTTACTGAATTCTTTATCAGCTCTAACGTTTTTTTTTTTTTTAAATGGAATCTTCATGTTTTATGAACAAGAATAATGTGACTTTTTTCTTTCGAATTTGGATGGCCTTTATTTTTTTCTCTTGCCTAATTGTTCTGGCCAGGATTTCCATTATTATGTTGGATAACAGTGGTGATGCTGGGCATCCTTATTTTGTTCCAGTTCTTAGAGAAAAGACTAAACTTTTTTCCCATTTAGCACAATGTTGACTGTGGAATTGTTATATATCTTTATTACTTTGAGGTATGTTTCATCTATACCCACTTTGAGGGTTTTTATCATACAAGATTTTGAAATCTATCAAATGCTTTTTCAATATCTATTGAAATAATTAGATGATTTTGTAACTATTGAAATAATCATATGGTTTTTGCTCTTGATTCTGTTAATCTTATGCATTATGTTTATTGATTTCCGTATGATAAAGCATCCTTGCATTGCTGGAATGAATCCCATTTGATCGTGGTGAATGATCTCCTTCATGAGTTGCTGCATTCTATTTGCTAGTATTTTGAGGATTTTTTCATCTATGTTTATGAGTGATATGGACCTATATATATTTTTTGTTGGGTACTTGTCTAATTGTGTATCAGGGTAATGCTGGCTCTATACAATGGGTTTGGAAGTGTTTCTTCATCTTTAATTTTTTTTTTAGGAGTTTGAGTAAAACTAGTATTAGTTGTTCTTTAAATGTTTGGTAGAAATGAGCAGTGAAGCCATCAAGTACTAGGCTTTTCTTTGATGGGATACTTTTTGTTATGGCTTTGATCTCATTGCTTGTTATTATTTTGCTGATATTTTTCTATTCTTTATGGTTCAATCTTGGTAAGTTGTATTTATCTAGGAATTTATTGATTTCTTCTAGGTTTTCCAATTTGTTGGCACATAATTGTTCATAATAGTCTCTAATGATTGTTATTTCTGAGGTCTCATTTGTTGTGTTACATTTTTCATTTTTGACTTTATTTTTGAGGGGCTTCTTTTTATTTCTTAGTCTAGCTTAAGGTTTTTCAACTTTGTTTATCTTTTAAAAAACTTTTCAGTTTGTTGATTTTCTGTGCTTCGTTTCAATTTTATTTTTATTCTGATTTTTATTTCTCTTCTTTATTAATTTAGATTTGGTTTGTTATTGGTTTTCTAGTTACTTGATATGCATCATTAGGTTATTTAACATAATTCTACTTTTTTAATCTAGGCATTTATTAATATAAAATTCCCTCTTCATACTGCTTTTTCCATATTCTATAGATTTTGGTATATGATTTTTTCCATTTTCTTTTTTTTTTTTCAAGAAATTTAAAAGTTTCCTTCTTTTTTTAACTTCTATTTTAAGTTCAGACATACAAGTGCATGTTTGTTACATAGGTAAATTTGTGTCATCGGGGTTTGTTGTACAGATGATTTCATCATTCAGTTATTAAGCCTAGTACCCATTTGTTATTTTTTCTGATCCCTTCACCTACCCTTTTCCTACCCTTCCTATCCCTTTTCCTACCCTTCACCTTCCAAAGGGACTCTGGTGTGTGTTGTTCCCCTCTGTTCATGTGTTCTCATCAGTTAGCTCCCATTTATAAGTGAGAACATGTGGTGTTTGATCTTCTGTTCTTATGTTAGTTTGCTAAAGACAAGGCTCAAAATAAACGGGTGAAGGAAAATCTGCTAAGCCAATGGAAAACAGAAGTAGGCATTTCAATCCTAGTTTCTGACAAAATAGACTTTAATCCAGCACAGATCATAAAAGACAAAGAAGGGAACTTTATAATGTTATAGAGTTTAATTCAACAAGACTATCAACTTCTTTATTGATCTTTTGGTTGTTCAGAAGCATGTTGCTTGATTTCCTTGTGTTTGTGCATTTTCTGAGGTTCCTCTTGGTATTGGTTTTTAGTTTTATCCCATTTTGGTCAGAAAACGCAATTGATATGATTTCTATTATTTTTTGAATTTTTTCAGACTTGTTTTGTGGCCTAAGATATGGTTTATTCTGGAGCATGTCCCATGTACTGATGAAAACAGTATGTCTTCTGCAGCAGGTGGGTGAAATGTTCTATAAATGTCAATAAGGCCTATTAGATCTAGTATGTAGTTTAACTTTTTAATTTCTTTGTTGATTTTCTGTCAGGATCTGTCCATTACTGAGAATGGGGTGTTAAAGTCTCCTACTGTTATTGTATTGCAGTCTCTCCTTTTAGATCTATTAAAATTTTCTTTATATACTTGAGAACTCCGATGTCGGGTGTGTAGATTTTTATGATTATTATGTACTCTTGTTGAGTTGACCTCTTTGTCATTCTATATTACTTTTTTGTCTCTTTTTACTAAAATAGTCATCTATTTTATTTGATATAATTACAATTACTCTTCCTCATTTATCATTTTTTTTTTCTATTTTTTTTGAGACAGAGACTCACTCTGTCACCAGGCTGGAGTGCAGTGGTGCAATCTTGGCTCACTACAACCTCCGCCTCCCAGGTTCAAGTGCTTCTCCCGCCTCAACCTCCCAAGTACCTGGGACTACAGGTGTGTGTAACACACCCAGCTAATTTTTGTATTTTTAGTAAAGATGAGGTTTTAGCATGTTGGCCAGCATATTGGGTATATTTGCTGAGCAAATATATCCAGTAAAAATGAATACAAGCTAAACAGAGAAAAGTGGACTAAAAATACTAGATTTAATGCTAGCTTGCTACCTCCTTTTCAGGTCTAGGTGGCACCTTAAGCCCAGGTTTGCACTGACTATGCTAAATGAATGGAGCACTGCCTGTCCTCAATGGGATAGGTTCCCAAGAAATTATCCTGCAGTGTTTCAGGCCTGTCTAGGGATTCTTGCCCAAGAGACCTTAGGAAGTTAGTCCTACAGTGTGGTGATACTTAACAGCTATTCTGATTTGATGTCTCCTTTGACTAACAGAGCAGTTTCCAGGGCTGAGCATGGATTCTTCTTCCATTTGATCTGCCTGTCCTTAGAGATATTTCTCCATTTAGGCAGTCATTATGCTTCCTGAATAGGTCTTCTGCCAGGACATCTAAGATAGTGGGGAATCTGGTTGACTATCCCATCATTTTTTTCTATGTAGAAACTGCGAGTTAGGGGAAGATTTTCCTTATTTGGTGCCAGGCAGAATGGGAGACAGGGGAATCCTGAATGTGGAAACCTGATTCTCTTATTGTCTGCTTGGAATTTTTTTTTACTTTTCTGTGGGCATTGCAACTGTCTCATGCTCAAATTTAAGTTCTGGTTTGTTTCTGGTTAAAATCTGGCTCTGTACATTTGTTTTTGTTTTTTTTTTTTTGGGAGAAAGTGAAGCCAGCTTGCTTCTATGATGTCATTTTTGGAACAGTAAGTAAAGTTATTATTATTATTTTTTTTCTTTCCAATCTCTATTAAAAGGTACATAGGCCAGGCACAGCATGGTGGCTGACACCTGTAATCCCAGCACTTTCGGAGGCCGAGGTGGGCTGATCATGAGGTCAAGAGTTGGAGACCATCCTGGCCAACATGATGAAACCCCATCTTTACTAGCCAGGTGTAGTGGCAGGTGTCTGTAATCCCTGCTACTTGGGAGGCTGAGGCAGGAGAATTGCTTGAACCTGGGAGACAGAGATTGCAGTGAGCTGAGATTGTGTTACTGCACTGCAGCCTGAGCAACAAAGCATTACTCCATCTCGAGCAAACAAACAAACAAACAAACAAACAAACAAACGAACAAATGGTACATAATCCTTGTGATGTACATTTACACTTGATGTCACTTGCTGTTCATTATGGGTGAATTGATTTGTGAATTGAAGCTTTCAATAATTGTAGCATTCTTTACTGCAGGTTGAAGTACACATTATAAAAAATAATAAATCATAAACCATTTTAAACCATTGGAAATAAATAAGCTTTCAAGTCTTAACATTACCACAAATCTTTTCTGAAGTTTAGACATTTATCTTGGTTTATTTGTATTGTAATACTTTGATTATACCTGTATATAGTCCATCTCTTAAAAATTAATAGTTCTGTTTTACTTAGAGAATCTGGAAAAAAAAAGTAAGATTCTTCAGAGCATGGTGGTAAAGGAAATTTCAGTTAAGTTCAGGTACTGAGGATAACAGAATGTTACCTTTTAAAGTGCGTATAGTTGTAAGGTTTAAACACTTTCAATTTTCAATATTTATATTAACATGAACATTTTGTATAATAGTATTGTTGATCTCAAGGGGCAATTGGAAATAGTTGTATAATTGTGAGAATCCATGTGTAAGTTTGTTTTTATTATGAAAAATCAACAACATACTAACAATATTTGTTGAACTATATTCTATGCTTCAAATATGAAATCTTATATGAATCCACTTTTTATGTAGACATTGTAGACAAGAGACAGAAGTATGATTTATGGAAGAAGATTATTGTAAACCATAAATGGTTCCATTATTTATATGTGTCCAAATATTATTAAAACAACTATAGTGAAATTTTTACCAGAGTTATTTTCAAGTATGACATTATTCTTGTATGTTGGAGGACATGTTAAAAACCATTTAGTACTCTAAAACACTGTTTAATAGAAGTTTTCATATAAGTCTCTCTTCGTGACCAGACTTTCGTCAGACTCCTTTGAGTCATTTTCTTGTGAAGGTCTTGACTTTTGGGCTTCTGCATTTGTCCTTGCATAGCTGTTTTAGCAGTAATTCTTTTAACTCAGTTTAACAAGAATTTCCCATATTTGACATCTGATCATCCTTTATATCTGATCAAATTCGTCATCCTCCACCATCCAATCAGATGATGACATCTGATGACAACAGCTTGCTTTCAGTGAGAATACTATCAAGTTGGTATTTCCAGAATCTCCTTCTAAACCTGATGTTTTCTCTAATTTTCTATCTACTGATTTCCCCACCCTGCTCTGGGATATAAATCCCCACTTGTCCATGCTGTATTTGGAATTGAGTTAATTTCTATGTTGAGGTCTCTTTTGCCTTATTGCAATAGTTCCTGAATAAAATCTTTTTACCACTTTTAACTACTGACTGCTGGGTCTGGTTGTTTTTCCATACTATGGAAACCTATGCTTTGAGCATATATATATATGCTCAAAGCATAGGTATCTATCTATCTATCTATCTATCTATCTTGAAGATCTGAAGTTGAAGAAATAGAAATCATATATGTGCGTGTATATATATATATGTTGCCTGATCTGAAGTTGATGAAATAGAAATCCAGGGAAACATTTTACATGTGGAATTTATACAAACTTTAATATATAGACATTATATATGGAGAGACATCATGTCATCATATTCACATGGTTCACATTTCAAAGGTCCACAGTTACAATTCTTCCTTTAGTTCTTTGCTTCAGCCCCAGCTCCCTTACCTGGATTCAACTCAGAGTCTGGTTAAAGCCATTATCACCTTCCATATGGATCAATGCAAAGCATCCTAAATGTATATCCTACCTCCTTCTCTGCTCACCCTGTTATCTATTCATACAGCAGCCAGAGTGATGCTTTTGAAATATGGTCACATCATATCACTTTTCTGCTTAAAACCCTTAGCTCCCCATCTCATTCAGACCAAAAGACAAAATTATAATGAATTCTGCTAAGGCCCACTAAGATCTGCTCCCTTTCTTCATTGCTTGTTTGATGGCATCTTCTTTCTCATAGCACTCTTTCACACTGGCTTCTTTTTTTCTTTCTTGGTCCTTTGCACTTGTTTTCTCTACCTGGATGTGCATGCTCTAAATATTTTATGCCTGCTCAGGCCTTTGAGCAGATAATATCCTTCTCAGAAAGGCCTTCCCTGACTGTCCTGTATAAAATAGCAATCCTCCCTCCATCCAGTATTCCCTAACCCTGAACAAAGGTTCTTAGCTTGACAAGAGTTTGGACAGACCACTGAATATTTTTCAAGGCTCATATGTGCACTTATTGTAAAATCTACTTTTATCAAGACCTGGTAAATTAGTTTAGCAAGAACCCCTCACTCTCAATATCTGTTTGGGCTCCTTAGCTGCTGCCATTCTTCAGGTGATGTCTAATCACCCGGGTCTGCTTTCAGCAAGACTCCTGTTAGGTTAATTTAACCAAAATCCCGTTGATGTTTCCTCTTAGTAGTTTTCCAGCCACTGACTCCCACTCTGCTCCTTGGCTATAAATTTCCGTTTGTTCATGCTGTGTTCCCAGTTGATCCTAATCTCTCCCCAGTGCAGAATGCAACTCCAGTGGTCCCTGTATTGATTGCTGTGGTCCTGAATAAAGTCTTTCTTACCATGCTTAATAAGTGCCATTGAATATTTTTTCTTTAATGCCCACTGCCTGATTGATTACTTTTCTCCACAAAACCTCCCTGGCCTACCATATATTTATTTTTAATATTTATCTGTGTCCCTCCACAGGGTACAAGCTTCAGAAGAAGGCTCTTTGTCTGCATTTCTTTGCAGTACTCCCAAAACCTAGAATGATACCTGCTATAGTGATTTTCATCTGTTGAATCAAAGAAAAAAAAAACAGTGAACCATAAACCTATTCTTTTTTCCCCCTATTCTGTCATCAAAGCTTAAGATCTCTTGGCCTTTTTCTTGCTCCCTCCATCCCCATCCCCATTGCATCAGTTGCTGAATCTATGAGATCTCTTAGTGTAGTATCTTTGGCATCTGTTCATTGATTCAGATATCAAAATGATACGACCCTACTTCAGGCCCTCTTAAACTCTTGTCTGGTTAGGAGTATAAACACATACTTTGAGTTTTATGCCTTTTACTTATTTTGTTTATATAGTACTGTTACATTCCTTAGATTAAAAAAAATCCTGGGAGAAAATGGTATTATAATTATATGGAGCTTTGGAGAGGCAGAAATTTGGCTTGGATGATTTGTTTAGGGGCAGAGGTAGAACCTGACTCCTTTTCCCCATCTTCTCTCTCTAGCCCATTCCTGTATTATACACCAGAGAGGGTATAGTCTTCTTAGCCTGGCACTTAAGGCCTTTACTATTTGTTTCCAGTCATTTTTTTCATTCAAAATTATGTCCCACATTGTAAGCCTCAGGCAGTGTGACCTCTGTACAGTAACTTGGACAAATGACACTTTGCTGGCTCTGTACTTCTTCTAGTCTTGTTGTTCTCTTCACTTGAGTGTTCTTAGCAGATGAGATCGTTCAAGGCTTACCTTCTCCATGAAGGTTTTTAAATCTTCTTCTTTTCTCCATCCTAGCTATACAAAAAATGTCTTATTTTTCTGAACTCTAATACTTTACCTATAAGTTTTTTCATAGCATTTAGAGAAAGAACCTTGTAAAATAGTTATAGGTATTAATTTTATCCCTGTAGGTCTAGATCTTATTGCCCTGGAGCAGAAATCATCACTGAAAAAATTTTGTTTCCTATGGCCCACTCTTTGGTCTCCTAATATTAACTAGTATCTACATTGCTTTGTACATATTAGTTTCTGATAAGTGTATAGAAAAATACTTATTTTTTGGTGAATTGAGACATATCATTTAACCTCATATGATTCACTGAGAATATACTGTATTACAATTAGCTCTAACAGAGCTAGTGTGTGTTGCTCTCATGGAGAAGAACAGAAGGGGTGAGTAAATACAGCACCTTCAACTGAAACATCCAGGTACATGCATTGGGACTAATTAAGGAAACAACTTGACTAATGGAGAATGCAGGAAAATAAGGCAGAATAACTGCCTCTTGGGACCAACATAGAGCTAGGGGAAACTCCTCCACCTAGGGAAATAGTAAGTGAGCAACCCTGAGAACCCATGCTTCTGTGGATCTTTCAACTCTCAGATTGGAAGATCTTCTCATGAATGCACTCCACCAGGACCTTCAGTCTGACATGCAGATCTATGTGGTGGAGTCTTGGCAGAGCAGCTGCTCAGGCATACACAGAGCCTGAGGAGCCTTAGATACCCAGGCTTCTCAGTGAAAGCAGTTGCAGTTCCTGCAAAGTGGGAAGTTAGGCCCCTATACATATCCCTAGAAAATGGGCTGAGCAGCGATGGTCTGCAGTTCCCACTTCCATGGCACCTCACAGGGTAAGACCCACTGGCTTAGAACTCTAGCCAGCCACCAGTAGCAGTGTTATACCTCCCTGATATGGAGCACCCAGGAGGAGGGACAGGCTGGCATCTTTGTTTTGCTTTTTCACAGCCTCAGGCACTGTTGCCTTAGGGATGTAGGGAGTTCGAGGCAACAAGGGACTGGAGCAGTTTCCCAGCACAACCTAGAAGGTCTATGGAGAAGCACTCAGACTGCTTATTTACACAGATCCCAAATCCTGTTTCTCTTCATTGGGCGTTATCTCCAGACTGGTGTCTCCGGTTACCCCCACTGGTGTTTTTTGGCTGACAGCAGCTTCAGACCTCCTTGGGATGGAGTTCTCAGAAAAAGGGGTAGACTGCTATCTTTGCTCTTTGACAGCCTTAACTGTTCTTGCCTTTGGGCTTTGGAGAGTCTGAGGAAACTAGAGGCTGGAGTGGACCCCTACACAGCACAGACCAGACTGCTTTTTTTTAACGCAGGTCCCTGACCCCATTCCTCTTCACTTGATGGGATTCCTTGCCAGGCTCCCCAGTCACATATTGCAGATGTGTTTGGGAAGGCAACAGGTTCATACCTCCCTGGGATGGAGCTCCTAGAGGGAGGGATAGGCTGCCATCTTTGGTGTTTAATAGCATTCACTGTTGATACCTTCAGGAACTGAAAAAGCCCTGGTGACTAGGGACTGGAGCAGGCCCCCAGCATACTGCCGCAGCCCCATGGAAAAGAGGCCAGATTGTTAAGTGGGTGCCCATTTCCATATATCTTGACTGGGAAGGTCTTCCAGGTCTGGGTCACCAGCCACTTCCCACTGGGGCTGTGGAACCACTAACAGCTCTGCAACTCCCTAGACAGAGCTCACAGTGGGAGGGCCAGGTTGCCATTTTTGCTGTCTCACAGCCCTTGCCCTTGCTGTCTTCAGGCTCTGGAGAGTCATGGGGACCAAAGACTGGTCCAGACCCTCGCACAAAGCAGCCATCTCACAGAAAAGTGACCAGACTGTTCTCTATGCAGATTGTGGCCCTCACTTCTCCTTATGGGGCAGGGTCGCCCAACTTGAAACTCCAGGACAATCACCCTGCCCTGCCTGATCGCCACAATCAGAAGCAGCCCAGCAGTTCTCCAAGGAGGAAATTTCAGAGTCCATCCACAACCCCCTCATTACTATAGTTACAGTGGTACAGCCCTAACAGCCCTCAGACTAAGAAGAAACAAAGGGCTCAGTCATTATACTGGTACCTCCAGCATGTCATAGCCACGATATGGAGAGGAGTCCGGTTCCTCTTCCCTGGGAACCCCCAACACAGACTCTTCATCAAGCAGGCCCCCTGGCTCATGAATGTAGAACAGTCACTCCACTCATGGCTGAGCATACCCACTGGTAGTGGCCTGGAGTTTCCCTAGGCAGAAGCTCCAAGAGGCATATGGCAGCCCCTCTGCAACTGCCACAGCAACAGTTCTATCCCTGCTTCTTTCAGTGTGGGGAAGAAACAGAGCCTGAGGTCTACACCTGAGTTTACAGCACACCACAGTCACCATATGGAGAAAAGATCAGTCTCTCCTTCCAGTGAGCCTTCAACTGGCTTTTTCCGTAACAGGTGGAACCCCAAGCTCATGCCAGCAGTGCAGCCATACCACCCCACAGACTGAACACTCCCAGTAACAGCTGGTCTGTGTTTCTTGGAGGTGGAGCCCCCAGGGGCAACTAATAGCCTCTCTGCCACTGCCTCTGATATGGTACTACTAGTTTCAGACTAATAAAGGCGCAAGAAAATAAATGCCTTATTCACACTTCCAACAAGCTCCAGTCAACCCAAGGAGAGGATGCCACTCTGTCTCCCATGGGTCCTGCTCATCTCCCCTGCTCATCACCAAGCAGGGCACCCCCAACTTGGGCACGGAGCACACACTCTCCATTCCTTGGCTGATTGCACTGTGCAGTTGCTGACCTGCATCTCTCTGGGGTGGGGTCCCCAGGAGACAAGCAAAAGATACTTGGTTACAACCATTACTAAGATCCCTTTTTCTGTCCTAGTCAAGAAGGAAACATAAACCATGAGATCACCTCAGAGCTGGAGTAGGCAGCCTGGGAATGCCAGTCTGCATTCTACCGTTAGTGTTTAGGTGGGAGAGGAGCCTACACTTTTAGAGCATTGACAGAGAGCATAGCTGCAACTGTGAGGAAATATAGGCAGCTACAAGACTGAGCAACTTAAGTGCCACCTACAGGATAACATCCAAAAACTTCAACATCAAAAATGCCTCACTGACATTCATCCTTGTGAAACCAAAGATGAGAAGTCAGCTACAAATAAAGGCCCTGCACAAAGCCATGGCCTTGTGAAAACATCCAGAAAATAAATCTATTGACAGTAAACAATTTACACTTTAGTTAAAGGAACACCCAAACACAGAGGTAAGAAAGAACAAATGCAGGAATTCCAGTAACACAAATAGCTAGAGTGTCTTATGTCCTCTAAGTGACCACACTAGATCTCAAACAAGGGTTCTTAACCAGCTGAGTTGGCTGAAATGACAGAAATGAAATTTGGAATATGAATAGGAATGAAGATCATTGGGATTCAGGAGAACAGCAAAACCCAGTTCAAGGAAACTAAGGATCACAAAATGATACAGGATCTGACAGATGGAATAGCGAGTATAAAAAAGAACCTAACTGATTTGATAGAGCTGAAAAACACATTACAAGAATTTCACAATGCAATTATAGATATTAACAGCAAAATAGACCAAGCTGAGGAAAGAATCTCAGCAATTGAAGACTGGATCTCTTAAATAAGACAATCAGATAAAAATAAAGAGAAAAAATAATGAAAAGGAATGAATAAACCTCTGAGAAATTTGGGATTATATAAAGAGACCAAATCTACAAATCATTGGTATCCCAGAAAGGGACAAGGAGAAAGCAGACAACTTGGAAAACATATGTTAGGTGGTCATCCATGAAAACTTCCCTAACCTTGCTAGTCAATTTCAGGAACTACAGCAAACCCCTGCAAGATTCTATACAAGAAGATTATCCCCAAGACGCGTAATCATCTGAGGTTTTTAAAGATTGAAATGAAAGAATGTTAAAGGCAGCTAGAGAGAAAGGGAAGGTCACCTATAAAGGGAACCCCCTCACTCTAACAACAAACCTCTTAGCAGAAATCCTACATACCAGAAGAGACTGGGGACCTATAGTCAACATTCTTAAAGAAAAAAAAATCTTTAAGAATTTCATATCCAGCCAAATTAAGTTTGCTAAGTGAAGGAGGAATAAGATCCTTTTCAAATAAGCAAATGTTGAAGGAAAGGAAACACTGTTCCTAGCCAATACAAAAACATACTTAAGCATGACAGACCAGTGACACTATAAAGCAATCACACAAACCAGCATAATAAACAGCTAACAACACAATGACAAGATCAAATGTACACATATCAGTACTAACCTTGAATGTAAATAGGCCAACTGCCTCATTTAAAAGGCACAGAGTTGCAAGCTGGAAAAAGACTCAATTGTATGTTGCCTTTAAGAGACCCATCTCGCATGTAAGGGCACCCACAATCTCAAAATAGAGGGATGGAGGAAAATCTACCAAGAAAATGGAAATCAGAGAAAAGAAGGGGTTGTAATCCTATTTTCAGACAAAACAAACTTTAAGCCAACAAAGTTAAAAAACACAAAGAACAGTATTATATAATTGTAAAGGGTTTAATTCAACAAGAAGTCCTAACTATCCTAAATATGTATGCACCCAACACAGGAACTCCCAGATTCATAAAGCAAGGTATTATATACCTAAAAAGAGTTTTAGACTCCCACACAATGATACGGAAAGACTTCAATACTCCACTGATGGTATTAGATCATTGAGGCAGAAAATTAATAAATATATCTACGACCTGACCTCAGCATTTGGACCAAATGGAACTAATAGACCTCTAGAGAACTCTCCACTCCAAAACAGCAGAATGTACATTCTTTTCATGGCCACGTGGCCTGTAGTCTAAAATTGACCACATAATTGTACATAAAACAATCCTCAGCATGTGCAAAAGAACCATAATCATGCCAAACACACTCTTGGACCACAGCACAATAGAAATAGACATCAAGAATAAAAAAATCAAAATCATGCAATTACATGGGAATTAAACAATATGCTCCTGAATGACTTTCGGGTAAATAATGAAATTAAGGTAGAAATCAAGAGGTTCTTTGAAACTAATGAGAACAAAGACATAATATACCAGAATCTCTGGGACACAGCTAAGGGTGGGTAAAAGGGAAATTCATAGCACCAAACATCCACATCAGAAAGTTAGAAAGATCTCAAATTAGTAACCTAATATCACAAATGAAAGCATTAGAAAAGCAAGAGAAGACCAACCCCAAAGTTAGCATAAGACAAGAAATAACCCAAATCAGAGCTTAAATGAAGGAAATCATGCAAAAGATCAATAAATTCAAGAGTTGTTTTACAATTAGAAATGACAAAGAGGATGTTACCACTGACCCCACAGAAATAAATATAACTATCAGAAACAACTAACAAACACCTCTGTGTGCAGAAACTATGAAATCCAGAAGAGATGGATAAATTCCTGAATACATACACCCTCCAAACACTGAAACAGGAAGAAATAGATTCTCTGAACAGACTGATAGTAAGCTTCAAAATAGAATCAGTAATAAGTAGTCTACTTAACCAAAAATGGACCAGGACCAGATGGATTCACAGCTTAATTCTACCAGATTTACAAAGAGGACCTGGTACCATTCTTGTGAAAACTGTTCCACAAAACTGAGAGGAGGGACTCCTCCACAACTCATTCTGTGAGGCCAGCATTATCCTGATACCAAAACCTAGTAGAGACACAATGAAAAAAGAAAACTTCAACTTAATAACTTGATGAATAATGCTGCAAAAATTCTTAACAAAATACTTGCAAACCAAATGTAGCAGCACATCAAAATCCACTACGATGAAGTAGGCTTCATCTCTGGGCTGTAAGGTGGTTCAACATATGCAAATCAATAAATGTGATTCATCACATAAACAGAACTAAAGACAAAAACCACTTGATTATCTTAATAGATGCAGAAAAGGCTTTTGATAAAATTTAACATCTCTGCATGTTAAAAGTTCTCAATAAACTAAGCATTGAAGGAACACACCTCAAAATAATGAGTCTTCTATGACAAACCCATGGCCAACATCATATTGAATGAGGAAAAGCTGGAAGCATTCCCCTTGAAAACCAGCACAAGACAAATAATACCCTTCTCAACACTCCTATTCAACATGGTATTGGAAGTCCAGGACAGAGCAATCAGGCAAAAGAAAGAAATAAAGGACATTCAAAGAGGAAGAGTGAATGTTAAACCATCCTTGTTTGCAGACAACCTGATTCTATTTTTAGAAAACCCAGTAGTCTTGGCCCAAAGGCTCCTTCAGCTGTCAGTTGATTAAATAACTTCAGCCATATTTCAGTATACAAAATCAATGTATGAAAGCTACTAGCATTCCTATGTAAATGTAAATCAAAACCACAATCCAACACCATCTCACACTAGTCAGATGGCTATTATTAAAAAGTCTAAACAGCCAAGCTGAAGGCCGAATCAGGATTGCAGTCCCATTTGCAATTGCCACAAAAAGAACAAAATGCCTAGTAATACAGCTAACCAGGGAGGTGAAAGAGCTCTGCAATGAGAATTACAAAATACTGCCCAAAGAAATCAGAGATGACACAAACAAATGGAAAAACATTCTATGCTCATGGATAGGAAGAATCAGTATCATTAGAATGGCCATATTACCCAAAGTGATTTACAGATTCAATGCTAATGCTATCAAACTACCAATGACATTCTTCACAAAACTAGGAAAAATATTTAAAAATCCATATGGATCCAAAACAGAGCCAAATAGCCAAAGCAGTCCTAAGCAAAAAGAACAAAGCTGGAGGTATCGTGCTAGCTGATTTCAAACTATATTGCAGGGCTGCAGTAACTAAAACAGCATGGAACTGGTACAAAAACAGACAGCATAGACCAGGCATCCTCAAACTTTTTACACAGGGGGCCAGTTCACTGTCCCTCAGACCGTTAGAGGGCTGCCACATACTGTGCTCCTCTCACTGACCACCAATGAAAGAGGTGCCCCTTCCTGAAGTGTGGCAGGGGGCCGGATAAATGGCCTCAGGGGGCCGCATGGGGCCCGCGGGCTGTAGTTTGGGGACACCTGGCATAGACCAATGGAACAGAATAGAGCGCCCACACATAAGGCCACAAACCTATCATTATCTGTTCTTTGACAAAGTCAACAAAACAAGCAATGGGAAAAGTACTCCCTATTTAATAAATGGTGCTGGGATATATGGCTAGCCATATGCAGAAGATTGAAACTGGATTGCTTTCTTACACCATATACAAAAATTAACTCAAGATAGATCAAACCTAAATCTATAAAATCTCTGGAAGTCAACCTAAGGCAATACCGTATATTCAGAACATAGAAACAGGTAAAGATTTCATGACAAAAACCCCAAAAGCAATGGCAATAAAAACAAAAATTGAAAAATGAGATCTAATTAAACTAAAGAGCTTCTGCTCAGCAAAAGAAACTATCAACAGAATAGAGACAGCCAACAGAATTGGAGAAAGTATTTGCAAACTATGCATCTGGGGTCTAGTATCTAGCATCTAGTAGGAAGTCAACCAAATTTCCAAGAAAAAAAAAAAAAACCTTTAGAAAGTGAGCAAAGGACATGAATAGACACTTTTCAAAAAAGACGTACATGTGACCACAAGGCATATGAATAAAGGTCAACATCACTGATCATTACAGAAATGTAAATCAAAACCACAATCTGACACCATCTCACACTAGTTAGATGGCTATTATTAAAAAGTCAAAACATAACAGATGCTGGTGAGGTTGTGGACAAAAGGGAACATTTACATACTGTTGGTGGGAGTGTAAATTAGTTCAACTATTATGGAAAGCAGTTTGGTAATTCCTGAGAGAACTAAAAACAGAACTACCATTTGACCCAGCAATTCTGTTACTGGGTATAAACTTAGAAGAATGTTTATCATTCTACCATAAAGATAAATGCATGCTAATGTTCATTGCAGCACTAATCAAAATAACAGACATGGGATCAATGTAAATGCCCATCGATGACAGATTGGATAAAGAAAATGTGGTACATATTCACCATGAAATACTATGCAACCATGAAAAGAACAAGATCATATCTTTTATGGAAAGATGGATGGAGCTGGAGGCCATTATTCTTAGCAAACTAATTCAGGAACAGAAATCCAAATACTGCATGTTCTCACTTATAAGTGATAGCTAAATGATGAGAACTCATGGACATAAAGAAGGGAGTAAGAGACACTGGGACCTAGTTGAGAGTGGAGGGGTGGAGGAGAGAGGACCAGGAAAAATAACTATTGGGTACTAGGCTTAGTACCTGCTGATGAAATAATATGTTCAGCAAACCCCCATGACCCAAGTTTACCTATATAACAAACCTGTGCATGCACTCCTGAAACTAAAGTTAAAAAAAATAAAAAAAACTTTTAAAAATTAGATAAAGCATTTATATGATAATAAGTAGATTAATGAATTGCTATAAGGCACTTACATTTCTTTCCAGAACCCTCTGAAATCTCAGTATGTTTAATATATTTGAATGTTAAATAGTCTTCAATTATCAAGACATCATTGACTTAATGAATATTTGACATGCCTGTAACCCCAGCACTTTGGGAGGCCAAGTGGGTGGATCGCGAGGTTAGGAGTTTGAGACCAGCCTGGCCAACATGGAGAAACCCCATCTCTACTAAAAATATAAAAAATTAGCTGGGCATGGTGGCACACACCTGTAATCCCAGCTACGGGAGGCTGAGGCAGGAGAATTGCTTGAACCTGGGAGGCAGAGGTTGTAGCCACCACATCTGGCCCAAAACAGCATTTCTAATGTTATGACTGTATTATTGTTTTTGAATTGCAAGTAAAATAAACCAATTTTAGAAAAGCAAAAAGAATTATTATTTTTTTTTGGTGAGGATGGAGGGTGGGTCTCAGAGTCCCTGGAATGGATGGAAGATTTAGAGAACTGGGCTCAGAAACAGGGTGCTATCACTATAGTAAATTTATGGTAGATTTAAGTCCTAAGGTGGGGAGTTTGATAGGTTCCACCCACAGCCATAAGAGGAACGAAAGGATGGGTAGAAGAAGAATCACTCAGAAAGACTCTTTAGGGATTTCTTAGATTTCTTTCAGGGGTTGGGGGCCAGACACCTCAAGCACAGTTTCACCGGGACTGAACCCTGTGAAAGGGAAAGACTTACTCAAAGGAAGCAGATGAATAGTTATGTCAGGCAGTGAAAAAAAAAAATGTATGCTAAGGATCACATGCTGTCTGACTTAACAAACCTGAGGAGAATCTAGGTCATTTCAGGCCCATAAAAGGTCTAATTCAGGTGTCCCCAAACTTTTTGCACAGGGGGCCAGTTCACTGTCCCTCAGACCGGTTGGAGGGCTGCCACATACTGTGCTCCTCTCACTGACCACCAGTGAAAGCGGTGCCCCTTCCTGAAGTGCGGTGGGGGTCCGGATAAATGGCCTGAGGGGGCCGCATGCAACCTGCGGGCGGTAGTTTGGGGACTCCTGGTCTAATTGAAAAGAGATAGGGGAGGAAGGAAGGACGTCACCATACACTGAAGCTATACTGAAAAAGTCACATCACCATTCACTAAACAAGATCAGAAAAGCCCCTAAAATGATATATCTGGAAGTTTAGACTTTTCTGCTTTACAGTGGTTATATTCCAAATAGTGAAGAGAGATTGGAGAGTATTTCAAAGTATTTCTGCTTGCCTGCAAAGTTTTTTCTCTTATTTGATTAATTTAAGATTCAGTGTCTAGAATATTACTAAAATATAATTTCTCTTAACTTGTGACTGCATAATCAATACCCTCTATCCTTGATTAAATGAAATACGAGACTTACTCTGTTTTGTTCTCCAATTGCTCTCTGACCAGAAACCGTGCAGAGAGTAGATTGCTCTCGTTATTTTTAACCATACTATTTTTCTTAACATTGTTGAAGTGCTTTGTTTTAGGGTTGCAGAAAGAGCTACTTGGATTCTGAAATCCTCAAGTTAACAAAATATATAGGAAATGACTTTCTGAATTTCTAAGAGCTTGTTTTTTTTTTGTTTTTGTTTTTTTTTTTTTGAACTAGGTCTTCACTGGGACAATTAAAGTTGATAATTGGGAACTGCCTTGATAGTTCAATAAGAACATCCTCTTCCCTCACTTAACGTGAAAGTGGATTTCTTGGCTATAACTTGAATAGCTATATTTCCCCTTCCTTCCCTTCACTTGCCTAGTCAGGCCTTTGGCATAAGTTTCCTTAGAAAGAATGTAGGTACTGAAGAGGGGGATGCCTTCTTTCAGATCTTGTGGACGTCCAGTGGGGATGTGGTTGTGTTGTAAGCCTGAGAATTGTTTACCAGATGGCTAATGTGATTGACTTCTCTATTATAACTTTAAAAAAATCATTATGTGGTCAACTGCTATTTGAAAAAAGAAAATAATCTCAAATTAGATTTTTATTTCCATTTTAAAATAGAAATGTTTCATAATTGTTCAAGAAAAACAAAGCCTTTATGTTTTCTTTAGGCATATGCAAAACTAGAAGCAAAAGACTGAGTAGTTTTATCTAATTGTGCTCATTGAAAAATACATAATCAGTAAACTAATATCTGATATTATTTTAATGTTCTAGGCCTTATAGCTTTATAATTAAATTTATACTACCTTTGTAGAAATTTGTTTCAGTGATTTTTTGGGAAAAGTAAAAGTTATTTTGAGATGGAACAAGAGAACCCATTCCCTCTTTTGCTGTCCCTTTTTACTTTTGTTACTTTCTTCTTCCTGAACCAATATTTCTTTTCCCTTTAGAGAAATCTAAAGGTCATCCTTAATTTCTCTTTCTGTCTCATCTCCCACCATGATCAACTGCCTCATAAATATATCAAATATATCTGGAATCCATTCCGTTTTTTTTCATTCTCATTGCCCAAGTTCAGACTTACATGATCTCTTTTGATGACAACTATGACAATTTCCAAGCTCAGCTTCTTCCATCTCAATCCACATTTTCTTTCTTTCTCTCTCACTCTCTCTCTCTTTTTTACTGAGACAAGAGTCTTGCTCTGTCACCTAGGCTGGATTGCAGTGGCGCCATCTTGCTACTGCCTCAGAAGTTCAAACAGCAATCCACATTTTCTATTGGTACCAGAATTTTTATTCAAAAATGCGAAATGCGTTTGTTTAAAACACTTCAGCAATTTCATCTGAATTGTGAAATGAAACCCAAACTTATTTTGGAATATGAGGCCCTCTATGATACATCTCCTGTGCTCTTTCTATCTTTCTCACTGACCAATTCTACTGACATATATTCCAGCAATACTGGACTTTTTGTAGTTTTCTGAATACTTGCTTCTCTTTAAAACCTTTATGCCTTTTCCTGTTTTTCCGAGACAGTGTACGCCATCCTCTGTTGTTCCCCTAGCACACTCTTGTTGAGACATTCCTTCTCTTTGATGCCTTCTGTTGCTCCCAGCAAAATCAATCACCCTCTATTTTATTACCTTTGCATGTATTGCATTATCCCTCTATTATGTTACCTTCGTATTTGCTTTTTGTTTAGAACTGACTGCTATTTTGTAATTATTCATGTACTCCTCTGTTTTCCTATTTGCCTCTCAGTTTCCTGAAAGTAGAGGCTCCGGCCTAGCAGCTAGCTCTAGACCTATCATGAATTAGGTGGGAATAACTGAGATTTTTAAGGATATACTGGCATTCATTTTTCTAATAATAAAGCTGTCATTTTTGTTCCCAGAACCAAGCCAGGTCCAGCTGTGTTTTCTCAAGGCCCAATAACAAGAAGCAGACAAATTAGAAAAGAAGGGAATTTATTGCTATAACCAGATACAGGGAGAAGGCTGGAGGTAATTCCACCAGACTGACTCAAAGTATTACAATTGTCTTAGTTCTTATATAGGTTGGGGTTATGTGCCTACATGCAGTATAACATTCGCCGAAGTCTACTGGTAGCTAATTTTGTTTCAGTTAGAAGGTCAAAGGCAACATATGCTTGCTAAGTCTTTTTAAGCTATGAGGACTCCAGTACCTTTAAGGCCTGCCTACTGTGGCACCAGAGTGATTATTTCTATTTTATCTCCTTTACAGCTTGGTCTGGAGAGCCGCCTTAGACTCTCCAGTGAGTCTGTTCAAACAACTGCCTCTGTTACCCTGACTTGTCTCAGATTTCATCGACCTCGATGAGTCCTGGCACTAGTAATGTAAGACTCTCTCTATTATTTTGGCTTGTTCCGGGTTAGGGAGAAGCCCATGCAAGGCTCCTACTGACCATGTGTTTTGTTTCTAGCTTTGATGTCTGGGCACTGATTGCCCTAGGTTTAATTATTTGCTTAATGTTAAGGCAATGCTGTGGAAATTTGTCTGTGTGACTGGAGTGCTATGCAGGCCTGTCTGTGTGATTGTCAGGGAGAATTGGCCTGCCACAATTTTTTTCTTCAGTGTCAGATACTGTGCTGGGTCTTTAAATTTTTTGTTTCTAATCTGTAGAACAAATACTTTCAGAAAAAGCTAAAACATTTGCATTTAACAAATGAAAATGCTGAATCTGAAATGTTAAGTAACTTTTTAAAAATTACACTATTATTAAGGGGATACCGCCAAAAAAAAATCTAAGTTAAATTTATTTGATTTCCAAATACATGTTTTCTCCAAATTGTGGTTCCTTCCCCCATCCTTAGTGTTGATGAAGTAGGGATATAAATCATTTTGAGTCCTTTTTTGTTTTTTGAGATGGAGTCTTGCTCTGTCACCAGGCTGAAGTGCAGTGATGCAATCTCGGCTCACTGCAACCTCCGCCTCCTGGGTTCAAACGACTCTCCTGCCTCAGCCTCCCGAGTAGCTGGGACCACAGTTGGACACACCACACCTGGCTGGTTTTTTTTGTATTTTAGTAGAGACAGGGTTTCAGTATGTTGCCTAGGATGATCTCGAACTCTTGAGCTCAGGCAATCTGCTCGTCTCGGCCTCCCAAAGTGCTGGGATTATAGACGTGAGCCACCGAGCCCAGCTGAGTCCTAATGCTTTAGATGTAATAACACCCTGTGTACATGTACAACATTGTGGATTGTATACTAAACATATTTGTAATCTGTTGCTGTGGAACAAATTAATTCCAAATTCAGTCTTAGCTTACAATCTTGAAAGTCAGGAATCTGGGCACAATTTAGCTGGGTGCTTGAGGCCTCTCATAAGATTTCAGTCAATCTGTTGGCTGGGCTGCAGCCTCACTGCCCATTTCACTCATGTGATTGTTGGCAGGATTCAGCCCTCAAAGGCTTTTGGATTGAGGGCCTCAGTTCCTCACTAGCTGTTGCCTGGAGGCCTCTCTCCATTCCCTGCCAGTTGGGTCTCTTTCTAGGACAGTCCTTATCATACAGATGGTTTCCCTCAGAGTGAGCAAGACAGGAAGAGAGAGTGAGTATCCATGACAGAAGCCATAGTCTTTATTATGTAATCTTGGAAGTGACATCAATTACTGCTGAATAGAATCCATATTCTATTCATTGGAAGTCAGTCAGTAGTTCAGGCCACAATCAAAGGGAGGGGATTACACAGAGATGTTAGTGCTAAGATGTGGGGATCATTGGGACTTATTTTAGAGGCTACCAACTGCACAAGCTAATGAAAACGTTCACTCTTAAGGACAGAAGACAGAATCATAGAAAGATGTATTCAAAGCTTTTCTAAAATAACATAATGTTGGCTTTACCATGTTGTATGTAAGATAGCTGCATATATATATTTTAAAAAATAGAATTTTTGTTAGAACTTTAATATGGCTATATTCTGCATGTGGTCAAATTATAGCAATAAACCTACTTTTATATGCACTATTATTTATGAAACAATCAGAAAGTTCTATCTCTCATCTAATGCTCAAAACAATTAAGATGTTGATGAGCAAATACAATGGAGTGGCCCAAATATACTTTCTTTAGGGATTTTGTTTTTTAAAGATAGAAATACCATTACAAGGTTGGGTGCATCTAGAGAATTAAAATTATCAGATCAGGGAGTTGTAGAATAATTTTATAGATTATAAAATGACTGCACACTGAATATATCATCTGTATGATTTTATAGTACTACCTGATATATTTTGGTAGTGATTAATGAAGTCTAAAATTTTCTTCATTGGTAAATACATGTTATAGGTTTATAAGGAACACAGGGATAGATGGACTGTTCTTACATATGCTAATGCTGAGGGCATAAATAAAATAAAAATTTTGATGCTCAGAAAATTAAATTATTTTAGGCTGAGCATGGTGGCTCATGCCTATAATCCCAGCACTTTGGGAGGCTGAGATGGGCAGATCACTGTAGGTCAGGAGTTTTGATTCCAGCCTGACCAACATGGTGAAACCCTGTCTCTACTAAAAATACAAAACCTAGCCAGGCATGGTAACATTCACCTGTAACCCCAGCTAATCAGGAGATTGAGGCAGGAGGGTCACTTGAACCTGGGAGGCAGAGGTTTCAGTGGGCCAAGATTACACTACTGCACTCCAGCCTGGGTGACAGAGGTAGACTCTGTTTTTTTTTTTTTAAAAAAAAAAAGAAAATAAAATTATTTTAAAGCTGATGATTAAAAACACAAAGTAATCAATAGTTGGATTCATTATATTTTCCCCTAAAGTTTTACCTTTATGTTGGAAATGTGAGCTTAAAGGAGGAAAACAGGGAGAGATAGGCATGTAGTGTAGTGGTAAGAAACATAGACACAGGGTTTGCAGCCTAGCTTTCGTACTTTTGTCATGTGGCTTTCAGTAAGTTACTTAATTTCTCTGTGCCTCATCTTAAAATGGGAATAACTGTATATGGTTGTTATGATTAAATTTATTCATATGTCTTATGTCCTTAGAAAAATGCCTTATATAAGCCTAATGTAACTCTTTTTGCTGCTGCTGCTGATTAATATTACTATATTCTATTGCTCTAAATACTCAAATTAACCCAAATTATAGTTTTTAGAGTGATAACTGTCAGCTTTAAATGTTATTTATTTTGTTTATTTAATATGAACTTTGCATATATAGGTTGTAGAGGTTCATTTATAACATTAGATAACTTCTAGCAAATCCAAGGAACTGATTCAATGATAAAATACTTGGAATAAGAAATGCTGTATTTTTAGTATGCTGAACATTTTTTAGTTCCCAATTTAGAAAAATTTGAACAGCTATCCTCAACATCGGATTTATGGATATATTAGTTTTTAGATCTGCCATAAGAAAATAGCAGAGGCTGGGTGGCATAAGCACAAAAATTAATTTTCTCATGGTTTTGGAGGCTAAAAGTCCCAGATAAAGGTGTTGACAGGTTTAGTTTTTCTTGAGGCCTGTCTCCTTAGCTTGTAGGAGGCTGCCTTCTCATGGTGTCCTCATATGGCCTTTTTACATGTGCATCCCTGGTGTCTCTTTCTCTTATAAAGTCATCTCAGATTAGGAGACCCACCTTAAAAGCCTCATTTTAACTTAACCACTTTTAAAAAGGCAATCTGCAAATATGGTTACATTCTGAGGTAATGAGGATTGGGACTATAACATATGAATGTTAGTGGGATGCAATTCAATTCATAAAAGTGGGTATGACATCAGGAAGTAAGTCTCAAAAATGACTGCTATTTAAAACATAACTTTTACAGTCAGAATATTAATTTGCTACCAAGAAAGAGTTAATTAAATAATTACTTTAAATAACTAATTTCACCATATTCATGAAATTTAAATAACATCATTTTATGTATTAGTCACATAAAAAAGTTAATTCATTATTTTATTTTCATAGTATTTATTGTATACCTTTTATGAGTCAGTCTGAAGAACTTTTTAAAGCATTTCTTGTGATTCAGGTCTGCTAGCAACAAACTCTCTTAGTTTTTGTGTATGACACTACTTTTATTTCACCTTCATTTTTGAAAAATAATTTTAGTGGATATAGGATTCTTGACTGACAGATTATTTTTAATTTCAGTACTTTGCATCATTCCACTGCTTTCTGTCCTAATTGTTTATGATGCAAAGTCAGCTGTTAATCTTACTGTGACTCCCTTGAATGTACTGAGTCACTTTTCTGTTGTGATTTTGAAGAGTTTCTCTTTTTTCATCTTTTAACGTTTTGCTATGATATGTCTGAGGGTGGATATTTTTGTGTTTATTCTGCTTGGAGTTTGTTGACTGTCTTGGTTGTGGAAATTTGTGTTTTTATGCAAATCTGATAAGTTTTTAGCCATTATTTCTTTGAATTTTTTTCTGTTATTTCTCTCTATGTTCTCTTTCTGGTTCTTCCAGTATGTGTTTGTTGCTGGCCTTCATAGTTCCTTGTTCATTTTTTTTTCTTTCTGGCATAATATCTCTAGAGCATATAATCTCTATTGATCTGTCTTCAAATTTACAGATTATTTTGTCTTTCAACTTAAATTTTTGGCCCCTCTAGTTAATTTTTTATTTCAGTGCTTTTCAACTCTAGAATTTCCATTAAAAATAATTTGTTTGTTGGTATTATCTTTTTGATGAATCACTGTTATCATACATTAAAAAAAATTTAAACATGGTTTTCATTAGTTCTTTTCACATATTTGTAATAGCTGCTTTTGAAATATTTGCCTGCTAAGTCCAGTAACTAGGCCCTTCAAAGGCAGTTTCTGTTGCCTACAATTTTTTTTTTTTTTGGTTTGGTCACATTTCTTCTCTTTCTTTGCATGTCCCATAATTTTTTCTTGAAAAATTGGACATTTAAGATACTATATTTTGACAGCTCTGGACACTAGCTCTCTCTTTTACTTTCTAAGAGTTATTGTGGTTGTTTCTTTGGTCATTTATTTGTTTAGTGACTTCTCTGGACTAATTATGATGTGTATTTTCTTTGCACCATGAAGTCTCTAATGTTACTGATCAGATTTTTAAAAAATCTTTTAGCCTGCCTTTTTAGGAGATGCTTCCATCTCTTCATAAAACACTAATTAGTCAAAGACATGTATGTGGCCACTATAACAATGCAGGTAGTTTACAATTTGGCCCTGCATTCAGCCATTGACTAGCAGCTTAGGGATTCTCTCTCTGGTTTCTTCTTAGAGGGCATAGCCTTTGGCAGCCACTGTTTTTCAGATCACCAGGGATGAGTGTGATCAACTTGATTTCCCAGGAGTCAACACTGGGTCAGTATAACTTATTATTCAGTAAGTGTTTGATCAGAGTTGTACTTAAGCCCCGTGAGCAAGTAAGGTTGCTGTATTATACTGATGGATCTATGTGTGTTGTTTGTGAAATTCTTTCAAGTGTTCCCCACATCCTACTCTGATTATTACTGAGTGGGTGCAGCCTAATACATATAAACAGACTTCTGGATCTCCAGGGGTTGAGCTTGATTCCAAAAAGTCTCTAGGCTGTCTCTTTTCCTGTTTCTCTATTTTTGGCTACTTTGCCATTTCATTTATTGCTATTGATACCACAGAGCTACCCTCCTCACCTTAATTGTTCATCACCAAAATGTCCATTGTTTCTAGGAGTGCCTTTAGGAATGAATTTCTCTGTTTTTTTTTTTTTTTTTTTTCAAATAAAGTCATCCCCTGAAGCTGGAAGTATGGATATTGACCTCCTCCCAAATGACATCCTTGCTATATGAGTGGGCACTGGTGGCAGCCCCTGATTTTCTTGGCTTGTCCTTGTGAAGTGGAGAAGGGGAAGGAGTGGTAGTACTATTACCAGCCTGTGATGCTTGGAGTAGAGCCCTTGCCATTTGAGTGGTAGCTGAGTGGGGGAAGGGAGTCCCCGTGTTTTTAGCCATTCCCCCAAGAATTGTGCTTCTGTATACAGGAATGGGGATGGGGAGAAGAGATGCTGGCAGGATGAAATGATAGTTCTAGACTAGGAACTTGAAGGAGCTGGTGAGGGTTGGAGACTAGGAACTGGAGGAAGAGAGAACCCCTGTTTTGTTTTGTTTTTTCCATATCCACCTGTATTAGAGCACCTGGGTTATCTATCACATAAAGCTGGGGGTGTATGGGATCAGTGTGTGCTTTATTTATTTTTTTTTTATTTATTTATTTTTTTGTGATCCACCCGCCTTGGCCTCCCAAAGTGCTGGGATTACTGGCATGAGCCACTGTGACTAGCGAGAGGGCTTTTTTTTTTTTTTTTTTTTTAAAGAATAAAGAAGAGGAAGAAAGAGAAAGAGGAAGAAGGAGAGAGAATGGGGGTATTGCTTTATTGCCCGGGCTAGAATGCAGTCTAAATATGGGTATGCCTATAATTGTCCTTAATAATGGAGACATGAAAGAAAATGAGGGAAGAGAATAGCAAACAAGGAGCCAACCAAGATTTCTTTTAAACTTCTAAGTTGATATGATGTGGTACTGATAAGAGTGTATATTTTGTATATTTAAAGTGCAGAGTTCTATAAATGTTAATTACATTTACTTGTTCCAGATCTGAGTTCAAGTCCTGAATATCGTTGTTAATTTTCTGTCTCATTGATCTGTCTAATATTAATGTTGAAGTCTCCCACTATTATTATGTGGGAGTCTAAGTCTCTTTATAAGTCTTGTATGTCTGCGTATTCCTGTATTGGGTGCGTATATATTTAGGATCTTTAGCTCTTCTTGTTGTTGCATTGATCCTTTTATCATTATATAATGTCCTTCTTTGCTTCTTTTGATCTTTGTTGCTTAATTGTAACTTCTGCTTTTTATTTATTTATTTTAGCTCTCTGTTTGGTTGGTAAATCTTTCTCCATCCCTTGTTTGGAGTCTTTGTGTATCCTCGAATGTGAGATGGATCTGGATGCAGCATACTGATGGGTTTTAGTTTTTTATTCAAATTGCCTGTCTTTGGATTGGGGGATTTAGTCAATTTAAATTTAGAATTAATAATAATATATGTGAGTTTAATACTGCCATTAGCTGACTATTTTGTCCATTAGTTGATGTAAATTCTTCATTATATTGATGCTCTTTTTGATAATTTTTTTAGAAAGGCTGATACTGTTTGTTCCTTTCATATGCGGATCTTTCCAGAGAGAGATCCTTTCATCTTGGATCTCTCTCCCCAGTGTGTGCTTTAAATGCTGCAGGCTGTTATTGTTCTTACTGAGATTTAGGAGAACTTACTAAATGAAAGTGTGTGTGTGTGTGTGTGTGTGTGTGTTTATTTTCTGTGTGCCCTTAGGACAATTTTTGGAGTTAATGAATCTGTGGTTTATTGGTTATTTTTCTGGGGAGAGAGTGCACACAGGAAAACATGTGAACATGAGAGCAGAGATTGGAGTGATGTGCCTTTAAGCCAAGGGCCACCAAACATTACCAGCAAACCACCAGTAACTAGGAGAGGCATGGAACAGATTCTTTCTCACTGTCCCTGGAAGAAACCAACCCTGATGACACCTTGATCTTGCAGACCTAGCCTTCAGAAATGTGAGAGAGTCTATTTCTATTGTTTAAGCCACTCATTTTGTGGTGTTTTGTTATAGCAGCTCCAGGAAACTTATATAGTAACTTCTTATATTACATTGCATAATGTTAAAAAATCTTTTAAAGTAACAATCATGTGCTATGTCCATTACTGTAAATACCTTCTGGGTTATAGGTTGTTATTGCTTGTCAATACTTGGCAGTCTTTCTAAAAATCTAAAATTTCTTTGCTCTTAACACTAATAGTGTTGGCATGAAGATATGTAAGTTTGTTGGGGCAATATTTGGTGCCATAACATTTTGATAACCGTGTGACATCTTTTAGAGTAACCGTCTTCTTTGTTTTTAGGAAATGTTTAGGTAGGACTTAAAACAACATTATAATTGTGTAAAGGACAATTTTGGAAGATAAATTATTGTGGCCAAACAAGAAAGACCAGCAACTTCAAAATATCTAGTTATATTTTTGTTTAAATTTTATTTTTTTTTTGTTTTTTCTCTCTTAAAATGATTTTATGGGTCAAGTTAGGCCTTTTTTTAAAGAAACTATTTTGTTCTTATAAGGATTTCGTAGGTCAGTTAGGCTTTTTTAAGATAAATTATTTTGCTCTTATAAGGATTTTGTGGGTCAGTTAGGCTTTTTTTAATTGCATTTTAGGTTTTGGGGTACATGTGAAGAACATGCAAGATTGTTGCATAGGTACACACATGGCAGTGTGGTTTGCTGCCTTCCTCCCCATTTTAGAAGTTGTTTTGCAACTTGGATCACTATCACTTTAACTCTCTCAATTTTTGGCTAAATCAAATTTGCTGAACAGGATAATACAATTATTTGTGCACACAGTAGTAAGGGAAAGAAGAATGAACGACTTGTAACAGATGCTGTGCTTACAAATGTCAAAGTTGTCAATGAGTCACTGACTTTAAAAGTTATACAATTTTATGCTTCTACCTCTTAAACTTAATAATAAATACAGGATATGTGCTATACTTTCTACTCTTAATGCATTTGTATCCCAATTTTCCATGTCAAAGAATGGCTTTACCACCTGCTCCTGTTTTTATATCATTCCTTCCAAGTAAAGCCTTTCCTCTTCTCTGATATGTTCATTAATCTTCAAGAGGTGCTATCACTAAAACCTCAGACTGTGGAATTTTTAATAATATTTGGCTAATAGTGATATGTGTGATTGATTTGGAACAGCCTCTCAATGTCAGAAATAAATTTGGATAAGAATTATATGAACTCTAGGATCATTGTTAAAATTCTAGTCAGCACAATTTAGTAAGCAGATTATGTTATCTTCCTTTTCTGCATGTCAAGTAGGTCAAACCTGAATTGTTTTATTCCATATCTATATGTCTGTGTCTACTTACGTTTATGTAGTTGACTGGTCATGAACTGAAAGAAGAATATTGTAGTCTCCAACTGCAGTTGTGTATTTATTTTTGCATTTCTGTCCGATTTTAGACTCCTTAGAATTTCAAGATATATCTTGACTATATGCTTTATCATATAAAGTGTCCTAATTATAAATACATATCCTCATTTTAAAATAAGGTTTGACCTTTAGTTCTAACTTGTCTGATTTATTTATTTTACTTTTAAAAAAGATTTTAATATCTCCATATTTTTATTATGAGCATTCTGTTTTGAATACATCTTAGAGAGCGTATAGCTGGGTTTAGTAATGCAATATAAGTTTCTATTTTTAGTAGCAGAATTTAACTAATTTGACATTTGTTATCATTGTTGACATGTCTGGAATTAGTCTTGCTATGTTAACTTACAATGTGTATTTTATACACTTTCATTTATTTTTTCCTCTCCTCTTCCCCATTTTCTGCCTTTGTATATTTTGGTAAAAAATATTTGTGTTCTGTTTTCTCTCCCTACATTTAGGAAATTATACATTCTATTTTTTTAGGCTTTAGAGGTTAACCTTTACCTTTAAAGGCAAGCATTTAAACATTTTTCTATGACCATCTAAGGTAAATCAGTAAATATGTCCTTACTGAAAAAGGCAGAAACCTCAGGACTTTTTACTTCATCTTACCTCCTTCTGCCATCCCCTCCTTCCCATTTTGAGGTCATCTGAGATACTAGTTCCACATCATTATTATTTAATGTAAAAAATATGTAGCTAATGTGTTACTGGCTTCACTGCTGATTATTGTTTTCTCTTGATTATTTCCTAGATTCATTTTCTGGCATTCATTTTATTTATTTATTTATTTATTTATTTATTTATTTATTTATTTATTTATTTATTTTTTGAGATGATGTCTTGCTCTGTCTTCCAGACTGGAGTGCTGGCATAGTCTTGGCTCACTGCAACATCTGCCTCCCAGGTTAAAACAATTCTCATTCCTCAGCCTCCCCAGTAGCTGGGGCTATAGCTGTGTGCCACCATGTCTGGCTAATTTTTATATTTTTAGTAGAGATGAGGTTTCACCATGTTGGCCAGGCTGGTCTCGAACTCCAGACCTAAAGTGATCTGCCTGCCTTGGCCTCCCAAAGTGCTGGCATTACAGGCATGAGCCACTGCATCCAGCCCATTTAGTGTTTATAGAGGTTTGTAGAAGATTAAATTTTTTTATCCTTGAAAATCCAAAAATATTGTTACTTTGCCTTTAATTGAAATAATATTTTTACTGGATACAGAAATTTTTCAGGTGGAAAGTAATATTCCTTCAGAACTTAGAAAATATTTCCCCAATGTCTTCTTGAATCTACAGTTTCTGATCTGATGTGATACCTACCAATCTGATTCTTTTTTTTTTTTTTCCTAAGTAGGTAATTCCCTACCTTTCTTCTCAAAGCCTTTAACAGTTTTACTTTATCTTTGGTAGTTTGGAATTATGTGAATATGTTTCCAGTTATGGGTCATTTCTCACTCATCTTTCATAGTCCTTCAGTTCTAAGACCAGCTGTGAGAGTTTGTTTTTCATTATTTTCTTGATTGTTTTTCCTTATCTATTTCTTGTGATCATTTCTAATGGAACTTTGATAGATGAAGGCTGGATCATCTGGGCTCATCCTCCATCTGCATTCTGTTTTCTAGGGCTTCCTTGTTATTTCTGATATGCTTATGGTACTTGTTCTTATTCCCTGTATATGTGGATTTTTTCTATATAAAATATAAAATATTGAAAAAATTCTAGGTATATTTTAGGTAGAAATAGGAATCGGATATATTCTTGATCTGCCTTCTTTTATTAATTTTGTAAACAATCACGGATTTAAATTATAGGAATAAAGTGCTTTTATTGTGATATCACCTATTTCTACTATCATCTCTGGGATGGGCACTTAGAGAGCTCACCAAAAATGACCATGTTTCACTATAAAATTTTTATCTTAAGGAAGTTTATCTTCATAGGTAGAGTTTCCTTTGGAAGAACAAAGGGGCAAAAACTGACCACTTTAAAAGTTAGTACTTTGTCTAGAGTTAATGGAAGATTTGAAAATCACATTCAAAGGCTTTCACCTAGAGCTGCTTTTACTCCTGCTACCTGAAGATGATACTTTTCACCAGGAAACAATTTTTATTTCTATTTTTTATTCATCAGAGTTAGCCATTCTAGTCTCCTAAGGCCTGAGGTTTAATATTTTTTTTTGTTTTGTTTTGTTTTTTTTTGGTTTTTTTTTTTTTTTTTCTCTGCTTTTGAACTCTTTATTTCAAAGCACTGCTTTTCTTTTTTTTTTATTTATTTTTTTTTTTATTGCATTTTAGGTTTTGGGGTACATGTGATGAACATGCAAGATTGTTGCATAGGTACACACATGGCAGTGTGCTTTGCTGCCTTCCGTCCCCTCACCTGTATCTGTCATTTCTCCCCATGCTATCTCTTCCCACCTCCCCACCCCCCCGCCCCTCCCCCATTTCCCCCCAACAGACCCCAGTGTGTAGTGCTCCCCTCCCTGTGTCCATGTGTTCTCATTGTTCAACACCCGCCTATGAGCGAGAATATACGGTGTTTGATTTTCTGCTCTTGTGTCAGTTTGCTGAGAATGATGGTTTCCAGGTTCATCCATGTCCCTATAAAGGACGTGAACTCATCGTTTTTGATGGCTGCATAATATTCCATGGTGTATATGTACCACATTTTCCCTATCCAGTCTATCATCGTTGGGCATTTGGGTTGGTTCCAGGTCTTTGCTATTGTAAACAGTGCTGCAATGAACATTCGTGTGCACGTGTCCTTGTAGTAGAATGATTTATAATCCTTTGGATATATACCCAGTAATGGGATTGCTGGGTCAAATGGGATTTCTATTTTTAGGTCCTTGAGGAATTGCCACACTGTCTTCCACAATGGTTGAATTAATTTACATTCCCACCAACAGTGTAAAAGTGTTCCTATTTCTCCACATCCTCTCCAGCATCTGTTGTTTCCCGATTTTTTAATGATCGCCATTCTAACTGGTGTGAGATGGTATCTCAATGTGGTTTTGATTTGCATTTCTCTGATGACCAGTGATGATGAGCATTTTTTCATATGTTTGTTGGCCTCCTGTATGTCTTCTTTTGTAAAGTATCTGTTCATATCCTTTGCCCATTTTTGAATGGGCTTGTTTGTTTTTTTCTTGTAGATCTGCTTTAGTTCTTTGTAAATTCTGGATATCAGCGCCTTGTCAGATGGGTAGACTGCAAAAATTTTTTCCCATTCTGTTGGTTGCCGATTCACTCTACTGACTGTTTCTTTTGCCGTGCAGAAGCTGTGGAGTTTGATTAGGTCCCATTTGTCTATTTTGGCTTTTGTTGCCATTGCTTTTGGCGTTTTGGTCATGAAGTCCTTGCCTACACCTATGTCCTGAATGGTTTTGCCTAGATTTTCTTCTAAGGTTTTTATGGTATTAGGTCTGATGTGTAAGTCTTTAATCCATCTGGAGTTAATTTTGGTGTAAGGTGTCAGGAAGGGGTCCTGTTTCTGCTTTCTGCACATGGCTAGCCAGTTTTCCCAACACCATTTATTAAACAGGGAGTCCTTTCCCCATTGCTTGTTTTTGTCAGGTTTGTCGAAGATCAGATGGTTGTGGGTATGTTGTATTTCCTGTGAGGCCTCTGTTCTGTTCCATTGGTCTATATCTCTGTTTTGGTACCAGTACCATGCTGTTTTGATTACTGTAGCCTTGTAGTATAGTTTGAAGTCCGGTAGTGTGATGCCTCCCGCTTTGTTCTTTTTGCTTAGAATTGACTTGGCTATGCGGGCTCTCTTTTGGTTCCATATGAAGTTTAAGGTGTTTTTTTCCAGTTCTGTGAAGAAGGTCATTGGTAGCTTGATGGGAATAGCGTTGAATCTGTAAATTACTTTGGGCAGTATGGCCATTTTCACGATGTTGATTCTTCCTAACCATGAACATGGAATGTTTCTCCATCTGTTTGTATCCTCTCTTATTTCGTTGAGCAATGGCTTGTAGTTCTCCTTGAAGAGGTCCTTTACGTTCCTTGTTAGTTGTATTCCTAGGTACTTTATTCTCTTTGTAGCAATTGTGAATGGCAGTTCGTTCTTGATTTGGCTCTCTTGAAGTCTATTACTGGTGTATAGGAATGCTTGTGATTTTTGCACGTTGATTTTGTATCCTGAGACTTTGCTGAAGTTGTTTATCAGTTTCAGGAGATTTTGGGCTGAGATGATGGGGTCTTCCAGATATACAATCATGTCATCTGCAAATAGAGACAATTTGATTTCCTCCTTTCCAATTTGGATACCCTTTATTTCTTTTTCTTGCCTGATTGCTCTGGCTAGAACTTCCAGTACTATATTGAATAGGAGTGGTGAGAGAGGGCATCCTTGTCTAGTGCCAGATTTCAAAGGGAATGCTTCCAGTTTTTGCCCATTCAGTATGATATTGGCTGTTGGTTTGTCGTAAATAGCTTTTATTGTTTTGAGATACGTTCCGTCAATACCTAGTTTATTGAGGGTTTTTAGCATAAAGGGTTGTTGAATTTTGTCAAAAGCCTTCTCTGCGTCAATCGAGATAATCATGTGGTTTTTGTCTTTGGTTCTGTTTATGTGGTGAATTACGTTTATGGACTTGCGTATGTTGAACCAGCCTTGCATCCCCGGGATGAATCCTACTTGATCATGGTGGATGAGCTTTTTGATATGCTGTTGCCATCGGTTTGCCAGTATTTTATTGAAGATTTTTGCATCTATGTTCATCATGGATATTGGCCTGAAATTTTCTTTTCTTGTTGAGTCTCTGCCGGGTTTTGGTATCAGGATGATGTTTGTCTCGTAAAATGATTTGGGAAGGATTCCCTCTTTTTGGATTGTCTGGAATAGTTTCAGAAGGAATGGTATCAGCTCCTCCTTGTATGTCTGGTAGAATTCAGCTGTGAACCCATCTGGACCTGGGCTTTTTTTGGGTGGTAGGCTCTTTATTGCTGCCTCGACTTCAGACCATGTTATTGGTCTATTCAGAGTTTCGGCTTCTTCCAGGTTTAGGCTTGGGAGTTTGCAGGTGTCCAGGAATTTATCCATTTCTTCCAGGTTTACTAGTTTATGTGCATAGAGTTGTTTGTAATAATCTCTGATGATGGTTTGGATTTCTGTGGAATCTGTGGTGATATCCCCTTTATCGTTTTTTATTGCATCAATTTGGTTATTCTCTCTTTTCTTTTTTATTAATCTGGCTAGTGGTCTGTCTATTTTGTTGATCTTTTAAAAAAACCAGCTCCTGGATTTATTGATTTTTTGAAGAGTTTTTTGTGTCTCTATTTCCTTCAGCTCTGCTCTGATCTTAGTTATTTCCTGTCTTCTGCTAGGTTTTGAGTTTTTTTGATCTTGCTCCTCTAGCTCTTTCAATTTTGATGATAGGGTGTCAATTTTCGATCTCTCCTTTCTTCTCATGTGGGCACTCATTGCTATATATTTTCCTCTAGAGACTGCTTTAAATGTGTCCCAGAGATTCTGGTATGTTGTGTCTTCGTTCTCATTGGTTTCGAAGAACATCTTTATTTCTGCCTTCATTTCATTGTTTATCCAGTCAACATTCAAGAGCAAGTTGTTCAGTTTCCATGAAGCTGTGCGGTTCTGAGTTAGTTTCTGCATTCTGAGTTCTAACTCGATTGCACTGTGGTCTGAGAGACTGTTTGTTATGATTTCCGTTCTTTTGCATTTGCTGAGGAGTGATTTATTGCCAATTATGTGGTCAATTTTAGAGTAGGTGTGATGTGGTGCTGAGAAGAATGTATATTCTGTGGATTTGGGGTGGAGAGTTCTGTAAATGTCTATTAGGTTTGCTTGCTCCAGGTCTGAGTTCAGGTCCTGGATATCCTTGTTGATTTTCTGTCTGGTTGATCTGTCTAATATTGACAATGGGGTGTTAAAGTCTCCCACTATTATTGTGTGGGAGTGTAAGTCTCTTTGTAAGTCATTAAGAACTTGCCTTATGTATCTGGGTGCTCCTGTATTGGGTGCATATATATTTAGGATCGTTAGCTCTTCTTGTTGCAGTGATCCTTTTACCATTATGTAATGTCCTTCTTTGTCTCTTTTGATCTTTGTTGCTTTAAAGTCTATTTTATCAGAGATGAGAATTGCAACTCCTGCCTTTTTTTGCTCTCCATTTGCTTGGTAGATCTTCCTCCATCCCTTTATTTTGAGCTTTTGTGTATCCTTGCATGTAAGATGGGTTTCCTGGATACAGCACACTGATGGGTTTTGGCTTTTTATCCAATTTGCCAGTCTGTGTCTTTTGATTGGGGCATTTAGTCCATTGACATTTAGGGATAGTATTGTTATGTGTGAATTTGATGCTGTCATTTTGATGCTACCTGGCTGTTTTGTTGGTTAGTTGATGCAGATTCTTGATTGTGTTGCTGCTTTTTTACCATTTGGTGTGTTTTTGGAGTGGCTGGTACTGGTTGTTCCTTTATATGTGTAGAGCCTCTTTCAGGAGTTCTTGTAGAGCAGGTTTGGTGGTGATGAAATCTCTGAGTGCTTGCTTGTTCACAAAGGATTTTATTTTTCCTTCACTTATGAAGCTGAGTTTGGCTGGATAGGAGATTCTGGGTTGAAAGTTCTTTTCTTTAAGGATGTTGAATATTGGCCCCCAGTCTCTTCTGGCTTGTAGGGTTTCTGCTGAGAGATCTGCTGTGAGTCTAATGGGCTTCCCTTTGTGGGTAACCCGACCTTTCTCTCTGGCTGCCCTTAGAATTTTCTCTTTCATTTCAACCCTGGTGAATCTGACGATTATGTGCCTTGGGGTTGCTCTTCTTGAGGAATATCTTTGTGGTGTTCTCTGTATTTCCTGGATTTGAATATTGGTCTGCCTTGCTAGGTTAGGGAAGTTTTCCTGGATAATATCCTGAAGAGTATTTTCCAGCTTGGATTCATTCTCTTCATCACATTCAGGTACACCTATCAGACGTAGATTAGGTCTTTTCACATAGTCCCACATTTCTTGAAGATTTTGTTCATTCCTTTTTGCGCTTTTTTCTCTGTTCTTGCCTTCTCTTTTTATTTCATTGAGTTGGTCTTCGACCTCTGATATCCTTTCTTCTGCTTGGTCAATTCGGCTGTTGAAGCTTGTGCATGCTTCACGAAGTTCTCGTGTTGCGTTTTTCAGCTCCATCAATTCACTTATTCTCCTCTCTATGCTGTCCATTCTCGTCAGCAGTTCGTCCAATCTTTTTTCAAGGTTCCTATTTTCTTTGCGATGGGTTAGAACATGTTCTTTTAGCTCATTGTAGTTTCTTACTACCCATCTTCTGAAGTCTGATTCTGTCATTTCATCACCCTCCTTCTCCATCCGGTCTGGTTCCCTTGCTGGTGAGGAGTTGTGATCACTTTTAGGAGGAGAGGTGTTCTGGTTTCGGGAGTTTTCATCCTTTTTACGCTGGTTTCTACCCATTTTTGTGGGTTTATCCACCTGTTGTCTGTCTCTGTCCCAGGGAGTTGGAGCTTTATGAGTTTCCGTTGCACTACTGCCTTTTTTGATTTTTTTTTTTCTCAGGTCGGACCCGCCCAGCTAGCAGCAGGCCTAGCCTCTGCCTGCCTGCAGGGGCTTTGCTGAGCTGCTGTGGGCTCCGCCCAGCTGCCCTGAGCTCTTCCCTGTAGACCTTTTTATATGGGCGTAGTTAGAACTGTCTGGGCAATGGTGGCCCCGCCTCTGTTATGGCGGACTCTCTCTGTTGTGGCAGGTTGCCTCGGCAACGGCGGGTTGCCTCGGCAACGGCAGCCTGCCTCCGTAGCGGTGGAGAGTCTCAGTAATGGCGGAAGCCCCTCCGCCACGGAGCCGGACCGTCCCGGTTCAGCTGTGCTCGGTTTGAAGGGCTCAACCCAGAGGGTTTCCAATTACTGTTTTTGTTTTCGTTGTTGTTGGGGGTGGAGGGGTGGGACCAACCGAGCCTGATCACCTGGCTCCCTGACTCAGAGTCTTTTCTTTTAAGTTGAACGACCCCGCGTTCTGGTCGCTTGTTGAAAAGGCGCCGGGATCTCCCGTGCTGCGACTCACGGAGTCGGCTCGAACCGCGGCGCCGGCTCCTGGCGGATTTTTTGCCTAGGAATCTCCTGGCCTGACTCGCTATTTCAGATGAATGGGCTATTCTGCCGTCTCAAGGCTCTGCTCGCCAGCTAAGAGGGCTCCCAGACCAGTGGCTTTTTTACGGAGAACGGCAGCAACAGGGAGTGGTCACAGCAGCCGCGCGGGCGGAATCAGCCCCGCGGGGGCCAAAACAGCCGCACCGGCTGGGACTGCGACGCTGGCGACCCCTCTGCCTGGGTATCTCCTGGTCTGTGGGCAATAAGAGTTCGTCTGGAAATGCGGCGTCCACTCACCCTCTGTACTTTCACTGGGAGCTGAAGTCCTGAGCTGTTCTTAGGCGGCCATCTTGAAAGTCGGATCCTGAGGTTTAATATTAACAGACTTTCTTAAGGCCTGAGGTTTAATATTTACAGACTCTTCCTTGAACATAGAGCCTTTTTAACATAAAATTGAAAAGATTGACTTTGGAAAACTGCTACACCATTAAGGGCTAATGAGGAAAAGTGCAGCTTGTTTATTCACTTCAGTGCATTTGTAAGTGGTGCTTCCACACAAATATGTTTGTTATTGAAACTATTTCCCACAGCATGTGCTTTTCCTGAAGAGTGACTGCTAGTCATTTTATTAGTTTCACTTGGTTTCTTAAGCCCAGGAGAATGAGTAAAGGAATGGATGAGGTAAGAATAATAGCAGAGAAGTGTGTGAATCCTGCGTTCTTCTTTTCACATCAGCATTTAAATATTCTCATCTGTTCATCTTTAAAGAGCTTTCTTCTGTCCACTTCACCCTTCCAGCAATTCCCCTTCCACAGCGATATCTATTTAAAAAACTGACTACACCCTCTGTGTCCATTTTCTTAACTCTCATCTTCAATTAGGCTTCTCCATCAGAATGCTCTTGAAATGATAAGGGCACATATGACCTCTTTGCCATTTAACCCAGTGGGAAATTGTTCATCTTTATTTATTCCTCAAATATTAGCAGAGCTCCTCCTTTGTGCTGAGCACTATTCTACATACTAGCATGCAGTGTTGAATAAGACAGAAAAAATTCCTGGTGTCATGGAGCTCACATGAACAAGAATATCAGGTAGTGATTAAGTGTTATGATGAAAATAAAAGAGGGAGATGAGAAAGAGAGAAGGAACGAGGACTACTCTAGGTTGTATGGCCTGGGAAGCCTCTTCGAGGAGGTAGAGTTTGAGCTGATGTTCGAATAACAAGAAGGAGCCAACCCTGAGGAGTCTCATCTTACTCAGTGGTATCATTGAAACAACTTAACCACATTCATGTTCCTGAAAGTTCTTCCTTGACTTCTTTGTGATCATACCTTCAGGCTTTCCTATCTTCTTTCTGGCTATTCTCTTTGAGTCAGTTTTGCAAGCTCATTTGCTTCTTCATCTGCCCCCACCTTGAAATATTGGTGTTCATTAAGACAAGTCCTACTTATTGTCTCCAATCTGTATTCTTCCTGAGCATAATACTCTTTTATGCCATTGTCTTTATGTTTGGATCAGTTTGGATCTTCAATTTTGAGATTGCCTCTGGCCTCCAGGCCAAGTGTTCTGCCATCTACACAGCTCTCCACTTGGATGATTCAGAGGCATGAATATGAAATACATCCTCTCCAAATCTTCCACACTTCAGCTTACACAGGAATCAGTAATCATCTCTATATTTATTTATGTAATTTTAAGTTAATGTCTGTCACCCACAAGCCTATACATTTTATTACCAAATCTGGTGTTTTACTATTGTAAGCTCATGGCCTATATAATAGTAGGTGCTCAATATATACTTGGTGATAACATAAATGAATACTTGGACCTAACCCTTATTTTCAAGATGACTCTGGGATACATGTGACCACTTCTACTTAAGCAAATCAATAACCATGTATGGGTATTTTGAAGAAAAAATGTACATATGCTAATTTTTAGACATACCCACATGAACCCCTCAACTATAGACAGCAAAAGTAGCAGTCTTTTTCTGCTAACAGAAATGCTGGTCATTTTCTTGTTTGCCCGAAGTTCCATTCCTTGTTCTTCTTCTCTTGCTTAAGTCTGTATTTCACGGGATCAATTCCTGTAAACTACATTTCCTAGACACATCTGCCACCTGGCCTCTGGTTATGTTTGGCAGGAGAAAAAGAGAAGCAGAATATCCTCCCACCCTCACCTCTAGTGCTGTGACTGCATTTTCTGTCTTGTTCCAGTTTCCAGCAAGCAGCTAACAGTGGTTCCATTTCTTGCTGGCCTCCTAGACTTTTTTAGTAACATCCACTTCCTATTACCCTAGTAGTGTCAGTAACTTTCTGCTCTTGCTGATCTTTGGATTTTCAGCCCTTTCAGAAGCCTTGCAAATGATCCTTGTGTTAAATTTCCTCTTTAGAAATTCCTAATGTTGGCCTTATTTTCTTGAATGGATCATAGGTAACACAAGCATCAAGAAGTAGGAAACTTTACATTCTTCCTATTTGTGTGTGTATCTATCTCTCTATCTATCTATCCATCTGTCTGTCTATCATCTATCTATCCCTCCCTCCCTCTGTCTAATCAACTTCATCTACCTGGATTTGTCTGAAATGTGTCTATGAGAAATAGGAAAGTCATATGACATAAGACCTTCCATTAATAAATAACTCTATTAGCATAGTGTAGTCAGACAGGATGGCATCACTTTGAGTAAATATATATTTTTAAAATAATATTAAACATTTTCTCTATAAAAATCTTCAAATGCACAAGGAAATATGTTTAAAAATAAATAGCTATTCGTGAATCTATTGCCTTGGTAAAAACAATGTCTCACTGGTCATCTTTTCTACTCCTCCTCTTAGATTTAAACCCTATCTTAAAGTTGCCATGTATTACTCTCCTACACATTCACTACACGTGTGTGTATAAATGAGCATTATTTATAGTATTGATTGGTATGTTTTCAAACTTAAATAGATAGCACTCCATTGTACATATATTTCTTATTTTCTTAGTAGTAGTACTCAATTTTTATTTAATTTTTTCTTTTGTTAATTTTGGTAAAAATACATGTAATATAAAATGTACCATCTGAGCCATTTTTAAGTGTATAGGTCAGTTGTCTTAAGTACATTCAGAATGTTGTGTAACCATCACCACCATCCATCCCCATAACTTTTCATCTTGTGAATCTGAGACTATACCCACTAAAGAGTAACTCCTGTTCTTTCCTCCCCCAATGCCTGGCAACCAACATTCTATTTTCTGTCTCTATGATATTGACTCCTCTAAGTACCTCCTTTAAGTGAAATAATACAATATTTTTCTTTTTGTGACTGGCTTATTTCACTTAGCATAGTATTCTTGTGATTCATCTATGCTATGGCATAATGTTAGGATTTCCTTCTTTCTCAAAGCTAAATAGTATTTCATTATATATCTATAAATATACATATATATTTATATATATACACCACATTCTGCTTATCTGTTCACTTGTCAATGAACATTTGAATTGAATCCACATTTTAGCTACTATAAATAATGCTGCTATAAACATGGATGTATAAATGTCTCTTTAAGACCCTGCATACAATTCTATTGGATATGTACCCAGAAGCAGAAATACTGAATCATATGGTAATTCTGTTTTTAATTTTTTTTAAGGAACTGCCATCCTTAAAAAAAATTATTTGTTTTTTGTTTGTTTGTTTGTTTAACAGAGAGGCTGTACTATTTTACATTCCTGACAACAGTGGGCAAGTGTTCCAAGTTCTCTATATTCTTGCCAACATTTGTTATTTTCTGGTTTTTTTTTGGTGATAGTCACCATCCTAGTAGTTATGAAGTGGTATCTCACTGTAGTTTTGAATTACATTTCTCTACTGATTAGTGATGTGAGCATTCTTTGATGTGCCCATTGGTTATTTGTATATTTTCATTAGAGAAATCTCTAGTCAGGTCTTCAAGCCATATGTATTTTTTGGATTTTATGATTTTTTTACCATAAGTTATTGGGGTACATCTGGTATTTGTCTACGTGAGTTCTTTAGTGGTGAATTGTGAGATTTTGGTGCACCCATCACCCAAACAATATACACTGCACCATATTTGTTGTCTTTTATCCTTCAACCCACTCCCATTCTTCCCCCCAAATCCATTGTTTTATTTCTTTTTCCTTTTCTTTTTAAATTCTGGGATACATGTGCAGATCATGCAGGTTTGTAACGTAGGTATACATGTGCCAAGTTGGTTTGCTGCACCCATCAACGTGTCATCTACATTAGGTATTTCTCATAATGCTGTCCCTCTCCTTGCCCTCCACACCCTGACAGACCCCATTGTGTGATGTTCCCCTCCCTGTGTCTCATTGTTCAACTTGCACTTAGGAGTCAGAACATGCAGTGTTTGGTTTTCTGTTCCTGTGTTAGTTTGCTGAGAATCAGTGTAGGAGATCAGTCAGGGTGGCGGGAAAAATTACAGGAAAGATGAAAACCTTCTTGGAAGGCCAGGAGGTTTTGTAAAGCTTTGGGGGTAAATGAACTGAAGATGGCTGTTCTTACCCTGAAGCAAATGGCAAATGGCAAATGGCAGATAACAAGGGAGTGCAAAGGAATTTATCTAGACAAGTTTGTTTACCTGTTTCTCTGAAAACCAACCTTTGATCATCAGTGGGCAGGACTGCCCTCTACTGCAGGGGGGTTGACAATGCTGATTACCCACAAATAGTGTTTGCTTCAGGCCTTTGTCATTAGTACTGAAATAAATACAAGCATCTTTGGCTTATTGGGGCTGCACTTTCTCATCAGCGGTGCTAAGCAGTGCAGTCCCCTAGCCGTGCTCACAGGCAAAATACTTGTGTCTGCAAACTACTTTCATCTGTTGCTCAGCCAGAGTCTGTGGGACAGACTGGGTAGCTGGTGCCCCCATGTGAGGAATGCAGCAATGGGCCACAACAGAACCCTCAAAAACGAAGGTGACGAGACTGTGCAGTCAATAAATCAGTAAGTCATTGGTGCTTGCTCAAGATTTCCAAGTTCAAGGGAATTGTTCAAGCTAGGGTTTCATCATGGGACAACAGTTACCAGCACAACAAAAACAATATATGGAAGTATTGAAACAGCTGCTTAAAGCTAGTGGAGCCTCTGTTTCACAGGCTCAATTAAGGGACCTAATGCAAACTACTTTTTCCCGTAACCCATGGTTCTCAAAAGAAGGTACGCTAGACGTGGAGCTCTGGGAACAAGTGGGGAGAAATCTTAAACAATATCATATACAAGGGCAATGGGTCCCAGTAATATCTTTAACATTATGGACCTTAGTTAGGGCTTCTTTGGCCTTGCTCTACACAGAAGAGCCTAAAAAGGGAAAGGAGGAGGAACCATCATTTACCTTACTCCTCCTTTTCCCTCAGCCCTGCCATTACCAGGTAAAACTACCAAAGAGGAAATGAAGGTTTTGCTTGAGCCCCTTTCCCAGTAAATTCAAAAAAGGACAAGGGTGACACAGCTGTGGGACCCTGTCTTAGGCAAGTGGCATTAGAAGGGGAGCTCTTGGCTTGCCCAATAATGCAAGATCGACAAGGCAATCAAGTGTATGAACCCATTTCTTTTGATGCTTGTAAGGAGATAAGGAAAAGTATTAGAGAAAATGGAGCCACTAGCCCATTTATTGAAAGGATTAATTGAAGCCATAGCAGACAACTTCCATATAACCCCATGGGACTGGTCAGTGTTAGCTAAAACAACTTTAGATGCCAATAAATACCTCCTCTAGGGCAGAGTTTGATGAGTTATATGAACAGCAAACCTCTTTCTAATAGTGGTCACTGTTATTCCTCCCCCGCCCCTGACATGGCTCTCTCAAAATCCTATTGGGGTAGAATAGTAGCCTTTAAAGGGAGAGAAATTAAGATCAGCCCAAGAATTAGTTGAGGAGCAATTAAAAGCTGGCCATATAGAACCATCTAACAGCCCTTGGAATTTGCCCATTTTCATCATTCCCAAAAGGTCTGGCAAATGGAAACTTTTGCATGACTTATGGGCTATTAATGCTAATCTGCAACCTATGGGGCCTTTTCAACTGGGTCTCCCTTCTCCTTTGGTGATTCCTTGAGATTGGCCTATAGTCATTATTGACTTAACAGACTGCTTTTATACTGTTCCCCGTGCAGAACAGGACAGGGAAAAATTTGCATTTACAATACTAGCTATCAATAATGAAAAGCCAGCTTTCTGATTTCATTGGAAAGTACTTCCTCAAGGAATGCTGAACAGTCCTACCATGTGTCAGTATCATGTAAATTAGACTTTGCTCTCTATTGGAAAAGAATTTCTTAATTGCAAGATTATTCATTTTATGGATGATATTTTATTAGCAGTCCCAACGGAGCTAGCACTTTTGAGTTTACATGCCTCTGTCAAAAGGAATACACAGTTAAGAAGTTTAATCATAGGACCTTAAAAGGTACAAATGTCCTCACCTTTGAAATATCTTGGATACATACTGACTTCCCAGTGAGTAAGACCCCAGAAGTTTAAATTAAATACTAGCTGCCTACATACCTTAAATAATTATCAAAAATTACTGGGTATAACGACTGATAAATTGAAAATCTGTTTTCTATTCTAAGGGGCAATACAGCCCTAGCTTCACCCCCACAGCAAAAAAGGAAATTGAGGAAATAGATCAAACTGTTTCACAGTATGAGCCTCTGTACTCTGCTCTGTTCATCCAAGTCAGAGCTGCAATCTAGTTCTGCCTCCCACTCACCATGATGATCACATTTCTTTATCTTGCTTTATTTATTCAGTAGGCTATTTTGGAGGTTTATCTGTATTGTTAAATATAGTTCTAGTACATTAAAATTTTTTCTACTGTATAGAACAGTATATGGGATTCTATTGAATGACTAACCCATGGTTCATTTATTCATTCTCCTAGCAACTGATATTTATTTCTTTATACTATTTCATGTTTCTTTGTGTACATGAAGGTTTCTTTAGGATGATGGCCTAGAATTTGAATTTCTGGACAAGGAACATCATCACCTTTGAAATCTGTAGAGCCCTGCATTCTATTCTATAAGCAACTTTGAGATTTCTGATATATTCCTATTCTTAAAGGGTTATTAGTCTTTCAAATATTTACCAATGTAATAGATCTTAAATAATAGCAAGTTGTTTTTTTTGAGTTTCATTTTTCAAATTACTAATGAAGTTGAACATTATTTTGTTTATTATATAGTTGAGTTTCATCTTCTGTGAATTGCACATGCATACTTGTATTCTATTTTCTACTTGTTTTTTTGATTCATAAAATTTTATGTAAATATGTATATATTAAACTAAATACTGTATAATTTCTTTATTAGTTTTAGGTATTACAACTATCTTCTCCAAGGCTAAAGCTTACCTTTTAAAAGTTTGTTTATTATGTCCTTTGTCACAAAATGTTTTTTTTCATTTTAATATACTCCCAATTTGTCAGTCTTTTTCTTTATGGTTTATTCTGTCTTTTCTTATCTCAGTTGCATGATGATATTTTTCCATATTTTTTCTGTTAGACATTTGCATTTCATTGCAAATTGCCACAGCAGTGCTTATAGAATAGTTCATTCTTTCCTCACTGATTTAGGAAAAGAATGTAATAACATTTCTACCAGAAGCCATCATATATGGGTAGATCTCTTTCTAGGCTCTACAATCTAGTCATTGACTTATTTGTTTATCCCAATCCTAATGATTCACTTTTATAATCACTATGGTTGTATAGTTTTGATGGATTGTAAGGCAAGTCTGGATTGCTGGCCAGGTAAATTTCTACCCTCACTCCCTTTTTATTTTTCAAAATTGTCCTGGAAATTCTTGATTGTATACTTAAAAGTGAATTTTAAGCCAGGCATAGTGGCATGCATCTGTAAATGCACCTGTAATCCCAGCTACTTGGGAGGCTAAGACAGAAGGATTACTTGAGCCAGGAGTTTGAGACCAGCCTAGGCCACACAATAAGACCTTGTCTCAAAAAAAAGATAATTTTAGTTTCAGTTTTTCAGATTCTTAGGATTTGATTAACATTGCATTGAGTTTATAATTTTGAGGGAATTGCCACTTCTAAATTCTGAAATTCCTATCAAAGAATATAGCAGTACATCAATACTTTTATTAGGACTTTTTTTTTCTTTCTCTTAGTAAAGTTTTAGAATATTCTCCACAAATACTTCCACATATTTTTTACATTTATTCCTTATCTTTTAGTTTTCTTTTCTATAATAAATGGCTTAGAAGTTATTTCTTAATATTTATTACTGGCATTTGAGAATATGATTTGTCTTTGCACATTAATTTTTTTCTGAGACTGGATCTCACTCTGTTGCCCAGGCTGGAGAACAGTAGCATCCTCATGTCTCACTGCAGCCTCAACTACCCAGGCTCAGGTGATCCTCCCATCTCAGCCTCCCAGGTAGCTGAAACTATAGACGTGCACCACCACACCCGGCTAATTTTTGTATTTTTTTGTGGAGATGGGATCTCGCTATGCCGCCAAGGCTGGTCTTGAACTTCTGCGTTCAAGCCATGTACCTGCTTTGGCCTCCCAAAGTGTGGGATTGCAAGCATGCATTATTGTGCCTGGCTGCATATTGTTCTTTTAGCTAGTAACCTTGTTGAACCTTTTAAAAATATACACTTTTTAAAAGAATAAATTGACAGTAAAATTGAGCAAAAGTTACAGAGATCCCCATATCCCCCCATAATGTCCCCTGTCCACATTCATAGTCTCCCCCATTATCAATGTACCAGAGTGTACATTTGTTATAGTTGATGAGCCTACATTGACACATCATCATCCACAGTTTACATTACGGTTCACTCTTGGTATTGTACATTCTATGGGTTTGGACAAGTGTGTAATGATGTGTATCTACCATCATAGTGTCATACAGGGTAGTTTCACTGCCCTAAAAACCCTTTGTGCTGCACCTGTTCATCCTTCCCTCCCCTCTAAATTCTGGCAACCACTCATCTTTTTACTGTCCTTATAGGCTTGCCTTTTTCAGACTGTCATAGCTGGAATCCACTTAGTAAGATGCATTTAAGTTTCCTCTGTGTCTTTTCATGGCTTGGTAGCTCAACTTTTTCCTAGTGTGGAATAATATTTCATTGTTTGTATGTATTGAAGTTTATTTATTTGTTAACTTGCTGAGAGACATTTTAGTTGTTTCTAAGTTTTGGCAATTATGAATAAAGCTTCTATAAACATCTGTGTGGAGGCTTTTGTGTGGACATACTGCTGAGAAGGATTTTATTCGTTTGAATAACTTGACAATGTTCATATGCTTTGTGTGCAGATAATCATATATATTACATCTTTTAACAGTTTATTTCTTCCTTTTTAAGACTTATACTTTTCATATCTTTTTCTTGATTTGTTGTCTTAGTGAAGCCCTCTAGAACAAGGTTGAATAGAAATGGTATTGGTGAGTGTTTTTCTTGTTCCTAACATTACTTGGAAGCAACTAACGTTTTTCCTTTTATTAAAATACTTGGTTTAGGTTTTTGGCAGGAACCTTTAATTATGTTTAAGAAGTTTGCTCTTAGAATTAGCTTGCTTACTTACTTTTTATAATCACAAATATAAAATTATTGTTTTTTCTTTGGTCTGTTAAAATGGTGAATTACAATGATAAATTTTGTACATTAAATTATCTTGGGTTCCTGGAATAAATCTCAATGAATCACACACACACATACACACACACACACACACACACACACACACACACACACATTTTTTTGGTTGGAGACTTGCGTTGTCGCCCAGACTGGAGTGCAGTGGCATGATCTCAGCTCACTGCAACCGCTGCCTCCTGGGTTAAAGCAATTCTCCTGTCTCAGCCTTGCACGTAGCTGGGAATACAGGCGTGTGACATCATGCCCGGCTAATTTTTGTATTTTTAATAGAGACTGGGCTTCACTGGGCTGGCCAGGCTGGTCTTGAACTCCTTACCTCAGTAGTCCACCAGCCTTGGCCTTCCATAGTGTTGGGATTACAGGCGTGAGCCACTGTGCCTAGCCTGAATCATTTTATATTTATTTTTAATATGTGATTCAGTGGTTTTATTTGCAAATATTGTATCTATTATTATAATTATGATTGCCTAAAACTTTTCTCTCTGCTTTTTAATATTTCTGATTTTAGTACAGGTAGTCTACTTTTCAAAAATGAGTTGGGCATTTTTTTCTTTTTTTGTATTCTCCACAATAGTTTGTGTAAGATAGGGATTATCTTTTCTTTAACTTTGTGTTAGAACTCACCTATGTATTCAGATGCACAGGAAATATATTTAAAAGTAAGTAGTTATTTGTGAATGCATCACCCAATAAAAACACAATGTCTCACTCATCATCTTTTCTACACCTTCTCTTAAACTCTGTCCTAAGGTTGCTGTGTATTATTCTTATACACGTTCACTACTCGTGTATAAATGAGCACTGTTTATAATATTGATTGGCAGGTTAAATAGATTTCCTTGTGTGTTTTTTGATTTTGTGCCTGTGTATTTTTAGTGTTTAGATTTTTTTTCTGTCAATTTATTGGATTTAATTATTTTGGGTTTAGTCAGTTGTTTCCTCTTCTTAGGCTAGTAGTAAAAGTTGTATTTTTTGAAGCAGTGACCTCACGTGTGTCTTAAACTTTATTGACATAAAGTTGCCATAATTTCTTTGGTTAATACTGAAGATTTAAAATCAAATGTAAAATTTCAGTTTGAATCTCCCACCTCCAACTTTCCTATTTTATTTTTCTTCCTAACATTTATTACCATTAAAAACATTTTGTTTATTGTTTGTCCTTCTTACTAAATGTAAGCTCTTTAGTTTTTACTTTTTTCAGGCAGTATCTCCAGCACTTAGAACAGTATGGCATGTCATAGAGGCTTCGTAAATATTTATTGAATGAAAGAATAGAAGGAATTACAAAAATAAGATACATTTATTTTTATTCCTAATATTGTCATTTGAGCTTATTTTATTTTACTTACATATATTTTTTGATCAGTTTGGCAGTGGTTTGTATCTAGTATTTGTTCTGAATCAGCCTTGAGCTTTGTGAATCCTCTGTCTTCAGTGTATATGTGTGTGTCTTTCTCGGAGATTATGTGTACGTGTATGTTTTTCATATTATGAATTACTTATTTTTAGTTGTTTTTCAACAAGGGTCCATGATTATTAAGCTCTCTACTTTTGTTTATTGGAAAACATCTTCATTTCTTTCTCACTCTAGAATAATATTTTACCTGGATATGGAATACTAATTGATAGTAATTCTCCTTCATTTCTTTTTATTATGTCAGTAGCTTTTGTTGTCTATTCTCTGTTAATTGTTGTTTCCTTCTAAATATGTTTTATATTTCTGCTTCTTTTTAATATTTTCTTTTTTCCTGCTTTTCTAAAGTTTTATTATATCTAGAAGTTGATTTTTTAAAAATATTTGTTGGTATCTGACAATATGAGTTTTTATCATTTTTCTAATTCTGGAGATGTTTTAGCCATTTTAATTTCACTTTGGACATTTCATTGAACACCCAGTATTTTCCATGGACTATGCCAGAGGAGGAGGGATGAAATAATAGTTTCTTCCCTTATGAATCTTACTGTCTGTGTTGGGGGAGAGGATGTGGCAGGAGAGGGACAGAGAGGCAAGTAAACCGACGATAATGTGGCAAGAGGTGCAAGAAGAGTGTTCAGAGAGCACAATGAGGAGACTTATAGAAAGCTGGGAGGTAGGAAATGGTTTCTGAGGCAGGTGCTGAAGGAGCATTAATAGACAGCCAGGTGAAGATGACTTGGCTGCAGGATGTAGAATGGAGTACGCACAGGTGAGACTGGAGGAGGGGGCAATTGCAATTGGGCATGGTGCTCTTGGATTGATTTTAGTGGGCAGTGATGAGTACCTGGAGTAAAGCTGTGTTAGTGGAGAGGAAAGGTATAAAGGTGTATTTGGGAGACAGAATCTACGTGACTGGGTGACTCCTCTCATATTGCATCAAGGTTATTGGAAGACTGTAATTTAGACAAGGGTTTAAGAAAATGTTTAAAAAATGGTGAAAACTGTTTCTGTAATACATGGAATATTGCCCTTCAAGTAAGACAGACTACATAGGTAATAACAGCAATAATAATTTCTGTAATCACATTGATATATGTTAGCAAGTCATTTTCATGAACATTATTCTCTTTAGCCATGAACTGTTGATATACAAATCTATTTAATTTTTATTCTTTATCATTTCTAATTCTAAAAGTAATTGTCTTAGCCTGGTTTCCCTAGGAAAAAGAACCCATGGTAAAGCTGACCTGCCAGTTCTACTTTGGGAAATACAATCCAAGAATGAGGGAAGGGAGGCAGGGAAAAACAGAAGGTAAATACAAGACAGTATTATCAAACTGGCCTCTTCTTCATGCAAAAACACATGTGGGACTTCTTCCAGATGCCCTTGTGGAATCAGGCCTGTTTGGAGGTAGGGAAGAAAGGAAGATGGTTTTCTTTTTAGCTTCTTTCCATCTTCTCTCCTATACTGGTCACAGTTTACCCCTTGGGCCAAAATTCATCCTGTGTGTCTAGGGTTGTATTATCTGCCCCCCAGGCAGCCTTTGGGGAAGTCAGATTCCATACCCTGTGGCCTGGGCTTCATTTGGACCTAGAGGTAGTGGGGGGAGCCACTGTGGCTACTGTAGGATACCCCCAAGGAAAGCCATGCCGAAGCTTGCCTGATGAGGTAGGCGGTGGTGTCAGGAGATGAAGAGATGGGCTGGTGAGGTTCTGACAAGCATTCAAGGCCCAGGAGATGGGGTGGAGTAACTGAAAAGATGCATAAGCATATGCCATGGAGTAACCATGTGACTAGTAAACTATTACACATCTCCAGAAGTAAAACAACCTCTCTTTATTGCTCAGAAAAAGGCAAATATATGTACTAATAGTCAGATTTTTAAGGCTTGAATGGAATTATCACCATAGGTATGGGCTATGCTTGATCTATGGTTTTTGCCATCACACCAATAATGCCCTTTGCTGGAATTTTTGAACATCTTTATCATAAATTTTATAAGGGATTGTGACTGTTTATCAGAAATTTAGTTTGTCATGGTATAAGACTGACCAGGCAATTGCTCATGTAAGAATTTGTAGGTTATGATTTGATAAATTAGATGACTGCTGCTACTAGGAACAGTTTTTGTTTGCCTTTTCTTTGATAATTCACTGGAAAACTGTGAATAATGATATTGCATATAAAAGAGACAAAGATGGATAAAGGTAGACAGGAATAAATTTTCTCTGTAAGTAGCAAACAGCTATGAATCTCTTATTAAATTTTACAGGCAGGGAGCCTGCAACTCTGAGCATGAGTTCTTATTATAAGAAAGATTTAGATCAGTTATGGACTTACTATTCCAAAGCAATCAGAGTTGAAATGTTTTATATTTTGACCACATTTTGTGGGAGGGAAAAGGGTAAAAGAAAAAGCTGTTATTGAAATTTCTAAGCATATAGTTCATAGTTGTAAGCAGTGGAGACCAGATTTGGCTGATTGGAGAAGAAAATTATTTATTCAAAGGACATTGGGATTTGCTAGTCTTGGGACTATGCAGATGGGAACAATAGTCCAATCATGCTGCAGAGCTAGCTCAGTACGGTCATTGCTGTCACTGCTGCTAAGAACTACGGCTTGAACTGTTGACATTGCTAGCAATGGCCTCCATAAGCTGCCATCAGCTTTGCTATCCCTGCTACCTAAAAACTTGATTTTTGTGACAACCATCTCCATTACCGCAGATAATTTATTCCTTCTGCTCCTCACCAGACAAGGAAAACAAGACTGCCTTGGCCAGCCAGGGACTGTCAGGGGATTTGGTAGGTTCAGGGTACTTATGACATCCAAATTTATTCATTTCCCTCCATTGTATAGCTCAGTTTTGTTCTATCCAGATCAGTACTTTTACTTTCACATAAGTGATCTCAGTAGGCTGTGAATTCAACTGACATTGTAATTTAGAAACCTGCAGGATCAAAGTTTGAGTCTGATTTTCAGTTATCTCAGCCCTACGGCTGAAAGTGATAAGAGATTCTTTTAGCAGTCAGAGAAACATGGGATTTCACTTCATGCCTCTAGCCAAGAATTTGTGATTTCAACTTGTCATTCTTTTGCTTGAAGCAGTGAAGCACTATTAGAAGCAACCTTCATACTTCACAGTTCTTGAATTCCTATGCTGTTTCTACACTTCTGTGGCATTGCCTGCATCCTCATTAGCCTTGCCTTCATTTAGAACTTCTTGAAGGTGATAATGTGTGCAATGGACTATCAGATTCCTATTCCTTAATGCAGGCTAATTTTTATTGGTTTTGCTTTTTATTCAATTCAGTTTTTTTTTGAAGGGACCATTGCCTGCAGCTACAACTGGTACCAATTTATGTATTAGTGTTCTTAGTTAAAAGCAATTCTACATGATGTAAACAGAAAATGAATTCATTGTAAGGACATTTAGTTGCACAGAATTTCTGGGGCTACAGAGCTAGGAACAATGCCTAAAATCATGACCTGTAAGGACACCACTACTGTGCTGCTGAGCCTGGTGCTGTACTTTGCATCATTAATAGCAGTAATAATGGACCCTGGATTGGGGCTACTAGCACTGTTGCCATTGCTACCCCAAGAATATTATCATACTCCAACTCTTGTCATTGCCAGAGTAAATTGCTCACATTGTCCTCTTCTTTGCATTACTCCTTTACAGTTTAGGATCTAAGTGGATGCATTTGTTGAGTGCAAAGTGGTCTTAGGTCCATGCTGTAGCTGCCAGGGTCACCAAGGGGGTGAGTATCTGGCATTTTCTTTTTTACAGTGTGTGGCAGGCTCTGCCACTTACCTTATACCTTCCTTCATAAGGGGGAGAAAACCAAAATATAGGACACAGGTTGTTTCAAATACTATAGGTTGGCTCACTCAGTACCCATTCCAATCCTCTGCTAGATTAATCTTCTCTTAGGAAGTGGTGAATTACATTCCTAGGTTCCGTTGCTGCTGCAGAGCTGTACAAGACTGGGAAATGGAGTCAAGTCACCTGATGTGGTGGTTGCGTGCAGGGAGACTAGAGCTTCTGTAAGCATGGTGAAGGTGACTTAAACATTTTTTCTTTTCTGTTTGAAATTGATACATAATAGATATACATATGATATTTTGATACATTAATATCATATGTAATGATCAAAGTAATTGGTATATTTATCACCTTAAACATTTACCTTTTCTTTTTCATGGGAATGTTCAAATTATTCTCTTCTAGCTATTTCAAAATATACACCACATCATTGTTTACTGTAGTCACCTTACTGATTTACTGAACACTAGGTCTTTTATTTTAAAATTGATAAATAATAGATGTCCTTATTTTCAGGCATCTGTGATAATTTGAGACATTCAAACAATCAAAACTGGATAATTGGAATATTCATCACCTTATATATTTATCTTTATGCTAGGAACATGCAAATTATTCTCTTCTAGCTATTTTGAAATGCACAATAGATTAATCTTATGTAGCATCACCCTACTGATACATCAAAAACCAGTTCTTATTTCTTTTTTCTAATTGCATATTTATACCCACCAATTAACCTCTATTCATCCCTTTCTCACCCTTTTACCTCCTGACCTCTGATAACCACTAATCTACACTGTCTTCATGTGATTCAGTTTTTAGCTCCCATATATGAATGACAATGTGCAATATTTGTCTTTCTGTGTTTGGCTTATTTTACTTAACATAATGACCTCCACTTCCATCCATGTTGCTGCAAATGACAAGATTTTATTTTTAATGGCTGAATGACATTCCATTGTGTGTGTGTCTATATATATACACACACACATATATATATATGCATGCATATATGTATGCATATATATGTATGCATATATGTATGTATATATATAGACACACACACATACCACATTTTCTTTTTTTTTTTGAGATGGAGTTTCGCTCTTGTTACCCAGGCTGGAGTGCAATGGCGTGATCTCGGCTCACCGCAAACTCTGCCTCCTGGGTTCAGGCAATTCTCCTGCCTCAGCCTCCTGAGTAGCTGGTATTACAGGCACACACCACCATGTCCAGCTAATTTTTTGTGTCTTTAGTAGAGACGGGGTTTCACCATGTTGACCAGGATGGTCTCGATCTCTTGACCTTGTGATCCACTCACCTTGGCCTCCCAAAGTGCTGGGATTACAGGCTTGAGCCACTGCGTCCCGCCCTCCACATTGTCTTTATTCATCCATTGATAGATACTTAGGTTGATTCCATATTTTGATTTAATGCTACAGTAAACCTGGGAGTGCAGGTATCTCACTGATATATTGTTCCATTTCTTTTGGCTATGTACAGTACCCAGTAGTAGAATTGCTAGATGATGTGGTAGTTCTGTTTTCAGTTTTTTGAGGAACCTCTATACTGTTTTCCATAGCCGCTGTACTTTACATTCCTTACTGTGTACAAGGGTTCCCTTTTCTCCACATTTTTGCCAGTATCCATTATTGCCTGTTTTTTTGATAAAAGCCACTCTAACTGGAGTCACATATATCTCATTGCGGTTTTGATTTGCTTTTCTCAGATGATTTGTGATGCTGAACTTTTAAAATACTTTTTGGCCATTTGAATGGCTTCTTATGAGTTTTTATTCAGCTCTTTGGTCCAATTTTTAATTAAATTTCTTTTTTGCAATTGAGTTGTTTCAGGCCCTTCTATTTTCTGGTTATTAATCCCTTGTCAGATGAATATCTGTAAATATATTTTCTTACTGTGTGGGTTGTCTCCTTACTTTGCCGATTGTTTCCTTTGTTGTGCAGAAGCTTTTTAGCCTGATGTAATCCCATTTGTCTATTTTCGCTTTTGTTGCCTATGCTTTTGAAGTTTTACACAAAAAAATCTTTGCCCAAACCAATGTCCTGCAGCATTTCCCCAATATTTTCTAATGTTTTTATATTTTCAAGTCTTAGATTTAAGTCTTCAATCCATTTTGATTTGCTTTTGTATATAATGAGAGATAAGTGTCTAGTTTTATTCTGCATATGGATATCCAGTATTCACAGAACCATTTGTTGAAGAGACTATCCTTGCCCCACTCTATGTTCTTGGAGCCTTTTTTGAAAATGAGTTGGCTGTAAATATATGGATTTATATGTGAGTACATTATTTTGTTCAATTGGTTTATGTGTGTTTAAGACAGTTGCATGTTGATTTGGTTATCATAGCTTTGTAGGATATTTTGAAGACAGGTAGTGTGATGCCTCTAGCTTCATTCCTCCCTCACCTTTCTTTGGCTATTCAGGATCTTTTGGTTCCATATACATTTAGGTTGTTTTTTGTTGTTGTTGTTTGTTTCTTTGAAGAATGTCATTGGCATTTTGATAAAGATTGCGTTGAATCTGTCAATTTCTTTGGGTAGAATAGTCATTTTTATAATTCTCTTAATCCATGAGCATGGAATAGCTTTCCATTTTTTGTCCTATTTAATTTCTTTCATCATAGTTTTATAATTTTCTTTGTATAAATCACTCATATCTTTGGCTGAGTTGATTCCTAGGTATTTAAAACTCTTTGTAACTATTGTAAAAGGGATTGATTTCTTAATTATTTTTCAGATTGTTTGCTATTGACGTATACAATGCCACTGATCTTTGTATGTTGATTTTGTATCCTGCAGCCTTACTGAATTTATCAGCTCTAACATGTTTTCTTTTTGTTTGGTGAAGTCATTAGGTTTTGCTAAATATAAGATTATGTTGTCTGCATGCAAAGCTAATTTAACTTCTTTCTAAATTGAATTTCCTTCATTTTTTTCCCTGGCCTAATTACTCTGGTGAGGACTTCAGTATTATGCTGAATAAAATTGGTGAAGTGGACATCCTTGTCTCTTAGATCTTTTTGAAGTCTTTCCTCTGACATTTTTTTCCTGTTGAATATGATGATGGCTGTGTGTTTGTTGTATATGACCTTTATTATTTTGAGGTATGTTTGTTCTATACCCAATTTTTTTTAAATCATAAAAGGATGTTAAATATTATTGAATTTTTTTTTTTGGCGTCTATTGAAATGGTCACGTGGTTTTTGCTTTTGGTTGGGTTAATGTGACCTATCATTTGTGTATGTAGTGCCATCCTTGCATCTCTGGGATGAATCTTACTTGATCATGGTGAATGATGTTTTTAATGTATTGTTGAATTCGGCTTGTAGTATTTTGTTGAAAATTTTGGCATCTGTGCTCATCAGTGATATTGGCCAGTAGTTTTCTTTTTTTACTGTATCCTTTTCTTGTTTTGGTGTCAGAATAATGCTGACCTTATAGAATGAGTATGAAAGTATTCCCTCCTCTTCCTTTCTTTTTGAAGAGTTTGAGTATAATTGGTATTCATTCTTCTTTAAACGTTTGATAAATTTCAGCATTGAAGCTGCTGGGCTTGGCTTTTCTTTGAGGGGAGATTTTTTATTTTGGCTTTGATCTCATTACTTGTTAATGGTTTGTTGAGGTTTTCTATTTCCTCATGGTTCAATCTTGGTAGGTTGTATGTGTCCAGGAATTTATCCATTTTTTTAGGTTTTCCAATTTGTTCACATATAGTTGTTCATAATAGACTCTAATGATTCTTTTTTTTTGTAGTCTGTTATGTCTTCTTTTTAATTTCTGATTTTATTTTTTTCTTAGTCGATCTAACAGTTTGTTAAAACATTTTAAAAACCAACCTTTTATTTCATTGATCTTCTGTATTTTTTTTAGAATCAGTTTCATTTATTTCTGCTTTGATCTTTATTTTTTTATTTTTTCTACTAATTTTGAGTTCAGTTTACTATTGCTTTTCTATTTCCTTGGGTGCATCATTAGATTGTTTATTTGAAGTTTTCCTACTATTTTGATGTAGTTATTTATTGCTGTAAACTTCCCTCTTAGCACTGCTTTTGCTGTAATCTATAGATATAGCAAGATCTATGGTATGTTATATTTGCATTTTCATTTGTTTCTAGAAATTTTAAAATTTCTTTTTTATCTTCTTTACTGACCTATTGACCATTCAGAAGCATGTATTAAAATTTCCTGTATTTGTGTAATTTTGAGATTCCTCTTTTTTTTTTTTAATTTGAGATTTGTGTCATTTCTGAGATTCCTTTTTATTTTTTATTTTTTATTTATTTTTAGTTTTATTCCATTGTGGTCAGAAGAGATATTTGATGTGATTTTTATTTTCTGAGTTTTTAATTTTCTCTGTTTAGATTTGTTTTGTGACCTAAGAGATCTGGTTTATTCTTGAAATTGTCCCATGTGCTGATGAAAAGAATGTGTATTGAATTGTAGCAGTTGGGTAAAATGTTCAGAAAATATTAGTTAGTCCTATTTGGTTAGTGCACAGTTTAACTCCACTGTTTCTTTGTTAATTTTCTGTCCAGATAATCTTTTCATTACTAAGAGTGGGGTACTGAGGTCCCTGTTACTGCTGTATTGCTGTCTCTCTCCTTTTTTAGCTCTGCTGCTTTTTACTTTATATACTTGGGTGCTCAAGTGTTTGGTGTACAGATACTTATAATTGTTATATTCTCTTGTAAAATTAACCCTGTTATATTCTCTTGTAAAATTAACCCTTATATCACTATATAGTAACCTTTGGCTCTTTTAACAGTTTTTTACTTATAGTTTATTTTTTTCTGATACATTCATAGCTACTTCTGTTTTTTACTTGCATGGAATATCATTCCCATCCTTTCACTTTTAGTTTATTTCTGTCTTTATAGGTGAGGTAGTTTTTTTGCAGACAACATTAGTTGTTTCTCGTTTCTTTATCCATTCAGCTCCTCCATGTCTTAAAATTGAACAACTGAGGTCATTTACATTTCACTGTTATTATAGGTAAGTAAGGACTTACTACTGCTATTTTTATAGCTTGTTTTGTGGTCGTTTAGTAACTCCTCTCTTTCTTCCTTCCTTATTATCTTCCTTTGTGGTTATGTGATTTTCTCTGGTAGTATGTTTTAATTTGTTGCTTTTATTTTTGTATATCTATTAAAGGTTTTTTTCATTGTCCTTATCATGAGACTTGCAAAACCATTTTATCGATACAAACAATTATTTTAAAGGGATGACAAGTTAAATCACATACGCACACACACAATAGAAACAAACAAAGAACATTTATACTTTAATGTGTTCCTCCTCCAGCACCATTTTGACTTTTGGTTGTCTCAATTTACATTTTTCTATTGCCTATCTCTTAATAGATTGCTGTAGTGTTATTATTTTTCATATATTTGTTGTTTGGGCTTTATACTAGACATATGCATGGATTGCACACAATTACTATATTGGAGTATTCTGGGGTTGTCTTTGTGCTTAATTTTGCCAATGGGTTTTACGCCTTTAATTGTTTTATTCATGCACACTAGTGTCTTTTTCTTTCAGATTGAAGAACATCTTTTCACAATAGTGGAAAACTTTTTTTTGGGAAAGACTTTATCTCTTCTTCATATTTGAAGGCTAGCTTTGCTAGATATAGTATTTTTAGATGGCGGTTGTTTTCTCAGAGCACAGAGGAAACGTTGGCCCATTCCCTCCTGGCCTGTATGGTTTCTGTTGAGAAGCCTTTTGCTAGATAAATTGGAGCTCCTTTATATGTGACTTGATTTTTATCTTCTGCTGCCTTTGGTATTTTTCCTTTATCCTTGACCTTTGAGAGTTTGATTATTATGTGCCTTGGGGTGGTCTTATTTGGTTTGAATCTATTTGGTGTTTTCAGCCCTTCTGTACCTGGATATTTATGTCCTACTTAAGTTTTGGGGAAGTTTTCCATTATTATATATTTTAATAATCTTTCTACTTATTGCTCTTGCTCAACTCCTTCTTGAACATCAATAATTCTTAGATTTGTCTTTTGAGGTAATTTTCCATATATTGCAGGTGATCTTCATTCGTTTTCATTCTTTTTTTTTCTCCTCTGACTAATTTCAAATAGCCTGTCTTTGAGCTTACTGATTTTGTCCTCTGCATGATCTATACTACTGTTGAGAGACAAATGAATTTTTTTTTAGCTCAGCAAATATATTTCTCAGTTCCAAGATTTCTGTTCTATTTTTAATAATTTTGTTCTCTTTGTTAAATTTTTCTGTTAAATTTCTGAATTGCCTTTATATGCTGTCTTGGATATCACTGAGTCTCCTTAAAGCTGCTGTTTGAATTCTTGGTCATAGAGCTCACATATTGATATCTTGTTAGGATCAGTCACTGGTTCCTTGCTTTGTCTGTCTGGGGAAGTCATGGTTCCCTGTTTGCTATTGTTCCTTTTGGGTGTACATTTAAGTCTTTGCATTGAAGGATTAGCTGTCTTTTCCAGTTTTCTCTGTCTGGCTTGTTTTGTTCTTACTAGTTATGTTTGCTTAGAGGTATTTTGCAATTTACCTGTTGAATTTTTACATTTTTTTTTCCTGCTGGGTCACTGCTTTCTTTTTAGCACTAGATGGCACCTTAATACTAGGTTGGCTTGGCTGTAACAAACAACTGTATTGCTGTCTATCCCAAATGGAGGAGGTCCTATAGATGATATCCCGGCAGTGTGGAAGGTGGGCTAGAGTTTCAAGTCTGAGGGAACTGTGGGATGAACCTTTTAGTGTGGTTGAACAGCCACACTGTAAAAGTAACTTGACCTAGAAGATGCCAAATCTAGGTCAAGTTACAGAACAGAGCTTCCAGTGTTGGGTTGGTAGTCCCATCTCCCACCTTTGTCTATGGCCATTCTTAGGGATATTTTCTTTTTTAGGCACTTCTGGTAGTTCCTGTGGGTTGAAGCAGGGACAAGTCGCCTTCAGGGAACCCAAGATGATGGGGAAGTTGGCTCTTCACCCTTTTCCAGTGTAGAAACTATGAGTCAGGGGAGATATTTCTAGTGTAGAAACCGTGAGTCAGGGAAACATTTCCACATGCTTGGTGTCAGGCAGATTGGAGGTAAGGGTGTTACAGATATTGAAATCTGTATCTTTTAGTGTTTGCTTGGATTTTTTTCATGTTTTTGTGGTGTTGGAAACTGACTCATCCTCATATTTGAGCTCTGAGATATTACTGGTGAAAATCTTGGTGCTCTATATTTGCTTTTGGCTTTCTCTGTGTATGTGTTGGGGGCTGGATGTGGGTGTGGAATGAAGCCAGCTTGCTTCTGTGCCACCATTTTGGTACTAGAAGTCATTACATCTTATTTCTTCAATCTGACTGTAATTTTGTTTACATTAATTTACCTCTCTTCATCTCCCTTCACCCCCTACTCTTCCCAGTCTCTAGTAACCACCTGCATGTATTCTCTATGTGAATGACTTTTTCTAGAGTGACTGTGAGGAAATTCTGGCATTCAGAATTAAGTGTACAAAATGGTAAGATTGGCAGTGGAGTTTGTTAGAGCAGACCCACAATGTGCTAAGCTTTTTTTTTCACACTATTTATTTCTTAGCTTATTGACCCTATCTATTATTTGCCTTCAAGTTTTATTCTTTGATCCTTTTTGGGATTCTGTGAGCTAGCTAATAACCTTCTATAAAGCCTTTTCTGCTAAAACTAACTCAATTAAATTCTATTGTTTGCATATATAAGCCCCAACTAATGGAGCGTTTCAGGTGGTAGGTGTTGCCTCCCCTCACCAAAAAAATGGTAAATTCCCCCTCTGTTAAAATATACATGTAGACATTGGAAGTGTTGGTTTTCACTCAGTATTTGTAAACAAAAATGGATTAACAGACCTAGAGAATGTGCACAACTGGTGGTTGTTACAGCAAGATATTCGACTGGACCAGTCAGCCTGTGAGTTTCAAGCCTCAAATGCTTTATAACAAATTGGATGCATAACTTGCCTGTAGCATTGCATTAATATGAATAGCTAGCATTTGTTGAGTGCTCACCAGACAGTGTTATATAGGTTTTTTTAAATGTTATATAGGTTATTTTATGTAATCCTCAAAATAAATCTTTCAAGTATTTACTAGTGGCATCTCTGTTTTATAGAAGAGAAAATTAAGGTTTAGATCAGTTTAAATACTTTCCCATGGTCAACATGTTCGGTAGTCAGGAATGGCATATGGATCTATAGCTCTCTGACGCTAGATTTCCCATTATGCCACTAAACAAAACTGGCTCTTACTATTATTGAATGTAGATTTAACTGGTCTGCTCAGAATTGCAGAGAATTTGATGAGGAAATTAGGATGGAGGATGCATACTTAACAAAGAAAATCTCTTAGATGGATCCTCCTGTATAGGAATTAGTAAAGTCTTCCTGAGACAGGTAAGTTATGCTCATTATGTTTGAAAGCATTGCCACTCAAAGCGTGTTCCATGGACCAGCAGCACTAGCATCAGCTGGCAGTTTATTAGAAATGCCTTTGTTTATGAAAGAATGAAATAGAAATAGCAAATGAATGATACTGAGATGCCTTCTGGATGGAATCTTGCATGTTGTTGTATAGGAGAAGATATTTTTTAGTTTCCTAATCAAAATTTTTGTGTATCTAGGCAAGTGCAGTGTAGACTAGATGTATAATTTAATGTTGTTTTCTAATATGTTTTTCTTCTCTCCTTCTAATTGCAGTGTAAATATATAGTATCGTATATGTATACCCATGTAAGTGAAAGACACTACTAGAATAAGAGTAGCAGGACCTACTTATGAGCTCAGTTCTTCTTATATCTCTTGAGCATTTACTAATACCTTTATTCTTTCAAGGCCTGATACTTTAAGTAGGATTAAAGGATCGGCAAGACATATGGTACCTAAGAGATAATTCACATCATAACTATCACTGACTTAGATTAATATCTCATCTTTTTTGTTTCATCTTTGTCATGACTCTGGTTATAGACTTGCCTTGCAAAGATCACTTAAACTCTCATTTCAGGAGGCACCTGCATGTCACAGATACCAGTCAGGGAAAAAGAACACATAAGGATTTCCTGCTCGAACCTAAAAGCTTTTTCTGCAGTTCAGGTGGTTCTGATAGCCCTTACCAGATGTCTGTCCAGACCCATTAAGTCTTGGCACGCATGGTCTTGGAAAAGTATTAAGCTGTCTCACCCATGAGCAAGTGCTGAATGAATGGGAATTTTCCAGCTGTGTGCCCAGAAAAAATGTTTAATGAAGACAGCTGATTTCTCAGTTGTTTTTTGAGGCTACAACTTACATGTCAATACTTCTGAGGGACTAAGTATACAAGAAAGGCATTTAAAATGAAACCCTTAGTATTTATATTAATGTCTTCATTTTTATGTTGTCATTTACTTTACTGTTGAAATTTTTAGAATGATTTATCAAGATTCTTTTATTATTATTTATTGTTGTCCTCTTTGCCTAAATCAATGGGGGTAAAATCTCAAACCATTTTCTTATGAGTAAATATGATTGAGAAGGTTTCTGTATGCTCATATTTTACAAACAAAACAAAAAAACAAAAAATGTCTGCAATGTTGGTGTTGAACTTAATTGAACCGTGCATGCTATACTGACCCTTCTCACATCTGACTCCTGCTCACCCTTGGCTTCATCTGTCATCGCTCCCTTCCTCATGTTCCATGCTCAGACTTGTTGAACTAGGTTTCCCTACCATATCATGTTGCTTTATAGCTCTTCCTCTCACCTCTTTCTTTGTGTAAAATGCTTCTCTTCCCTGTTTACATTTTGAATGCCTTTTCATTTTCAAAGGCGCATCTCGTTTCCCTGCTGAATAGAACCTTTCCCAATTTCCCATTAGCGAACTGACTACCCTCACTTGGTGCCTACCCCACATCCCTGATAAAACAGTCTTTATGTGGATATTGAGTAAATAGTGACAGAGTGAAACAATGAAGACAACCAGTAAGATTCCATGACTCTTTAACTAATGATATATTAATAGAACCAGAAAATTGCAGGAAAGAATAATTTTTTCTTTTGCTTATATTTATGCCCTATATGTCTGTTACACTGAAAACACTGTGGTTCAGAGTTCATGGCTTATTCATGTTTGTACTTCCATTGTTCTCTCTGATGCTAATTTTTATCATTGCTTAATGCTGTTTTTAGTGATTAAATGATCAAATAATGGTGTCATTGAAAAACATCACTTCATTGGCTTGGCACTTTTATCGTGACCTTAGATTCCTTGTCTATATTGCGTTAATATACTATCTGTTGTTTTTATAAAAAGGTTCTTAAAATTTTTTTCTACAGATGTCAGGAAAGAGCATAGGCACATTTGCTCCAGAATGTTTATCCTATTCTTCATTGATGATCAATTTAGAATGTGTCTGTTCAGGCAAGAATAAACAGAGCAAATGATCTCTTTCTCCCATATGAGCTCTTGAATTTCACTTTTCCCTAGAATGAAAACTGCTTCTTGCCAATAGAGGATTTTTTATACTGTCATTTAAAAAATGGATTTTCTTTTATCAAACCAACAACCTTTATATGTGCATTGTTTTCTCTTACGTGGAGCCTTGAGATCAGCTTTCACAGATTCTGTTTTGTGGTGAATGCTGGCGGTGTAGGAAGGATGTCATTTGTCATGCCTTAGAGACTGTGTAGCACCCCTTCTTTCTTTTACTAAATAAGAAAAATAAGCTGCTCTCTGCCCAAAAACGACAAATGTACTTGGGATACTTATTTTTTCTTCTGATTTTTCTGGACTTGCATCACTGGTTTACGATTTAAGGCATCTTCTTGGTTCTTTACTTTTCATTGTTTCACAGCTCTTTGCTACTGTTTACTCAATATCCATGTAAAGATTGTTTAATGGGCACTTTGAAAACTGATCACAGTTGTAAAGCAGTCCAGGTTTGTTGTCTGTGGTGTCACTCTATCTTTCTTTTCTCTGTTGTTTTCCTCCTTTCTGAACCTTGATCAAGTAATGAGTGTCCTTACACCCTGACTACTTAATTCTCTCCACAACTCTGCCTGTCCTATTGGGCTAGTCTCTCAAAGACCAAGTCACTCTTCTTTCTCCTCCAACTAAAAAGTTCACCAGTTGATTGTCAAGCAGAAAATCTATCTGATTAACTCACTCCTTCCAAGTAACTACTGATCATTAATGGCCCAATGTCTTATTCTTCTATGAAAATGAATCTTGTGAAATAGGTGAGAACTTTATATGACAAATTCATTTACCAAGGACACAACTGTATGATTGTGGTGTTTCATACGTCCTGAGGTGGAACACTGGGGTCATTTCTAGCAGGAGTATGTAAGCTATTGCCTAGTTCTCCTGTTTGTTTAAGGATTTTCAGTCTTAGAATCGTTCATTTCTACTCTTCTTCCATGGTGGAATCCAAATGCTGTTATGTCATGGTAACTGACTTCATTGTGCTTCATATATTATTATAGAGATTTTAAAGCAAGTTATTTTGTTTTCTAAAATATTACTGGTAGAACATAAAGAATAGTAGCAATAAGACTATTAACTTCTTAATTGCTCATGGATGCCATTTTTATACATTCAAATTTTGGTGAAACCTCAGATCAGAGTATTTAAAGGTGTGTGTATTTAAAAATCTGTGACAGATCATATATTAAAAATAGTCTACTTGCGATTATTCTCTGGGAACAAGTCAATGGAATAGATTTCGGAATGAGCTTAGTCATCAAAGCATTTCTTATATAACAGATATGACATTGTTAAAAATAGATGAAAACTGAAGGAAAAGAGATGAAGTGTAGAGAATAATTTTAAGGAAACTATACAAACAGACAGCAGATGTCACTGTTGCTTTTTCATTGTCATTAGCCTTATTTTTGGGGGTTTTATTCCTAATGACATTTTTCATTTTATTTGAGAACTCCAGTAGGTTAATCAAGTCCACATATGCTAAACTTCTGTTTTGAATTTTATGTTTATTAAGGTTATGCCTATAAACCTTGCATATGTAATTAGAAATAAGATACTTTGTATGCTTTATATGCTAAGGACCATTAATTTAATATTATAAATTGACAAAATAATTTTTAAATAAGTATCATATGATTCAGAATAGTTTCCTACTAAAATGGAGTGATAATCATCTTCAAGATCAGCTGTTCCTCATCTTCTTTTAAATGACCAGTTATTTCATTTGTTCTCTTTATTGTGAATATTGAAACACATATCACCAAATCTTGTCTGTGATGATAATCGAAGTGATTTACTGTGTCAACACAATCAACTAGTTTTATGTAGAAAATACCTGAGGAATATGTTCCATATCAACTTTCAAAACACTATTTCCCCCCATTCCACTTTCTCTCCCTGATCAATTCAACTCTGGTTTTTTGTTTTTTTTTTTTTTTTTTGAGACGGAGTTTCGCTCTTGTTAACCCAGGCTGGAGTGCAATGGCATGATCACGATCTCGGCTCACCGCAACCTCCGCCTCCTGGATTCAGGCAATTCTCCTGCCTCAGCCTCTTGAGTAGCTGGGATTACAGGCACACGCCACCATGCCCAGCTAATTTTTTGTATTTTTAGTAGAGACGGGGTTTCACCATGTTGACCAGGCTGGTCTCGATCTCTTGACCTCGTGATCCACCCGCCTTGGACTCCCTAAGTGCTGGGATTACAGGCTTGAGCCACCGCGCCCGGCCTCAACTCTGGTTTTTAATTACAGTGTTTCCTCTTCAAGCTGCTGTATAGGATGCACAAACCTCAATTTCTCATCTTCCTATCTAATCATTTGCCAGTGTTGATTCAACCTTCCATGTTATTATTTCTTTTCTCTTCTTCCTTTTTTATTTAAAGACAGGGTCTCTCTCTCTCTATCATCCAGGCTAGTGTGTAGTACCTTTGTAAAGGCACTACAATACTGTATATTTCTAAAATCAACCTCCTTTCATCGCAAACTTTAAACTTTATCGCATGCAACTTAAGTATGTGATGCAAATGCACATATTCCTGTAAGAAGAATAACGTGTATAGTTTTTCAGTTTCAGTTGGGCTCCATTATTTCATGAGAATGAAATGATGCAACCTTGGTTTTAATGTGGAAAAAATGCAGCAAGAACTAGTAATAGTACAATTAGAGCTTCTAAAGTTTTCTTTTTCTTAAAATCTAATTCTATAGTCGTATTTTATTCAGAAGACTACAGCTTTACCATTATATTCTGAAATATAGTGAGCCCGTTTTTTTTAAAATCAATAAAATAAGGAACTTAGACAAAATATTCCTAATGTGCTTTTCATTGATACAATTCTATGATTCAATAGGAAGTACTGAAAGGAGTGCTTAGGATTGCTTATTTCTCTTACAAAAACCTCATCAGCATATGTTCTATGCTTCTATAAAAATGTATTACAGATGATTACTTTTAGAACCAAAATGAAAATATATATTGAGTACTTACTGGGGAATTAAGATTTTTATAATCATAGGACAATAGTGAAAATGACTTCAAATCTGTTGTAACTGATGAACAATTCAAGGAGTTTAATGACATTAATCTATACTTTTGAAGATAAGCCTGTGACTGTATGTTGGAACTGTTAAAATAAATGATAAAAACTAGCTTATATTTTGGACTTTGTTATCTTGATTTCTTACTGAAAATATTAAGGGTAGTAATGACACAGGAGGCAGGGAGAGGAAGGAGTTGGGCTTTCTGAACACTGTTTTCTGTTCTCCATGTGTCAGCTCTGCATATGAACTCTAAGCAGGGATCCCCAACCCCCAGGACCAGTACTGGTTTGTGGCCTGCTAGGAACCGGGCTGCATGGCAGGAGGTGAGTAGCCAATGAGCGAGGAAGCATACTGCCAGAGAATCTTTCTCTCTCTCTCTCTCTCTTTTTTTTTTTAAATATACATTTTATTGCACTTTAGGTTCTGGGGCACATGTGCAGAATGTGCAGGATTGTTGCATAGGTACATACATGGCAATGTGGTTTGCTTCCTTCCTTCCCATCACCTATATCTGGCATTTCTCTCCATTTTATCCCTCCTGAACCTCTCTATACCCACTGTTCCTCCTCTAGTCCCCTGCAACAGACCCCAACAACAGACTCCACCCAGTGTGTGAAACTCCCCTCCCTGTGTCCATGTGTTCTCATTGTTCAACGTCCGCGTATGAGTGAGAACATGTGGTGTTTGATTTTCTGTTCTTGTGTCAGTTTGCTGAGAATGATGGTTTCCAGATTCATCCATGTCCCTACAAAGGACACAGACTCATTGTTTATTTATGGCTGCATAGTATTCCATGGTGTATATGTGCCACATTTTCCTTGTCCAGTCTATCATCAATGGGTATTTGGGTTGGTTCCAGATCTTTGCTATTGTAAATAGTGCTGCAATGAATCTTTTTTCTCAATGCATAGTTGTGAATGGGGCTTCTGGATCATGGAGCAGCTTTGAACACTGTCTAATGATGGTGTAATAGCCCCAGTACTATTCCATATTTTGGATTGATGCTTTTTTTCTAATCTAATCTCAGGCTGGAAAATGTATCTACCTTATCAAGCATGATAAGGTCCCTGGAGAATAGGCAACTAGAAGTCAGAATTCACTGTTTGGTTCAAATTTCTTACATAATATAATTTATGTATGTAATAAACATTAGTAGTAATACATACCATCATCTGCATTTAACCAAAGTCCTAAGACAGGACTAACCAGAACTATTATTTACATATATAATAAACATTAATAGTAATACATACCATTATCTGCCTTTGACCAAAGTCTTAACACATTACTAAATGAAACTAAAATAATAGTTCTCCCTTGTTATTTGCAACACTTTAGGAGTGATTCTAATCACCTAGTTGAAAGTTATGGAATTATAAGATTAAAATGTTCCTACTAATATATAAAATACCTATGATATTATTATGCCTTATGGTGAGTGGGAATGAGGGTTTAGATATGATCAAACTTCACTAAAAATGTTAATAACTATGTAAGAGTGTGGAGAATATTTTTTTATCTATTTTGCTTTGTACCTATCCTCCGTAATGCCAGGTGTAACTGACTATTTGTTAAAAATTGAAGACAAACACGAGACTGAAATTGAACAAGCTGAGTGAGGAGATGGGCACAAATAGTGAGAGGACTAGGCTGACTTTTCCAAGAACTAGGATTTGGGCTGATAGGGTGTATTACTGGGGGACTGGCTGAGGCAGAGAGAGGAGGCTGAAATATGAGGAGAGGCTAAGGAAGGCAGAAATCTTCATTTTAAGAATGAGTGCTGTCTGCAACAAAAGAACCATTCCAGTGTCTCAAGGCAGCAACAGGATGCCGTCTGTTCCAGCAACTCAGGGTAATTGGAGAAAGACATTTCCCAGGATGCTAAAAGCAAAGAACCAGAAAGGATTCTGCCTTATGGAAAAGCTCTCTAACACACAGACAGCAGCACAGGTGTGGGGCTGGAGGGCTTTGACGATGTTGCAGAAGCCAGAAGCAGAGAGCATTGAATTGTAGCATCCAGGCCATACTCACAGATTTACTGGAGATGGTTGGCATTGTTAGAGGGCCTAGTTTAGGTGCTTGAGAAAATGGCTTCAGTGTATGATTCATGCAAGGGTTATATTATTTCTACCTTCTAGAACAGGGTACAGGGAATTGGATGGGAGAGAAGGGTTGCACTGAATCAGCCGGGGGCTGAGCTTTGCACTGTGACTCCTCCTGCTATGGCAATGATGTGGCATCTCATCGGCCAGCACATTGGTAATTAGAGTTATGTATTTTGTTATGTTCTCTGTACTTAGAATTAAGGCAGTTCAGACACTATAAAGAGAAGGTGTAATATGTTGTAACTTTTAAAATGTGAGTATTTTTGCCATATATGGTGGAGAAAGCAAATAGTTGTGTGACAGGGATCAGAGTCTCCTTTGAAACTAATTAACAAAGTATCGTATATTAATTATTTAAATACACAAAATCTTGGACTTGTATTAGATGATCCTTCAGGTTTTTTCCATACATAAAGATTCAGAGTACTTCACACACTACAGTTTCTTTCCATATAGTCTGTGATGACCTCTTCATTTTACCGTCAGACACAGGTTTTCACGGTTGGCCTTTTGTGGTCTTTTTTGGTATTGATAGTTTAGATAGAATTTTTGGTTTCTGGCATTTGGCTCACATACTTTTTTTTTCTCATCTTGTGCCTCAAGAGAGTTTTCTTAAAATAAAATTTAGTCTCTTTTGTTTTCAGCATGATTGCATCTAATTATGTAATTAGGTTAAATACATGCAATCAGGAGCAAGTAATAAATATTAGGTTCTAACTCTGTAAATTTTGTTTTTGATAGTAAATGTCTCAGGGGCAGAGATTTTTTATTTATGCCTGTTAATACCTTCCACAGTGTTGTACATGTACCAAGAACTCGTAGTTATTTATTGAATTAATGAAGTTTTTTTAAGATGCTATGCAAATCTCATCTAAAAATATACAAATTCTCTCAGATGCTAGAAATATTTTTCAAAGTTATTTAAAGTCATGTTATGTTTGGACCATGTATTGGTTTAGGCTAAATTGATTTATCAAGCTGTATGTTTGGCATAGTGGTGGCTATGACTACATTGGTTGTCTTTGGAAGAAAAATTATTTTTTTATAGGTCATAAGTTAGGTCAGTTAGTCATCATAGATTTACTGTGTTTCTGATGCTGTTTCCTTAGATTTGATCTGGCTTTTCTTTTGTACATTTGAAGCTTATTTAGGAGTGTGTCAGAACAAGCTGTCTTTCCTGCCTGAATTGTTAGCCTTTAGGGCAGGGACAATGCTATGTTACATTCAGAGCAGGGCACAGGAGAGTTGCCCAGAGCATAAAGAATGATGATGAGCTCAAGTGGGTAACCTGGTTCTTCTGTTTGGAGACTATGGGCTGGAAGGCATATGCCATATTTCTCAGGGATTTTTCCTAATAACCCCTCTGTAGCTATCCTGCATCTTGTTATGATGTCTTATATTACCCGACTTTGTAAACATATAACTGTAATGTAACTTCCATTTTTCAAGCATTCCAATAGTATAAGCACTTTAAATTACACTTTCTTTTATTTGTGTTTTTGTACTCAATACCTAGCAGAATTCCTGGCATACAGAGAAGTTTGAAATGCTTGTTGAATCAAATAGAATTGGTGCCTTTGGAAGTGGGTAATCAGGCAGTTGAAACAGATTAAAATCTCGAATCTAGGTAGATAAGCTTTTTGATATGCTCTTGGATTCGGTTTGCCAGTATTTTATTGAGAATTTTCACGTTGATGTTCATCAAGGATATTGGCCTGAAATTTTCTTTTTTTGTTGTGTCTCTGCCAGGTTTTGGTATCAGGATAATGCTGGCCTCATAAGGGAGGAGTCCCTCTTTTTCTGTTGCGTGGAATGGTTTCAGAAGGAATGGTACCAGCTCCTCTTGATACTTCTGGTAAAATTCGGCTGTGAATCCATCTGGTCCTAGGCTTTTTTGGTTGGTAGGCTATTAATTACTGCCTCAATTTCAGAACTTGTTATTGGTCTCCTCAGGGATTGGACTTCTTCCTGGTTTAGTCTTGGGAGGGTGTATGTGTCCAGGAATTTATCCATTTCTTCTAGATTTTCTAGTTTATTCATTTAGAGGTGTTTATAGTATTCTGTGATGGCAGTTTGTATTTCTGTGGGATCACTGGTGATCTCCCTGTTATTTTTTTATTATGTCTATTTGATTATTCTCTCTTTTGTTCTTTATTTATCTGGCTAGCGATCTATTTATTTTGTTAATCTTTTAAAAAAACCAGCTCCTGGATTCACTGATTTTTTGAAGGGTTTTTGTGTCTCTGTCTCCTTCAGTTCTGCTGTGATCTTAGTAATTTCTTGTCTTCTGCTAGCTTTTGAATTTGTCTGCTCTTGCTTCTCTAGTTCTTTTAGTTGTGATGCTAGGGTGTCAGTTTTAGATCTTTCCTGCTTTCTTCTGTGGGCATTTAGTGGCATAAATTTTGCTCTAGACACTGCTTTGACTGTGTCCCAGAGATTGTGGTACATTATGTCTTCGTTCTCATTGATTTCGAAGAACATCTTTATTTCTGCCTTCATTTCGTTATTTATCTAGTAGTCATTCAGGAGCAGTTTGTTCAGTTTCTAAGCTTTAGCTGTGTCCCAGAGATTCTGGTACATTGTATCTTTATTATCATTGGCTTCAAAGAACTTACTTATTTCTGCCTTAATTTTCTTATTTACCCAGAAGCATTCAGGAGCAAGTAGTTTAGTTTTCATGTAGTTGTGCAGTTTTGAGTGAGTTTCTTAAACCTATGTTCTAATTTCATTGCACTGTGGTCTGAGAAACTGTTTGATATAATTTCTGTTCTGCATTTGCCGAGGAGTGTTTTACTTTCAATTATGTGGTCAATTTTAGAATAAGTGCGATGTGGTGCTGCAAAGAATGTATATTCTGTTGCTTTGGGGTGGAGAAGTTCAACATATGCAAATCAATAAACATAATCCATTACATAAACAAAATCAATGATAAAAACCACATGATTACCTCAATAGATGCAGAAAATTGAGGAGAATTTCAACAAAATTGAAGTCAACAAAATCAATGATAGAAACCACAATTATCTCAATTGATGCAGAACTTCAACAAAATACAACAGCCCTCCATGCTAAAAACTCTCAATAAATTAGGTATTGATGGAATGTATTTCAAAATAGTAAAAGTTATTTATGACTAACCCAGAGCCAATATCATACTGAATGGGCAAAAGCTGGAAGGATTCCCTTTGAAAAACTGTCACAAAACCAACGAATGCCCTCTCTCACCATTCCTATTCAACATTATATTGGAAGTTCTGGCCAGGGCAATGAGGCAACAGAAAGAAATAAAGGGTATTCAAATAGGAAGAGAGGAAGTCAAATTGTCTCTGTTTGCAGATGACATGATTATATATTTAGAAAACTTCATTGTCTCAGCCCAAAATTTCCTTAAACTGGTAAGCAACTTCAGCAAAGTCTCAGAATACAAAATTAATCCATGTGCAGAAATCACAAGCATTCCTGTATACCAATAATAGACAAACAGAGAGCCTCCTGGGTTCAAGTGATTCTTCTGCCTCAGCCTCCTGAGTAGCTGGGACTACTGGTGCATGCCACCATGCCCAGCTGATTTTTGTATTTTTAGTAGATAGGAGGTTTCACCATAGTGGCCAGACTGGTGTTGAACTCCTGACCACCTCAGCCTCCCAAAGTGCTGGGAATACAGAGGTGAACCACTGCACCTGTCAGGAATAGTAGATTCTGTTGGCTCCTTGACTCTAACCCAGAATCATCCAGCTTGGTTTAGAGTCATAATAGATCTCTGGGCAATGGGATTTATAGAAATAACAGTTTTAGAAAAAGCAGTTGATTTTGTGATTAAATCTGATGTCACTTTGGGTTTGTAATGTTTGCAGTCTGGGCAATGCCTGCTTCTACTTTACTTGAAGAAATCTATGTCCCAAAGGGGTCCAGAGGAATTGAGAAGCTGGAAACAGGAGAATTTATACTTATTCAAAATGGACTTTCCTCATGATCATATGTGGAAGCCTTATAAAACAATTATTTTGGTGCTCTTAACTGGACTTGTTTAAACCTCTGCTGCTCAATGCCTTTATAATATGAATAAGAAACAGTGTTCTGATAGTAAAACATCCATTAGAAAAGATGGTGAATTTATTGGGAACATTTCGGGGCTGAAGCATATTTGTAACTGTGAGATATGGCCTCAAATATTAATCATCATGAGAAACTGGAGAAATGACTGTGATAGACTAGATTAATGGCACATGATTTTACTGCCCCAAACTGAAATAATCATCAACAAAAAGAGATTTGCAGGCTTTTCAGTGATTCATCCCTGGCTGCATTAGAGCCCAGAACTGAGGCTTTTAATTCCCACTGACTTCCTTTACCTTCAACTAGGAATATCATTTTGCAGTGCAATTTGTCATTTGAAATGTGGTGAAAGGATTCAAATCATTCCACATTTGGCACTTTGGACTGAAGTTAACCCAGAACCATGGTTAATCTCTTTGATTTCTTTTTAGAACAGTAGGAAATAGAGGTGAGAGATACTATTTTTTGAGGACTTAATATGTTTGAGGACTGTGAGCCAAATGTAGGTATTATTCCCATTTTACAGATGAGAAATCTGAAACTTAGAGTAGTTAAATGTTTTGCCCAAGGCTACACTACTTAAAAGAAGTCAGCCAGGATCCAAACCAGCCTAAATGATTTCAAGGTCCATTTGCTCTTCCTCCTCCACAGAAATTTCTCCCTGGGTTTCACAGTGATTAAAATCTCTGCAGCAGGTTTTTCCTCATATGGCACTTACTCTGGTGTTACAGTTATGTAAAATTTGTTTCTATTTTAATTAGACTACATTTGTCTTAATGAATAGAGTTATATCTTTATATTTCCATAGCACCTGGGATAATGCCTCTTATACATAGATTTATAGACTATGTATATATTTATTTATTAAATAAATATATTTATTTAACTATTTTTATTTGGTTGTTACTTGATGTATATCTAGAGTTTAAAATTATTCTTTCCCAAATAATGCTAGTGGTTGGCAGTTATAATGTGAAATCTCGGTGAAAATACCATAAATTTTATCTCTTTCTTTAAAAAAAACCTAAATAACAGCTTAGAAGTAGTAATTTTTTTTCTTAAAGGATAGGAGATACAAAGGGGATACAAATAAGCAAAGTGTCTATCCTTTGAGAGTTTGCAGCCAAGTGCAGTGATGGGAGATATTAGTACTATTTTTAATGTTAGAATGTTCTATTAATGCCTTAAGAAAGGAGTAAAGCAGAGTTGTGAAAGTTTGGAGAGAGATGGTTTTTAATTTTCAAGGATCAGGGAAATTTTCGTGAAAAAAGGGACATTTGACCTAGAACTTGGAAAAATGAGTGTGTTTTGACAGATACATTTCAAGGGAAGGAACTCCAGGCAGAGGAAAGAGTTTGACAATAGTCATGGAGGCAGGAATGTCAAAGATATGATAACTAGTTTAAATTGACAGGAGTATAAGACTTGTTGAGATAGTGAAAACGATAAGACAGGGAAGGATAGTTGGAGATAAAGCTTTGTGGGTCTTGTACAAGATCAAGTTCCTTTTCAACAATTTTATGATCCTATAAATCTCTGAATGCCATGACAAGTCACTGAGTTTTATTAAGTAAGCAATTGTGAGTCTCAAAAATATTTTCAGTTGTGACATCTTATCTTCATTTGATATTCTTATAGTGCCATGGAATGACATAATCAGAACTGTGCTTTGTAAGCGCATATATTTTTTTTTGAAGAAAATTATTTTGGCAGCAATGTGTAACATTGAATGAAGTGGAAAAGGACTGAAGGTTAAAAGTTGGAAGGCTGTTGCAATAGTGTAAAATTAGGAAACAGGGTAGATTATACTATTAGAAAATTGTATAGATTAGAAAAATAGTACAGATTAGAAAATAGTATAGCACAGATTAGAAACAAAGACCTGAATTGTAAAAGCATCAATAAAAACAAAGAGTTATTTAAGACTAATTTTAGAATTATATTCTACAGGGCTGGACAATTGATCAAATGTGTGAGTATGTTTTGGGAGTAGTGTTAGAGAAGGAGAGTTCAAAGATAATTTCAGAGTTTGGAGGCTGGGGGATTATAAGAAGGTTAAGAACATGATGGAGCTAAAGGAATCTTTTGGTGAAGCCTATTTAAAGAAGAAGGAAAATATGAGTTCATTTTCAGTTGTATTAAGTTAATGGCAAGGAATTCAGTGCATTCTATTAGTTTTGAAATTGGGAATGAAATAAAAGGCTGATATTATTTTCTACATGCAAATTCTTGGTGAGGAAGTTTAGAACAAAGTACCAAATGGGACATTATCTCACTTTCAACACATCCATTAATTACAGACCCTGAATGACTCTATGGTTAATAAGTAGACACATTCTAATAAAAATAGACTCATAGTCACAGAAACACACAAATTCATACAAATACTCCTGCAAAGATAGCTCATAATAGTTACTGTGATAAATTAAGACTGGCCATTTCTGATAATGGGAAAGAATAAAAAAACTTTAACTTCAGAACTGATTTGGATAAAATGACTCCAGGAAATTCCATTATAGTACTTCTTTTATTTAAAGTTCATGATCATTCCTCAGGCCCCTTAGTTTGCTTAATTTTCTTATCCTTAACAATCTCCTTATAAGACACTGAGTGAACAGGATTGTGCATCTTGGGGCTATTTTATCAACTAGCCCTTGAAGGGGGCAGATTGATCTTTCTGAGGTTAGGTTTCATTTTATTAATTGATGTCCAGCAGTTCCAGAATTTACTTAATTTAGGTGGAGCCCAGTTGTTAGGCCATTAACTCTCCAGCTACATATGTCTTCTGTTAACCAAACTGAAATTCAGGTTCTAAGATTGGTTTTGCAGACCTCCTTACCCTCACTCCCTTTCTCTCCTTCTTCCATTTGTGTAAAAAAAAATGTTAAATTCCTTCTCCCTGCCAAGACAGTATGTCAAATGCTAGTACTGGATTGATGAGTAAGCTCTTGTTTTTAGGCATCTCCTAGTACATGGGGGTAGAATTATATGTGCTTTTATAGAAGAGCACAGAAAAGGGAACTAAATGAGACCAGGTTAGAGAGGGGTAAATTAGAAAGGCTTCCTGGAGGTGGTCGCATCTGAGCAGAGTTGTGAAGATGCATAGGAAGTAGCTAGCCAAGAAAGGAGATTGTGGGATGAGAGGGTGGGTATTCTATGTTAGGGGTGTAAGACACATTCAGAGATTTGTAATTAGTCTGTATAGCTGGAAAGAGGACCATATTTGGAGAATTCTAGAAGATAAGATTAGATAAGTAGGAAGAAGATAGATAATTGTGAGTTTTGGATTTACATGAGGACTCTCAATTACTTCTTGAAAGCTTTAGAGAGCCATTGTAGCATTTTATGCACAGGATTATCTTGATAAACTTTGTATTTTGTGAAGTTTATTCTGATACAGGAGTAGAAAGTGTATTTGATGAAGGCCAAAAAAACTGTTGGAGGCCACTGCTGAAATATGAGAAAGATGTAGATGAAAATCTAAATTAAGGTAGCTGAAAAATTGAAAGGGAACAATTCAAGAGTCATTGAAAAAGTAGACAGTTTGGGACCTAGAACCTGATTTGATGGAGTTAGTAATAGATAGGGATAAACTCTTATATATTTGGTTTGGATACCTGCATCTTTAGTTGGTTCGTTCACTGGAGGTACAGAAGTAAGATCTGGTTTTTGGCAAAAGATGGAATTTAGAAGTTACCAACTGTGAAATGTGGTTGTTGAGATTTGCATTGATTATCCAAGTAGAAATGTTATTAGGCAACGCAAGTGAATGTTTTGAGCTAGAGATACAGATTATGGAGTTAGCCTATGAATTTATGCTGTGGCTGTGGATGCCAAACCCCCAGGGTGATGCATAATGTGAAAGTGCAGAAGATGAGGTTAGAGCTTTTGGAAGACTAGAACCAATTAAATGGGAAGATATTTAATTGATAACCAGAGGAACACATGGAAGAGACAGATAAACATGAAGAGTAAGAGGTAGGAGAAAAGCTGGAGAAGAGAAATATAATGGAAACTGGGAGAGTTCGAAGGAGTTGCTCTTAGTGTCAAACGTGCAAACATGTATATTAAGAGTTACAGAATTTTTTTTATTGTATTTGGCATAAAGATATACTCATTGACCTTAGACTTGCACAGTTTCAGTAGAGCATTATGGAAAGGGCTGAGTTTGGGACATAATATTTTCCAGGTTATGCGGAGAACAGCTAAGTTAGGAATTAAAAGTTAAATGGCACTTTGGGAGGCTGAGGCGGTGGATCTCTTTAGGCCAGGAGTTCTAGCCCAGGCTGGCCAACATGGTGAAACCCTGTGTCTACTTAAAAATATAAAAATTAGCCAGGTATGGTGGTGCATGCTTATAATCCCGTTTACTTGGGAAGCTGAGATGGGAAAATCGCTTGCACCATGGAGGTGGAGGTTGCAGTGAGCCAAGATTGTGCCACTGCACTCCAGCCTGGGCAACAGAGTAAGACTTTGTCTCACAGAAAAAAAGAAAAAAAATGATAGAGTGATAAACAGATCTTGGGATCAAAACCAGTTTGGGGACCAAAATGAGCAGCAGGTGATCTCAGACAGAAGAAGGCAGGGAACAAACAGGAGGCTCATAAAAATTCTATTGAAATATGATATTATTTTATCAGCCATGCCTCTGGTTAGGATATCTTAAAGGCATTATACAGCTTCTGTCATCACATTTCTGAGACGTGTTTTGTATTGACCAACTATTTCACACACAGGGGGCAAATTTGGTATCCTGAACTGTTATATGCACCTGCCCATCTGGCATTAAATAGCTGTGAACTGTTTCAACACAATAAAGCAAAGTGTCAGTAGGAAGAAAGTTCTTCATCATCTACTACACAGACTCAGAAATCAATAAGTGCTTGACAGGCTGGTAAGTATCCTTTTGATGATGGATCCAATGCCACTGGAAGTACTTAAAAGCCTCAGCAATATGTGTCTATTGTGAAAGAAAAACATAGTTGTAACTGGATGTCCTGAGAAGCTTGAAGCTCTTGCTTTGCTTTCAGGATAGGCATCCTAAGAATATACATGTACCACATTTTGAGGGATATGAATCCAATGACATTGGCGAGGTAGCTAAGGAAGGTGTTCCTGGATATTTTAATTTGATAAGAGATGGAAAGGAGACAAAGACCGCTGTGTGTGGGTGTCTGGCTGGACAGGCCATTCACTGATCCAAGGATCTGGTTAATTGGTAAAACCTACTGTGGAGCAAGGGCAAACAGGCTGACTCCATACTTGGTTCACACTTGAGTCAGCTTCCCACCTGCCTGCTCCTCTTATTAACCCACTTTGTCAGGTTCGTGATCCTCATCTCTGTTCTTGGCTATTTTCCTGGATCCTTTGCCACCTGGGCTTATTGTGTTTTCCAGTGAATTCCTGATAGCTGACTCTGGTTCTTCTGGTTGGATCATACCCTGTCTTATAAAGTATACTCACCTGGACAGAAATGTACCTTGTTAAAACAGACTTGAGTAAAGTGTTTCACCCACACTGATCACCAGAGTGTTCTTTGTAAGAATCTGGAGGCTCTGTTCAATCCACTTGTCTTCTATAAGAGTATTGAGGAGTTTTGTAATTCAGTGTTGTATTAAGCAACAAAAGAACTTGTGGACAATGTCTGAATCCCGAGTTTAGAAGGAGAACTACTTTAGTTCATATAGTTTAATACCACAAAGTATAAAACTGGACAGTGGTGTTTGATACACATTTTGAGTTTCTTGGTGAAAACTTTTAGCCAGAAAAATTGTTCTTTTCGGGTCTGTTTTGATTTTCTAATATTGGACATATTTAGCTGGCCATTCTGTGTCAAATGGTCAGCTAAATTTGTCCCTCTTCTGTGATTCTCTTCTCTGTGTTACATGCTATTTTTTGCTATAGTCGTTTGCCCAGGGATAATACTTCCTTGTTACAGATCATTTGGTTTTTTTTTTCATTGATACTGTAAAAAAATGTTTAACTTATTTTGATTTTCAAAATATTGTTCCCTGCTTTATTCTTATCCCTGCAATGAGTGCTTGTTGCTGCCCCATGTCTGCCTCTCCATTTTTCTATCGATCTCTGTCCTTGTGGTCCTTGCTCACCTTCCTCATGCAGTGCTCTGTCCTGACCTTTGTTCTCCTCACGGTAGTAATGAATGGTTAAGAACTAAGGCTTTGGGATGAGACAGGCTGAAGGTTAGTTTTAGCACCATCTTTACTTGCTTTGTGGTCTTGGACAAATCACTTGACCTTGATACATTTCAGTTTTCTCATCTCTGAAGTGAGGTCATAATTGTGCGTACCTCATAGGTTGTTGCAAGGTTTGAATAACAAAACGAGACAATACATGCAAATTGCTTATACAGCACTGGCACGTAGAAAGTGCTTCATCATGTTTACTGATTGAGTTCTGAATACACATGATGTAATATAAGCATGGGAGTGATTGCCCATCACATTTCCCATGTTCTATTTTTAGAAGCCAATCACAGGTCTCTCTTAACACTGAAGAGAAGGGTATTACAAAGGTGTGAATACTAGGAAGTGGGCAATATTTAGGGGCCACCTTAGGATTTGTTGACCATGTTCAGATGCTTGATGTAATATCATTAGACAATACTGAACCATGGCCTTAATCTTGTTAATTCCATGATAAAGATATCAAAATATGGTACCACATCTGAAGTTCTTAGAAAAATCTGACTGTAATAGGAAGTATGAGCTGAAGCTACTTACTCTGTTTTTTTATAACAATTTTGTGTTTACATAGTAGGTGTCTGTATTTATAGATTATGTAAGGTATTTTGATACAGGCATGCAATGCATAACAATCATATCAGGGTAAATAGTGTCTCTATCATCTCAAGAATTAATCTTTTGTGTTATAAACAATCCAATATACTCTTTTAGTTATTTTAAAATGCACAATTTAATTATTTTTGACTACAATCATCCTGTTGTGCTGTCAAATACTAGATTTTATTCATTCTTTATAAATTTTTTTTTTGTACCATTAAGATTTCCTACTTCCCCCTCCCCCCAATTACCACCTCCCAGCCTCTGGTAACCATCCTTTTATTCTCTGTCTCCATGTGTTCAATTATTTGAATTTTTAGCTCCCACAAGCAAGTGAGAACATGTGAAGTTTATCTTTCTGTGCCTGCCTTCTTTCAGTTAACATTATGACCTCCAGTTCCATACATGTTGTTGCAGGATCTCATTCTTTTTCATGGCTGAATAGTACTCCATTTGTATATTGTACCACATTTTCTTTATCCATTCATTTGTTGATGGACACCTAAGTTGCTTGCAAATCTTGGCTATTGTGAATAGTGCTGCAATAAACATGGAAAAGCAGATATCTGGAAGCTACTTCCTTTGAAAAGTCCCCTTGCGGCTAAAAAGCTTAGAAAGGTCAACATATTTTTAAAAGATTTTTTGGGAAATAAAGTAAGGGCACTGAGGTCTGAGAAAAGTGGAAAGGGTTTGGGATAGCCCAAGTGGTTAATATGATACTACTTCATCAAATTGGAGGGAAAAAATTGCTTAGTAGCAGTGAGCTTCTATCTTAGACTAGTTAGGATGAATTTGTAATGGAACCAACTCACAGTTTTAAGGCTTTGTGCAGCAATGCTGGGCAGCTTGGTAGCAGGATAAGAAAAAGAAGTAAAGTTAAATTGTAGGGAACCAGCCCTACATCACCCTTGGGTACCCCGAGTTCAGTGGGACAAAGGAATGAGAAAAAGACAGATTAAGAGAGTAAGTGGGACCAGGGGGTGATCACTTTATTACTTTGGAGAAGACAGTGAAGGCCCCGAGCTCTGATCATCCACACTATTTATTGGTTACAATCACTTTGATCTATAGGGTCGGGGTGGAGTGATGGTGGAGTGAATCAGTGAGTTAGAAGTGAATCAGTGAGCCAGAAATGGTGTGTTGTTTAAGGATTGATAGTAGTAGCGATTTGGGAGTTTCACAAAACAAGAACATGTGGTTATCTTTAGCTTATTTTCTATGTACAGCTGGTGGAATGCGAACCTTACAAGGAGCCTACAAGTCTGGCTATGTTATAGTGCTATGAAGGGGTTTTATTTCCTTGAGCATAGTGTTTATGGTAACAGAGTCTAGGTCACCCTGCACTGGAACATGAGGCATGAAGAGGCCTTCCTCCTCAGAGGCCTCCTGTGACTTTCTGCAGATTGTTGTTTCTTATTTATATGTTACTCATAACCAATTTATGTAGGCACTCTATAAGTCCTTTCTCCTGTGCTGCTTTTCCCAACATTTAATCAGGGATAAGGATTGGCAAAGCAAGGATAGTGGAAATTTAGAGTGTGGGGAATTCTAAATCTTATTATGAATGCAATTTGGCTTGCCTAGCTGAAAATAGTTAAGTTTTTTCAATCTTAAATTATGAGCTATTCCAAATATCAAAACAGAATGTAAAATAATATAATTGGCAACTAACTACTTATTCCCAATCATATTTAATAGATGTTGAAATTTCACATATTCCTTCAAATATTCTTTTTTTGAAAATAAAACTAAAACTACGTATCCTATTTTATCTTTCTTCTTCTTTTTTTCTTCCCTAATGAAGATTTGAGGTTTGCAGTTATTATCATGTCTGTTTAACTGGGTCAGTGTATGTAATCTTAGAATGTCATTTTGAAAGAACGGAATTTTTTAACGTACTCATTTGCAAGTAATGCATACAACATAAAGAAGGAGAAGAGAATTACAATAAGCTTTGGGGACAACAGTCAATTCCCAGCTGTTTTGTTGTAACATTAATGTGCCTGATTTCAGGGTAAGCATTAAAATACTTTAATATCAGATTGGCTTAAAATATGAGGGGCAGAAAAACAAATGCATTCTTCTGTGGAGGAGTTAAACTGAAAAGCAAAGGGAGCGCTTGTCTAGCACAAGCTAGAAGAGATAATTGTTCATTAGGGAGTATGAAGTCTATTGTAAGTAAGCACAAGCACATTCATTAGCCACTTCTCTGCTTTCTGTCTGTAATGGGCATTAAGTTTCTCTGCGTCCAGTTAGAATGAATTCTAACTTTTGCACTACAAGTCCTTTCTTGTGTTCCTAATATTCTGCACTTTGATCTTTTTTCTCTTTGGATTTTCACTAAATTGGTATAAGCTTACTATAGACTGAATGTTTGTGCCCCCTCATTTATATGTTGAAATCCTGACTCCCAATGTGATGGTATAAGGAGGTGGGGCTTCTGGGTGGTAATTAGACTATAAGGCAAGAGTCATCATGAATGGAATTAATGCCCTTACAAAAAGAGATATGAGAGAGTTTGCTCTTTCTCTCTCTGCTTTCAACTATGTGAATTCTCTTCAAGAAGGTAGCTGTCTATAAACCAAGAAGATGACTCTCACCAGACCTGAGCCTGCTGACATCCTGGCTTTAGACTTCCCAGTCTCTATAACAGTGAGAAATATATGTATGTTGTTTAAGCTAGCCAGTCTATGGAAATTTTTTACTGTAATCTAAGTTGACTAAAACAAACAGACTGTAATTTATCTCTTAAGTAATGTACTCAAAATGTATTACAAGTTCTCAGAGAGTATAGATTGTACATAGAAATCAAGCTCTAAGAAAATGTAGAGTATATGTAGAAGTCAAGTTCTTAGAAGATATGGAATGTATATAAAAATCACTCAACCAAACAGAAGACACTTATATAAAAAGATACCTAAAGTATTCTTATAATGATTGAGTATTACATTTTGTTAATGAACATTACCAAAAGCCAGAAATTTAACATGTCACCAAAATTGCTGTTTGTTGAGTTTTGGAGACAAGTCTAGCACCTTAACTTACTTGAAGGCCATACCATTTTGACACATAAAGAATCTGTATCTCTAGGTGTCGGAGTCATCTCCAGATTTAACCCTAGTGTCAGCTCAGTCTGAACCACATACTTTGGTCTTGTTTTCTGGGGAGCAAATAGCCTAGCCTTCCCTCTTACAGGTTATAGGTGGTTAGATGCCTCTAACAACAAACAAGCCATCATATAAAAGAGTGCATGTGGGAAAGAACATGAGTATGTAAATCTGGGGAACTGTTAGGGATGCGAGTACCTGGGAATGGGTTATAAATGCACTTATAATATTATATAATGGAAGTTCAAAAATTCATTCAACTTAAACCACATACATACTGACTGGCTACTTTGTACCAGGTACTCTGAAGAGGAAAGGCAAATATATGAAAATTGTTACTCTTCTGATATTAATGCAGATTGATGAAACCCTGAAGAGGATAAGGAACTTTATTCTTGTGGTGGCGGGGCTTGATTCAGTGGGTGATAGGCTGAATTCTTTAGAGTAGGATTATGCCACTGAGAGACCTATAGAGCCTCTTGATAATTGATTAGGTAAAGAGGGTATGTAGAAACTTATGTGAAATATTGAGATACTCCTTAGATATTTTTCCTGGAGGTCAACTCTGTGTAGGCTCTATAACATTGAAAAGCCAATGCAACCTGGGAGAATTTCAGAAGAATCTAATATGCTCACATTGTGATATCATCTGCTCAACAGGAGGAGAAGGAAAAGGCTCCCAATTAAAGTTTTCCTCTAGTATTTGTAAGATTCAAGTTTAAGAGTGTGCTCCAGCATATGATTTCTGATTTGCTGAATGAAGGTGACACTGGACACTGTAGAGCAGGCATCCCCAAACTTTTTACACAGGGGGCCAGTTCACTGTCTCTCAGACCGTTGGAGGGCTGCCACATACTGTGCTCCTCTCACTGACCACCATGAAAGAGGTGCCCCTTCCTGAAGTGCGCCGAGGGGCCGGATAAATGGCCTCAGGGGGCGGCATGCGGCCCACGGGCCGTAGTTTGGGGACGCCTGCTGTAGAGGTTCTCATTCTTCTAAAATGTGCTGAAACGATCAGAGTCTTCCTTTGGTAAGGAAAATAGCTAAACCCAGGAAAACTAGGCTTTATACCCATTTAGGACTAAAATGGAGACTCCAGATGGAGTCTGAGATGTAGAAATTTGTATGTTTCATCCCTTGCATCATTCTGTTCTCAAAGCATATATTACTGTCTTATGTGTGAGTCATGGTTCTGAGCATTAAGGATGCAAAGATGAATAAACCTTCATTCCTGCCCCTTACTACAAGAGCAGTTACAGCAAAGTAATTAACGCTGTAACAGAGGAATGAACAAGATGCTGAGGCACATGAGAGGAAGCACATAGGTTATCCTGAAAGGCTAGAAAAAGCCTCTCAAGATGGTCACTTTTTTTTTTTTGATGGGGTCTCACTCAGTTGCCCAGGTTGGAGTGTGGTGGTACAATCATGGCCCAGGGCAGCCTGGACCTCCCTGGCTCAAGTGATTCTCCTGTCTCAGCCTCCTGAGTAGCTGGGACCACAGGCATGCACCACCATACCCAGCTAATTTTTGTATTCTTTGTAGAGATAGGGTTTCACCGTCTTTCCCAGGCTGGTCTCTATCTCCTGGACTCAAAAAATCTTCCAGCCTCTGCCTCTTAAAGTGTTGGGATTATGAGTAGATTCTTGAAGAATGAATTAGTTTTCCAGGGTGATAAGAAGAAGCACTACAGGCTAGGAGACAGCAGTTAAGAAAAGGTAGAAAAATGTGAAGTGGCCAAGAGGCCAGGATGTGTGCAGATATAACTTTTAAAGGTAGGCAGAAATTCTGAAAAGACTTGTATGGCGTACTTTGAATATTGGACTTTAACCTGTAGACAATGAGGCCTTCAAAGTGTTTGACTTCAAAAGGATGGAGAATGGAGGGTGGAGAAGGTTGGTGAGACCAGGGTCTAGGCAACCAGTTGAAAATTCATCATAGTTATTTTCAGGAGAAATGACTAGAGCCTGGGACTGAGGAGAGGAACAGGGAATTAGTCTCATCTTTCTAACTTTGTGGATCTTTGTTTCATTAATCCAAAGAGAAGAGGCCAGGTTTGGGGAAGGGAACAATGGGTTTAGTTTTTGGCATCTTGAATCAGAAATTTGGTGGAACATTTGGGTGGAGATTACCATGAAGCAGTGAGCAAAGTAAACTTCAGAGTCAGGAAAGAGATTCAGGTTGGAGATGATAGGTTTTGGTATCATCAGTGTAAGAAGTTTTCAGAGGAATGAATGTGACTAAGATTGCTCAGAATGAGTGTGTCCAATCAGAGGAGAAGAGCAAAGGCCAAGCCAGAGAATCCCAACAATTCAGGTGGTAAGGAGAGGACTCATTAAATGGAACTGAGGAATGTTGGGAGAACTAAAAGGAAAATCAGGATTAAGTGATTTCAGGGAAGAAAGGTGTAGATAATTTAAAGAAGGAGGTACTGGTTAACATTATCAAATGCTATTGAGTGACCACATTTGAAAATGACACTGTAAGCTGGATGCGGTGGCTCACGCCTGTAATCCCAGCACTTTGGGAGGCCAAGGCGGGTGGATCACAAGGTCAAGAGATTGAGACCATCCTGGTCAATATGGTGAAACCCTGTCTCTACGAAAAATATGAAAATTAGCTGAGTGTGGTGGTGCACACCTATAGTCCCAGCTACTCAGGAGGCTGAGGCAGGAGAATCTCTTGAACCCGAGTGGTGGAGTTTGCAGTGAGCCGATCGTACCACTGCACTCCAGCCTGGCAACAGAGTGAGACGCCATATTTAAAAAAAAAAAAAAGAAAATGGCACTGCAGGTCATTGCAGGTCAAGAGGAGAACAAGAACAATTTTACTGGAATGGCAAAAGCCAAGAAACAATGAGTTAATGACAAAATTGGAGGAGAGGAAATAGAGTCATCAAATGTTCATTTGGATTTTAAGAACATGTCCTTGAAGTCAAAACAAAAGAGAGAAATTTGTAACTTGAAGATAAGGAAAAGTCTAGGAATTACACTTTTGAAAGCAGTAGTAGAAACTTGGTATTTAGGAGAGTTTAAGAACTCAGTCTGGTGACCACTGAACTAGGTTAAAACAAGAAGAAAGTCTTTTACCCTCTTTTTGGGGTGTGAGTATAAGAGTATTTTAAAACTAGCTGTGACTCCAAAATATCTAAACCTGCCTAGAAGTGCCTTCAGAAACTGTTGAGACAAAGGACAATTTCGGAAAGAATCCCCACCACTGCGGCATGCAGTGTGGCTAGATGTCTGAGATGATGAGGTTTAAATAATGGCAAAGAAAGTTGAAAAACTTTCAGCATCTTTGCTGACTCCAAGAAGTAAAAACAACCTGCCTTCCGGCAAACACATTTTCCCTTCTGAAATTCTGTCAAATAAATTCAGAAGGACGTGAGAAAAAATGGAAATGTATCTTGTAACATGTGCTGATGTGGTCACACAGCCTCTATTTCACAGATTGTGCACGATGAATTTCAACACTATGTCTGATTTCTCTGGCATATACATTGTGTAAAAGAGCTTGCAGAGGTACAACTTTATAATAATTCCAGGGAACTTGAGAAGGCATTACCCAAAAATGAGACTACAGATGCTATAAGGAAGAAGAAATATTTTTCTCAAAAATGAAGGTACTCCATAATAACATTCAAGGAAAATTGCATACTTTGAGGCACCCTACACTTTCAGTCTTACCGATGACAAGAAATGCAGCCTAGGTTTAGCATTTCATCTGGAGTATCACAGTCCTAGCTAGCTTTGAATGGGTCTGTTTTTCAAGAACTGAAGTGGTAGCGCATCACATATTTCTCAGCTTCTGAAATGATTGGTATTCCTCTCCTATCTAGCAGCTGCTGGAAGGTTTTTTATTTAACCAGTGAAGAGTTCCAAAATAGAAGTGTTGTCCTGGATGTATTTTAAAAACACACATTTCAGGCCTTTCCTCTTTAACTTGAAGTAGCAGATAAAAATCCCAAAGTGAAAGTGACAAGATAACATTGTGACATTGACTCACAAAGGCATAAGGAATCTATAGATGCCCCTGCATGTCAACAACCAAGGCAAACACTGTGACTGTCATACCAAACATCCAGGAGTTATGTAGATTCAGTCAAAACTGTGCTTCACTGCAATGCTTATAGAATTGAGCATTCTGGGTAACTAAATTGTCTAATTATTAGTTGACTAAATAGAATATTCCTTGTATTTGAATTTTTGTTGCCACAGAGTTTTACAAATGTGTTACCGTATTTTATTAATGGTGTGTAAGCTAGGTTTGATTGTGAACTGTTTTCTGTTGAAGGTGGTGAGGTAGTTGTTTTTTGATGTTTTTTTCTTAGGGTTTATGCAGAGGAGAAAGAATATAGTTGGTGGTTACTAGCTATTTCCTGTTCTCGTTGTTAACACTGGTCTGTTGGATGTGTTCTCAGGCATTCTCTGTCCATCACCCTGTCAAGGGCATGCAATATTTAATTTTTTCTCAATCTATTATTTAATTTTCAGAAATTTGACATGGGTTGGGTACTGCCACTGCTAAAATGATACAGAATTTGCACATAATTTCTAACCTAATGGGAGAAGAAACAGCTTCTGCTGAAAAGCAAAAATGCCTGGGATTGAATCCTGGCTCTGCTGCTTGCTAGCTCTGTGATCTGGAGTAAGAACTCAATGTATTTGCTTCTCTATTTTCTCCTGGTAAAATGGAGATAATATTAATACCTACCTCAAAGGGTTTCTTTTAGTATACCTAAAGTGCTTAGATCAGGGTCTAGTACAAAGTATACTCCACTCAAGCATTAGCAGTGATTCTTATCACCCTATATCCTTATTCATGGTTAGACCACAAAGTGTATCTGCTACCTGTGTGCCCTGAGAGAGAATGGAAACTTTCCCCGGAGAGCACAGTCTTCAATTTTCAGGACCTGGAAAGAGCTATCTCCCCTGAGTTAGGTGCTGCCTGGCCTTTTATGTTTGAATATTCTTACATTGGGTTTATATGTTCTAGTGTGGGAGACAATGTGCTAAAAAAAAAAATTAAGGAAGAAACACAAAGAATGCTGATACAGATTGTTATATTTTCCTTTGCCTCTCCATAGCTTTAACATTTAGAAAACGATTTCTGGTAACCAAATTATGGTAAATTGAGGGTTTCAATGGTTTAAACTAAATTGAGGGTTTCAGTGGTTTAACCATTGTTTTCCCTAATATGTTACTCTAGAAGACAGTGAGAAATTACATGAATTACAAAACATAAAGTAAACCAAAATATAATGAGAAAAGGCAATTTATTAGTGCTTTCCCTATGCTTTGGAGTATAGCTTGATGTATGCAGAGAATAGCAATCAGTTTAGCTTTCCCTTCTCCAAGGGTAGACAGTAACTGGAGGATTCTTTTGATCATTTTACTCATTTTGTGTTAAAACTATAGTGTTTTTAATTTATAGACATATTGTGAATGTCAAGGAAATGTCACCCAAATCACTGAAATACAGTGAAATTCATCCGTTATATTTAAGTAACAGGTTGCCCTGGGCTCCAAGGGAAGCAAGCTTATATGGAACTGGGATTTTGACTGTTCAATTTTAGCACTTTAAAGACACGAATAATCAAGGTGAATTTCTTAAAGGTAGAGGCTCCGAGTATAGGTAACTGTGAAGTATTTCTGGAAAAGCCATTAAGTGGCAGATTGGCATACAGCTACATTTCAGACCCTGATTTTTTTGGTTTAATATGAATCTTTTTTGTTTTCTATAAATTGAATTCCAAATCCTATAATGGAGATATTTAAATGAACCCTCTGGGTCACTAAGGTATCTATTTCAGCATCCTTCTGAGAAATTCAGTGGTCTGTTATAAAAATTGTTTTATGTTTCTGTCAATACCTAAGGAAACATTTGATTATTCTCCAGATTTTTCCCAATCCTTTAGCTAAATTGGATTATCGGCTGAATTAACCTTTATTTTCCAGTGCCATGACAGTGTCTCAGTTGCAAACTTTACATTATAAGCTGACAAGAATACATAGTATTTATCTTCCCAGGGAAGCAGCATGGGAGTTTTGCCTTTGGGCTTGTATGGATCCACATTCCACCCCGCATTGGCTGCTTATTAACTGGGTGACCTTCTGCAAGTTACAGGATGTCTGTAATTTGTGAGTGCAGTGGGGACACCAGTGGTGACTTTGCATGGGTTTCAGTAAGGATGAGATGAGACAGTGCATGTGGAAGCTCTGTCTCCTAAGTAGGTCCTCAGTGGCTAGCCTTCACCTCCCAACCCCTCATCCACAAATCATGTTTATTTACTGGGGAAACATAGAAACAATGATATGTTTAGACTCAGGATCTTTTGTGGTGGGAATCCAAAACAATGTACCATAAATACGTCTGTATCAGTCAGGCTTAACCAGAGAGGTAGAACCAGCAGGAAGTTTATCACAAGGAACTGGTTTACACAGTGGTGAAGTCTGGCTAGAAAAGTCTGAAATCCATAGGGCCAGTGACAGGAAAGGCAGTGGCTGAGTCTACTGCTCACAAGTGGAATTTCTTCTTCCTTGGTGAGTCCTGAGCTTTGCTTTTAAGGCCTTTTAACTGAAAGAATCAGGACTATTCAGATTATCTAGGATAACATCCCTTAAACTGCTTCTGGATATCAATCACATCTACAAAATAATTTCTCACAAACACCTAGATTAGTGTTTGGTTGAATACCTGTGGACTATAAACCAGTCAAGCTGCTGCATCAAGAAGACCATCACACCATCCATTTGACCTTTCTGGATCCTTTTGTTCATAGAAACCAGTAACTTTTGAAAAATTACTATTATTGTAGTAAAACAAGAGGTTCAGTTTTTTTTCAAACTGCAGAAAAATAAGGAAAATTTGTGGTTTCATTAGCAGAGAGCAGATGTGAAGAGTCACAATAAAATAAATGTTTCATTTTCTGTTTACTCTCAAAAATTGTCTAATTTTTAATTTTAATGGCTTTATAGTCATTTGCAACCACCAGGATAGAAGCTCTGTGAGGGCAGGGGCTGTGTTGTACTCACTCCTGAATCGTCAATCGTGCTTGGAGTAAAATAAACATTAGTAGAATGAGTCTATAAATAACTTCTTCCAAGGAAAAGTTGAATAGTCTGGGTACAGTGTCTCATACCTGTAATCTCAACACTTTGGGAGGCTGAGGTGGGCAGATCACTTGAGGCCAGGAGCTTAAGACCAGCCTGGCCAACATGGCAAAACCCCATCTCTACTAAAAATACAAAAATTAGCCATGTGTGGTGGTGCATGCCTGTAGTCCCAGCTACTTAGTAGGCTGAGGTGGGACAATCACTTGAACCTGGAGGTGGGTGGCAGAGGTTGCAGTGAGCCAAGATCATGCCACTGCACTGCATCCTGGGCAATAGAGTGAGATTCTGTCTCAAAACAAAAAATAACAAAGAGTTCAATGCATGTTTTGTCTGAATGATAAGTTTTCTATTACTTTTTTTGCTCATTTTTGGCTTCAGTAGTATGCTGCACAGAGACTCAAGGCCAAGGATAGCAAATTCCTCTAGAAAAAAATTATGATCCTATTTTTTCTCCACTGGGAACAAGCCCTGTTACTACAGCAGTTAAAGATGAGAGTAACAATTTATTAATGTCTTTAAGGTTTTGTACTTACTCCTTTATCCTCAACATTTTCCTAGAAAAATACACATACTTAAACATTTATGGATTATTTGATATGTAAAAGGTTATATGTAACATTATGTAAGTTACAGACTCATTCTACTAACATATATGAACATATAAAACTGTACAAATACTCATGAACTCACCAATCAACTTACCAATACTGCTGAAAATGCTGCTCTGTTCCATCTCGTACCCCAACTCCATATCTACCTTCAGAAATCACCAATGTCCTGAATTTTGTATTTATCATTTGCTGGTGTTCTTTATAGTTTTACCAGCCATGCATGTATCCCTAAACAATATGCTATGTCATTTTACTTCTTCTTCTTCTTCTTTTTTTTTGAGACAGAGTCTCACTCTGTTGCCCAGGCTGAAGTGCAGTGGTTGGCTTGGCTCACTATAACCTACATCTCCTGGGTTCAAGTGATTCTCCTGCTTCAGCCTCCTTAGTAGTTGGGACTACAGGCACTTGCCATCACATCCGACTAATTTTTGTATTTTTAGTAGAGATAGAGTTTCACCATGTTGGCCAGGTTTGGCTTCAGCTCTGACCTCAAATGATCCACTCACCTCAGCCTCCCAAAGTGCTGGGATTACAGGTGTGAGCCACCTCGCCCAGCCTCATTTTGCTTCTTTTTAACTGTATATTAATGGCACCACAATATATATTTTGTTCACTGATCTGCTTTTCTTACTAAGTATTATGCTTCTGAGAGCTATCCAGTGGATACGTATAACCATAATGCTTTACTTATTGCCATAGGATATTTCCTTGCATGATTCAAGGAAAATATTATTCATTCTCCTGTTAATGGCCATTCCCCCCAACTTTGTCCTATTATAAACAAAGTTGCTTTGAATAGGATTGTAAATATATCCTGAAGAATATGTGTGGGAAATGTATTTTAAAGGTTATCTAATTAAAACCCTCCATTTATAGGTAAACGGAGGCTTAGTGCTCCAGTCAGAAGTAAGATTAGAGATGAGGTCCCTCTCATCCACAGTGCTTTTCATCATTCTGTGCCATCTCCATATGACTATATTGAAGTTTATTTTTAGGAAAATACTTAGTTTTCCTTTATAATGATTGATAAGGATTTGGTTAAATATAGTTTTTTTTTGAGTGTGTGTGTGTGTGTGTGTGTGTGTGTGTGTGTGTGTTTGATTACCTTAAGGGGAAAGGAAAGCCAGTTCATCTCTAGTTCTCTAGTGCCTGTGAGAGACAGAGGGAAGGGAGATTCAAGGAGCTGACCTGGGATAAGGAGCAAATCTGAGGCCCTTGGCAAGGCCACTGATGGTCAAGTTTTTTAGCTTTGTATGTACAGTTAATTCTTGAACACATGGGTTTGAAGTGCACAGGTCTCAGATTTTTTTCCAGTAAGTACACTTGGTCCTCCTTCTCATTGGAGGTTCTGGATATGCAACCAAAGGCATTGCAGATCAAAAGTACAGTATTTGAGGGATGCAAAATCCACAGATATGCAGGGTTGACTTTTTGTATCTGCAGTGCTGCAGGGCTGGCTGTGTGACTTGAGTATGCATGGATTTTGGTATCTGCAGGGGTCCTGGAACCAATTCTCTGCAGATACTGAGGGTTGGCTATAGAAAAGTACATATATCATGTATGCAGAAAAGTGCATATATCAGGTATACCCAACTTGTTGAATTTTTACGAAGTGTACAAACCCATGTAACAAGCACACGCGTCTAGGCAGAAAACAACCAGTACTCTGGGAGCACCCCTCACCTTTTACCAGTCACTGCAGGCATTCCTCCTTTTCCTCAGCCTCTGAGCCTACTCTCTCGCCTGTTGCCCATGCAAGGCCCTTTGTATTTCTTCACATTTTGTAATGATGCTCCTGCAATGGTGTGGCTAAATATTGGTCATGAAGGAAAAAGATGAGTTAAATCTTAGTGCTAATATTTTCTCCCCATGTGACTTTAGTCTTTTTAACTCTCTGGCCTCAGTTGTCTTATCTGTAACATCAAGATAATAAGGAATTGTTAATTTGGCAAAAGTTTAAGTGAGCTAAGATAAACACACCCTTCTATTAAAGATCCTGGCACAGAGTAGGTGCTCAGTAAATGTTGGGCACTGCAAACTGGTTGTCTATGAGTTGGGGACATCTATGTCATGGGACATCTAGACTGTGCCCCATAATGTCAAGTGTCTTTTGACATTAACCTTCCTGTGCACATGTTCTCCTGCCATTGTCTCCACAATCCCTTTTCTCAGGCATTTTTCTATTCTAGGAACAAGATTTCTCAAGCCAGCTTTTATCCTGAATGAGGTATGACTGGAATTCCATTATGTAGTCTAGTCTCACCCTGGCAGTTCTGGTTTGCTGGCCTTATTGTTAGCTGGATATGAGCTTTGATAAAATTCTTATTGTGGACTCTAAGAAAGCAGCAGTGTAGATCAATGGCTTCTCTTATATTTATGCTTCAGACTTGAAGCTTGTTTCAAGTTTCAGCACTTGACACCATTGGAATGCAGTGCCACTCTCTGAATAGTTTCCATTCTAGGCCCTGCTCTTCAGCACTGAATGAAGGTCAGTATTTCTGTCTTTATTAAGAGCTAATGGCAGGTGCTCAATGGGGAATAAATATAGTGCTGCTGTTGACTTCTGCAATTGGATATAGATAGTAAAATCTTCATGTTTTCTAAATCATCCCCATATTTAGAATAATGAACTATTCATTTAATATATTTTTATCATAGTTATCTTTTTCTTTATTTACTGAAATCATTAGAGTAGCTAGATGTACACCAAATGTATGTTTTATATGTTACTATTTTCCTGAGAAGAGGAAGAAACGTTTTTTCTCTCCTGCCATGGTTTTTTTTTCTATGCAGTATAAGCACATTTTAAATTGTGTTATGAATTTCAGTGCCCATTAATTTGAGGAAATAGGCCATGTTTGTGACTTTGATGAGGCCATGAAAATTTCACCAGTTTGCTTAGATTCACCTGTAAATAAAAATTAGTGCAGAGTAATAAAGTATTAAAAATGTGGTTGGAGAGGCAAAGGTGGAGAGATTTCCATTTATTGTTTGTGTACTTTGTATGTGTGTGTGTTACTGTGCTTTTACCTTTGTTATCTTATTTAATGTCACCATGCCAAAGTAAAGGCACCAGGAAAATCAAATGCCCCTGTGATGGTACCTCTCTATCAGATATTGTTAGAGTTTCCAAGTACCAAATTTAGGTTTCTCTAGGGTGAACAACAGATTGATCAGCCACATTTCCTGAAAAACTCTTATGTTTCAGGTTTATCCTTTATTTTTATTTTACTAGAGTCTTACAATGTTTATATTTTATTACATTAAAAATGAGAAGTAAAGGAGAGAGGATCAAATTATTCTGTTTGAATTTACTGAGGACAGAATGTCCTTAGAATGCTGTATGAAGTCTGGGAAATAAGGTAACATGTTCTGGTTTTTGATTGTTTATAAACATGACTTAGAACCATGTTTATTAATTTAGTAACAACTATTATTCCTAATAACAAGTAGGAATTCTTGAGTTCCTACTTTGTGCCAGGCCCCTGCCATGTGCTGGAGATGCGACAGTGAGCAAGACATGGTCTGCCTGTGAGATCATAGCCCAGTGACAAGGCCAGATATCAAAGCACAGTCACAATCCAAATATGGTAGTGCTGAAGTAGGGACACAGCTAAGTACTATAATATCTTAGCTGTGGGAGTGAGCAACATCGGAATCCTAGTTTACTTGTGGGTTAAGGGGCATCAGGGGTCTTCCCAGTAGAAAATGAATACATTTTCCAGATGAATGAGTGGAAGGGCATTATAAACCAACAAGTACAGAGACATGGCTTAGTTCAGTGAAATATAAGAGTTGATATTTCAGGTGTTTTGCTCAGATCTTTTTAATGGCATTCAACCAGGCACTGGTGGTGTGTCATGATATTCTTCTGTATTTCCACATCTCATAGTAATATAAAATCCTGAGGGTCCAATCTCTGTGACATTGTTCATGTCCATTCCCTCTGCTCTTCCTCCATTACCAGTCTTTATATTAATTGTCTTTTAACCAGACCATTGCAGTTGTCTTCTAAGTCATCTTGCTGCCTTCAGTCTTGACTTCCCTTGAATCTGTTTTCCATATTGCTGCCAAAGTGATCTTTCTGTATGCAAATATGCTCTTTTCTCTATTTTAGAATCCTCCAGTGCTTTCCAATGGCAATAAAATTAATCTGGACACTTTTTGCATGATATAGAAAACTCCCATGATTCGGCTCCTGTTTGACAAGTGTTTAATATCTGTGTTTATCTTGAAAGTAAACATGAGGTTTCCAGGGCAGAGATGAAAGTTATTATTACTCTGCATGTTGGGGGATGGGAAAGTCTGCATTGCAAAAAAGGAATCCTGAAATTGTGAATCTGGGATTGTATATAGGTTGCAGACTGCCCCCTCTGACTTCTTTTTTGTGTGTGTGTTCAGCTCCCACTTATGAGAACATGCAGTGTTTGATTTTCTGTTCTTGTGTTACTTTGCTGAGGATAATGACTTCTGGTTCCATCTATGTTCATGCAAAAGACATGATCTCATTCCTTTTTTATGGCTGCTTAGTATTCCATGGTGTATGTACCATATTTTCTTTACCTGGTCTATTATTGATGGACATTTGGGTTGATTCCATGTCTTTGCTGTTGTGAATAGTGCTACCATAAACATGTGTGTGCATTTATCTTTATAATAGAATGATTTATATTCCTTTTGGTATATACCCAGTAATTGGATTGCTGGGTCAAATGGTATTTCTGGTTCTAGATCTTTGAGGAATTGCCACACTATCTTCCACAATGGTTGAATTAATTTACATTCTTACCAACAGTGTAAAAGCGTTCCTATTTCTCTGCAGCATCACCAGCATCTGTTGTTTCTTGATTTTTTTAAATAATTGGCATTCTGACTGGCATGAGATGGTATCTCATGATGGTTTTCATTTGTATTTCTTTAATGATCAAGAATGTTGAGGGTTTTCCTCATGTTTTTCCTTTTTTTTTTTTTTTTGCCCACATAAATGTCTTCTTTTGAGAAATGTCTATTCATGTCCTTTGCCTACTTTTTGATGGGCTTGTTTTTTTCTTGTAAATTTGCTTAAGTTCTTTGTAGATTCTGAATTTTAGACCCTTGTCAGACGGATGGATTGCAAAATTTTTCTCCCATTCTGTCGGTTGTCTGTTCATTCTGATGATAGTTTCCTTAGCTGTGCAGAAGCTCTTCAGTTTAATTAGATCTCATTGGTCAATTTTTGCTTTTGTTGCAATTGCTTTTGATGTTTTTGTCATGAAATTGTTGCCTGTGCCTATGTCCTGAATGGTATTGCCTTGATTTTCTTGTATGGTTTTTATAGTTTTGGGTTTTACATTTACGTTTTTAATCCATTTTGAGTTAATTTTTGTATAAGGTGTAAGGAAGGGCCTCAGTTTCAAATTTCTGCATATGGCTAACCAGTTTTCCCCACACCATTTATTAAATAGGGTATCCTTTCCCCATTGCTCATTTTTGTCAAGTTTATCAAAGATCAGACAGTTGTAGAAGTGTGGTCTTATTTCTGAGATTTCTATTCTCTTCTATTGGTCTGTGTGTCTGTTTTGGCACCAGTACCATGCTGTTTTGGTTACAGTAGCCCTGTAGTATAGTTTGAAGTTGGGTAGCATGGTGCCTCCAGCATTTTGCTTAAGATGGTCTTTTTGCTTAAGATTGTCCGGGCTCTTTTTTGGTTCCATATGAATTTTAAAGTAGATTTTTCGAATTCTGTGAAGAATGTTAATGGTAGTTTAATGGGATTAGCATTGAATCTATAAATTACTTTAGGTAGTATGGCCATTTTCACGATATTGATTCTTCCTGTCTATGAACATGGAATATTTTTCCATTTGTTTATTTCCTCTCTTATTTCCTTGAGCGGTGTTTTGTGTTCTCCTTGAAGAGGTCCTTCACATCCCTTATTAGCTATATTCCTAGGTATTTTCTTCTCTTTATAGCAGTTGTGGAGGTTCACTCATGATTTGGCTCTCTGCTTGTCTATTGTGGGTGAATAGGAATGCTTGTGATTTTTGCACATTGATTTTGTATCCAGAGACTTTGCTGAAGTTGTTTATCAGCTTAAGGAGCTTTTGGGCTGAGATGATGGCATTTTCTAGATGTAGGATCATGTAGTCTCCAAACAGATACAGTTTGACTTCCTCTTTCCCGTTTGCATACTCTTTGTTTCTTTCTTTTGCCTGATTGCCCTGGCCAGAACTTCTAATAGTATGTTTAATAGGAGTGGTGAAAGAGGGCATCCTTGTCTTGTGCCAGTTTTCAAGGAGAATGCTTCCAACTTTTGCCCATTCAGTATGATGTTGGCTGTGGATTTTTTATAAATGACCTTTATTATTTGAAATATGTTACATCAGTACCTAATTTATTGAGAGTTTTTAACATGAAGGGATGTTGAATTTTATTGAAGGCCTTTTCTGCATCTATTGAAATAATCATGTTGTTTTTGTCTTTAGTTCTGTTTATGTGATGAATTATGTTTTTTGTTTTGTGTATGTTTGACCAGCCTTGCACCCTAGGCATGAAGCCAACTTGATTCTGATGGATAAGCTTTTTGTTGTGCTGCTGCATTTGTTTTGCCAGTATGGGATTTTTGCATTGATGGTCATCAAGGATACTGGTTTGAAGTTTTCTTTCTTTCTTGTATCTCTGCCAGGTTTTGGTATCAGGATGATGCTGGCCTCATAAAATGAGTTAAGGAGAGAGCCTTCCTTTTTGATTGTTGGAGTAGTTTCAGAAAGAATAGTACCAGCTTCTCATTCTACCTCTGGTATAATTCAGCTGTAATTCCTTCTGGTCCTGGGCTTTTTTTTGGTTGGTAGGATATTTATTACTTTCTCAATCTGACTTCTTGGAGAGAGAGAGGGGGAGAGAGAGAGAGTGAGAGAGAGAGTGAGCAAGAGAGCAAGCTAGAAACCTTTTACTGCCTTGTCTTTTACAATCCTTTGGAATGTAAAGAACTGGTTTTAAGGAGTTTCATCCATATTTGCACTTAAAGGGATAAGTCTCTAAGTATTTCTGGAGGTCTCTGGATTTTCACTTACCTTTTAACTTCTAAAACTTGCCCCTTAACTCAGGTTCCAGTTTTCTCTAGTCAGAAAATTAAAATATTTTCACTCTAGTTTCACACTGCTTGCCTTTCCAGGCTCAACCCCTGTGGCTTTCCTGCTGAAACACTATGCTCCACTGCTGCTGAACTACTTGCAGTTTTCCATTACAGGGAGGAAAAATATTTTTCTTCTATTCATCTTAGATTCATTGGCTGGGACACCTGTAACGAAAGACTGATTAACAAGAGAAGAACAAATAGGAGTTTATTAACATGTATATCTCATGTATACATGGGAGATGACTAGGAAAAAGATGAGTAAATATCCAAGAAGTGGTTTAGAATTAGGGTTTAAATACTATCCTCAGCTGAAACAAGAGAGAAGGTATGGGGGAGGTCAATTTTGGAGTGGGTGACCTGGAAAAGTACTGTTACAAAAGTAAGGTTTTGTTAATACCTTCTACATTGATGAGTCTCTAATGATTTAGTCATTCTTCTGTTTATGGTATAGAGAGGGACACACCCTTACAAATACAACTTTTACTCTTTTTTCAGAGCTTCTTCTATGTCTGCTGTTTCTTAAAATAATCCTTACACTAAAGAGCTACATTTTGGTGTAGCACATTCTGGTTTCCTACACCATACTTTATGTTTTTTTGGCCACCATACATTTGTTTGCTGTTTGTTTCCATATTGCCTCATTTAACTTTTTGGCTTATTATTTCTATTCAGGTAAAATTTACGTACAGTGAAATGCACTGAGCTTAATGGCAATTTGATGACTTTGGATAAATGTGTTCACCTCTGTAATTCCACCAATATCAAGCTTTAGAACATTTTTATCGCCCCAGAAAGTTCCCCTGTATCTTCCTTCAGTCACAACTACTGTTCTGATTTCTATTACCACTGATGAGTTTTGCCTGTTCTTGAGCTTTGTATACGTGGGATCATACCGTACTTACTCTTTCATGTGTGGCTTCTTAAGCTCAATATGTTTTTGAAATTCATCTGCATTGACTGACTTGCGTTTGTTGTTTTTTTACAATTGTGTACTTTCCATTGTATGAACATTGCTCAACCAATTTGTTTTATTCTTAGGTGATAATGAACATTGAGTTGTTTCCACGTATTGCCTATTATGAATAAAGCAGCCATACACATTTTTATTCAAGTCTTTTTTTTGCGGGCTTATTTTTTCATTTATTTTAGGTAAATACCTAGGGGAGAATTTCTCGGTTGTGGATGGAGTGTATGATTAACTATATCTGAAACGGCCAAATAGTTTGCAGCCTCCATGCTTTTTGCATGTGTTGTTTTCTCTGCTTGGAGTGTCCTTCTGACCCCTCTTGAGATATGGATAGCATGCAGGGGGGCGGGTGAGGGTTCCACCCTCAAGCCTGGACTTGCGGCCCTAAATGAACACAAGCATTCCTGCTTTTGTGCCCAAATGTTGTGTTTTGGCCTACCACACCTCCCTATCCTGTGCCCGTATAAACCCCAGACCTCAGCTGGTAGAGAGACAAGTGGCTGAGCATTGAGAAGAGAAGAAGCAAGTGACCACTCCAGACTACAGATAGGCATGACTTAACTTCAGACAGCATGACTTCAAAGAGGAGCCTGGCCGGAGATGACTGGGCTTTAGAAAAAGATCACCTTCTTCCCACACCATCTCCTTTCCAGCTCCCCTTCTGCTGAGAGCTGCCTCCGTCACTCAATAAAACCTTCACATTGACCATCCTTCATGTCTGTGTGACCTGATTCTTCCTGGACACTGGACAAGAACCTGGTACCAAGAGGAATGGGTGTATGATTTCCTGACTCTCTACTGAGCTGGTTAACACTTAGACTTCAATGGATGACAAATGCTAAAAGGGCACTGTTTGTAATACACGTCCACTGGGACTCTAGAGGGGCAACTGCTAGAACTGCCACAGGCCAGTATGGAGTTTGGTCTTGCTGGCCCCTAAAGCTACTTGCCTTGGCTCCTACACCCATTCACCTGTGTGCTGCCCATCACACATGGGGGGTTTGAGCTCTGCAGCTGAGCAAAATGAGCCCTCCAGCCTTCACAAGTTCTTTTGAGGGGGTCAGGGACTGTCTCACTTGGTGAATTTTTCCTTATCTTTTCAGCTTTAGCCCAAGCTTCCCCAACCCTCTGAAAGCTTCAGCAGAAATGATTGTACCCCTTTAGGCCACCACTTTGTCTCATTCATTCCTCTCTATTTCTGCCAATCCCCTTATCCTGTGGAAAACAGGGATTGTGTCTTATGTACCTTTCACACTCAATGTGACATAGTGTGTTAGGGGATGCTACTAGCATTATACATTATATGTCATTCATTCATTTCATGAACTTCTGCTGAGCAATCATCATACCAGGCAGAGCATGTAACAAGTTTATAAATAAGAAAAGTTATGACATCTAGATGTCAATTAATGTTTTCATTTATTAATGGATGATTCTGACTGATGAAAAATGTTATCTTGAGGATCAGGAAGTTATGGTTGCCAAACTGAGTATATATTCATTTTTTTTCTTTTTATAGTGAAAATCCAGAGTAGGGCTAAACTAAAGCTACTATTGCCTGAACAAAGCAGAAAGAAATAAACAAGAGGAATGTATATGTATTGTTTGATACTTAAAGTTACAAAACATTATTATCCCCTAATTCAAATGTAGGAAGATGGCAGAACAAAGAAAGGTATCTTATTACTATAGTTGTCCATTTCTTTTACACTATTTTTGGGGTTGTAAAATGTTTTATCTTTAATTCATCAAAGGAGCATGACACTCTCTATCTCCTGTGAAGCTGATCTAACCACAGAGCTTTCACTGACTAGACAGTGGATGTTGTGAGCTGTAGAACAAGAGAAGAAACAACATCCAAATGACATATGTGCTGAGCAACAGAAAACAAAAATTTTAACCTCTCCATGTACTTTTTGAAAAACAGATTTTGCAACAAGAGAATATTTTAATAATTTGTTGTTCAAACTCTATTGAGTTTCCTCTCCTCCTCCATAATCCCTAGGAAGAGGAGAAGAGTTTATTACTTAGTAGTTAGGAAGGTTGATATTTAATGAGAAAGCAGTTCTAAAAAGTGGATAGATTTTAAAGATCTCAGCATGAAGAAGTTGAAATATTAAGGGCAACAGCTGCCTGCAAAGGATTGCTGTTAGCGGAAATTTACATATTAAAGAACAGAAAACTTCTAAGCTTGCTTCATTCTTAACGTTTTAATGCTCAAACTATAAGACAATGCAACACTTTAAGTTGGTGACTTTTAAGTTTTATTTTTCAGGAATGCACTGAAGGCAGATGAGTAAGCTTTCGTGTCTACCAAAAACACCATAGGAATATGTTTATGCAACACTGTTCTTAGCTAATGTGCCAATTTTTTTCAGAATACACAATCAGATGCTATTTTGGTGAATTTCACTGTCTCTAACAGAGGTTGCTTAAAGGGCTCCTGGAACAAAATGTTGAGGGTGGGTATTCTTGTAATAAACCAAGGGACATGATGACTTGAGGCCTAACTACCAAAACGGCTTATGTGGTGTGTATTCACTGAGTGTTTGCTATGTTCAAAATGCTGTGGAGAAAACACTGAAGATATGCAACGTAGCCAGTGGCTTTGAAAAATCTTGAATCTAGATTATGCTTTAGAACAATTGAGTGGCACGTTTACAGATTAACATAAATAAATTCAATTTCGACGAAGCAGACAGAGTCCTGAAATAACTTGAAAGGAGGCTTTGAGTTTCATTTTATTAGGAGTTTAACCTGCTTTAAAAATGAATTCTGGTAATGAAAACTGAAAATCTTTTCCAGTTATCAGAATTTTATTTTAGGTCACTGTTAAGGTATAGATTTTTTTTTTAAATCAAATAAAAAGTAGCTATTTTATTGTATTTATTTTAGATAATGCATATAATAAAAGCAATTATAATTTCAATAACCAGAGATAATTGCTACTTATTCTATTCTTTGTATATGTTTGTATAGATATATGTGTGCCCTAACATATATAATTTATTAATTTGTAAAATTTGCACCTGCTTTTGTAACCTGACTTAAAATATATAGTGTTAAGTTTTGCCTAAAACTGCCTCCATATATATTTTAAGTTTGGCCTAAAGGTTTCCCTGTACATTAACTAGATATGTAAACAGACTGTAATTTATTCTTATACCAATCACAGTGTTTTGGCCAATCACAGACAGCCAGCTGTTCGAACCATGTTCAGATAAGGCAAACGACAAGCTGTAACACGAATCCAGCTGTTTCTGTATGTCATCTTTTTTTTTCTGCATGTCACTTTCTTTTTTCTGTCCAGAAATGTTATCCAACCATGTGGCAACTCCACAGTCACTCAGAACCTACTCTGGCTCTGAGGACTGCCCAGCTTTTAAATCATTCTTTGCTCAACTAAACTCTGTCACATTTAATTTGTCTGAAGTTTTTATTTTGACAGAGGCAATTTTCATAAATATTTTTCTGTGTCACAAAATCAAAATTCCAATATAATTTAAAATGACTAAATTAAAGCAAACTATTATATAGTTGCTACGTAATGTATATAACTAACTCATTGTTGAACTTCTGCTTGTTTCCAGTACTATGATGGACATTTTTGTGTTTGTGCTACATCCTTAGGGCAGATTTTATTTTTCTTTTTTGAGATGGAGTTTTGCTGTTGTTGCTCAGGCTGGAGTGCAATGGTGCGATCTCAGCTCCCTGAAACCTCTTCCTTCTGGGTTCAAACGATTCTCCTGCCTCAGCCTCCTCAGTATCTGGGATTAAGGCACCCACCACCATGCCCGGCTACTTTTTTTTTTGTATTTTTAGTAGAGTTGGTGTTTCACCACATCTGCCAGGCTGGTCTCAAATTCGTGACCTCAGGTGATCTGCCTGCCTGGGCTTCCCAAAGGGCTGGGATTACAGGCGTGAGCCACGGCTACCGGTCAGGGAAGAGTCTATATGCATAGGCTTCTTGGATCAAAGAATATGTCCTTTAATGTTTTACACATGTATTGCTAATACGATAAAGCTTGTGTATTGTATCCCACAGTTTCCTGGCCCACGAAGCAACGAAATGTATGTCCGTTTCCATGAAATCTTGACAACATAGGAAATTGTCATTAAAAAGTACCCCAAATCATTTTATAGAGTATTTGATAAAAAAAGATTATTTTATTGTTTGAGTTTTTATTTCTTTGATTAGTGAGGAGGTTGAAATTTATTATATGTTTTTGGTCGTACGTATTTCTTCTTTCATATATTCTTTGTATAATTTGCTGATTTTTCTTAATATTTATTTTTCTTGATTTATAAGAGTTCTTATTTTAATAATAGTAACACTTTGTCACACAAGCACTCATTAAATGAAGTGATGATGAAATCATATTTCTATTATTTTTATTTAATGTTATTTCAAATGTGCAATTCTGTGAACTGATACAAATCACAAACTTGTCCTTTAGAAAGCTGCATAATACTACATCTCACGTGTATATTTTCAAATTTAAACAATGTATGGACACTTTTCAAAATGTTCATGGACATCCTCAGTGTTGAAATAGTATTTTTATTAAGAATGTAATGAAAAATATACTAATACCAAAGTAGGCTTACACTCCTTTGTTGTAGGATCTAGGCATCTGTAAAACCATGATAAATTAACAATAAAAATAGGAAAAACATGTGAAACTAATAACATTCATATTAACAATCAATGATCCTGTTTGCTAAATGAAACAATTTCTTAAAACATTAATATGGTGCTACCGGGTGCTGTGGCTCATGCCTATAATCCCAGCACTTTGGGACGTCGAGACGGGTGGATCACGGGATCAAGAGATGGAGACCATCTGGTCAACAAGGCAAAACCCCGTCTCTACTAAAAATACAAAAATTATCTGGTCATGGTAGTGCATGCCTGTAGTCCTAGCTACACGTGAGGCTGACGCAGGAGAATTGCTTGAACCCAGGAGGCAGAGGTTGTGGTGAGCCGAGATCGCCTATTGCACTCCAGCCTGGGTAACAAGAGCGAAACTCTGTCTCAACAACAACAAAAACAACAACAACAACAACAACACCCAAAAACATTAACATGGTGCTATTAGTATGCATGATTGAGTTCTGCATTATTATTCTACCTTGGAGTATGTGAGTATTCAGTTTTTCTGTGGCTTTTGTCTATTTGAACTATTGTGATTCTTTCGTGAATACAGCATATGAATTTGGTCCTCACTTGGGAATAATTTACCCAGTGATACTAAATTAGAAGATGGTCATAGATTATTGAAAATATGTTTATATTAATTCCTTTACATTTTTATCTAAATATAAACAAAGAATTTAAAATTTTTTGTAGAACATGCTTAAACAGTGGTTTGAGAACTTCTTATCCAGATCACAGTTATTTACTCTTCACCTATACTTAGGCATTTAGGTTGATAAAAGCTTTGCAGGAAATAATATAGAAATGTAAGGAGGGAAGTGGATCATGAAAGGTTTTATCTTGACAAAACTATCATTGGAAATCTTTGATTTAGACAGTCAACCCATTTCTTAGTCCTATAACAATTTGAGCATACTTTTATTAAACTACACTTTTTATGTCACATTATAATGTATTACATGTGTTCATGATAGGTTATGAACTCTTAAAGAAACTAATTTTTTATCACTGTATCACCAGCACCTCAGTCCATCTACCTCATTTTAAGTGCTTAAAAAAGTGTATTTTCTTGAACCACTATATACTTATTGGATTTAAAATTGTTGTCTTTTTTTTTTTTTTTTTTTGGTCCAGAAATGTTATCTGACCATGTGGCAACTCCAGAGTCACTCAGAACCTATTCTGGCTATTGCAACTCTATTTATTTTTGCTTTGTACATTTTGAGGCTATTAGATAAATCACATATAAATTTGGAATTCTTAAATCTTATAAGTAAATAAAGTGTATCACTGTATAATTATTCCATATTTAATAATACTTTTTGTCCTAAAGTCTATCACTACCCTCACTTTCCTTTTGCCTATATGTGCCTGAGGCACAAAGCTGAACTTTTGAAAAATATTAAATCCATCTCTCTTTGTTTTTTACATGTCAAATCTAAACTACTTACAACATTGTGACCAATGAAATATATGAACTTGTGGCTTTTATCCATATTTTGCTCTGTTTTACTTGTAAACATTTCATTTTTCTCCTTTTTTATTGAACACATTTTTTGTTTGTTAATTTATTTTCTTCTTATTTTTTCCCTCAGTCAGTGTGAAAACTCTTTAAATTTTGCCATACACACTTACAAAATCTAAATATCTTAATATTTTCTCCAAATGATACAAAGGCTTTAGAAAACTTTAATTCTGATCACCTACCTTCCAAATATTATGCCATTGATGTCCTGTCCTGTATGTTAGTTTGGTCCTTTAATTATTATAGGAATTAAAGGAAATTAAATGAATTACTATAATATTATAGCTTTTTAAAATATTAATCATAAGAACCTAGTGAAATGGGTAGTAGTATTGCCTCATTTTAAAGATGAAGACTGAGGCACAGGGCGGCTAAGAGTTCTTGCTCCAGGTCATTTGGTCATTAAGTAGCAGAGCCAAGACTTGATCCCAGACTTAGTGCCTCCAAAGGCTGTGCTCTTTCTATTTTTCAAACTGCTCAAGGAGTGAACATTAGCCAGTATGGGATCTTCGGCCCCCATCCATAAGTTTCACATTCCTTTTTAGACTGACTAATGGAGAAAAAAAATAATTCATTTATTAGTATTTTATAATAAATGTCTTTTAAATTTGAATATAAGAATTTTTTCTTTCTGTGTTTAGGAAAGTGCTTTGAATTAGTGGATTTATAATATTTTTGACATGTAATATTGGACGGAAAATATGGGTGTTGGCATCATTTGTACCACAGCAACAAGAGCAAAGATTGTATATTTTGAGGAATGCATGCTACTTCAGTCTGTTCAAGATTTCTGGGGAAATATTTGATATACTTAAATATTTTTAATTTAAACATTTCATTATACTTTTCAATAATATTTCATATTAAAATAACGAAAATTATGTTTAATTGTTTGCTGATGAAGCTGTTGAAGAAAGTAAAATATTAAATAGTTTTAATGTTTTTTTGGCTTTGCATTTTTCTTTTGATTTAAAGAGAGTTGTTACAGAAGAAACCTGACAATAACAGGTGATATTGAGGCATATAGTAACTTTCTGGTATTCTTTTCTGAAGATCTCTGAGGTGGTTTCTGGCACAGGAAGTTAATAGTAAACTCTGTACTAGGAAGCAGTAGTGCGCACTTGTTTCTTTTAAGTTATTTTAAAGATAGTGCTTGTTGTTTGAGTTTTTGAAAATACAATATATAGAATGAGGAATCCTTGAGGGATGCTATATGAAGATGTTCACGGATATTTTATAAAAGTTTTGAAAGTTAGGGATTTGATTCTATTTCTTCTCAAGTCTGGAGTTTGAAAGTAATTTAAGAACTAAACAAAAGTCTCTACAGGGACCTTTTAGTTTGTGAGCTTACCAATAACATTTTGAAAAACCCTATTTCTATTAAGCACTGCAGTTCTTTATTAGATTTCAATAGCCCTTTTTCTATTTCTCTCTGACATGTTGCAAGTAACAGATCTGTACAACTGGAACAGAACACTTTACTGTGGCTTAATATTGTCTTTCTGAGCACAGGCAAAAAATAATTTAAAACAATGCTTTGAAGAATATTAACATGAAGTGCAGCCTTTTCACTTTTCAGTCATGCAGAGATGTGATTTTGAAATGACATTAACTTTCAAATAAAATTCTTTTGAGGAATCTTATAATGCCTGCCCTGCTTTTTGTGGGGGGAGGGGAAGAAGACTTCCTAGCTATAATTTTTGACATTCTTTAGGTACACTTACGCTTTTAGATTGCTTCACATAAGTCAAAACAACTTGTTACTGTAGAGCCTTAAAGTTTAATACTAACAGTTTTAAATAATGCTCTTTCTGAAAACCATGTTGGACATTTCTATTAACTTTTATCATTATATGCCCTGGAGAAGTCTCTTAAAGAGACTTTCGTGAAGTCACAGCTTTCCTAATCCATTTAAATCTCCTGCATCTGTGAATTTCATATTGGATTTTACTTTTAACTCAATTACAAGTTATATTTAAAAACTCTTTTTCATTTTGAGGGAAGTTTGTAGTTAATTTTTAAAATTAATTTTGAGTAAATTTGAAGTAGTTTTAGTAAAATGAATAAAGGTAAATTTAAACAATTTTAAATGGCCAAATAGAGTATTGGAAAAACTTCTGTATGCATATTTTCCCCTGCTTTTGCATGTAGGTCTCCAGAAAGTCAAAACATCAAGGAATATTTGGCATATCTTTAGGAATCTCATGACCTTCCCTTTTTAGAACTTCTATCAACATCTAAATGGGAGGTGCATTCATTTAATGTTATTTTCTCACTGGTATGTCTTACTAATATTTCATTTACAGTACTCAAAACAACTTTTTTTATTTCATGTGATTCTATGAGGCATCTGGATGGTTCTTCTGCTCTATGTTCCTCAGGTAGATTGTTCACTTGGCAGATGGCCAGCATGCAAGACCATCGCACCTGTCTCATGTCTGGGGCTGCAATGTTGACTGTTGTTTGGGGTGACTCAGTTATCCTCCATGTGGACTTTCTCTTCTGGTAGTATTTTTTGAGAGCAAAGCTGCAAGCTAGCACAGCATTATTTTTTACTACATTCTATTGGTCAAAGCAAGTTACCCACTTTCAAGCTGATGGAAATCAACCCTATCTCTTGATAAGAGAAATGGCAAGCGTAATTCTAGCATACTAGAGACACATCCCTCATCAGATCTATGATCTGTAATTCTGGGGATGGGGGCAATGGTTTCTTAGATATGATAGCAGAACCATAAGCAATAAAAAAGATGTATTGGATTTCATCAAATTTTAAAACTTTTGTGCACTAAAGGACTGAAAAGACAAACTGCCAAATGGAAGAAAATATTTGCAAATCATGTATGTGACAAAAGAGATTCTATCTAATATATAAACATTTTTTTTTTACAGCTTAACAAAAAGACAACCCAATTAAAAACTGGGTGAAGGACTTGGTAGAGATTTCTCCAAAAAAGTTACGCAAATGGCACATGAGCACGTGAAAAGATGTTCAACCTCATAAGTTGTTAGGAAAATGCAAATCAAAAGCATAAGAAGATAACACTTCACAACACACATAAGTTTTGCAAAGATGTAGAGAAATTGGAACCCTCATACATTACTAGTGCAAATGTAGGGTGAATATAAAACCATGCAGCTGCTTGGAAAATAGTTTGTCGGATTTTTAAAATGTTAAACATACAGTTACTGTATGACTTCTAGGTATATATATAACTGAAAGAATTGAAAAAAGATGTAAAAGACTTGTACACAAATGTTCATAGAAGTACTATTCACAACAGCCAAAAGATGGAAACAGTCCAAATGTCTATCAATTGATGAACAGATAAATAAAGTAGGTATCTTCTATAAGACAGAATATTATTCAGCCATGGAAAGCAATGAAGTACTGATACATGCTACAGCATGGCTGGACCTTGAAGACATTATGCCAAATGAAAGAAGCCAGACACAAAAGGCCATGTATTGCATGGTTCCATTACATGAGATATCCAGAATGGTAAATGTTCAACACCTCATATGCAGGAAATCTTTCAAGCAATAATGAGGTTGACTTAAAAGGACACAAAGTTCTGAAGTTGGATAGTAGTAATGGCTGCACATCAGCATGAATGTACTTAATGTCACTTAATTGTACACTTAAAAATTGTTAAAATGGCAATGTTTATTTGTTTGTTTTGAGACAGAGTCTTGCTGTCTCCCAGGCTGTAGTGCAGTGACACAATCTTGGCTCACTGCAACTTCTGCCTCCTGGATTCAAGTGATTCCCTGTCTCAGCCTCCTGAGTATCTGGGATTACAGGTGTGCACCACTGTGCCCAGCTAATTTTTATATTTTTAGTAGAGGTGGGGTTTCAGCATGTTGGCCAGGTTGGTTTCCAACCCCTGACTTGAAATAATCTACCCATTTTGGTCTCCCAAAGTGCTAGGATTTACAGGCGTGAGCCACCCTACTTGGCCAAAATGGCAAATTTTATATTAATGTTATTTTACCACAATTTTAACAAAGGACACAGAAACCAGGCTGAAGGGATTCCTGCTGGTCAGTTATTTTAATATGACCATTACATCTGAGCCTGAAAACATAATAATTGTAGTATATTAAAACATCAAATATGTGAAAATGTTGAGTCAATAATTATATTAGAAATAAAAAGAAAGGAAGTGATTGGTGGTTACCAGAAGATGGGAAGGATAAGGAGGAGGAATGGGGACAAAGAAAGGTTGATTAATGAGTACAAATATACAGTTAGATGAAAGAAATAAGACCTAGATAGATCAGTGGAATAACTGTAGTTAACAGTAATCTATTATACATTTCAAAATAGCTGGAAGAGAATAATTTGTCATTCACACAAAGAAAAGATAAGTATTTATGGTGTTGGGCATCCCAATTGCCCTGATTTGATCTTTACACTTATAAATGTATCAAAATATCACATGTACCCTGAAAATATGTACTTCCGTTATGTATCAGTAAAAAACCAAAGTGAGAAAAACATTCATTTACCACCAATCTAGGTGATTATTACACAATCATAATGATTCAACCTTAAGAGATCACAACAATGCAGGGTCCTGCATTAGATCTTTCCTTAGTCAAGCCAGTTAGCTGTAAATGACATTTTTTTTTGGACAAATGGAGAATTTGAGGAGAAAACATATATCCTCAAGGTAGAGATCGTTAATTGTCTTCAAATAGTCATTGTTTTTCTTTTATTCATTTAGAAATAGAACTCCTTGAGTTTTTGCTGCAATCAGACCTCCCAACTAGAGACTACATTTTCCAGTCGACTTAAAGCTTGGTTTGGCCATGTCATTACTATACATTTTATAAAAATATATTTTACACATAGTATTTCTTTGGATGATACTGTGCCTTGATCGTTTCTCTAAAAGTATGTCGCTGTAGAGCAGCAGGTTTTACCATTATCTGGAAGCTTGTTAGGAATGTAGAATGTCAGGCTTCACCCAGACCTATTGAATCTGAATCTGTTTTTAAAAGATCCCCAGGTGATTCATAAGCATATTACCTTTTGAGAACCACTTCATAGCAAAGGGAACTCTGAGACAATTCATTGAATTAATTAGTTGAATAGAGATTTAAAAAAACAATGTCTCCTTGGATGACCCAATTTACAGTTTGTGTTTAATTATCAGTATTTAAATGTTTTCTTGTTAATATCTGCCTAATAGTATGAGCTTTTCTATAGCTAGGAGCACAATCTACAATAGAATTTGGTTATTGAGATTTCAGAATTTCAGTCTGGTTTGGCGTACCTTGCTCAGAATTGTACGTTGCCCTGAATTGTGTGAGGTATTGGAACATCTGCAATTGGAAAGTCAGGCAGTATTCTTGTATTAACTATGACAACCCATTTTTTATGGTGTTCAGATTGTCAGTAATTTTGAAAAATTAATAACTGATATGTCATTAGAACTGAAAGTTTTCAAAATATTTTAACATGCATTATCTTTTTTTCTTTGAAAACTTTCCATATTTATTTACACAGTTTTACAGTTACTCTAAGGAACCATTCTATTTAATATTTACAGATTGTTTCAGTTAGGAAAAAAACTCAAAACACAAGCAATCCTAAAGGACTCGTCTATGTCCCCTCTATCTACCCTGATCTCATGTAGTCCCTAAAACAGGGCTTGCTGCCCTTCTTGCCTTTCAGCAGATGAGTCAAGGTTGCAGAGATGGCAGTCAACCATAGAGTCACAAAGTTTTATTTTTCTTCATCAGGTCATAGAAACTGCCACTGAGCCTGACAGAGTTGGTACTCAAAAATGCAGAATGGGAAGAAACGGTGGCCAGGAGGGGCCTCCGGGGACACTCCTGACCATTCTGAAGAAGATGAAGCAGAAAGAGCAGGAGGTGCGACTGCTCATGCTTGGCCTGCACAATGCTGGGAAGACAACCATCCTGAAGAATTTCAACAGGGAGGACGTCGACACGATCTCCCTGACACTGGGCTTCAACATCAAGACCCTGGAGCACCGAGGATTCAAGCTGAACATCTGGGATGTGGGCGGCCAAAAGTCTCTGCGATCCTACTGGCAAAACTACTTTGAGAGCACCGACGGCCTCATCTGGGTGGTGGACAGCGTGGACCACCAGCACATGCAGGACTGCCAGCGGGAGCTCCACAGCTTGCTGCTGGAGGAGCGCCTGGACGAGCGCCTGGACAGAGCAATCCTCCTCATCTTTGCCAACAAGCAGGACCTGCCTAGAGCACTGTCCTCTAACGCCATCTGTGAGGCCCTGGAGCTGGACTCTATCCACAGCCACCACTGGTGCATCCAGAGCTACAGCGCCGTCACTGGAGAGAACCTGCTGCAGGGCACTGACTGGCTCCCGGATGACATTTCCAGCGGAATCTTCACAGCTGAATGAGCCACTTCAGATGCCCGCCACCTAGTAGTCTAGGTTCCCCAACCCTCACCAAACACTATCCACAGGGGGATGGGAGTCAGACTAACACTCCCCCTCCTCTACCCCTAACCTGCTGCTGCTACTGCTGCCCGCTGCTGCTCTGTGGCGGGAGGGCTGTGCCCTGGCTGTCTCCCTTGCTCCTGACCTGGCCTTTGGCTGCCATATCAAGAAGAGAGGGCTAGGCAGGCGGAAGCTGCCTCTGCTGCTACCGAGGCTGTGGGCCTCATCCTTCGCTCAGCTGTGAAATAAATCACTCCTTGTCCTGGAAAAAAAAATGCAGAATGGGCTGGGCACAGTGGCTCATGCCTGTAATCCCAGCCCTTTGGGAGGCCAAGGCGGGTGGATCACACGGCAGTTCAAAACCAGCCTGGCCAACACGGTAAAACCCCGCCCCCCCCCAAAAATGCAGAGATGATTAAAGGATTAATGAGTAGTGGTTAAGGAAACACAAACCTTTAGTGGATGGGGTAATATTGCTGTATTACTGACAGAAGCAAGATTCTCTTTTTCTTTTCTTTTTTTTTTTTTTTTTTTTTTAAAGACAGTGTTTCACCATGTTGGCCAGGCTGGTCTTGAACTCCTGACCTCAGATGATCTGCCTGCCTTGGCCTCCCAAAGTGCTGAGATTACAGGCGTGAGCCACCACACCCGTCCAGAAGCAAGATTCTCTAAAAAAAAACTTTCTGTAGCCATTTATTTACATATATTTTAAACAGTTATGATAAAATACTTTAAAAATTTAAACAGAAAAATATGAACTGAACAGTTTATGACACTAAACTCAACTGTTTATGACACAAAGTATTTTAGAAAACAAATCTTGGCTGGGTGTGGTGGCTCATGCCTGTAATCCCAGGAAGGTTGAGGCAGGCAGATCACTTGAGGTCAGGAGTTTGAGACCAGCCTGGCCAACATGGTGAAACCCTGTCTCTACTAAGAATATTTTAAAAAACTAGCCAGGCATGAGGCGCCTATAATCCCAACTATGGGGGAGGCTAAAATAGGAAAATTCTTGAACCTGGGAAGTGGAGGTTGCAGTGAGATCTCACCACTGCACTCCAGCCTGGGTGACACAGAAATACAGTATCTCAAAAAAAAAAAAAAAAAAAAAAAAAAAATTCTGAGAATTGAATTTCCTTATGACTCCAGAAAATGTATCTCCTTTCTATTGAGATTGCTGATGGCAGTCAGCTTTTCACAAGGAATTGGCTTCTGCTCAGTTTCCCTCTCTCTCTGAGGTAAGCAAATAGGTGCTTTCGTCTCCTCCATGTGACCTTTATTCCATACTTGTCCTCAGGGGTGTCTTTAACTAGAACAGGTCCAGGCTCTGGGCTACTGAGAGTGCCAGTGTGAAGAGAGCAGCTTGAAAGATTGTTTTCCTTCTGATCTGGGGGAATGAGCTCTTCCTTCATAGACGATAACTCTGGGGTCTGGATATCAGGTGGAGTGAACACATAAGGGAAGCTTGAAGTGCCTGAGCTGACATGTCCCCACAGCTTTGGGAACTGAGCACTGGAACTAAGGGTCTTCTGGAAACGTCCTTTTCTGATTGATTGGGGCACTCCCTGATTAAGGGGATCCCCAATGCTTCTGAACTGGAAGACTGTGGACTCTCAAAAGTTAGATGTGGAAACTTGGAAGTGGTAGATTTTCGACTTAAATGTCTCACCCGGTCTTGGTGGTGGTGTTTCTGGTAGGCTGGGAACAAACTTCCTGCTGTTGTATCAAAATCAGGTGATACCCAGGAAGTGATGGTGCTGTGGTCAATGGGCTTGCTGGGCACCTGTCGAGTGTCAGTGATGGGGAGCTGTGGAGATGGATAGCCGTGTTTGGGGCCCTCCAGTGGTTGTTGGTGAAACAGCAGCTGGGCTTTCTGGGAAGGCTGGCGGCGTTTTTTTCTGGGAGGCATCAACCGGTGAATGAGGAGCAGTTAGTAACCACATGATGCTGATAGCCTTCGGGATGGGAGATAGGCTCCAATTCCAACCCATGCCAGCCCGGCCGGCCGGGGCTGCCGCTCCTGTCAGACCGCGCCGCGTTCGAGCCCGGAACGCCGAGACAAGCCGGCGCCGATTGGCGACGTTCCGTCACAAACATGCATAATCTTATTTAGACTTCACTGTAACTCTGTGTGGTAGTTTTCTAAAATCCCCATAATAGAAGTAAAGAATCTGTCCAAGGATGATTGATTCTACTAATCACAGAGAATAAATGGTAGAGGGCCTCGGCTTGAATTCAGGTTTTTTGACTTCTAATTTGATACTTTCGTCACCATACAATTTTTCTTCTCTTTTTGTGGATTTTGTTTATCTTGAAATTTTCTTAAATATCGTGTTTTCCAGTATACAGGAGGCAATGGCATGTAACGCAAATAAATTAATCTTTTAATATAAACTGTATCTGTGTTCTTCCCTAACTCTAGCCAAGAAGAAAGCTTTACTAACTTTAAAGTTGTCTCTGCTCAATTCAGTTATAATCTGCCCTTCAACTTAATAATTCTAGAATCTTAGAGCGAATATACAACCTTTTCTTTATGATTTTTTTTTATAGATTCCTCCTTGAAGAAGAATGAGGTAGCACTCATTTCAGATTTATTATCATTTTAAACAAGATGCTTCCTCCTAGTTACAGGGATATTCATGAAAATATTATAAATAATGGCTATTTGTAGCACTTGAAGGGCCTTATTAATAAGTTATGTCAAGCCATCTAATGCATTTTCCTCTGAGTTACTATTCACCAACACTTTATAGATTTCTGTTTTTATATTGCTTTTGAAATGTTGTGGGATTCTTATATTCAGGAAAATATTCTTTTGTTTCTCTGTAGAGTTTATTTGAAGGTATCTACTCAGCTTAGGTATCATTTCCACGTAAAATTTACACTTTGGAATTTATAATTATTATAAAATAATTGTCTCTGTGACTTCAAAACTGCCCTTTTGATTTCTAGTATCACTCATTTAATTTCTTCTTGTTGTAAACAATCATATATTATTTGTATCTGGCTGATTGTTTATCATAACTTGATTTTGGTTCTTCAACTATGATATTTGTTTGTAGCCCAAGAAAATATATACATTATATTCTAAGTGTCTAAGACTTTTTTTCTTGGGATCATTAACTTGTCTTGATTAGTTATAAAATAAGTGGCCTTCACATTTAGGATATTTCACTCCACCTTTGCATCCTCTCTTGATCTGCCTTCAGGATATTGCCAGTGGAATGTCCTACTCCCAACTGAGGTTTTGTGGCTTGAAAATAGGGTTCAGTTTCTCTTCGTTACCAAACAGGCATCCTTTCTAACTACCCAGACTCACCATCTTTACAAGAACTCAGGGCTTCCGCTTTGGTGTGATTCGGTGCTCCTTTCCCTCTTTGCATCCCGCAGTCAGTTGTGACCTGCTTTGGTACCAGAGGCTGAATTCTCTCTACGCCCTTTGTCCCCAAATTCATATGTTGAATTCTTAACTTTACCTCAGAATGTGACTGTATTTTGAGATCCCATCTTTAAAGAGGTAATTAAGATTAAATGAGACCATCTGGGTGGGCACTAATCCAATATGACTGGTGTCCTGATAATAAGAAGAAATGAGGACACAGATGTACACAGAGGGAAGACCATGTGAAGGTGCTCTTCCAGACAGGAGACGGCCATCTAAAAGCCAAGGAGACAAGGCTTCAGGAGAAGGTAATCCAGCTGATATCTTGATCTTGGACTGCTAGTCTCCGGAACTGGAAGAAATACATTTCTGCTGTTTAAGCTGCCCAGGCTGCGATGTTATGTCATGGGAGCTGTAGCAAACTAGTACACTTGGCAGTTCTCTGCAGGGTCTCTTGAATTTGGACCAGCTTAAGAGTATATTTTTATTTTTTATTATCACTTTATTTATAGAGTATGTAAAACAGCATTACATTTTATGTACTTTGGTCTAATTGAGAGATCAGTTATTTTGGAAAAAAAATTACTTGTTCTGTGATTTTCAATTTAGAAGTAATCTCCTTGGGGAACTCATTCTGTTTTTTTTTTTTTTTTTCAGAATCAAAAGGGCTTTTGTTTAATCAGCTTGTATCTTTGCATCTTATGAATATGTCCTATATGAGATATAAAGCTGAAAAGTTCAGAATGCAAGCATGTACCACCATATTTTATAAATTCCCTTAGAATTATGACTCATGAGCCTTTAGCCTATGAAATTATGACAATTCATGTCTCTGAAGAACTTTACTGTTCTTGAAAAACATTAAAGACAGCAAATGACATTGTCTTTTATAACCTCTTTGACAACCTTGAATAAAACTGGAATGCCAGGTACACCCAGAACAAAATTCAGAACCAATGTATTCAACAATGTATAGTTTGTGAATGTCCGGTGATGATCAGCTTTTGATGATAAAATGACCTTTCAAGCTGCACTTTTGCATTTTTTGCTCTTCTTCTTCTTGACTTGACTTAGAAAGCTTAAATTCAACAGTTTTATTTATACAGAAACCAGGAAATGTATTCCCCAATACATTTCTGTCGTGTCACATGGCCTGGTGTAGTCTTCAGACCTAGTGTGCAACTAGGCTTATTTTTACATGGGAAAAATTAGCTTCTGTTTGTTTGTTTAATTGTATTTTTTTAGAGTGCTTTTTTTTTCTTTCTTTTTTTTTAAATTGCATTTTAGGTTTTGGGGTACATGTGAAGAACATGCAAGATTGTTACATAGGTACACACATGGCAGTGTGGTTTGCTGTCTTCCGTCCCCTCACCTGTATCTGTCATTTCTCCCCATGCTATCTCTTCCCACCTCCCCACACCCCATCCCTCCCCCAATTCCCCTCAACGGACCCCAGTGTGTAGTGCTCTCCTCCCTGTGTCCATGTGTTCTTATTGTTCAACACCCACCTATGAGTGAGAATATGCGGTGTTTGATTTTCTGCTCTTGTGTCAGTTTGCTGAGAATGATGGTTTCCAGGTTCATCCATGTCCCTACAAAGGACACGAACTCAGCGTTTTTGATGGCTGCATAATATTCCATGGTGTATATGTACCACATTTTCCCTATCCAGTCTATCATCGTTGAGCATTTGGGTTGGTTCCAGGTCTTTGCTATTGTAAACAGTGCTGCAATGAACATTGGTGTGCACGTGTCTTTATAGTAGAATGATTTATAATCCTTTGGATATATACCCAGTAATGGGATTGCTGGGTCAAATGGGATTTCTATTTTTAGGTCCTTGAGGAATCGCCACACTGTCTTCCACAATGGTTGAATTAATTTACATTCCCACCAACAGTGTAAAAGTGTTCCTATTTCTCCACATCCTCTCCAGCATCTGTTGTTTCCCGATTTTTTAATGATCGCCATTCTAACTGGTGTGAGATGGTATCTCAATGTGGTTTTGATTTGCATTTCTCTAATGACCAATGATGATGAGCATTTTTTCATATGTTTGTTGGCCTCCTGTATGTCTTCCTTTGTAAAGTATCTGTTCATATCCTTCGCCCATTTTTGAATGGGCTTGTTTGTTTTGTTCTTGTAGATCTGTTTTAGTTCTTTGTAAATTCTGGATATCAGCCCATTGTCAGATGGGTAGACTGCAAAAATTTTTTTCCCATTCTGTTGGTTGCCGATTCACTCTACTGACTGTTTCTTTTGCCGTGCAGAAGCTGTGGAGTTTGATTAGGTCCCATTTGTCTATTTTGGCTTTTGTTGCCATTGCTTTTGGCGTTTTGGTCATGAAGTCCTTGCCTACGCCGATGTCCTGAATGATTTTGCCTAGATTTTCTTCTAGGGTTTTTATGGTGTTAGGTCTGATGTTTAAGTCTTTAATCCATCTGGAGTTAATTTTGGTGTAAGGTGTCAGGAAGGGGTCCTGTTTCTGCTTTTTGCACATGGCTAGCCAGTTTTCCCAACACCATTTATTAAACAGGGAATCCTTTCCCCATTGCTTGTTTTTGTCAGGTTTGTCGAAGATCAGATGGTTGTGGGTATGTTGTATTTCCTGTGAGGCCTCTGTTCTGTTCCATTGGTCTACATCTCTGTTTTGGTACCAGTACCATGCTGTTTTGATTACTGTAGCCTTGTAGTATAGTTTGAAGTCCGGTAGTGTGATGCCTCCTGCTTTGTTCTTTTTGCTTAGAATTGACTTGGCTATGTGGGCTCTCTTTTGGTTCCATATGAAGTTTAAGGTGTTTTTTTCCAATTCTGTGAAGAAGGTCATTGGTAGCTTGATGGGAATAGTGTTGAATCTGTAAATTACTTTGTGCAGTATGGCCATTTTCACGATGTTGATTCTTCCTAACCATGAACATGGAACGTTTCTCCATCTGTTTGTGTCCTCTCTTATTTCGTTAAGCAATGGCTTGTAGTTCTCCTTGAAGAGGTCCTTTACGTTCCTTGTTAGTTGTATTCCTAGGTATTTTATTCTCTTTGTAGCAATTGTGAATGGCAGTTCGTTCTTGATTTGGCTCTCTTTAAGTCTGTTACTGGTGTATAGGAATGCTTGTGATTTTTGCACGTTGATTTTGTATTCTGAGTCTTTGCTGAAGTTGCTTATCAGTTTCAGGAGATTTTGGGCTGAGATGATGGGGTCTTCTAGATACACAATCATGTCATCTGCAAATAGAGACAATTTGATTTATTCCTTTCTGATTTGGATACCCTTTATTTCTTTTTCTTGCCTGATTGCTCTGGCTAGAACTTCCAGTACTATATTGAATAGGAGTGGTGAGAGAGGGCATCCTTGTCTAGTGCCAGATTTCAAAGGGAATGCTTCCAGTTTTTGCCCATTCAGTATGATATTGGCTGTTGGTTTGTCGTAAATAGCTTTTATTGTTTTGAGATACGTTCCGTCAATACCTAGTTTATTGAGGGTTTTTAGCATAAAGGGCTGTTGAATTTTGTCAAAGGTCTTCTCTGCATCAATTGAGATAATCATGTGGTTTTTGTCTTTGGTTCTGTTTATGTGGTGAATTACGTTTATGGACGGGGAACTCATTCTTTAGGCTCCTTTGCAATTAGTGCTTGTCCCAGTTCCAGCACTTTATCACACTTATCACACTAATTACAATTGCATATTGTATCACTTTTTTCTCCTACCTACTAGCTTGTAAATGCCTAAGGCCAGGGACTGATCCTTAATCATTATTATATTTGTACCACCTAGCATAGTGCCTGACATGAAGAATGTGGTCAATAAATATTTATGAGTAAATTACTCTGTATTAGTATCAGTCAGGATGCTGAGATTTTTGCAGTAACAATCTTCAAGTATCAATGTCTTAAAACATCAAGAATTTCTTTCTTGTTTATGATATATATTTACTGTGGTTCTGCTGGAAACGCTGGCTCTTTGTTATTCTCACTGCAGGGTCTAGGTTCTGAGAGCAGCCGACCATTTAGAGTATTGCCTGTGACTGTGGCAGAGGGAAAAGGAGAGCAAGATGAGTCTTGTAGCAGCTGCTAAGTCTTCGGCAGATATCACTTCTGGTCATATTTTCTTGATCAGAGCAACTCATGTAGCCACATTTGATGTCAATGATGGGAGAGAATTGCCATCTTATTGTGTGCCAGAAGTGGAGAAAGGCTAGAGATGTTTGTGAATAGGACTAGTGACTGTCAAAAACTTTCATATGTGGCACATTGTTTCATTTATGATTTGTTCTTTTGTTTTGCTTTTTTTTTTTTTTTTTTTTTTTGGATATAGGGTCTCACTCTGTCACCTAGGCTGGAGTGCAGTGGCATGATCTTGGCTCACTGCAACCTGTCTTCAATGTTTAAGGAATTCTTCTATTAGTGTCTGTAGTATTCATGGATTTAGTCTCTGGTTGGTATAGAAGTGCATGGCTGTTGACTGCCTCATTATTTAATATAAAGTCCTTGTAAGAGAGCCAACTATGTGTGATCTCAAATTATTGTTTTTTTCTGTCAAAACACAGCTTCTCCCAGTATAGATGACCCTGATGTTGCTGAGAAACCTGAAAATATCCTATCCTTTCTAAGAAAGCCAGGATAATATGAATCTATAGTGAATCATTCACTATTATCAAGTGAGATTTTTCCTGGGATGCAAGGAAAGTTCAACATAAGCAAACCAAGAACTGTGATATATCATATTAACAGAATGAAGGACAAAACCATATGATCATCTCAATAGATGCAGAAAAAGCATTTGACAAAATTCAGTATCTTCTTTTTATGATAAAAGCTCTAAAAAAATTAGGCACAGAAAGAATGCACCTCAACATACAATAAAGACCATATATAAAAGGCCCATGCTAACATCATACTAAGTAGTGAAGAATTGAAAGCCTACTCTCTAGTATCAGGAATAATATGAGGATGTTTACTCTTACCATTTCTATTAAATATAGTCCTTGGCCAGAGCAGTTACTTAAGAAAAAGAAAAGGCATCCAAATAGGAAAGGAAGAAGTGATATTGTTTATTAGCTTATGACATGATCTTATGCATAGAAAACCCCAAAGACTTCATCACAAACTGTTGGAACTGATAAACAAATTGAATAAAGTTTTAGGGTACAAAATCAATACACAAAAAATCAGTGGCATTTTTTTAGTAATAATAAGCTATCTGAAAAAAAAAAATTAAGAAATCAGTCCCATTCACAGTAGCATTAAAAAAACCTAAAAGTAAATTTAACCAAGGACGTGAAAGATCTGTATACCAAAAGCTATAAAACATTAATGAAGACATTTCATTAATGGAGAAATATTCTTTGTTTATGGGTGGGAAGAATTAATATTGTTAAAATGCCCATACCACTGAAAGTGATCTACAGAGTTAACATAATCCCTATCAAAAGTGTAATGTCATTTTTTTCACCAAACTAGAAAAAAAATCTTAAAATATATATGGAACACAAAAATAGTAGCCAAAGCAATTTTGAGCAAAAAAACCAGAACTAGATGCATCACAGTACCTGACATCAAAAACTATTACAAAGCTATAGTTATTAATGCAACATGTTGGAATAAAAAAAGATGCATCAACCACTGAACAGAGTAGAAAGCCCAGAAATAAACAATGAATTTACAGCCAATTTTTTTTTCAACAATGATGCCAAGAATACACATGGAGAAAGGATGGTCTCTGCAACAATTTGTGTTGGAAACATCGGATATCTACATGGAGAAGATTGAAATAAATCTTGTACCGTATCAAAAATCAGCTCAAGATGAATTAAAGACTTAAACATAAGCTGTAAACTGTATAATTACTAGAAGAAAACATGGAGAAAAGTCCATGACATAGTCTGGGAGATTTCTTGAATATGATCTCAAAAGCACAGACAACAGAAAAGATAACAAATGAGATTGCAGCAAACTAAAAAGCTTCCGTATAGCCAAAGAAACAATTAATAAAGTGAAGGGATAATCCATAGATTGGGAGAAAACATTTATAAATCATTCATCTGATAAGGACTGATACTCAAAATGTGTAAGGAACTTGAATAGCCAGAAAAAAAATAACCCAATTGAAAAAGCAGTGAAGGATCTAAAAAGGTATTTCTCAAAAGAAGACATGCAAGTGACCAACAGATACATGAAAAAATGTTCAGCATCAATGATTGTCAGGGAAATGAAAATCAAACCAAAGGGAGCTATCACCTCCCACCTGTTTGTATGGCTATTAACAAAAATATGAAACATAACAAGTGTTGGAGAGGATGTGGAGGAAAGGGGACCCTTCTACATTGTTGGTGGGAATGTAAATTAATACAGCCATTAGGGGAAAAAGTATGTTGGTTCCTCAAAAAACTAAAAATAGGATTACCATATGATTCAGAAATCTTATTTCTGTTGTATAGCCAAAGGAATTGACATCATGATGTTGAGGAAATATCTGCACTTCCATGTTAAATGTAGCATTATTCATAATAACTAAATATGAAAGCAATCTAAGTGTACAACAACAGATGAATGGATAAATAAAATGTTGTATAAACACACACACACACACACACACACACACACACACAATGGAGTATCATTCAGCCTTAAAAAAGAAGGAAATTCTGTCATTTGCAGCAACATGTTTGAACTTGAAGGACATTATGCTACATGTTTGAACCTGAAGGATATTGTGCTAAGTAACATAAGCCAGGCACAGAAAGACCAATATCACGTGATCTCACTTGTATGTGGAATCTAAAAAAGTTGAACTCACAGCAGTTGAGAGTAGAATGGTGATTACCAAAGGTTGGGGATGCTTGGGGAAATGGGAGATGTCGATTCAAGGGTACAAAATTTTAGTTAGAGAGTAGGAAAAAGACATAGTAATCTGTTGCATGGAATGGTGACTATAATTAATTACAGTGCATTATATATTTTGAAATGGCATAAAGATTGTATTTTTTTTTCTTTTTTTTTATTGCATTTTAGGTTTTGGGGTACATGTGATGAACATGCAAGATTGTTGCATAGGTACACACATGGCAGTGTGCTTTGCTTCCTTCCGTCCCCTCACCTGTATCTGTCATTTCTCCCCATGCTATCTCTTCCCACCACCCCACCCCCACCCCTCCCCCATTTCCCCCCGACGGATCCCAGTGTGTAGTGCTCCCCTCCCTGTGTCCATGTGTTCTCATTGTTCAACACCCGCCTATGAGCGAGAATATACGGTGTTTGATTTTCTGCTCTTGTGTCAGTTTGCTGAGAATAATGGTTTCCAGGTTCATCCATGTCCCTACAAAGGACGTGAACTCCTCGTTTTTGATGGCTGCATAATAGTCCATGGTGTATATGTACCACATTTTCCCTATCCAGTCTATCATCGTTGGGCATTTGGGTTGGTTCCAGGTCTTTGCTATTGTAAACAGTGCTGCAATGAACATTCGTGTGCATGTGTCCTTGTAGTAGAATGATTTATAATCCTTTGGATATATACCCAGTAATGGGATTGCTGGGTCAAATGGGATTTCTATTTTTAGGTCCTTGAGGAATCGCCACACTGTCTTCCACAATGGTTGAATTAATTTACATTCCCACCAACAGTGTAAAAGTGTTCCTATTTCTCCACATCCTCTCCAGCATCTGTTGTTTCCCGATTTTTTAATGATCGCCATTCTAACTGGTGTGAGATGGTATCTCAATGTGGTTTTGATTTGCATTTCTCTGATGACCAGTGATGATGAGCATTTTTTCATATGTTTGTTGGCCTCCCGTATGTCTTCTTTTGTAAAGTATCTGTTCATATCCTTTGCCCATTTTTGAATGGGCTTGTTTGTTTTTTTCTTGTAGATCTGCTTTAGTTCTTTGTAAATTCTGGATATCAGCCCCTTGTCAGATGGGTAGGCTGCAAAAATTTGTTCCCATTCTGTTGGTTGCCGATTCACTCTACTGACTGTTTCTTTTGCCGTGCAGAAGCTGTGGAGTTTGATTAGGTCCCGTTTGTCTATTTTGGCTTTTGTTGCCATTGCTTTTGGCGTTTTGGTCATGAAGTCTTTGCCTACACCTATGTCCTGAATGGTTTTGCCTAGATTTTCTTGTAAGGTTTTTATGGTATTAGGTCTGATGTGTAAGTCTTTAATCCATCTGGAGTTAATTTTGGTGTAAGGTGTCAGGAAGGGGTCCTGTTTCTGCTTTCTGCACATGGCTAGCCAGTTTTCCCAACACCATTTATTAAACAGGGAATCCTTTCCCCATTGCTTGTTTTTGTCAGGTTTGTCGAAGATCAGATGGTTGTGGGTATGTTGTATTTCCTCTGAGACCTCTGTTCTGTTCCATTGGTCTATATCTCTGTTTTGGTACCAGTACCATGCTGTTTTGATTACTGTAGCCTTGTAGTATAGTTTGAAGTCCGGTAGTGTGATGCCTCCTGCTTTGTTCTTTTTGCTTAGAATTGACTTGGCTATGTGGGCTCTCTTTTGGTTCCATATGAAGTTTAAGGTGTTTGTTTCCAGTTCTGTGAAGAAGGTCATTGGTAGCTTGATGGGAATAGCGTTGAATCTGTAAATTACTTTGGGCAGTATGGCCATTTTCACAATGTTGATTCTTCCTAACCATGAACATGGAATGTTTCTCCATCTGTTTGTATCCTCTCTTACTTCGTTGAGCAATGGCTTGTAGTTCTCCTTGAAGAGGTCCTTTACGTTCCTTGTTAGTTGTATTCCTAGGTACTTTATTCTCTTTGTAGCAATTGTGAATGGCAGTTTGTTCTTGATTTGGCTCTCTTGAAGTCTATTACTGGTGTATAGGAATGCTTGTGATTTTTGCACGTTGATTTTGTATCCTGAGACTTTGCTGAAGTTGTTTATCAGTTTCAGGAGATTTTGGGCTGAGATGATGGGGTCTTCCAGATATACAATCATGTCATCTGCAAATAGAGACAATTTGATTTCCTCCTTTCCAATTTGGATACCCTTTATTTCTTTTTCTTGCCTGATTGCTCTGGCTAGAACTTCCAGTACTATATTGAATAGGAGTGGTGAGAGAGGGCATCCTTGTCTAGTGCCAGATTTCAAAGGGAATGCTTCCAGTTTTTGCCCATTCAGTATGATATTGGCTGTTGGTTTGTCGTAAATAGCTTTTATTGTTTTGAGATACGTTCCGTCAATACCTAGTTTATTGAGGGTTTTTAGCATAAAGAGTTGTTGAATTTTGTCAAAAGCCTTCTCTGCATCAATCGAGATAATCGTGTGGTTTTTGTCTTTGGTTCTGTTTATGTGGTGGATTACGTTTATGGACTTGCGTATGTTGAACCAGCCTTGCATCCCCGGGATGAATCCTACTTGATCATGGTGGATGAGCTTTTTGATATGCTGTTGCCATCGGTTTGCCAGTATTTTATTGAAGATTTTTGCATCTATGTTCATCATGGATATTGGCCTGAAATTTTCTTTTCTTGTTGAGTCTCTGCCGGGTTTTGGTATCAGTATGATGTTTGTCTCGTAAAATGATTTGGGAAACATTCCCTCTTTTTGGATTGTCTGGAATAGTTTCAGAAGGAATGGTATCAGCTCCTCCTTGTATGTCTGGTAGAATTCAGCTGTGAACCCATCTGGACCTGGGCTTTTTTTGGGTGGTAGGCTCTTTATTGCTGCCTCGACTTCAGACCATGTTATTGGTCTATTCAGGGTTTCGGCTTCTTCCAGGTTTAGGCTTGGGAGGTTGCAGGTGTCCAGGAATTTATCCATTTCTTCCAGGTTTACTAGTTTATGTGCATAGAGTTGTTTGTAATAATCTCTGATGATGGTTTGGATTTCTGTGGAATCTGTGGTGATATCCCCTTTATCGTTTTTTATTGCATCAATTTGGTTATTCTCTCTTTTCTTTTTTATTAATCTGGCTAGTGGTCTGTCTATTTTGTTGATCTTTTCAAAAAACCAGCTCCTGGATTTATTGATTTTTTGAAGAGGTTTTTGTGTCTCTATTTCCTTCAGTTCTGCTCTGATCTTAGTTATTTCCTGTCTTCTGGTAGGTTTTGAGATTTTTGATCTTGCTCCTCTAGCTCTTTCAATTTTGATGATAGGGTGTCAATTTTAGATCTCTCCTTTCTTCTCATGTGGGCACTCATTGCTATATATTTTCCTCTAGAGACTGCTTTAAATGTGTCCCAGAGATTCTGGTATGTTGTGTCTTCGTTCTCATTGGTTTCGAAGAACATCTTTATTTCTGCCTTCATTTCATTGTTTATCCAGTCAACATTCAAGAGCAAGTTGTTCAGTTTCCATGAAGCTGTGCGGTTCTGAGTTAGTTTCTGCATTCTGAGTTCTAACTCGATTGCACTGTGGTCTGAGAGACTGTTTGTTATGATTTCTGTTCTTTTGCATTTGCTGAGGAGTGATTTATTGCCAATTATGTGGTCAATTTTAGAGTAGGTGTGATGTGGTGCTGAGAAGAATGTATATTCTGTGGATTTGGGGTGGAGAGTTCTGTAAATGTCTATTAGGTTTGCTTGTTCCAGGTCTGTATTCAGGTCCTGGATATCCTTGTTGATTTTCTGTCTGGTTGATCTGTCTAATATTGACAATGGGGTGTTAAAGTCTCCCACTATTATTGTGTGGGAGTCTAAGTCTCTTTGTAAGTCATTAAGAACTTGCCTTATGTATCTGGGTCCTCCTGTATTGGGTGCGTATATATTTAGGATCGTTAGCTCTTCTTGTTGCAGTGGTCCTTTTACCATTATGTAATGTCCTTCTTTGTCTCTTTTGATCTTTGTTGCTTTAAAGTCTATTTTATCAGAGATGAGAATTGCTACTCCTGCCTTTTTTTGCTCTCCATTTGCTTGGTAGATCTTCCTCCATCCCTTTATTTTGAGCCTTTGTGTATCCTTGCATGTAAGATGGGTTTCCTGGATATAGCACACTGATGGGTTTTGGCTTTTTATCCAATTTGCCAGTCTGTGTCTTTTGATTGGGGCATTTAGTCCATTGACATTTAGGGATAGTATTGTTATGTGTGAATTTGATGCTGTCATTTTGATGCTACCTGGCTGTTTTGTTGGTTAGTTGATGCAGATTCTTGATTGTGTTGATGCTTTTTTACCATTTGGTGTGTTTTTGGAGTGGCTGGTACTGGTTGTTCCTTTACATGTGTAGAGCCTCTTTCA